>NC_089825.1:72350481-73600481 GCF_035046505.1 Tiliqua scincoides
GTGGAACTAATTCTGAGTAGAGCTGCAAAGGATTGGGTCATCCTGGTAAGCCTCACTGCTGCTGCACATGACCCTCCTCCCTCCTGCTGTTTCTGTCTCCTCTCTCTCACACTCTGTCCCACCTTCTCCTGCCTTGTTTACAGATGGGATGGGGCAGCTGGGGAATGTTTAAAGAGAACTCATATACAGACACACCAGGCATCAGCCCCTTTTGTTTTCCACAACCGGCTTTTTAAAGGAAACAACTCATCTCAGGTCACAAAAATGCTCCTGGCAACTAAAAAGTGCCGTAAGGACTCATTTCAAGGTGAGTCAAGGGGGGACAGAGACTCGTGACTCACCTGAAGTCAAGCCAATTTGCCTATCATTTCTCAGTTTAAGCATGGCATTACTTCTTTGTAATTGTTACATTTCTCTCTTGTTCTGAATTATATTATGCTGATATATTATATATGAATGGCTTATAGATGACTACGCATGGACATACCTGCTGACATTTAGAAGCCATTTTTAGATTCATATGCAGTGTGTTTACTATCTATGGATTAAGGCAGTGGTTCTCAAACTGTGGTTCTGGGATCCAATTATTGGTGGTTTGTGAAACTGACAGGGGAGATTAAAAGCCCAATCCTGGGCTTGGTGCATTGGCTCACCCCCAGCGCACACTGTCGCAAACGTGCCATAAGGCACATTTGCAGGCCCTACCGCCAGGCGAGTGCCAGTGGTAGCCCAGTGCTGGCTGGCACCAGGCTACCACAGGGCAGGTACCCAAACTCCCCCACTCAGCGATCACGTGGACCTTCAAGCAGCAGAGAGGTAAGTGGGTACGTGGGGGAATGGGGGGAGGAGGCGTTCTGGGGAGGCAGGGAAGGCATGTGGGGGGGAGGGAGCAAAGAGGTAGTGATGCAGGACTGGTGGAGTGACACTCCACCGGATCCAGAGCCTCCGTGTTAGGGTCGCTGCCATACATGGAGGCTCTTGATTCACCACCAACCTTTTTGTTGGCGGTGACTCAAGTCACCCCATTGCAGGGCTACTCACTTTACCCAGGGAAAGGAAACTAAAGTACCCTACTCCTGAGGAACTGCCAGTGGCTGCCTAAAGTGCACAGGATGCAGTGGCAGTGCTGGACCCCGGGCAGCTCAGAATTGGGCTGTAATCTGTGTGCATCAAGAGTTAAACAAGCTACTACTTAGGAGGGAGCACTGCTGCCCAATCACCATTATAGCCATACCCCTAGGCATTTATAAATCAGGCATCAGCTTCTAGGGCAGGGATATCAAAGGCCAAAGTTAGCATTCATGATGCCTGCTGAGGACTAGAAGTGAGATCATTAAGCCAATAATGGCCAGAAATATGCAGACTCTTCTCCCATAGAAAGCTACAAATGACAGAAGAGAAAATGTGGAGTTATAAATTATAAAGTGACTGGATAGATTGCTTCTGGGCAGGGATGCATTCGGCCTGCAGGCCTTATGTTTGATAACCCTTCTCTAGGACCTCTAAAGAGTATGAAGACCACTGGATTAAGGTCTTCAAAAAATAAAATTTATTAAGACAACTAAAATTAACAAAAACCCACAAAAACCAAAAAACACAATTACACACCCTAAAACATACAAACAAAAAGATAATGAAGACATACATTGAAAGTTATATAGCAAGTGCTGACCCCTAAATTTAAATTACTTTGTTCTTCTACAAAATATCAATAAATAATCATTAAACTTATTAACTATCATATCTTGAACAATCTTATTTCTAAAATACTATCTTAAATTTTTTTAAATTTTTAAAATCTTTCCGTATCCCATCATCAAGTAGTCCCAACAGAAAAGCTTCTGGTTTCATTTGCAGATTTTCCTTGAGGATCAGCTGTAACTGCTGGTGTATCACAGTCCAATATTTTTTGGCTTTGTTGTACGTCCACCACATATGATAGAACAAACCTTGTTGCTTACACTTCCAGCATCTAGTATATACACTGTTATACATTTTTGCTAATTTAACTGTTATATACATCATTTTATAAAAATTTTCTTTAAGATTTACATTTAATGTAAATTACAATCTTTTAGTCCACAAATTCTCCCATTGTTCCATTAAAATCTCATGACCAACATTTCTAGTCCATTCAGGGGCAGAAACAGTGTTTCTGTTGGTGGGAGGCTATAAACACTACCATTAGAGCCCAAGTCAACTGGGCAGGTAGACCTGGGCTCCTGGTTGAACTTTGGCCGCCATGGCCAAAGTTTGCTGAGCAGGTAGACTTGGGCTCTCATTCGCATTTGGAGCCCAGCTCTACCTGCCAGGTAGACCTGGACTCCCAGCTGTGATTGGGCTGCTCCCATCATGGCAGGCAACCTTCCTGCTGGTGCAACAGTTTGGGGGGGCCAAGCACCCATGATCCCCCATGGATTCACCCCCAAGCCCATTGTATCATAAATTCCTGAACCTGTTCCTCTTCTGTCTCATATTTTAACAATAACCTATACATTTTAGTAATAACTCGCTCTTCTAAACAAAGCTGATTTTCTAATAAAGACATTTGACATCTTATGTTCTTATGTTGAACTTCAAAGATATATATTTTCTTATCCAAAAGTTGTATGTACAGAAACCATTGTCAGCTAAATACTTCTTCTACGAATTCCTCTCATGTCTTCATCCTAAACTCCCCTCATTTAAAGATTATTAAATTTCTACATAATAACTACATTTCTGTTGAGCCTATGTGATGACCAAAGAAAGCTTCTTGTGGTGAAATCCATAATGGTATTTTTGTATAAAACCCGTTTTTGTATTTGTTTTATATTCTCAACAGTGCAGGTCTAACTTAATGATTTTTAAATTCCAAATTTGCTTTTAATGTATCATAACACAAAAACCCATGCTATCCAAACTTTATATCCAGTCCTTCAAAATCCAACAGTCTTATTTCATAACAACAACTATTCTTTCAAACAGATAAAGGCACATGCTGCATAATATACTTTCAAGTCTGGTAAATCTAATCCTCTTCTCTCCTTTGAATCCTGCAAAATCTTATATTTGACTCTTGGTTTTTTACCTTGCCATATGTATTTTGAAATATCGTTCTGCCATTGCTTAAATGGGGCAACTGATAATATAACTGGTATAGTCTGAAATAAAAACAACTTTTTCGGAAGGACATTCATCTTAATTACAGAAATTCTTCCCATGAGAGACAAATTCAATCTTACCCATCTTGTAAAGTCCATTTTGATTTCATTCCATACATTAACATAGGGCGCAATCCTAACCCACTTTCCAGCACTGATATAAGGGCAATGCAACTTATGGATAAGGGAACAAACATTGCCATACCTTGAGGAGGCCTCCATGACTGCCCCCCAACTGGAATAGCTATGCCAGTGCTGGAAAGTTAGTTAGGGTTGCGCCCATAATTATACAATTATTACTTGTCAGATTAATACCTAAATACTTAACCTTTCTTTCAATCTTGAAGCCTATCTTATTCATGAGCTCAGACTGGTCTTGCATATTCATATTTCTGTTAAAATTTGTTTTGTTTATTTTGAAACCTGCCAATGTTCCAGATTCTTTCAATTTAATCATCCATTGTTCAATATCTTTCAAGGGATTTTCTAATGAGATTACCATATCACCTGGAAAAGCTTTCAGCTTAAAGATTTCATTTTTAATCTTCACTCTTTGTATCCTATCATCTTGTCTAATATCTCTATTCAGTACTTCCAATGCTAATATAAATAAAGTGGTGATAATGGACACCCTTGTCTTGTTCCTTTTTGTATCTCAAAAGTCTTAACTAAGACTAACTCTCTATTTACCACCACATGAGTAGATTGTAAAGTATAAATTGATTTTATCCATTTAAGAAAATTAGGGCACAATCCTAACCAGGTCTACTCAGAAGTCTATTTTGTGTAGCTTGCTACAAAACTTTGATAGAGTACGTACCCAAATCTGAATCTGATCTCACACCTGGGCAGGTTGATAAAGAAGAGACAGTCCTTGGGGATCCTATTTATACCTCTCTAAATCTACCCAGTCTAGACTTTATTAACCAATCCAGTCATTTTCAACCATTGTGCCATGGCACACTGGTGTGCTCCAAATGCTCTGCAGGTATGCCATGAGAGTTTGGGGGAGGGTCATTTGTTTGTAGGGTCACTGGGGGATGCAAGCCCCTGCTGTCAATGGGTGTACCTTGTCAATTGCAAAATACTAATGGTGTGCCTTGACAATTTTAGTGAGATGAAAAAGGTTGAAAATCACTGGCCCAATCCTAAACTATCCTTAAACGGCAGGAACTAGTGTTCTGGCAGTGTAGGGTGCATTACAGCTGTTGCAAACATGACACACCATCAGGAGCAGCCAGGTTGCTATCACAAGCGCGAGTGGCAACGGCAGCCTGCTAGTGGACCCTCCACAGCCCTTGGAGTCAACCCAAGGAGACAGGGAGGAGGCAGAACAGAGTGGGGAGGTGGAGGAACAGGGGATGGAATGAGGGCTGGAAGGGCACTGCTGATATCCTATCCCCCTTCTGGGCCTCAATTCATATTCCCAGTTTCACTTGAATTTACACCAGCTAAATCACTCATGCAGGTCCAAGTAGAACTGTTCCAGCCCCAAAGACTTGCTTTACCCCTCCCCCAGGATGGAGCAGTGCAGCTGCATCAGCGGGGGATGGAAAGGCTATTATTTGTGCCTAAGGGCCCAATCCTAGCCAACTTTCCAGTGCTGGTGCAGCTGCAATGGAACCCTGAGGAAAGGGAACAAATAATTAAAAAATAATAATAATACAGGTATTTCTATACCGCTTTTCTATGTCCTCAGATTTCTCCTCAGACTTTATTCAAGGCAGTTTACATGGACAGGCTGTTCTAAATTCCCGTAGGGATTTTTACGATCAAAGAAATGTTCTTTCTTTCAAGAACAACTACATTCAAAGTGTTTCATTCCGATCTGGCTTCACATTCTGGCCTCCATCCTCCCACGCTCAGAGCAGATGGAATAACTCGGCTCAGCTTGTCAGCTGCTTCAAGGTCGCACGGTGCCAGTGGCCTCGAACTGGCGACCTTCGGATGTTATCTTCAGGCAAATGGAGGCTCAACCCTCTAGACCAGACCACCTGCCCTCTAGACCAGACCTTCTTCCCTTATATGGAGGAGGCCTCAATCACTGCCCCCCATCACAGGATGAAGTGATGTCCTGTGGGCATGGACATCACAGCTGCACAGCACTGAAATGTTGGATAGGATTTGGTCCTAAGTTAGTGACAATATTTTTATACCACTTTTTATTTAAAAAAAAAAAAATTCTGAGCAGTTTCCTAGCAAAATTGGAATGCTAAACATCTTGAGTTTTTACAACTGTTTATTTTTGGGTGTTTTCCTTAAACAGGGCATCTCTTAAATTTGGTAGGCCTTACAAAGCAAATAGTTTCAACAGCTCTCAGAACTTTTGCTGTCAATGTCAACTGAAGAGGAGGTGTATGGATCTCTCCCCAACCCATTTCTACTAATGCTATAGCACTGCAGGAACCATGATATGGGGGGGGGGGGGAATAGACCAGCTCAGAAGTGTGTTAAGGATTACCAAACGCAGGTTACATGATACTGGTGTCCAAAAGAGGCACGGTTTCTCTTCACCTGGGAAAACTGTATCAAAGACGACAAACAATAGCATCCTTTCTGCATAAGCAACATTTCTGACATTAGCCCTTCCTCTCAGCATTCCATTTCATGTATTCAGCAGTTGCTAAGGATGGATATATAAACATTGAAAGTGCAGTGACAAAGCTACATTAAGATCTATTTAGAGGCAATGAATTGGAAACAGGTGCCTGCCACATAGAGGGACAACAAGCTCTGAAAGAGATCTGAATGCTAAAGAGAAAGAAAACAAAGAGACTAGTTGTAAATTCACAAAGAGAACTATAATCTAGCCTTATCCATGTCTATTAAGGGGGGGGGGAGACATGAACAACAGCCCCTGAAAGATTAAAACTGACTTTGTAAAACGCATTTTTTTTGCTGTTTGTTTCAGTGGAATTTCTAAAGCATCGAGAAGAATAATTGGAACATTTACAGAATATGTCAATAATACCTCATTATCCAGATCTGCTCCAATTCAGTGATTTTAATTTTCTTTTAGACAAGTGGTGTTTATCAGTGGACTTAGCATATGAATGCTAAGACAGGGACCGCTAAATGCAAAACACATACTTCAGATTTTCACATCTTTGGTTGCAGAATACCCATAAAAAGCAATTGTTCCTTAAATGCTGTGCAAACCTCACCTCATATGTTGACCCCAATCAGAGTAATTAATTTCATAATGCATTTCATGGTGCATGCTGGCTTATCATTGTCTTTGCTCTAAGTTAATAGCATCTGCTAATTATTATCATGGTATGGAAATGTTTCTACCCTTTTTCTTAAACAACGTGGTCCCAAGATAAAAGAGCATCAGGGATTATCATTATAGCACAATATGACAGCTGCACTAAGCAGGGTCCACCTTGACCTCAGCATCTGCCAAATAAGCCTATTTAAAATTTGAATATTGTTTTGGACCACCCCATAACACCCCACCCCTTGTCAATTGACTGCAGCTGTTCCATTCCTTCTGAGAATAAGCAAACTCTGATTTGTGAGGCAATACTTTTGGACTTAACAGGCAGGATGTGAGCTACTGGTAAAGTGCTTACCTGTGTGAGCATTCCATGCATTGAAGACATGGAGCATATGCATCAGGCTATTTGCATGTACCACTGTCATGCCAGCACTTAGCAACCCAGGGTTCATTACTGGCATCCTAATTCTATACACAAATTGATCATCACAAGCCATTTCACTGTAGCAAAGCATGCATGGAATGCTGACATGCTCTATGAAATAATGCAGTGCCTTTTCTGTTGGTCTTAATAGGATTTCAGCTACAGTTTTAGTTTCACCCCAGCTTTAGTCACAGCACTGCTCAGGTGGCCTCAGGTAAGTCACTTCATGCAAAGTCGGGACCAAGTACACACACACGCACGCGCGCACACACACACACACACACACACAGAGAGAGAGAGAGAATGCAGTAATACCACAAAAAAAAAAAAGAACACATCAACTCAGGGGAGTATGGTCTTTGTGAAAATGAACAACCAACTGATCAGTTCTTCTCCAAAAATCCAATCCTATGAAGAATTTGACAAGCCAAGCAAGGCCACTTGGTAATAGAGCATCCTCCACAGCCACGGTTTGGCTGAATTCCTGTTCTAAACTTGGCCTAGAAAACTTATGCCCACTTTAAGCTAATTAGCTCCCCTTTTCACTCAAAGTAGCCCTAATTCTGCAGAAAGTACTGCTTGGTACTGCCCCACAAGCAGGGTAGCTTGCCTATTCAGCCTGCAGAGGTTCTCCTTCCTCCCCTTTCCTGCCAGCAGCTTCTTCAGCCACTGCAGCAAAACCCTGGTTCTCAGCAGGTCTTGGGCATGGTTCCAGGGGGAGAAGGAACAGGGATGGAGGTGGGACCAGTGGAGCTTTGCTCCACTGGATCCAGAGCCTCCATGTCAGGTTCATTGCCTGACACAGAGGCTCTTGGCAGAGAATTGTGGGGCTACTTGCTTTACCCAAGGGAAGGGGACAAAACCCCCCTTCTCCCAAGGAGCCACCGGCGGGTGCCCAGAGTGTACAGGATGCAGCAGCAGCAGCCATTTTTGGTGGTGCTGCAGCCCTGTGCAGCTCATGATTGGGCTGTCAGTCTCTCCAACCTCCTCCCGTCTACACCCTTTTCCTTCCTCCAGGTGCTGCTTTTATCCCTGAGGGCCTTGTTGCCTCCAAGTGGCTACAGCTGTGCAGCACACTCACTGCAACCTGAGGCCCTGGTGTTAACCCCATGCTTGCCTGCTAGAGCAAGGGGCCACTGCTGACACTCTATCTCCTTGAAGTAGTATGACCAGATGCAATGGAGGACAGAGTGCCTCTTCCTTTAACTACTGCCTAGAAGAGGGAATTTTGGTAGCTTTTTAAACCCTTCCATGTTGGGCTGCACCTGCCAAAATTCCCTAATACAGTGGTTAAAGGTAGAGGCATTCTGTCCTCTACTGCATCCGGTCACCCTGGCTTGAGTGATCTTGCACATTTCCATTACTGCCTTGAGATCCCTGGGGCCAGGCTAGGTTGGGTAAGGCATAAATGACAACATGCACCACAGCTGGATAACCATTTTATCCTCTGCCTGGTAATCAAGATTATTAAAACTTAAATTGATAATTTCAATATGGAAACACAATCTAGAAAGACTACACAAGGCCTTTCTATGCAAAGTTTTCTTTCAAAGTGTATTTTATTTTTAATATACCAGACTTGATGTTACCATGCTGTGTGACTGCATTTGGAGAAACTTTTCATGTACCTGTATCTGTAGTTTTAACAAGCTACTGTGTATATATTTTTAACAATGATAGTCAATGGGACTTACTCCCGGGTATGTGTGGATAGAATTGCAGCTTTTGGGATGTTTAGGGAATTTTTTTTTTTTTTTTAAAGATCAGCAACTGCTTGGCAGGGTTAGGAGTGTTCCTTATTTTAATTAAATTTTTTAACATACTTATTTTAAATTTATAATTTACTTAATTGATTAATTTGATTTGGGGATGAGTGCCAAGTCAGGGGGACCCTGACTCAAATCTTTTTTAGAGTCCTCCACGTGCACGACTCACAAGTCCCAGAGTCATCCAAAATCATGCATTTTCACAACTCAAGTCTGAGTCACCTGACTTAAGTTCCCAATACTGGCCCATAGTTATATATTTATAAGTTGCTTGTGGTATAATGGATTGTGTAAAGATAATCCATTAACGTCTTACAATGTGATGTGCTGATTATATTATGTTCAACGAAGACTTTGAAAGAAATAGGATTGAGGAATGCAGGCAAAGTTCTCAGTAGATTGAGCCCAGTGTACAGATCTATTCCACTCTGCTACTCATACAACCCAATTCTTTCTGGGCTTTACACTGGCAGATCTCTCAATCCGACGGCAAAAAACCAGGGCTACTGGTGCCACAGCCACCCCACTGTTCTGGGACCCACTAGTAATGGTGCAGGAACTAAGCTCTGAGCTGGCAGCAAGGGGCCACCAGACCTCTGCCAAATCAAGAAGGGGCAGATCAGGGGTGGATTGGGGTGAGATCAGAGCTAGCTGGGGGTGGTTTGGGGGCTTGAATGCATGAATATTGGTAGCAGCTGTACACTCTGGATCTTATTTCCCCTTCTTGGCCTAGAACTGCTCCCAGAAGGCTCACTTAGGCCTGCCAAAAAGCTGGTGCAGTATTGTGGAAACCCATTGGGGCCCAGGCAGCCTACAGAGAAGCAAGTAAAAAATTTTGTTTACTTACTTCTCATGGAATACCTGGTCCCCAACTGCCCATAGCATTCAGCACACAGTCCATTGGCAGGGCTGCATGCTCTAGGCCAGCCCTGGATAGGATTGAGACATTATGGCACCCCAATTTCATCATGTGAGTTGGCAACTTTGCCTTGTTTCATAGTAGGACCAGCTCCAAGCAAGGCTGAATGGTTCTTTTGTGCTTTTCAGAGTTAAGAAGATGTCAATTCAGTAAAAGCCACTCTATAAAGTTTAGGGTGGATTTATAGATTGAGCTGGTATTTTGTAACCTATTGACTTCTGGTAATTTGCTCTTTCATTACAAAATGAAGAGCTAGAAGCTACTTAACTTTAAACTCACAAAGAGCTTTTTATTTTAAAAAAAGGGTTTGATATGGATGCTTTGAACTGACAAAAAATGCCATTTCACTTAATTCCATTAGAGTGCGCTACTTGCACAGGAAACAGAAAAAGCTGACTTCTTGAACTTCATTCCAACTGTTTCATGGGATCATTTATCTTACAACACCAGACTTTTCAGGTTGGGCTTTGTATTTCATATACATTGCAGAAGACTAACCTCAGATTTGTAGCGATTATATACAGACCTTCTGCCAAAATCCTGTTATGAAATAACACAAGCAATAAAAGTAAAAAACAAATGGTCTTCCTATAACATTTTGTGTTATTTGCTTAATAGAACAATTCTAATCTCTTCTTGTGCCAGTGCAGCAAATGCTGTGTTGGCATGCACAGTCGCAAATGTGCTGTAAAGCACATTGCAACCGCACAGAAGATATGGGCGCTGGTGGGAAGGCTTGCACTGTCCCATCAGTGCCAGTGGAAGCCTCAACGCACACCAGAGTAGATAAGCTCTGCACTGGGCAGCAGAGGAGTTGGGGAGAGTGGGGAGGGGTGCAACAGGGTAGGGGAGGGCAGAGATGGGGCGGATCAGGCCTGGGAGGGGGCAGGATCTGTGCTGCTGGCTCACACGGTATCCTATCCCCCTTTCCAGGTTGGATCTGCAGACAAGACTTCACTTGGACCTGTGTGGGCAAATTAGCTGGCACAGATCTGAGCAGAGCTTTTCCCAGGATTAATGTCTCCTTACTTCACGGAGACCTCCAACTACTCAATCCCGTACAGGATACAGTGTGGCTGCACTGGCCCCACTGCACTGGCACTGGATAGGATTGGGCTGCCCAGTATCTAAATTCTTTTTTTATAGGCTCAAGGCAGTCGGCAGGGGAAAAAATAACCAAACCAAAAAAGAAATCAAAACAAAATTTAAAAATCACACAGCAACCCCCAATTAAACATTAAAATGAAGTCACATAATAACTGATTGGTTAGGTTTTAGTCAATATGAGTTAGGATTACAACCTGTTTATACTTTTATGAAGTGGTTCTCAACCAGCAAAGTTGCAGTGGGGGAGAGGCAAAGGCAACAACGCAATCTCCAAGATTGTGCCACTGCCAGAGCTGATCAAGGGGAAGTGTTGACTTACCTTATGCACTTCTGGTTTCTGATTGCTTTTTTCCCCTCAAACAGAGGCTTGGGGAGGGCTTCACAGGGCTCTCCCAACCCCTGGAGGCCAGTGTTGCATAAAGTAAGTCAATCCCCCGATCAGCCTTGGCAGCGGCATGATTCTGAGACTCATGTCACTGCCTGCCTCTGCCCCTTAAGGGGCAAAATGCATGGCTTCTCAGGCTGGGGCGTCAGGATGCCCCAGTTTGAGAACCTCAGCTTTTATGGATTCATATTTTGTGTATTATCCATTATAAGCAAAACAAACGTTCCAAATCCAGAGCAGCATCGCTATTGCCCCCACCAAATAGACACGTAGTGACCTATGTAAAAGGCTGGTAATTCCTTCTTTCTTTCCTTTCATCCATCAACCTTGTGTCAGAAATCATAGAATTGGTTCGACCTCTGTCACAAAAGTGGCAATTTTTCAAGAACTGACCTTTTCAACATATTGATAGTGTTTCTGGCTTACATCCCAATTAACAGGAGTGGGAACTGCCATGTTCTATCTGTTCTCCTGCATATACCCCCAGGGTATATGCCCCTATATAGCAACCCTTCTAGAAATTGTTAGTATAGGCACTTGTTGAAGACATGATACCAGTCAATAAATAGGCTGATTAAATGCCTTATGATAGTACTTCCATTATTTATTGTTTCAGGACTGCTGTAGTAACCCTTTCCTTTATATTATTCTTAATGTAAAAAGCAGCAAAATATTGTGACTAAATATATAATCATTTCATGTCAGAGAGCTTAGAAAAAGAGCAGATTTTGGGAGAGGGACTACATTTGTTATTGGCCAATTTGTTATTCACTTTCTTTGCCACCCAACGATCCATGAGGAACTGTTTTGACCAGCTGATTGAAGCACGGCCCTTAATAAAGTCAAACACAATGGTAAATGAGCAAATATCAAGGGGAATTAGAGTGAATGGTATCCATTAAAGAGCTGTGGAAGGAGAAGCGACAGAGGCATGTCATTCCAATATATTATGATTGTTGTGTGTGATGAGAATGGATGAAGACACACCTTCTTGATGAAATCACCAATTCATCTTCAGCCACAAGAGAGAGAACTTCATTTTGTTTCGTGTTTTCTGCACATAAAGAAGCATGGTGTAACCCCGGGTTCACAAACGCAAGGCCCGGGGGGCTTAATGGGCCTTCTCAACCCCTTTTGTCTGGAGCACCAGTACCACATGCGTATTAAAAAATCTTCAGGGCTAGGCAGCTGACAAATGGGCTAACTCACCTGTGATCAGTGTTATGTATTCTGTGGTGAGAGATGCAGCTTCATTGGTTTTTCTCATACCCAAATGGATAAGAATACATGCACTCAAATCCCTACTCTGATGCTGGTCTTCTGGAAGTTGTTTATCCTGCACATCCTGGTTCAATCCTTTCTCCCTGTGGTAGTATGGGTATTGTGCAGATTTTCATTCCCCAGCAATTTATCTTTAAAAGCTAATCTATGGTAGGGCAATACGCTTAAGCTTGGGATGATTTTAAGTCATAAAGTTGATAGTCACTTGTGAGGAGTGCTCTTACATTTCTGGTTTGGTGACTGACTTTTATGGAATGCTTAGAAGTTCAATGGAGGTGGTATTGATAATTTGGGTACAGAGGTAGAATTGATGCTGAAGCAGTGCTGGAATCAAGGCCAGCCCATCCATGAGGTGATCTGAAAAGTTCCAGACAGGTTGGTGGAATTGGTAAGCTAGTGGGGAGTCCACCATGCTCTTCTGTGGTTTCCCCCAGCCTGCCACCTCCCTTGAGGCAGGATTCATATTGTTCGCTCACACTTACTTGCGTAGGGGAATGGATGGTGGAATTTGAGAGGCCAAAGGAATTACGAGGTGTACTCAGATGGTTGTTTGGCATGGACCACTCCTGGGATAAATATCAGGTATACTCCTGCATATATTTTGGGTGGCAAGTTTTGAACTGAGACTTCAAATTATTGGTAATGCCCCCTTCTGTCCTTACTCCATAGCATTCACATTTCATCCTCTAGGAGAAGGAGCTCCAGGATATTTTTCCTCCAACATCAAACAGGATGTTGCCTATTTCCCATAAAGCAATTTTAAAAAATTGCTGGGCTGGCTGGCAGAATGCATTAGGATGTTTCATAGTTCCTGTGATTCGTTTGGCAAAAGTTAGGTTAAAGAGTATACATAATTCGTGTTGCACCATATGATGCTTAGCATTTGCTGCAAAAGTTCTCATTTTTAGGGACCCATGGCCTCTGAAGCATTGCAACTAATCTGCCCTGCCTTGCCATTAGCTGTCACACAACTCACAGAACACTATCAAAAATTTAGAGCTGTGTGGGACTCTTTTCTTAACTCTATATGCCAGTCAAAACATACACAGTGTGACTTTAACAGGCCAACCCCATTGGGCTTTAGTGGTAGAGGAACAAGCACCCTGCTGACGCTAACTGCTTTATGGAAATCATGAAAAGCATTCTGACAGTGTGCAAAGTAGCACACTGCCACAGCACCAGTGGGAAAGCAAGAGCCTTCTTGCGTGTGCTGGAGGATCCTCCCGGACCCACCGAGGAAGATAGTACAGTAGGGGAGGCATGATGGAGTGGGGGAGAAAGCAGTATGGGGGTGGGGGAGGGTGGAACAAGGCAGTGATGGGAAGGGGGGCAGAATGGAGAGGCAAGGGATGGATGGATCAGGTCCAGGAAAAGTGTGGGTTCAGTGGCAGCCACTGAATCCTAGCTTCCTTCCCAGATGAGACTACATGGCCTTGGTCCATGTGAACCCATCCCAGTAATTTCACTGGTGCAGGTCTGAATAGACCCCTCTGCACTGTGGGCTTCCCCCTTTGTGACCCCCCCTGCAGGATGCAGCTGTACTCATTTTGACATCACTGCATCAGCAGGGGGGAACCATAGGAGTGAGCTGTAAGTTTTCTATAGGATCTTACAAATTTTGTTGGCAGCCAATGGCACTTACTCTTGGGATAATTCTGGGTAAAGCTGACTTGCAGGAGCTGTTTTCACTTTTTTTTTCTCCTTTTGTTCCCCTCAGACTGGGAACAGTTCCAGAAAATGGAGAAAGCACTGGGCCACAAAAATTCAACCCTGTACTTGTTCAGGGCTGGTCCTAATCTGACTGCTCCTTCCTCTTCAGGGTTGAATTCTGACCTGCTGGTCAGGGTAGAGTCATAACACTTATAGCACAATCCTATGCATGTCTATGCAGAAGTAAGTCCCATTGTGTTCAATGGTGCTTACTCCCAGGAAAGTATGCATAGGATTGCAGTCCTAATTTATATCCAGCTGGGATGATGAGGCTGCAGAATCATCTGAAAACCAAGAACACTGTGGCTCCTGACAAAAATACTGTCCGGAAGAGAACAGTTGCAGCTCTGAAGACAAACCATATAAAAAGGCCATGCTCCTGTTTACATCTTCCCAGAGAGGATTGCATTAAAACTGTACAAGTCGACCAATTTCACTTTGACTAGTCAGTTCCTTCCTTTTTCATTCACGGCAATACTGGCCAAATTGTCATCCTTCTAAGATGAATGGGAGGTGGGTGAAAATATAGCCAACCTCATACTGCTGATAGAGCCTTAAACCTATTACTGCTCCATAGAGTTTGCCTTTCTAATTGAAGCCTGAATGGCTTTATAGGGCACTTATTCTTTGCAGTGGTGCTCTTTGATTTGATGAGTCTTGACATTATTTATGTGACTTCTAAGTGACACAGAGACAGAACCACACAAGCAGCAGACTAAAGGAAATGATCACAGAAAGGTCGTAACACAACCAAGTGGTGAACTAGCTGATTCCTAGTTAAGCATGAGCCTCTTATGCAGGTGGGGGCCTCTTAATCTGTGGATTCGGCATCCACAGACTTGCCCCACAACAAATGCCTAACCCTCAGATGGACCCCCAGCAGACATCCCAGATGCAACCTTGTTCCTTGACGTCTGGGAGGCTTTCTGGGCTTCAGAGAGACTGCGAGCCACTTCGCATGGCCTCTCTGAGGCGCATAATGGTCCCTGGAGCTATTTAAGTATGACTTCCAGTTTTATAGGAAGTTGCCTGAAAACCACTCCTGGCGGCTTTCTGAACCTTGGAGGGGCTGTGCAGGGTGGCCCAGTCGCTTTGCTCCAGTCACTTCTGGAGCTGTTCAGAGCCTTGGAGAGACTATGCACCACTTCACACGGCCTCTTTGAGGCTCAGAATGGCCCCAAATAGTTCTGGGGGCTGTTCTGACCCTCAAAGTAGCATGCAGCCTCATTGAGGTTCAGAACAGCTCCAGATGCAACCAGAGCACAGGTGGGCTCTGAAAATCATGGATTTCGTTACCAGTGATTTTCAGTATTCGCAGAGGAGCCCGGGAACAGAACTCCTGTGAATAAAGAGGCTCCACCTGTATATTTTCAAGCAAGGAAAGTTATACAGGGGGGGAAACCACACAGAAAGAAGAACACAGCAACACAACATCAAGGTTTCACAGAGCTTTCATAGCTTGCTTATTTTATAAAATGGAACACTTTCTTCTGTTGCTCCGATTGTTTGCACGGTTTTGTTCTCAAAGCTAAGGTCCTTTTACAGCATCTTTATCTGGAGTTACATGCTTAGAAATGAAATGAAGTGTCAGTGTCTTTTGCTATAACTTG
This sequence comes from Tiliqua scincoides, assembly GCF_035046505.1. Taxonomy (NCBI): domain Eukaryota; kingdom Metazoa; phylum Chordata; class Lepidosauria; order Squamata; family Scincidae; genus Tiliqua; species Tiliqua scincoides. The sequence goes on from NC_089825.1 coordinate 72,366,047, forward strand.
ACTTTGATCAGCCTCATTTTAGGTTTTACGGTAGGAGGCACAAAATGCTTTGGGGATTTTTTCCACACTATGTTGCTCCAAGTGTCCTTTCAGGATTCATCCAATTCACTGTAACCTGAAAACTCAGCATTTGTTAGGACAATGGGATCGCACCCACCCACTCCTAGATCATGGCAATTTTATGAAACCTGACATCTCATTATCTTTGTATGTTCATTTAATTGACTCAATATATGCATTAAATTTCAGATATTCCCTACTAAATTAAGCAACTTTCATTTTGTTGCAGTTGAACTGATGAGCTTGAACCCACAAATTGCTTATTAGCAGGGTTGGCTGCATCTGTGCCAAACAGTACCTGTACTTCAGTTTTGTTTGTTCAACCACTTTAAAAAGGAAACTGGTGACAAAAGGAATATGTTCTAATGATTTCCTTTTCAGCATGAAAGCTGCCAACCTGATTAAGGATTTTGAGAAGTTGCTACAATATATCAATGCAATGACAAATAATTTTAAACATCAGTTGACCATTCTTTATAAAAAATTCTGAACCATGTAGTGTTTAATCTAATTTAGCATCTGTGTGAACAGCTGAACTTAAAGGTGAAGAGAATGTGTTCAGAAAGAGGTTTCATACATCATTGGCAGGCTATAGAGAAATGGAGAGGGATGGGTTTCTGAAGAAGACAAAGGGCAGCAGTGAACCAAATGAAATCGTTAATAGCTGGGAAATTGGGACAAAAGGCTGTTAGGCAATTTAAGTCAACCCAGGGCTGTGAAGTGTAACAGTCTCACCTCTGCCCTCCAACAAAGCCATCAGTCTATCATTGCTACAACAGCCTCTTTTTCTTTATGGTGTGATTTTAATGTTTTTAAAGCACACCTTTCACCTCATCTGAGCATTTCCTCCTTTGCCCCCCAAAGTCTCATTTTGTCATTTTTCCAGTCTTGACTTCAGAGGCATCTTGGCTGACTGCATTTCCTTAGTCCTGAATGAATGAATGAATGAATAGTACTGACTTGTTTCCATTAATGCAGAGTTTTAACAAGGGACCTTATCAGAAACAACATGGCACATGCCATAAATCCACACACTTTAAAACATATATCAGATTTTTTAAAAAATCCTACCATCTTGGGCATCGTGTTTGGTTTATACTTTTAGTAAAACTGTCATTTTGATTTGTACTCATTCTAAGTTATCTAAGTTGCACCTGAATTTCCACCGACACCCCACATTAATAGAAATATTAGATATTTCTCAGAAGGTTTGATTTTAACAGCCATTTTGTGAACTTGAGTGGTATAGTGGCTAGTGTTTGGGACATCAATAAACTGGGTCCAAGTCCCACCACCCCCATTCCTGATGGCTTAATCACTACTTTTCAGCCTAGCAAATCTCACAGGGTTGTTTTAAGGATGAAATAGGATTACTCCAATTTACATCCTGCTTTGAACTCTTTGGAAAAAAGGAGGCATTCCAAATGTATCTGAGTTTCTCATAATTTTCATGTCAGTGAATGTTTTCACATTTTTCTAATGGGTGAGAATGAGCGATTGTGCCAGTAAATAATTATATGTGATCAGCTACACAAGCCGCATCACTGAAGTGGATGTGCACACCACTTGGATCATGCCTCTCACTATTGTGTGCAAGCTGGCACAGTTTTCTGACTGTTGGGGCCTGGCAGGATCCAAGGCAAGCAGTACTGTCAAACCAGGTGAATGTCATGGGCAGACAGGGCTTCCAGGTTATAGAGCAGGTTAACAGAGATGCAGGGTTAACATATGATATGATTTAAGACAGGCTGTGGCGAGGATGCACCAGGACCTCTTAGCCCCTTCTCACACAGAGAAGTCATCCAGACTGGGAAGCCAAGCTCAAGGAAGTTCTTGGCTCAAAGTTCTTAATCAGATCCAGGAAAGACACCACTGGCACTGAGTCTACCAGGCCCATTCCAGTTGTACAAGCACACCATACCCAGTGTCCACAAGCACACAGCCCCACCTGGAATAAAGACACTGACATAGCCATTGCCAGACCAGCCTGCCTCACCACCAGGGCCATCGGGGTATGCAGCCTCCCCCAGGGCAGACCCCAGTGGCATGGGCACAGTTGCCGCTGAGCACCCCGTCTCCACTCTCGGGTGCAGGTATGGGCTGCGAAGCATCACTGTGCAGGTGGGTAGGGGTGGTGCCAGGGCATGCAGGGCCTGACCCTTCCTGTCCCATTCCTGACCTGCAGGTGCTACATCCTCGTGCCCTCATGAAGGTTGATTCACCTTGGCTGCTGGATGTCCTTGGTGCCTGTGGGCAGTAGTCTGAGCGTGCCATTGGGTGGCAGCCTGACTATGTCCACACACCCTGGCAGCATCTCCGCTGGTTGCTGGTCGGACACTGCTCCTGCGTGTCCCGGGTGCTGCACTGGTGCCATGCCTGTTCACTCTGTGCCTTTTGCCTTGCTACCTCTCTGTGTTTGTGCCAGCAAGCAGCCCCAGCCCCTGCAGATGCAGTGCAACTATCAGCACTGGATATGGCCTATGCTACACCAGCACACCTGAGCCACTGCATTTGGGGTATGTTAGGATTGGGCTGTGAATGTTTTCGGGATGGCTACCAGCAGTTTTCTCTTCTACTGATCTTGGGTGGTGATGAAGTGGTTCTTTCTCTTATTTGATGATTCAAGGAGCAAATGCTCTTGGACCTTCTACCAGGTCCCCTAGTTGTTACAGCGAGCAGGTTACAGTGGGAAACTCACAGGCTTGTGACTTTATGACCATTTATGAGAAATTCTCTATGAATGTAAAGGAAATTGTCCATATTCCTACGAAAAGAAGATTAAACATGAGACAGTACGCATGCTGTTTACCAAAAAAAAAATAAGAAGGAAGAAGCCTGCAATCTTAGGTTAAAACTTGTTCATATCTAATGCTAAGCTATATTTTCATAATCCTTTTTTTCTGTTAGAAATATAGACTCTTGAAGGAACTGAGTTTTTCAGGACAATCCTATGCATGTCTACTCAGAAGTCAGTCCCATTGTGTTCAGTAGGGCTTACTCCCAGGAAAGTGTGTGTAGGATTGCAACCTTTATCAAAACTTTTTCTTTTTAGGAAAGCATAAATATATTTAATTAAAAACATTAATTTCTAAAACCTTTAACTGATATTTATGGAGCTGCTGCTTGTCATTTAGGCTGCTGCACCTGACTGTGTCAGTACTGACTTCCATTTATGAATTTCATGATGGTACAGTGTGTTAGTATGCGAAAAACACATTTATGTTGCATGATGAATCATGGAGGGCTTACATCACAGGAGCATCCTGTGGAGCTGCAAAACATCACACAGAATGCTGACACACGCTGATGCTCACGTAATTCAAATCGAAATGAATCAGGACAAAAGGGAATAGAAAGCTCCTTTTAGCAAAATTTGGAAAACAAAACACAGTGAGTAATTTCAGATGAGCTATGCTCACAACTCAAGCTCCTGAAAATCTGGATTTTCCAATGGTCATTCTTGACAATTGTATTTTGTTATTGACAAATACAATACAAATGACACTATGTTTCCATTCTTGACAAACATATAGAAGAACCAGAACATACGTGATTATCACACGTGATCAACTTAATCATAGGTTTTCAAGGGGTTTTCTGGAATTTTGTTTCCCGATTCCAAACCTGCTGCTTCATCAAGATTGGCCACTTGGCACTCTGGCTTGCTCTTGGTTACTTGCTAATGGAAAGATTTGCTCTATGGCCTTGAGAGAGCTGTACAGCTTGTACAAACACAATTCATAGCAGACCCATCTTTGCGTATATTAATAAAATATTTGTAACCATACTATTGATTTGAAGCTGTCTTTCACAGCACATGGCCAAATTGTGCCAAGCATCATAAAAGACCACTTCCTTTCATTCCAAGCCTATTTGCATTTTACTGCGTCTCAGAGGAGAAACAATCCAAACTGATTACAATCCACAGACACTGTACATAATGAAAAAATAATTGCATCAGTCTTTTCTCTGTAGCCGTCTTAACAATCCATTTTCTACTGGTCATTTTTCCACCTGCTCACCAGAACCCAGGCAGCTAAGGGAGGCACAGCTCAGATAGTCACTGAATACCAATGAAGCAAATATCATTTAACAGCAAGCGGCACATTCTAGAGCAGTGCAGTGTCTGTAGCTGCCATTATGCTTTGGAGACCACATCAATGTTTTTGATAAACATTTCAGAGAACACACAGACACACCAAAACAAAGGAAGGAAAGGCACTTCAAAACAGTGAAGCAGGACAAGGTTGTTATGGCTCCCCTTTCCAGTGGCTGAACTTGATAAGACTGGTGACGGTAGCCATAAATCAAGATACGAACACTAACTCCAGGTCTGCGATTTGCTCCGGTAAGCAAGGACACTTACACAATCCATATTCATCATAGCCTTTTTCCTTCTGTTTTTGACAACAAGAGATGCTGAAATGCATCAGAAATAATATCGACTCATCACCTTACAGAAAAGAAGAAATTGAGAACAAGTCACCTGGCCCTGCTTAGTATTAATAACTTGACAAACAAGAAAACAAACGTGCCTCAATGTCAGACATTCAAATGATACTTTTCCAATGTGCAACCAAGTGGTGTGGTTTGGGACAGTATGCTAGTTCTGTCAGAACAAGGCCATGATAGGATTGGGTCCTTTTGAAGTGTAAACTGGGCAGCCGTGGAGCTCCCCAGCCCTGTGCCCAGGGCAAAAGTCCGCAATAGAGCCGCCCCCCCCCCCGCAGGATGTTGCCACTCCCCCATGTGAAAATCTTCCCCCCCCCCACTCACCTGAGGCTCATGGAGCCTCGCATGACCTCAGCCCACGTTGGGGAAGCCTCCCTGAGGTTCCCCAACGCTATAAACTGTGCTTTTGGAAAACTGGAAGCACAGTTTCCGACCCTGTCAGCAGCCCCAGAGAGGCTTCCATTGGGTCCTAGAGGCTCTCTACCTCTCCTAGGGGTATTCAAACTTGCCCAGGGCTTTTGCCCCATCTAAGTCTATGGTAGGTTCGCAACTGAAACTGGGTTACGCTCCCTGCATTACAACACGCCAGACCTGGAGGCTACAGAGAATCATAGAATAATAGAACATTAGACTTGGAAGGTACCTTGCAGGTCATCTAGTCAATCTGCTGCTCAGTGTAGGCAATGTATATACTTGAATATGTCATTGAGGCACTTTTTCAGTTGGGGAAACAGTGGCTTAAGGCCCAATCCTGAACAGTGCACACTGGCTTACCGCTAGCGCCCACTGTCGCAAACATGCCATAAGGCATAAGGCTGGCGCCAGAGTTCTGCCGCTCAGTGGTTGCACGGACCACCAAGCAGCAGAGAGGTAACCGTGGGTGTGGGTGGAGGCAGGAAGGAGGCATTCCAGGGAGGGAAGAGGCAGGCGGAAAGTGGGGAGATGGCAGGGAGTAGGCGTGCGAGGGGAGGGAGTAGGGAGTGAGGGAGGCGGGACTGGTGGAGGAAAGCTCGCTGCCCTACATGGAAGTTCTTGATTGAGTAACCCCATTGTGGGGCTACTTGCTTTACCCGGGGGAGAAGATAAAGTCATTTTCTCCCAAGGAGCCACCAGCGGCTTCCCAGAGCATGCAGGATGTGGCGGCAGCCATTTTTGCCTCCACTGCAGCCCTGTGCAGTTCAGGATTGGGCTGCAGAAGTGCCTGGGAAGAGACCACAGAGAATGCTGGCTTGCTTTGCAGAACCAGCTTAGTCTTGCGAGTGTTTTGACATTCATCTGGCCCTTGATACATCACAAGAGCCCACTCCAAAGTCCGTTGTTTAGCCTAAGTTCCGCTGGGCTTGCACTGTATGGCCAGGGCACCGCTCTCTAGACCTTGGTGTAGGCCGGTGACTTGCAGCTTGCTTGAGAGCCTCCTGGGTAGTGTTGCAGGAGGCTGTTGGGTACCCCCCAATAGTGGGGTACCTTAAAAGTCTCTCCTCCCCCCCATGCCAGAGCCGCTGCGGGGTTAGTGCCGCCCATTGTTGGCATCAGTGTCCAGCCTGTGTGGCCCCAAGCAGGGGTGCTTCCCTGGCCTTCAGGCACCTTTCTCTGTGTCCCTGGATGGTCCTACCCTGGCCTCCCGTTTTTGCTGGTCTTTGACTGTAACAATACAAACATACAACCCTGGCCTCCCCCCAAGAAATGGGGGCAAATCCCCTAATAGAGGGGCATTGGCTGCTCCTTCAAGGCAAGAGACAGGCAGAGGTAAGGCAGTGGGGCTGCCAAAATGTCCCCCAGCAATCCCTCAGGAGCCTGGGCCCAAGAAAGAGTGACTCCTCTCTTTGGCAGCCAGACTCCTTATGAGCCCAGCTGCTGGGCCCCTTGGCTTCACCCCATCTGGTCTCAGGGCAGGCCTGAGATCTCATGGGATCTTGGGCCTTCCTGAACATAAGAACAGCCCTGCTGGATCAGGCCATAGGCCCATCTAGTCCAGCTTCTTGTATCTCACAGCGGCCCACCAAATGCCCCAGGGAGCACACCAGATAACAAGAGACCTGCATCCTGGTGCCCTCCATTGCATCTGGCATTGTCATAGCCCATTTCTAAAATCAGAAAGTTGCACATACATATAATGGCTTGTAATCCGTGTTGGAGGAATTTAAAAAAGTGGTTTCCTCTTTTGGCGGGGAGCAGAGCAGCTTCAGCAGCAAACCCCCCCCCCCTTTGCTGGGTATCACCCCAGGGAGCCTCCCTCACCCAGCTGACTGCTAATCAATAAAAACAAGAGACAATGGCTTGTAAAAGTTGCAAAGGAAGTTGTTTACTCACGGTTCCGTAGAATGCATATTTACAGCATCTGATTATGATCAGAGGTTCAGCTAACTAGAGATAGCAAGGCCCTAAAGCTGCCTCGCCCTGCTGTGTGCCATCTCAACAGGTCAGTGGTCAGAGAAGAAGAGAGAGTATGCTCGGAGAAGAAGGGAAGGTTATAGGGTCTGGGCCACAACCCCAAAGGACACAGAAGAGGACAGGTAATAAAGAGTAGAGTCACTGGGTCATGGCTTAACCCCTTCTGGACAGCATCCTGCCACCTCTGGACAGCAGACGGAGTTGCTCCAAACTCCAACAATCCGTAATGGATCTTTCCTCCAGAAATTTGTCCAATCCCCTTTTAAAGGCATCTAGGCCAGATGCCGTCACCACATCCTGTGGCAAGGAGTTCCACAGACCAACCACACGCTGAGTAAAGAAATATTTTCTTTTGTCTGTCCTAACCTTCCCAACACTCCATTTTAGTGGATGTCCCCTGGTTCTGGTGTTAGGTGAGATCGTAAAGAGCATCTCTCTATCCACTCTGTCCATCCCCTGCATGTCTCAATCATGTCCCCCCTCAGGTGCCTCTTTTCTAGGCTGAAGGATACGCCGTAACCTTTCCTCATAAGGAAGGTGCCCCAGCCCAGTAATCAGCTTAGTCGCTCCTGGAGCCCAATTGGCCCAGGCTGCCATCAGGAGTGGCTGCACTTTGATTCTGTGGTTGTCTGCTCACCTGGCACCCTGCCCTATGGGCTCCAGGGCTTGGAACCCTGGTACAGCTCCAGATCAGCAGAACTTGTTATCCAGCCAGTCCCCCAGCAGCTCCTGCGGCAATCAAGTCCCTTGGCCGGCACACTCAGGGGGCTCTCCAGGGCCTGGACCTGGTCCTGCCACAGGCACCTGAGCCATACCTTCCTTCCATTAATATTCAGGGGTCTCTTCTTGTTACTGTATAATCTTGGAGAATAAATTTTATTTCCCCAATCAAAACACTGCTTTGTTTCTTTTCTTCCTAACTCTCCAAAGCTGGCTGAGTTTCCTGCAGTGACACATGCAGAATGAAAAGTGATATTCAGAGACAGCTGTATTTAAGAAAATATTGGATTCTGCAAGATTCAACATGTAGGGTATAAACTCATTTCAGAATTTGTACAAATGAAATATTTTCCTAGGAATTGGATTTGCTCAGAAATGCAAATGATTCCTGCAAGTCTTATGCAACAGAAACTGGCTTGATCCTGGTTCCCCTTCTAACTACACAGCAGAAAGTGATTCCTGGGCTTGAACTGGGAACCTGACTTTGGAAGCTCTGAATAACACTAGTAACCTGCCTGGAATTTCTGGAACATGCAGCAACAGCCCTTGCAGTTTCTAGGTTGACCAGACCTACAACAACAAATGCTCCAAAAGACATAGTCATTCCCCCCACCCCAATCATGTAAAAGGATAAAAATAGGAGCTTGAATGAAACTTTCTTTGTCTCATAGGATAAAATGAAACTTTCTTTGCCTCATAAACCTAGGAGGGTTCTGATAGAGTGCCATTTAAAAGAGTGGGTACCAGTGCTAAAAAGTTTGGGAACCATTGATATAGCCTTTACTACAGACCAGAGCTGTAGAGCTGTAGTGCCCTTAGAGCAGTGATACTCAAACTTTTCTGGCCAGTGGCTCCCTTGACCCCCGTGGCTGTTGGCCATGACTCCCCATCATGTTCCTGAGGGCTGGAAGTGACATCATTAAACAGGAAGTGACCAGAAATATTAACTATATTAAATATAATATAATACAATATTAAATATATATTAACTATATTAATATTAATTATATTAATCATACCATTAATTAAATGCAGATCTTAAAAATATATTAATACACAGCAATATACATGCTTTCTAAATGATTAGCTGCTGATCACTTTTGGAGACAGGATGCTGGAGTAGCTGGATTTTGTCTGGTCCAGGAAGACTCTTTTTAAAAAAAAACAAAAAACTTTGTAAGCATACCAATAGAATTGTTTTATCAAATGAACTTTGTGAACACTCAGTCTGACCAACATTACATACACACACCCCTGTGGACCCCAATCCAACTAGTCATTTCTCCCATTCTCCTTGGATAGGATTGAACCCTTTATTAATTTAATGAAATTAAATTTTTCCAGCAGCTGGTGGGGAAGACAAAAATAGACCATGAAAATATATCAGAGCTGATAAGGGTTTGGTTAGGAAGCTGATTTGTCTCCTATACTAGGAGATGCACAGCTTAAGCCTATGCATCTCATTAGAGTCAATGGGGCTTACTCCCAGGAAAGTGTGGATAGGATTGGGCTGGCAATCACTTCATCAATGGCTGATAAGTATTCCCTTCAAATAGCAAGATTCATCACTTTAAAAATGCAGCCTTTCCTCTTCAGTCAAACAACAAGATTAATAAATCACTGTAAAAACAGTACCCTTTTTCTGCTCCTGGCCAAGTAAAGTGTGTGCTTCTCTCCCCCCCCCCCCCTTTGCCAACTGCATGGAAACAACTTTAAGACCCCTGGTGACTGGTAAAATAGGAAGCGTTTTATTTGGGGAGGGGGAGGAAAGCGAGAAGGTTTGGAGATTGAAAGGGGGAGTGGAAGAGGGAGGGGTTGAGAAGAGAGATTTCACTTTGATGAGAAGCGATCCCAGACTGGGAACTAGGAACCAACCAGACAAGGATCAGTGAGGGTTAAGGACTGCACGCTGAGCATGCTTGGTACTTGCCAGATGGGGGTTGATAAGGAAGAGCTTTGGAAACATGCAGCAAACACAGAAAGCAGCAGCCTCAGAGTGGAGGGAGAAGAGGGCGGAGCGGCAGCAGCCACTCTTGAAGTCCCTCTGGGAGCAAGTCCTGTTTCTTCTGCTTTAAAAAAAAAAAAAAGCGTATTCTGCCCAGGGGTGTGACTGTATCACTGGGAGAGGACATCCCGCACCTCTCCTTTGAGTTCCTGGTGCCTCCCTAAAAAGCCATGCCTCACAGTTTGAATAACACTGCCTTAGAGGGTTCATATACAGATTTATAGGAGAACCTGTAGCTTAGTGATTGAATATATATTTGCATTAACCGGGCCCACTTTTGAACGCCAGAATGTTCAATTAAAAGCTTGCAGAGTTTTAGAGCTGGGAAATATCCTGGTATGCGCTGTCAAGAGGTACTGCCTGTAGACCTATGTGGTCTACCCATTTTCCTCTTCTGCAAGGTGAACTTCTTTCTGTGAAATGATGGGTTGGGGGAAAGATGAATCGGCCCTGCAGGGTGACCCAGCAGAAGGTTGAGAATGTTCTGCAGAAAAACACTCTTGGGGACTTTTATTTAGTGCTGCGCATGTAGATTGAGGGTTTTAATAAAATAAAACAGCAAATGCAAAAACTCTGCATGCCCCAGTGATAGATGAATGAGCTTGCTCCAGTACTTTGGGGATGTATTAAACTACTGAAAAACACATTTGGTGTTAGCTAAGAAACTGTAATATATGTGAAAATCTACAGTTTATGCATCTTTAAATAATTTGCAGCAGCTGATTTATAGATACAATATCCTGTACCATGTCAAATAATGCAGGATAATAAACGGCTTCACAAAACTATAGTAGTCTGTGTTTCGACAGGAAACAGTTCTGTAGAGTGGAGTGTCCTGTGGAACCTCTCTGCTCTCCAAACAAGAGATAAAAATTGTTTGCCTGCCTTCATTTCTCAATTTAAATTAGCCTATCTTTGGTATAGTGTTGCTATCAAATTTTGGCCAAAAAGAAATTTCAATGCAATTTTAAGGGTAAAACATAAAAAATGTAGGTAGGTAAGACAATTTTTTTTTTAGGAAATCAAACTGCTTTGTTGCATCAAAAAAGACATGTCATCAAAACATGTCATTGTCTAGTTTGGGGTTATTTTTACTTCAAAAGAGTAGTTGTGTGGACACCTTGTCTGGATCAAAACCATGGCACAGAAGTAGCGGTGTTTAACCCTTTACCTTCCCCCCTCCCACAGCTGCTATGTTTTTCACACATCCCTACTTTCAAGCCACAGAAAATGGTTATGCAGTTTGTTAGTTAAGCTGTTCTGTCCTGCTGAAGCATGCCTTTGGAACTGCAACAGAAGGCATCTACATATCTCCGGACCAGATCAGACTGGTTACCGCCGACCAAAAGGTTGGGGTAAAGTAAAGGCGTTCATTTAGGACGCTGAGCCCTACATGAATGGACCCGCCTCCTGCCTACTTGCTCCCTCCCTTGTCACACCTCCTGCCCACCCTCTCTCCACCCCCTGCCTCCCCGTCACACCTCCTGCCCACCCTCTCTCCAGCCTTCCCATGCCTTCCCCCTCCAGCTAGTGTAAGGAGATGTGCCTTACCGCACATTTGTGACTGTGCACTCTGGCGGAAAGGATTGGGCTCTAAGTCACATATCATAGAAAAACTAGTCACAAATCTAAGAGAAACAATTGAAGAGATGTACTTAACCCAGCACACGTTGGTGGATGTCTGCAGATTTCTTATTCAAGAATGTCAGAAGTGTATAGATGCAAATAAGGAACATTTCAAGCACTTGATTCATTTCATTTGCTAATCAAGTGGGGACCAAATCCTATCCAACTTTCCAGTGCCAATGGGGCATGCGCTGCTTCCTGGTTTGGAGAGACAGTTACAAAAGTCTCCTTAAGTTAAGGGAACATTTGTTACCTTACCTTGAGGCTGCATTGCAGATGCATTGGTGCGGGAAAGTTGGGTAACATTGGGCCCTGAATCAGACAACTGCTTCTGTGTACACCATATCCGGTACATGTATGAATTATAGCATAATAATTTTGATACTGTAAAGTGTGTGTACAATTTCTTGAGATATGCTGCATATAATTTATGTTATACAAATGTGTTTGTTATATACTGTATTTCACTGAAAATAAGACCTACCCTGAAAATAAGACCCAGTTGTGATCAAGGCCAGGAAGGGGGGGGCAGGAGGGGTCCTCGGACAGGGCAGGTAGACAACATGACCGGGAATGCTCCCGGGAGCCACCTAGAAAGCGCCTGCTGTGCTGCCTTGGGCAGAGGATGCTGAGCAGGAAGCAGCAAGTGAGGCAACCCTGCCTACCTGGCTCTGAGGCTCTCTATACATTCCAGGGAGTAAGTCCCATTAACTATAAAGGGACTGACTTCTGAGTAGACAGGCAGGAGGGATCCTCCTGGGCGCTGAGGTGATATTTTTGTATGGTATATTCTTGTACATGAATGACTGTGGATTGTTGTACATTAAAAAAAATAAGACCTACCCCTAAAATAAGACTTAGTGTGTTTTTTTGAGCCAAAAAAATATAAGACAGTGTCTTATTTTTGGGGAAACACGGATTCTGCAATAGAGATCATTTGCTGACAAGACTTTTAGATTGGCATACTGCTACTGACCTCAGGTCAGCAAAAACAGCTCATTTGATAAGAGTCTGGGATTCCATTATCTAGAATATAGTTGCCATTACTGGATCTGCTGGGAATGTAAGCAAGGTTACTTCAGGTCAAGAGGTGATATTTATTTATTTCTAGTATGAGGTACTTCAGCTTAAAACAGCTTTTAAGGCAGCTCATAATAAAAGAAAAATATATGATTATAGTGAAATATCAAAAAGCTACAAGAGATTAAAATGTAGGATAGCAACAATCAGTAAAAATAGACAAAGACTTGGCAAATAAAAAGGTTTTTACCTGGTGCCAAAAGTATAGAAGACTCAGCAGTAGCTATAAAATCAATTTATAATTGGCATGCATGGTAAATGGAGAGTTAACTAAGATTTTTGAATACAAAAAGAATACAAAAAGACAAGGATGGCCATTGTCACCCTCTTATTTGTATTGGTATTAGAAGTGCTGAACAGAGATATCAGATAAGATGAAAGGATACAGGGAGTAAAGATTAAAAATGAAGACTTCAAATTGAGAGCTTTTGAGGATGATATGGTAATTTCATTTAAAAAATCCCTTGAAAGATATTGAACTACTGATGATTAAAATGAAAGAATTTAGAGCCTTATCAGGTTCTAAAATAAACAGAAAACAACTTTAACAGAAAATATGAGTATGCAAGATCAGGTAGAGTTGATGAACAAGACGGGTTGTAAGGTTGAGAAGAAGGTTTTAATTTGACAAGTAACAACTATATGTTATTTCAAAATAATTATGTTAAAGTATGGAACAAAATTTAAAAGGATTTTATAAGATGGAAAAGATTGAACTTGTCTTTGATGGAGAGAATTTCTGCAATTAAGATGAATGTCCTTCCAAAAATGTTTTTATTTCAGACAACACTGGTGAATACTTTATTTCAGACAATATATGGCTTTGAAGATCGTATGTCTCTATCTGTTTAAAATCTGTTTAAAAGAAGAACATGCTACTACTAAAATGTTTTAACTAAAATATTGTTAAAATATGAGACAGAAGAGGATCAGGTTAAGTAATTTATGATACAATGAGCAAACAATGAGCAAAAAAATGTTGGCAGTCAAATATCAATGGAGTAATGGGAGAGCTTGTGAACCAAAAGATTAAAATTTACATTAAATGTAAATCGTAAAGAGAATTTTTACAAAACGATGTATAGATGGTATATGACACTAGCTAGATAAGCAAGAATGTATGAAAATGTACCTAATAGATGCTGGAAGTGTAAACAACAAGATGGATTGTTTTATCTTATGTGGTAGACATGTACCAAAGCGAAAAATATTGGGCTTTGATGCATCAGCAAATGCAGTTGATACTCCAGGGAAATCTGCAAATGAAACCAGAAGCTTTTCTCTTGGGAATACTTGATTGAATTCAGAATGATTTTGAAACTATATTTTTATATACGACAACTGCAGCAATAATATTGTATGCTAAGTATTGGAAGGTTCCAGAGATACCTTCAGTTGAAGAATGGTGGATAAAGATCTTGCTTAGCTGAAATGGTTTTTTCTTAAAGAGAAGTAATTTAGAAGCCCAATTTTATGGACAACTGGAAACCATTCATGAACTTCCTGCACACAAAGCAGAAAATGGAACTAATGAATTATGGATTTGATGAGTAGATAATTGATATATAAATTTTTTTTGAAAATGTATTTTAGAAATAACCAGTAGACTGTTTAAGATATATGATGCTGTAGAAGAAACAAAGTAAAGTAGATTTAGAACTCCACCACACAACTTTCAATATCTGTTTTCATTTCTATTTCTCTGAGTTTGTATTTGTTAATTTTTCTTTTAAAATAATAAAAAACAAGGAAAAAGAAAAAACAAGACTCAGTACTAGCTAAACCAGTGGTTCTCAAACTTTTAGCACTAGGACCCATTTTTTAGAATGAGAATCTGTCAGGACCCACCGGAAGTGATGTTGTGACCATAAGTGACATCATTAAGTAGGAAAATTTTTAACAATCCTAAGCTGCAATCCTACACACACTTACCCAGGAGTAAGTCCCATTTACTATCATTGTTAAAAGCTTATACATAGTAGCCTGTTAAAAGTAGAGATCTGTAACAATTTCCCCAAATGCAGTTACATACCATGGGAGCATCAAGACTAATATATTAAAAATAAAATATTGAAATGAATGGGGACCCACCTGAAATTTGCTCGCAACCCACCTAGTGGGTCCTGACCCACAATTTGATTAACACTGAATGAAACCATTCTTTCTACAAGAAGGGTGCCTCTACTGGAAAGGCAGGGTACTGCCCCAGGTGAGGCAACTGGAGAAGGATCTCAGAAGATGCTAACATTTGAGCAGGTTCATGAACGAACAGGAAGTCGTTACGATACATCAGTCTCAAGTTGAATAGGATTTCAAAGATTTTGATTAGAATTGGACAATCAGTTGATTTACAATCTGGCATAATATATCTACCTTTTATTTTCTATGAAGCAATAGGTTGTGTGTAACTTGGTGTTGGTAACAATATTTATTTACTGCTTTTCAACTAAAAGTTCACAAAGTGGTTTACAGAGAAAAATCAGATAACTAATGGCTCCCTGTCCCAAAACAGTTCACCATCTAAAATATTGTGAGATATTCTGGAAAAATGTGTATTTTCCTACCATGTTCATCTGAAATCAATAACTTTGAACCCCATACTTTTCAATAGAAACTATCCACACATGCAGGTCCATATGTTAGCAGCAGGGGTCAGTTTGGTGGGAAGATGCAGTGCACGATTGTCCATCCTTCACCACATACCTAAAAATGTGGGGCTGTCTATTTTGGATGCAAGGTCTACCTTTTTCAGTGGGTGAAATCTCATCAAGGTAACTTCAGGCCATGCAGAGGCTCTACGATGGGGTGGCCAAATTTTCAACTTTAGGACTCCTGGACCTTTAACAATTGTATAGAGAGAATTTCAGCAGGTGCACAAGCTGCACAGATGACAAACTGCACCTGCTGAAGTTTCCTCTTCTGCACTATTGTTTAAGGTCTATGAGTCCTAAAGTCAAACAGTTGGCCACCCCTGCTCTAAGATCACGTGTTCCAACAAAATGTACATGGTAGACAGGAGGGGCACCATTTTTCCTCCCAACACACAGCAGTGCCACCAGTGCTGCTAGCATATGAATCAGGGCCAAGATCTGAGAGCTGATAATATGGAAGTTATATACAAGTTATATACAAACAAACAAGTGATGAGAAATCAAGTGATTTGTGAATAAGCCCCCTAAACAAAATTCAGTTCCACCCAAAGAGCTCTCCTAGAACACAATTATAAGCTGCAGTTTTGCATTATTTGAAATGAATAAAGCTTTTGATCTTTGTAGTCAGATGTGCTATCTTCTACACTATCATATTTGCTTTACACAGCCCTGTGCACAAACATTTGGCTTGTTATATTGGATTTTTATTCATTATTGTAAATTATTCAGAAATCTTGCAGTAACCATATTTCAGCCTAGGGCATTCTTTGCTCCAACTTCTCATTCAGAGACTTGACTAACTGGTGTCATCTTGGTTGCACTGTATTTTTGTTTATTCTAAATGTGAAATATTTGTCTATCAAGACAGAATGCCTCTCACCTGGTTGATGCTTCCCTTTAAAGAGCAATCCTTATAAACAAATATTTATCTTGGGCATTCTTTAGTCAGACAGATACTCATATTCAGGTACCCAAATGATTTCCAAAGGAAGTCATATGACACAAGCCATTAAGAGCACAATCCTAACCAACTTTCCAGCACTGGCAAAGCAGTGCCAGAGGGGTATGTGCTGCATCCTGCAGTTGGGGGGCAGTCAAGGAGGCCTCCTCAAGCTAAGGCAATATTTGTTCCCTTACCTCAGAGTTGCATTGCCCTTATGTTAGTGCTGGAAAGTGGGTTAGGATTGCACCCTAAGCCACTTAACTACATTAGAAAATTTCACCTTAAATGAATGATTCAATTTTCCAAGATGTTTTCCAATTATCTAACATCTTGGAAAATTGAATTTTAAAGATTGAATTTTAAAATTTTAAAATTGAATCAATTTGAATTAAAATTGAATTTTAAAGACTCCAATGGCACTCTCTTTTTTACTTGTTCTTGATGGACATAAGTTGACCATTTTTTCAGTCAGTGCCAAATTTCATAGTGATCATGCTTTGCAACACATGGAAAGGAAAGGGAGGTGGAATTCTCGAATGACCAGCTGCAGTGGGACTACTTCTGAGTAGGGTTGCCAAGGATCAAGTCATCCTGGAAGGCCTCCCAATTGCTGCATGTGACCCTCCCTCTTGTAGCTTCTGTCCCCACTCTCTCATAGTACCTCCCACCTCTTATGCCCTGTTTACAGATGGGCGGGGATATCAGCTCCAACATACACACACACACACACTCCAGCAGCAGCCCCATTTTTTCCACAGCAGGCTTTTTAAAGGGGGGGGGCAACTCAAGTCAATTAGAGTCACTAACAGGTGACTCAGACTCAGAAAGTGCCATCATTATGACCCTTTTATGAGTTGTGGGGGGGGCAGTGACTCTGGGGAGTCAAGTCACTCTGGGTGTTTTTTTTATGATGAGGCACTGGCATTCCTGGAGGGGAGCAAAACACTAAGTTTTGCAGGCTCCCAAATGCAGGTGCAAAGCAACCCCTCCCCCTCACATTCAGAGCCAGTGACAGCTGCAAAAGCAAAGCTTTTACAGCCATGACTGGCTCTGCACATGAGGGAGAGGGGCCACTTTACACCAGCATTTGGGAGCCTGCAAAACTTAGTTTTGCATCAGGAATGCCAGTGTGGCAAAGTCAAGGTGCCAGATGACAACAATATAATTTCAGAATTAAAACAATTTCTTTTTTTGTGATTTATGACATTGCATATATGAAATGGGACCATGGTATGTCTGTGGGAAGAGAGAACAAAAATAATGCTTATGCCCTGATTACAGTCAGTCTGTAACTAATTTGATAACATTGGATTGATTTTACTGTTGCCAAGCTGGAGCATGGGAGACATAATAAGACATAACTGACTCTGGCCAGATCTACTCCAATTGCTGATTGAGGTGGCCTTGTCCTGAAGCAGTAGAATGGATTGTAATCATCAGATCATAGTTTGGACCTTCCTCCACCCTCTCCACAAGTTTTTTTTTTAAGTTAAATACTCCACGCAAACATGAAATTAGCACAGCAGGGAGGAAGGCGCTGCTGTTTTCTGCTTGGAGGGAATTTTTACACAAGAACACAGCAGCAGCAGACCTCTGCAGCCCCGCGCCCAGGGCAAAGCTCTGCAATGGCCCCCCCTGCAGGCTATCGCCACCCCACCCCGCGCAGATACCCGCCCCCCCTACTCAACAGAGGCTCATGGAGCCTTGTGCGACCACAGCCCACGCCAGAGAGACATCTGTGCGGTTCTCCAGCGCTATAAACTGTGCTTCCGGCAAACCGCAAAACTCAGAGAGGCTTCCATGGGGTCCTAGCGGCCAGCGACTGGGGCGTTTGCCCCAGGGAAGTCTATGGTAGGCATGCAACTGGAACACAGGAGAGCATCACAGTAAATTATGCCTGGAGTAGATAAAAGTACAAACTATTCAGATGTTACAACCTTTTGAAAACATGTCATGGGTTCCAATAAATGAATGAGGACATTTTAAATGAACATTTAAAATAATCTTTCTTTAAAATTAAATAACACTATCCTCTTTGGGGGAATCTTCTCATAAGGAAGACTAAATTTAGTTTCCCGTCCAACTCATTAATATTAATTTGCAGTTAATAAGTTGGTTTCAAGCAGTGATTTGGAATGGCGATGTAAATGCCTGGCACTTCCATGCTTCCATACTAATTATAAGTAAATGTGATTTCTTGTCTTTATAAACAAATAACAGTTTTATCTCTGGACTGTCATTTTCCATTGGTGACAATGACAATGATGCCTGACAGTGCTGTGTCTAAAATAACTAATCAGTTGATATTTCCAAGGCTCTTGATCGTTCTTAATTGGTAAAACAATAAAACAAGACAGCCCTGTGAGATATAGGAAGCTGAATTAGATGAGCCTTTGGCCTGATCCAGCAGTGCTATTCTTAGGTCCCTCACTAGTTTAGTAAGCAGATCTACCTGTAATCTTTCCCCTAGTTGTATAATTAGGGTGCTGGTCCTTTTTTATTGAACTTTTTTGGGGAAGAAAGGATGACCCCGTTTTGCCAAAATCTTTCTTTTAGAGATCTTATGTCCACTACAGACTAATTAGCCTCCCTTCTCCACTCAAAATAGCCCTAGTTCTGCACTGCTAGACCCCACCACCAGGGTAGCTTGCCTGTTCAAACTGCAGAAGTCCTCCTTCCTCCCTTCTCTTGCCAGCAGCTTCTTCAGCCACCACAGCAACATCTTGGTTCTCAGCAGCTCTTGGGCATGGCTGTCACACACCACTCTTCAGCATCTCCAGTCTGTCAGTCCATTAGCTAGCCAGCCCTCTTTCCTTCCGTCTTCCCAACCTTTTACCTCACCCTTTCCTTCCTCCAATTGCTGCTTTTATCTGAGATAAACAGGATTATTTGTGACACAAAAGATGGGCCTTTAGTGCCTGGCTTCCCTCACCAGCTTCAAGTTAATCAACCTGATCAGGAAGTGGGTCTCCCAAAGCAGTTGAGAAGTCCCCAGCCACATCCTTCCCAGCGTGCAATGCAACAGGAGATGAATATCGCCACCAGGAATGGGTGATAGAAAGCTCATCAAGGACCATCTCAGAACAAAAGAATGGTCTGGGATGAGCTCATCCCATAATAAATCCTATGTTGGTCACAGATCCCCTAGTGCAGTGATGGCTAACCTATGGCACGTGTGCCACAGAGGGCACGCAGAATGTTGTTGGTGGGCACTCAAGCCATCGCCCCAGCTGCCAGGCGAAAGCCTCTGCAAACCGCCCCTGGAAGGCACCAGCAGCCGGGGGGAAAGGAACGGACAGCAGGGGGAAGAGCCAGGCCCCCGGGGAGGAGCAAGGCTGAGAGGCTCTGTGAGGGGACGTTTCTCACGTCACCCCCAGCAGCCCAATGGGAGCGCTTCCTCCCTCCCCTGTCTGGGGTAAAGTGGGAGGCTTGCACGCAGCATGAAGGTGCGCGTGTGGGGCGGGCTTAGCAAAGCTGCTGCTGCTGGCTTTGAGGCACCAGCCCTGTACGAAGTAGGTCTCATTAAAGTCATTGGGGCTTGCTCCAAGGAATGCGTGGCTGGGATCGCAGCATCAGAGCCCAATCCTACTGTCTACTCAGTAGGATTGCATGTCTACTCAGAAGTAAGTTCACTGTAGTCAGTGGGGCTTGCTCCCAGGAAAGTGAGGGTAGGATTGCAGCCCTAGTCAGAAGAGGGAGGGTTTGCTCCTAGTTTAAGAGCCCAATCCTATGCATGTCTACTCAGGAGTCAGTTCCATTATAGTCAGTGGGGCTTGCTCCCAGGAAAGCATGGCTAGGATTGCAGCCTGAGAGCCCACTCCTATGCATGTTTACTCAGAAGTAAGTCCATTGTAGTCAGTGGGGCTTACTCCCAGGAAAGTGAGGGTAGGATTGCAGCCTGAGGGCGTGGCGTGGACATTCCCTTGGCAGGGTTGGAGAGGAGCTAGATTGGAGGGGACCATAGCTCACAGCATGGCATAGCTGGAGAGGAGCAGAGCTGGAGGGGAGCAGAGCTGGAGGGCCACAGCATGGGCTTTGCTGCGGCAGCCTTGCACATGCTGCTGGCCCTGCCTTGTTGCCCACTGGAGGCTTATCTGTAAGAACCTCATTCAAAACTAATTTTTATATGATCTTAAAAGTAAACCACAGAATTGCTTCTCCAATCCTATTGGAAAAGAAGTGCATGCAGAATTTCACATAGCTGTGAGTGTTCATGAAATACAGCATGATGCAGCCATCCAACTAGGATACTGCTGGCTTAATTAAAAAATAAATGCAATCTTGCACAGTATTACTATTACTGACAGCATTTATATGCTCCCTGTCCCTAAGGGGCTCACACTGTAAAAAGAAACAAAAAAACACCAGCAGACAGCCACCAGAAAAGACACTGCTGGGGTGTGGAGGACCAGTTACTCTCCCCCTGCTCAATAAAAGAGGAACACCCACTTACCCAGCATGTAATTGCCCAGTGTGTACACAGCGAGCACAATTACCCAGCATGTAATTAACCTGTGGAACTCCTTGCCACAGGATGTGGTGATGACACCTAGCCTAGATGCCTTTAAGAGGGGATTGGACAAATTTCTGGAGGAAAAGTCAATCGTGGGTTACTAGCCCTGATGGGTTTGTGCTACCTCCTTATTATAGATGTGGGCCACTATGAGATACAGGAGCTGGACTAGATAGGCCATTGACCTGATCCATTGGGCTCTTCTTATTTTCTTATGTTCCTGTGTTCCAGCCGCTCATACAGCCACCCAGCCAGCACTCTACACTGCACAGCACAGGCTGAGGGAAGCAGCACAAAGATGTTAAAGATGTTTATTTAATGTGATTTTCTGGGTGCGGTTCTTTGAGAAACAGGATGGGAAATGAAGAGTGAACATTTGTATCCAAACTGAATCAATTGGCTTGTGTGTAACTATTGTAGAAATAAAACCTCCAAACCCTTTTAAAAAGTCTGTGACTGTTTGGCATTGCATCAGTGAAAAGAATCTGAAAATCTTTCCAACACTGGTTTTGGAGAGGGGGTTGTTATTGCAGGCAGACTACAGAGAAAATTCAGCTGGCTTCAGTGGAAAATTCAGTGGACCAGGGCTGGCTTCGGCTTATTTAATTATTTGTTTTACTTTAATTATTTATACTTATTTATTTTAATTTGCCTGATGATTTCACTTCCATCATGACATCACTTCTGGTGGTTCTTGGACAGATTGTCATTCTAAAAAGTGGGTCCCAGTGCTAAAAGTTTGAGAAGTGCTGCAATAAAGTGTTAGTAAGGGGTGTGTGTGACACCACTAGTGACCAAAATCACTAAAATTACAGTTTGGAGGAATAATACCATCATGTTATATGTCAATGCATCATTTCATGCAGAATGTGTTCTGTCTTTGTTCTATCAAAAGGTACAGCCAAAAAACCAGTGGGGGCAGAGTGATGGTACATCACCACGCCCACCACCTGGGGTGTTGCCCCACCCACTGCATGGAAGGTGAGGCGCTGGCATCCCGCACCGGGTGATGTGAACCCTAGTGACACCACTGGTATGCAGTAAGCAAGCTGCTAATATTATTACTATTATTATTATTAAAATGAAAAAACACTGTAAATTAAATGGCATGCCCCCAATCATGTGTGTAGAAATCTTCATTGACAATTAAGGAGTAACCTGCAGCATTTCTGATAATAGTTCTACTCTAGGAATGCTTTGACTGAGTTTAAATGACACTTTAGAGCAGGGGTGTCCAAAGTTTTTGGCAGGAGGGCCACATCATCTCTCTGACAGTGTCTGGGGGGGGGGGTCGGGAAAGAAATAGTTAATTTACATTTACAATTTGAATAAATTTACATAAGTTTACATAAATGAATATGTTAAAGATGAACTTACATGAATGAATGAAGGTCTTGCAATAGCTCAAGGCCTATAAAAGACCTTGCACAAAGCAAGACCAGCCTTTCCTTTGCTGCCACTGCTGCATCACAGATGTGAAACAGTAAGCAATGGAGGGAGCCCTCATCCCACAGCTCATGCGAGAGGTCAAACAGTTGTCCTCACACTGAGAGCAGTTGCGTTGGGCCAGTGCAGGCTCCAACAAATCTGCAGAGGGCCAGAGGCTCATTGGAGACTGGGGGCTCCCTGAGGGCCGCATTGAGAGGCCTTGAGGGCCACAAGTGGCCCCAGGGCTGGGGTTTGGGCACTTCTGTTTTAGAGTGTTGTATAAAGACATATGCAGCCTATGATAGCACTGACACTATTCTGGGCCAAAGGAGTGGCAAACAAGCCACCCTCAAATCAATGCCTTCTCAAGGGACCACTTAAGACCCAATCCTATCTAACCCTCCAGCACCACTGCAGCTGCAATGCAGCCCTGAGGAAAGGGATCAAATGTTCCCCTATCTGGAGGAGGCCTCCATGACTGCTCTCCCCCTGCAGGATGCAGTGGGTGTCTTATTGGCATGGCTATACTAGTGCTGGAAATCCAGACAGGACCTGGCCCTTATTTATTTATCAGATGCTATACCACTTTTACTTGAAGGAGCTCAGGGTAGTGTACATGGTTCTGTCTCTCCCTTGTCCTCTACACCAGGGGTGTCCAAAGTTTTTGGGAGGAGGGCCACATCGTCTCTCTGACACTGTGTTGGGGGCCGGGGGGGGGAAGAATTAATTTACATTTTAAATTTGAATAAATTTACATAAGTTTACATAAATGAATATATTAAAGATGAGCTTATATGAATGAATGAAGGTCTTGCAATAGCTCAAGGCCTATAAAAGGCCTTGCACAAAGCAAGGCTGGCCTTTCCTTTGCTGCCGCTAATGCATCACAGATGTGAAACAGCAAGCAGTGGAGGGAACCCTCATCCCACAGCTCATGTGACAGGTCAAACAGTTGCCCTCACACTGAAAGCAGTTGCTTCAGGCCAGCGTAGGCTGCAGCAAAACTCTGGAGGGCCAGAGACTCATTGGAGACTGGGGGCTTCTTGAGGGCTGCATTGAGAGCCCTTGAGGGCCGCAAGTGGCCCCAGGGCCGGAGTTTGGGCACCCCTGCTCTACACTAACACTGTGAGTTAGGTTAGACTGAGGGTTAGACTTGCCAAAGTCACCAAGAAAGTATCATGGCCAAGCAGAGGCTGAAGCTGGATTTTCAAGATCCAGCCCATCCCCACAGCCACCACCCCTCAGGCTCTCCGGTTCCAAATGTATCCTAATTTTCCTTCCCAGGTAGGGCTCTCCCCATAAATAAGAAGAAATAACATACAAAGAGGGATTGATAGGGGTTGTGCAACCCTCATGATCTGATTTTCCTGTTTTGATTTGTTTTACCTTGCAAAAGTTAACAGGTGGCCTCACTCCAATGAGCAGTTACAAGCAGGCCTGTGTCCTCTTGCAGAGATAGGCATCCTCCTTAACCTGTCCCCTTATTCCCTTGATATCATATCATCAACCAGGAAGCCTGTGTTCACTGCTCACTCCTCTAGCCACTGCAATGAGACAAAGCTGGGTGGGGAGAGGAAGCAACTGGGGCAGCACAAGCACAGACCTCCCTCATACTGACGTACACTAACATACAAGCTTCAAGAATCTACTTAGTTTGTTCACTATGCAGAACAACCTAACAGTCAATTATAAATTCCCCCTTTCAGATACCTATTACTTATGCCAACCTTTGCAATTTGATATTGCTCTATAATTGTATGTCAATAAATTCACATATTAAGAGTAAGCAGTGGGAGGTTAACTTGTGCCTGTACAATTAAGAATGCTTGTGCTGCAAAAAAGGGGAGGGAAGCAGAGTAAACAGAAACAAGCAGGCAGCAAATGGGAAAGTTCCTAAAACAACACAGCCTGTGCTCAAGGCACTCCCAGGCTGAAGGAGAAAAGACCCAGAAGCTCAACTTAAAATAAAAAGACTCAGTGAACTCGCCAAAGCCATGAGGCAACTGGGAAAATGGCTGCCATGAAGAACACAGGGAAAGGAGGAGTTTGTTAAAGGCAAAAGCCTAAAAAGCACGAACAGGCAAAAGAAAACTCTGCCAGCCATCAAAGAGAAGCGAAGGGGGCAGAAGAGTGCCTAGAAAAAATGGACACCAAGGCAGGAGGGCAGGGCAGGGCAGGGCTGGTGCAGAAGCTTCTTCAAATGGCTGTGACTAGATTGTTAGCAAGAGCTAGTTTTGTAGCACCTGATACTACACTTTATACCTGCCTAGACTGACTGATTTATTTCTGGGCACCATCAGAGGTGCTAGTGACTAACTTCAAACACTAAGGGCACAATCCTCACCCACTTTCCAGCTCTGAGGTAAGGGAACAAAGGAGGCCTCCATAGCTGCCCCCCAACTGCAGGGTGCAGCACATGCCCCACTGGCACCGCTATACCAGTGCGGGAAGCCTAAATTGTTCAGAATCAGGCCATCCAAATCCAGCCATAGAATCCTGCTCACCCTACAGGCCTTCTGCAGTACAGTGGCAGGAACGAGGGAAGGCTCTTCTCATTCAAGTCCATGATCCAGGTGCTCCATGTTACCTCTTTCTCTGAAGTTGGAGTCTCAGCGTGGAAGAGCCGTGACAGAGAGCCTGCCAGATCTGCAGGTTGCAGACCGAAGCTGGGCAGCCTGCCAGCCCCAGCAACAGCTGCACCACACCCCTCCGTTCCAAAAGGCAGCCTGTATTTTCCCGCCTTTGCCTCATGTGCTGAGGGGGAGGAGCAATGCAAATGGCGGTGGGGCTGCAAGGACCCCTCTGGAATGTCCTCCTTTCATTTCCTCTGAGCTGGGAGACTGCTGCATCTTGGCTAACTAGCCCCACAACTCCTACACCAACCCAAGCTTCAACTGCAGCAAATACAAATAGATCATCTTGACCATTGCCACCCCTGGCCAGTTTCTCCCTGACGTGCTAGTTTCCCGTCTGGTGGGTTGGTTTGTGTTTTGGGGGTATGAAGGAGTAATGAGGTCCCTCACATGCCTTCTGAAGTAGTACCGCTCTCAGACAAAGGTTTATCCCCGCTGGGCCAACACTGCACAGGTCACTAACAGGAAAACCTCTAACAGTATTTTACGACTCACTATAGTCAATTGGGGGGAGGGAGTGTTACAAAGTAGCTGATTGACTGCACAAGATATCTATTTGTCTCACTGTGTAGCCACACAACTACTAACTTTTATTTTTAGCCAGAGTTAGAAATTTGACAAGCAAAGCCTTCAGAGACACATTAGGCCCATTAGGAAAAAAATGCTTCCAGCAACTCCTATCAAAACAGCAGAAATAAATAACCTTTGTTCATGGAATTTGAAACACTCTGGATTGCTGCTGCAGCATTGCCTTGTGATATATTGCCATCATTACAGTCATCTCTGTACGACACTATGTATACAAAGTGCGATAGCCTAACCTCTCCTACTCAGGGTCTTTCCTGATATATGAACTATTTGTCAGTGTCAGATTGGCCCAAGGTGAACGAATAAAACTTTAAACATGAAGCACTTTTGTGAAGATACAAACACAGCACGCACATAAGCACACACACAGTTTTTTTCTCCCATGTACTGGAAATCTTTATTAACCAAAGGGAAGAAAATACTAAAAGGGGATTGTAAAAAGTGTTTGGAAATTGGAGGATTTTAAGGATGTTCCCTAAATTAACCTCTGCAGAATTTCTCCATGGAATCTGCCATTTGAATTTGCTTTGTCCCTCAAGAGGAGAGGGCCAAAATGCAGCAGTTTTCACCCTTTTTATGGAGTAATTGGATACGTATTTGATTTTTTACATTCAACTTTTTCAAAGCACCAGAATGTTTGAAGAGTTTTTAATGATCTTTATGAACAAAAGGTTCAGAGCTGAGTAATTTTCTGTCAGCCCAGTTCTGTGCATGTCTACTTGGGAGTAAGTCCCACTGAATTCAATGGTACTTCTGCAGTGTGCATAGACCTACAGCCTTAATTCTTAGGCTTGGCACTCCTATTCAGTGGTGTAGCTATAGCAGGGGGCAGGTGGTGGTTCATCCTGGGTGCCAACCCAGGGGGGGGGGATGACACCACTAGTGACCAAAATTGCTAAAATCACAGTTGTTAGGGATAATATCATCATATTATGTACCATTGGATGCATAATTTATAGCAGAATGTAACAAACCAAGTGAAATATCTCCATTCTATCAAAAGTTATGGCCAAAACACCAGAAAACAAAAATACAACTGTCTTATGTAACAAAAAATACAGTTTCCTTAACTCAAAACAGACTGTCAGGGTCCCCCTGACTTACATGGGGGAAACCTGGAGGGAACAAGCTTGTAGAGCAAGAGGGGAGCTCAAGGCAAAGAGGAGACAGGCTCCAAGGCCAGCAGCAGGCAGAGTACCAGTCTGGAGAGTGAGGAGGAACACCAGGCTCCAGCCTTTGGCTATCACAAGCAGTGAGAGGAGGGGCAGGGACAGGCCAGTCAGCCTTTTAACCCTCCCATGGAGGAAGGGGCGGGGCCTGGAGGGGGCTGTCATGAGCATAAAGCCCAGCTGGGTCAAGCATGAAGGCAGCTGGAGGGAGCAGAACCCAGCCTGCCCATGAACTAAAGACTGGCTAGGAGCCAAAAAGTCCCAGCAGCTGGGGGAGAAGGGCTTGGGTGACACAACCCCCTTTCCCCCACACACTCTGCTGAGGCCCCAGTGGCTGGGCTGTTGCTCTGGGAGACAACCTCCAGTGCCCTGCTGCAAATAAGAGGGTCCCCCTCATGTCAAGACTCCACACAGACCAATGAGACTGATTGTTCAAAAAGACAATGAGATGTTATTATGACATAGCATGGAACCAATAAAGTGTTAGCAAGGTGACACCCTGGGGGGGTGACACCAGGGGCCAATCCAGTGTTTGTATTGGGAGCATGAGCACTACCTTAACTCCAGAGGCCAAGTCAACAAGGAGGGAGACCTGGGCTCCTGGTACAACACTGGCCTCTGTGGCCAAGGTTTGTTGGGCAGGTGGACCTGGGCTCCCATTCCAACCACTCTCTGGAGCCACCTCTTCCAAGCAGGTAGACCTGGGCTCCTATCCCAACTGCATTCTGGAGTCATGTCTTCCAGGCAGATAGAGCTGGGCTCGCATCCAGACTTGGAGCCCAGATCTACCTTCTGGGTAGATTCAACAGCCCCCAGGAGCCCATTTCCAGGCAGGTAGACCTGTGCTCCCTTCTGGATTTGGAGCCCAGTTCTACCTGCTGGGTAGACCAGGGCTCCCATCATGACTGCTCTCTGGAGCCACCTCTTTCAGGTGGGTAGACCTGGGCTCCCATTCCATCTGCCCTCTGGAACTGCCTCTTCTATGCAGGTAGACCTGAGCTCCCACTTGAACTGGAAGCCCAGATCTACTTGCCATATGGACTCCCATACCAGTTGGCACCTGATATCGCTCCCCATTCTGGTGAGTACACTTACACGCTGACAAATTAATTTTGACCTATGGGGGTGCGGGTGACAAAAATTTATGGGCCCTGGATGCCAAATGACCTAGCTATGCCTCTGTTCCTATTCTCTCTTTCCCTTCTTTTGTTCCAAAAAGGATTGTTCATTAACAGCATAATCATATTTACTTCCTATACTCTTATTCTCTGTGAAAACTCGGTACTTTTTGGCAGCCAGGTGGAAAAGAGATTTTGGACTGTGACTCAAAGACAGAAGTATTGGCTTAGATTTCCATTCTGTGCACACTTGCCTGACCGCAGGGCCGCTCAAGGTTTGAGGGGAAGTGCTGTATCCTTTGCCCCAGTAGCTTAGCGAGAGGCAGGAATGGGCAAATCCAGTGCGACTTGACTCAAGTCAAGTCATGAATCTCCCTCCCACGGCTTGAGTTGGAAACGAGTCATAACGGGGCACTTTCTGAGTCACCTGGAGCATTGTCATGACTCAAAAAGTCTCGAGTCACAATTTTTTTTTGATACATGTGTCAGGCATGGAAAAAAACTGGAGCTGCTGCCAGGGTGTGTGTGTGTATGTCGAGTTTTCTTTCAACAGTCCCCTGATGTTCCTGCCCATCTGTAAACAAGGTGGGAGGGGTGGTATGGACTGCAAAAGAGTGGGGACAGAAGTGGCAAGAGGGAGGAGGGTCATGCACAGCAGCTGCAAAAGGCTTACCAGGATGATCCAATCCTTTGCAGATCTACTCAGAAGTAGTCCCACTGCAGCCAGTCATTCAATGGGGCTTCCTCCTTGGGCTTCTCCAGCAAGAACCCCCTTGGCGCCTCCTCCTGTCCTCTCTCATCCAAAGAAAAAATTCAGACAGCCCATCCTTCATCCAATGACCATTGGTTGCTTCAGAGATAGGGTGAGATCCCGTTCCTGCCTCTCCCCTCCTGTTTGGATGAAAAAGCAAACATTAAATCTTTCCTGTGTCCTGACTGAAACTTCCCTGCCGCTCGCCCTGTCTAATGATCGCCCCACAAAGTTTTTCACACTGCGAAAGCAGTAAGCAAGCACACCCAGACACAGACAAACTCGAGTCTGCATGCAGGGGGACCAAGTGCCAAGTCAGGGGCCCTTGGCTCAAGTATTTTGCCAAGTCTTCACATGCGTGACTCGAGTGTACAAGAGTCAGCAAAAAATGTGCATTTTCGCGACTTGGACTCAAGTCCAGCAGTGAATCTAGCACTGGGCAAACAGGGGAAATGCCCCAGGCGCTGAGCCAATGCTACTCTAGGACTGCATGAGAAGCCTCCGTGAGGCTCCCAATGTGGTTGGAAACAGCATTTCTGGTTTTTCCAGAAGTGCAGTTTAAGACTGCAGGGAAACCTCAGAACACTTCCCCAGTTTGAAATTTGTGCAAGGCTCTGCTGTGCTTTGGAGTAAGGAGGTGGCAGCTTTATGCACCAGGGTGCAACGTCACGCAAGGGGTGGCTTTGTGGACATTTGCCCCAGTAATGTTAAGTCTGCCACTGCTCGAGTCACCTGACTTAAGTTCCCATCCCTGGCTAGAGAGGGATGAAAAGGGTAAGTGCTGCTGGCGCTGCAACACACTGTGTAAATGGCCCCTCCCACTCACCATCAGAGCCATTCCAGGCAGTGCCGGTAACATGCAGACACTCATAGAACCAAACAGCGTCTCCTCTGCATTGCAATTTTGTCCCCTCTAGCTATGCTATTGTGTCACAACCCCCCCACCCACCACTGTCCAATGTAGATGAGCCATTGCAGTCTTATCAAACAGCAAGCATGGTACTTCTCCTGCCCTCCTGTGTATGGGCTTATTGCTCAGAAGCAGCTGCAGTGACAGGCAGAAGTGGAATTTAGAAGTGCTGGGTACCAACCATGATGCCAAATCAGGAAAGCTAACTGGGAACTAGTAGCAGGCAAGCAAGAGTTCTCTTTCACTGTTGCTACTGTAGTTGTGGGCAGTAGCATAAAGGAGAACTTGTGCCTGTCCCAGGGCACTGGGGGAGGGTAGCTGGAGCACACATGTACTTTCCAAAGTGGGAGAGTGAGCCATTGGGGGTCCTTGCAGGACTTTTACTCCAGGTTATCCAAAAGCTGGAGCCACCATCAAAGCGTGCAAGATCCTCACTTGAAATGTCAAGCATACAATTAAAGAACAGTTTTACTACTGCCCCATTTGTTTGATTTAACTACCACAAATACTTGAATGAGTATAAGTCTGTGATCTGGGATAACACAGATAAGTTGAGGAAAGGCTTCGAACCAAAAAACTCATGGAATTTTCTATGCCTCTCGAATAAGTCGGGGGTTAAACTTAGGGGGTGTCTGACTATAACTTTGTCTGATTTTACCTAAGGCCAGATCCTGAAAAATAACCTACCAATAATTGTCACCTAAGAACTGTCCAGTCTCTAATTTATTAAAAATAGTAAAAGATCTTAAGATACATTTTTATTCATTACCTTTTTAAATTCTGGTCTTCACAACCTTTTTGTAAACACTATCAGAGTAAGTGTACTGTAAACAACCCAGCAGGAGAATCAAATGAATAATTTTGTTCACATTTATCATCTTTTTTTATGTCATATGTTCCCCCAAGCATGCGGTTGCCCCAAGTAAACAGGGTTGCCAGGTCATGAGATACCGATTACACCAGAGACAACTTGCAAGCATTTAGTGTGCATGTAGGCCCTCAAAAATGCAGGGCCTATGCTACTTTTGCTACTATGTTAATCCAGTCCTGTACAGATGCTTGGCTGCCACTTTTTTGCTGCAAAACAGGATCTGGATGGATAGTGTTCAGCGTGAAGGCAACTGCTTCCCCTGCCTACTGTTTTCCCGTTCAAATTCTATTTTGCAGCAAGGAAACGCCATTCTGCTGTTGCAAAGCACTCCAGCCAGCTGCCCAATCCTAGGAGAAACAAACAGTGCAAGATATTGAAATGTAGTTTCACTGGCATTAGATTATGAAAATGCCCTCTAAAACACCAATTTGCTACAAGGAAAACGTCATTATTACATACCAACACAAGAGAAAATGATTGTGTTTATCCGCAACAAATAATTTCCAAATCTGCAAATGGGCTTGTCAAATGTAAGATTGCATTTAATGTGTGGTTAGTCAAGGACTTCACACATTTGGAAGAGTGGTAAAGAGAACTTCAAAACAGGATGACAACTTGGAGGATAACATCTCCTTGAAGCCTTAGTAGCAGAAATGAATGAAAATTTGAATATACATTCCTCGGGGATATCTATTTTTAGAATTCAATTAACCCATCACCAGCTCGAAAAAATCAAATATTAATTGATTTCAGATGCCTTTTCCTGAGAACGGAAATTAGTTTTCTTTGCCTGATTTTACAGTCCAGATGCATCTTTGAGATTGCTGTGGTAATACTCAGGCACAAAATTTCTCATGTTCCACAAATCTTTGTCTTCTCCCCATCTATAAGCAGATTGGCAGGCACCCAACTCGTGTGGAAGTTGTGGGAGTCCAGACCCATTCAGAGTCTGCTGACCCATACACTTCCTGACTTGAACTTGGATCCAATCTCAGGCAGTGTACATGAGGAGTGTGGCATTTAGATAACTGGGGATCAAACAGTCAAAAAAGGTAACTGCCATGATTGACAGTTTCCTGGCTGCTTAATCTTCAATGAGAGATAAAAGTCACCTGTTGGTATTATCTATGTCCTTTACTGCCTCTCGGAGTCATGGGAGTGTCGGTTCATGAACGGAGCATTGCAGTGCAGGAAAACAGTAAGAACCCAATGGATATAAAACAGCAGGGTGGGAGTGGAGAGAAGTGGGAGTTGGTCGGCAGGGCAGTGCTGAACTCTCCCACTTATTGCTGCTTCCTCTTTCCCTGTAGCCCCTCTCCCAGCCACTTTCTTCTTAGTTGGGCTTGAAAATGTGAAATGAGCCTAAATAAGAGAAGAAGAATAAGTAGGAGGGATTGCGTTTCTCCTGCCAGGTTTGTTACTTTTTCCTGGATGCTGTTTTGCCATGAAAATTGCACTCCCGTAAAAATCTACTGTTTGGTAGCAATCTCCATATGAAGTGAGTCTGCTGCTATCACATGGAGTACCACCCCAGAGGTTCCATCTTTGGCAGCCTGTGTGGCACAGTTCATTGCTGGAGGAAAGGATATATCGTGCAGTCTGGACTGAGTGCTGTCAAGCACCTAGAGCAGTCAGGTGATCCTGAGGCACAGAAAGACAGCCTGGCAGGTATCAAACGAGTTGCTGACACTGAGAGAATGCAGTGGGTGCGTGAGCATTGTTATATCTGATTCCTCCATGACAATTTTGGACAGGAGTGCTAATGCCCCAGATCAAACTGACTGCAGTTCAGTAGCCAACTGACTCCAACCAGTAGCCCTAGTGATGTAGGGAGTGGGTATCTATGTCTGATCCATGAGGCTCCAAGTTTGCTTCTGGACTTAGCTGGTATTACCTTTACACATCACTTTATGTGTAACTCATATAAATATGAGCATAGCATATGCCAGAAGACCCTGTCACATTGTTCATCACTGCTGATTTTGAAGAGTGGTAGATCTTCACTAAGCCTGATCACATAATCATCGTATGCTGATGTTGAGAACTGTTTGATAGTGAATTTCTGTGCCATTCTGTAACCGAGCCTTCTCCCTAACTTGATAGTTTTCAGTGTTTAGAGAATTTACCTGAATGGAAGACTATTCAGTCCAGTCAGCCCCCATTCAGCAGTGGTACAGTCCAGACACAGGTTTACCTCCTCAGTGAGAACTCGGCCATGGAGTGATGCTGTGGTGACATAAATTGTGCTTGCATTACCACACAACATTGTTCCATTTCATATGTTTTCTCCTACTGACTGACTACACATGTTCTTATTTGCAGAAATCATTTCTGAGATATCAGCAGCAATAGGCTTCATACCAAATATTGTTTAAACCAGCAATGTCACTAGTCCTGTTACACAAAATTAACTCCCCTAAAAGGCTAATTTCTGATTTGAAAATCAGTGTAAATTAAATGCCGCTTTTACACAGAGGTGATCTATCTGATTAAGCTGTGAGACACAAGCTACTGAAAACATTTCTCTATTGTGTTTTATACTAGTAATGGCATATTGGTTTGATTGGCTTCACTTTATGACCTAGATAGCAGTTATTACAGATCAATGGCAGCATGCAGAGCTTTGACTTTGATGCTGTTAATGCTGCTTCCTAATGTATAAAAGCCAGGCTGAATGGAGCCCTGGGAATCAAACATAATGTGCAGTTTTTTAACAGTGGAAGTAATTAACTATTGAAACATCATAGACAAGAATGCTTATTTTTAAAAGGGCTAGAGATTAGTCAAGACTTGAAGAACATATTTGCATTTATGGATATCAAAGGAAATGATCTTAACGGAGCACATATCCGAATGTTTCTCTCAAGTTAATTTACATCTCTCAACTAAATCTGAAGTAATAGAAGTAATAACATTGTTTCTGCCCATAATTCCATTACCTTTTATAACATTTTAAATTTTGTTATTCCTATTCCTATTCCTACACAGAGGTGCCACTAAGGGTCTGAGTCACCCAGTGAGAGTGAGAGTCCAGTTCCTCAATCCAGGCAGCCTAATTTGATTATTATGTAAACCATATGCTGATTATGCAAATTGAGTGGTGAATTGGGGAAGTGTCAAGCACCACTGACTCGGAAATTACCTATCCTTAATCTGATGAGTAGATTAGGGTACAATGTTCTGCAAAGTGAGTCCAGGCTGCATGGCTTAGAATCCTGGAGAAAGAGGAGAACCACAGCCAAAAAAAAGGGGCTCCTTGGTGGACAGAGAAAGTAGCTCCTCCAGAGATGAGGGCAGCAACTGAGGCAAGAAACTTTCTTGAGCAGGAGAGACCTTACTAAAACAAAACAGAGTGGAAGTCTCTATGGAAGGAAGAGACTACCAAAATAGACAGCATGGACACCTGGGCAGCCCAATCCTGAGCTGCCTCGGGCGACCAGTCTCAGCAGCACCAAAAAGGGCTGCTGCCGGATCCTGCACCTCTTGGGCTACCGTGGGAGGTACATTCGTCCCCTTCCCCCAAGTAAGGTAAGTAGCCCTGCAATGGTAAAGGCACTCGCGTAGGGTGTGAAGCCCTACATGAGCGCCTTGGATCTTGCAGAGTGGAGCTCCGTGGACCCGCCTCCCTCCCCCTGGCACGCCTCCAGCCTGCCCCCCAGCACGCCTCCCCCGCCCTCTCTCCACCTCCCGCTGGCCTCCCCCCTCCCCGGAACGCCTCCTCCCTGCCCCCATCCCCGCCCCCGCTAACCGTGCTGCAGCTCGTCGGTCCGGGAGACCGCTGAGCCACAGAAGCTGGGCAACCGCCCCGTGCTAGCCCAGCACCATGCGCCATGCTTGCAACATGGAGCTGTGCCACCAAACTCAGGATTGGGCTCACAGTGGGGAAGAATATGCCACAATTCTGTTTCCAAAGCAAGGGTGGTT
This sequence comes from Tiliqua scincoides, assembly GCF_035046505.1. Taxonomy (NCBI): domain Eukaryota; kingdom Metazoa; phylum Chordata; class Lepidosauria; order Squamata; family Scincidae; genus Tiliqua; species Tiliqua scincoides. The sequence goes on from NC_089825.1 coordinate 72,399,880, forward strand.
ATGGAACTTTGGAGAAAGACAACAAAGGCATTCCTGGGTGAATAATGGCATCTGGAATGTCTGGGTGTGCAACCAGGAGTTTTCTAAGCTTAACTGAGTTAAAATGTGTCCTTCCAGGGGGCATAAGACTTAATTGCATCCAAATTAAGGGGTGCATTTTTCCCTGAGGAACAAAATGTATGACAGGGTGTGGGTTGTACCCATGCTGTGGCTGTTCCTGGAGAAGCAATCTGAAAAGTCAGTTGGGGTGACCTGGCAATTAGGCTTAATTTACTATGCAGGAAGACTTGAATTTGCAAGCAAGCAAGCAAGTTTATGCCAAGGTGCTGATCCCAGATTCTGGGTTCAAGGTGCTGATCGAAGATAATATCAGAAGGTCGCCAGTTCAAGGACACCAGCAGCTCCCTGAACGGCTGAGAATGGCAAGACTTGGAAGCAGCTGACAAGCCAAGCTGAGTGATTCCACCTGCTCTTGGTGTGAGCAAGAAGCGTCTTGACTGCCCTCCATGTGAGAGATGGAGCTGCTTGTCAGTGTGCGTGGGAGAACTGGAGGCCAGAAGTGAGACCAAACCAGGACAATCCATTCTGAATGTTGTTGGTTCTTGAAAGATAGAACCTCCATGATTGTAAAAATCCCCTTGAGGGATTTAGAAACGCCTGCCCATGTAAACCGCCTTGAATAAAGTCAGAGGAGTAATCCGATGACCAGAAAGGCAGTATATAATTACCTCCTCCTCCTCCTCCTTCTTCTTCTTCTTAAGACCTTAGAGCAGCAATTTTCAACTAGTGTGCCCTGGCCCATTGGTGTGCTGCAAATGGTCCACACATTTGGGGTAGGGTCATTTATTTGTAGAGCCACTGGGAGATGTGAACCCACCACTGGCAGTGTGGTGTGCCTTGTCAAAAAATGGATGCGCCTTGTTTAGCACCTGTGAGATGAAAAATGTTGAAAATGGCTACCTTAAGGAAGGTGACACTCAGGTGACCGGCAGTGCTGAAGCTCTCCGTTTCAGCCAATGGCCCTTTATTAGCATAATCCTGATTAGAGTTTGCTGTGCCTCACCCCCTCCAGGGAAAAGTCCTGGCTGATTCACAAGAATGTCAGCTAAAGAACAAAGATGGAGTTAGGTGGTGCGTGCTTTGGAAGGTGAGGTCATTGGCAACACTATACACAGTCCAGATTCTTACTAAATGAAGGGCATGGATTGTGTGTAAACAAGAGCTTTAACAGGTTGATCTGGGTAGGGACAGTGGGAGTAATCCAAATCCCTTTTCTCCATATTCATTTGGACAGGGATTGATTAGGGATAGCCCAGCAATGAGGCTGACTCTTTGAATGGCTGAACCTGCCATTCAAACGACTTTGAATGGCAGGTTGAGAGAGATGACAAACTGGTGGGATAGCCCAGTAATCTGTGCCCAACAACCAGTCACCTGCCCCTGACTGCCACCTGCCCAGATGTTCCACTTGGTCTTGGTTCCATCCTCTTCACATGCAATCATGACAGGATGAGAGAAGAGAATGACTGCCACTTAACACCTGTTTCTGCTCTGTCACTACACTGAATGCTCAGGAAAATGGCTGCTGTTTTCCCTCTCCCACTAATTTTGAAACAGACAGTGGAGATAATGCTGGAAAATGTAGATTTCACTCCCAGTCCCTGACACTTTACAGGAAGCCATGGAAGTGAAGAAGGTAGGGAAGAAAAAAGTGCATGAGAGTGAGGGGGTATCTGATAGCAGAGGATTGGTAGAATTTGAGGGGGACAGATCTGCCACCATTCTGGTACACCAGCCTGGGTCACTCTTGGCAGTGGCCATCAGTGTAAAGCCTTAGTTTAGCTCATGTATTCTTCTTTGCAAAATAATGGGTCACACTCACACCCCAATCCTATCAAAATTCCCCTGCATCAATGCAGTGGGGCCAGTATGGCTTGCTCTGCATTCTGCAGGGGGAACTTTGTATGCTGGAGGTCTCCATGAGGTAAGGGGACATTTGTCCTCTTACCACGGAGTAACCACAGTAGCTGCAATAGGGCAACTTAGTCCTGCACCTGCTAAATAGCTGGCACAAGTCCATGTTGCTCCATGTTGGTGGATAAATCTGGGAAAGAGGATAGGATATGGCATGCACCACTGATGCAGTTCCCTTCCCCCTCCTGGACCTGCTTCACCTCCTCCAACCCATTAAATCCCTCCCTGCCCTCCCCCTGCCATTCTCTTGCCCTGCACTGCTTGGCACGGAACTTAACTTGCCCAGCATGCACTGCTCCCTGCGCTTGTGCTGGCAGGACAGTGCTGGCCTTCCCGCCAGCACTACTAACTGGTAGGCTGTCACAACGTTCTCAACAACACATTTGCGCCAGCATAGCACACACTCCACAGGTGCAGAAGGGGGTACGACTGGGCCATCAGAATTTCTTATTTTGGTGGGAAAGGTAGAGAGGAAGAATGGAAGTAAATGAAAATGGCAATACGGTCTCATTCTATTGATAACCAGGCATAAATATCTGGCAGCATGGTGCTATGCCCCTGGCAAGATGAGTATTGTTGTGCTCATGCTTCCACTGATTAAAGCTAGAAATCTTATATTCACACAGCAGCAACACATCAGCAACATTCAAGACAAACAAACAAAAAAAAGATACTGTAGCATAGTGGCTAAGAAAATTAGCTATGAGTCAGGAAGTCCACATCTACTGTTGCCATAGTCCAGTTCTTCAATCCAGGCAGCCTAATTTGATTATTATGTAAGCTATGTGCTGATCATGCAAATTGAGTGGTGAATTGGGGAAGTGTCAAGCACCACTGACCCTGTTTTTCCACGCTAAATCACACCCTCCCAATGCTGTTTGCAATAAAAAAAAATAGGCCATTCAATGTTTTCATTTTGTTGCATGTAACAGGAATGCATGTTTATATCATTTCTACCTTACTTTTGCTATAAAATGTCTTCAGCGCAGCCTAAAATAATAATGTATAGTTGAATACTAAAGGCTATATAAAAGCTAAATAAGAAGTCTGCAATCCTAAACTTAGCCTCCTAAATCCTAAATCCTAGCCTCATCCTGTCCTTGAGATATGACAGAGCATCTCCACTTATGCCAGCATAACAGTAGCCCTGCTAAAGTAAAAGTCCATCCAGTGATGAACACGCCACGGATGTCAATGTGACACTAGAAAAATGTTGTACCAATATAGCTCAGATGCCTGCATAATTCCACCAGCAGAGAGGCCAAAATGGAGAGGAAATCAGGGTATAACTTGGGAGGGATGAGGGATGGCTGTGACAGGGCAAGAAGTGGGCAAAGTATACCATATCCTAACCCCCCCTAAGATGACAGACACATCCCTGACACCTTTAAAACACTTCACTGGTTTGAACTGAACTTGTTTAGACAGGAGTAACCCCATAAGGAAAAATGAGGAAGGGAAAAACAACAGCAAAAAATCTCATCTCCTGTTACCCCTTGCCCATTTTCCTCTGACAGTGCATATGATACAGGCTACATCTGATAGTCAATCACAGCACACCACACCATAAAGCCCCTGCCAGGGTGACTACATCTCAATGAGCACTATGGGGCTATACTTCTCTGGTCTCTTAAAGGGGAACTTTGGTGATAGGATTTATGCTGAAATGGCACTGGGTTCAAAAAGGGAGCACCCTGCATAACCAACTTCTTGTCCCTTACATGTATGAGAAGATAGTTTGTTAACTCTAGTCTTCTCAAAAATTCTTATTGTATGTATTTTGCCCCAGGTGGACGCCGCACAAACACCCAATTGGGACTAGCTCACCACCTATATCCTCTCAATGGGATCCATGGCAGTGTGTCACAACACCATCCCTGGACGCTTGGCAATGATGTTATGAATCATTGCTGAACTTCTGGGTTGCTGACTCAGTGCTGCACAGAGCTTGGCTCTGCTACATACCTTATAGGGACCCCCATCATGGGAAGGCCATTTCACACAGGTAATCAAAGGTGGGGGGGGGGGAATTCTATGTTGCAACATATTGATGCTGTGTCTTCCACTCATGTCTCTCCTCTCCCCCGTCCCCATTCACTCTTTTATTCTAAAAGGTTTGGAAGGTCTTGGTATATGTGTTTTCAATGAATAAATAAATACTATATCTACACTTGCAGGAACCTATGAGCTGTGTTTCTGTGACAATCACTATTCTAGGTGTAACCCTTGATTGAAAGGAGGCATACGTACAGCCAAGTCTCCTGCAGAGATGTAACAGCAGTCTCCTTTAAGTAGATTGTTCTGCTGTATCTCTGTCTTGCATGTCATTGATTCATCCAGTCATACCTATAAAGAAGAATGACAGAACTATTTGCTCCTGGTAGAGGATGCTTCCAATAAAGCAGGATAGAGCAAACATGTGCTCCCAGAAGCCCCACAGTACACTAGCAACCATGCATGAGGAAAGCAGAGGAAAGTGGTGGGCTAGAAGCGGAGGCTAGCATATCATCAGGTGAGGGGGTAACACCTGGCACACCTCCCCAGGCACCAGGATGACTTGTGCGAGCCCCATCGGTACTGAACTTTCCTACCACTTCAAAAATAGTGTTCTTCAATACAATCAGTTCACACATTAACCAGTTAGTCATTAACAACAGAGAAATCATGTTGTTATAACTTACATGTGAACTATTATATTATAGAAGGAGCTACTGTACATATAATGCCAAACACATTTGGTATCCAACTTATGCTTCATCATTATTATTAAGGTTGACATTTTTGTATTAGGCTTAGAATGTTTTGCATTCTCAGGCGATAGAAGCACAATATTTTGCATCTCTTTAATAATAAGCCAATTAATGCTCTCTAATCGTACAGATATGCAAAATCAGAGTGTGCAGCACAACAAAAGTCCATTTGTTCGGAAAAGAAAGGCTATTACATAGTATGCAACAAAAAGAGATCCATTTTCTCATAAATGCCAGCCAGGAAAGATTTTTGCAGATTCATTTTTTATTAATAGAATTTAAGATGAATGGAGAAGGCTGGATAGAAACATTTGCAAAATACCGTGTTTCCAAAAGCTGTAATTCGTCATCTATGGGGAAATGGAAGCAATCTACTTGATAGCACAAATTTACTGCTTGTAAAACCCTAGTGGGTCTAAATGACAGTTTTTTGCAGCAATGAGGGGAAAAAAATAGTTTGCACTACAGTTGACAGAGATATAAGCACCATAATTAACCTTGCTATGCAAATGGTTATTATGGAGGTCACTCTAGATCAGGGGTGCCCAAAACCCAGCCTGGGGGCCATCTGCAGCCCTCAGGGACCCCTGATCCAGCCCGCAGGGAATCCCCAGTCTCCGATGAAGCCTGCGCTGGTCTGATTCAACTGCACTCAGCGCAAGGGCCAACTGCTCAACCTCTCATGCAAGCTGCGGGCTGAGGGCTCCCTCTACTGCTTGCTACTCCTTCCTCTACTGCTTCCCTCTACTCCCTCTACTGCTTGCTAAGGTCTTACACGGTTTGAGCTATCATGAGACCTTCATTCATTCATATGAGTTCCATCTCCAATATATTCATTTAAGTAAATTTTAACTGTAAATTAATTCTTTTTTTCCTGGTCCCCTACACACTGTCAGAGAGATGATGTGGCCCTCCTGGCAAAAAGTTTGGACACCCCTGCTCTAGATCACAATCCTCTCTACTCATTAGCTCAGACTTCACCACGTTTGTCACAAGATGACCTCTTCCGATGGTTATCAAACTATGTTCCAGAAAATCCTGAGATTCCTTGGAAGCCTATCAGGATTCCTCAATTAGGGGATCAGCAGTTGCAGACAAGTTTCTCTGAAAGTCAGTTTATCTGTCATTGCTAATCTTTGCTTGCAAAGTACAGTCTTAGGAGAGTTTGAGGTGAACTCTATGATGTATTTGTACTTCCTTCAGGCTAATGATGAGGCCCAGCAGGCCTGGCCAGTGTCCTGACTGAACTGTGTGCCTTCTATTCTCCCCCTGCCTTCTCCATCTCCCACAATCCCCTGTCTCCCCCTGCACTCCTCCATCCCCCACAATCTCCCTTTCTGCCCTTTCTGCCTACATCATTCCCTGTGGGCTGGGGATAAGAATAGGCCCTGAGTTTGACTGTATTTGTCGTAAGAGGCAACTAAACAGCCACTGGGTAGGTGGGACTTGTTAGCCTGGGAAGGCAGCTCATCTCAAAGAAGGAAAACTCTGATCCCAAACCTCCACTGCCTTGTGGCTATATCCAGTTATGGAAAAGTCAACCTCGAGGCAAAATCAGGATCCGGAGTCCCTGAGGCAGTTCGCGGCTGTATACAGTCACGCTCTGGCAACTCCTGCGACGCCGCTGGAACCAACCGTATTGGCTTCTGCCTTTCCATTGGACCATTCCAGCAACATGGAGAGGGGGCGATTTGCTGCATGGGTAACAGTCTATCCTCCATACCTACTTTACCCAGGCTTCACACACTGGAGAGGACACTCCAACTTTGCCATACAGTGTCGGCACAACAGGGGAAGCAGCAGTTTACTGGTTATAAGTCTTCTGCTCAATTGGCGTAGAGTGTGATGCCAGGGGCTGCTTCCGACAGTGGGAGAGGTCATTGCATCTCATTGGGCAGCTACTGCCTGCCTTAAGCTAGGGCAGTCCCCAGCCAGTAAGGTGCTGCCTTGCCATGGTCCGTTAACCTCATGGGGTGCGTGGGGTTTAGGGTGAAAACCAACAAGAGGATCGACAACTCTGCACCATGCAACAGAAAGCAGAAAACTCCTGCCCTAAAGCTGGGCACCTGGAACGTTAGGACAATAACACCTGGCTTTTCTGACAATCTGTAAGAAATAGACGTCTCATGCAAAACAGCTGTCATTGACATGCAGCTGAGTAGACTGCAGATGGACATTGTTGCCCTTGAAGAGATGAGGTTGCCAGAGTTCTGATCTATCAAGGAGAGAAATTTCTCATTTTTCTGGCAGGGAAAACCACCAAATGAGACCAGGGAACATGACTTTGCGGTCAGAAATACCCTGCTAGGATTCATTGTCCCACCTACAATGAAAGAATTTTGTGAAAGAATTTTGTGAAAGAAGTGAAAGAATTTTGTCCCTGCAGCTCCATTCATCAGCAGGACTGGTTACTCTCATCAGTGCACCGACTCTGTTGACTCAGAAGATAAAGACAAATTCTACAATGACCACCACTATCAAGAAAGTCCCCGAGAAAGAGCCATTGTTCATCCTTGGCGATTTCAGTGCTAGAGTTGGTGTGATCACAGTTCGTAGCTAGAGATGTAAAATTTCCGGAAATTTTGAAGCTCGGAAAAAGAGCCAGTTTGTTTCTGTTTTTTTTCAGAAAAAAACAGAAATTTTCAGAAAAATTGAAAATAATGCTACATTAGCACTTTTCTTTTCTTTTCCAGATTGAAAGTTGTTATGTTACTTTAGGAACATAAAATATGACTATGGACAATTTGACTTAAAATTATCACAACTAGCATATTAAAAGTATAGTGTATCCAAACAATTATTACAAACAGAATTTACTTTTTTAATAATATTTATTTGTAATTATAACAAATGGAGCAACAATCTCCTTAACTGTTTATTAGTTTATGTGGAACAGACAAAAAAACCTCCACAAAACAATTTTTAAAAATCCAGAAGTAACAGACGATCAGGAGAGAGATCTTGGGGTAGTGGTGGTGGACAGGTCGATGAAAGTGTCGACCCAATGTGCGGCAGCAGTGAAGAAGGCCAATGCTATGCTTGGGATCATTAGAAAAGGTATTGAGAACAAAACAGCTAATATTATCATGCTGTTGTACAAATCTATGGTAAGGCCACACCTGGAGTATTGTGTCCAGTTCTGGTCGCCGCATCTCAAAAAAGACATAGTGGAAATGGAAAAGGTGCAAAAGAGAGCGACTAAGATGATTACGGGGCTGGGGCACCTTCCTTATGAGGAAAGGCTACGGCGTTTGGGCCTCTTCAGCCTAGAAAAGAGGCGCTTGAGGGGGGACATGATTGAGACATACAAAATTATGCAGGGGATGGACAGAGGGGATAGAGAGATGCTCTTTACACTCTCACATAACACCAGAACCAGGGGACATTCACTAAAATTGAGTGTTGGGAGAGTTAGAACAGACAAAAGAAAATATTTCTTTACTCAGCGTGTGGTTGGTCTGTGGAACTCCTTGTCACAGGATGTGGTGATGGCATCTGGCCTGGATGCCTTTAAAAGGGGATTGGACAAGTTTCTGTAGGAAAAATCCATTACGGGTTACAAGCCATGATGTGTATGTGCAACCTCCTGATTTTAGAAATGGGCTATGTCAGAATGCCAGATGCAAGGGAGGGCACCAGAATGAGGTCTCTTGTTATCTGGTGTGCTCCCTGGGGCATTTGGTGGGCCACTGTGAGATACAGGAAGCTGGACTAGATGGGCCTATGGCCTGATCCAGTGGGGCTGTTCTTATGTTAACAGTTATTCATATTTCCTCTCCACAGTATTAAATTAAAAAAAAAATCCATTCTCATAAAAAGAATTGGGGGGAAGTGTATAGAAGGGAGTGGGACTAAGTTTCAATGAATAGGCATGAAATTTAATCAGAATCATTTTCTGAGCTGTAATTATCAGTATCAGTTTCGATTTCTGCCTCTGCAGCTACTCTGTTGTGTCTGTCATTGTCACAGTTATTATGAACTTCTAAAAACTGAAGGTTTGCCCGGATTGAAACAAGCTTCTCTACCCTTTCACGTGTCAGTTTATTTCTTGATTTAGTGTGAGTGTTTCCAAACATAGACCAGATTCTTTCACCTGCTGCAGAAGATAGAGGAAGCCTCCTACACCTTTTGGGCACATCTTTATTAGCACTGGTGGCAGGGGATTGGAGACTTCCTTCTAAATATACTTGCATAGCATTGCACTGCATAGAAATCTTAGGGCCCAATCTAGACCCCTGGTTAGGCTGATACAAGTCCCTTGCACTGGCCCATGGGTGTAGCAAATGTGCTATAAGGCATGTCAGCAAAAACTCAGGAACTGGCGGGCCAGTGCATGGGCGTGTGCCAGCCTCTGGAGGTCAGATCTGGCCAGTGGAAGGGCAAGCTCACTACTGGCCTGGGGCAGCCAGCACAGCACACGGGATGGCAGGGGAGGGCCTAACGGGGGCATTCTGGGGCAGGGGAGGGTGGGGGCTGGTGGGCTAGTGAGTGGTCCAGGCCCTGGAGGAGGGTGGTGCTAGGATTCAGCATTTAGGCTGGATCCTAGCCTGAGCAGCCTGGCCTTACACTGGCCTGCTCAGATCTACACCACCTATTTCAGTGGTACTGATCCAAGTAGCCCCATTGGGGCAGCTGCCATGTGATATGGGATAAAAGAAAGTGATTCCCATTTACTCTGAGTTGCACCATACCCAGCCCAATAAGGCCACCCAGCCTACCTATTCCAGCACAGGTTAGGATTGGGCTGCCCCAGAACTATGCATATTTACTTAGAAGTTCCATCAAGTTCAGTAGGACCCCCTTTCAGGTATGGTATAGAATTGCAGCCTTAGTGGGGCATAGCGTTAAAGTAGAATTTTTATGAATGGTTTGGATTATGGACCAGATAAACTTCAAAAAATGTATCAGGTATAGGAGGTAAAATTCTGGAGGAATGGAGAGGACTCAGGAGAAACTCATCTGGTGTCATTTTTTGAGAAACTGGATATAATAAGTTCAAAAGATCATAAAATGGCTGAGAACATGTTACTGGCTATACATGTCCTGAATGCTAGAGAAATAAGCTCACCTTCCAGTGACAGGTGACGGGTGACTGGAGAAGAAGCATGAAATGGAATTTGAATGGAATGGGGTCAGGGTGACCAGATGTCCTCTTTTTCCAGGTTATGTCCTCTTTTTTAGCCTTGTGTCTTGGAAAAGAACTTAAATGTCCTCCTTTTCCTTGTGAGTGGGCCCAGTGGAGACAGTGCACAGCCTTCTTGTAATTAATAAATTAAATGAAAAATTTAAATTTAATAATAAGTAATATAGTGTTTAACCACATGAAATCAATATATGAGTGTTTTTTTCTTTGTCATGCCCTACATTTTTTCTTGGATGTCCTACATTTTGGGGTGCCTTGTCCTCTTTTGTGGTTATGACATCTGGTCACTCTGAATGGGGTCTGCAGAGGAGAATAATTTACAATTGTTAGAAATACCAAGGAAAAAAGAATGTGGGTTCTGACTTTGGTAAGGTGGGCAATCGGGGACACATGCTTAAAACCTTCTCTGGCATAATTACAAGCCACTGTTTATGGCAGTAACCAAATGGCAGAGCAAACTTCATTTCAGTACAGATTTCTGGATGCTGTCTCTATGGGCCCAGAGATACTGTCACTTAAGGGAAACCAGAAATCATTTGTGGGTGGAAGGACAAACATAATAAAACTGAGTATTTGGCCAGAGTCAAAAGGTGCCTAACAATCTTTTAGGGATCAAGCACCTAGGATGCCTATGTGCATTCTGGCATGCAACCCATGGCTACACCAGTTTTCCTTTTTGGAAGGAACTGGGTAAAAAAGGTATAAAAGTAATGGCATCACTAGGGTTCGTGTCACCCGGTATGGGAGGCCAGCATGGTGATCATGCATGCTGTTTGCGCCACCCCACCCTTGCCCCACCCCACTGGTTTTTTGGATAGAATAAAGATATTTCAGTGCAGTTTGTTTCATTGCATTCTGCATGAAATTACACATTGATTGATATATAACATTATGGCATTATTTTTACAAACTGTGATTTTAGTGATTTTGGTCACTAATGGTGTCACCTCCCCCCAGGGTGTCAACTTACTAACACCTTATTGGAGCGGTTTTCAAACATTTAGCACTGGGACCCACTTTTTAGAATGACCATCTGTCCAGGACCCATCATGAAGCAAATTAAAATAAATAATTATAAATAATTAAAGTAAAACAGTTAATTAAATAAGGGGAAGCCAGCCCTGTCCCACCCAGTGAATTTTCTCTATAGCCTGCCTGCAATAACACCCCCCCCCCCAAAAAAAAGAATCAGTAAGATTTTCACCCCTACCCAGTTCAATTTAAGTTCTTATATTTTAAGCATATCACTATCAGGACCCACCTGGCTTTACAAATCTGAGAGCCCAATCCTATGCCTGTCTACTCAGAAGTAAGTTCCATTATAGTCAGTGGGGCTTACTCCCAGGAAAGTGTGGATAGGCTTGCAACAGAAAATAGAAAAAAATTCACCTTATCCTGTCAAGCTTCTGTTTCATTCTTTTTATGGGGGGGGGGGGGCTGCCTTCTGGAGCATTTGTTGAGCTCCAGTTGCATCAAATCAGGACCATTCTGGTGGCCTCACATTTCCATTTGCCTGACCTACCGAGGAGCCAAGGCATGTCTGCTTAATCACGAGTAAACACGACCATGTGGCTTAGTTTCACTTTCCATAAGGCTCAATACATTCGCCAGCTTGGAGGGAGGGACCCAGCTTCTTGGGTGGTTTTTGGGGGCTACATTCATTGGATCAGGACCATTCCAGTGTCCTGATTCCTCTCGTCCTGCCCTTTCCAATGGACTAAGTCAAGTTCACCTACTCACGAGTAAACACACGATACGGCTCAGTTTCACTTTCCATTGGGCTCCACGCATTTTTTGTTTTCCTGTTTTTTTGCCAATAACTTTTGATAGAAAGGAGATATTTCCCTCCAGGTTCCAGCCACCACCCACACCCCCTAGCGACACAACTGTATAAAAGAGAGGAGGTGCAAAGCCTCTTGGCTCCTTTTCATTTCTTGTTTGCCTCTTGTCATTGCTGGGGAGGATGCCATGGCTCGCTGCAGGCAAGAGTCCATTGGCAAAGCTGTCCTGACATCTATGGGCAGGATGCCAGAGATAAATAATATAATAAATATAATAATATACAGTATTTATATACCGCCTTTCTTGGTCTTTATTCAAGACTTTATTCAAGGCGGTTTACACAGGCAGGCTTATTAAATCCACGCAGGGATTTTTACAAATTGAAAGAAGGTTCTCTCTTTCAAGAACCACCACATTCAAGATGTTACACTCCGATCTGGTTTAACATTCTGGCCTCCATCCTCCCACGCTCCGAGCAGATGGAACAGCTCAGCTGCAGCTTGCCAGCTGCTTCAAGGTCGCACGGTGCCGGTGGCCTCAAACTGGCGACCTTGTGGATGTTAATCTTCAGGCAAATGGAGGCTCTACCCTCTAGACCAGACCTCCTGCCCAGATCAACTGTAGAAGTACCAGATAGATATAATTCTTTGTTTTAATTGCTGTCTATTTTATTCCTTATAATCTCTTTCTATGCATGAGGGCTTTGCTCTCCTTGTTTAGCTGTTACCTTGTTCCAAATAAACTTTCTTTATACATTTGATGTGTTTCCTAACTGGAAAAGACTGCAAAACAGAGTCAAGCTAACTCTAAATTACAAAACTCTGGCCAGTTTTGCAAAACAAGGGAGGAATGGATTAAAAGCTCAACTCTGTCCTGGTTGAGCCTTTAAAGTGCAAATTCAAAAGATTGGTGGCAGTAACTACTGTTTGCATAGGAAAGTCATGGGAGAGGCAGACAGAGGATGTGGAGCTGAGAGTTAAGAGTTAATTGAGCTGCTGAAGCCACAAGTACAGGAAAAGTGGATTTTTCAGGCAGTTTTGCTAGAAAACCCCCCAAAGTTAATAAAACTTAGGGTGCAATCCTGACCTTCAGATGGGCCAGTGCAAGCCTCTTGCCTTAAAGCACTTTCATTCCACCATGCAAGGAGGGAAGCTGGTGCAAGGCCTGCAGTGCCAGTCAGGCTGGCGCAGAGGCTAGGGGAAGGAGGCATTCTGAGATGGGCAGCAGATGGGCCCGTGGGTAGGCTGTGGCCAAGCGGGGGGTGGGGCCAGGATCCTGCACTTGTGGATGGAGCCAGGATCCGAACCCCAGTCCTGGGTGACCTGGAGCAGCTCCGGGCTGCTCAGATCTGTGCCACCTTTTTGGTGGCACAGATCCGAGTAGCCCCATTGGGGCTTGCTGCAGTGTTACCCAGAGTAAGGGGAATGACTTCCCTTTGCTCTGTGCTGAGCTGCAGGCAGCCCCAACCCTGCTCTGGATACATGGCAGGCCAGTAGGCCTCCCGTGCCACCATGGGTTGGGATTGAGCTGTTAATGCTCCTGGTCCAGAAAAGGCCAGAACATGACAAATATGCACACATCAAAGTACATGCTACAAAAAAGGTATGGGAAAGAAGAACCAATACTTCTCAAGGCTCATTATTATGCTGGTGAGCATTCATTAAACTCTGGAATAAAACTAACACATGTGAAAATGTTAGACAAGACATACTGGAAATAATATAAACCAAGTTAAATAAATTGCAATCAATCCCTTCTTTTTATCATCTTTATTTTTCTCCTGCTTGTACATTTGCTTGTTTGTATGATTGATTTGACACAAAGAATGATGGTGTGTATATAAAATCTTAATAAAGCTCTTTTTACAAAATTGATTAATTCTTAAACTGAATAAATATGTCTGCATAAAACCTCTTATTTTTACAGATTGTTTGGCATTCTTGTGTGTGAGAGACAGTTGAATTTCCCTTCTAAAGCGGTGCCTGCCTCCCATGGTTTTTGTGAATAAGTACATAAAACAATTTAAAAACAAAAACCTGCCCAGTTAATTGAGGTGACTTTTTAACTGATGCAAAAGTATCCATTTAATTGAGCAATGAACTAAGGCCCCTATTCTATCCAAATCCCCTCACCAATACATGTGTGCCAAGGAGTTGCACAGTGCATTCTATGGTGGGAACGTAGTTGAAAAGGTCTCCTCAGGTAGATTTTGTTCCCTTATGCTGAGAAAAGTCTCCACTTTCCCTGTGGGTCTCCTTCAGCAGCAGAACTCCCACAGACGAGATGGGGCAAAAGCCCTAGGCGCCGGGCACTAGAACCCCACAGAAGTGTCTCTGAGGCTCCCAATGGGGGTGGACGGGGAAGGGGGTTTTCTGGAAGCACAGTTTAAAGCATCAGGGAACCTCACAGAGGTTTTCCTGACGCAGCTGGAGGTCGCGCAAGGCTCCATGAGTCTCAGGTGAGTGGGGGGGGGCTTTTTGAGCGAGGGGGCAGCGGCAGCCTGTGGGGGGGGCAGCGGCAGCCCGTGGGGGGGCACCATCGCAGACCTTTGCTTTGGCACAGGGCTGGGGAGGTCCGCTGCTGTTCTCTTCAGTTCTGTGCCAGCTATTTTGCTGTTGCTGAAGAGAAGGGGGGAAAGGGAAGGGGGATACAATACATGAGTGCCACCAATTCTGCCCCTCCTGTTCCCATTTCCCCCCCTCTGTTCCCTCTCTGCCCAGAAACACACCATCCCCCTCCCTTTCCTTCCTTCCCACCACCACCCTCACAGCCAACTCACCTAGTGCTAGTTGATGGTGGCCTTGCCACCACCCACATATGTGGCTGCCAGTAATTGTGCTTGGCAGCCTCACTGTGTTCATAGCAAGTGCAATGACACACAACATGCTGGATTCTGTTACTTCCACCTGGATCCTGACACTTCCACTGGTAAAACGTGTGTTCCACCAGCAGGGTGGTACTGATAGGATTGGGCTGTAAGGCTGGCTGCAACCTGGTACACACTTTTGTGGGAATAAGCCCCACTGAATTCAGTGGCACTTACTTCTGAGTAGGCATTGATAGGGCAACACTGTAAGTATTCTATGCTAGATATGCAAATAAGTTCATGGCATTCTTAACCATGCTATCATTTGCAACATGTATAGTGTATAGGAAGCAGCAGGCAAAGTCTGATGGTTGAGTGGAAGTTGCTGAAAGAATGCCAAGCAGGAATGGTCCTGCTTAGGGTTGAATTTGGGATGAAAGCTGATAAAACTGTCATGAGACAACAGAGCCAGGAGGAGTCGCTGTTTGCAGCTTGGCCGACCTAAAAATGCTCCTGCTGGAAGCTCGGAAAGCACACCCAGGTACCAGATGTGGTGACCACACTGTGAAGGATTCCATCTCCAAGAGGGAGAACAATTAGAACAATTACTCATAGAACAATTACTGCAATAAACTCATTTGTACTCCACTAAGCCGCCTTGGGCGTTTGCTCCTGCATTGGAAAGGTGGGGTATAAATCTCTCAAATAAATAAATGAATGACTAAATAGTGGAAACATGGAAGTGAAGTAAATGGTTTTTTGTGCCTTTTGTGTAGTTTGTTTGCATTTTGTGTAGCGTCCCAATATGTGCATCTTCCCATAGGCTCCTGCTTTGAATACAGCATTGCATCCATCATGCTTTATATAGACATCCTGCTTTCAGTCTGCGTTAGTTTCACTTTAGTTTTAGACCATTGCATACATCTTGCCCTCTCAAGCTGCCAGAAATAAAAGAGAATCTAGCATGCACTGGTGTGAACCCATCTGCTCCTTAATGTTCTGCATAATGATGAGAGCCCCCCAAATACTCCATCTTATTCTACGAAGCAGACAAAAATCCAGACAAATGGATTTGATTGACTTGCAGCAGTTTTAACAAATGGGAAACAGAAAACCTTTTTTTTAAGTCTGGAAAACCGGAATTGCCAAATGCACTATTTATGAGTTCAGCATGTATCACTTTGATAGCAATGCAAATTCTTCAGTTCCTTTCTGCTTATGCAGCCCTGACATTTACCAAACAGAATCCTCTTATTTGACCTCCCTTGGAAAACATTGACTTTGCCATTCCATTTATAATAGATTTCTGTCTGTTTTACCGTGGTTGAATGTTTCCACTGGGAATGTTATTACATATTATGGCTAGAAATCCTCCTTCACCAGCTGTGAGTCTGAACATAAAAAACATCCCAACCAAATTCCCAAGTCTCTTAACAGACCTCCACTGCCTTATTGCTGCAAAGCCAAATTCATCTGGAGACAGCAGGCAAGAAACTTCCATTCCAGATAGCTTTTCC
Source organism: Tiliqua scincoides (assembly GCF_035046505.1). Classification (NCBI taxonomy): domain Eukaryota; kingdom Metazoa; phylum Chordata; class Lepidosauria; order Squamata; family Scincidae; genus Tiliqua; species Tiliqua scincoides. The sequence goes on from NC_089825.1 coordinate 72,415,852, forward strand.
TTGCAAGATACTGAGGGATCTAGTGTTCTTCATTCCTTCCATTAAGCCTTGCACCCTATGCTATATGCAAGACAAATTGAGACAAATGAGTCCATTTAGAGGTACCTTATGGTTCCTCAGAAGCTTATTAAAGGTTCCTCAATGAAAGGGAAGGAAGGGCAGACACTGTACCCTAAAACAGAGCTTGCTCACAGCTACAAATCATCACCTGTCATGAGCTGCAAGAGAAGATGTGGGATGCTGTGGGAAGACCTGGGATACTTCCAGAAACATGCAGTGTGTCTGGGGCATCTGAGAATCATGGGAACTGTAACACAAGATGCATAATATTAAAGCCACATCAATCCTTCATCTTTATGAAGTCCAAAGAACATATAAACCACCCCAAATGTTTTTACCCCCACACCAGAAAACTTGGTATGCTGTGCCAGCACATACAATGAGAAGATACAGTAACACACCAGGAATGGAGATCCAAACATATGCCCTCTGTTATGCTCTCCATACTACAAATACCCAACTGCACTGAAGAAAAGCAAAACACTGACGCCCTTCTGTTGCTGGATTGTGTCTGACCCTTTAAAAGCTCTGGAGCAGTGAGACAGTATGCAGCTACTGCACCTCCTGTTCCAGTCCAGTCTTTTCATCCATCCTTCTCCCCTGCCTGCTGCAGCAAACAGAGAATAATACTCCCCAGCAACCAGGTGGAGGAAAGGAGCTTTTACATACATAGGCACCAACAGGTTGAAACCTAGGAATTAAAAGGAGCTTCCATTAATCAGTATGAATCTGAAGGGCATCACAATTAATGGCCCAATTCATTGGGCCTTTTACAACAAGTGTATCTCCGGAAACAAGGGTATAAAAGGCCCAGCAACAGTACAAAAATTGTGCTGATACTGGGCCAGTCACAGCCACCCCTGCAATGTGGTGGAAGCTCCGCACTTCTGCAGCCACAGAACCTCCAGTAATTCAGCAACAGAGGGGCAACATGGGCAGGGAGGGGGAGAGCAAGGGAGGGAGGGAGGGAGGGATTAAGGGAGGGAGGGAGGCAGTGTCTTGCACCAGAATCCAATTCCATCTTCCTGGGATTCCACCCTTTACCTCTCCTCAAACTTATTTACTTATTTATTTATATAATTTATTTCTCACCTTTCTCCCAGTAAGAGCAATAAAGGTGACTTATAACATTAAAACAAAATAATAACAACAGTAAAACATTAAATACAATTAAACCAATAAAAACAAAACAAACCACAATGGATCACATAGACCAGGGATCTCCAAATTTTTTGGCATGAGGGCCACATTGTATATATTGACACTGCATGGTGTTGAGGGGTGGAAAATAAATAAATAAATAAATAAATAAATAAATAAATAAATAAATAAGAGCTGATGTGCTGAGAGTTTGATTGAATATAAAAAGTGGGTGGGGGTGGAAAGAGGAGAGGGGAAAATTGACTTCTACTAGAAGAGTGCACAGGAATGGATTTTACAAAAAAAAATGGAAAAGCATGGGTATATACCACATCCAGCCACAAGAGGTGCTGAATGGAATGCAATGGAATGGTATGGCCATCTCTAGTGGCTAAATGCAGTATATGCCTATTCTGGGAGACCTGGAAGTGCATCTTTCCAGTTATTTTTAGCCCTGAGAGGTTGGGGAACCGCATGGGCTGGATAAAATCATCTGGAGGGCCAAATTTGGCCCACAGGTCAGGGTTTGGAGACCCCCCTGACATAGACTGTTAAAATTAAATTTGATTAAAAACACCAGCCCATCATGTCAGCTATCAAATGCTTATTATTCAAATAAAAAGGTCTTAAGGCCCCACCAAAAGGTTTCCAAGGAAGGAGCTGTTCTTAATTCCAGGAGGAGGGAATTACACAGTTGAGGTGCCACAACCAAAAAGGCCCTGTTCCTCACCACCATCCCCTTCACCTCCAGCAGTGGCAGCATGATTAAAAGGGTCCCCAAGTGGTGACCTCAGAGGATGGGTCGGATTATATGGAAGGAGGCAGTCTCTCAGATACCTTGGTCCTGAGCCATAAAGAGCTTTAAAAGTCAAAACTAGCACCTTGCACTTGGAAAAAAAAAAAAGGACAGCCAGTGTAGCAGCAAAAGCAGCAGCCTGACTGAGATGAACCGACAAGCCCTTACAACATAAGAAGAGCCCTGCTGGATCAGGACAATGACCCATCTAGTCCAGCTTCCTGTATCTCACAGTGGCCCACCAGATGCCTCAGGGTGCATACACGACAACAAGAGACCTGCATTCTGGTGCCCTCCCTTGCATCTGCAACCACATGAGCTGCTTCATTCTGCATTAATTGCAGTTTCCAGTCAGTCTTCAAAGACAGTCCTGTGTAGAGCACACTGCAGTAATGCAATCTAAATGTCACTAGGCCATGCATGGGTCATTGGGCCAAGTCTGAACAATTTGGTGTGGTCACAGCTGTTCAGATCAGCCAAAACTCCATAGCTGACATGGGTCTGAGGACTGCCATAGTCTGCCAGAAAGTAAGTAAAAATGTTTTTTTGCTTACCTCCATTTTGCTTTCTTCTCAACCCCTCCAGAATGCAGCACAGTCTCCATTGGCATGACTGCATACTATGACACATCAGAGGACAGGATTGGGCTGTAAGATTCTGAGCGCAATCCAGAGTGCTCAATCGCCCCTGTGCCTGTCTAGGAATGTCACTAACATGGCATAAAGCACATTTGCGCCTCCTTGAGAGCAGCCTAAGCTGGCACAAGGACACACAATGGCCTCCCCATGCTGGATCCAGCTCTGGACACAATGAGTTGCACAGTTCCAAGGCAGGCCAGCATGGGCAGGGAGGTGGGTGGGAGAGGGTGGTGGGAGAGCAGAACCCACTGGGGAAGGGGGTGGGGGAGGGCGATCTGAGAAGCAGATTGGCCCGGTAGTGAGGTGGGACCAGCCACAGGAGCACAAGTGGAATCCTAACCCTCACTCCCAGGCCCTGCAACCTTACACTGGAAAATTTACTGGGTGCAGATCCGAATTAATGGTGACCAAGTTTCCTCTTTTTCCATATCTTCCTTTTTAGCCTTATGATCCTGTGTCCAGGAAAAGAGTTTAACTGTCCTGCATTGTCTTCTTCCCTTGGAGAGAACTGAAATCAACATACCACCTAATTTGGTGGCGCAAATCCGAGCAGCCTGGGACTGCCCCGGGCCACCCTGGAACAGGGCTAGGATCCAGCATAAGTGCTGGATCATGGCCCTGCTGTCCCCCCACCCTGAAACGCCTCCCTCCCGCCTCCTCCCCACCCTCCCCACACTGCGCCAGAACCATGTGCCAGCCAAGCTCAGCCAAAACAAACTTAACTGGTCTGGGGCCCACATCGCTGTGGGAAGGCTGGCTTATCTCCAGCCTTCTCTCCCCTCATGTTGTATACCATTCTTATACTCATAAGTATACCAGCTTATCTCCCCTCAAATTGACGAAAGTGCTTTAAGGCACTTTTGTGATGTTGGGCCAGTGCAAGGGACTTGCATCGGCCCAAGCGCCCTTTGGATTGCGCCTTTAAATATTTTTCTTGCTCAGAAGTCTAAGTATGCTGTAAGCCAAAAAGCCATTTTAAAGAAGATACGTTTGTCAGAAAAATACAGTTGAGTACAGATAACAATTCCTGATTTGCCCATACTCTGATTCAACAATGAGCTTTCTATTAAACTTCAAAAAGTTGATGTGTCGATAGCATAGTGTGATTTGGCTGAGAAACATCACATAGGGCGCAATCCTATCCTGTGCTGGAACAAGAGGCATGTGCTGTATCCAGCGCAGGATAGTGGCCATAAGTAGCTCAGCCACAGACAAGGGGAAACATTTCCCCTTACCTCTGGGTAAGGGCTGCTGGCCCCTATGGGTCTCCTCGGACTTGTACCACCTCTTGACATGGCACAAGTCTGAGGAGAGCAGAGCAGCTTGAAGCCGCTCTTTTCTCCCTGGGAACAGGGGTTGGAATCTGGCATAATTGCTGGATCCCAGTCCTACCACTCGCTCCCTGTCCATCCGCTGCCCACCCTCCTCCCACCCAGGAATGCCTCCCTCCCGCCTCCCCCCTGCCTACCTCACAATCTAGTGTCGGCACATCCAAGCTGACGCAAGGCACTGCAGTAAGCCGCCATGGAGGCTGGATTCATGGAGGCTGCGCCAACGCGGCTTCCTCCTGAGGAGGCGCAAATGTGCCTTACGACATGTTTGTGACCCTCCTGGGCCAGCGCAAGTGACTTGCGTCAGCCCATGGGCGTCCATAGTCACATTGTCAAAGTATGTAATGTAATTAATAAATTATATGTTAGGAAATACACTTTAAATTTACTAAGAATTAAATTAACCACATGAAATCAATCTATGAGTGTTTTTAGCTTTTATTTTGTCATATACATTTTTTGGGGATGTCCTACATTTGGGGGTGCCTTGTCCTCTTTTACGGTTATGACATCTGGTCACCCTGTTTGGGTAATCCCAAAGGGATGGGTGGGGCATGACACAGGGTAAGGGGGGAAATAACCCCTTAACCCATTGCCCTCTAGCAGGCACCTACCTTGTGTCGGATACAGTGCACACTCAGCCTGCCTGTTCCAGTGCAAGCTAGGATTGGGCTGTAAGTGTGAACTTCTTTGAATTCAAGAGAGAGAAGTGAAAGGCTTGCTTTCATAAGTTTACCAAATTGTATCATCCATCATGTAAGAGGGCCAAGAGGTCAGAGATCTGCTGTTGAAATAGAAAATTAGGTGTGGGCAGAAGTTTGTAGGTATATCAGATGATCATTAATTGCAGGTACCATAAAAAAGCTCAGTTTAAAAACTTGGCCCATGAGAGGATGACTAGCATGATGAAGGTAAATACATTCAAATGCTGGAGGTGCAGTTCCTCAGAGTTGAATCTGCTGTAGATTTGGTGGTTGTGCCTTTAGGCTTAACACTCCCCACACATGACTGCCCAATCTATTTCTCATATTACAACACGATTCTTGAGGTTAGAAGTATTGTTTTTCTTGTTAAATTACCTTTATGAGCTTCCAGAGTACATAGTGTGAAACTTCCAATAAGAATCTTTTAATAGCTACACAGATAGCATTACCATGGGGGGGGGGGGAATTACCATGCGCATGTAGGGGGAAAACAATTTTTTGCTGGGTTCCTGTGTAGTGACTGTGTAATGCAGTGGTTTAGCTGTCTAATTTGGCAGAGAAAGGAGAAAGCTGAAGATGCAAAAGAGTTTTTGAAGATTTTTGAAGAGTTTTGTGTTCAAAAATAAAAAGGATGGAGGGGTTCCTACTAGGTCTGATTAAAATCAGCTGCAGACCTCCATAGCCCTGCACCCAGGACAAGGCTCCGCGATGGTGCCCCCGTGGGCTAACGCCACCCCTCTGCACAGATATCCGCCCCCCCAATCACCAGAGCCTAGCGCAACTGCAGCCCACACTGGAGAAACCTCTGTGAGGTTCCCTGGTGCTATAAACTGTGCTTCCAGCAAACCTGAAGCACAGTTTCCGCCCCCATTGGGAGTCTCAGAGAGGCTTCTGCAGGGTCCTAGCAGCCGGCGCCTGGGGCTTTTGCCCCATCTCACCCTAAGGTAGGCACACAACTGATTAAAATAGTGCACTCCTACTTTATTCTAGAAAGAGAGAATTTGTGATTAACATTCATGCACAATGAAGCCCTTAAAAAGGTGCTTGGAAGGAGGAGAAGCTCCTCCTTAGAGAGCGGGGAGGAACTACTTATAGGGAGAAGGATGAAAAGGAAGGAATGGGAGGGGAGAAGGGCTGCAAGGAGATTGGATGTATTTCTCAGAAGAACCTGAAAGGAGGAAGCGAAGGTTTTGGGCTACAGAGGAGGGAGAAAAAGTGGGGGTCCGTGGGAAAGAAAAGTGAAGCGTTCGGGCAGTTCAAGTTCCTGGATGTGAGGTGCAGGGGCGGCAGGTGAGGCAGAACTGCCTTTCATTATCCATGGAAAAACACTGCAGCTGCCTGTTACAAACCTGCCATTAAGCAAATGCCCCAGGTGCAAGCCTCTAGGAACCCACAGAAGCCTATCTGAGACTCCCAACAGGGTCGGAAACTGTGCTTCTGGTTTTCCGGAAACACAGTTTATAGCATTGGGGAACCTGAGAGAAGCTTCCCCAACACAGCCCTGGGTTGCGCAAGGCTCCGTGAGCCTCAGGTGAGTAGGGAGGGGTGGATTATCATGTGAGGGGTGGCAACAGCCCACAGGGGGGGGTGCCATTGCAGTCTTTTGCCCCAGGGTGCAGGGCTGGGGAAGTCTGCCGCTTGCAGCTGCCCCACCTGCTTATACGTGAGGAAGCTCTCCTTATACCTGAGGAGGCTCTCCCTACATTCTCTTTCTCAAGTGTAAGGAGAGGCAGGTCTGCCTCATCTGCCACTCCCACACCGCATGTACATGTTCAAGTTGCAGCAAAAAAGCAACAGTGTGAATTCCTTTGAAGTTGCTCTGGAGTGAGGCAAATGGTCCATAGTTCTCACCTTTCAAAGCTCACCTCTGAAAATGCCCACTGTTATGTATGCAAGTTATGCAGGATCGAAATCCTGCATAACTGATTGGCCCAGACTTATGGCTGGATGATGGATCGAAATCCGATTGGTCCTCTAGTTAATGTTTCAACTGCACCAATCATGGGGAGTCTGGGCAGAGCTAAAGGGTATAAAAGCCAGGGGTGTTTGTCTTGTGTCAGATTCATTGCCAGGTCCTGTTCTGAAGATGGAATAAATTTATTGAGCTGTTATCTCAATGCCTTCCTTTATGAACCCACTATATAACACCCACCATAGTTGTGGGCGAAACATTAGGAAATGAAATTGTTCATAGACCATCGCAATTAAGCCCAAACAGTTCCTTCTCCATCACTAATAGTACCAGCAATGAAAACCTTAGATTATATGTCAAAAAAGCTACAGTTAGAGATAATTCTCTGTTGCCTGAACCAAGGGCTATAGGCAGGGTGCGAGCCTAAAAGCAGACTGTGAATGAATGCATCACCCACTTGCTGTGGGTCTCTCCCACCAAAAACCCATAGCCAAAAGCCCTAGCCTCTGAAAAGGGATATTTCCCAGCTCCCATCGGGCTTTGTGTCCCCTCTGAGGAGTCCATGGTGGAAACCAATGAGTCAGCAAGGGATTTTTTTTTTAATAGAAGGTGATAATTTAGTAACCCAAAACAACTTCCTCACCCAAAGCACTGTGATTTTTATTGTTTTGTTGTTGTTTTTATTTTTCCAAAGGTTTTCTTATAAGCTTTCCAAGCATCTCAAGTCTCTTGACAAATGTTCTTTAGATCACAGTCAGCTGTTTTCATCTTCCAAATACTTTTCCTAATGTGAATTTCAATTGCACAGAGGTCTCAAAACTCTTAGCAAGTTCAATTTGCGTGGGAAGATGCAAATAGATGTTCCTTGACCTGACTTCTTATTTCTGTCTCCTGTTATGCAACACTTCTTATGCATGATTGTTTTCTGGAGTTTTGATTGCAGTTTGTAACTTTTCATAATGGGTGGAGGAAGAAGAATCTTTTAAAAGAAATTTATATCTTGCATTTCCCCTGGGGGCTGGGGATAAGAATAGGCCCTCAGTTTGGTTGTACTTGTCGTAAGAGGCGACTAAACAGCCACCGGGTCGATGGGACTCGTCAGCCTGGGAAGGCAGCTCATCTGAGAGAAGGAAAACTCCGACCCCAAACCTCCACTGCCTTGTGGCTACATCCAGTTATGGAAAAGGCTTCAGGAGTCAACCTCGAGGCAAAATCCGGAGCCGCAGTCCCTGAGGCAGTTCATGGCTGAACACAGTCACGTTCTGGCAACTCCTGCGACGCTGCTGGAACCAACCGTATTGGCCTCTGCCTTTCCATTGGACCATTTCAGCGACGTGGAGAGGGGGGATTTGCTGCATGGCTGACAGCCTATCCTCCATACCTACTTTACCCAGGCTTCGCGCACTGGAGAGGACACTCTGTTCCAGAACCACCATTCAGAGCACGATACCATAGTCTTCCGAGACTGAAGGATGCCAACAACATATCTTGCATGTATTGCAAAATAAATGTTTCCTTTGTGGAAACAAGAGTAATAGCCCGAACATTATAGTATTGTATATCTTTAGTTGAAAAAGGAAAATGCCAATGCACACCCTAAGAGAAAACAGAAAATGGATAATATTTCAAAAGAGCCTCTCTGCTTTCATATAATTTTTGGCATGTCTGATAATTTGCTCAAAGATGGAAAATCTGCAATAATGTGGCTAGCTGGATGCCTCTTGCAAATTGCTCCAATTTGCGATTGCCAAAGTACCCAAATTAAGGAAGCTTTTCAGGACAATTGGGTCTAATTATCTTGTGTTTGCAAACATATATTTTCACTAAATGGTTTGGCCATATCCCTTCCAAATGAAAATATGCTCTCCTGAGTGCCCAAATTCTTTGCAATGTTTTCCTTGCCATTCAGTGGCATAATTACACATATTTGTTTACTACCAGAGCTTGAATGTTTGTCCCCAAACACTTTCCAGGTAGAAACTCCTTAACTTTTTCTTTTTATACTGCTTATAGGTGTTTACAGCTACTTTTCCAGTTTGCTGCTACTTCAGTGCCACCCCCCCAGCACCACAGACACTCAAGTATAAGTCGACCTCACAGATAAGCCAAGGGCAAGTTTTGAGCCACAAATCATGGAATTTTCTATGACCCCCTGATAAGTCGGGGGTTAAACTTAGGGAGGTGTCTGACTCAGTGGCATGTGAAGGTCATTTGGCACCTGGGACCCATAAATTTTTGTCACGTCCCATACAATGAAATAAAAATTAAATAATATATTCTACAATTAATTCAAATATATTATTAAGAAGTATTAATACACTATCAATCTCTTGCTATGAAACTCAGCATGCTCTGACCTCACAATTTAGTCCAGTTTTATCTCCACTTTTGACTACAGAAAGAGGTGAGGTGAAGGAAGACCACTTTCCAGTGGCAAGTGGTCAAGGCAAGGCAAGAATTATCAGCCATCAAAGAACCCATTCCACCTAAAGGAATTATTCTCTCCCCTGACCCTTTCAAAATTTAATGTATTACTAGTAAAGATCAAGAAAATAGAGATAATTTCTCAAGCATAAGATTATTCACCCCCCCAGTTAATGTAGCATCAAAAGCCTCTAGAAACACATATACAAGAATTTAATTTAAAATATCCATATTATAATAAACAACAGACAACTAGCAAGGCTGCAAGAACACAACTAGTAATGAAACAACGTGTGAAGTACAATAGAGCAAGCCAATAAGATTATTCACACACAACCCCAAGTGGGGGTGAGGACCTCAGGGTCCTCCAATTACTTCTCCCCCAGGAGGGTTTCAGTGGGTGCAGTACATTGCAATGGAATCTCAGAGGCAGCTAAACTTTGCTGCATAAATACCTGATTGCCTGGGGATATTGCCAAAGTAAACATGCTCTCCTCAAAGCTTACAACATAAGCAGCAGTTGCAAGTGCTTCATAGCTCCTGCTAGCATACAGCAAAGACCTCTGGCTAAAATACCTGATGCTGCAGAATAATTCTACTTTAAATTCTACTCTCTGCTTTTCCTGCGTTTTTCATCTTTGCAAGGTCTCCAGGACTCTTCCAGTGAAAAGAACACACACACAGGGAGATTGCTTTTCTCTCTCTCTCTCTCTTAGACAGATGCTTGCCCCCCACATACACAAATGCAGGGACTTTTCCCCTCCAGTCCAACTTCATTGGTAAGGATAGGGGGAAATGAGGTTAGCAAGGAGGTTTGCAAAAAGCTTTGCAAGGGAGGGATTGAAGTGTGACTGTATACTGTAAGGGGGAAGGTGGAGAGGAAAACAAGAAGAGGGAATAGACTGGGAGCCCAATCCTAGGCATGCCTACTCAGAAGCAAGTCCCTTAATAACTAAGTCAATGGGGCTAAATCCCATGAAAGTGAGGATAGGATTGTAGCCTTAACTGTTTTAACTGCACACGTGCGCTCTCACTCTCTCTCTCTCTCACACACAAACTTTTCCTTTTATAAAAGTTAACTCTTCCTCTCCCCCCCCCAGTACAACTTCATCAGTGGTGAATGATTATGGGGAGAGGGGTTAGCAAGCCTCAGCTTTGCAACAGAGAGTTTAAAGTTTGGATTCAATAAGGGGGGAGGGGAAGAAACAAGAAGGAAAGAGATTGACTTAACCCTTTCAACGGCTTGAGAAACAAAGGTACAGCCTTCAGCAGGCTGCCTCTTTCTCTCTCTCTCTTCTATTTTTTTTTTAAAAGATCACTCTCCCCCCTTCCCCCACCCTGTCCAGCTTCATCTCTGGGAAGGGGGTTAGCAAATTGGGATTTCCAATGGAGTGCTTGAAGTTTATATACAGTAGGAAGGAGGGAACAAGAAGGAAAGAGGAGATGGACTCAGCCCTTTCAAATGGCTGCTTCTCCCTTGCTCAGACACACCCCCTCCCACACATGCACACACAGCTCATTGTCTCCTTCGAGTCCTGCTGTCTTGGGTGCCGCTCCAGGATGCCTCCGTGGGCGCTGGCGCTGAGCGAGGGGGGCTGCTGATGGCTGCGGTGGCAGATGCCCCTGCCCCGCCCTGTGCAGCCCAGCCTAGCGCATCGAGCTCCTGCAGCTGGGCAACAGCCTGAAGGAGCACGTGGAGCGCACCCGCAGGCAGCTGCAAACACTCAGCAGCAGCCCCAGCCTGCACAGTCTCCTCTCTACAGAAGATCACTTTCTTTCTCATCCCACCCTCGCTCCCTCCCTCCCTCCGCCTTTCCAAGATAGCTATTGGCTGGCTGGCTGGCTCACTCGCCTCCTCCCACCCTCGCTGCTTGCCTGCCCTGGAGATAAGGCCAGTCAATGATTCGGGCTGGACTTCTGGGAAGAAATTCTTCACCTTATAGGTGAAAATACAGTATATTGCCTGAGTCATCACAGCAGGAAAGACAACCAATTTTGACCACAAATAGAATTAAAGAATCTAATAAGCCTGTACAATCTTTAAGGTCCAATCTTGGTGTGACAATGTAATCATACGGAAATGAAAGGCTTTTTAACTGCAGTCAGGATGTGTAAAGTCTTGAACTGGAAATCTTCAAGACCATCATGTCTACTAGAATGCTTCTGATAAGTGCTTTATTGACGAAACTAGCATACTATAAAAGAGATAATGAAAGACTCTCTTCAAAGAGTTTGATAGAATGATGTGTTTTCAAATTTATAAGTCATTGCAACATTAATTTTCAGGATAACGTGTGTGTGTGTGTGTGTGTGTGTGTGTGTGTGTGTGTGTGTGTGTGTGTGTCCCTTTTTTTGCAAATGTTCTTTGCAGTTTTTGCATATTTAAAATTTTTTAAAAATGAAGAGCTACATTTAGCAAGTCCAGTGTTATAACGCTTGCAAATCAATCATTAAGGGCCCAATCCTATCCAACTTTCCAGTGCAGATGCAGCAGATGCAGCCGCAATGCAGTCCTGAGGAGGCCTCCATGACTGCCTTCCCACCACAGGAGGCAGCTCACACACCCATTGGCATGGCTGCATCCAGAGAGGAATTTTATCAGGGGGTACAGTTTCTTTTGGGCCCCTTCCCAAAGAGGGAATGGTGAAACAGAGGGGGGGGTGGCAATGGGGGCAAAACAGGCAGGGGGAAAGTGACAACAGTCGAAATAGTCTTTGGAGTCCAGGTCTACCAGTCTTCCCAATGCAGAGCTCAGATCTATCTGCCTGCCCAGCATTGGCAGCTAGATACAGAAATATGGAAAACCAAACATACTGCTCTCTAAAATATTTCAGATATAGAAAATCATTTCAGGAGATCAGTATCATTGTATTTAGGCTCACACTAGAATGGAAAGTGTCCTGTGTACACCAAAACTGACTTCTGCAGGAGCTACAGTCCTGCAGCTGTGTTGCTGAGCTCCTATACACTCCTTCATGGTTAACAAATCCACAAACCAAAGACCTACTGTAGCAGGTCAGTTTCCTCCCAGATGTGATTCTGTTAAGGAATGTATGCAATCCTGGGCCTGGTGTGTATGGCTTGTGGCAGTAGTTGTCGCCATGTGCCCACGGTATTGCCCCAGCATCCCGCATGGAAAGTGAGATCGGAGAACGTAAGATCCCAGAAAATTTCTGGGGCCCCTCCTTTGGCTCCTGGGCCCCCTTCCTGACCCTGGGCCTGGGTTCAAATTACCCCCTTTACCCCCCTCTCCTAGGCACTGGCTGCATCTGCACTGGAAAGTTAGATAGGATTGATCCCTTAAACACCTTGTTGATAAGGAGCCTGCACAAACACCAGGGTGTTCACAGAGAAAGAAAGTATTTCCTTTACATTTAGGGCAAATTGGTTTTTACCAAGTTTGGGCATTTTTACATCTACATTATTCAGCATCAGAATGCAGTGCTATACTTTCTTCCACAGAGATTTTATCATTATGGGCATTAACTGGCATTTTCTGCAAGAAACTGCAGGAATGAAATGTATATGATGCACCTAAGCACATTTGCCAAGCAGAAATCTACTCCAATTTCCACTGTTGCTGCCATATATTTCTATGTGAATTTCAATACTATGAATGCCTTTTATTAAAAAAAGAGAGAGAGAGAGAGATTTGGTATATTAGCTACTTTATTGGTTACTTTACAGAAAGTTTAAAATTCTTCTGACCCTCCCCATGTATTTTAAAAGGAATAACTTGTTAGTGATGGGAAGGATCAAGCTGTTCTTTTTCCAGAATAACTTTAGTGCATTGCCTCTCATTTAATACTGATGCCAGTCTATAAACATTGGCTCTCAGTTTCAAATATATTTGGCAATTCTACTGATAAATTGCATTATGTAAACCAGCATGAGGGAATTCAGTTCTGCTAACCACACCTACCATAGTGCAGAATCTACTCCTTGAGTTTTGTACGTGTTTCACTTTCCCACATGCTGACCTGGTATGATCGGGATACTTCCCCAGCAGTGGTTTTTCAGTTTTCACATTTGAATCATAATGGCATGTTGCATTCATCAGGGCCGGCTTTCAGCCAATTGAACCAGTTGCTCCCAATTGGGCCTCACGCCAAAGGGGGCCCTGCACTAGCGTAAAAATTAAAATTAAAATTCTAGGCTGCTTGCCTGCTCATCTGGCTATATGCTTTTTGCTTACAGCGCTTGTTCAAGCAAGACAACTTATGACTTTTGGGGAAAGTAACCAATATAAACAAAGGTTTGATATGTGTGTGTGGGGAGATGCAGTTTCCAGTATCTGCAGGGGTGGAGGAGGAACGTATCTGCCACAGATTCCGGGGATGCCTGTACCTTCCTGGTGCATCAAAGGGGAGTTTTGTTTATGGGAACCATGGTGAAAAAGGTGATGAAAAAGTGAGCACCTTGCACAAATAACCTCTTGTCCCCCGCAACATGTATGACAGAGAGTGTGTTAAACACTTATCTTCTCATAGTTCTTACTGCAGGTATCTGCCCCAGGAGGACTTCTCACACAAACACCGAAGTGAAACCCCGTGTGTCAATACCCCAAAAGAGGAAGCACGGTAAGCAAGGGAGGGGAAGGAATGCCATGCCACCATGTATTGATTCTGCATCGCTGTTTCATGTTTCTATGCCCCCCATAGTGACCCTTCAGGATTATTACTTGTGTCTTTGCTATCAACTGTGTTGCCTAGCCATCCCTTCTTTTTGCAACAACCAAGAGCTGGGAGTTTCTGTTCTCACTTGCTGAATTCCGGGGACTCCAAATGTTGCCACTGCTGACCAAAAGCTCATCTGAATTCCTTACATTTTTCAGGGCAGCATCATTGCTGCAAGGGACAGAACAGTTATTTTCCTCAGACCTCCTCTGCAGCACCCCCACCCCAGAGAGGAAGAAGTAATGTTCTGAGCCACTATGCTCTTGCCCCCCCCCCCACAGAGCACAACTGCATGTGCACTCTGGTGGCACCACACTCCCTCACACACACACACTGCATCTCAGTCTGTAGGACAGGTGTGTCTGGCACTGTTGTCAAGTTCTTTTTACTCTCTCTCTCATTGCTCCCCACAGGCAGCTCCCCACATATAGACCAAAAGGGAACCCACTGCCTGCCCACAGTGAATAGTGTGAACTATTGATGAGGTTGCTGACCTAAACTTGAACCACAGTGAATAGTGTGAAGCAACTTGGTGAGGTTGCTGACCTAAACTTTCTACAAAGACCTCTGTGGTTTTGCAAACTCCATGAAAATAAGTGAACCAATTGTGGCTGCCAGACCGCATTGGTATCTGTGACTTGGCTATCTGTTGGACAACTTGCAATGGCACAGCAGCCCTACTGGGTTGAGATGTTTGGCACACAACCCGCTTATGCAGGTCACTTTCAGATGCTGCTCTATCACAGATGCTGTTCAACAAAAATTTTGACTGGATCACACTTGTCTGTTGGCAGAGAGGGATCCCATCTTGGTTTCTTACATCAGCTGACCTGAGGGTTGAACTCTTTGCTCTCAGAGGTGATGGTGGTAGTGCTCCTCTATAGTCATGAGTCTCTGTTCATGAGGTTGTTGTGAGGACAAAAGGAGGGAAGGAGGCATGTACTCCGCCCCCAGTTCCTTGGAGGAAGGACAAACACAAATGTAATAAACAAATAATAAATAATTATTAATAAATAAATAAATTAAACATTGCTGTACATCCACACAAAGGGTCAATCTCAAGTTCCTCAATATCTGAAAATGGTCCCTTAGAAGTAGCCTACGTTTATGCCCATTTTTGTGCTTGCATTACAAAGTGCACAATTGTTCCAATAACTAGAGCTACGCTGTTGTACTAGGACTGCTGCGGTTTGCCTGTGTGAGAGATGATGATCAGAGCTCGATCAGTGCATACTCACTATGAGTATCGAGGGCCTCCTCCAATGGTAGGTGAAGCAACAGCCTATTGTGTTAGTTGGTTACAGCTTGTTGACTGTTTTTCTTTTTCCTGATCTGAGTAGCCTCCTCTTTAACATCTTATTCATGTTCTGCTGAAAGGTCACAGTGTCAAGTTGTAGATTGGTGCTGCAGGAAAAGCCATACAAAATGTAACTCAGCCATGTGTGAGACCTGATTGATTTCCTCAACTTTACTGATGTTGCCAAGGTCCCAGGTTCTGTCCCAATCCTGCTACCTGAGATTTTTGAACTAGAGATGCTGAGAATGAATCCTTGTTGTGCACTGAATGTGCTTAAATGTGCAACATCTTGTTCATCCAGTCATAGTGGCTGTTGCAGCTGCTTCTTCTTTGCATATCCAATCTGTTCCTTACTGAGGATGCTTATTCCGACATCCCAACAGTAAATATGTAGTTTTCACACTGGGAGCAGAAAATCGTGGATATTTATGGTGTTCCAACTATTATAAGTTGCTGAACTGAAAATATAAATTACACACTTATAGGCCCATGGTTGTCACACTGCTCAACGAAGCGACCACAGCAAGTGGTCTAGCAATATAAATGTTAAATTATTTTGACAACCTCTGCCGTAAAAAGTCATCCTTCCTTATCTTTATTGCATTATATCTCTAGCAGTTATATGCTTGAATCACCATTGCATGATCATGGAGATACATCAATTTTTAAAGACTTATTTTAACCTGGTTTTATTTGAAATCATCTATTTGAATAAGGAAAAGTTGAGCTAGGGCTGCTGAGTGCAGATGGGAAAGGAAGAACAAAACATGGCATGAACTTTCAGTTCTTTGCATGAACAATGTGTTTCTAAAGGTCTTCCAACATCTGTCAGCACATGTAACCCATCAGGTATCCATTTAAAATCATTGTTTATAAGAATCTAGGCTCATTGGGCTGATTATTTCTGAGAACATAAAACCATTTTTAGTTCAATTTTTCCACATTACATTTTCCATAGTATTATACGTTTCACAAATTGCATGTTCTTGGGCTATCACCTTAAATATTCCCTGAAGAAGCTTCCACGCTTTCGAATCTTGGAACATGTGTTAGCAGAGCAGGTCAGAGTAAGTTCTCAAATCTTATCCTGACTCTTTTTATGACTTTGACATGAGTTCCAATATGATTGATTAAGAACAGTATTTTATGAATGAAAGGAAATGAAAAGTCAACAAATCCAGACTCACTTCCAATACGTGGCAATCATCATCATCACCATCATCGTTGTCAATGTTAAGAATATTTATATACTGCCTTTCAACAAAAAGTAGTTCACAAGCAGTTTGCATGGAAAAAAATATTAATAAATGGTCTATCAACCTGTAGAAAAAACCCCCATAATGCAGACCCACAATGTAAGAGGCAGTCAGAAAACATAACACATTCATCAAGGGACCTGGAGAGGTGACAAATACAAATCAAGTTAGTAAATTAAATGGGCTACCGGGGGAAGGGGGCAAAAATAGGAAGTGCTTTCCTGCAAATAAAACTGAAATAGCCCATGGCAAGCACTGAAATTATGCCAGTTTCCCTAGATAGGCAGGTTATAAATAATTAAGTAAATTAAAATGAATAATTAGAAATAAAATGAAATAAAAAATAATTAAATAAGGGGAGATGCAATGGGGAAGCCAGCCCTGTGCATTCTCTTTGTAGCCTGCCAGCATAAACCTCAACCCTCTCCCCTCCCCCCAAAAAACACCATAAGATTTTCATCCCTAGTTCAATTTAAGTTCATATATTTAAGCCAGTTCAGTGTGATTTGGGACAAAATCAATTTTAATTCAACTTGTTTGTTGTTTGGGCTGAATTGAGATTCAAAGCTTCCCACAAAACAGCATTAAAAACCGCAAGTGATGAGAAGAGGAAATGAGACTCCACTGCGGTGGAAGAGGACTTTGTAAAAGACAACAACCCTTTCCAATCAAGCAGTAGTTCCAAACCTATTAGCATTGGAATCCACTTTTTACAATTGCACACCGGCAGGACCCACCTAGCTTTACAAGTCTAAAAAAGAAAAAAAAGTCTTCCACCAGCTTGAGCCTCTTTTTACTATACTACAGTGCGAGAGGGGCTGTCTTCTGGAACACCTGTTGAGCTCCACATGCATAGGATCGGGACCATTCTGGTAGCCTAGCACTCCCTTTCACCTGACTTACCACATGAATCAAGGCATGTTTACTTACTCACAAATAAATGTGAACATGTGACTTAGTTTCACTTTCCATAGGGCTTAGTACACTTGTCAGCTTGTAGGGAAGGACTTCCTTCTCGGATGCTTTTGGGGGACTACGTTCATTGGATAGGGACCATTCTGGTGGCATTGGATTCCTCCTGGCCTGTCCTTCGCAAAGGACTAAGGCATGTTTGTTTACTTGCAAATAAATGTGTGATATCTGTCAGTTTCACTTTCCATAGGGTTCAATGCATTTTGCTCGTCTGCTCTCAGCTTCTCAGTTGGAGCTTTGCAACCCACCCACAATCGTCACAACCCACTAAGTGGATTGCAATCCATAGTTTGAGAAACACTGCATTAGATCTTGTGAAAGCTTCTGCTCTGCTAGGCCTGGTATAAATACCAGGAGTCTGGCCTCCAGCATTTCAAGCCTTTGCCCTGAACCTAGTATCAGCAGGAGTCTTTTGACAAGACAGGCAGCCCAATCCTAAGCTGCACGGAGCTGCGGGACCCGGCGGCTCCACAAAGGGCTTTAGCAGAGACTGTTTGGTGGCCACTGAAGGCAATCATGTAGGGCAAGCAGACCTACCCGAGTGCCCTGGATTCTGCAGAGCTCAGCTCCGTGGACCTGCCTCTCCCCTGCCCCCAGGAATGCCCCCAACCATGCCTCCCCCTCCCCAGAACGCCTCCCCCACGCCCCCGGGAACGCCCCCATTCCCTGTTCTGCAGCCCGGCAGTCACAGGCACCGCCGAGCTGTGGAATGTGGGCGCCTGCCGGGCGGTGGCTCAGCGCTGGCCGGAGATGAGCCACCTCCGGCGGGAGCCCGGCAGTAAGCCCTGCAAATGTGCCTTATGGCATGTTTGCAACTGTGGTCCACGCTGCAGAGGCACGGTGCGGAACACAGGATTGGGCTCTGACAAAGGCTGCAATCCTAACCACACTTTCCTGAGAGTAAGCCCCCCTGAACAAAATAGGACTTACTTATGAATAAATCTGGTTAGGATTGTGCCCAAAATATCTCAAGGTGTGAGGTGGGATTCACACATCCCAAGGCTGCCTCTGGATTTCACCTCAGCCTAATTTTGAAGCAAATGTGGCAGTTCTTCTGCCGTCCAGCTATCTGACGGAAGCTAAAGTGTTCTGTAGTGACATTTCTTGATAAGGTTTTACACATTGCTATTAAAAAGTTGAGCTGTGTTAAAGCTTCCCAAGCAATTTCACTATAAAATGTGCACTACTAAAGTTTGGGGGAAACTGAACTGTAAAATGAGCTTGTTTGACCATGCTGCATTATACAGCACAAGAACCAAATATGATTTGCCTCTGACGGAGCCTGTGTTTTTTCCCCCCAGTATTCACTGTGTGGGGATGAACTCCTGGCATATAAAGATTACATTGCACTCTATCATTTATATGGCTGAACATTAGCACCCTTAGGACCTTGGTATTGATTGGATAAAGCATCTTGTTTCTGCCCTCTACTTTTACAGCCTGTCTGGACTGTCAAATGTCTCTCAGGCACTGAAAGCATTTTACTGACAGACCCTAAACCTTTAAATGTGAAAAAAGTACAAACCCAACAATGTAAAATAATGTTTCAATATAAAATATTGACTGTCTTGTTTTTAAATATCATGTCTGTTCTGGTTGATTTACGGCATTGAAGGATTAAACAATGAGCCCCCACTCCAACCCCATCCTGGCTGGTGAGTTTTTCACATCTAGTTAAGATCTTTTACAGCTTCTTCATATTACAAGAGCTGCATCCGTAGCTGAACTGGATTAATCTGTAATTATCATGTTTCAGTCTCATTTTGATATCAGCCTAGGACTGAATGCAGAAGCTGTTGATCAAAAGTAGTAATTACAGTGCATGCAACTGCTTGGCAAATCAGTCACCTGGGTGGTTATAAAATGGCTATTTACCACAGATGTGCACCTGATGATGGGGATAAAATCTTCTTAGCCACTTGACAGGATGATACTGGAAGCCTGTTAGGACACTCAAACTCCCATGGAGTAGTTTGACTGCCTCCACCAGCCTTCTAAGCACAACTGGCAAGTCCTTCTATCAGTATTGAGCACATGCTTTGCACACAGAAGTGTCAGGGTCAATCCCTGCACCTCCACTTTGAGTAAATAACAGAACAGGGCTGTGAATAGAGCAACTTCCTATGTAGGGAGGAATTTAACTCACAACAGGTACTGAGTGAGTCAAGGTGGAATGTGCTGTAAAACTACATTCACCTAAATGACCAAGTTGCCCCAAAGTGAGCTAGTTTAATCTTAGAGTAGTTTGGTCATCTGTATGTGCTCAGACGACCAGCCTACCAAGTACATACATTTACACCATGGCAAAGTGTCTCTTGACAAATGGTTGTGGACATTCATCTATTAAAGCAGGGGTGTCCAAATATTTTGGCAGGAAGGCCAGTGTCATCTCTCTGACACTGTGTCGGGAGCCAGGAAAAAAAGAATTAATTTACATTTAAAATTTGAATAAATTTTACATAAATGGATTTATTAGAGATGGTATTTATATGAATGAATGAAGGTCTTGCACAAAGCAAAACCAGCCTTTCCTTCGCTGCCACTGCTGCATCACAGACGTGAAACAGCAAGTAGTGGAGGAAGCCCTTGTCCCATAGCTCAGCGACATAATCCCCAAGATTGCATAATCCCCAAGTCCCTGCAGCAGCCTGTCGGGGGTGCAGGGAGCCCTGCGCGAGTGTCTTCAAGGTTCCCCAAAGCTTGAAAAGTGAAAGCGCAGTAACAGAGCTCCGCCTCTGCAAAACCGGAAGGAGAACATTTAAATTCTTTTCCAGGATACAAGGCAGGAAGAGGACATCCTGGACAAAGATGATGTCTGATCACCTTGTTCATAGCTGACTATAGTCAACTGATAGTAACCACCGATATAGTAACCACTGATCACTGATTAACCATGATGACTTGATCAACCATGATGGTTGACCCTCCAGATGTAGGGGCAGTATGGGTCAGGGATGGATTCACTGTTTATGTTGGAGGGGAAGAACCATGAGCACTCTCCAGAGCCCAGGTCAACCAGGCAGGTAGACTTGGGCTCCCAGTTGAATTTTGGCCCTGACTTGGAGCCCAGATCAATTTTTTTTTTTTGTATGGGGGGGGGGGTGTCAAAAATTTATGGGCCCTGGGTGTCAAATGACCTAGCTACGCCACTGGTGTCACCAAACCTGCCTCTGCTCTAAAAAAATAAACCTTTCCCTTAGAGCTGTTCCCAGAGAAGGGGAGAGACATTTCTCCCTCCCAGATGAAAGGTTCCAAGTTCCCCAAGCAGGTCCCCATTTGCCTCCTTTGCCCTTTCAGCTTTCTGGCAGTTGCTCCCATGATGGTTCAAGTGATACAAGAAGGTATTGCCCGATTACTATGACAATAAATGTGCTCGCATCATACTGAATCTGTGAGTCTTTAAAGCACCACAGGTCTCTTCTTTGTTTTTGCTTCAACAAACCAGTATGACTTCTCGCCTCACCCACTATCCCCAAATTGCTGCATGACACTCTATTGACTCACAGGAATAAGAAACACATTTCTCTAGCCTAGAAAGCCTATGCTCTAAATCTCAGTAGTGAACAGGATAACATAATGTAGAGAAGGAAGGAAGGAGATGCAAGCAAGGGGGTGAATATGAAGAAGTAGGTCCAGCCTATTTATACATGGATTTTTTATACACAGATTTGACTCAACAGGAATGGCCCCTGCAAATGAGAAAGAATGTGCTGATCCTTGGAGAAGGGGAAAATGCACCCTTTTAAAATCGGTTTTAAAAACTGAACAGTCCTTTAACAGCCTCCTTAATGAGAGAGAGAGAGAGGGCAGCAGGCTAGCAATCCATCAATCCTTCTCTCTCCTTCGGACCCCTCCCTTCCCCCAGCATGTGAAAGAAAGGGATCATTTTGCATTGGTGAAGGGAGGGGCTGAGTGAAGTGCTGATGGATTGTCTTCTTAATGACTCTTAGAGTCAAAAGGTCAGCAAGGCTGTTTTTCAATCACTGGAGCAAAGAAACTTTGTTTTTAAAATTGATTTGCTATCGTGTGTTTTTTTAATCCATGTGAGTGTTTGGAACAGAACCCATGCGAATAATGAGGCTCAACCTGTATGCTTAATATGTACTTAACTTGAGTTGCAGAGTGAACTAAGGCCCAAACACTTCACAGATAAGGTAAGGTGTGAAAAGAGATGTGAATGATATCTGGATTCGGCCATTTTGACCACAGGCTTCCATAGGAGTGCTGTAATCCATACTTTTGCAGTTGCACTTTGTGTTTCCCCTACTTTTGCACCTCTCATTTTAATCAGCAAAACTGATAACTATGGTGTTGTTATGACTAAAAATCTGCCAGTGATTGTGTTTCCTAAACTGCCTCCCTCCCCCACAGCTGCACATGCAGTTTACTTGATCACCATGGTTTGCTCTTTCAAGGAAAACCTGCTGCTGTTTGCGTGCACAGTCAAAAATGTCAGGCTCTCCAACATTTTCTGCCTTAATGATGCAATTTGCTGTATCTCCATCCAACAAACAGGCAGCCAGCTGTGCCACTTGATCTGATGTCAAGGTCATGCAACTGGGGAGAGAGTGGGTGGTGTTTTCTCCATGCATTCAGTCTCATCAGTCCCTGCCCAGTCTCAAAAAACATCAGTGTGTTTGCCCCTAAGCTCTAGAACAGCCAGAGAGTGCCTGTAATTTGGAGAGGTGGTCCTGGTAAATCATAGGCTGTTTGCAGAAGACCCCTCCCTTTTCTGTTCCTGGGATTGCCAATTAAAGATCTGGGGCTGTTGGAAAAAAGGGAAAAGCAGAGCAAAAGCACTCCTTTTCCTATGGTACAATATACCACAGAGCTCATTGCTATCAATACAACCTACACAGGAGCAGAGGCTGGTTAAGTCTTCAAAAGAAATAATTTATTTACAATTGTACAGTATACAACTTCTGAGTGGTCAGAGGTCCTACTGCTTTGGATCATTGATGTGGTCTGCCATTGTGGGGACAGATGACGCATCTTTCTCCTGCAATGATCTGGAAGGGAGAGAGAGTATGTAGAGAAAGGGAGGAAGGAAATGGTATTAAGGATCACATCTCCTGCAAAGATAATAGAGCAGTGGTTTCCAAACTGGCAAGGTGTGAAAACAGATGTGAATGATGTCTGAATCAGGCCATTTTGACCATATGCTTCCATAGGAGAGCCGTAACCCATACTTTTGCAGTTGCATTTTGGGTTTCCCATATTCTTGCACCTCACATTTCAATCAGCAAAACTGATAACAATGCTGTTGTTATGACTGTGCAGGTTGAGAGCCCAATCCTGAGCTCAGTGTGTTGGCTCACTGCCGGCAGGCACTGTCGCAAACATGCTGTAAGGCACATTTTCGAGCCTACCATCTCTGTTACCCTGCACATGCCTGATCTCGTCAGATCTCAGAAGCTAAGCAGGGTCAGGCCTGGTTAGTACTTGGATGGGTGATTTTTAAAAGCCTTGCTTACCTTTGTGATGTAAGTGGGTCATTAGGCAGACAATCCATCAATCAGTCTCCCTCTAGGTGCTTAGGAAAGTTTCACTTTGAGCCAGCAACACCTCCCTTCAACCAGAGTAAAGTGATTATCGTTCTTTCATGTGCTCTGGGGGAAGGGAGAGGTCATTTGCCTTGGAGTGAAGCTGTTCTAAGTGCCTGGAAAGAGAATTCGATGGATTGTCAGCCAGCTGCCCTCTCCCGCATTAACAAGGCTATTGTTAAATGACTTTTTAATTTAAAGGGCCCTTCTCATGGCATTGAGATAAAACCCAATGTGTGTGAAAAATCCGTGGATAATTAGGTTGTAGATCCCACCAAGGAACTGTAAGAAGGCCATTCCCCCTTAAGAGAAGTGGCCATAAAATTACTGCAGTGACAGCACTGTGATTGTGAACCAGAAATGGGTTATAATCAGGGCTAGGAGCCTTTCCGAGCAGTGGGGAGGCCCACAGAGGGGACTGCGAGTCCAGCACACTCTCTGGATTACCCTCCCAGTAATACTCCTCCCAGTAATACTCTCAGGATTACCCTCCCAGGCATTTGGATATGCATATATGCGACGTAAGGGATAGCAGAGGATAGTTACAGCACATCCCCTTGTCTGATATTAGGGCAGGGCTTTTCAGACTGGGGAGCCACAACACCCCAGCCTGTGGGCCCTGACCTGTTTCCCCTTAAGGGGCAGGGGCAGCCAGGGGGCAGGGAGGAGACAGCAGCGTGATGCCCAGGATTGCGCTGCTCAGGGGGCTGCAGGTGCTTGGGTCCACTTACCCTCCTCCCGCACCTTCCCGGGGGTGCAGGAAGCCCTGAGTGGCTGTCCGCAGGACTCCCCAAAGCTTCACAAGTGAAAGTGGAGCGATTGTGCTCTGCTGCCACTAAACCAGAAGTGATCACTCCACTTTTTCTTGTGCCTGCCCCTGCTGCCTCCCTCCCACCCCCTTTCTGAACTTTCTGTGGCTTTCAAACTCCCCAGGAGTTTGAAAACTGCCGCCTCAGGGAATCTCCCTCACCCAGGCTAAGAAGAACAGACATGAGGCAGAGGCTCCTCAGATGTTTCAACCAGAGGATTTTATTTTCATGACCGAGCACCTGATTAACAGAGGTTCACCTACACATAGTTGATGACAAGCCCCTAAAGCTGGCTCACCCTGCAGGCTTTACATGTTCAGGATGGCTGAGGCATCTGGGGCCCTGGCTTGCCAATCCTGTCAGAACTCTGGTCTGAGGAGAAAGGCACTCTGAGGAGAAAGGGATTGGAAAAAAATTAAGGACACCCCCCCCCCCCCCAAGATCCACATAGGAACATAGAAAACAAAACCATCTGCCTGTCTCCTGTGCACAGCAGTTGGTGGTGCCTACTCCAACAACAGGTATGTTTCCAAGCTCCCTTTTTTTTTTAAAAGGTGAAAGCGAAGATTCTCCAGAGGCTGAATTTCACACTCGCATTTATTTAGTTGTTGTTGTTTATTATACCACTTTTCAACTAAAAGTTCACAAAGCGGTTTACAGAGAAAAATCAAATAACTAAATGGCTCCCTGTTCCAAAAGGGCTCACAATCTAAAAGATGCAAAATACCAGCAGACAGCCACTAGAAAGGACACTGCTGGGGTGCGGAGGGCCAGTTATTAGCTGTATATTATCCCTGGAAGAAGAGGATGGAGCAGGAGAGAAAGTGGGGGACGTGGGCTGTCATGAAGTATCTTCCTTGTCCAAACCAGCAGCAGAAGAGGTGAGTGGGTGGGTGAAGGTGGGCATCCCCTGACAATCTGCTGCCTGATGCAACCCTCTCAACTGACTTCATGCTGTGTAAGACCCCCCCCCCCCAGATATGATTTGCATTCTCTGTGCTTTATCTGCGTGATTCTTCTATGCATAGCATACATAGAGGCTGTATATGCATGCCTCAGGGACTCTCAACGTAGTGCCCATGGGCAGCGGCCCCTTCCTCTTTCTGAAGCTTATCTAGCCTGGTGTGTGCAGAGTGCTACTAGCCTGGCTGGAACTGCTCAGGGTCCAGCTCAGAAAAGGCAGCAGCAGCCTGTGCATGCCTGTGTGCAATTTGAGGAGGGCAGGGAACTTGCTTGTCAAGGGAAGAGAGAATCCTATGGGCCTTTTACAGCAGCCTTTTATATTGTGCTCCTGCCAGCCCATTCAGAGCTCCTGCGGCAACTCAGTGGCAGCTCCGCCCACCACCACCATGGAGCCCGGGCTGCACCAACCCCAGTAAGTTGGCAGTAGGGGGCATGCCAAGGGCAGAGAGGGAAGGTTCAGGGGACTTTCTGGATGGGAATGGGAAGGCAGGGTGTGGTTTGGGGTGGAGGGAGTGGCAGGAGGTCTGGTCTAGAGGGCAGAGCCTCCATTAGCCCGAAGATAACACCAGAAGGTCACCAGTTCGAGGACACCGGCAGCTCTCTGAATGGCTGAGAATGGCGAGACCTTGAAGCAGCTGAAAAGCCTAGCTGAGTGATTCCACCTGCTCTTGGCGTGAGCAAGAAGCGTCTTGGCTGCCCTCCATGTGAGAGATGGAGCTGCTTGTCAGTGTGCGTGGGAGAACTGGAGGCCAGAAGTGAGACCAAACCAGGACAATCCATTCTGAATGTTGTTGGTTCTTGAAAGATAGAACCTCCATGATTGTAAAAATCCCCTTGAGGGATTTAGAAATGCCTGCCTATGGAAACCGCCTTGAATAAAGTCAGAGGAGTAATCCGATGACCAGAAAGGTGGTATATAAATACCGAGTTATTGTTATTATTATCCCCACGCCAGTGACTTATGCAGGATGCTATCCTCTCTTTCTCAGTCCATCCCACCCCTTTCTTCTCCTCAGATCTAACACTAACTACATAGCTGGTGTGGGTCTGAAGAGACCTATAGGTGGCCAGGATGCCTACCCAGAAGTAAGTAAAATATATATATATACACAGCCCAATCCTATCAAAACTCCCCATCCCCCAAATAAGCAGATAGTAATAGCAAGTTCGCTCAGATAAGCATTTTTGTCACGTTCCTGGACTCTTTCACTCTAACCATGAATGGCAAGGCTTTTCTATTGTAGAGCTGAACTGAAAGTACTCCATTTTTACTACTGCTGAAAATTGACTTCTATCTTGGCAATCTAGTCAGTATTCAACTGAAATGTACAACTGTGAGGCCAACACCATCATCATGACCATTTTGTAACAACACTATGTAAGTTCAAACATACGAGGCATGCCATTGGCTGCCTTGAGCCATGTGATTTATGTTCTGATGCTCACAAGCATAATTACATAAGTTGACACTATGAAGTATTTCTGATCCATAGAGACTATATATCGTGCCATTTCCTGCCTCTTCTCATAGTGGTTTCAGAGGTGTATGTGATTAGGTTCACTGACAGGTCATCACTATGCAATGTCAGGTTTCCTATGCCTTGCTATATATTTATTGTCTGCTGTGCCAAATGATGTGGCAAATTCATTCAAATGAACAAAGATATTTTGCTAAGGGATCCTAGTTTGATGAACATTTCTCCTCTCTCCTAAAGGTATTTTCTGGCACAAAAAACATAAAAATGGCAAATATTTGACAAACATTCCTTCTCATGGAATTCAGTGCTTACAATACAATAGGATCAGGACAGCTTTATTGGTATATTCACAAGGATCACAGAGAGAACAGTTAGAAAGAGCTGGGTCACTGGGCAGTAGCTGTCCCTCCTGGACAGTATCCTGCCTCCCCAACAGCTGACAGTGTTGCACCAACTCCAACATGGGGGAGGCACAAGAAAGAAGATTGTGGCATGTTAATGACTAACAACCCAATCCTAAGCAACTTTCCAGCATTGACACAGCCCTAAAGTAGGGGAATAAAGATGCAGCCCTGACTTTGAGGAGGCCTCCATGACTGCCTCTCCATTACAGAATACAGCACATGCCCCATTGGCACAGCTGCATTAGTACCGGAAAGTTGGTTAGGATTGGGCTGTGAGAGAGTCATTCTGGAACTCATTTTCACATACTTCATCTGATGAAATGGGCAAATACCTCTGCAATGACTGTTCACAACAACAGTAGGTGGTAATCAAGAAGGAAGTCATTTGTTGTTTTGTTAAAGAAAAATAGGAGCCAACGGGGCAACTGTGACCCACAAGGACCCCTGGGCTCATTAAGCAATACTAATGTTAATCTGTTATAATTTGTTAATCTAGTCACATGCTAGGTCAGGCAGATGTCTGCTTTTCCATAGGGACTTTCCTTCCACACATAGAATAGATAACAAATGCACACTTTTGCAAGAGTTCACCATTGTGGCTTTTTTCAGTTGGCTACAAATCCAGGAGACTTTTGTCACACCACTGACCAGTGTACCAACAGCACACACGTACCATCCTCTTAGTGTTACAGACAGATGAAATCAGCAGAGACGGTCTTGATGGTCACACCACTAGCCTGCAATTTTTTTCTTATAAAGTGCAAGGTGAAGGTCATCAGCAAATAGTGTCACTGCACAAGCCTATGCAGGTCTACTCAGAAGCTAATCACATTGTGTTCAATAGGACTTACTCTCAGGAAAGTGTGCATAGGATTTCAGCCCTAATCTCAACCATGCAGAATGTGATGCCTCGGAAATCACTTTGGCAGCATAACTGGACTATATATAGGACAAAGAGGGACAATTCCTCAACCCAACATTTCATAGGTGAATACCCTCAGATTTCACTGAGAAATGCCAGAAAATAAACCCTGGCCTCTGAGCGGCCCGCTTGGAGGCAGGCTGTGCAGCATGGCCTTTCCCAGTTTGAAGAGACACTTGGCCAACAGTCTGAGGCAAACAGGGAAGGCCCATAGCCAGGGAGACAGACCAGGGAGAGACTGCACTTGCTCCCGGTGTGGAAGGGATTGTCACTCCCGGATTGGCCTTTTCAGCCACACTAGACGCTGTTCCAGAACCACCATTCAGAGTGCGATACCATAGTCTTTTGAGACTGAAGGTTGCCAACATTACATAACCTGGTCTATGGGGCAGAAAAGTAGAAACCTCCCTGGAAATAAACAGGTCTTTCACAACCCTCATGGATACTGTGGAATCCAAGGATCACCCTTGCATGCCCAGAATTTTCAAGTTTTCAAGTTTCTACCTTAGTAGTAATAATAACTTTTGTTTGAAAGGTCATGCAACAATATTTTTCTCTTCTTCCTCTTAACACTGAATTTTCCCCCTGATGCTTATTTAGCTGAAATGTAGTGAAGGAAATTAGCATTCAGGTGCTCTAGTTAGCATAATTAGAGGGCAAAAAGGCTGACAGTGATAGCTGCAAAGCCAAGGCCTTGGTCCTGAATGTAATGGAGAAATAAATTAAACCTACTGAGCACGTTCAAGTCCAGAATTCAGACACAGCTGGTATTAGGAAAATGCCTCCTTCCTCCTGCTAGTTTATCATTCACACTTCAGTGATCTTTATGGAAATCACCAATGTCAGACTGGGCACAAAAAGGCTCACTAAGGTAGTGTTAATACCCATACTTATCAAATAGAATCAGCATGGAACTAATCTTCTGCAAATTATTTCAGGGAGTTGACATTTTGTGTGCACATTAGGCTTCCCAGAAAAGGTCTGTCTGTCTTGATCTGATTTCCATCAAGTTTCAGCTTGATATTTTTAAAGCTTGATATATGTTGTTTTTGATTCAGCACAGACTGGACAAAGACACTTTCAGAGGGATCCAAACGAAGGGAATTGTATGGCTTGAAGAATGTGTGGGTAATTTCACTCTCCCAAGAAGAGCAACTGTCACTTTGGCCCAAGTACTCAGGGCTGGTATAAGTGAGGTGCCAGAATTCTAGTGGGAAGCTGGTTAAAGGACATGCAAACCAGCTGGTGGGGTCCTAACACCTAGGGAAGGGGACAACTAATTCCCAATTAACAACCTACCTAGAGAAGGTAACAACTAATTCACTAAGGATTAAGGGATCTGCTTTTGAAACACTAGTTGCCCAATCCTCTTCCCACCACTGGCACCGATGCAGCTGCACAGATGGAGCATGCACTTCATCCAAAGGTGTGTGTGTGGGGGGGGGGGGGGGAATCAGACAGACAACAGGACACTGTGGAGAGGAGCCTGTCAATGGGGCTGCCCCTTTTCCTAGAGCCTTGGCAGACATAGCCCTTGTCTTTCACCCCAGCAACATACTCGGGTTACAAGCCATGATGTGTATGCGCAACCTCCTGATTTTAGAAATGGGCTATGTCAGAATGCCAGATGGAAGGGAGGGCACCGGGATGCAGGTCTCTTGTTATCTGGTGTGCTCCCTGGGGGCATTTGGTGGGCCGCTGTGAGATACAGAAAGCTGGACTAGATGGGCCTATGGCCTGATCCAGTGGGGCTGTTCTTATGTTCTTATACTCACCTAGTTAGGTAAGCATCCCAGTTATCTTTGTGATAACTACAAAGTTATCTACAAGCCATGATCATGTTTTGATTGTGTTGTCAGGCCCACTATACACTATACTACTATTCCTTCAAGCAATCAAAGAATAGGTCTGAAAAGCTGAATACTGAGAGTACCACTCATATGCACTCTTGATGAGTCGGGTGGAAGGATCCGAATATGGGAAGGAAGGGAATATGGTTTTTTATGGTTGTATATCTGTCCAGTTGACTCCCTTCTTTTCACACCAAAATGCTGCTGAGGCAACCACCAGTCCCAGTATTCGTGTTCCCCTGTCTTATCCAGCCTTGCATCTGATTGAAATGATGCCAAAGATTCCCACTTGCGGCAGCATCTCACACACAAACACCAACTATAATTGCCCAATAATTCTCAAAAGTATGAGACACAGTGAGTATGGAAACATCAAACTATTGAGGTTATGTGTTTTTTAATGCATTCATACCAACTAACCAAACATAGCTGTACTCTTCTCATTCAACCATCTGATGCAATTCCACTTTCAGTTCTGATTGAGTTTGCTCCCATGCAAGCAAAATAATGGATGATCTAATACTTTCAGCAACAGGGGGCAAAGTACCCAATCTCTGCTGATGTTCATATTTCCAGCGCTTGATATTAAACATGAACTAATTTGTTTCTATTTAATTTCCCCATTTTTATGTAAATATGGATTGACCCCCAGACACTAGCTATGTCATAATCAATGCAGATTTTCAAAGCATGTGGAATCTTAATTAGGTACTGCTGCACAGTATCACAAGAAGTAAATTTTGTCCCTGATTGGGGATGATAGACACACAAAAACATTTGTTGGTTCATAAAAGTGGTGAATTTCTCTGTACTTTCCCCCAAATTTAATTGGCAAAGAGCATGGGGGGGGGGGAGGGAAAAATATGTGGTAATTTGAAAATACAGGTCCAACCTTGTTATAGACTGATTTTTTTATACACGGATTTGACTCAACACAAATGGCCACTGCAAATGAGAATGAATTTGCAGTGGATTTCCCCTTCCCTGGAGAAGGGGAAAAAAGCACCCCTTTAAAATGCTTTTCTTACTGATATTTTTATCTCAACATGAAGGGCCCTTTAAATTAAAGGAAAACAGTCCTTCACAATAGTTAGAGGGCGACAATCCATCAATCATTCTCTCTCCAAGCAACCCCCTCCCTTCCCCCTGAAAGAAAGATAATCCTTTCTAAGGGCCTGGAGAGAGACTGATTGTTGGATTGTTGTCTTAATGACTCTCTCTTAACATCACAAAGGTCAGAAAGCCAGTTTTTAAATCATCTGAGCAAAAGGACTTTGTTTCTTTAAAATTGATTTTGCTCTAGTGCAGTTTTTGCCATCCACCTGAGTTCTGGGAAACAGAACCCACAGGAATAATGAGACTCAACCTGTATGCATTTTATCAGCCATTATATGATTTGAACACACTTTTGTGTTCTAGAGAACACTTCATCAGGCTGAATGGTAAGCAAAGGATGATGTGTAGAATTGGAAAAGTTGGAGGAACTCAGAAGTCTGAAAAACATTTAACAGTCTTAAAATGATGTTTAGGATGAGTTGTGCAGATGGGACACAACTTAGTTAGAAATTTAGTTTAGACACAAGTTTAATTTAGACACAACTTAGTTAGAAATTTAGTTTAGACACAAGTTTAATTTAGACACAACTTTAATTAGAAATTCTAACTAAATTCCCACACAGTGATGCAGTGGCTTCTGAAGGGCTCCTCATTTGTCCCCTTACCCCAGGGTAAATCCCAGCCACAGCTGTGGATCAACTACAATCCATGCCAGCTATATAACTAGTGCAAGTCCAAGTTGATCCGTGCAGGTGGATCGGCCCGGAAAGGGGGGTAGCATATGACTCGTACTGGTGCCGCTGATCTTGCCCCACTCAGGTCTGATCTGCCCACCTTGTTGATACCCTTCTCCTGCCCTGTTCCACCCCACTCTGCCCTCCCCCTGCCCCTGCACTGGACTTACATGGTCCAGCAGGTATGCTTCACTCTGCTGGCACATGTGGAAAGGCTCTAGCCTTCCTGCCGATGTGCCTGGCCTTCATACTGTTGCAAAGCACTTTACCGTGTTTTTGCAACAGCACACTCTGGTGGAACATGTGCTCTGCTGGTGCTACTAGCAATTAGGATTGGGTCATAAATTAGTTTAAGTTCCCAAGTTGCTAGGCACTTGTTTGAGACTACATGCCTGGTGTTTACAACAAAGAATAATGGCTGTTTGCTCTTTTGTAAAAAATATAAAATGCATCTGTTACTCTCTTCTGTCCCCAGCACTCATTGAAGCACACCTGCTCCTTGTAAGTCAGAGAACAGAAAGTAAAGAGAAATACAGCATGGTAGTTTTTACATTAGCAAAACTGAATATGGGCAGACTAATCTTATGGAGGGCATACGGTGGTGGATTTGGAGATAAGTTCTCTTATCCACAGTAGCATCTTAACTTACAGCATCGTAAACAATGTGCAACTGTCAGGTGCTACAGGGTCACTGGTGCCAGTGGCCAGAGGTCCCTCATGCTGGTATCAGCAGCTCTTGGATGCCATATTCGTATAGATAAGGTGGTGATGGTTCATGGGCTGGGAGTGGGCAGGGGCCAGGATCTTGGAGGATCTTGGAGGCAAGAGTGCACACCAGGCTCCTACCCAATTTTCCCGACATGTCATGCTCCTGCCTTTTCTCAGACTTATGGCAGCAAAATAGCTGCTGTAGGTCTGAGAAGACCCATTGACACCCAGGTGGACAATGGAGAGGTAAATAGTTTTACTTGCCTCTTCCAGGCTGTCTGGTCACACACCCACCCACCATTGGATACAGTGTGTGCTCCAGCAGCACGGCTGCTTTGCGTACAATGATGGTTACAACAATGGAGGGTCTTGGTGTTGCACCAGATACAGAGTCAATAGAAGCCAAATTGAGTAGCACTACCTGGTGATTGGAGGATATTTAACTCCAAAAAAGTAAAGTCCCAATCAGCTGATAGGTGTTCAATCTTCTTCCAGCCTCAGAATCTCTTGCTATGCCTCCTCCCTATGCCACACCTCTTCTGCTTGAAACGAACAGGAACTGGGCGTGCTGGAAAATTTGTCTTGCTCCCTCAGCTGTTTCTTAAAAGAATCTGCAGACATCCTTTTTCCACAAATTATCTGTCATCTGATTTTGTCTCTTATAAAATATGGTTATACTTGTGCTTTTAATTTGTGAGCTACCTGGTGAACATTTTGTTTTAAAAGGTAGGATATAAATACATTCATACATTAAAAAAAAAAAAACTATAATTGATATAATGAATTGCATTTTGCATTCAGATCTGGAAACTGCTTAAAAATATTTACCTGCTACTTTGTACCTGCTACATCCTGATAAGTTATCAACAAGAGAGCACACTCAATTATTCACATGGTGGTGACAAAATTAATGGTGGTTAGGGCTGCCAACCCTCCAAGATTGTCCTGGAGTCCCCAGGAATCAGCATCCATGTGATCCTGAAAACAGTGCTGAAGATTTTAACCAGGCCTGCAGGAATTTCCATCAACATCTTGTTGGGAAAGCAAATCTCCAGTCAGAGTTGGTAGCCCTAATAGCAGCCCTGGTATGGATTCTGTTTCAGATGGTTATCTGAAATGAGTTTGTCTCACTTTGACTTTGGACTGATCTACATTTTGTCCCCTCATGCTCATTACCTGATAGTAACATCCAACAATGACTAGTACATCAATCACCACCACAGATCAAATGTGATGCTACAGCCAAACTTCTCATATCATCTTCATCACGTATTTCCTCAAAACACACGGCTTTACAACCACTGACATGGAGCTATGGCTCACTGAGTGAAAACCTGTCTGTGTGAATTGTTCCTTAAAAGAGTTGGGCTGTTTAACAATTTTAGTAAAGGGCAGTGTCAGAGAGGACCAGAAGGTCCAGGAGAATAAAATGACTTCTGTGGTATCCAGTGTGAGGAAGATGAATATGCAAGAGGAAACAAATCTTCACATCAGCTGTGCTGCTACTTCCCAGTCGTCTTATAAATATCAGAAGCAAGAAGAGATGCGAGGCCCTCTAGGACAATATGGAGCAGTGCTTTCCAAACTTTTGATGCTGTCGGCCAAACTACACATTCCAGTGAAGGCATGGTCTGGCTCCTTACATGTGTTGTCACTAAAAATACACAGGGAGGAAGAGATTCAGTGTCATGCTACACTGGCAGGGGAGAAGAGCTTTAATATTTTGCCTCAGCCATGGTTGCAACCTGTTTTCTTTCCCCAACTTTTCAAGTAGTAGGAAAACAAACAAATCTACTTCTTGCATCCCCTTCCCCACTATTTTAAACAGCAAAAATGTAAGCAGCCTGCAACTTGCCCTTACAACACATTTTCTCAGAGTTAGAACTGAAAGGGTTTGCTCCACTCTGCATTCAAGATCTACCTCTTGAACAATAGGCAGACATTCAGACCTGGCCCAAGCTGGAGCCCAAATTGTTGCTCACATTTTCCATCCCCTTGATCTTTGCCTGCATGCACCCAATTGGCCCATCTCCACTACCATTGCCTCCTCCTTACCCACCTGGGCAGACAAGAACGAAGTGGTAGAGACAGAGCAAGCCTGTTTTCATCATGCTTCTGGGAACAGGAGCAGTCCCTGGCTCTGTCACTATGACTGCTTGTGGCAGCAGTGCTGGAGGAAGAGCAGGGTCACCACTACCCTAATGGTTCAATCTTATGGGCTTGCTGCGTTGCCGGAACTTGTGTTCTGGCCACGCTGCTTGCTTGATGGCTGTTGAAAATGGTGACATGTCATTCTGTGCAGCTGGGCCACTGTCACAAGTGGTGAGCAGCCACAGCCAAGTGCCAACAACCTTCCAGTGAGCCCTGATGGAAGTAAATCAGTATGGGGGTGGGTGGGGAGGCCAGGTGGGTTTGGAGGCACAGAGTAGGCACAATGAGGCAGAGGCTGGGGCAGGGATTGAGGCTGGGAAGGGGTGCAGATATCCTATCCCCCTTCTCAGCCACAATTTGCCTTCCCAGGTCCACTTGGACTCACGCCAGCAAAATCACAGTCGAAGTAGACCCATTCAGGCAGTGGCTTACCTCCAGGAAAGGGGACAAATGTTCTCTTACCCAGAAGAGACCTCCAGGATTGCCTCCTGCTGCAGGATGCAACGTGCACTTCAGTGATGCGGTTTCATCGGCAGGGGAAGTTTGATAGGATTGGGCTGTAATTCTCTTCTGATTTGTTCTCAGAGTTGCAGGATGAAGTGTCTAGGTGGAAAGAGGGCTGGCAGAAGTAGCAGGCAGGAGCACAGTGCAAGGCATCCCAGTCAATTCACTGTCTCTCCCCAGGCCACCACTCAAAGAAGACTCCTCTTTTGGCCTCAGTTATGAAACTGGTATTGGAGATTGAGACTGGTATTGCCTCTCAATGTTCAGGCCTCCAGTTTGCAAACAGTGGGGCAACAATCTTGCCTTCAGGACTTGGTTACTGGCCTGCTAGAAGCATCTAAGTGATCACTGTTGAAAACAGGGTGGTGGGCAAGCTACTCATCCTTGTCTGATTCAAATGGGCTCTTCTAATGTTCTTGGCCATCAAAAGGTGAAATAAACTTTGAAAAGATTTTTGACAGGACCTCCTGCTCCAACAGGAGTATTGCTTCATGTTCCCCAGCAGTGACCATTTTTTGAGCCACATTTTCACCCTGCTAGTAGCTTGCCATTTAAGTGAAGAGTCTTTTAAATGCAGCTAGATTTTTTCTCACAGGGAGAGCTTTTCCAGCAATTGTTGAGTCAAAAGCCTATGGTTGAACTGTATGTGATACCATAACCCAGTTGTTCCCAAACTGTGAGCTGTGGCTCCCTGTGAAGCTACAGAAATCAACCAGGGGAGCCTTGTGAAAAACCTGCCACCCTGTACAATGTATCGGATTGTGACCCTAATGGGCAACTGTGGCCAATGGCCCAGTAGGTTAAGGGAACTGCCATCAAAAAGATTTGGGAACCACTGCCATAACCAATGGTGAAAAATACTACTAGGTTCTGGGGGCCCTTGGCAAAACATCATCATCCCATGGTACTTACATGCATGTGTATACCTACTCCCCCTGAAAGGTAAGGCATGTCCAGTCCTCTCTTTTCTCCTTCTCTGACTGCCCTGGCTGTCCAGAAAACAAAAGTGGAGGAATCCCAACAGTGATCTCTCATCACTCCTGAGGTGCATGAGGAAAGCATGCACCATTGAAAAGTCATATGACTGCTCCAGCTTTCCGTACTGGAGCACATGCTGGCAGCTACTATTAGGAACAGCAGCCCACCCACCCTGAACATGCAAAATAATATAAGTTGCACCACACAGCAATAAACAGAAGAATGTTGAAAATTCTGCAGTTTACTAAGTATTGCCTGTTATCCACATTTTTATTTTTATAAAAAAATATAAATTCTGTATTTTTACACTACAAAAAATGTATACAAACAAAATGCACAAGTATCAAATTAAAATGAAATAAATACAGTGTTGCTATGTTTTCTGTGGGTTCCAGGTTACAACACAGGAGACAGACCCTTGGCATGACTTGGGACTGTGGCCAGTGCAATGATGGGCTGTGTCCTGACAAGCTGAGGCAACAAGAGTTTGATGGAAACACAGGAATAAAGGACTGGAATTAAATGTTGTTATTATTATATATGATGATGATGATGAGATTTTCGCATATTCAGCTAGGTGTAATTGACTGGTTTGTTTTATCCAGTCATCAAGTCCTTCCCTATGACCTGGGATGCATGGTTTTTATCCTATAAATACTGCCACAAAATGGAAGCTGTTCTCAGCAACATTTTGTCATTGGTGGATGGCAATTTCTGTGGCCCTGATAATGTTCAGGTGCTCTTCAAGACATTTTGGAATAGCACCAAGGGTGCCAATCACTACTAGGATCACTTTGGTCTTCTTCTACCACAGGCTTTCAATTTCTATTTGCAAATTTTTGTATCTTGTTGTTTTTCCAGTTCTTTTACTTCTATTCTGCTATCCCCTAGTATTGCTTGTTTTTCTTTCTTCATGACTACAGTTATGTCTGGTGTATTGTGCGATAGATGTTTGTCTAGCTGTAGTCAGAAATTCCATGTTGTTGTTGTTGTTGTTGCTGTTGTTATTAAATAAGTCAAAATCATCGCTATAGCAATGCTATAGGTGTTTTGGTGCTATTCCAAAACACCTTGAAGAGCACCTGAACAGCATAGGGACCAGAAAAATTACCATCAATCAACTGAAAAAAGTAGCATTACTGGGAACAGCTTATATTTTGCAAGAATATTCATAACATCAAAAAAGGATAAAAACCAGGCATCCCAGGTCCTTGGGAAGGACATGATGTCTGGATAAAGCAAACACCTACCTGACTGTGTGAAAATCTCATCATCATGTATCTCACACATGAACTTGGAACTAATGTGGTCAACACATTCAAAATTTGTCAATCATGAGATGTCTACAAATTATAGTCATCACAGCATATATACTAGTCAGTTTTTGTTAACATCAAGAGATAATAAAATTTATTTTTAAGAAGTGAAAAACCCCCTAAAACATCCAAATAATAGATAAGGCTCTCTTAAATAAGATCCACAGAGAAATTAATTTACAGTCCCTCCTTATTTTTTATTTTAAATGTTTCCCAGAGGCGACTTTGTTCATTTGTGCTTTGATTATATCAATCTCTGTTTAGGTAAAAAGATAACAATATCATAGGACGGTATTTTGGAAACAAATAAGCAGCAGAACCTGAAGGAATAAATATATTATGTGGCCCTGTGTGTTTTAGATTTTTTTGTATGGTGGGGCAAAACCACCAAGGGGAGTAGAGGGTCTTTAGCACTTTGCCTCCATTTCTGTTCCAATGTCAATTGCAGGTCCCCTGAGAGATATTTTTAAAGGAAAAAAGCTGCCATTAAAGCTAATGGAAGCTTTTTTCCCCCTGTTAAAAATAGCACTAAGGGGCCATATTATGCATTCCACATAACATTTAGTTTGCCCTTTAGGATGTTTACTCAGAAGTAAGCCCCACTGAGTTAAATGGGACTTACTTCTAGGAAACTAGAAATAGAATTGCAAGCTAAGAGATGTGAGCATCCAATTCTTAATCAAAGCTATGATTAGGATCTAAAACATTTTGATAATTAACCTTTATAGTGTTTATTTCAGTGCTGGGCAATGGAACCTGCTTGTGAAAATGGTTAGAGGTAGGGATGCTGGGGAATAATAGCATGTTTGATTTCCAATATAGATCTTGTAGTTTTGGTGGTTCAGACTATTACCCTGAACCAATCATCTGCCCAATTCAATCCAATAGGGTTTTCACTGGGAAACACATGATCAGCAGCTGGGCGCTCAGAATCTCAAAGAAAGTCATGGGAAGCATTCATATTTAAATGCACCTTCAGATGCCCATCTGATTTATGTTAAATCATGAATAATTTGAAGTTCCTAAAAGTAAGGTTCAGATACACTGTCAAGTTTTCAAAGGTATCAGAAGTGATGGGGGGGGGGAACTCCACAAAAATAAAGGTACAGCTTTTGTACATATCTAATGTTTACAGTATTTTAAGCTTTAACATTGGACCATAAAATTAGGTACTCAGATCTGAACATAGACCCTAAAGTGCAGATCACCTCTTGAATCATATCCAGTTCCACAGGAGCTTGGGTAGCAGATGTTTTTAAAAATCACAGCATTAGCCTCTAAAATTCTGAGCCAAGGAGAGACTGCCTACCGAAAGCATTGTCCTGATTGGTACAAATGCTGAAGGGCCAAAGCCCAAGCTAATTTAATTGCATGTGTTGGCCCATTTTTCCCCCTTAAAAAACAATTGGGGGGGCATGCACAATGCAGAGAAATCACATGTGTATGTTCCATTAGAGCAGCTGAACAATTGCAGATTTTTTTTTCTTGGAATATGTCCATTTCTCTTGCCCCAAAAACTCACAGCCCAATCCTGAGCTGCATGGAGCTGCGGGACCTGGCCAAGGGTCCACAAAGGGCTCCTGCCAGATCCAGGCGCTCAGAAGAAGGGTTCGTCCCCTTCCCCTGAGTAAGGGAACCAGTCCCGCAATGGGACTCCTGCCACTACTCACTTTAGCAGCGACTGTTTGGTCTAAAGCTAAAGTGAAGGCGAGCAGGTGTAGGGTGTAGGGCAAGCAGCCCTACCCAAGTGCCCTGGATCCTGTGGAGCTCTGCTCCATGGACCCGCCTCTCCCCTGCCCCCGGGAAGCATGCCTCCCCCTCCCCAGAACGCGTCCCCCACGCCCCCGACCACGCCCCCATTTCCCATTCTGCAGCCCGGTGGTCACAGAGACTGCCGAGCTGTGGAGCGCGGGCGCACGCTGTGTGCTGGCTCTGCACCGGCCGGATCTGAGCCAGCCAGCAGTAAGCAGTCCACGCCACCACAGTATTGGGCTCTTAGTCTGTTCTTTAAGCTCCACCCAGTTCAAAAATCTGCTTAACAATTTAGCATACGATGAGTACAAAGTGGATTCTTTGAGATTCTCCACGCTAATTACACCGTAGCTTTTTTTCTTTCAATTCCCTTCAGCATCTGATGCAACATTTAGGGTCCAAGCATGTGTCAATTTAAATGCATATGCTGCTCTGTTTCTCTTTTTGCTTTTCAAAAAAAAAAAAATTATTGCTGGGGGCATGAAAAATGTAGTGAAACCACGGGGGGGGGGGGGGAGGAGAGGGCAAGGTGGCTTTAAGACAATGTCTCCACCACAGTCCTGATCTGGATCACACTGTTTTTTTCCCTACCGAATATAGTGCACAGGGATGGAGGAGGGTGATCACAATCTAAGAGGCCTAGACTCACAGTCAAGGAACTGTGCGCGTGCACACACAGACGCGCACACACAAACAACACAACACAAGTATATATACACATTATTAATTTTCTTCTCAGAAGTTGCTCCATGTTAGTCCTCACACACATGCCCATGTTTTCCTCCATGTGGTTATGATGGGCTGGCCAGAGTCTCATCTAAACCAGTTCCTGATTTTGGAACACTTTTATCAAAGTTCAGATCTTTTTGAGTCCCTTCATTTCAATGGGAATGTTAAACATGTGCTTACCTTTCACCCTTTAGGACCCAATCCTATGAGCCAGAGCACTGGCAGTATGCATGTACCACTGGCTCTGGGTGTTGTGAACATGCTACAAAGCATGTATGCAGCACTCGGAGAGGACGGAGCGTTGGTACTGGGCCAACTCAGTTTGAAGGATCTCTCCAAACTGGCAGAATGGGCAACAAAATGGCAGATGCGTTTCAATGCAAGTAAGTGTAAAGTCATGCACATTGGGGCAAAAAAATCAAAACTTCACATATAGGCTAATGGGTTCTAAGCTGTCTGTGATAGATCAGGAGAGAGATCTTGGAGTGGTGGTGGACAGGTCGATGAAAGTGTCGACCCAATGTGCGGTGGCAGTAAAGAAGGCCAATTCTATGCTTGGGATCATTAGAAAAGGTATTGAGAACAAAACAGCTAATATTATAATGCCGTTGTACAAATCGATGGTAAGGCCACACCTGGAGTATTGTGTCCAGTTCTGGTTGCCACATCTCAAAAAGGACATAGTGGAAATGGAAAAGGTGCAAAAGAGAGCGACTAATGATTACTGGGCTGGGGCACCTTCCTTATGAAGAAAGGCTATGGCTTTTGGCCCTCTTCAGCCTAGAAAAGAGACACCTGAGGGAAAAGGGACATGATTGAGACATACAAAATTATGCATGGGAAGGATAAAGTGGATAGAGAGATGCTCTTTACACTCTCACATAACACCAGAACCAGGGGACATCCACTGAGTGTTGGGAGGGTTAGGACAGACAAAAGAAAATATTTCTTTACTCAGCGTGTGGTTGGTCTGTGGAACTCCTTGCCACAGGATGTGGAGACCTGGTGGCCAGGCATCTGGTCTGGATGCCTTTAAAAGGGGATTGGATAAGTTTCTGGAGGAAAAATCCATTATGGGGTACAAGCCATGATGTGTATGCGCAACCTCCTGATTTTAGAAATGGGCTATATCAGAATGCCAATGCAAGGGAGGGCACCAGGATGAGGTCTCTTGTTATCAGGTGTGCTCCCTGGGGCATTTGGTGGGCCGCTGTGAGATACAGGAAGCTGGACTAGATGGGCCTATGGCCTGATCCAGTGGGGCTGTTCTTATGTTCTCAGCGCCAGGAGGATGTTGCCAAGGAACAGGCAGCAAGGCTTTTGGGGGCAGGGAAGGGCAGAACTGGTTGGGGGAGGGGAGGATTGAGCCCAGGAGGGGGCGGAGACAGTGGCAGCCTCTGCCACCATATCCTGTGCTCCCTTCCAGCCTGGAGCCTGACAAGGGCCTCCTCGATTCTATGCCCACTCAATAGCAGGTGCAGCTCCACTGGTACTGCAGCCATCTTGGTAAGGAAATATTTGTTCCCTTACCCTGAGGAGGTTCTGGTGGCTGCTCCCATTTCAATAGGCTGCAGCAGTAGCCGTTTTAACACCACTGCTCTTCTGGGTGCTGGGCAGCATAAGATTGGGCTGCCTGGATGCAATCCTATGCATGCTTACTTGGGAGTATGCCCCATAGTGGGATTTTCTTCTGAGTAAACATGCATAGGATTTTGGTGTCAAAAGCACTTAACTTTGGATGGTTTGTAGACATCTGTTGTTCATAAATAGTTCTATAAGTAGTTTTATGGCACCATAAGTACATGAATGAAAGAAAAGTGAATTCAATTTTTTTCTTGGGAAAGGCAGACCACTGACAAATGTAAACTACGTATTTTAACGGCATTCCTTTTCTACTAGTTAACCCAGCCATTT
Source organism: Tiliqua scincoides (assembly GCF_035046505.1). Classification (NCBI taxonomy): domain Eukaryota; kingdom Metazoa; phylum Chordata; class Lepidosauria; order Squamata; family Scincidae; genus Tiliqua; species Tiliqua scincoides. Next base: position 72,456,869 of record NC_089825.1, read on the forward strand.
TCAACCCCTGTGCCATGGCACACTGGTGTGCTGTGAATGGTCCCCAGGTGTGCCGTAGGAGTTTGGTGGAGGGTCATTTTTAAATAGGACCATTGGGGGATATGAGCCCACCAGCAACAGCACGGTGTGCCTTGTCAGTTGTCCAAAAACTGATGGTGTGCCTTGAGACAAAAAAGGTTGAAAATCACTGAGTTAACCACTGAGAGACTCCAAAAGCTGGTATAAAAGCACCACAGTGCAGTCATCTACAGTGAGAAGTAATTACAACACTTCAAGAAGTTAAACCAGCGATTTTCAACCAGTGTGTTGTGGCACACTGGTGTGCCACAAGTGGTCTGCAGATGTGCCTTGGGAGTTTGGGGAGGTTCACTGGGGAGGGCCAGCTGGGCCTTTGGGGGATGTGAGCCTCCCACCAGCAGCACAGTGTGCCTTGTCAATTCAAAACCGATGGTGTGCCTTGACAATTTTAGTACCTTGCCAGTGTGTTGTGTGATGAAAAAAGGCTGAAAATTGCTGAGCTAAACCCTAACAATGCAGATTTGTGCAGATAAAGTGCAGCCTGTTATGTGTGGCAAGAAGGAAGACAAAATTGAAGAGAGAAAACAAAGGCATTTTGCACTGAGATCCACTTTTCTCCAGCAGTTAACTAGGAACTAAAGAGATCAGAGAGAGAAGTGCCAAGGTTAATAAAAGCATTTCCAAGCAGAAAAGTTTGGTGGAGCAAGAGAAAATTGTGTGATTACTCCAGAGGAAACAGGCATCTTCTTTCCTTGGGATTATTTTACAACCAACTGCAGGTAATGGTACAAATAATACCCCAATGGCTCTTTTGACAGCTCTAATAATATTATTTATTACTTGAGAAATCTGCTTGGTGCTAAAATTGTTCTGTGATCTTTTTTTCTTTTAAATCTCTTTCTGGCCCACTAGCTGCCAAAATTAAACATGAAAGACACAAAATCATATCACCCTAATTTGTCAGGCCTTCCCTGGTTGCTGGCTTGACTTGTCTGCAAGCAGGCCATATACATTGTCTTTCCCCCCTGACCCCCTGCTCATTTTCTCACATTTATAGAGAAGCTTTGTGCCTTGCCATGTAATGACAGTTCCAAGAGAGTAGAGATGTAAAAATGAAGGCATTTGTTCAATTCTTTTCATGGTCATTTGATCTGCAATTGAGGCCTCCCTATTTCAGGCCATGACCATTTATATAACTTACAGAGAAGTAACTGACAGTTCCTGAAGTCAACAGAACAAGACTCAGGAGGGACTCTTTTGAAGAGAGATCTTTTCCAAGCTTGTAACGAACATAGAAATGCAAAATTCATTCCTAGTCGTCTAGACATATGTTCCCAAACTCCACAATTAGGGCCAATCCAGCGCCAAACACAGCTGTGCCAATTGGGTGTGTGCTGCATCCTGTGATGGAGGTACCATCAGAGGACTCCTTGATTTAAGACATTGGCTGCATAGTGCTGGAAAATTCTATAGGATTGGGCCCTAAGTCTCTTAGGGTGCAATCCTAACCAATTTTCCACCACTGACATAGCTGTGCCAATGTGGTGTGCACTGTATCCTGCAGTGAGGAGGCAGTCAAGGGGGCCTCCTCAAAGTAGGGGCCTGTTTGTTACATTACATGCATACATGACTTGAGGAGTCATACTGTAGTCAAGAAATTGTTGCAGCAGAATCAGCCCCAAAGTTGAAGGCAGTATTGTGGGTTTCCTAATAGATACTTGACAACTTTCTTCAGTTTATAGCCTACCCCATCCCAAGTACTCAGGATAACAAAAAGATATGGAAGGCAAAACTGAATCCAGAGGGAAAGTTACTACTCCCAAGACATAATGACAGTTCTTTGTGAATGATTATGGCCATTATGAAGCTGCTGCACTCTTCAGAGTCATTTGTTCATTAACTCCATTGACTTTCTAGTTCTAGGCAAAACAAACAAAAAACAATTCAGCTCTTCAGTCTTAATTTTCCATGGAGAACACCTGGCTGTCAGTCTTGTCCACAAGTGCCCTGCTCTCATACTGACATATACCTTCAACAGGACTTGGAGCAGCATGTTCTATGACGATGCCACTATTGTATTTGAGGCAAACAGGTCCTATTGTCCTCCTCTGCTGTATCAGTTGTAATCTCCTTAAAGACCTACTATGATATCAGGATCATCAATTTACTGGGATGTAGCTGAATCACACTTTTAGTGTGCTTCATTTCTAGCCCTCAATTATACTGCGACCTCTGCCCAATATAATAGTTTGGAATAACACACATCAGCTCCTGAAGTAACAGGCATACTGGACTCAGAGGCATGTCCCAGCTCTTGTCCAGAGAGATCCATCAAACCATCCCTGTCATCAGGAAAGTACAGCTAAAACCTAATTATCCATGGATTTTTCATCACACGATTCTATCTCAACACGATAAGAAGGGCCTTTTAAATTAAAGGGAAAAATCGTTTAGCAATAGCCTCGTTAACGTGGCAGCCGGCTGACAATCCATCAATCATTCTCTCTCCAGGCACTTAGAACAGCTTTACTCCAAGAGAAGCGACCCCTCCCTTCCCCCTGAGCAAGTGAAAGAATGATAATCACTTTGCATTCTTTCCCAGTGCTGCGCACAAGGTGAAGGGAGAGGTCGCTATCTTGGAGTGAAGCCTTTCTAAGTGCCTAGAGAGAGACTGATGGATTCTCTGCCTAATGACTCTCTTACATCACAAAGGTAAGCAAGGCTTTTTAAAATCACCTAGGAAAGGGACATTGTTTTTTAAATGAATTTGCTTTAATGCAATTTTTGCCATCTATGTGAGTTCTGGGATTGGAACCCTCGTGAAAACCGAGACTCAACCTGAATTTTTAATCATAGTAAGCTTTTGTGGGGACAAGTATTACCGAATACTGTTTTGTACTGATGGCTAGTTTTGTAGTTTGGCCTGCTCTACACATGCAACAGAATTAGATGGTGGAGTCCTGACATGGTATGAGGATTCCTCATCACAGTACAACCTCACACTGTAAGTAGGACAGCAGATCTGATTTTTAAATCCTTTCCTGTGTTAAAAAAAAAAAAAATTCCTGCTACAAACTTACTCCCTCATGTGCTAGTTTACTTTTTATTTACAGGGAGTTTGCTTAGAGGGCAATATTCAGCAGTGCCCCCCCATCAGCAGTGCCCCCCCATAGCGGTATAGTTCATTCTGCCACCTCAGGATTCTACCAATACATTCTGCTGCATCTGTAGTCCAGACCTCTATCCTTCCATTCTCTATTTCCAAAACTACTCATCCATCCATCACATACATACATACGAGTTTTAAATGGATTTTTATTGTATGTTTAAAACTGTAGTTGTGATTTTATATAAGCTACCTTAAGGACTCTTTTGAATCAAAAGGGATAAAAGCTGAATAAGTAAATATGCAAGATACCAACACTGAGACTGTGCTAGGATAGGAATTGCTGGATCCCATTCTAAGTATGTGTATCTCACTCTAAAACACATGCTCAACAACTACAGTGACAAGACCCAGTCCAAGACGTTCCATAAATCCAAACTACACATTATGTTAAATACATAGTTTAGTCCAGTGTGCTTGGTTTTTAAAAAGTTAAATCGCAACCACAGTAGAGAGGGAGTTCAAGAGCACACAGTGAGGTACATTTGACTTTTCTCACCACACCAGTGTCCTGACTAATGCCACACTTCTGAAGCTACTACTGCCTCCAAAGCTGAATGGCAAAGAGGAGACCCACCAGTGACGGAGGGCCATACTCAGCGCCACTGCCAGGTGCAACGGAACCAAAATGGCGACCACTGTATCCACTAATGGCGACCACTGTATCAGCTAACTTGCAGAGTACCTCCATGTCAGACTTTGCAGCCCGACACGGAGGATAGGATATGGCAGAGCTGGGCTCCCACTGTCTGCAAAAGTCCAAGAGAGAGAGAGAGAGAGAGAGAGAGAGAGAGAGAGAGAGAGAGAGAGAAACATAAAACGGGTACTTCCAGTTTCATCGCGAAAACCAGAAGTGCCTGTTTTTTCTCTTTTTTCTTTTTAACTTTTGCAGGCATGGGCAGCAGCTCCCCAGATCCCCTCAGGACTGCAGTGCTGGCTGCAAATTCCTGAGGACTGCTTTAAAGTAGCCATTTTCAATCACTGTGCCGCAGCACATTGGTGTGCTGCGAATTTTCCCCAGATGTGTCATGGATATTTGGGAGAGGGTCATTTATTAGTAGGGCCACTGGGGGATGTGAGTTCCCCACTGGCAGCACAGTGTGCCTTGTTAATTGTCAAAAAACTGATGGTGTGCCTTGCCAGTGTGCCCTGAGATGAAAAAAAGGTTGAAAATCCCTGCTTTAAAGTATTGAAAGCAATTTTTCATTGCTAACAATGAAACAATTTTTACATTAACCCTGCAATGTCAGGTACTGCATGATTATGCCTATTTTTATTGTCTTTACTGTTTGCCCAATTGCTCAAGATGTTATCCCCAAATTTTTCAAGGTATGGAAGGAAGCTGAGGTACTGTGGACAATTCTGAAATGCAGCCTATTGTTATTAACAGAGATGGGAAATCGAGTGACTCAGTATCTATAAACTCAAAAACACAGGGAGAAGAGATCTTGCAAGGAAGCGTACCAACCACTCGCACTACAACTGAAGCTATGATATGAATTGTATAGTTAAATAATTAAACATGCTGAAAGCATGTTTGCATTTTGCAGAAAAGGAACAGCTATGACGATGACATTACTGGATGTGAATTTTCTTTCTCTCTTGCCTCCTTAGTTAGCAGTGCATATAAAGGGGTGGTTTAATGAACCACTCTGTCTTGCAATTAAGAAGATTAAGCACAAAGGGGCCAGGACGTGTGCCCCATAAGGAAAAACAGTTTACTTTTTACAGTGAATAGAATGTTTAGATCAATGGTTCTCAAACTGGTGGGTTGTGTAACGCTTCCCGTCCCCTTAAGGCACTTCCGTTTTGCATTGCGCCCACTTTCAGTGAAAGTTGCAAGCCTTGGGGAGTGCTGCGCAGGGCTGCGCAGGGCTCCCTGCATCTCCTGCAGCCCTACATCTGTCCAAGTAAGACACAAGCACCCCCCCTTCGCCCCCCCTTAGTGACGTGATCCTGGGGATTGCATCGCTGCCCTAGCCCCTCCCCCGCAAGAACTTACTGAGGGAGTAAAGCTCCTTCTCTTCTTTAGATGGTATGATTATAGATGATAGCTCTAGAATGGCTTAATATGAAACCACCTACTGAGTTTCACGAACAATGACATTTTGACACCAGTTTCATCATTTTCTTACCTCAAACCCTCCACCCATTTACCCAGGGCAGTTTGGATCAGAGCAAGGAGGAGAGGGTTAGGAATGTGCAAGCATCTGGCTTTGACCTGTACGCACTTAAAACCAAAACAACAATATGAAAACCAATATGAAAAGGAAAAAAAATTAAATGCACCCTTCCTATCACATCATTCAGAATGTTCTGGTTACTGCTAGGAGCTATGTGTTCTCTGTGCTTAGAAAAATTGAGGCCAAAAGAAGTGCAGTCTCGTAGTCTGTAAACATGGTGTATGTTTTCATAAAAGATTCTGATTTGAGAAGATCTATAAGAAGGGCTCAAACCCTCCTCCCTGAGCCCCTGGAAATCTTAACCTGGAAGGCAGAATCCAGAAGGATTCTGAGATTTATAAACGTACTAAGGCTTTTGTGGCTGGATGAGTTTAAAGCATAATTTAACAAGTTGCTTGAGTCTTTAAGCCATGGATTAAAACACATTATAGGATCTAGTCCCAACATTTCACTTTCAGCAGTGGCACAGCTTGCTGTGAAAATTGGCCACCAAATAAATTTCAATCCGGTTCTTTACACAGTGTAACAATACCATACCAGAATCTACATAGAGGCCATTGAAATTCAAAACATAAAAACAACATGAACAAAAAAGAGGAGACCCTCAGTATAAGTAATGCCTGGCTTCTAGAACTCAAATATATGAGAATAAAAAACTTTGAGGAGAAACCTGTATAAGAAATTGCGGTAATGATGAAGAGTCAAAAGAGTGTGTCTTTAAAATTCCAAGCAGGAGCTGGCAGCAGCCAACTCACAGATGAGAGGATACAAAGTCTTTACAACCCCTGAACATGCTTTCCACAGTTGAACGTGAAATGTTGGTACTTGATCCTCTAATGTGTTTTAATCCATGGCTTAAAGACTCAAGCAACATGTTAAATTATGCTTTAAATTCAGAGATTTCACAAGTAAGTGCTCAAACATCACCAAGCAAAGTACCACAAGTGCTGTCACCAAAAACCAGTTATTCTTCAAGAAACTGCATTCTGCACCTGATAACTGCATTCTGTGCTGCTGTGGAACAGACATGACCCTGGATAGCTAGGGCTATCCCCGGTAAGAACAAAAACACATGCAAATAAGTGGCACAGAAAGGAAGCTGTCCCATACCTGAATTTGTAGCAAAGTGGACAATACTGTATTATCTACATACATTATACTAACTACATGTTAAATCTCCCAGCTATAAAAACAAATTTATTAGAAAGAGAGAAAGAAAAGCACACCCTGTATTGCATTGAACATTGATCAAGAAATGTTTGCTCACTGATCTGTAGGGCTTAATTGCTGTGTAACGGCATCATTCATCAAAATTTACAAAACAAGAAATAGTCTAATATTGCTCTTCAATATTTTCCATCGATGCTTAAGATTCGGAGGAAATGTCAGTAAACTGCAGCTCTCAGTAAGCCCACAATGGCTGGAAAACGTTTTCATTCAAGTAAGTTCTTGGAGTCTCAAAATGGGCTGCCATTTTCTGTTTTTGAAAGGAGATGTGGAAGTATATATATATATATATATATATATATATATATATATATATATATATATATATATATATATATGTATACTTCATATGTATACTTCATATATATATGAAAGAATATTCATTCTCAAGTACAGACAACTGAAACAAAGCGGGAAGGCTCTTGTTGAAGCCGAAAATGCTTTTCCTTGCATATGGCATATACCCATTTCTAATTTGTATGCACCTGTATTTACTTCTGAGAATGAAGTCACAGAAAGTAAGTTCTAATACTGATTATACCTTATATGGCTGAGACCACATAATTTCACTTTTGTTCTGTTAAATAACTTTCAGAGCAGAATTCACAAAGTGCAGGGTCAATCACTTGGAGAAGTGACATTTTTAAAAATATCAAAATCCAAAACTGTTACTATGGCACCATCCCATTCACCAACTGGACCTTCATTTCTTGAAGGCTGTTCATTATCTTCTTCTGATGCCCAACAAGTGTGACTCCAAGACGCCTCAAATCCCTGTATGAAGAAAGCACACATTGGTTCCAAAAAGTTGACTCATCAAGAAGATGGCTGAACTCGATTATTTCTTTAAACACACACACACACACACACACACACACACACACACAATTTAGTCCGTTCCAGCACAAAGCATCACACACTAATTGTAAACATCCATTGGAGTGAAAAAAATCCCTCTTTTTCTTCCAGTGAAAAATGTCCACCACAGAGAAGAGCAAGGCTTCCTGATTCCTCTCTGTGAAAAGTAATGAGTACAAGCTATACATGAGTGCTACCTGTTTACCTGTTTCTTTGCCAGTGCATGGGAAAGGCTGAATATGATAGGTTCTGTTCTTGCCAGCCCACCTCTGCTCCAGAAAAACATCACCATAAATTTATGCTGGAAAAACAGTTATCTACTATCCTAGGTCCTGGGTAGCAGGCAGGGGTAGGAGCAGCAACACAGATCAAATGAGGATTTGCAAACGTGTGAATGGGATTGCACGTGGAACATGCAACTTTTAAGCTAAGCAAGGGTTTTGGGACTAAAAGCATCAAAATGAGTCCACTGCAGTAGGCATGTTCTTAAATAAGTATTCCAACTCTTTTTAGAGCCTTCTCCAGTGATCAGCTCCCACTTTTCATCCTCTTCATTGTGTTATTAATTTGGAACACAAATCCTTTGGTAGGCCTTGCATTTTCTGCAGGCTGGATGACCCAACAGCCAGTGGTGTAGTTAGCAAGGGGTGGGGGCAGTCCGCCCTAGGTACCAGCCTTGGGGGGTGACACGACAAGTGACCAAAATCGCTAAAAATCATGGTTTTTAGGAATAATATCATCATGTCACACACCATTCAATGTGGAATTTACAGCAGAATGCAATGAAAAAAATCAGAGTGAAATATCTCCATTCTATCAAAAGATAATGGCCAAAAAACTAGAAAACAAAAACGCATAGAGCCCTATGGAAAGTGAAACTGAGCCATATCCTGTGTTTACTGGCGAGTAGGCGAACTTGCCCTAGTCCAATGGAAAGGGCAGGCTGAGAGGAATCCAACAACACCAGAATGGTCCAAATCTGATGAACACAACCCCCCAAAATACCAGAGAAGGAAGTCCCTCCCTCCAAGCTGATGAATGTATTGAGCCCTATGGAAAGCTAAACAAAGCCACATGGTTGTGTTTACTTGCGAGTAGGCAAACACACCTTGGCTATGGTCAGGTCAGGCAAAGAGGAATGCAAGGCCACCAGAATGGTCCTGATCTGATGAATATGGAGCTCAACAAATGCTCCAGAAGGCAGCCTTGCCCCCTCATACAAAGAATAAAACAGAGGCTTTAGCTGGTAAGGTGAATTTTTCCCATTTTAGACTTGTAAAACAAGGTGGCTCCTGACAGTGATATGGTTTAAATATAAGATCTTAAATTGAACTGGGCACTGGGTAGGGCTGAAAATTCACTGAATTTTATTTTTTTTTGGGGGGGGGGTGTTATTGCAGACAGGCTACAGAGAAAATTCACTTGGTGAAACAGGGCTGGCTTCCCCTTATTTATTGGTTTTTTTCCTTAATTATTTATAATTATTTATTTTAATTTGCTTGATGATGTCACTTCTAGCCATGACATCACTTCTGGTGGGTCCCAGACAGATTATCACTCTAAAAAGTGGGTCCCGCTGACACCCTAGTTACCAAAATTGTGAAAATCATATTTATGAATAATGCCATCATATTATATACCATTTGATGCAGAATTTCATCCATTGCTTGGGGGGAAATATTCAGTGCATTTATTTTCTAACCAACATTATTATTCATTTCATGTCATGACTATTACTATCTCTCAGTCTCTCCTACCTCTCAGGTTGTTGTGAGGCAAAATATTGGCCTGAGCCTGAGCTCCTCAGAGGAATGGTGGTATAAAAATGTAAAATTAATTAAGGGCACAATCCTACCCTGGACTGGAACAGGCAAGCCAAGAGGCTTGCGCTGTATCCAGTGCGGAATAGGGGCCCAAAGCGGCTCAGCCATAGGTAAGGGGAAACTTTTCTCCTTACCTCCAGGTAAGGCACCCTGGCCCCTATGGGTCTCCTCGAACTTGCACCACCTCCTGAGTTGGCGCAAGTCCAAAGAGAATGGAGCAGCTTGAAGTCGCTCTGAAATCCCTGGGAACGGGGGTTGATATCCGGCATAACATATCCAGTCCCGCCTCCCGCTCCCCCCACCCCTGGGGCCGCCCACTACCCACCCCGGAATGCCTCCCTCCTGTATCCGCTCCACCCACCCCAGAACCTTGCATCGGCCCAGCTGGGCCAATGCAAGGCTCGCCACGCAAGCTGCCATGGAGGCTGAATCCAGCCTCCATGTGCCAGCGTGCATGGCTTGCTTGTGAGGAGGTGCAAACGTGTCTTACAGCACATTTACGACCCTCCTGGGAGGGTGACAAAAATTTATGAGCTAGCTACGCCACTGCCAAGAGCTTCATGGATCTAGCATGAAACTTGAACTGTGCCAAGAAACTCACGCTGTATAAAATAGCATAGCAATATGGGAAAGTAAAGTTAAGTGATAGAGTTAAAATTCCAATAACCAACCCGTTTCTGAAAATGACTTGCTTTATTAAACAAAGTTTCCTTTATTAAACAAAGTATTAAACTGCATCCTTTAGACCAGTGGTTCTCACACATTTAGCACTGGGACCCACTTTCTAGAATGAAAATCTGTCATCACCCTCTGGAAGTGATGACATGACTGGAAGTGACATCTTCAAGCAGGAAAATTTTTAACCACCCTAGGTTGCAATCCTACCCACACTTACTCAGGAGTAAGTCTTATTGACGATCATTGTTAAAAGAATATACACAGCAGTTTGTTAAAAGTACAGGTCTGTAACATTTCCCCAAATGCAGTCACATACCTTGGGAGTATCTAATATATTAAAAATAAAATATTGAAATGAATGCGGACCCACCTGAAATTGGCTCGCAACCCACCTAGTGGGTCCTGACCCTCAGTTTGAGAAACACTGCTTTAGACTTTAACCAGCAGCCTTGTGTCAGGTAAAGTCCTCAAGAGCAAAGTCACTTCAGGCTGGATTGGATGATGCTCTGGACACCACGATCAAGGGCATGAACTCACGTGCCCTGCCCCCTCCCAGTGACAGTCCCACTGCCACATAATCACATTTGAGCGGGTCACCTGAAATCTCTCTCACATGCAATTTAAGTACTAGTCAAAAGTAACAATGAAATTGTATATGCCACAATATGTATATGTGATGGGCACATCACATGTCCCACCTGAACATAATTATGAAGTGGCTGAACCAGCCTGTTTAGAATATGTCTGCTTCTCTGTATTAACCAAACTCTTTGTTATATAATCCATTAAATTTTGCATCTACCTCAGGTAGATGCAACTCCATACCAACGAAGTTGTAGAGAAAAGCAAGTGAAAGAAGTCAGGAAACCACAGTAGCGGTTTCATTACAGTATGTGCTAAACAGTTATAATAGCATAACTACTTTTTATGAGTCTAGTAGCCTCTTTTTTGGCAGCAGCTATACTTTCTGAAAGGAAATGTGTATATATGGTTGTAAACTAGGAGAGGTTTAAATTCTTAGGAAATTATATTCTATGGTTCTCAGCTCCAGCACATCCATGCTGCTGAGGGAATAACGCTTCCCCTTCCTTTGGAAACTCTGATTTCTTCAGGTCCTCTCAATTCTCATGGGCACATCTCGTCTCTTCTTTGGCAGGGAGTGAGCAGCAACACACAACTTAATAAATGTGGAGTGGCAAGAGAATTTGAGTCACAACAGAACTTGATAAACATATAACTTAATAAACATGGGTTTATTTGATGTGAGCTCCTATGTGCTACGGCATACTGAAAATAGGTCACATAGATATTGGTGGAGATATTTTTTTGACGGTCAGCCTCTGCTCAGATCTTTGTATACGCTTCATTCAGAAAAGCTGACTTGTGTAGAGACTTTGTGTGCACTGTGTCCATCTGCATAATGTCTCTTTTATATGTTCAGTTCTGAAATGTTTACACCTATGAAAATTTTATTTCAATTTTTGCTAGGCAAGGGTGAGTAAACAGATGTGGTTTCTGGCAGTCTGACATCTTAGGCCAAGTTAAAAAAAAAATCACAGGAAAGATAGTGAACGTGGATGGTAGATAGCCAGTGGGAATTCATAAGATCAAATCAATCAACAAATAAAAAACTGCACATAGAAAACTGGATGTCAGGGAATGCTTACCTTAACTTTCCTATAATGCTAGCTTTCAGTGTGGAGTTTTTTTTTTTAAATGGAAGAACTTTCAGCCATGTGATCTCTCACCAGCTGTCTGAAGTGGTACAGTCCAAGTCCATGTTTACCACCTCATCTGCTATTTGTAAGGGCTAGGTTTTATTTAGTCTCTCTGGCTTCTGAGATTTCACCAGGCATTACCCACCTATCTTCATAGCCTTAAGGGCAAACCTATCTTCAAACCTGTCAAACCTATCTTCTTAGCCTTAAGGGCAAGAATGTTGATGAGAAAGATTTCAAAACAGTACGTTCTTTACCTAATGCTACATTATGTGCTTTTCCTGAGCTGTCATGACCATCCCTGAAATTTTCATTTTATGATCAAAGTTGATTGTGAAGTGAAGTTTCACCAGTGTAGACTCTTTGATGATTATTAGGAAGCTTTGCATAAATGGTCATCTGCTCTTGTTGTTTATCTCCTTCCCAACAACTTCTTGAAATAATTACCATGTTGCAGAATGAAAAACAAGGAATAAAAAGCAAGAGCTGGTGAATTCTTTGTTTTGCTTTTTTTCTCCATTGAGTGAGGGATTTTTTTTTTATAAATAAACATTTATTTTAAATTAAAAAAAAACAAAAACAATTACAATGTAACACAACAGACACACATACGGTTACAAATATTCAGAGCCGTCCACCGGATGACAAGCAACAAGGTGTCCTGAGATTCAGTGAGCACATAACTTTCAAAAGGGAGATGCGAAGAAGTCCACCTTTGTTGTCAGCCATTAAAGTCCAGCCAAAAACAGGCCAGTCACATGATCTAGCTATTCTTGAAGGTTGTTCTGGTAAGTTATCCTTGCTGGGGAAGGGAAGAACTCCAGAGACACTCAAAGCCACCAGAGATTGTCCACAAGTTTAGAAAGTAGGTGTTCTCTCTCCTGTGGTAACAGTCTGATAATCCAAATGGAAGCATGAGTGGCGAATAGGGTGTTCATCTCTTTTGCTAGAATTAGAACTACATGGCAAAACGCAGGGTGGGACCCACTGTCAGAACTCTGCTGACCCAGGCTGAACAGAGCACAGGACTTGGGGCAATAGCCACAGGAGCCCATTCTTTTTCAATTGGCTATGGTTTAAAAATAGCACTGTTGAGAATGGATTTGAGTAGGGCCTTACTGGCAGGCAGGGTTCTCACTAGACTATAGCAGGGAAGCCACCAAGATTTTCAAATTGTTTCAGATGGCTCAGATGATGAGTGGACAGCTCAAAACAACTTCAAGAGGCTGTAAGCAGGATGGAAAAAAAAAAAAAAACCTTTTGAAGAAGTCTTAAGTTGGGCACTTGCATTTAGAGGCACCCAAAACCACAACACACTTAAAAATCTTGGTTGGGGTGATATACTTTATATTTGCTTTATTGTCTTTCTAGCACATGGTAGATGCATTGATTTGATTTTCACAGAGACTGATTTTCTCATCAGGGAAAAATCAGTAGGGTCAGTCCTTTTTTGTTCCACATTAATTTCCAACTTCCAACTTAGCCGAGTTGGAATTTTCAGATTGTAAAAATTAGAAATTGGAAGGCCCTTGCCATGAAATTTGATTAGCATCTTGTCACTGAAATTTGTAGAATGCAAAAAACTATTATGATGTGTTTAATTCTGGTTCTCATCTGATCCCCCCAAGTCCCAGCTCTGGAACACAATGAGTAGTCATTCCCACTGAATATGTCACAACACATTCAAACCCAAAACTTTTTTCATATCTTCTTTCTCCCAAACAAACGGTAAACCATAGTCTGTGGTTTTCTAGAAAATACTGAAGGTTCTTCATTTTTAGACTAGAGACACATAAGCAGATGAGGTGCTTCTCTTTTCCCTACCAACAGCTTTAGCAGGCCCTCAATTAATATATATTGTGAGAGACTTAAAGAAGTTAAGGCAGATTTGTACCACCCTGAGATTCGAATCTAGGGTTCTGAACTATGGGATCACTTCCTTGAACTGTCCCCAAAATTTCACCTCAAAACAAAATTCAGAATGAATTTGGGATAATTTTCTCTTTGTGTGAAGCATTTGACAGATTCTGAGGGAGGCCAAAAGAGCTTGAATAAGACTTGTGACTCTTTTCATAGTGTGCCACACAGCCCTACTCGTTTCTCCTTGGAAACTACATCAACTGCTGGCAGAAGTCAACCATGCCAAACAGTGATTACTAATTCATAATGACTTGTGTTTTGTGTGTGTGAAAATAAATGTTTTTATTTAGGTATGCCATAAACATATATTGATATCTACAGGAATTTTATTTAACAGAAGTTTGCAATTTTGGTTAGAGTCAATAATCCAATTAAACAAAGAGTCCTTGATATAGCCCTGAGGTATTCAATCTGTGTGTCCCGCCTCTCTAGTGAGGCGTGGCTAGCTTCCAGGGGCGAAACCAGGCATCTCGGGGAGAGAGGTGTCCTGCAGCTGCTCTGCTGCTGAGCTCTGCTGCAGCCTCCTGAATTGCTGCTTTTCCAAGGCTGAGAATGAGGTGGGTGGGGCGGCGTGAGGTGAGGTGGGTGGGGCAGTGTGAAACATGGTGGGGGGAGGTGGGAGAGAAGGCTGGCTGGCTGAGCAGGCATAGGTGCCACATCTCATCATGGAGCTCTCTCCATGTGCAACCTCGCCCCAAGGACTACATTTCCCAGTGTGCCCCTCACCCTGGGCATCCTGGGATTGGTCGAGGCTGGAGGAGAGAAGAGTGCAGAGGTACTGCATCTCATCAGAACAGGGCACACTCCCGGCAGGCTTCAGACTGGGAGGCAAAATTACAGGCAGTGCAGCGCTTTCCTCTGCTTGGGAAGGAAGGAGCTCTGCTCAGCTTAGCTGCACATGCTGCCTCCTGACTTGCTGCTTTTCCGAGGCTGAGAATGAGGTGGGCAGGGCAGCATGGGTTGGGGAGGGCATGGGAAACATGGTGGGGGGAGGTGGGAGAGAAGGCTGGCTGGGCAGTGGAGGTGGTGCTGCATCTCATCAGCACAGGGCGCACTCCTGGCAGGCTTCAAACTGGGAGGGAAGCCTGACCTAGAGAGAGCAGCGAACCGCTTTCCTCTGCTTGGGAAGGAGGTAGCCCAGCCTGCTCTTGGGGGGAGGGGGGTGTCCAAATGCCCAGCCTGCATCCCTCCATCTTGCCTGGGGGGGGAATAGGGGTGGCACCTGCATGTTGGGGTGTATGTGTGTGAGCATGCCCCCATCTACTTTGGGGGTGAGTTGTAATCTTGTTCTGTGTGGCTGCAATCCTAGTTGCACTTTCCTGGGAGTAAGCCCCATTGACTTAAATGGGACTTACTTCTGAGTAGACCTACATAGGCTTGGAGTCTGTGTCAGGTTAACCAAGGATCCTCACCTTTCTCTTTTTCCTCCCCCTTGAAAAAAGAAAAAAAAAGCCACTCTTGATGGCTTAGTCTCCAAAAATGGATTAAAAAATAAAAACACCATTCCTTTTCAGTCACCCCCTTTTTCCTCCTGCTTCCTTTTGGGGGGGGGGGTTACTTCCCATGTTAGCTGCTATTATTAGACAAAAGGCACAATCCTAGCTAGGTCTACTCAGAAGTAAGTCCTATTGTGTTTAATGGGACTAACTCCCAGGAAAGTGAGGTTAGGATTGCAGCCAAACAGTCTCTGGGTCTCAGTTTTATATCCGTTTGCAATTAGCAGATACTCACAAAACAAAGTCTTCCCCTCCCCCAGCAAATTCATCACTTCTCCCCCCTCCCTTTCCAAACCCCTCCATGTGTGCTGCTAACAAACTCAGGGCACAATCCTAACCAGGTCTACTCAGAAGTAAGTCCTATTTTGTTCAATGGGGCTTACTCTCAGGTAAGTGTGGGTAGGATTGCAGCCTCAGAGTGCTGGCAGCCTTGTTTCTAGTGTATAATTATAATACCTTCATCCCCATTTTGGGGATAACTAAGGCGAGGTGATGTAATGGGGAGCCGCAGCCAATGGCCACAAGGATCAGGGGAGCCGCGGGCTGGAAAAGTTTGAGAACCACTGATATAGCCACACAGTCTGACATGTCTGTCTTTTGACACCTGATAACTCACAGGTGCAGAAGTCTTTCAACAATGTGAAAAAGTCTTTGTCACTACCACTGAAAATGGAATACTCAAAAGCAGGGGCACAGCTAAGGCATCTGGCACCGGGGCCCTGACACTGTGGAAGTTCCTGACCTAGAAGTAATTGTGGTGATGTGATGACATCACTGCCAATTACTTCTGGGTTTATGGTGAGCTTGGAGCAGTTGCAAGTGGCCCTGAGTGGCTGATGGCCTTTTCCACTGGGGAAAAAAGTAAAAAAGCTGCTTTGGGTGCCTACAAGGGGTGTGCAGGAGAAGGTACTGTAGCGGTAAGGAGGTGCCCTTGCTGCTGCAATGACTTCTTCTGCACCCCACCATGGGTGTTTGAAGCAACTGCAAGTTGCTCTGAGTGGCCAACTGCTTTTTACATGAAAAAAGCAGTAGGCTGCTAAGAGCAGCCTGTACCTGCTCTGAGTGACTGCAAGGGGGGTGCAGAAGAAGGCACTGCAGCAGTGAGGAGGTGTCCTTGCAAACATATTACTTTCCCCTGCACCCCCCCTGCCACAGACAGGGAGACATGAAGGGTGGGCCAGCTCTGGCTCTGCCTTGGGATCCGCCATTGGGGTGCAGGTTGACACCCCTTCAAGTTAAGGTGGGCAGGGGATACATTGCCCCTGGTGCCACAACTTGAAGGGGTGTCAACCTGTGGACAAACACAATGGTTCATGGAAGGAGTTTTGTGGCATTCCTATGCAGGAAAGGTAGTGTGTTTGTGGGGCAGCAGTTTTGGAGAATTTTACTCATTATGGTTTAAAAAGTGAGCTCTACAGCTTTATGTAGATATCAGAGAATGTTATTTAGAAATGTCTGTAAAGAAAAACAAATGTTTGGTTTCTAAATAAAAATTAATTTGCTAACAACAAAGTGAGAATCAGTATGTGACTCAGGGGTTAGTTTTATTTGCAGTTGAAACCTCTATAATTAGAAAACAGTTTCTGGAATAAGTGACTGATGACTATTCAAGATCCTGTTGAAGTCTGAAATGTATAATAACTGCAGTTATTTGTGTTCTATATTTCTGTAGTTATCTTTCTTGTATCTTTCAGATATTCATTTTGGGTTGCTTTATTTTTGAAGTATGTAATTTCTCTATATTTTAAATTGAGAGTATACAGGTTGAGCCTGTTTATCTACATATTTCATATCCACTATCTGACTCAGCACAGGCCCCCTTGGATCTGCGTTGAGCCAGACTTGGTCCAAACTGAACTGCCTGAAGGCTACTGCAGCTGTGCTGCAGTCAGGCTGACCAGACACCCGGAATTTCCTTGACATGCCTGGGTTTCCAGCCCTTTGTCCGGGTGCCCAGGAAAAGTCCTGCTTTGTCCTCCACTTCCCCCTTTTTCCCCAGAGAGCTCAGCCCCTCCCTGCAGGAAGCCTCCTCCAATCAGCGCAGGCTCCTATTGGTTAGTAACCCAGCTTGGGCTAAATCCTAGTGATCCCCTGATAGTCACATAACATGGGAGAGGAGGGCAGGAAGTACCTTGTGCTCAGCATGCTGGATGCCCTCCATCTTTTCCCCAGGAGCCCATTGCAGGGTCTGGGAGGCTGCTGCTGCTGAGGTTTGCTCTGGTGTCAGTTGGAGGTGAGTTGAAGCCCCTTTTGCAACTCTCTTCCTCCACAGAGAGGGCTTGGTGTTTATAGTGGGGAGGGAGGAGAGATTTCATGTGTATAAACAGGGTCCTGGGGGGCCTGAAACTTTGATCTGATGCTTCTGGTAGGGAAGGAGTGAGTGAGTGAGTGAGTGCATACATGCATATTTTGAGTGAGTGGAGACAGGATTCTGTGAGGTGCGACTCCTTAGAACTTCACCTGTCGCAGGGATGGGGGGGGGAGAGAGAGAGAGCGCGCGCATGCATGCATGCATGTGTATTTTGAGTGAATGGAAGCAGGGTCCTGCAGGCTGGGGGCTCCTTTGAAATTTGATCTGATGCTTGTTGCAGTGGTGAGGTGGGGAGAGAAAGCAGCATTTAACAGGAGGCAGAGCATTAAAAATCAGTCATGACTCTGTGGAACCTGATAGGGCAAGTTCTGTCCCCATTTTGCCCCCTAAAATTGGATAGCAAATAATCCCACTTCTCAAATACATGGTATCTTGAAATGCTGCAAATGTGGTTTCTATGCATACGAACCCAGCTCCTCTTTCTATGCATATGAACCCAGACACATATGGTGTCTGAAAGAGGTTTTCAAAAAGGATGGGGGAGGGAAGATGGAGCTGAAAGCCCCAGTAAGGGGCATTGTGTTGCCCGTCCTATCCGCCCTCCAGAAGTTGCATTATTTTGATTGTTTAGTTTGGTGGTGGTGGTTTGTGCTGTTTTTCGGTTTTTTATTGTGGTTCTAAAAATTATTAATACAATTGACATTCAATTTTAAATCTGGTGTTTAAATTAAACACATGAAACCAATATATAAGTGTTTTTAGCTTTTATTTTGTCATGTCCTACATTTTTTGAATATCCTACATTTTGGGGTGTCTTGTCCTCTTTTCTGGTTATGACATCTGGTCACCCTGGCTCCTGTTGCCTCTGGAGGGCTTTCTGAAGCTGGCAGAGGCTGTCTGTGTTCGCCCGTTGACTCTGTGGCTTCAGAATGGCCCTTATGGGCAAAAAAAGTGACTTCCGGTTTCCCTTGGCATTCTGAGGCCGGGGTCTTTTAAGGCCTTGGGCAGCCCAATCCTGAGCTGCCTAGTGCATGGGGCTGCCATGGTATCAAAATGGCTACCGGGGCATCCTGAGCACAACCAGGAAGCCTGCGGCAGCCCCTTGAAAGAAAGGGACTTTTGTCCCCTTCTCCTGGGTAAGGGGAGTAGCCCTGCAATGGCTACTCAATTCTGTGGTCGCTCTGGAACTGGCAAAGAATCAGAGACTTCTATGCCGTGCGGTCCGACATGGGGCTCAGGATTCAGTGGAGCCAAGCTCCACTGGTCCTGCCCTCTAGCCCTGCTTCCTCCCTCCCCCGCCACGCTTTCCCCCCATCTCTCCCCACACCCTCACTCACCTGACTGCCAGGCAAACCAGGCGACCACCGGGAGCAGAATGCGGATTCAGCACTGGAGCTGGCCAAGCGCGGGCTCGCTCTGGACTAGCTCCGGTGCTGGGTCCACGGCAAGGTCTCGCAAACATGCCTTACGGCACATTCACAACAGTGCTTGCCAATCTGGGGCCTCAGAATGCCTTAAAAGGCATTAAAACATCACTTCCGTTTCTCTCAGAAAACTGGAAGTAACTTTTTTTTTGCTTGTAAGGGCCATTCTGAAACCTACAGAGCCTCTGGATGGATGTGCACTGCCTTTGTGGGCTTCAGAAGCAGCTCCAGTTGCCTTCAGGGGGTTTAAAGGTGCCAAAACTGCAGATATGGTTATTCCTGATTTTCGGTATCTGTGGGGGATCCGAGAATTGATCGGATTAATATAAATATGGTCTTCTATATTAATATGGTCTGAAGACTAATTCAATATATTGATACAGATGTATGAATAGAGTGATGGGCAAGCTCATCGCAACTCTCATTGAGAGCCCAATACTAGCAAATGTCAGCGGAGCTCCAACACTGGTATATATGTACTATCAGGCAAATGTACTATAAGGCACATCCATAACACACTGTGAGGGGACAGTACTGGTTTCGGCCCAGCACCAGTTGGTGCTGAGCTCAGCACCAGATGGATGCCGCCCAGAGCACAGTAGGAGCTCCATGTGGCAGTGAGGGCCTTGGGGTGGGGGAGAGGGGAGGTGTTCTGGGGCAGAGGGAAGGGAGGTGGGACTGGCAGAGCCCTGCTCTGCTGGATCCTGTGCTCTGGAAAACCTGTCATGGAACTCCTGCAATCTGCATCGGCAAAATAGCCAGCGCAAAATGGAGGATACCCATTTTGGCCCCTGCCAAACTCAGGGGAAGTTCCCTTCCCCCAAGGAGACCTTTGGCAGTGCTGTTGGATGCAGTAGTTGCCATTTTGGCGCTGTTGCACCCAGCAGAACCGCCAGGGATAGGATTCGACCACCTGTTGGTTTGAAAAAAAACCTAGTTGCTTCCTCAAAACCCTGGGAAGTGGTTCAGTGTTCTGCCTCTAAGCCAACCCAGATATGCCACTTTGGAACCCCAAACCCATGTATCCACCTCCAATTACCCTCAAGATACTTCCCCTTCCTTCTTACCCAATTACAAGCTATAGTGATGATCTTGTTCCCTGGATGTGGCAATAGTCAATTCAGAGAGAGAAAGAAGCCTTTCTCTACTCCAGGGGTGCCCAAACCCCGGCCCGGGGGCCACTTGCGGCCCTCAGGGGCTCCCAATCCGGCCCGCAGGGAGTCCCCAGTCTCCAATGAGCATCTGGCCCTCCGGAAAGTTGCTGGAGCCCGTGCTGGCCCAACGCAACTGCTGTTAGTGTGAGGATGACTGTTTAATCTCTCACCTGAGTTGTGGAATGAGGGCTCCCTCCACTACTTGCTGTTTCACATCTGTGATGTAGCAGTGGCAGCGAAGGAAAGGCTGGCCTTGCTTTGTGCAAGGCCTTTTATAGGCCTTGAGCTACTGCGAGACCTTCATTCATTCATATAAATTCCATCTCTAATAAATTCATTTATGTAAATTTATTCAAATTTTTAATGTAAATTAATTCTCCCCCCCCAGCCACAGACACAGTGTCAGAGAGATAATGTGGCCCTCCTGCCAAAAAGTTTGGACACCCCTGCTCTACTCCCTTACCTTAAAAGTAGCCATTTTGAAATTTAGTTGTCTGAGAAACTACTGCCGTCAGAAACAAGATTCATTACCATCAAAGATTTGGGGGTGGTGGTGGTAGAAAAGCCTCCTTTCCTTTCCCTCAGCTTGATGCAGGAGCACCTTCAGCAAGTGAGGTTGGCAGAAGGGTTTTCTGAGTGAGTGGAAAGGGTTGAAGGGGGATTTTTCTCCAGCTTCTATTAAAATCTGAGTTGGAGAGACATTAAAGAGTCATAATGCTCTGTGAGTATTGTGAGCCCCTGAAACTTGCACTTCCAAACCTGGAAGTATAAGACCAGCAAAAGATCACATGGCTTTTGAGCTTCATGGCTTCTACGCTCAACACAGACTGCGGCGTGGTCTATATATGCAGCGGGATGAGCTGACAACATAAACCAGACAGGTTGAAAATGGCATTTTTTAAACATCTTAGAATTTTTTTAAAAACAAAACAAGTCAAGGAGGAAAAAGCCTAGGTAACCTTTCCCTCTGCTATGCTAGTTTTCTATTTCAATGCTAGTTTTCTAGTGAGTTAAAAAAGGGGGGAGCTTGCCTTCAGAAGTATAATCCACCATTTGGGCCAAGCAGGGAGATACTTGTGTATCCTGATGGGCAACACCAGGAAAGGTAGACCAATGGTCTAGGCAGCAACACATATTCATATCTGTATGTGGTCATGCCTGTGTTCTGCTGTCATCCTTCACTGGGTCTGTCACATTGTTATTGTCACTTTGTCACAAGTCCTCTTAGAGCACATAATGGCACACATTTCATTTAAATGCATCCTTAATTATCTGTAGGACTGAATCCTAGAGTATCAGAATGAGAAAAAACAAAATGGTTTTGTATTTCCTCCATGTGTATAACCCTGATATATTGGTAAATTCCATTACTATGGGAAAGTTAAAACCACCTCCTAAACTTGCCACCTGAAATGAACTGAACTAACCAAAATGTTAAGGAAGGTGTATAGGAACTGGGAATTAAAATTTCACTCAGGCTACAGAGGATCCTGCTTCACAAGTACATTAAATTCTAAAATACAACGCAAGGGAGTTTGAACTTCTACAAGTGTGGACTAACTTCAAAAAAAAATCTCAGTGTTACTCCAATTGGATAAAGGTAGGGGTGTGTGTGTGTGTGTGTGTGTGTGTGTGTGAGTTTGAACACACTAGAATTTTTGAAGCTATCACTGAGGCATTTGTGAGGTTGCATTTCAGGGTTTCAGAAAACAGTCTGTGCTGCCCATGAGAAACATAGCATCAAGTTTCAACGCTGTAATAAATGCTAATGTAAAGTACAAGCACAGTTACAGGTACATATTAAGAAAAATGCAGAAAGCATTTACTATACCAGTTTAGAATGAAAAGGGCTAGATCCAACTGAGCAAAGAAGTACATGCAAAAAATACAAGATTTAAATTACAAATTGCTTTGTGGTCCAGCTCTGAATGGCAGAGTTCTCCCAACTCTCACGTGGAGTGGTCCAGCCACAACACAAAAAAGACTACATCAGATGATCCCAAATTAACAAAAATCGTATAAGAACGGAGAACACACACTCTTTTAAATGTTTTTCTTTTAATCTCAAAAAAGGAGGGCTACATTTTTATTTTATTAGTAATTGAGATTTTGTTATTATGACCCCAAGGAATGAAAATGAACTAATCATAACATCTCAACTATGCTGTAATTTTGAGAGTTGACAACACTGTCCATTGGAACTGAGGCCTCAGCAGGATCTTAGATTTCCCTATAAAATGTATATAAATCTAGACACATAAGTCATGAAAAAAAACAGTTTTTATTAACCATTGCTTCATTTTTCAATGGATTTTGCTCACAACTGTCACAGTGTCCATGCTGCTGTTCAACTGAGTTCACCTACTTGCTTTGCTAGATTTCAAAACAGGGAATTCAGGAATCAACATTTGTTACACAACATTGAAAGCTATTCAATTATCAGGTCACCATGATTTTTTTTGAAAATAATTAGTGACAGCTGGGAACAACTGAGAATGTTGGCAGAAAAATGGATGAATTCACTCTCATGGACTTGATCACCAAATCTTGAATGTCTTTCACTACTTACCCCACAACCACCCACCTGTCTCCATCTGACACTGTCTCTGGGAATTGTGATAGATCCTTTCATTCAACAGGGATGCAGATAGGAGGGTTGGTGCTTTTTGTTTGTTTGTTTGTTTTTGCTTAGTTTCCTTCTGTTGTAGAGAGGCATTCAGAGGGGGAGAAAATTAAAACCCTCACCCTCCCCACTGGGGAGGTTTCAGCCTATTAGGTGTGAGGAAAGGGCAGTTTTGCAGTGTAACATTAAACAAAATACCCACCCAGTAGTGGGTGAAACTGACAAAGTTTTCCTCCAGCTTCTGAAGTCTGGAGAGGCCTCGTGAAAGTAAGCCTGTTTATTTTCACCAAGCCAGTGCATCACAAACTTTTAGCCCATGACTATCAGCTGTGTTGGCCAGACAGCACCCCAGAATGCCTTACAGCAAATGGGTAGTGCCTATGTCTTGTGGTGCCACAGCTGGCACTGGTCTGCCACTTTTTTGCAATCCACCAAAAATTGGTTCATGACCCACAGTTTAGGAACCACTACACTAGACTTCTCAGGACTCCCTGAAGGGAAGGGTACATCTCTGTCAGTTTAAACATTTATATACGTGTGTGCGTGCATAAAAATAAAAATGCAAGTAGGCTTATTATTCTGGTTTTTTTTCAGCCCTTCATTATTGTTGATACTTCATTACTGTTGAACTCTGAAAAAAAACACTACTCTGCATCAGGTTGAAAAAAGGTCTAAGTCTCAGGTGCAGGTAGGAGATGTTCTTCTGTTTTTGTGTTTTACTTCCTCCTTGTGGGATCACTTCTCTTCAGAAATTTTCTCCTCATGAGCTTGTTTCTCTGCTTCTGGTAGATAAGTGCTCTCAGAGGGGGAGGTTTTTGTTTTTTTAAAAAAACAACCTCTTCAGATATACTAAGGCCTCCAAGACAGGGAAGAATAGGATAAATACTTCTAGAAATAAGTACTTCTAGATTGGACTAAAACTTACTGGAAATAAGTAAGCACTGAATCCATTTTAGAACTGCATCTGCCTCTAGAAAAAGCTGTAATTCTGGCCTGGATGCCATTGTGTGTGGGTGTGGGAGGAGGAGGGAATTCTACCTCACCCCTAAAGATAATAAGGTGCCTACCTTGCAAGACTTCCTTTTTTTACTCATGCAACATAGGAGTATCTTCTCAAGTTACAATACTAGAAACAGTACCTTTTGTCACAAAAAGAAAACCAGTTCAAACCCAGAACCTAAAATTAGGATGCTGCTGTTATGTTTAAACTAGAGTAATTAGATCAAAGGAAGTGATATATCAGCAGCTGCTATGGTGATCACAAGTCCAACTGTCTCCTCGGTCTGTTATTATTCAAATGAGATATTAATAATGAGGCTTCCTTAGAATCAGATGACAGTGTTCCAAAACTTAAATACTTCCAATTCTCCTCCACCTTTACTCTCTAACTGGTTTCCAACCAATAGGTTTCTCCCTTTTCAACCAAAATGATCAGGAAATCTACTCACTCCAAGGTCACCTGAGCCACGGCGTCCATGGAACTGTATCCATTTTCCATGAAAATCTCAGTGTACCGTCCCATTTTGATGGCTTCCAGCCATTCACCTACAGATCTGTAGACACCATTTCCCAGTGGGTTGTGTTCACCTAATAAATTTGACACTCTAAAAAAAGAACAGACATTCACTAAGACATTAAATTAGAAACTCTAAGACATTAACTTGAAACTCTAAAAAAAGAACCGACATTCACTAAGACAATTATTCAGTTAAGCAGTACACATCACTTGCATGGAGTAATACTGCTAGGTAACACCCAGTGTTATAGGGTGATTCTGAGGTGTCCAAGATGGATTCTGCTCATTAATGTCAGACACTTTACTGTAGAGCTGACAAAATGTTTTTCAGATTCATTTTTGAATTATTAAAGTAGTATATAACCCACTGATCAAAAGATGATATATTTAATCAATTCAATAATCCTAGCAACCCTGATAAAGAGATGGCATAGTATGAATTTTCCCCTGGGAAACTACTCAAAGTTGGGCTTTGTACCTGCTTGATGCATTCACCAGTGTTTTCAGGCTGCTGGGGTTCCGGATGAGCTTGTCCAACATGCAGACAATTTCATCAAACTTGGGTCTGCTATTTCGGTCTTTCTGCCAGCAATCCAGCATGAGCTGATATAGAGCAGCAGGGCAGTCCATGGGACTTGGTAAACGATACCCTTCTTCAACAGCTTTAATCACCTAAGGGAGAACAAAGCAGATTCTAAGATAGCCTTCCTCAGTGCAAATTGCTTTAACCAGAATGATTAAACAGCTGACAAGTCCTTTGAGAAAGCAATATGTCGACCTATGTGATTGAAATGTTCAAATATTACTGCTGCTGATCTCTTCCCTTTTTCACATATGATGGTCTGAAAAGTTGTACTCTTGGAAAATAATTATACAGATATATTGGAAAGGCTCCTGAGCTCATATTAGCTGGTATTGATTCATCAACAGGTTAAAACAGGTTCATGCAAGCCATTATTCTATGAGAAATGTTGGGATATAAATTTGGGAACAAATTTTCCCTTACCCCAAGGAGACCTTGAGCCTCATCAATACCAGCGCTGGATACAGGAAGGACTGTGCGGCCTCACTGCACCAGTGCAGGTTAGGATTAGGCTGTTAGTATCAAATCATGGAAAGAAACTAGTCCAAGGCATCAGAGAAAAGATCACCAACACTGCTATTTCAAGCATTTGGGGGGGGGGGGGAGAGGGGAGAAGAGATTTTGTTAAGGGCAAGATCCCCAGTGAGGATTAATGATTTTTCTTGGATATATTCAGGATTATTATTATTTTTAATTGCTAACATATTTTGTACTGGGCCCTTCAAAACTAGGGAAAAATAATGAAAGGTGTTAATCAGAAGGCCACACCAGAAGATCCAAGCAAGAAAAAGGTAAGAAGTGTTCCAGGGAAGCAACCAGGAGCACAGGACCTGTTTAACAAACTTGTTCTACCACTTGCCAAACCTGATGGGAGTGGGAGAAGTTTTACCTGTCCCTTTGGCAGAGTTGCCCGGGATGGTATGCATCCATAAGAAGCAGGTCTGGAAGAAGCCCAAATCAGAACAGAGCAAGCATGCTCAGAGAGGAAGAGCATTTTATGCCTTGCTTTGCTCTTGGCTATACCAAGCAAAATGCCACAATCCTAACCAGGTCTATTCAGAAGTAAGCTCTATTTTGTTTAATGGGGCTTACTCTCAGGAAAGTATGGTTAGGATTGCAGCCTGAGAAGAACAAGGAAAAGCCTACTTAGCTTTTAGGTAAGTAGCGGTTCAATGGGTAAGACTTGGGTTTATGTGTCTGGGCTTTGATGTTGTTGATGTCTTACACTTAAATAAATACACTTAAATAAATTGTGGGTTCAAAATCTTTGAGTAATTTGCATGAGGATCTTTGTTTCACAAGAATCCAAAAAGAAAATGTAATCGGCCAACAGGAAGTGTTACAGAGTTATATAACTTCAGGAGCATTAATTATAGTTAGAATTATACCTTAAAATAAGCAAACATAATGCTTGCAAGGTGTACTTCTCTTGCAATCTTGAACACTAAATGGCACTCCTGACAATCAAACTCTTCAGTAATTTACAGGCTGAGCCTCATTATTCTCGTGGCACTCCCATCCAACAGATGGGAACATTTCAAGAATACCGTTTACAACACCGCCTTGTCCATATTCGGCAAGAAGACCAACAAGGCGGCAGACTGGTTTGAACCCCACTCTGAGGAGTTGACACCAGTCATTGAGGAAAAGAGGAGAGCTCAAGCAGCATACAAGGCCTGTCCCAGTGAGCGCAACCTGCAGGTCCTCCGAACTGCTCGCAGCAAAGTCCAACAGACTGCCAGGAGATGTGCTAACGACTACTGGCTCCAGCTCTGTTCCGAGATACAGATAGCAGCTGACACGGGCAACATCAACATATGACGGTATCAAGCAGGCCCTAGGTCCAACACAGAGGAAAATTGCCCCTCTGAAGTCTGCCACAGGCGAGGTCATCCAGGATCGGACGCAGCAGATGGAACGCTGGGTGCAGCACTACTCTGAGCTATATTCCAGAGAAAATGTAGTCACCGAAGAAGCACTGAACAACACTGAGTGCCTGTCTGTGCTGGAAGAGCTTGACAGTGAACCAACCCTAGAAGAACTTCATGTTGCCCTGGACTCCCTTGCCTTTGGCAAGGCACCTGGAAAAGACAGCATCCCTGCTGAAGTCCTAAAATGCTGCAAAGAGATCATCATCACTGAGCTGCATGAAATCCTCTGTCTCTGCTGGAGAGAAGGTGGAGTACCTCAAGACATGAGGGATGCAAACATCATCACGCTGTACAAGAACAAAGGTGACAGGGGTGACTGCAACAACTACCGCGGCATCTCTCTCCTTAGCGTTGTAGGCAAGCTGTTTGCCCGAGTTGCACTAAAGAGGCTCCAGGTACTTGCAGAGAGCATCTATCCAGAATCGCAGTGTGGATTCCGAGCCAACAGGTCCACCACTGATATGGTATTCTCCCTTAGACAACTGCAGGAGAAATGCAGGGAACAACGACAGCCACTCTTTATAGCCTTCATAGATCTCACAAAGGCTTTCGACCTGGTCAGCAGAGACGGCCTCTTCAAGATTCTCCCCAAGATCGGATGTCCACCCAGGCTTCTCAGCATCATCAGATCTTTCCACAAGGACATGAAGGGCACTGTTGTCTTCGAAGGTTCCACATCAGACCCTTTTGACATCCGAAGCGGAGTGAAGCAGGGCTGTGTTCTTGCGCCAACCTTGTTTGGGATTTTCTTCGCTGTCCTGCTGAAGCAGGCCTTTGGAACTGCAACAGAAGGCATCTATCTCCGGACCAGATCAGACGGAAAGCTCTTCAACCTCTCCAGACTGAAAGCAAAATCCAAAGTCCAGCTGAAATGTCTGCGTGACTTCCTCTTTGCCGACGATGCAGCTGTCACTACCCACTCTGCCAAAGATCTCCAGCAGCTCATGGATCGTTTTAGCAAGGCCTGCCAAGATTTTGGACTGACAATCAGCCTGAAGAAAACACAGGTCATGGTTCAGGATGTGGACTCACCTCCCTGCATTACAATCTCTGAGCATGAACTGGAGGTTGTCCATGACTTTGTGTACCTTGGCTCAACGATCTCCGACACTCTTTCTCTCGATACCGAGCTAAACAAGCGCATTGGTAAAGCAGCTACCACGTTTTCCAGACTCACAAAGAGAGTCTGGTCCAACAAGAAGCTGACAGAACATACCAAGATCCAGGTCTACAGAGCTTGCGTCCTGAGTACACTTCTGTACCGCAGCAAGTCATGGACTCTTCGCTCACAACAGGAGAGGAAACTGAGCGCTTTCCACATGCGCTGCCTCCGACGCATCCTCGGCATCACCTGGCAGGACAAAGTTCCTAACAACACAGTCCTGGAACGTGCTGGAATCCCTAGCATGTATTCACTGCTGAAACAGAGACGCCTGCGTTGGCTCGGTCATGTCGTGAGAATGGGTGATGGCCGGATCCCAAAGGATCTCCTCTATGGAGAACTCGTGCAAGGAAAGCGCCCTACAGGTAGACCACAGCTGCGATACAAGGACATCTGCAAGAGGGATCTGAAGGCCTTAGGGATGGACCTCAACAAGTGGGAAACCCTGGCCTCTGAGCGGCCCGCTTGGAGGCAGGCTGTGCAGCATGGCCTTTCCCAGTTTGAAGAGACACTTGGCCAACAGTCTGAGGCTAAGAGGCAAAGAAGGAAGGCCCATAGCCAGGGAGACAGACCAGGGACAGACTGCACTTGCTCCCGGTGTGGAAGGGATTGTCACTCCCGGATTGGCCTTTTCAGCCACACTAGACGCTGTGCCAGAACCACCTTTCAGAGCGCGATACCATAGTCTTTCGAGACTGAAGGTTGCCAATACTAGATTATTCGAGTGGCAATATTATTCTAAGCACTCAGGTGGATGGCAAAAAAAGCACTATAGCAAATCAATTTAAAAAACAAAGTTTTTTTGCTCCCGTGATTTAAAAACAGACTTGCTGACCTTTGTGATGTTAAGATAGAGTCATTAAGATGACAATCCAAAAATCAGTCTCTCTCAGGATGCTTAGAAATGCTTCACTCTGACCCCTCCCTTCACCAATGCAAAGTGATCACCTTTCTTTCACTTGCTCAGGGGGAAGGGAGGGGTCGCCTGGAGAGAGAAGGATTGATGGATTGTCAGCCAGCTGCCCTCTCTCTCTCTCATTAAGGAGGCTATTGTCAAAGGACTGTTCAGTTTTTTAAACTGATTTTAAAGGGATGTATTTTTCCCCTTCTCCAGGGATCAGCACATTCTTTCTCAATTGCAGTGGCCATTCGTGTTGAGTCAAATCCATGTATAAAAAATTCGTGTATAACAAGGCTGGACTTGTATTCAGATTTATACTGATGTGGATTAAAAATGTTTTGACATTTGTTAGCAAATATTGCAGATTGCAGTGATGTGGGGGAATCCATGTAGTTAACTGTGTTATTAAACTGGATTCCTAACTGGAAGCAGTAAAGGTTGACTGAGGCAGGTTTAAAAGAGTAACTAATCCATATTAAGAGATAGTGCACACACTTCCCTAAGACTCATTCTTGGACTGAGGAGGAATGTGGCTCCAGCCTGCTCAAACACTATTAAAAAAAAAAGACCACACAGCCTCCTTTCCTTTCCCAGAGAAATCACACCTGCACAGACCTTGAGGATTAAACTGTGTGAGTCTGTCAGTCTTTCTAAACTAAGCAGCAAAAATCATTCATTTTATGGCAGCCCTTAAAAAACCATACTGATGGACACTGAATTAAGCTTTACTCACAGGATGACAATGCTTCTGGCAAGGGAAACTGTCTTGGCTTTGTTGTTTCACTTTATTGCAAAACGTGTGTGCTGCTGAAATGAAAGAGCTGCAGACAAAAGGGACTGCAAGAGGGATGCAGGTGAAAACCCCAGGTTTCTGCAATGCAGCTGCCACTTTCAAATTGAGCTAGTCTTAGGAATGTGCAAGACCTTCCCCTTGATTTTCACAGACATTCCTGCCTTTTAGTATCATGTGTTTTTCCACACCTTATATCTAAATCCATGCTGTACATTATGTGCATATATTACCATTAAGTGTCATGTCCCAGCCTTCAGATGCCTTGGACAGGCAGGGTTCAATCCTATCCAACTTTCCATCACTGGTGTAGCTGTGATGCAGCCATGGGGTAAGGAAGCAAATGTTCCCATACCATGAGGAGGCCTCTGTGTTTGCCTCCCCACCACAGGATGCAGTGCATGCCCCATTGGCACAGCTGCACCAACACTGGAATACTGGATACGATTGGGCCCTTAATCATCAGCAAAGCAACCCTCTATGAATGTGGATCAGTGGGAATCTGTCTCAAGGACCACAAGCTGGCCTCAGATCCAGTCTGAGAGAAAGACTCCTGACAGCCAGGACTCAAAGCTTGACTCTGCTTCTGAAGTCAGCGGTTCACAGCCCAAACCTGGTGGGCAGCCCAATCCTATCCCTGGCAGTGCTGCTGGGTGCAGTGGCACCAAAATGGTTACCACTGCATCCAGCAGTACCACTAGGGCAGCTGGAGTTCTCCTCGAGGCAAGGGGCCTTTCATCTCCTTCCCTTGGGGAAAGTCCCAAGCCCTGCAATGCAGCTTCTCAAGTCTGTACTGACTATTTTGTGCAGACTTGAGAGCCTCTGTGTTGGGCTTTTCAGTTTGACAAGAAGGATAGGATATGGTGGAGCAGGGCTCTGCCAGTGCCACCCTATTCCCTGGCCAGTTCCTTCCCATTCCTGTCCTCCCCCACCCATGGACATCTCTCCCTGCACCTAAGGCCCTCACTGCCACCCAGAGCTCTTACCATGCTCTGGGCGGTGTCCAAACAGTGCTGGGCTCAGTGCTGACTGGTGCTGGGTTAGTGCTTGCGCTGACTCCTCTCTGGATGTTGGGGACATGCCTTACGGCACGTTTGCAACACCCAGAGTTGGCGCTGAGCTCAATAGGATTGGGTCTTAAATTTCCCTGGCAAGGCAGCCACACGAGTGGAATGCACGCTGTATCCTACAGGGGGAGTAATCTCAGAAGCATCCTCATGGTAAGCCTCTGCTTTCCTGACCTCTTTGGTTAGTGCAACTCCAAGTGGATCTGGGTAGGTGAACTCAGGCCAGGAAGGGGGATAGGATATTGGCAGAGCTGCTGCTACTAATAACCAACCCCTCCCCACCCTTGACACATGGTCCCATCTGTACAGCTTTGATAGCTACAGAGGTTCTTTTAATAGGCAATAATAATAATAATAATAATAATAATAATAATAATAATAATAATAATAATAATAATACAGGTATTTATATACCGCCTTTCTTGGACTTTATTCAAGACTTTATTCAAGGCGGTTTACATAGGCAGGCTATTTAAATTCCCAAAGGGATTTTTACAATTTGAAAGAATGTTCTATCTTACAAGAACCACAACCACAACATTCAGGTGTTACTTTCTTGATCTGGTTTCACATTCTGGCCTCCATCCTCCCACGCTCAGAGCAGATGGAATAACTCGGCTCAGCTTGTCAGCTGCTTCAAGGTCGCATGGTGCCGGTGGCCTCGAATTGGCGACCTTCGGATGTTATCTTCAGGCAAATGGAGGCTCTACCCTCTAGACCAGACCTCCTGCCCCTCTAGACCAGACCTCCTGCCCAATAGTGCCTGCCCAAAGTACCAATAGTGGTACTTACATCTTGATTGGTCATCTCCCAGTAGGGTCTCTCACCATAGGACACCACTTCCCACATCACAATCCCATAGCTCCAGACATCACTGGCAGAAGTGAACTTGCGGAAAGCTATAGCTTCTGGAGCTGTCCATCGGATTGGTATTTTCCCTCCCTAGGAAGAAAAACCAGATGTTTAAAAATATTGTGTTTTCTCAGTCTGCAGAGCATTCGCTCTCTTGAACAAAGCAGCAGAAAAACATATAATTTCTAGCATAAAGGGGTTTGCAAATGTGCGTGAGACCTTTCAACTCTCTATATGAGCCTGGAGGCTGACTACTAATTGCCTTTCCTGAACGCTTGTTTAAATTCCATTTGGACACATACAGAATTCACATCCCAATTAGGTCATGCTAGCTTATGGGGAGAAATCCAAAGCAAGCAAGCAATCAGCACAGCATATTCTCAAGAGTGGCTGACTGCACAGTGTGGAAACTCTCCCTCACGATTTTCAAATCAAGGTTGCATATTGGGCATGTCATTCCAATGGGGAGGTTTAGGGTCTTAATGATACATGGGATCTGCACTTGCATTCAATTCAGAAACGACAGATATAAAAAGAAGTCAGCAAGATCAGTTCATAATGATTTGTCTAAATATTCATAGGATGAGAGAGAAATATTGAATCTGCGATGTGACAATTCAATTACTCCTCAAGCAGTTTTGAGTTAGAATCACAGAATCATAGAGTTGGAAGGGGCCTAATAGGTCATCTAGTCCAACCCCCTGCCTTAGGCAGGAAATCCTCTTAGAGCATCTCCAACAGCTGCTTGTCGAGCCTCTGCTTGAAGATCTCCAGTGAGGGAGAGTCTACCACCTTTCTTGGCAATCTGTTCCACTGCCAAACTGCTTTTACTATCAGGAATTTTTTCCTGATGTCTAATCGAAATCTCCTCTCTTGCAGTTTGTACTCACTGGTTCTAGTTCTGCTTTCAGAGACAGCCGAGAATAAATTATTCCCTTCTTCCATACAACAGCCCTTTAGGTATCTGAAGAGAGCTATCGTATCCCCTCTCAGCCTTCTCTTCTCCAGGCTGAACACGTCAAGTTCTCTCAACCTTTCCTCGCAGGGCTTGTCCTCCAGCCCCCTGATCATCCTCGTCGCTCTCTTCTGAACCTGCTCCAGTTTGGCTGCATCTTTCTTAAAGTGGGGGTGCCCAGAATTGGACACAATAGTCCAGGTGAGGTCTAATCAGTTCTACTGTAGACCCTGATTTTTTTTTTTAAATTCATCATAATGCATATGTTTTTAAATGGGCACATTTGCCTTCAGTGATGGTACTGCATAGTCAAACCTAACTGATCTGACACCATCAGGCGCAGCATAGTGATGCCACCCAGATGCTAGATGACCACCCTGATAGGGGGATCACCCTTGTGACTAATTTAGGTAAAAGGAATACCTGCAGCAGACAAGGAGGATTCGTACTAAGGAAGCAGCAGCCAGGCAAAACAATGGAGGAAACTGGCAGTTTTTGATCCCCAAACTGAGTCACTGCAGAACACTGAGCAACACAGCCCATGATGCAGGTTTTTTAGAGCAACAACCCCAAATTGGTTTCACTGTTTTCCATTATGTGCTGTAATTCTACAGGCCATGTGGTTGCTGTTCACCAAGAACTTACCCTCGTTGTGTAGGCAGCTTCAGGATCATCTTCGAGCACTCTGGAAAGTCCGAAGTCAGACACTTTACACACTAAGTTGCTGTTGATTAGGATATTTCTGGCAGCCAAGTCTCTGTGAACATAGCCCATGTCAGACAGGTACTTCATCCCAGATGCAATTCCTCGGAGCATTCCAACCAACTGGATGACAGTGAACTGCTCATCATTCTTCTACAAAGATAAGAAAATGAGAACATCCAGACCCTGCTGGCTGGACAAAGAGACACTTTTGAAAGTAGTGCTCATACCATATTTAGAAGGGGAGAGGCAACTGTCCCTCAGCATAGTGACAGCTACATGGGGTCACTATGTGGCAGGTGTCAGCAATGACGCAAAAGACACCGTGTGTGTGTGTGTTGTGTGGTTAAATGTCTGCTATAACAGGGGCCCTATGCCACACGAAAGCCCAATGATTGGCCTAAGTAGTGCTCTCTGATTGGTACATGCGCATTTTGAGTCCCAGCTAAGGGCGAAATCCAGATTTGCCCTTCAGCCAGCACGAGTCCCTTGTGCCGGCCCAGTAGGGTCACAAATGTGCTGAAAGGCATGTTTGCACCTCCTCGAGAGCTGGCTGGGCTGGTGTGCAGAGGCGTGTCGGCCCATGGAGGCTGAATCCAGCCTCCGCGCCAACAAAGGAAGCAAGCCTTGCATTGACCAAGCTCAGTTGATGCAAGGCTCTGGGGAGGGCGGGGAGGAGGTGGGAGGGAGGTGGCTTATGATATGACGGATGTCGTGTCAACATTGCACCAATATAGCAGTAACATCACTGCAAGTTTGGTACAGGATTGCATCATAAACAACTCAAATGTGAAACTGCTGATCTTCCAACAAAACATGTCCTTTCAATCAGCCTGTGTACCAGGCACCCAATGGTTTCAGATTAGGAGGCACCCAATGTAAAATCAATATTTGAAAAGGTAAACAGGAGGCATCTTTGAAATTATAGGCTGGACAGCTGACTGTCTGTTCCAGGGAAACTGGTGGAAAACATAATTGATAGTAAAATGATGTAGTAGTGTATAGAA
Organism: Tiliqua scincoides; assembly: GCF_035046505.1. NCBI lineage: Eukaryota > Metazoa > Chordata > Lepidosauria > Squamata > Scincidae > Tiliqua > Tiliqua scincoides. The sequence continues at coordinate 72,490,934 of NC_089825.1, forward strand.
GAACAAGCCTCACTGAAGGAGAATCAGCTCGGATTCTGCAAAGGTAGTTCCTGTCTCACTTCTATAATTTTTTGTGTGAACAGGCACGTAGATAAACTATTTGGTAAACAGGAGGAGAGGGCAGGAGGAGAGAAACTATTTAAGACATTTTGGGCCCAATCCTAATCCCTTATGTCAGTGCTTTCCAGCACTGCCATAAGGACAATGCAGCTCTGAGGTAAGGGAACAAATGTTCCCTTACTTTGAGGAGGCCTCGTTGCACCCAACTGCAGGATGCAACACATGTCCCATTGGTACTGGTATGTCAGTGCTGGAAAGCACTGACATAAGGGGTTAGGATTGCACCCTTCAAGTCTTACCTTTAGAAATGTGTCCAAGGATCCATTTTCCATGTATTCAGTCACAATCATTACTGGTTTACCTGGACAAAAAAGATCACAAGTCTGCAGCTATAATTTCTGGAATAGCAAATAGCCAAATACAGTATGTTGGTTTTTGTAGAAAATCAGTGATTTGCACATCCTGGGGCCACTGATTAGGTACACACCTAAGATGGTTTAAGTGCACAATTACAATACAGAAATGCATGTTTGCAAACTCATGTGTCATACAGGTACATTTGTCAGAGGTCATGATTTGCTGCAGGTCCCTATTGTTGAGTACACTCTTGGTAGTAATCCCAGGTTTGAGTATGTGTAATGTGTGAAATTGCCCTTCATTTAAAGTATCAGGTTAATATTTCAATTAAGCAAGGAACCAAAATGCATTTGGGGAAAAAGAGGAGAAGGATAATTCTCTCTTTACGCCAAAATACAGAATCACATGAAATACAGCAAGGATTTCTGCAGTGAGCTCTGCTAGAAAATTGCTCTTCAGAGGTTTCTTTAACAATGTACAGAAATTGGCATAAGAAAGTAACCCAGAAAACAAAGCCACACATGGCTTGGAGCTCAAATGAGAACTGTGCCGAAGATATCTCCATGAAAGCTGTCAAGCAGGAACAGAAATAATCTGGATAATAATCAATGTCCAACATTGCATCATGCTCTAGTATGACCAAGAAATAGAATCCAGGATGGGATTGGGCACACGAAAGGGTGGAGCTATCCTCCCTCTCCTGACCACACGTGGACCTGCCCTCACTCGCAGAGTTCCTGTAAGAGATCCAATGTGACTGAAGGTGTGGAGAGACTACATACCAGTAGCAGAAACAGAGGAGGTACAAAGCACTAAGTTTTGCATGGAACCTCATTGTGGTGTGCAAGTGGTTTCACCCCTCCCCTTTGGAGTATTCTGGGCCACTAGAGCAAAATGAAGGAGATGCCTTTGTTTTGCAATAGTGGCCTGGAATGGCAACCACTGGGAGGGAGAGGGGCTGCTTGCATGCTGCAGTGAGGCACCGTGCAAGTGCTTTGCAACCCCTCTAGCTATGCTACTGCTATATACCTCAGGGCACCTTACAACACATAAGCTCTTCCTCCCCAAGCACCCTGTATAGGCAGAGTGGTTGTGGGGGTTGGGTTGGCCATTTCAGGGAAAAGAGAGTGAACCTCAGACAGATTCTCCCATTTTCTGGCCCTTTCCGCAGCCCTTCAACACAGGTGTTCCAGTCAGTGATCCCTTCACCCTAAAGTTGTTGCTATTAAATACTGGGTCAATGGATTACAAAATCAGCCTGATCTAGGATTTAATCCTGATCTGGCATACACAACAGAGACCTGGTTGGGTTCAGGGGGTTGGTCTCTCCCAGCTTTGTCTGCCAGGCTTCTGGATGTGCAACAGCCATAGCTGCAAGGATAGGGATAGGGATAAGGAAGATAACAATATATTGTGAGGTTATTCCTCTTACTAGGGGCCCAATCCTATCCAACTTTCCAGTGCTGGTGCAGCCATGCCAATGAGTCGTGTGCTGCATCCTCTGGTGGTGGGGCAGTCACAGGGGCCAGCTAACATTTGTTCCCATACCTTGGGGCTGCACTGTGGCTGCCCTAGTGCTGGAAAGCTGGATAGGATTTGGCCCTAGGTACCCTGTCCAGCAATGCACCAGGTTTGAATGCCTTCATGCTACGCTAAATGGGTGTGACAGGACTGGGATTCTGTTGGTGTATTGAGCACCTTGCTACCCAGCAATCTCCTTGCATAAGCTAACCAGTACAAACTAGAGCATAGCACTGGAGTTTCCCAGGTCTTGGATGAATTCAGTGTTTGTGCTGGTGCTTCTGGTGTAGGTGTGGCTCTGGGTTTCTTAGCTGCAATGGCAACCACAGGCCTGTTGCAGTTTATTTCTACCCTGCCGCATGTGGTGGATCACTTATTGGTACTGGATGTGGAACAGATTAGCTGCCCAGTCCTAACTAAATCTCCCCATGCATCCTTGCCAATGGAGTGTACACGGCATCCGATGGAGGAATGCAGTCATTCCTTTACCCTGGGCAAGTCTTCACTGCCCCAGTAGGTGTCCTCAGATCTGCAACAATGATTTTACTGGTACAGAACCAAGGAGAGGGAAAAGGAGAGGGAACTGGGAAATGATCCTGCTGCGCACTGGTTGCCACCAGGATACACCCACCCTCCCCCATTCTGCTTCCTACCAGCCCCCCTCCCCACCTAGACACCCTCCTGTTCCTCTCCCTGTCTGCCCTGTTTCTCCTACCTCCCATATCCTATGCTATGCTTATCTTGCTCCCATGTTCCAAAATGGCCGGCAGTGGCTTGTAAATGGCCATATGGTCATTTATGACAGCAGAACTGAGTTCCAGTGTTGTAAATGCTTAGTTAGGATTGGGCCATAAGATCTCTCCTTTGTCAAAGACAGATCACTTCTTAGTAGGGTTAGGATAATTATTGCCCCATACCTTCGCAGAGGCAGGAGATTGCACTGTATGGTCTGCCTGAAGAGGCAGATGGATCCAGGAGGAATCCTTAGAGCTCTGGAGGATATTCTCATTGCCAGGGCTGGTTATCAGAAGTTCTGGACAAACTTTGGAACAAGGAAATTGATCGGATTGCTCCCAAGAGGCCTCTGCCTCATTGTAGAGCTCCTTGCATGCAATTAAACAATTTGGCAGATGTCCTGAGCGATGCTGGTGGAAAACTTGTAAGAAGTCCAGCCAAAGATGGGTTAGAGCTCATACTGGAGACTATTCCATGGCGGTCATGGCAACAAAGAAGCCTTTCTTCACTGCCACCACCACATCTACTCAGAGCTGTCCAGCTGAGCTGCTCTGTGTTGTTTGGGGCTTGCTCCATTTAGCTCACTAGGAGAATGATGAGGACAATTTGGCTACTTGCTGTGACAAGTTTGCTAGGCATTTCACAGATAAAATTGCTCAGCATCTGTCAATATTCCCGTGGCTATTATTTGGCTATTTTTCAGCTTGTACCACCTGAGGGTATGGACTGTATTCTTTAGAGTGTGAGGTCATTTGCTTGCCAACTTCACACTTTTCTTTAATACAGTATAAATTTAATACCCCTGTTACAGTATAAATTTAATACCCCAGTTATGTTCAGGGGTCAACACATTTTGGCTAATATTTGGCCAAATATAACAGTTTGCTTATCATCTAGGCCAGAGGTGTAAAACATAAGGCCTATGGAAGCTCTTTATCCAGCCCATGCGATAATGGGCTCTCCAAGCAGTGCAGTTTCTGCAGTGCCACTTCTACCAAAGAGATGGAGGAAGAGATGGGAGAAGAAGGGAGGAAGAGATGCAAGGAAGCCTGTGTTTCAGCTCGCAGCCCAAGCCTCAGGCTGCATGTTCTTTTTGGGATCAGAGGAAGGAATATGTCCAGCTCAAGGTCAACGTGCTAAAGTACTTTATTTTTCCTACATCTAAGGCAGTGGTTCCCAAGCTGGTGGGTCGCAACCCACCAGCCTAGAAAGCACTTGCCTCTGGCCCCTTAAGGGGCAGGGAAGGGAGGAAGGTAGTGACGTGATCCCCAGGATCACGCTGCTGCCAGGGATGGGGTGGGGGGGGGGTTCACTTACCTCCGCCTGTGTCAGCCACTGGGGGAGAGTGCAGGGAGTCCCACAGATGCCTCTGCAGGGCTCCTCAAGCTATAGAAAAGTTAAAAATAGCAATCAGCAACCACTTGCAGTTTCAGGACTGAAAACCAGAAGTGGTTTCTGATTGCTATTTTAACTTTCTTGGGGAGCACTGTAGAGGCATCTGCAGGGCTCCCTGCCCTCCCCCCCCCCAAAGACTGGCACAGGCAGAGGTAAGTAAACCGCCCTCTGTCCCTAGCAGCGGTGCGATCCTGGGAATTGCACAACTGCCTTCTCCCTATCCCCATGAAGACTTAGTGGCTCCCAAACTTCCAAGGAGAAGTTTGGGAACCGCTAGTCTGCGGCAAAGTATACAAGACAGAGCAAAGCAAAATTTTTGGAGTGCTGGCAAATGGGCTCGCAGAGTGGCAAAGTGGCGTGCTGGTATCGAAGGTCACGTCTACACCAAGCGCAAGTTAGTGAGAGATTATATAGGAAGGTGGTTGCTTATCAGTTAATCAGTGCTGACAAAAAAATAAATAATAGTTGAGAGCAAATGATATATGTGCATGGCCACTGCCTGGGTTCTCGTCATCTTATCAAGCCACATGCAGCTGACAACAGTCAGGCTGATGCCAGAAAAAAGATGCAGGTGCAGAGTAACTGGTGCTCTTGAAGCCTGATCAGAGCTGGGGTTGTGATGGACCTTGACTTATTGCCCAATCCTTATAATATTGGCAGGTGCTGTAGGCTTATACCATAGTCTTTCGAGACTGAAGGTTGCCAACCACCTGGCAGGTGCAGCGGCTGAGGTCTTTGGTTCATGTCCAAGTTCTTGTTGCTTCCCATGGGAACAGCTCAGCAAGAAAGCAGGCAGATCCCAGGGGCTGGGAGACACACAGACAGGAATACAAAAGGAGGATGGGTGCTGGGCCTTGTCCTGGCTGTTACAAGGCCTCAGAAGGCAAAGATCAAAGAAGGGGCAGAACAAAGAGGGGTGAAAGAGACAGAGAGAGACACTGCTGAGGCAGTAGTAGAAGCCAATTATCATATGGGCCTTTCACAGGCTGTTGCCCCCCCCCTTTGTATGCAGCACACACTCTGTCAGCACAACTGTGTAGTGTAAAACATTGGGACATAGAATCTGAACCATTAATGACTGCACTTGGCCTAATTTCCCTAGCTATACGTAGAGTTTCTTCTGAGGGACTGGAATCTGCTCCATTTTCACAGCACTGACTCTAGTGATCAGAGCTGCTCAGACACAGCAGGAGAGTGATGGTGATGAAGGTGGAGGCAGATGGAGTTCCTGACTCCATGCTTTTATACAGAATTAATTCAGTGTGGTTGATAGAGAGTCACAGATTTTGTTTTACTACACGCTTTAACGTATTTGTATTGCATGCAGACATGAATTTAAATCAGTTACTTTTAGAAATTAACAAAAATCCAACTGAAATAAAAGTCCGTTTCAAACATTTCAAGTACCTGTTTCAAAATCAATTTTTAACCATCCTGAGCAACTGTCGAATGTCTCCACACTCTTCCACAGAGAGTTTATGTGTCTTTTTAGATTGTGAATCCCACCTGTATTACATGTTGCTGAAAACCATTGATTTAGCAAGCTTCCAAAAAAAATGAGATTTTTTAAAATGGATCCCTGGCATACGTAGAAAAAAAATAAATGCAGTACCTGGGATAGTGTGTAATTCACCATAATTATGGAGAGTGAAAAAAATTATCAAGGGAACTATAATTTTCTGACGCAGATGATAAGGACTAGAGGGGAAATCTAATGAAACTAAGAGACAGGATGTTGATATACAAATAAAATGCATTTGTCACACTGTTCTCATAGCCATTCAAAGAACAGCACTGGAACTTACTATATTTTATTGTCTTATGTGATTTCAATTGTATCTTCATGTGATTTGAATTGATCCTTGCTCAGCATAGTTCTTATGATTGGGACGGGGGTTGCCTGAACAGGTAGGCAGGACAGTAAAGTCATTTCTAAGGGGGTGGGTGGGTCATCACCAAAAGCCTTAAAGATGACAATAGCACAGGCCAACACACATTTTGCTTCCTTAAACATTACACCAACTCCTGGGTATATTTGGGGTGCTGATTCCAAAAATGGCATCCGTTTTGCCCTATCACATCTAGTTTTGGAGACACGGCATAGCCTCTTTAGTGAATGGTTCAAGCCATGGCTACACCAAGGCTTCCTCATGAGGAAGCAGCTTGAACCATATCTCCAAAACTAGACGTGAAATTCATATCAAACCACCATAAAATTTGGGAAAAACTTTTCTGACCCTCAATTTTGTAGGCCTGTGTAGTTTGCCCTGTCCTGAAGAAACTTTCCTTATATCCAATGTTTTTGGATAATTTCTGATCAGTGTCCTTTTTTGGGCAAGGTGATCAAGTGAGTGGTGGTATCTAGTTCCAGGGATTTATGGAAGAAACAGATTATCTCGACCCCTTTCAATCTGGTTTCAGGCCAGCCTATGGGACAGAGATTGCCTCATCTTGATTGATGACCTATGCTGAAGATTTGACAAGGGGTGTGCTGGCTACCCATCAATTCTGAGCCCAGTTCAAGTTGTTGGTGATCACCTTTAAAGCCCTACACAACATGACAATTAAAAAGGGCCCTTATTAGGATAAAGTCACCATCTGAAGCAAAGGAGATGGCAACAAGGTGTAGGGCCTTTTATGTGGTAGCACCACTTCTGTGGAAATAACTCCTGGAATATCTGCAGAGAGTTCCCTCTCTATATGGTTTCCCGTGAGGGTTTAAAAACATGTCTATTTCACTTGGTTTTTGAGCAGGGAGAATGCTTCTAGGGACGTTTTTTTCAATTAGCATATATAGGTTTTATTCTTGCTGTCTTTGTGGCTTTATTGCCGTTTTATATTTTTTTACCTGCTTCTGTATTTTTTGAATTGTTCTTTATTTTATTGTACTTTTGTTTTTTTTAATTATTTTAATGAATAATATAACAATTTACACCATGTTGAGCTCTAAGAAAAGCAGTACCTAAAGCTTTAAAATAAATAAATAAATAAATAACCAAGCTCTCAAAGCATAAATGGTTTTTAAAACAGGGCTAAACAAGTATATAGAGAATTGGTATTGTACGGGATATTAAAAAAGATTAATGTGATTGAAGTTGATGCTTAAGATAGCCCTAGGGGCCACACTACATGCAACAGCAATCACATAACTGGCCCTGGTGTGCTTCAGATGTCGAACTGGAGAGGAGACAGAAGGAAGACAGCCAAACAAGAAGACGAGGGGGAGGGGAAGGAGTAACCATGCTGTAAAGGAGTAACCATGCTGTAAACCATGGTTTCCCAAGCTAGCCAGACCAGGTTTGCAGGGATGGGGTGGCAGAGGAATATTCCATTATAACAGCCCCCTCAAAACTCTCTTGAATAAAAGCAAGGCCTCTTCTAGAGTAAAAGCAAATGCAAGGATAAATGCAAGAGAACCACGATATGAGAATGGATGGACAGTAACATGTAACGGGAAGGGACAGCAGAGGAAAAAGAAGAGCTCCATGAGTCCCTGCGATCGAAAATGAAGCCAAGAGTTTCAGAAGAGGAGGATTACTGTGTCAGCATCCCCATTTGCTCTTGTTGAGGCCAAAGGGGCTTTACTTCGGCACTCCTCCTTACACACAGGTCCCACCCAGCTCTACTTGTATGTGTTCTGTGTGACTAGTGATTGCAGGGGACCTTCACCTACAGTTGTATCCTTCACATACAGCGAAATCCAGATTAAGATGGCAATGCTCCTTTACCCTCACATCCCATTGTGCATTTGCATTAGGACTCCTGAGTACAAGTTCCCTATTGCAACGGGGAATAGATGCATCAACAAAATCACTCAGGGACTAAAAAACAAAGTTGCTCAATCAAGGTAAAAAAGCACAATTTGCCATTTCTGTGTGGACAAGTAATAATAAATAAATATTTTTCCAACCCTATTAGACTAATATCTTCATGGCAGAAATCATCATGCTAATTATGTACAACTACTTTCCCGTTTGGCAGGACAACACAGCAAATTACTGTGGTTTGTGGAGCCCTTAGAAATTCAGTGAAATTCTACTAGACAAACAGCATTTTACTCTAATCAGTTTTCATCAACTCACGCAAAAGGGCAGACAACAAGAAAATGTGGATGATTTAGAAGTACAGATGGGGCTTCGTTATCCATGGGGGATCTGTTCTTGGACCCTCTCGTGGATACCAAAAACAATGGATAATGAAATCAGCGTATTCACCCCTTTAAGCCCTCCAGAAGCAACTGGAGCTGTGCTCCAATTGTCTCCAGAGAGCTTTCAGAAGCCATCAGAGGCTGCTTCCGTCCAGACGAGGGAAACCAGAAGTGACTTTTTATGCCATATAAGGCATTCTGAGGCCCAAAGGAGCCCTCCAGGCAACTCTGGATGCAGCTCCGGTTGCTTCCAGAGGGCTCAGGTGGGGGGGAAGTCTGGCTGCCAGATCCACAGATACTCAATCCATGGGTATGGAGGCCCCCAACGTAGGTTTCAAGTGATGCTATTGCATTTGTATCCTGCCCACCCTCCATATGAAGCTGCCTAACACAGTCAGACTGTTGGTTCATCTGGTTCACTATTGGCTACCCTGACTGGCAGTAGCTCTTCAACATCTCAAATAGAGGAATTTCTCTGCCCTATATGGGGATGCCAAGGATTGAATTCATGCCCTGTGATTGTCCATGGCCATCTATTTTAGGCTGATGTTTCAGCCCTGAAAAGCCCCACGTAATGTTTGTGGAGAAAATTTATCACTGCAGATTTCATGATGTCAAGCAGGGTAAACAGTTTGGGGATGACGTGAAAACTATTGCTCACTTCTAGCATTTTCTGAGTCAAAAATTTCTCATGGGAAGGCTTCTTGGTTTCTTCTCAACAAGCTACAACCATCCACAGTGGTGTTTTGTGCCACCTTGGAAGATTAGTTTTATTCAAATGAGAGGAATATGTTAGCCTGTTAACAAAGAAAATCTATTGAGCTTTCTTGCTTGAGTGTGCTTCAGCAAGGTGTGCTCAGCCATTGCAAATGAACAATTTAAGGTAAGAGCTTTGGCCTTCTAGTCATTTATCATAACATTTCTGCAGACTGCAGTGGCATTTATGATGCACCAAGTTTTAACAGCAGATCACAGATGAGTTGCACTGTGCAAGTCCCTTATCTCAGGCACTTAAAGGCAGCATTACAAGAAGAATGACACCTCATCATGACACCACCCCACAGGAGTGCTATTTCTGGCTTCCTTCTCCTGTTTCAATCACAAGAAAATCAGACTTCTGTACGCTTATGCTTCATTATCTTCATGCTGCAGGTTGAGAGCAATTGTTGAATAAATTAGCATTGCATTAGAGAACATGAAGCTCTAGACACAAATAAGAGCACTCTTCAACAAGTAAAATTAAAAGCATGAGGCAGGGTTTCTGAACCAGTGACCTTGGCAACATTATAGAGATCTGTTGGTGAAATCCGACAAACTAAGATTAGATGATAAAATGAGCATGAAATGGGAGTCATAAACATATGATATGGTTGCTATTGAAAATTTCCTGTGTTGGAAGTGCCCCATGGTGAGTCCTCACCACACCTGGTAATGTGTAGAACAATTTGCTCTGTGTTGCAATTTGCAGTATTGCTATACTGTGCATCACTGTTGATGGCAAGGCTGGAACACTCAGCACAACAAAGGGGGAATGTGACAAGGTGCTGCCCTTTCAGGTAGGAAGCTCGTATTTCTTGTAACATGTAGTTTCACCCTTGTCCTGTGTTAGGTTTTCTTTTTAAAGACTGGTGGAGAAACTTGCTCCTTGGAAAAGGAAAGCCAAAGATTCATTGTTTGCTCAATCCACTTCAGGAAATCTTTGGATTGCAGGCACTGCTGTGGGGGGGGGGGAGTGCAAGGTGGAGGGGAGATAAAAGACAATGGAAGAATGTGTGGATCCGTTCTACACTTGCCCCCCCCCCCATAACAGCTTTGAAAGCCTAGTTCAGTGGTTTTCAAACTTTTTCATCTCATGGCACACTGCCAAGGCACTAAAATGGTCAAGTCACACCACCAGGTTTTTGACAATTGCCAAGGCACACCATGCTGCCAGTGGGGGCTCACATCTCCCATTGGCCCTATAAAAAATGACCTTCTCCCAAATTCCTGTGGCACACCTGTGGACCACTTGTGGCACACCAGTGTGCCACGGCACTGTGGTTGAAAATGGCTGGCCTAGTTAGTTGGTTTCACTGCTCTGATTTTGCATCATTAATGTGGGGAGAATACTTGAGACGGTATTGTGAAGCTATTGTGATTCAGTTCATGATGCAACAGCAGGTTCCTAATAAGTACCACAGACAGGCATATTAACTTCATCCTAATTTGCTGCCACCAAGATTCTAACATGTAGGACACTTGATTCAAGACATCTAAAACTAAAACATCTGTCAGTACCAGATACATACTTTTAGTGACAACACCTTCCAGATGAATTATGTTAGGATGATCAAACTGCCCCATTATGCTGGCTTCTCCCAAGAAATCTCGCCTTTGTTTCTCACTGTAGCCCACTTTCAGAGTTTTAATGGCTACTGGCAACTCACGTTTCCCAGGTGGTTTCAAACGACCACTACATACTTCACCAAATTCACCTACAAACAAAAAACAAAGCTGAGTAAGCCTCCTCGGTCACTGTATGATCATTTAGGAGAAAACAAGTTAATTAGGTTTTAACGACCAGAAGGCTAGGTATGACCACCTGCTTACACAAGCTGTATCCCTGCTAATTGGGTAAGAGGCACTTTTTCAAGTGGGTGCTCCTTTTTTAGCAGGGGGAGAATAACTGGCCCACCTCACCCCAGCAGTGTCTGTTCTAGTGGCTGTCTGCTGGTATTCATTTGCATCTTTTTAGATTGTGAGCCCCTTTGGGGTCAGGGAGCCATTTAGTTATTTGATTTTTCTCTGTAAACCGCTTTGTGAACTTTTAGTTGAAAAGTGGTATATAAATACTGTTGTTAATAATAATAGTAATAAGCAAAGAAACTTTCTGCCTAGCTATATGACACTTCTACATCCCAATAACTTGAGCTTAAACACAAGCTGCATGTATTTAATTCTGCTTCTTATGAACTATACTCTCCTTATTAAAAAAGTTCTGTCTGACAGTGAATGTACACTTTAGATAACAGTCAGGGGTACACAAGTGTTTAGTATAATAAATACGAAAGTGTGAAACACACATTTTGAAACAGTGGTTGAATAGCAGAGAACTACTGTCAGTAGGGTGTTCCAAGCAGTACAGGAGGATACATGTTCCATTCACACTTTGTCTGTTTACCATGGCAAACACTGATTGTACACTGGTGTATCTCAGCTACTACATAAATTATGCAATGGCTCTTATTTCCACTGTTGTCTTCATGAAAGTCCAGCAGTCACATGGACTGTCATAGGAGGAGGGGGGGAAGAATAAAGGCACATATTTCACTGCACACACTTCCCTACTCTCCAATATTCTTGGTTTCCTTTCAAGCCTGAGGAGTCACAGAGCTCCTTACTCCTTAGACTCTTCTTGCTTCTGCCTTTTATATGTGGCTCTCCAATCTTTCAGTCTTGCCTGTGAGCAGGCCCTCACTACTGTGCCTTAATGAGTAGGCACACCATAGCAGAGTATCTTATTCCTCCTCTTGGGGCAATCAACCACTCAGCAGCAAGAATGCTGCTTCCCCTAAGATTCCCCCCACTGCTTGACCCCTTGCCTTCTGCTTCCTGAATCCCATCAGGGATCCTTCTTCTGCATCTTTGGGACTCAGAAAGGTATAGAGAGCCCTTGGATTGCCTCAATATTTTCTTATTGGAGAGACATGCATTTCTTTCCGGGTAATTTGCTTACACTATTTTTGCACATAGATGACACACTGGTTTCTGGAAAAGAGAAACACATATAGCAATAACAATATTGTTATCTATAAGTATTTTAATTAATGAAATCAAATCTAATTCTCAACCAGTTTCACAAATATCCTCCGATGCATGCAAAAGAAGATACGATCTTTCCCAATTCCAGTCTAAAATCCCTATAGGACACTAATATCTCTCTTTTATATTCACATTTCATGACCTGAAAAACTCTTTATATTGAGCCACTTCTCTCTAGAGGCCCAGTCTAGTGGGCAGTTTTACTGTGCAGGTCAACGGAAATGAAGAGGGATGCTGTCGCCCAGGTCAGGACTGGACGCTGCGCGTCTTCTCAGGAGAAGGGGAGCTCAGCAAGTACAGCCCAGATCCGGCCCACAGACAGGGGGTCTCCCTGGGAGTAGGGCCTGAGATCTCACAAAATCTCAGGGCAATCACATGCCCTAAAGCAGTGGTTCTCAAGCTCTCTGGGAGAGTTTGAGAGCCACTAAGTACTTGTGTGGGTGGGTGGGGAGGCAGCGGGGGCAGGGGGAAGGCAGCAGCGTGATCCCCAGGATTGCGCTGCCCAGGGGGGCTGCAGGGGTTTGGGTGCACTTACCCAAGCCTCCTGCAGCCTCCCCAGGCTGCGGGGAGCCTGGCGCGACCTGCAGCAGGGCTCCCCGCAGCAGTGAAAGTAAATGCAGAGTGAGTACGCTTCACTTCTGCTTCTGCTCCACCCAAGCCCCTTCTGCCCCCTGGGTGGCGTGGTCTTGGGGATCACACCGCTGCCTCTTCCCTGCCTCCAGGCTGCCCCCACCCCTTAAGGGGGCAGAGGCTAGGGCTCACAGGCTGGGGCGTTGCGACGCCCCAGTTTGAAAAGCCCTGCCCTAAAGGATTGAGTCCGGCTGGGCTGGCTGCAGGGTTCATAAGGAGCCCGGCTGCCGTAGGCACAGGTTGCTCCTCCCTGGGCTCAGAATGAGGGAAGAGAACACAGGGAAGCAGTTGCAACCCCGAGCGCTTCTCCATATCTGTCTCTGGCCTCGAAGGGGCCTAAGGGACAAGCAAACCCTGGCAAGGCTTAAGGACCACCCGACCCCTGGTTGCCCAGGGGTACTAGACACCCAGCTCCTCCAGGGCCTGGGAGCAACCCCTGAGAACCCATCTCAGGCTATAGCCCCCTGGAGGAAGCCCTCCAGAGGCAGTCCTTCCATGGGTGCCAGCCCAGGCCAGCAGGAACAATACAACCTGGCTACCTCCAGAGGCAATAAGCCCATGCGGAGGAAAAGCTTCAGACACCGTCCACCCACAGACAACCCCTCCTGTGAGGTGCAACAGGAGAAGGTCTTTCTGACTGGAACTATTTGCAAAGACTGTTGTACACCCGTGATCCCTGTGACACCAGGAACAGTCTTCTGTAAGGACTTTGGTACCAGCGAAGCTGCTGTAAAGTCACAGTATCAATGAAAGTGAAAGCCTTAACAAGAATAAACCACTTGTGTTGACCTCTCCAGAGACCTTCTTGACCAGGTACGTTGGGAAAGCCCCGAACCCTTGACAATGGAGCCCCATCCTGGGGGAAGCTGAGCAGGCCTCCACCATGATCATAACAGATGCTTACAGCATTTATCAGAATTTCAGTTTTTGAAATTCTGAATTATCTTTCTTGTTTCTGGTTTTTTTTTTCTGGACTTTGTTCAGACAGTTATGCATACACAGGGTCACAGTGCTCAGTTTGCGTCTTCATCCTTACAGAATGCTGCTTTCCATGTTGGCATCCTTCAGTCTCGGAAGACTATGATATCGCGCTGTGAATGGTGGTTCTGGAACAGAGTGTCCTCTCCAGTGTGCGAAGCCTGGGTAAAGTAGATATGGAGGATAGACTGTTTCCCATGCAGCAAATCCCCCCTCTCAACGTCGCTGAAATGGTCCAATGGAAAGGCAGAAGCCAATACGGTTGGTTCCAGCAGCGTTGCAGGAGTTGCCAGAACGTGACTGTGTTCAGCCATGAACTGCCTCAGGGACTCCGGCTCCAGATTATGCCTCGAAGTTGACTCCTGAAGCCTTTTCCATAACTGGATGTAGCCACAAGGCAGCGGAGGTTTGGGATCAGAGTTTTCCTTCTCTCAGATGAGCTGCCTTCCCAGGCTATCGAGTCCCATCTACCCGGTGGCTGTTCAGTCGCCTCTTACGACAAGTACAGCCAAACTGAGGGCCTATTCTTATCCCCAGCCCCCAAGGGATGATGCTTTACCCAGGTATTTATTAACATACACTGGAGAGGTTTAGATGTTAATGACTAAGCAGTCCCTTCTCTCATGAGATTAGGTCATGAATGTGCCTCGAACATGCATGTCCAGGCACACTGTGGTTCCACCATCTAAACATCTGTGCATATCTGGTGGCTTATCTGTGCCATCATTCTACAAAGCAGGTGGTTTTGTGTGTGGACCTGTGTGGTCCTGTGTGGACAGATTTGGCTGCCCAACTGCTAAGCGCATGTCAATCTCAGTACTGGAGTACCCCCTGATCCCTGCCCACCTACCCCCAGGAATGCCCAGAACTCAAGATATGGAGGAATTACTCCAATCTAAAAACACAGGTGGGTTTGATAATGGCATTTCAAACAAAGGATACTGGATGACTGCAAGTGACCCAGCATCTTTTTAGGTTGCTGAACCTGCACAGGAGATTCTGGGGAGTTAAAAGTGTCCAAAAATTCAGAAAAATAAGCAAAAAAGTGGGGGACAGGGCATTTGTCACAGTAGTGCATAGCATATTTTCAGATTTCCCCCATCACTGTTTATTTTTTCTCCCAATAAATCATACGTCCCCAGTAAATTGAATCATTGCACCTATATCTTTGTCTCTCTTATCCTTATTATACACCAAACCGAGATGTGACATGGGTCATTGCACCTAGGTCCCTGGCTCACACATTCAAATCCCTTAGTGCAATGTTTCATATGTCTTAAAAGACACCAGGTAGCATGGATGACTCACTCAGGGTGCAGCCCTAACTTGCGCTGGAAGCAGGCAGGCCAGCAGACCTGCACTGAATCTAGTGCACGTTTGGGGCACAAAGCGGCACAGCCCGAGGCAAAGGGAAACTTTTCCCCTTACCCCGTGTTGTGCTGCAGTGGCCCCAATGGGTCTACTTGGATCTGAGCCACCTGATGAGGTGATGCAAATCCAAGCACCCGGGGACTGTCCTGGGTCACCCAGGAATGGGGTCAGGATCTAGCATAACTGCCAAATCCTGGCCCCACCTCCCAATCCCTGCCCACTTACCCCCAGGAATGCCTACCCCTGTCCTAAAATGCCTCCCTCCCACCTCCTTCCCGCCCTCCCCATGCCCCCCAACCCCTGCGCTGGCCAGGCTTGACCAACACAACTCACCTCTCCACTGGGACTCGTATCGACAAGGGGGAGGCAGGCGCAGGGTCATGCACCAGCCTATCTTGCCTCAGAGTGGCACAAAAGTGGTTTATGGCATGGGACCTGTATTGGCCCAAGTTCATGTTTGGATTGGGCACTCACTCTCTCTGTGCATATGTATAGTGGCCTACATCACAAACCTTTCATTATCATATAAAACCATTTTAAAGGAAAAACCTTATCTTAGAACTTAATTTTATTCTTATAAACACCAGTAATTTTTCAGTGACAGGATCTTGAATCAACTCTTTCTTATTCAATAATTTGCCATTTCTTTGCACCTGAATGTTCATCATCTCAGGAGAGAGAATAAAAGAGAGAAGTTGGATCATCTCTCTATCTTCTTACCAGCTCCAATAACTCTTTCGATTGATATGCATGAGGCTTCTATTTCCTTGGCAAACTCATGGACAGCTTGACTGGGGTCCTCGTAGGTATGTGGGTCAACGTATGTCCTTACTCCTGGCAATTTAACTGTGTATAAAATTAGAGTTTAAGATACTGCAAGTTATGATGGATGAGGGTTACAGGAAAGGTACTTAACTAGCTGGCACAGAGGTGTAGAGAGAAATATATCACATTACTTATGAAGATGAGTGACTACTGACAAAAACTTATCTCATACTTGTCATGGCAGTAGTCTATTGTGTATCTTGCCATGACAATATGAGATCAATTTTTAAAGAGAGTTGTGCAGGTATACACACATACATTTTTCATCGCACAGATGGGGTTGCAGCTGAAAATCTGCCAAGTAAGATACAATTATAACTGGCTATCAAATTCCACTGCATCAAAAAAAAAAAAAAATGGAAGGGAGTTAATTCCAAAGTAGGTGTATCATTGGCAAATTAGTAAAAATTTTGAGGAAAATGTACGTCCATCAGATCAGTGGTGCTCAAGCTGGTGGGCTACAACCTACCATTGAAAAAGGGTCACTTTCTCCTTAAGGGGAATGACCCAGAAATGGGCGCAGCGATTGTGGTGTTGCAGGCACCCAGAAGCATTTTAATATACCTGGGGACGACGACTGTGCAGCCTCATGGAGGATCTTGGATGCTCGCAGTCCCCTCTGTGAGCCTCCCCTTCACGGAAATGGGATCCGATCTGCAGTTGGAGCCCACTTCCGGTTTCAGAAACTCTGAGCTCTGGAACTCTGACTGCAGATTGGAGCCCAATGCTGTGGAGGGGAGGCTGCACAGTCCCCCTAGGTACGTCAAAATGCTTCTGGGTGCCTGCGGTGCATCAGGACACCCCCTCCCATCCCAACCCCCACCCCCGCAAGCATTTACCAGTGCTTCTCAGGCTTCCTGAGAGTTTGTGAACCACTGGCCTAGATTCCTGAAAATCTTTCATCTAATGAGGAAGTCCACAAATATCCAGTTCCTTCTGACACATTTTTATAAATGTGGTATGATGGCTTCTGTCAACATATTTACTATATTTTAAAAGTATCAGCATTATGGATGGGACAGAGTTCTTTCTGTACCCTCTAGTGGGGATGGAAACATCTCTGGAATGGGCCCAGGATCTGCTGCTGTTGAACAGGTTCTGGTCATACTTCAGAAATAAAAGTGATGCTGAGACGTTTTGCAAACCCCTGGATTGATTCACCTTGCACTTGAAGGATTTTTCCCCAACAAGGAAATCTAATTTATGTAGTTCCCTTTGCTGGATTGAATTGTAAAAACCATTCCAGAGTTTTGACAAACTAGAATGAAATCATTCTGCTCTCTGCCCAAAGTCAGTGGAGCTGAACGCTGCAGTTCCCTAACTAGAACATGAATATAATATTAAACGGGGCGGCCCTCGTTATCTGAAGATACTGGAATCAGCAAATTTGAGCACCCCAAAGCCTCTGATCCTGACCAGAGCTGAGGACTCCTGAGGGCCAAAAAGCATAATTTCTGGTTTTTGGCCAAAAACTGGAAGTTGGGCTTTTTGGCTCTCTGAAGGATTCAGAAGGTTTTCTGAGCGTTGGGGAGGCTGCATGCAGCCTCTGGCTCCAGTCAGATTCAGAGGGCTACAGTGTATAATATAAAGGTGGCCAAACCTGAGGGTTTGGAGCCTATGGCTATTCAAATCCGTGGATACCAAACCCATGGATACTGAGGGCCACCTGTATATTACACACCATTAGAAAGAAAACTAATACTAGAAAGTTGAGCAGCGCAGTCCCTGAGTGCATTATCTCAACTTTACTCACTGTGGCCATTGTGAAAATGCATCTTTTCTTCGTCAGGGTCTTGTTTAGCTTTACTGTAGCCACATCGCCTGTTATGAAACAAAATGTAAGGAATGACATAAGGATCTGTCCCACTGGTACCATTACACTATACACAAACTCTCAAAAAGAAAAGAAAAGTTTCCTAAGCCCTGCACCAACATTTTCTATCAGGTTTGAGAGGGAAGAGGTCTCTTACAGGCAGAATGGAAGGAGTATCTGTAAAACACTGGTTTTATCTGCATATGGGTTGCAGAGAACCTATTATCCAGACCTGCTTTTCAATCCAAGTACCAGAGATGGGAACTTGAGTCAAGTGAGTCGTGAAAACACACGTTTTTCACTGACTCTTGCAAACTCAAGTTATGCAAGTTAAAGACTTGGGAAAACACTTGATTCTGGGGCTAATGACTTGGAAAGTGCCATGGATTTGGGAGACTTGATTTGCCCAGACACAGCTTAGGGATGCTGCATGTGTACTCTGATGTTGAGCTGCTTCCAGGTTGCCCAAAAGACCTCGTGCGGTGAACTGGAAGCCGGGCATTCATCTGTGCGAGCTTAACTTTTAGTTCCAGCAGGCAGCAGTCTTGTGTGCTTTTCTCCAGCAGAGAAAGGCAGGGTTTCTGTTCTTTTCCTATCTGATTGTTTGTTTGTTAGGGAGGGAGAGCTACAGCTTAGCTTTCCTCCCTATAGCCACAGCCAGCCAGCCAATGCAAGCAGTGTGTTGTTCGAGATGTGCAGAGAAGTCAAGACACAGGCTCTCACACCCCATAGTTATTATTAGTTTAGATTATTTATTGCTACCTCTATTATTATCAGCCAGCCACTGCCAGATACTGGGTATTTTTATCTATGTTCTATCTCTACTAGTAGGCAACCATTATGCACACACACATACACTGCCTCCATTGGGGGGGGGGGGGAGCTAGAGCCACCAGTTGATAGGGGAGGTCACATTATAATGTGCGGAGTTGACAGGAGCCAGCCATTGCCAACCCAGGGGACAACCACTCATTCACCAGTGGATGGCAATGTCAGAAGAATTATTAATAACAATATTATTATTTGTCAGCTGAGGCACTGGATACATAGAGGTTCTAGACCTATTAGAACGCCTCACTGTTTCTCTGTTCTGGAAAACATTCCTTCCTCCCAAGAATGGAAGATCTATCGGCCAGTCCTCTCCACCGGTCCTATCAGACACACACAGGTGGGAACCAGGCAGGCTGTTCAGGCAACAAATTAGAAACAGTGTATTTCTCTTCCAGAGAGACAGTGTATTTTTTCCTTCCCTTTCTTCCTTAACTTTATTGAGATACATAATAGTACAGTCAGTGTGTAAACTGAGCAGCGGTGCCTGATTTTTCCTAGAAGCAGCAGCAGGCTGCCAATTAAGAGCCCAATCCTGAGCTCGGCATGCTGGCTCACTACTGGTGCGCACTGCTGCAAACGTGCCATAAGGCACATTTGTGAGCCCTAGCACCAGTGCTCTGCCAGTGGTAGCCCAGCGCCAGTTGGAGTTGGGCTACCGCTGGGTGAGCACTAAGAGTCGCGCAGACCGCCGAGCAGCAGCAGTAAGGTAGGTGGAGGTGTTGGGGGGAGGTGGAGAGGAGGCATTACGGGGGGAGGGAGGGAGGTCTAGTAGAGCTTTGCTCCACCGGATTCAGAGCCTCCACGTCAGGCTCACCACCCATAAGAACAGCCCCGCTGGATCAGGCCAAGGGCCCATCTAGTCCAGCTTCCTGTATCTCACAGCGGCCCACCAAATGCCAGAGGGAGCACACAGAGACCTGCATCCTGGTGCCCTCCCCTGCATCTGGCATTCTGACATAGCCCATTTCTAAAATCAGGAAGTTGCATGTACACATCATGACTTGTAACCCGTGATGGATTTTTCCTCCAGAAATATGTTCAATCCCCTTTTAAAGGCATCTAGGCCAGATACCATCACCACACCCTGTGACAAGGAGTTCCACAGGCCGAGTACACGCCGAGTAAAGAAATATTTTATTTTGTCTGTCCTAACTCCCCCAAATTTTAGTGGATGTCCCCTGGTTCTGGTGCTGTGTGAGAGGGAAAAGAGCATCTCTCTCTATCCACTTTATCCTTCCCATGCATAATTTTGTATGTCTCAATCATGGCCCCCTCAGGCGCCTCTTTTCTAGGCTGAAGAGGCCCAAACGCCGTGGCCTTTCCTCATAAGGAAGGTGCTCCAGCCCAGTAATCATCTTAGTCGCTCTCTTTTGCACCTTTTCCATTTCCACTATGTCCTTTTTGAGATGCGGCGACCAGAACTGGACGCAATACTCCAGGTGTGGCCTTACCATCGATTTGTACAACGGCATTATAATATTAGCCGTTTTGTTCTCAATACCTTTTCTAATGATCCCAAGCATGGAATTACCCTTCTTCACTGCTGCTGCACATTGGGTCGACACTTTCATCGAGCTGTCCACCACCACCCCAAGATCTCCCTTCTGAGCTGTCACAGACAGCTATCATCCGACATCGAGGCTCTTGATTCTCCGCCGACCTTTGGCTCAGTGGAGAATCAAGTAGCCCCATTGCTGGGCTACTTGCTTTACCTGGGGGAAGGGGATGAAAGTTAGGGTTAGGGTTAGCTGCTGCAGCCCCATGCCCCGGGCAGCTCAGGATTGGACTGCAAGTCCAGCCATTCAGCCAGGCTTCCAGACCTGTTCTTCTCACTAGGTTAGCAGAGCCCATCTTTGGCTGCATACCTCTGACCCCTGTCAATTCTTCTTCCCCAGAGTGAAGCTCTCCCTTGGCGCCATGGGCTGCAATGTGCCACACCCTCCACACTTTGCTGGGAGGCAGCCAGCCCCAATGGAATGCAATGCAGTGTGGGACCACATTTATTGCACTTGACTTCAGGTCAGCCCATCATTTCTGGAAGACCGGAGGTGTGTCTCTGAGCAGTGCCACAAATGCTGTCAAGTAGCCCTCTGATGCCTCAGGTTCACACTACAGGTCAGCCCATCGTTGCTAGAACACCATGACTGGAGGCGGGTCTCTGCGCAACGCCACAGAAAATTTCTATTCAATACCACAAGACAATAAGATAAACCTAAACTGTACTGTTTTCTTATTCAGAAACCTAAGGAAGTTTAAGGAAAACAATCATGAGGAAGTTTTGAAGGGCTATGAGTGAAAATTAACAATGGGTGATTTCAGACTCCTCATATAAATAACTAGAGTTATTGTCAAATGATTTGCTTTATAAACAAAACACCCAACTGAGACTTCATTGGGGGTTATTTAATCCTTACAATTGATCAACAAAGGGCCAGTATGGCAAATACTTCTTGTGAACTGGATCCATGAAATTAACAAGGTATGTATTCATGGCACATGCATGACCTGGCCTCTCTATTGCTCACAGACTTTTCTTAATTGCATGGGGGGAAGAAATGCATCTGAGTTGGCTCTCTACACGTGACTGCTACACCCACTTTAAGGCCCACTCCCACAATTAAGGAAAATGGCCTGAATAGGAGGGGAGGGGCCACCATTATAATTCTTGGGTGACTTGAGTCAAGGGGAGGCAGAGACATGGGACACCAACTCGAGTCTTGGTGGTGTGGCTCTGGCACTTCCCTGCCCTAAAGTCATCAGGAGGGGCCCTCCTGCAGGTACCGCCACTGACTGAAGTTAATTTATGGTGACACAGAAAAGGGCCTCCTCTGTAGTGGCGCTGCAACCGTGGAATTCATTCATTCTTGAATTGAGCTTGGCTCCTCCCCTGTCAGCATTCTGGCAAGGCCTGAAGACCCAGGTGTTCTTTTTTTCTGTTATGGTGGGAAGCCCCAAGGCTGGTTTTTATCATTGGCCTGTGATTGTTTATTGATTGTGGTTTGTTATTGTGATTGTGGACTGACTGATTGTGGTTTGATTCCCTCTCTGGTCCTGGTTGTGGGGGGAGGGGGTTGAGGGGAGGGCCCTGTGTCCCTGGATTAGCTGCCTCTGGCTCCCCTCTGTTTTGGAGGCAGTTCTGGATTCCCTGCTGTGTGTGTTTTTGCCAGGTTTGTTTTCCTCTCTGGTCCTGGATGCGGGGGGAGGGAGGTCCCCTGGGAGGTGGGGGATAAGAATAGGCCCTCAGTTCAACTGCACTTGTCATAAGAGGTGACTAAACAGCCACCGGGTAGGTGGGACTCGTTAGCCTGGGAAGGCAGCTCATCTAAGAGAAGGAAAACTCTGATCCCAAACCTCCACTGCCTTGTGGCTACATCCAGTTATGGAAAAGGCTTCAGGAGTCAACCTCGAGGCAAAATCCAGAGCCGGAGTCCCTGAGGCAGTTTGTGGCTATATACAGTCAGGTTCTGGCAACTATTGCGACGCTGTTGGAACCAACCTTATTGGCTTCTGCCTTTCCATTGGGCCATTTCAGTGACGTGCAGAGGGGGGATTTCCTGCATGGGTATCATCAAGTGGGGCTGGTTTACAAGAAGATGCATTGTCTGAGCTGCCCATGATGTTTTTGTATAAGCACAGAAATGCTCATTCACACGTTTATAATACTGAGTGTAATGAGAACTGCAACGTAAAGGAGAACAGAAAGCACTTGTCTTCATTTTACGTACACATGAGGAAAATAATTTTCTATAGGTGAGTACTTGTACCTATTGCTGTGCAGCTGAATGGTAAGCTGTAATTGTACTATATTGTTACTGAGGAAAACATAATGTATTGAGCTTCCCAATTCTATGGATGTCGTTCATTCAGAAATAAAATCTACAGTGGGGCTTAGTCTCCAGTAAGAACACATACAATGCAGTCTGAGACTTGCTTTATCTATCTCTGGTCGAAGGAAACAGACTGAGTTACTCAGTTGATAAATTTACCAAATATGGATTTGCATTTTGTTGATCATCTCCCTATACTGGAAACAATGTCTCCTTCACAAATTTATATCTTTTATTCCCAATCCACTAAAAAAAAAATGAGGCCTGGATCACAGGTCAATGCTTTTCCATGAATGTAAAACAGAAGAAGGGTATTTCCATTCTAAATATTCTTGGGGCATTTTATCTGGTATAAAGCTGAATTTCACTCTGACAATCACCTACTTAAATATTTATCACATTTATCACACAGAATATTTATCGTAGTAAAAATGAAGCTCCTCCAACAATTTTATAAGTGAGCAAATGGGCTCATAGAAGGATAACTAATGTTATTGGTGAAGGAGCCATGCACACAAGCCAATGTAACTAATTATACAAGGCAACAGTAGAAGATTATTCATCCAGAAGGGTAATGGATGATAAAGGCCTGCAGCTTTTCAGCACAGGCCAGGAAGCTCTGACCAGCTGGGCTTACACAAGGCCTCCCCAGTTTAGAGAAGTCTATAAACACCAAAAAAGCCATCTGAATCACCTAAATCAGCATTTCTCAAACTGTGGGTTGGGACCCACTAGGTGGGTCATGAGCCAATTTCAGGTGGGTCCCCATTCATTCCAATGTGTATTTCATTTCTAATGTATTAGACTTGATGTTACCAAGATATGTGACTGCATTTAAAGAAATGTTACAGATCTGTACTTTTAACAAGCTACTATGTATATGATTTTAACAGTGATAGTCAATGGGGCTTACTCCAGGGTAAGTGTAGATAGGATTGAAGCTGTTGCGATGTTTGGGGAATTTTCTTTAAACATATAAGCAATTGTTTGTTAGGAGGGTTTTCTTTTATTTCAAATAACGCAGATACTCGCCTATAAGTCGGTCTCACAGATAAGTCGAGGGTGGGTTTTGAGCCAGAAATAATGGAATTTTCTATTACCCTTACA
The DNA here is from genome assembly GCF_035046505.1 of Tiliqua scincoides. NCBI lineage: Eukaryota > Metazoa > Chordata > Lepidosauria > Squamata > Scincidae > Tiliqua > Tiliqua scincoides. The sequence goes on from NC_089825.1 coordinate 72,514,332, forward strand.
CAAGTCAGGGGAGGGTTAAAGCTTAGAGGATGACTACAGTTCTGTCTGATTTTACCCAAGGCCAGATTCTGAAAAATAACCTACCAGTAATTGTTACCTAAGAACTGTACAGTCTCTAATTCAGTCATTTACAAGCACTGTGCTGTGGCACACTGGTGTGCCGCAAATGGTCTGCAGGTGTGCTGCAGGAGTTTGAGGGAGGGTCGTTTATTAGTAGGACCATTGGGGAAAGTGAGCCCCCCCATCAACAGCATGGTGTGCCTTGTCAATTGTCAAAAGACAATGGTGTGCTTTGACAATTTTAGTACCATGCCAGTGTGTCATGAGATGAAAGAGGTTGAAAATCACTGCTCTAATTTATTTTAAAAAATATTAAAAGATCATAAGATACATGTACCACATAAAAAAACACAAACCAAATGCACTGCCTCCCCATATGTCAAAATGGGCACAGTAGGGACAAAGGTTTAGTATCACCATCTCTCTGCTATACTACAGCAGTTTGCTACATTCAAGGAGAGGATCACAAAACTGATTTTGCCTCATACACAGTCTGAAGTAGATCGTCCAGAATTCCACCACTTTCATCTACCGCCTCATTCTGTATAATGGCTTTTCACTGCTATCACTTCACATGTGAACACAGATGAGAATCTGGACATCTTCCAATGTGAAAAAAGCAAAACATAAAATATAAATAATTTTACAAGACAGTCTGAGAGGCAAACTTCCTTTTGCTGTGCTGCCTAGGAAAGTCTGCAATATCTTTTAAGAGTTTATATAAATTGTTTCTGTCACACAACATACAGTTAATGAATGAAGACTTGCTGTCTTTCTCCATTTACCCATTAAACAATATATCATCCTAGGTTTGATTTCAGACAAGAAACATATATTGACAAGAGGGAAATCGTGGAACGTACAGTATTTTTAGACCGGATGGCTCTGTACATTGTCTTAAACACAATTTAAAAAGGATTTTTAAAAGTAACAGTTTCCCCTTTTGAGGAAACTGAGGGCCCAATCCTATCCAATTTTCCAATGCTGGTGCAACTGTGCCTATGGGGCTTGTGCTGCATCCTGTGGTGGTGGGGCACTCACAGAGGCCTCCTCAAGGTATGGGAACATCTCAGGGCTGCATTGAGGCTGCACCGGTGCTGGAAAGTTGGATAGGATTGGGCCCTGACACTGTTGTGACTTCCAGGATTTCATAAATCTTACAAAACAGCTGCTGTGTCTACCATCTATACTCTGATGTTAGTTCACTGACCTGTCCTAAGAAAACAACTGTCACTACTAGATTATCCTTTGATGAGGACAGTGAGGAAACTGAGGACAATCCCAAAACAGACTTCTTAAACCTTCATTATTTTAATAATATTATCTGGGAGATTTTAACCCCACATTTCAGGTGAAAGACCTCCCAGAGAGGTGAACATGTTTAAAATTACAACATAAAAGCAGCATAAAAACTACAGAAGCAGAAGAGATTAAAAAGAACCAGTTAATATACTATAGAAAGGCAAGGGCAAATGAAAAAGTCTTTGCTGGGTCCAAAAAACTTAAGCCTCCTTGAAGAGATCATTTCCAAGTTGAAGCACTGTAACTGGAAAGGCCCTGGCATGACCAATGCCTCCCTTCCTGAAGGCAGGTTGACCTGAACGAGCACCTCAGAGGAGGATTTTTTGTAATCATATTGGTTTTTGTGAGTGTCAGGGAAAGTGGAGAGGAGTGAGTCCTGTGAGTAGAAGGCGGACCAAGGGGAGTAGCACCTAGTGGTTAGTGTGCCTACATTCCTTCCTGCTCCCCACTTTTCTTTTATTGGACGAAAAGCTGAGCAGGGAAAAACTGTGGTAGTTTATATCTGCTGCCACCATCCCAGTCTACAGTCAAAAGGAAAAATCCCCTGCCCATGAAAACACTGAAATCCAGGAGTTCTTATTGAAAATTAAACCTACAGAAGAGTCTGCAGGGCAAAGAGATATAACTTATGCCAATGTGGCGTGCACTGCATCCTGCAGTGGGGAGACAATCAAAGAGGCCTCCTCAGGGTAAGGGCACGTTTGTGACCTTACCTTGGGTCTGCATTGTGGCTAGGTCAGTGCTGGAAAGTTGGTTAGGATTGCGCCCTGTTTTAAGAGTGTCGAGGAGTGATTCTTCCTCTGCATCCCAACTAGAAACATGCTGCTGTATTTTATATGGAGTGTAGTTTCCAAGCAGCCTTAAAAAGTAGCCCATTGTACAACTCACTGCAGAAATCTAAATGGGATATTACCAGAGCATGGGTAACTGTGGCCAGGCTCTTTGTCCAAGAAAAGCCATAGCTAATGCACCTGCCTTACTGCCCAATCCTATTTGTCTACTCAAAAGTAAGTCATATTATAGTCAATGAGGCTTACTCCCAGGTAAGTGTGCATAGGACTGCAGCCTTAGGGTGCAATCCTAACCCCTTATGTCAGTGCTTTCCAGCACTGGCACAGCGGTGCCAATGGGACGTGTGCTGCATCCTGCAGTTGGGCGTCACTCACAGAGGCCTCCTCAAAGTAAGGAAATGTTTGTTCCCTTCCCTCAGAGCTTCATTGCTGGAAAGCACCGACATAAGGGGTTAGGATTGCGCCCTTAGCTGATAAAGGATGCCTCATGCCAATAAGGTCACCTGGGCCTGCAAAACCGAAGATACTTACTCCTCACAGTTCTCTGCACTGATTTTCCCCTCTTCTCATATTCACTTTAAGGTTCTTGTACTTTCTTTCAATTATCTTCATAGTCTTGCTCCTTTATTGCTATTTTATATGCAGTTCCTTGGACTGTTTGCTCCAAAGATACTAAGGGCACAATCCTAACCAGGTCTACTCAGAAGTAAGTCCGATTCTTTTCAATGGGGCTTACTCTCAGGAAAGTGTAGTTAGGACTGCAGCCTAATTTTCTAATTAAACCTAAAATTACCCTCGTGAAAGCTACTCCCCAGTGAAAGCTACACCTCTCCCTACTTACACGTGACTTGGTCCCTGAGCAGGAGTCTGCACCACTTGGCCAGAGTGATCAAGTCTAGAAGGCAGGAAGTGATTATGGGTGCAATCCTAAACAACTTTCCAGCACTGGCATAGCTATGCCAGTGGGGCATGTGCTGCATCCTCAGTTGGGGGGCAGTCACGGAGGCCTCCTAAAGGTAAGACAATGCTTGTTCCCTTATCTTGGGGCTGGAAAGTTGGTTAGGATTGCACTCTATACCAAAGAACTCTGGGAGGCAAGAAGAATTCACATCTCCTGTGCAAATACCTTATTTTTCCTTTAATGAGCATCTTTCCACATATGGGACAGCACATGTGCAACAGCCACAATCCCATATACACAACTGTGCAGCAGCATGTGCAAATTAGTCCAAATGTCCCTGAACCTGCATAGTATGACAACCGATCCCCTTTCCTCTTGCAGTTCCCCATCACTGACCCACCCTTCTGCCTGACATCTGACTCTCTGCCTTCATGCTGCACACCCATGCTTTCCCTTGGCTTTTGAGCCCCAGTCTTCTCCACATATTCTTCCCCAGTTTTTCCTTCTCAAATGTCTCTCCCTCCCTTTGGGTATCTTTTTAGACTGTGGTTCCCTTAGGACAAGGAACGATCTTCCCAGTCTGTATACAGCACCAGGCACACTGCAATAGGAATTATTATTAGATAATTTGTGTTTTTTGCAATTCTAAATAGATTATTCAATGTTGTTGGTTTTTAAGGAGAAAAAATTACATACCAAATCTATGATTAAAATGTGGTCACTTAAATGGAATTTATTCAACAGCTACATGACCTTGAGGAAAGGACACTACTTAATAAAGGAACGTCTTAGGATATTTGCAAGTAAATCAAGTCTGTAATGCACTTTGATTGTTCAGAGCAAAACAAAACCAATTTTAAATTCTCAAGACACCAATAAAATGTCAGAAAAGAATGCATCCACATATGGATGTTGGTTTGCCAAAACACCACACTGAATATTTGCCTGACCTCTGGTTACAAGGACTGTTGTCAATGGGCTTGCGCACCCCACTGTACTTATATCTCAGTGCTAAGCTGTAATTTATGCACACTTCCAAGGAAAGCAAAACATTGTACAGCTGCAGCAAAGTGTCATCTCTTTAGGAAGGGTGCACAAACTACTGTAGCTGCTGGAAAATCTATACTTCTGTGAAGTCCATATGGAGCTATGTTAGATTGAGCAACTGACCCATCTAGCCCTTATTTTTTCTAAAGCCCAGTGGCCCACTTTGATGAGGAAAGGCTGCTTTCAGTGGCGACAACAGGGAGGGAGTGCTTGAACTTTTCACCACATACCCACCTTCCCACTCCATTACTTTCTGCCCCTGTATTGAAGACTCTTGCAGGAAAAAAAAGCTACTTGGGGGGCAAGTCAGAGTGGGGAATTGTGACAGTTAAGTGTTCCCACACCTCTTTGCTCTCAGAAGCAGTATTTCTCATCTTAAGAGGATGTGAGGGGCAAACCACATATGACATTAGAAGAATCATTAGCACTTTTGCCCTTGATTTTTAGCATTAAAATAGCAGCTCTGTGTGTGTGGGGGGGGGGGGCTGACCAAGATTAGGATGTGGCATATGGGGAAGTTTAATTAATCCTCTCCCGCATGCTTCTGTGGAAGTGAAAATCACTCCCACATGAAGCTGCTTATTAACCTTAGGCAGGAAGCTGCCATTGGCATCAATGGCCTTCTGGGACTAAAAGAAGTGTCAGGAAGGGGCATTTTTTTTTAATGTGGAAGAATGTTCAATCAGGCAATCCCCCACTTGCAGCCATGCCATTCAGGAATGGCTTCACCACGTCATTTGCTACCACTGTACTGCAATGGCAGAACAATATATGTTAGTATGCCAATGCGTACCATTCAATCCCAACTGTCACTCCTTTAATGAAAGTGCTGTTTTGGAGAAACGGGAATGGAGAAGATGGAGGAAACGGGAATGGAGGATGGGTGCTTAACCTTTCCCTACCTGCAACTCATGCCAAGCTGCCTACCTGCATGGTCACAGATGCTTGTTTATCTTGCAAACACACTTCTGGATGCCCTGTGTAAACATTGGTAGGTAGGTAGATGGTTTGGTGGGAGAAATGGCAGAGGAAAACAGAGGGCAAGAGAATAGTTAAATCACCCTTTCTTCTTTAGAATGTCTCCTATCAAAGGATAGTTTCTTTAAAAAAAAAAAATGGGGGATGACATTAGATGTTTATTACACACACCAGCACACAATCTGTACTTCCTCCCTGAATTAGAACTCTTTGTTGAACAAGATTCAGTGAGTAGAAGTGTCACTTCCCCTCCCTACCCTGATTTTCTGGCAAAATGCCTAACTAAGGGTGCAATCCTATCCTGTGCTAGAACAGGCAAGCCAAGAGGCTTGCGCTGTATCCAACACAGGATAGGTGCCCAAAGCAGCTCAGCCAGAGGTAAGGAGAAACTTTTCCCCTTACGTCCGAGTAAGCCACCCTGGCACCTATGGGTCTCCTCGGACTTGCTGATGTGGGGCAAGTCCGAGGAGGGTGGAGTGGCCTGAAGTCACTAACTGCTGGGTCCCAGTCCCGCCTCCTCTCCCCACCCACCTGCCCCTGGGGCCACCCACTTCCCACCCTCCCCCCACCCCAGAATGCCTTCCACCTGCCTCCTCCCTGCCCACCCCAGAGACTTGTGTCGGCCCACCTCGGCCAACACAAGACTCAGAGACTCCGTCAGCATGGAGGCTTATTCCAGCCTCCGCAGGCCGGCATGAATGCACGTGCCGGTCCAGTCAACTCATGAAGAGGCGCAAACATGCCTTATGGCACGTTTGTGACCCTCCTGGGCAGGTGCAAGGGACCTGCGCCAGCCCAAGTGAAGCTCAGGATTGCGCTGCACAACACATAGATAAGGACTGGCAACTCCCTCCCACAGTCTGTAGGGCCCATGAGAGGGGGTGCAGGGGGTACATTTTACCTGGGCCTGGGGTAAAAAAGGGGACTAGGAGCAAAAGGAGGGGCCCCATAAATTTCCTGGGATCTCAGCTGGCCTCATGGAGAGTGAACTATGGAGGCCGGACTGACTGGGCTACTTACTGGTGGGGTAGACCTGGGCTCCACATCAGGAAGCCCAGTAGACCTGGGCTCTGGAGACCTTTCTGGCTGTTGCCACCCTTCCCCTGTACTGTTTCACCCCCCCCCCCTTTGAGAAGGGGCCCAAAATAAATTTTGTACCCCCTGAGATATTCCTCAGAGGCCCTGAGATCTGTGTTTCTGCCTTGCCACACTGTAGCCAAATGTTGTTGCCAAATGTTGATGATGTTTAAAGATAGAAATATAACTTCATGTTGTCTACTGAGCACTTGACAGAAATAAAAGTATGGGACCAAAATGATTAGTGGAGTCTAGAAAAAGTCATAGTTTGCTTGGAATATATTTATACATTTTTTATCCTACTAATATCACAGCGTGCTCAGACACTCCACAAATTTCCTCAAAAGCACATCCCAAACAAGCACAGCAGGACTAAAGTAATTTCTGCCTCTTTAAATCAGCATCTTTTGCTTTAATTTCCAAATTGGCTGATAGCTAGAAAGATTGGCGTTTTGGAGTTTTTCACTGGGTTGTTAAGAGCCACTCAAACCCCAGCTAGGCTTCAGGAAGAAAAATCTCCTACAGAAGCTAAATAATACTGAAGTGCTTTAAGCAATTTTTGAAATGCAAAAGCCATCTCTAACACACACACACACACACACACGCACGCACGCACGCACGCAAGTACGCACGCACACGCAGAGTACTTTTTATGACAAACAATCTGTACATGCATACTGGACCAAACTCAACTTTTAGGGCATGCTTCTTCCATAAGCTTTCAAGTTAATTCCCCTCTCCCTCTCTTGTTCCAGGAATGCTTCAGACCAGCTGTCATGGATCCTGAGACTTGAAAGAAGAATGTGAAAGAGGAAGCTACTGGTGTGAGTCCTCCTTAGGCAAAGGCTTGTGCAACATTGGCCTCTGCAATTGACAAGCAGTAAGAAACAGGGTTGGGAACTCACAGCCCAATCCTGAGCTGCCCGGGGCGCCCAGCTTTGGCGGCACCAAAAACGGCTGCCGCAGGATCCTGTGTGTCTCGGGCTACTGCGGGTGGCACCTCGGGAGAAGGGGATGAAAGTCCCCTTCTCCCAGGTAAGGGAAGCAACCCCACAATGGCGGATAAGGTAAAAGTGTTCGTGTAGGGCGCCGAGCCCTACACGAACAGACAGGATCCAGTGGAGCAGAGCACCAACAGACCCGCCTCTCTGCCTCCCTGCTCCCTCCCCCTGGCACACCTCCCACCTGCCCTTTCCCCACCTCCCCATCATGCCTCCTCCCCATCACGCCTCCTCCCTGCCCTCTCTCCATCCTGCTTAGCATGCCACAGCTCAGCGGTCCATGAGGCCACCGCGGAAAAAGGAGGTGGAGAAGCAGGAGGGAGACAGTACATAACAATCACATTTTCCACCATGGCTGTAGGGAGGGAGAAATCTCACTGAATGACTGGCTGCAGCGGGACTACTTCTGAGTAGGGTTGCAAAGGATCGGGTTGTCCTGGTAAGCCTCCCAGCTGTTGTGCGTGATCCTTGTCCTTGCTGCTTCTGTCCCAGCTCTTGCAATCCCACCCACCCCCCACCTTGTTTACAGATGGGCGGGGTCATCAGGGGTGTGAGTGAGGAGAACTCCAACACACACACCCTTCTGCAGCAGCCCCAGTTTTTCCACAGCTGGTTTTTAAAGGAGGGGGCGACTCAACGAGTCTTTTAGAGTCACTAAAGGGTGGCTTGGTGACTCAGAAAGTGCCCTGTTATGACTTGCTTTTGAGTTGAGTCATGGGGGAGTGACTCAGCGACTCGACTCAAGTCAAGCCATGCTGGACTTCCCCATCCCTGGTAAAAAACCTTTGGTTTGACTGGGCTTAGTCTAAACATGAAGAGCCTAGTCTTCACCTAGTCAACAAGGCCAGGTCAACAACATCTCTTGTCATTGGCACTTTAAGACCCAAACCCCACACCAATCACTGACTTTGGAAAACACACATTTCTAGGTTTAGTGTGAGACACAAAAACTAAAGTTTCAGGCATGAAACTAAAGTCTGTTGAAGCCCCAGCCTGGCCCTGAAACCACTTTCTGAAAATTCAATATTGTCCTGCAAGGAACATAAGAAAGCAATCAGATCACTGGTCCACTTAACCAATATTGTTTACTCTAAGAACATAAGAAGAACCTTGCTGGATTAGTCCAAGGCCCCATCTAGTTCAGTTTCCTGTTTCTCACATTGGCCCACCAGATGCCCCTGGGAGTATACAAGACAACAAGGTAACTGTATCCTATTGCCACTACCTTGCATCTGGCATTCAGAGATATGCTACCTAAAATACATAGGCTGCACACATTAAGTCTTGAATTCTGTGATAGACTTTTCCTTCATAAATCCATCCAATCCCCTTTTAAAGGCAACTAGGCCAGGGGTCCTCCAGAATTATGTAGCAAGGAGTTCCACAGATTAATTTAAGGATATCTTCAAGGATATAAGGATTTAGAGCATCCTTTGAGGATATTTGGGATTGACTTGTTTCTATTATGCTCTCAAGTTTCCCCTACACATGCATGTGTGCACATATACACAGGCACTTGTGAAAAACAGCTGTAGGAAAAGGAAGGCAAAGTAGTTAGGAGGATTCATTTGCAAGATTCCTATTAAATACAGGATAATTTTTTTGAATACTGGTAAACATGACTTACTTCACAGAGCAATATAAACACCACCAGAACTGGTCCATGATAAAGCTCTAGGGCCACGAAGCCTGTGCAGATCAAAATGATCTGGCTGACCAGGGAGAATATATGTTAGCATATTCTGGCTGGCAGCAGCACTTTGCATTCTCAAGCAGAGCTCATTTCTAGTCCTGCTGTTGAATCTTTCCTTATAACTGGAGATACCAAGGACTGAACTGGGGACTTCCAACATAAGAACATAAGAAGAACCCTGCTGGATCAGGCCCAGTGCCCATCTAGTCCAGCTTCCTGTATCTCACAGCAGCCCAGCAGATGCCTTAGGGAGCACACAACAAGATACTTGCATCTTGCTGCCACTCCCTTGCATCTGACATTCTACTTACCTTCGCATCCCCTCCCCCCCCCCCCACTGAAGACAACAGCCTGAAGCTTGGGTGTAATTTGGGCCACTTTATGAAACACAAGTGACCAATTTTTAAAACATGAAACCTACTGAACACACGGTCTCTCTCTTGCTAGTCTAGGCAAGGCAAAGCAAAGCAAGCTCTACCACAGAGAGAGATTCACTTGTAACATTTCACCATTACCACCACCTGCCAATACTTTTTATTGCCAAAAGAATCCGGGTGGAAATCTGATATTTGGTTTCTGTGGTATAATGCTGCACTAGCGCAAAAGCATTTCTGAAAATTAACTAGTGTGACTGAAGGTCTGTTTATGAGCCAAGTATACTCATTCCCATTTCTAGTCTCAGCAGATGGAAGAAAGTTTATTCTAAAAAACCACAGAGAATGCATAGTAGCATGTGAAAAGCTGGGGAGGACCAAAGGATAAAGAGTACTGAGATTCAGACTAAGCAATACAGCTCAGGGCTGTTGAGCCCCTTTGGTTCAATGGTATAACACACATTTTGCCCACAAAAGCCCCATGTTAAATCCTTGACATTTCCAGTTAAAGGAGTTCAAGGGACAAGGATCATAAACTGCTCCACTGGAGGTCTCAGGGACCTGCTGCCAGTCATCCAACAGCACTAGATTTAATGAACCAATTCAGTATGAGGCTGGGTCACATATATTTACCAAACCACACATTGAAGGCCCAATCCTATCCAATTTTCCAGCACTGGTGCAGCCACAATGCAGCCCCAAGGCAAGGGAACAAATGTTCCCATATACCAAAAGGAGGTCTCTGTGATTGCTGCCCCACCACAAGATGCAGTGCATGCCCCATTGGCACAGCTGCACTGGCACTGGAAAATTGGATAGGATTAGGCCCTGAGTCTCTTAAAAAGGGGACTTATGGCCCAATCCTGTGGGCCACTTACAGCAGCAGATCTAGTGATGCATAGAGGCATAGGTCAGTGGCTCTGTGCACATACCAGAACCACCTGAACACCCTGCTGGAGCAGGTAATGTGCTAGAGGGGTGATTTGGCATCTTGGACAGTTTTGGGGAGGATTGGAGCAGAGAGCAGCTGAACTCGGGAGTAGGAGGGTGGATCTCAGTGGCAGACATGCACGCTGAATCCTACCCCTCTCTCCTGGCCTGGAGCCGTCAGCCCCCTTGGACTTACACCATCCAAATAGCTGGCTTGTGTCTGAGGAGACATATTGGTGACCAGATTGCCTATCAGGAAGTAAGTAAAAATTACCTCTTGCTGACTACCTGATCACCCCTCTACGACTGCATACAGTGCATGCTCTGTCAGCAGCTCTTCATGCTATGGACTGATGTGGGATAGGATTGGGCTATTACAGATTGTAAAAATCCTAGTGCTGGCCTGCTCCAAACCAGTGTGCTTGCCACTTAGTTTTAACATTACGAATAAAAAATAACAGGCTACTTGTGCTCAGGCATTTGTTGTTTGGTGCGGCCCCACACAATTTCTCACCAGTTCTATAGTGTGCAAGCTGAACAAACTAATTGCCATGTCCAGGCACACTGTTATCATAGTGACAAATCATTTAGCCCTGATGATCAGAATTGAGATGCAGCCTCCAGCCAGAAGTCATCATGATGTTCTACCCTTTTGTTTCTTAAATGACAGTATTTACCTTATTAAGCAGCTACACTGCAAAATAGGCAATGGGTGCTCAATCTTTAATTCTGATCTTCAATTCTGTCCACCCCTGCAGTCCTCCAATCAACTGACTGAGGAACATACAGCAGCATGCTTCAATCTCCTTTTACATCCCTGAGGCTGTTTAGTTCCCGCTTCCATGTATATCTTCACCTGCTACTTTCTATTTCTCTCCATCTTTGCAGAGTCCCTTTCACATCCCTAGACCCCCCACATGGAGAATGCACTTGGAGCTGGCCCCCTTTCACCTCCTACTACAAAAAGGAATTTTGTCCCTCTGAGGCAGATTAAAGAATAAAAAGAGATTGGTGTATGAGAATGGAGCTGCTGTGGGGACTTTGGAGGGAGGGAGTGTCTATTTTCTAAATGTGTACAATGCACTTGCCAGGGAGGTGGGGGCAGGTATTTAATTTTTACAAAGAGACATGCATTTGACAGGGCAGTGCCATCTAGGTCCTTCTCCTTAATGCTGTGGTCTCCTTAATGCTCTAGGTCCTTCTCCTTAATGCTGTGGGAGAGGCAGTCTGTACTTACAGGATAGATAGAAAATGGCACTCTGCATTTTTGTTGACTGAAGCACATACTCCCCCTGGTCAGCAGAACTAATGGGCTGGGTATCATTTGTGGGTCCCAGAAGAGAAATCAGTGCTGAGCATCAAGTTCACTGGGGAGAACTTTCAGCTAGATTCAGGGGAGTACAGAAATGTCTTATGTCTTTTAGGGTGCAATTCTAACCCCTTATGTCAGTGCTTTCCAGCACTGACATAAGGGCAATGCAACTCCGAGGTAAGGGAACAAACATACCCTTACTTTGAGGAGGCCTCTGTGACTGACACCCAACTGCAGGATGCAGCACATGTCCCATTGGCACTGCTATGCCAGTGCTGGAAAGCACTGACATAAGGGATTAGGATTGGGCCCTTAATGTCTTATCTTCTTACCAGTTACCAGTTTTGCAGAGGTGGTGCTCTTCCTGGTAGCCAATTTTCCCCATAATGCCTACTGTGAATGACACTACATGATGTAACATTGTTCCAAGGGAGGATACCTGACATCTCCCTATGAAAATTGCAGAAATGATCCCACAATTTCAGTGTCTGCAAATGAGGTAGCAAAATGGAGGAGGTTGATTGTGACCGACTTTAAAAACATGCCAGATAAATATTTGAAAGGAATGAATATAGATTGTATGGAATACAACCCACCGAAGCTAAAAGGGTGTCATTCTCAGTCTGGAGATCAGAATTCCAAAAAAGCATAACACTGAACCCTGGGTACATTTATGTACCTGAGTACAATCATTGTTAGTTTCTACAGACATTTACACATTCCATTCAATGCAGGTAGAAGCTGTATAAATTGTACAGGGACTGTTAATCTATAAAAATGAACTTGGAGAAAATGTACCTGAGGTACTCATGTTGAAAATGCCGTTTGTCATATTCAGGTCCAGACATTCTGTAGTTGAGTACAGCGTAATGTGTAAACAGCCCTACAGAAGTCTACAAATGGGTGGGGAGCTCTCTGTTAACTCAGCATTTTCAGTGTAAAGCAGGGGTGCCCAAACCCCGGCCCAGGGGCCACTTGCGGCCCTCGGGGACTTCCAATCAGGCCCATCGGGAGCCTCCAGTCTCCAATGAGCCTCTGGCCCTCCAGAGAATTGCTAGAGCCTGTGCTGGCCCGACACAACTGCTCTAAGCGTGAGGGCGACTGTTCAACTTCTTGCATGAGCTGTGGAACAAGGGCTCCATCCACTGCTTGCTGTTTCATGTTTGTGATGCCGCAGCAGCAGTGAAGGAAAGGCCAGCCTTACTTTGCACAAGGCCTTTTATAGGCCTTGAGCTATTGCAAGACCTTCATTCATTCATATAAGTTCCACCTCTAATATATTCATTTATGTAAATTTATGTAAATTTATTCAAATTTGAAATGTAAATCAATTTGGTTTTTTTTTCCTGGCCCTCAACATAGCGTCAGAGAGATGGAGTGGCCCTCCTATCAAAAAGTTTGGACACCCCTGGTATAAAGCATAATTCCTCCACCTTGACAAAAGTGCTTCAGTGCTACGAAGAAACATGCACCTGAGACAGTTGGAAAGATCAAACTCTAAGGGACTGGGAAGAAGAAGAGTTAAAAAATACAAAACAGACAACTTTTTTTCTTACCTTCCACTGAGAAGAAAACCGATAACAACAGCCAGGAGAATCACTCCCACTGTAACAGACACAGCAATTATAGGGATCTGGCTCTGATCATTGGATGTGGCCACTGCTGAGAGAACAAACAAAGCAGGAGGTGAAAGTTAAAATTATTATCAGCCCTCACAGGGTCTTTTGTTCAAGTAAAATCTGCTAGGGAAAGGGCAGCCTGACTAATCTACTCATTCCAAACACTTTTTAAAAACAAATATTTCAGAAAGAAAAGTGAATGTGCATGTGTGTTTGATTATCCAACTCAAATAATTCATTTTGCATAAGTTGATTTTGCCTGCGTATGAACCCCCTTCACCAAGGAAATAGATATTTTGCTAACGTTTCGTAACAAATCTCTCTTGTAAAAGGCAGTTGTGTTTTTCTGTCTTTGTTGATTTGGATTGTGAACATTTGTTGTAATCTTGGGAGGCTTACTGTTTTGATTACATGATGTTTTATTGGTTCTATTGACTTACTGTCATTTTGTAACCACCTTGAGGTTTCTTATTAGCTCAGAAAAAGGTGGAATGATTTTTTTCAGATAAGTTAACAGATAATACTTAATAAATCTTTCAAAACACAAAACTCCACATTTACCTTCAAATTCAATTAGCCAAATTTTGACAACTGCTCTACTCTTATCATCTTGGGCTGTTGTACAGAAAGTTTATTTGCTATCCCTAGATTCCCTAGAAGGCAGTCAATACCAACAGAAGAATTCTCACTGAATAATAGATTTGGAAGAGTCCCTCAAGGCCATCTAGCCCAAAGGTTTAGCACTGGGACTTACTTTAAAAAATGACATTCTATTGAGACCACCCAGCTTTATGAGACTTAAAAAAAAAAGTCTCACCTTATTTGCTGCTCAAGCCTCTGATTTTATCCTAAAAAGTTTTTACTATATTGAGACCATTCTAATAGTTTGGGTTCCCCTTCACCTAGTCTTCAATAGGAGCTGAGGCCTTGTTGCCTACTCAGGTGTAAGCACATATGTGTGTGACTAGTTTCACTTGCCACAGGGCTCAATACATTTTCCTTGTGAGCTTGGGGGGGGGGGCGGAACTTCCTTCTCAAATGTGTTTTTTGGGAGGCTGCATTCACTGGAGAGGGACCATTTTGGTGACATTGTGTTCCTCTTGGCCTGCTCTTCGAAGTGGACTGAGGCACATTCACCTACTTGCGAATAAATGTGCAGACGTGGCTCAGTTTCACTATCCACAGGGCTCGATACACTTTTTTTGTCAGCTCTCAATTTGTCAGTTTCAGTTTCACAACCCACCAACGATCAGGCTGAGACCCACTGGTTGGTCCCAACTCACAGTTTGGAAAACACTGATCTAGTCTGTTGGGGGTTGGGCCGCCCTGACCCCCACCTTACCTGGCAACTGGCCAGGGTTGGGGCAGCTGGACACCCATGGGGCCTCCTCCTCCCCGGCTGGTCAGGTGAGGCGCAGAGTGAGCTATGAAGTGGTGACCTCCTCGCCACAGCTAGGGAATTTCCCCCATGGCCGTGAGCCATTGATGGGGGCAGGCGTGTGGTGCAGGATGGGAGATGTCTCCCCTGAGCCTGGGTCGGCCAGTGGGGAGAATGCCATGGCCATCTGGTACCAGGGGTGTGGCTCAGTAGCTTGTGGTGCCTATGTGCTAAGGTCAGGAGGACATAGGGGAACACCAGTGCCCCCTGGACCTTCTGCAGCCCAAGGGGGGGCTGACATTGGCAGGTCTTCCCTGGGGCCACTGTGGGAGGAGGGTTGGCGGGCTGGGCAGTCCTCTCAGTGTCCACTGAACCAGGGCAGCAAGCTGGGCAGGGACGCCATTAGCCACCAGGGAGGCTGGAAGTTGGCTGGGTTCAATGCACCTTTAAGGTTGAGAAGGAGGGAAAGGGAGAAGCCAGTTGGGAGGCCGAGAAAGATAAAGGCAAGAAGGCCTGTGATGACAGGCATTACTGGGGAGGCAGGGCAGGTGGCTGGAGCTGGAGCCCCTGCCTGAGAGCCAAGACTTTACCTCTGCCCCCAGGGAGAAGGACACGGGTGGTATGAACCCCCTTCCCCTGCTTTGGTCTGAGGCCTTCCTGTTCTTACTGGTAAGAATTTCTTCCTGATATCCAGCCAAAATCTCCACTCCTTCTGCTTAAGCCCTAAGACCCAGTTCTGCTCATTAGGGCAGCAGATAACAAACCTTTGCCCTCTTCCATGTGACATTCACACATTCCATTCAGGTAATTGAAGACGTATCTATAACACCCCCCTTCTCTTCTCTAGGGTTCAGTTTGGCTGGTCCAGTTTGGCTGCATCCTTCTTAATGCACAGAGTAAAGTGAAACCACTACTTCTTGTGACTTGGAAGGTAATGTTCTACTAATGCAAGCTAACATCGCATTAGCCTTCTTTGCAGCTACATCACACTATTGCCTCATGCTCAGCTTGTGAGTCACAAGATCCCTTTCACATGTACTCCCATTCTATACATGCTCTCTCTCTCTCTCTTATGCCTAAGAGCAAAGTGTGCAGAAATATTTCTTTGGGTCCAGAGAGGTAGGTATGAAATGCTATTACAATTATTTTTCCCTCCTTCAGCCCTAAAGTTTTGCCTGAGCAGGAATTACTCTTAATTTATCTAAAAAAATGTGTTTTATTTACTGTAAATCTCAAACTCAAACAGAGTTTAGGGCAAATCAGCAGCACATTATTTTGCATGAGAAACTAGACAAGAAAATTAGGTTGCACTCTGATGCACACATACCTGAAAGTAAGCCCCACTGAATACAGTAGATCTTACTTCTGAGTAAAGATGCACAAGAGTGCTTGGTTACAGCAGACCTATGCATGTCTACTCAGAAGTAAATTCCATTGAGTTCAGTGGAACTTACTCCTAGGTAAGTGTGTATGGGATTGACAGGAAAGGGGATTAATAATAAAATACTAAATAAAGTTGTTGTTTTTCTTCAAAAGGTCTTCAAAGACAAATCTCTTGTTCCTTGGTGCAAGTGACATAAAACTGTTAAAAATGAACAAGTGGTGAAGTTGTCTGGAAATGGCTGACTCTGAGAGAACCAGTTTTTTCCCCCCTGATATTAGCTTTGTATAACATGGAAGCTCCTTCTTGAATATCAGAGCTCCTGTGCTTAAAATGAGCAGGTTCCTAGTCCTCATGTTCATGGGGAAAAAAAACACGGAAAAAGTATGGAGAGTTGTCTTCTAAACTTCAAAACTAGAACATGCATTTAAATAGTTCCCACAGAGTCATGGACATGACTCTCAACAACTAAGGCAACTGTAAATCTCTTTGGGCCAATCCTATCCTGCACTGGAACAGGCAAGCCAACAGGCTTGCCCTGTATCCAGCGCAGGATGGGGGCCACAAGCGGCTCAACCAGTGGCAAGGGGAAACATTTCCCCTTACCTCCAGGTAAAGGCTGCTGGCCCCTAGGAGTCTCCTCGGACTTGCACCACCTCTTGAGGAGTGGAGCGACTTGAAGCTGCTCTGTTCTCCCCAGGAACGGGGGTTGGAATCCGGCATAACTGCTGGATTCCAGTCCCGCCTCCTGCTCCCCACCCATCCACCCCCGGGGCCACCCACCACCCACCCTCCCCCCATCCAGGAACCCTTCCCTCCCGCCTCCTCCCTGCCCCCCTGCCTACCTCAGAGCCTTGTGTCGCTGCAGGCATGCTGACACAAGGCGCTCAGAGGCAGCCGGCACGGAGGCTTCCATCAATCTCCGCAGGGCTGCTGCTTTTCTGAGTGCCGGCCCAGATTCCTCCTGAGGAGGCACAAACGTGCTTTACGGCACATTTGCAACCCTCCTGGGCCGGTGCAAGGGACTTGCACCGGCCCAAGTCAAGGGCTGGATTGCTCCCTTTGTCTAGTAAGGATGCAGTACTGCTCAGTTAAAACCAATAGAAACTTCTCTATAATTCTACATGAGTAGTGTTGTACCAAAAATGCTACATATATTAACAATGGCACCAATATTTAGAATATTTATATCCTGCTTCAAAGCAGTATGAATCCTCATAGTATCCCATAAAGATAACAATATAATTGAATAATGAATATATTAAAACAATTGAAACCTTTTCAAAGCCAATAGAAGCCACTGTACTTAATCAGAAAACTAGGCTCAACAGATTCCAAACATATAATCTAAGGCTGTCATAGTTGGTACTATTAGCATCTATGAAATCTAAGCATCTAAGAAATCTTCAGGTTAATTGGCAATGGTCTATGAAGATTTTTATTTCCCAACGTTTTGCCCACAACTATGGCAGACATTTCAAAGGACTAGATTTTGAAGAACTGCTGAAATAAAATTGTCTTCACCTGACACTGAAAAATGGATAAAGAGGGGACAAGATGAGCTTCTCTAGAGAGTGAATTCCACAACCTAACATTAGTCCTTGAAAGGTCCTTTTCTTTTTAGAGCAGAAATACAGAACATAAGAACAGCTCCGCTGGATCAGGCCATAGGCCCATCTAATCCAGCTTCCTGTATCTCACAGCGGCCCACCAAATGCCCCAGGAAGCACACCAGATAACAAGAGACCTGCATCCTGGTGCCCTCCCTTGCATCTGGCATTCCGACGTAGGCCATTTCTAAAATCAGGAGGTTGCACATACACATCATGGCTTGTAACCCGTGATGGACTTTTCCTCCAGAAATTTGTCCAATCCCCTTTTAAAGGCATCTAGGCCAGATGATGACATCCTGTGATAAGGAGTTCCACAGACTATTTACACTGAGTAAAGAAATATTTTCGTTTGTCTGCCATAACTCTCCCAACACTGAATTTTAGCAAATGTCCGCTGGTTCTGGTGTTGTGTGAGAGGGAAAAGAGCATCTCTCAATCCACCCCCTGTATAATTGTATATGTCTCAATCATATCTCCCCTCAGGCACCTTTTTTTGTAGACTGAAGAGCCCCAAACGCTGTAGCCTTTCCTCAAAAGGAAGGTGCGCAAGCCCAGTAATCATTTTGGTCACTCTCTCTTGTACCTTTTCTATTTCCACTATATCCTTTCTGAGATGGGGTGATCAGAACTGGATGCAATACTGTAAGTGTGGCCTTACCATCAATTTGTACAATGGCATTATATTAGCCGTTTTATTTTCAATACCTTTTCTAATGATCCTAAGCATAGAATTGGCCTTCTTTACTGCCACCGCACATTGGACTGACACTTTCATTGAGCTGTCCAGCAGCACCCCAAGATCTCTCTCCTGTTCCATCACAGACAGCTCAAAACCCATTAGCCTACTTGTGAAGTTTTGATTTACCCCAGTGTGCATTACTTTACACTTACTTGCATTGAAATGCATCTGCCATTTTGCTGCCAATCTCCCAGTTTGGAGAGATCCTTCTGGAGCTCCTTACAATCTTTGAATCCTTGAGTCTTCACCACGCAAAAAAGTTTGGTGTCGTCTGCAAACTTAGCCACCTCACTGCTCAACCCTGTCTCCAGGTCATTTATGAACAGGTTGAAAAGCACCAGTTCCAGGACAGATCCTTGGGGCACTCCACTTTTCACTTCTCTCCACTATGCAAATTGTCCACTGACACCCACTGTCTGTTTTCTGGTTCTCAACCAGTTTCCAATCCATGAGAGGACCTGCCATCTTATTCCTTGACTGTGGAGTTTTCTCAGCAGCCTTTGGTGGGGCTGCCACTCAGAAGAATGGGACTACTGGAGGTGAACGAAGTGCATGGGTAAGTTCATATGAGAGGAGACAATTCATGAGGTCCCCAGGTCCCAGACCATTTATGGTCAAAATCTATAAGGGACAAGGTGCCTATGGGAGCCAGTAAATCTGTTTCAAGATTGGAGCTTGTCCCAGTTAACAACTATGTAATGGCCTTCATTGTTGGCATTGCTGGCAACCTTCAGTCTCGAAAGACTATGGTATCGCGCTCTGGATGGTGGTTCTGGCACAGCGTCTAGTGTGGCTGAAAAGGCCGATTCGGGAGTGACAATCCCTTCCACACTGGGAGCAAGTGTAGTGTGTCCCTGGTCTGTCTCCCTGGCTATGGGCCTTCCTTCTTTGCCTCTTTGCCTCAGACTGTTGGCCAAGTGTCTCTTCAAACTGGGAAAGGCCATGCTGCACAGCCTGCCTCCAAGCGGGCCGCTCAGAGGCCAGGGTTTCCCACCTGTTGAGGTCCATTCCTAAGTCCTTCAGATCCCTCTTGCAGATGTCCTTGTATCGCAGCTGTGGTCTACCTGTAGGGCGCTTTCCTTGCACGAGTTCTCCATAGAGGAGATCCTTTGGGATCTGGCCATCATCCATTCTCAAAACATGACTGAGCCAACGCAGGCGTCTCTGTTTCAGCAGTGCATACATGCTAGGGATTCCAGCTCGTTCCAGGACTGTGTTGTTTGGAACTTTGTCCTGCCAGGTGAGGCCGAGGATGCGTCGGAGGCAGCGCATGTGGAATGCGTTCAGTTTCCTCTCCTGTTGTGAGCGAAGAGTCCATGACTCGCTGCAGTACAGAAGTGTACTCAGGACCCAAGCTCTGTAGACCTGGATCTTGGTATGTTCCGTCAGCTTCTTGTTGGACCAGACTCTCTTTGTGAGTCTGGAAAATGTGGTAGCTGCTTTACCGATGCGTTTGTTTAGCTCGGTATTGAGAGAAAGAGTGTCGGAGATCGTTGAGCCAAGGTACACAAAGTCATGGACAAACTTCAGTTCATGCGAAGAGATTGTAATGCAGGGAGGTGAGTCCACATCCTGAACCATGACCTGTGTTTTCTTAAGGCTGATCGTCAGTCCAAAATCATGGCAGGCCTTGCTAAAACAATCCATGAGCTGCTGGAGATCTTTGGCAGAGTGGGTAGTGACAGCTGCATCGTCGGCAAAGAGGAAGTCACGCAGACATTTCAGCTGAACTTTGGACTTTGCTCTCAGTCTGGAGAAGTAGAAGAGCTTTCCGTCTGATCTGGTCCGGAGACAGATGCCTTCTGTTGCAGTTCCAAAGGCATGCTTCAGCAGGACAGCGAAGAAAATCCCAAACAAGGTTGGTGCAAGAACACAGCCCTGCTTCACTCCGCTTTGGATGTCAAAGGGGTCTGATGTGGGGCCATCGAAGACAACAGTGCCTTTCATGTCCTTGTGGAAAGATCTGATGATGCTGAGGAGCCTGGGTGGACATCCAATCTTGGGGAGAATCTTGAAGAGGCCGTCTCTGCTGACCAGGTCGAAAGCCTTTGTGAGATCTATGAAGGCTATAAAGAGTGGCTGTCGTTGTTCCCTGCATTTCTCCCGCAGTTGTCTAAGGGAGAATACCATATCAGTGGTGGACCTGCTGGCTCGGAATCCGCACTGTGATTCTGGATAGACGCTCTCTGCAAGTACCTGGAGCTTCTTTAGTGCAACTCGGACAAACAGCTTTCCTACTACGCTAAGGAGAGAGATGCCGCGGTAGTTGTTGCAGTCACCCCTGTCGCCTTTGTTCTTGTACAGCGTGATGATGTTTGCATCCCTCATGTCTTGAGGTACTCCACCTTCTCTCCAGCAAAGACAGAGGATTTCATGCAGCTCAGGGACGATGATCTCTTTGCAGCACTTTAGGACTTCAGCAGGGATGCTGTCTTTTCCTGGTGCCTTGCCAAAGGCAAGGGAGTCCAGGGCCACGTGAAGTTCTTCTAGGGTTGGTTCACTGTCAAGCTCCTCCAACACAGGCAGGCACTCAATGTTGTTCAGCACTTCTTCGGTGACTACATTTTCTCTGGAATATAGCTCAGAGTAGTGCTGCATCCAGCGTTCCATCTGCTGCGCCTGATCCTGGATGACCTCGCCTGCTGCAGACTTCAGAGGGGCAATTTTCTTCTGTGTTGGACCTAGGACCTGCTTGATACCATCATACATCCCCTTGATGTTGCCTGTGTCAGCTGCTATCTGTATCTGGGAACAGAGCTGGAGCCAGTAGTCGTTAGCACATCTTCTGGCAGCCTGCTGGACTTTGCTGCGAGCAGCTCGGAGGAACTGCAGGTTGCGCTCACTGGGACAGGCCTTGTATGCTGCTTGAGCTCTCCTCTTTTCCTCAATGACTGGTGTCAACTCCTCAGAGTGGGCTTCAAACCAGTCTGCCGTCTTGTTGGTCTTCTTGCCAAATATGGACAAGGCGGTGTTGTAAACGGTATTCTTGAAATGTTCCCATCTGTTGGATGCGTTTGCATCGGCCATGTTTGTAATGGCCTTATGCTGCCGGAATTAGTGTTCCAGCACTGTAGGGTAATCTATGGCTGCTGAAAAATGCAACATGCCATCTACTTGCTCCAGAGTCAGCACTAAAGGTAATTCATCGCTGAAATGTACTTTGAGGCACATTTCATTAGATGTCTTTGCTATAAGCCAGTGGTTCCCCAACTGGTGGGTCAGGACCCACCAATCTGGGAAGCACTGGCCAATGCCCCTTTAAGGGGCAGGGAAGGGGGAAGGCAGTAGCACAATCCCCAGGTTTTCTGAGGTTTCCCCAAGATCAGTTTTCATTGCAAAAACCAGAAGTGCCCATTTGTTTCTTTTTTCCCCCACTTTTGCAGACATGGGGAGCCCTATGGAGGGCTTCCTGAGCCCCCAGAATTGCTGCGCTGGCAGTAGGTAAATAGAAAAGTCCCCCCTGTCCCTGGCAGCAGTGAGATTCTTCCCCTGCCCCCCCCCCCACAACAACTTACAGCCTCCCAACTCACTTGTAGGAGTTTGGGAAGCACTGCTATAAGCATTTTAGATTAACATTAATATGATTTAAATGATAGGCTGCTACACATTATTATCAGGGATATTTCTGTTTGTAGGTTTAGCACAGTTTGTTCTGTTGGCAGCAGAACAACTGTGCCAAAAAGGCAGCCAGTTTTTTATAAATAGCTTGAGACATGATTAGTGAACTACTTAAAATGAGAAACCTTTCTATTGTACCCAAAATTCATAACAGAGATATATCTGGCAGCATAATAAGGTTTTGTTTCTGCTTATAAGACATGATTAACAGTTAATGCAATAGGAGATACATTAAATACATACTTTTTATTACATTAATGTTTGCATCTCTAAGCTCTTTTCTCTAGATTGGCTTGCTAACTGACTCCATGTCTGTGTCTGTTTATATGTAAGGATCCCTTTAAAATCTGTTTCATTTTAAGAAGGTAACATGTAGTGAAATATGAAAATGATTTTTTTTTTTAATGATTGAAGAGACTGGATAAAGAGAGCTTAAGACAGACAATAGTCAAAGGCCAATGAATTTAAATTCAGAATATAAACATAGAGAATGGGTTTCTATTCAATAGCAAAATGAAGGGGATTTCTTTCCATTATGAAATCAGTTCTCGATATAGTATGAAAATGTAATAAATATGTTATTCACACAAGCTGAGATAGGTATGTAGGAGACATATTTTTGAGGCTTGCAAAATTTATCCACAACAAAGGATTTTAAAGGTTTTAAAAGGAGGGGGGCAGAGTTTCTCCCATTTACACACATACAAAACTTCAGACACAGAAAAGTAAAGTCCTTATGGACTAATTCTATCCAACTCCCTATGCAGCAATGCAGAGGGGTTGATGCAACTTCCACTCCGTCCTACAGGGGAGTTTTGGCAGCTGAATGTCCCAGAAGTCGTTTTAAGCCCCAGAAGTCGCTTTAGGACAACTCACACCTACACGCTCAATCGCTGGCTGAAGCCTGCTTGCCCCAGAATAGCGAATCAGGCCCAGGAAGTGGGTCAAGATTTAACATGTTCTGTTGCCACAGATTCTGTTCCCATCCCAAGCCCAATCCGCCCTCCTCACCATCCCATCACGCTCCATTCTCCCCACCTCTCATCTCTGCCCCATTCAGTTCCCTTCCCACCTCTTTCCAACCCTCTGCGCTAGCTTACCTTCTCCAGCAGGTGTCAGTAGATCCTCTGGTGTATGTGGGAAGGTTCTGGCCAGTGTGTGCTGCCAGAGCACACTTTATGGCAGATTTATAGCAGCTGACGCCAGCAGAACACGTTCCGCTGGCAGGACAACCCAATAGGATTGGGTTGCTTGTGTACATATTCCACAACTTTAGATTAACAGTTGACTTTTTATAGATGTACAGTATTCTGCTGTGCACTAACAAAAAAAAATGTTTATTATGATTATAAGCACTAAATAAGAAAAAAGTGGTTCAAGGCCTGGGCTTTCAATTCAAATTCCACCATGTTTGTTTTTAAAACAAGAATAGTTTTTAAAAAAATTTAACAGTCTAAACAAACATGAGTGAAAACTGTTTCTAGTTAACATACTTCTTTTGTTCCTTATCTTTACAGCTGAAGACTGGCATCTCATGAAGAGCTACTTCTAACTTTGTAATTTTAAAAAGTGGAATGAAAATTTACGTAGAAGATGGGAGTACTACTGAAAATGGAAGTAACATGAACCATTCCCTCAGTCTCCCCATCATGTGGTATAGCTTACCTCATGTCTGGATACCATTACAGTGAACACTCCCTCACCCCCACTCTACATCACTGACTGCTCTTGAGGGGGACATAATGACACTGACAAGATTATATGTTCTGCATTGCAGAGAGGGGGAACCTCAACACAAGGCTGCTGTTTTCAGCAGCAACCCTTTCTTCTTTTAATTTGTAGTTCCGATCTAATAAAGGGCAATAATACAGTGTATTTGTTTTTATTTCCAGTACTTGCACACCACCACAAAGCAGTTTACAATATGACATTTGAAAACAACATGAAAATATGTAAATACCTAAATAGCTAAAGTCACACATTTAAAATCTAAAAACCTGAACCACTCATTCACACCCCAACCCATCCATGATGGTGTCTTACAGCCCAATCCTAACCTGCTCTGGAACACACAGGCCAGAGCTTGCTCCAGCATGGGGAGGACGGCACAAGGACACGAGCTGGCCTTTCCAACTCCCATGGTGGCTCAAATGTGCTTTATGGTATGTTTGTGACACCCAGAGGGGACTTGCACCAGCTTAAGCACAATCTAGGATTGCGCTTTTTACTAAGATAGACCATTGGTCCATTTCATAGAGTACTGTCCAAATGAGTACTCTCCAAATGAGAGTGGTCCTCTCAGGTTAGAGATCTTTCCTCATCATGTTGAGATCCTTGAACTGGAAGTTCCAGGTACCAAACTCATGATCTTCTGCATGGAATCAATGTTCTTTACCACTGAACTATGACCCTTCAATATACAAGTATAACCTAATTATCCACAGATTTTTCACCCACTGTTTTATCTCAACACAATGAGAAGTGCCCTTTAAATTAAAGGAAAAATGTTGGTTTTTCCTTATAGTCTTTTTTCCAATAGTCTCAATAACGAAAGAGAGGGCAGCCTGCTGACAATCCATCAATCATTAGGCACTTAGAACAGCTTCACTCCTAGGCAAGCAACCCCTCTCTTCCCCCAGAGGGATTATCTTTCTTACCTAGAAAGATAATAGATAATCACTTTGCTCTGGATGAAGGGAGGGGACACTGGCTCCCTTCTAAGCACCTTCTAAGGTCACTGAAGTCCTTCTAAGCACCTGGAAAGAGACTGATTGATGGATTGTCTGCCTAATGACTCTGTCTTACATCACAAAGGTCAGCAAGGCTATTTTTAAATCGCCTCGCAAAGGGACATTCATTTAAAAAACAATTTGCTTTAATGCCATTTTTGCCATCCACATGAGGAGACTCCACATTTTTGCCATCCACATGGGAAGGAGACTCAATCTGTAACTGGCAATAAGAACAGAAGCAGCCAACAATAAATAAAATTATTTATATAATAAATGTCTATAATGTTTAGTGATTATCTAAGAAACAAATAAAATTTATGTATAATAAATATCAAAATAAAGAGCTATAAATCAAGTTTAAAACACTAATAGAGATGCTTTCACTTGCCTTCAAAAGGAGCTAGGTTCGGCACCCTATCATGCCTCTCAAAGGGGATAATTCCACTACTTTGTCCACTACAGAAAAGGCACTGCTCCTAGTGCAGGACAATTTAACCTTTAAAAATGATAACACCTGGAGGCAATGATCATAAAGGCCATGGGAAGGAAGAGAATCTAGTTATAGAGGAGATAGCCTAATCATCCACAGATGTCCGCTCTGACCTCAAGGCACATATGTTAGGCCATAACTGGGAATTCTGCAGTGTGGCTAACAGGATTAGCACAGGCAGCAGGAGCTCCTGGTACTCCTAGAAAGAATTTGGAAGATTTGCAAGTTGTTGTATACTCAGGCCTGTACTCCTGCCTGCCTGCCTTTCTAGGACTGCACTAGAGACCATTTTGCCAAGGCATGGGTGGTGGTAGTTGCATATGCATGCAAGGAACACTATAACCTTGCACTTTGGATGTGATGTATGACACCCTTGTCAAAAAGGTTGGCTATCTCTAAGAGATCCTGCACACAGGTCAAGATCCAAACAGCTGCTCAAGCTCACCCAGTGAAATGTGTGAGGATTTTTTACTTTGAACATCTATCACAATTTTTTTTTTTTAAACTCAAAAGCAATTCACCATGTGCATCAAGAGTAGGGAGGCTATTTATGTTAGAGCAGCACAATTCTAAAAGCATCTTTGGGTTTGTGGAACTGGTTTCACAGCCTTTTGAATCCTGGGCACATATAAACTTCTTAGAATACTGAGGCTCAGATGAGGAGCTCAGCAAAAGGCAGCACACATCAGATCTTGTGCTCACACAGTGAATCCATACCTCCTTAGGTCTGCAGTTGAGTTCATCTCACAAAATGTTATATGCCACTATCAGCACTAAAACAAAGTTTCTTTTGATTAGAAATTATTTTCATGCATGGATACAGCAGCATTTGAGAAGATGCAACCTTCTCTATGACAGCAGCAAAAAAAGAAAATGGGACCCATTGAACATGGCTACATGACCAATCAATTTCAAAAGCTCTGGTCTTTTTTGGAAATCAAAACTATTTCACTAAACCAAACAAGTTCATTAGTTTCTGGTGAGATCTTTCACCATATTTCACATTGTTAACTATTGTCAACAACAGTTAATACACATGTCAAAACTAACAAGCTAGCTTTCCACCTTAATCAAATTCAAGAACAAAAGATTTACCATAACTCAAAATCTTTAAGGGGAAAAAAAAACACATTTCAAAGATCACTGATTGTAACCTAAAAGGAGATTCTTTCTCACAATGTAAAGTGCTCTGATACCATGGGAACATGATATACAGAAAGGCAGCCCAATTCTATCATGGGCTTATGCTGACATATCTCATCAGTGTAAGCAGTGCAAAAGCACTATCATGCACTTTGGAGCTGCTGGTGCAAATGACCTGAAGCTTTGTTCGTGCACCAGCAGCTCCCCACTGTAAGGTAAGGTGTGGCAGGAGCAATTTAAAGTCAATTTGGAGGAGGGCTGAGGCAGGGAGAAGGTTGAACAGGGGTGGTTCAGAGGTGAAAGGGGGATGATCTTGGTGGCAGTAGTACACTCCAGGATACTATCCCCCTTTTTCCAGGCCTGATATGCCCCCTAAGCCTCCTTGGACATATTCCAGTTGAATAGCTGGCAAGGGTCTGAGGAGACCCATTGGAGACCCAGTGGCCTACAGGGAGGTATGTAAAAATGACAAGGATACAGGATACAACTCCTTGGGTACTCATGCAAAGTGCTTTTTTTAGACACAAATTCAGATGTCAATGACTTAAAAGAGAACCTTAAGAGAATCTTAAGAGAACCACAAAGAAGTCATTCCTTTGGCAGTATTCATTTTGCCAATGTTTAAGACAAGTCAGCTCAGACTATTTGCCACGTCTAAGACGAGTGGCCATATTTCTGTGCCACCACTATATCCAAGTTCTAGTATCCCTGAAAGGCTCTTTCCTACGTATTTCCACACATTTCCTACGTATATGCTTAAGATTTTTTGAAATATACTCTGAAAATGTCGCAGGTGAATGAGATAAAAAACATGAACCACATATGCAAAGGTGCATTAGACAGGCAGACTCGGCACTTGTTGCCTAACATGTGTATTACACCCATACAGCTTTGTTGTCACATCCTGTATGGAAGGCCCTAAGATCCTTTATTTTGTCTATGACTGTTTTAACAGAAAGCAGAAGACCCTGCCTTTGTCAATATGAGATAACTTTTTTAAAATGTAAAACTACTTCATGGGATTCCACAGGTAAATAGGTACTAAACAATAAAAGAGAGAACATGGCAACAAGTGGGGAAAGAATTTTAATCAGATGTTAGTGCCCAAAGTCTAAAGATGCCCTTCTGTTCCATTTCTCTGTAAGTTAGATGAGAAGTAGGGAAAGTTTATCTGCCTAACCATACTAATGACAAATATCTGAACACAACAGGCTGGAGTGGGCATGGGCAAGAAACAGAGGAGAAAGAGATGGAGGCTGATGTGTCCCCTGCAAAGATATTGATCTGCTGACTCTTTTCTGGTAACCGTTTCAGAGACATGGGCAGACAGTAATTAAAATGACTTACACACCGGGCTGGTTTCAAACTCAAATCTTCGACTGAAGACACCATACCCTGCTGCGGTACGTGCTCGGATCTGAAAGACATACGCTGAAGCAGGTTTCAAGCCATCTGCAATAACTGTCGTCTCCTTGGATTTGATTATGGTATAGCTGGTTTCTTGATCCTTTTCAGTATATACAGACACACAGAGATATACACATACGGAAAGGTAAAACTTATAAGTAGCAAGTAAAAACGTGATGGCTACTATTCATAGCAAGAGCACTGGGATGGTGCAGACATAAAGTTTTTTTCTCTTAACCACTCCCCAATTTCCCACACTAATTCCACCCCTCATTTTCCTTCTTAGTGTCTAGCCCTCTACCATGTTAATTCTGCACTAAGATTAATCACAATTGCTGTTAGCTTTAACTAGGATTTGCAAAAAAAGTCTCAAATTCTGGTTAAGTACTAACCATGTGTAGAGTTAACCTTGGCACAAATGTACCCCTACACTACAGTTAATGTTGAAAAGGGAAAAATTTATGTAGGTTTGGGAAACAACTGAACTTGCAGCCCTGAGAACATTATACCTTCAGTAGTCCATATATTAAAGGAAGAGAATTAACACTCAGCTGAACATTAGAAGTTTTTGAACTATTATAGAAGTATGTCTTTTTGTATAGGGATTTCCATATAGGCATAAGAAGACATTCTATTACACTGAAAAATCTGGTGTCCTTTAATGAGACTGATGGAACTGCTCTCATGTAAAGAGACAAAAAGGATTGTGTAGCCAAACATGCCCAGTGAATTAAATTAGATTTTTTTTTCTTTTTCATATATTTATCTATGAGACAGAGTTTGTTTTATGCTATATGCATGTATGACACTGACTGATGTGCTGTGATTGAGATGTGATATATACAATAAGATTTTATACATACAAAATCAAATCTTTTCATTGAATTTTAATGGCATGGTAAGAATATATTCTGCACTTTGATTTATTCAGAAAATTACCACCTTTGGATGGATTCGGAAATATTCATTCATTCATTTGAGAAATTTATATCCTGCCTTTCCCATACCAAAGCAAACGCCCAAGGTGGCTTACAAAGTTCCATAGTAGAGTACAAATGTGTTTTTACAATAATTGTTCTACGGGCAGCTCATAGAACCCTTTTCTTCCAGATGGAATCCTTCAGAGCATGGTCGTCACATCTGGCATCTGCATATGCCTTCTGAGCTCCCAGCAGGAGCAGTAAATATGTAAAAATCATGAGACAACAGTCCTTCCTGTGTCCTCCTTCAACCTGCAGGAGATGCATGTTTAAGTGCTTCTCCATGGGTTCAAAAAAAGGTCTAGCACAGGAGTTTTCCCCTTTAGAGATTTTTGTTTTACTTCATTTTACATTTGATTTTCCCCTGCCTGTAACTCACAGCGACACAGTTCAGGAAGAAAGGTATCTGTTTTTTCTGTATACAGGTATCCCCCGCTTTTTCAAGGTTCATTTTTCAACCATCTGCTCTTTCAACACATTTCAATTATACCCAGAAGTCACTCATTCAAAGAATGCTCTGAATGCTCATCACAGTGCAGAACATCTGTGATGGATCCTCCCCATCTCATGAATTCTCATGAATTCCCTTCTCATGAATTCTTCCTCCTCCTCCCTTCTCATGAATTCAAAGAATGCTCATCACAGTGCAGAACATCTGTGATGGATCCTCCCCCTCTTGGTCTCACCACCCTGTCACACCCCTTCCCTGCCCAGTTGCACCCCTCCCTGCCTCCATTCAGCCCTCCCACCACCCCTCCTGCCTCTCCCAATGTCTTACATGCTCTGGCAAACAGGGACCTCGGTAATGGCATGGGCAGGAAGGCATAGAGCTTCCCGCTGGTGCTACCAGCAATGCGCTAACTCGCACACTGTCGCAGTGCTTTTTGCAACAGGTGCTGACTGCTTTATGGCACTCAGCATTGTTGTAGGAGCCTTGCTGCCACTGGGTGGTGAGGAAAAGATTAAGCTGTCAATCTGTGACTTTTGGATTCTCTCTTACATGGCTCTAAACTTAAATGTACCCAAGCAAGCCGCATCCCATAAATTTTAAAGTGCCAGGGTTTCTTTAGCAGCACTTACACAAGCAGCACTTGAGCTGCTGGAATGAGTGAAAAAGAAGCTCACGTACTGTTGGGAGTCTGTATATAAAGGGGGCCTGGGCTAAATCCTAAAAAGCACTATCTTCATCAAGAAAGATGAAACAAGAATTTACATTCAGGATCAAGTCGAATGTATGTAACAGGTGAAATGGAGTACATGGTTCTCATGCCACAAAATTTTAAATAACCTTACTTAAAAAAAAATGGAATAATTCAAATGAGTTGTAGATGCTGCGTTTTCATGCTTATATTAGCAGTCTGTTCAAAGCTTTTCCTTGACAGTTCTTATCAATGTACTTGTTCAGACAAGTGGGGTGAAGGAAAATGGGCTTTCAATTCCTATTGAGGAATACAGAAATTAAATCATGAAAGCTAGAATCTTCTATGTACACAATATTCCAATCCCATCAAAATCAACAAGTTTATCCATATCACCGTAAAATTAACACATGATTGTGAGAGATTCAGAGTGCAAGCCAAACCCCTTCTTGAGCCGGCGTGGCAATCCCTACACCAGCTCAGAGTGTTGCAAATGTGCCATAAAGCAAGTTTGTGACTATTCGTGAGCCAGCTGGTTGGCACAGGTAAGGTTGCACCAGGCGGCATGGGGGGTGGGAGAGGGTGGCAGGAGGGCATTCTGGAGGTGGGGAGGAATGTTTCTGGGTGGGGGAGGGAATGGGAAGAGAATCATGCCAGGGAGGGGGCAGGATCAGCAGAGGCCTCCTCCACCATATCCTAACCCCTTCTTGGGCTACGCAGCCCTACATGGGGATTTCCAGATTTGCTCCAACTATATAGCTGGTGTGGAATCCCCATAGGGACGGCTGGGCCTTTACCTGTGGTAAGGGGATATAGATCCCCTTACCCTGAGGAGACTTCCAGCTGCCTTCTGAGTTGCACTGCATGCAGCATAGGCCAAGCAGCTTGGCTAAGCCAGTGTACCTTAGGATTGGGCTGTCCACCTCTGCATTAGGCTTGTATGAAGACTGACTTTGACATTTCCAAGAACAAACATTTTGACTCTCCCTAAATCTTCTTAAGATTTATTCTTGATGTTGGCCATCACTGCCTTTGTTCAAACGCCACTCAGTGCAGATCTCTGTGTGATTTTATTTCTCTTAGAAACCACACATTTCTGTGAGTGGCTAAAATTCAAATCATTTTCTTCTTCTCTTAGCCAAAGCTCAGCCTCACAGGGAAGACCACAGCATGCAGCTCAAAGCATACTCAGAGCACAGAGGCAAAGGTCAGAACTAGAAACGCTTACAAAATCTGCCTTTGCTGGATTCTGACCCAGATCTTGATGTTAATAAATTTATTGAAGTGGAACTCAAAATGTCAGTCTGTTATTATTCCAAAGCTACATTTCCAGAGTTTTTCAAGCCAAGTGGGGAAGATTCTTGCTCCTTTTTCTGTCTTTTTGCAGTCAAAACACTTAAATTTAAAAATTGAAATCTTATCAGAAAGACATGCCACATTGAGAAAAAAGAAATTGGGTCATTATACAATAGCACAATTGTATCTTTTTTTTTAAAACTGGGAGCACTGTGGACAGAGAACCAGTTTCTTATTTTATTATGTAGACCACTTTGTGAACTATTTTGTTGAAAAATTATCAGTTCTTTCCCACAATCTGTTCTTTTAAAGTTGCTTCTCAGTTTAACTGAAATAATTTCTAAAATGAATTTTAGAATTGACATATGTACAATTTGGCACTGCTTCAGATAATGTCTTCCACCCTCCATAAGTTACCAGTGCACATCTATGTACACGCACAATGATTAGATCACAGCATATCAGAAATGCATGCTAGTATAATCACATCAATATTTGTAATGATTCAGATATGTATTGGTGCTTACATGGGAGTTTGTGAGAATAAAAAGTCTGATTAAAGTCCAGAAATCAAAACCAGGGGAATAGTAGATTGCTGACATATGAGCGCTGCTCTGGAAACAAGAGGTTGTAATTCAAAATTCCTGATTCCAGACAGAAACCAGGATGATGAGAATTTCATAAGCAGGTTGTCAGATTGTGGAGGAGTGGGTGCCAACCTTCAAGAGTAACATGGCAAAGTGCATGGAAAGTTTGGAACCTTCTTTTGTAGCACAGGTGATTGAGGGCCCCATCCAAAAAAGGCCATGGACTAATGCATGTCCCTTGCGCCAGCCAAGCAGTGTTGCAAAACTGCCGTAAAGCTTTTTGGGGCCATCAAGACAGCAAGGAGGCCAATCAAGCCCCATTGGGCCGGTGCGCAGGTAAGCCTACGCCGGCCAAGTCATGTCAGTGAGGGGGTCGGGGTGTGTGTGGGGGGGGGGGAGTGGGAAGGAGGCATTTTAGGGAGGGGAAGGGCAGGCAGTGAGCAAGCTCATGGGTACTTATGGATCCTGGTCTGGGCAGCCCAGAGCAGCTGTGGGCTGCTTGGATCTGAGCCACTTCCTGAGTTCCCCTTGTCCTGGGCTGAGCCGCAACCGGCCCCAACCCTGCATTGGATACAGGGCAGATGAGCAAGTCTCCCTGTTCCAGTACAGGTTAGGATTAGGCTGTGAGAGTATTTATTATTCTGAACTTCATTTTGATTTTTCTCTTGGTCCCCAATTCAACAAGAAGGGTTAAGCCAATATTTTCAATATGTTTCGGTGTGTGCCTAACCCTGGTCTATCTCTACCACAGATTTAAACTGATTGAAGAATAATTTCTCTTTCAATGTAAACCTGGGAACCACAGAGAACAGAGCAATTAGGAAGCTCTAACAATAATAGAATTACAGTGTTGGAATGGGCCTTCAAGTCTATCTTGCTTTAAGCAGGAAGATCCTCTCTTAAAATGTGACACCCAGAATTGGAAATAGTACATTATAAAGGTCTGACCAGTGTGGTGTAAAGTAGAACTACTACTTCTCATGACTAGGAAGCTATGATTCTACTAATGCAGCCTAGAATCATGTTATCCTTCTTCGCAGTGACGTCATACTGCTGGCTCATGCTTAGCACAAAGATCCCTTTCACATGTTATGCTGCCAAGCATCACCCATTCTATACAAATACCTTTGTTGTTGTTTTTTTCGCCTAAGTGCAGGATCTTGCATTTGTCCTTACTAAAGTTTATTTTGTTATCAAGGTTCTCTTGAATACTTCTACTGTCTTCTGTGGTGTTAGCTGTTCTTCTCTAGCCTAGCTATTCAGCCTAGCTGAGTTACGCTGAGTTATTTCACCTGCTCTTTGGCCGCTGTCAGCCTGTGTGGGAGGAAAATGGAGGCCAGAATGCGATACCAGATCATTAAAGATCCATCTGAAATGTTGTGGTTCTTGAAAGACAGAACCTTCTTCAATTGTAAAAATCCCTATTGGGATTTAGTATTGCCTGCGTATGTAAACTGCCTTGAATTAAAGTCTGAGGAGAACTCTGACGACCAAGAAAGGCAGTATATAAATACCTGTATTATTATTATTATTCCCAGCTTAGTGTTATTTGTAAACTTGAAGACTTCTTTTAATCCCTTCATCTATTCTAAGCCATTGATAAAGATGTTGAAGAGTACTGGGCCCAAGAAAGAGCCATAGGGTACTCCACTTGAAACTGTCTGAAATATTGATCAGGACCCATTGATAAGCACTCTGCATATGGTTCCCCAACCAGTTGGGAATCTATCCATGGTTGTATAACCTAGCTCATATTTTACTAACTTGCTAAACAAGATGTTGTGGGGAAACTTAAATAAAGATAAATTACATCCACAGCATTCTCACCATCCACTAAGCTAGTAACTCACAGTTCAATTCTATCCCCGCTAACCTGGGAGTAAGCCTCATTGACTCTAATGGGACTTACTTCTGAGTAGGCAGGCATAGGCTGTCAATCAGAGAAGGAGATGAGATTTGTCTGGCAAGATTTATTTTTTACAAATCTCTGTTGGCTTCTAGTAATCATTGAATTGATAATCTTTGACATGCAGACACTTAACTGCTTTATAATTTGTTCTACTATTTCCCCCTGTACTGAAGTCAGACTGACAAGTCTGTAATTTCCTGGATCCTTCTTTCTTCCCCTTTTTGAAGAATTGGGGCATCTCCAGTCTAGTGGCACCTCCCACGTCTTCCAGGATTTCTCAAAGATAAATTCTCATAATACTTCAGCACAGTGTTTCTCACACATTTAGCACCGGGACCCACTTTTTAGAATGAGAATTTGTCAAGACCCACTGGAAGTGATGTCATGACCGGAAGTGACATCATCCTCAAGCAGGAAAATTTTTAACAATCCTAGGCTGCAGTCCTACCCACACTTACCCATCTACCTATGGAATCCTACATAACATTTCTCTGAGTTTTTTAACGAAGTCATGCGGAAAGGAGGCCAAGATGGACTCAAGTTTTTAAAGAATCGATTCACTACACGTGTCCTTAGCTTTCTATAAGACTAAGAATTCCTAGCACCCTCAGCAAACTACATTTTCCAAGTCCCTTTAGGGAAAACAAGGACACACAAAGTGTGATAAAACAAGATATGTTTGTAGTGTATGTGTTGGATCATAGGCTTAAGGCCTATCCTATCCAACTTTTCAGAGCCAATGCAGATGCAATGCAGCCCCAAGATAAAGGAACAAACATTCCATTAACTTGAGGTTTCCATGCCCCACCACTGCAGGATGTAGCACATGCCCTATTGGCACGGATGCATCAGTGCTGGAAAGATGGATAGGATTAGGTTCTTAGTGTTTCAAAACTAAAACAGAAATTATAGAAATTTTCAAAACTAAATTAGAAATTTACAGAAATACCCCAATACACAGATGTTAGCATACAACCACTGCAGTGTAGCAGTTAGAAACCGATCAATGAACAGAAAGTCCCTGCTTCAGATCATGACTCTGTTAGTCACTTTCTTTCAATTTTAGTCACCTTTCATCTGCAATATTGATATAATAATTCTGACCTACGCTGCAGGGTTTTTTGAAAGGATTCTCTAAGATTTACAATGAGATAATGTAGGTGAAGTTTTTAATTAAAATACTATATAAATGTTATAAATTATTAGTCTTAGTAGTAGTCATAGTAGTAGTATAAAAAGGAGGAAGGCTGAATTACAACAGTGGGACTTAGTCCCATGCTCCATCCTAATCAATTAACCTTCTTTATTTGAGTGTGATAAGACTAGAGATAAAACTGACACGCAGCCTTAATGTATTTGTTCAGCAGAAGTGACAGCCTAATGAAAATAAACACCTCAAAATTTCCAAAATCACTTAAGAGTATAATCAATTGGACACTGGTTTAGACATGATTGTACACATAAAAATTAGGATGGCCTTGCAATCAGACAAGCGCACCTTTTCAAAATATTTGATTTCATACTCCAGGATGATGCCGTTGGGTCGATCTGGCTCCTGCCAGGACAGTGAGATGCTATTTTTGGCTAGTTTTCCTTTTTTCACATTTGTGATTGGAGATGGTGCTGTGGAACAGGAGAAGAAATCAAAACAAAGTCAGAATAGCTGTTGCTTTAAACCAGGGGTCTCCAAACACCAGCCCATGGGCCATATCTGGCGCTCTGGAGGATTTTATATGACTCATGTGGTTCCCCAACCTCTGGGGCTAAAAAAGTTCAAAAAACACACTTCAGGATCTCCCAGCATGGGCATATACCACTGTTAGCCACTTGAGGTGATGAATGTAATGCAGTGTAATATAATAAAATTATTCTATTCCATTCCATTCAGCACCTCTAGTAGATGAATGAGGTATAAACCCAGTATATTCCAGGTTTCCCAGCATGGGCATATACCACATTCAACCATTATAGGTGCTAAATATAATGGAATGGAAAGCATTTCATTGCATTACATCCAGCAGTGACTGAATGTGGTATATACCCATGCTTTTTCAATCCTTTTTCAAAATCCATTCCCCCCTCTTCCTGGGCAAGTCAAATTTTGCCCTATGCTCTCCTCCTCATTCAACCCCACCCACTTATTGTATTCAATCAAACTTTCAGCACATTGTTTCTCCATGTATGTATTATTTATTTATTTTCCAGTCCTTGACACAGCGTCAGATATGTGAAGCAGCCCTCGTGCTGCAAAGTTTGGAGACCCCTGCTTTAAATTAAGAAATGGAAACTATTTCCTAACCCTGCACAGCTTTAGAGCTTGTCAAGGATAACAGCCCTTAGTTGTGAGTTTATCATCACTGAGTGGAGCACTAGTAGAGAGTTAAGAGTAGAATTAAGACCTGCCCCTTTTGGGCCTGGCAAACACTTTGGCAGAGTGCAGATGTAACATTTCCCAGTTTCTTAACCATTGTATTCAATCCAATCAATCCAATCCAAAAACTTTATTGGCATGATAGTACACAAAACCAACAATAAGTAACAACATAAGAAAACAAATCATGACAAAGCATAGCAAAAACATGACAAAAACATTATTAGCTCCACTAAGTTTCAGAAATAGGTTCCAGCCATTTGTGACGTCTCTGCATAATAAGTTGAATATAATAAACTACACTCTTACAGCCCAATCCTGAGCTGCCCAACGTGCGGGGCTGCCGCAGCACCAAAAACGGCTGCCGCTGTATCCTCAATGCCCCAGGCTCCTTGGGGAGAAGGGGACTTTTCTCCCCTTCCCCTGAGTAAGGGAAGTAGCCCTGCAATGGGGCTACTCAATTCTGCGGTGGCTTTTGAGCCAGCACAGAATCAAAGAGTTCCATACTGGGCCACGTTGCCTGACATGGGGCTCAGGATTGGATGGAGTTGAACTCTGCTGGTCCTGCCCTCCTCCTGCCCTGCTCTCTGAGAACAATGCGTGGAGAGGGGTATCTGAGTCAAGCAGAAACAAATCTGCATCCAGAATTTAAAGAATCTAATCCAAGCCAAGGCCTCCAATTCATGCTGTCCAACTTCAAGGCATAAAGATGCATAGGGAACACAGCAGGGGACTCCAAAGATCTTATATAGAAACACCACCTGAACATTTTCCACAGAGTTGTCAAGTAATGACATCCATATAGGAATAACATACAAGAGCTGTGCAGAAGATTTAGCATTAAAGATTTGCAGCATAGCAGGAATATAAGAATTTCTCCATGTGTGGTAAAAAAAACAAGATAGTCTGTGAAGAAAATTTAGCTAATTTGACCATTGCCTGTCAGTGCGATTAACAAGAGTGTCTGTAATGAAAGAGAACACCCAGATATTTAAATTCACTAACCTGTTGGACAGTATTGCCATCAAATGTCCAAGTGAAAACTTTCCACGGATTGCCAGAAACTAGTATTATGGATTTATCAAAATTAATTTGTAACCTATTAGATGTCAAATAGTTGCAACAGCATCAGATCAAACGTTTCAAGTCAATCCTCATGCAGGACAAAAGAACTATGTCATCCTTGTACAACAGGACAGGGATCGGATGAGAGCCCAACATGACGATATGAGCTTCTATGCTACGTAAAAGCGGGGCAATATCATTAACAAATAAGTTAAACAGAGTAGGGGCCAAAATGCAACACTCTTTGGCACCTTTGTTGGAGAAAATGTGTGTGTCAGCAGTGGCCACTTTAAGGGTAAGGCCTGGGCATCCAGCAGAGTGTGGTGCACAGCTGCAGCCACTTGAAGGGAATAGGGCCCTCAGGCATAAAAGCACCTGCTGAAGGGCTTGTTTGGTGTGGATAGGAGAAGGAGGAAAGCTTGAGGAAGGGGGAGACAGGGACTGGGGGAATTGATGGCTAATGGACTGATGTGTGAATGGACTTTGGAAGCTACAGGAGCAGAAACTACTGGAGACACTAAGACTGGTGTTTGGCTGCTGTGCCCAAGACCTGCTGAGGACGAAGGGACTGCTGTAGTAGTGGGGTCCAGCAGTACTGCAGGGCAGAACCAGGGTCATTTCTGAGGAAAGAAGGGAGCTAATTAGCTAAAAGTGGGCATAATTCTCCAGGTGGAGCTTGGACTGGGAATCTGGCAGAACACTATGTCAGATGCAAGGGAGGGCACCAGGATACAGGTCTCTTGTTACCTGGTGTGCTCCCTGGGGCATTTGCTGGGCTGCTGTGAGATACAGGAAGCTGGACCAGATGGGTCTATGGCCTGATCCAGCAGGGCTGTTATTCTGTTCTTAAGCTAAATAAGTGTGTCCTGTATCCTTTGGCTTAATAAACTAATTGAACAGGTACTTAGACCTGTCATTCCATTTTATTATGGGCAACAGACATATGGCAACAAATGGACACTCATGTGCTGTCCTGGGGGGTGAAACAGCGAAGCGTGCTTCAATAACAAAATTGCACAGTAGAGGAAAGTGATTGCTTTCGGCAGGGATCATTTGCCACATGAAAATCAAGATTATGAAAGAGTAGGGAGGTAGAGATCAAAACGTAACTGACCACACTGGATCCTATAGATGAAATAAATGCTCATCATTTGCATACCCACCATCTGCAGGGCAGGAAGGAGGCATGGCAAGGGGAGGGAGCAGGGTCAGAGGGGAAGGGACTGGCGGAGCTCAGCTCGACCGGGTCGAGCCTCTGTGTCGGGCCCCACAGCCCAACATGGGACTCTTCAATTCTGTGCTGGCTCAAAACCACCATATAACGGAGTAGCCCCATTGTGGAGCTACAACCCTTACTCTGGAGAAGGGGACAAATGTCCCCTTCTCCTGAGGAGATGGTGGTGGCTGCCCAGGGCATGCAGGAAATTGTGGCAGCTGTTTCTGGTACCTCGGCCGCCCTGTGCTCCGGGAAGCTCAGGATAGGGCTGCGCATTATCTAACAAATGGCTCAGACTATTCAATTGGCGATCCCTCATCAACTTAGATGGGGCTATTGGCATATATACATAAGCTATCAGTAAATCTTGGGCCTTAGATATTAGTTTCATAATCTGTACCTTACAACAGCCACCAAATTTTGATACCAGCTCAGAATAAAGGTGGTCAGCAACTAACATAGCCAACCCCCCCAGAGGGATGGCCCTTGGCCTTATTACTCTGAGCCTGAAAGGAGGATGAAGTATAACCTTCCAATAAAATGGGGAAAACAGCCCACATTTCCTGTAGAATGCTATCAAAGGACTGAAGAAGATTAATGAAGTCTGGCTCAAGCATTGTATTCAGGCTGTTTTCCATATAAGAATAAGTTTGCTGAATGCAATCAGCAAATTCAGCTGGATGCAAATGCTAAAGAGGTGAGGGGAAAATTTACGCAGGAGACAGAAAGATTAGAAGAGAGTGTTGTGAACTTTTGGGGCACTCCCAATCTCTTAGCCAAGACTCAGAGTTCAGGAAATCTTATGCCTGTACCTAGCCTCGATGCTACTAATAGCTGTATGGCAGGCAGAAGATGAATAGTTGGAAGTTCCCCCATACCCAAACTGGCTACATTGCTCAGTTATTCTGAACCAGACAGGCATTTATTAAAAGCAAAAGACCCTCATCAGGAGAAAAGGGAGTCTTAAGATTGAGTCAACAGTTTCTGGTCAGAAAATTAAAAGAAAAGTACACAACGTTTGCAAAGACAACATTAGGATTCCTTTCCATGTAGCTTCTGAAGTTCCCTTTACAGAAAATAATTTTCCTACAAGGCATTTTCCAACATGGATACTGATACTAGGCCTGTGTAGATTGTAAAATTGAGTAGAAATGTGGTAGGGGGAGCGTTCTTGCTGAGATCACACCTGCTGGTTACAAGCTAATATTTGCTTTTCACACATTGTTTTGCTACCTTCACAGGGGTATAAGCCCATAGGCTCTGAAAGTGCAATTTGTACTTCCTCTGGTTCTTGATGTATGATTTATGACGCATTACTGTGGGACTAATTCCTATGAATTTTCCCCACAATTTATTTGCAAAAATTCTGAGATAGTAAGAACAAAACAGTTTGCTCTGCATTAACCTTTACAGGTTTAGTACTTTTACAGAGTTGAACTAGTAGCTATATAAATCTCTACCATGTTCCTTGGTGGCTATACATAATGTTGTGTTTCGCTGGGGAAGAGATAAAAGAAAAGTGTAACTGTATAACCGGAGTATTGCAGAAAGGCAGTCTCTGTATCCTTTCAGGACCTTCTTCAAAAGAAGCGTTAAAGTATAACTGCAAGATAAAGACCAATTAAGTATGTTCTTTGTGGTTCTGCACAAAAGCATAGCTACTTTACACCCTCCATACTTCCAAGTTACAAAGCT
The DNA here is from genome assembly GCF_035046505.1 of Tiliqua scincoides. Classification (NCBI taxonomy): domain Eukaryota; kingdom Metazoa; phylum Chordata; class Lepidosauria; order Squamata; family Scincidae; genus Tiliqua; species Tiliqua scincoides. The sequence goes on from NC_089825.1 coordinate 72,554,176, forward strand.
TCAAACTGAAGAAAGAAGGTATGCATCTTTTAGCTTCCTTTGCCAAACAAAATGTAATACAATCTCCACAATTGGACAAAGTCTACAATCGCTCCATCTTAAAAGCTTGGAATGAGATACCATGAAATATGATCACAGGAAAAAAAAGAGGGGGCAGCCATAAACTCCACTTTAAAGGTCATCAGTTCTACAAGGACAATATTCTTTGAATAAAAAGGAAACATGGAAGCTGAATTAACAAACATTTCCCTCAAAGTCAAGATAAATCTGTTATCCTTATAAACAGAAAGGAAAAGTAAGGAAGAAATTATTCACACTTAACGGCACATCCATGTTAATTGTTGGAAGTTTCAAAGCAAGTGATCTCCCAAACAGAGCTGCCACCAATATTTAATGTAAAGTAATATTTGAAGTACATGTGGGGATAGTCCCTCTGGTGGAAAATATGAGGAATTTTCAGGTAACTAGAAAAGTTTCAATGTGATTAACAAAAGTCCTGTGCTCTGGGCCTCTACACACACTTGCCTGTCCCTGGAATTTGTGGAAAGCTTAACTTAAAAAAAAAATGTTAAGGACCCTCAAGAGCTGAAGTATCTGAAGAACAACAAGGTAAAGCAAGAATCTCAATAAGATGAGAGACATTTGCTCAGGAAAACAATTTACATCCCACTCAAAATTTGCCAATCATAAGGTGGCTCCCATGTTTTGGAAAAAGCTTGAAATTTTGCAATTTGACTGTCCAAACAGGTGAAATCTGCTTAGAATTCAAGAAAAGAACCTCACTGAATTCTGCAGTGGGTTCTATCTGGCATTGGATCAAGTCTCCTGTTATGAAAGGCCATCACAGGCATGCTCAGAGGCATCTACAGTATGCTGATCATGCCATAAGAATGCACCATGACTTACAGGATGCCATTCTTACTGCAGTTTACAGAATACAAAGTGGGTCTTACCAACTGCTGCCACACAGTTATTAGGAATGAAAGGTACACAAGGCCTGGTTTTACATACACAAGCTTTAAAGCCCTGTATGTGTTTGCATATAATGTCACCAGGGCTCTAGAGCAGGGGTGCCCAAACCCTGGCCCTGGGGCCACTTGTGGCCGTCGAGGACCCCCAATGTGGCCCTCAGGGAGTCCCCAGTCTCCAATGAGCCTCTGGCCCTCTGGAGACTTGTTGGAGCCCTCACCAGCCCAACACAACTGCTCTTTGTGTGAGGGCGACTGTTTGACCTCTCGCGTGAGCTGTGGGATGAGGGCTTCCTCCACTGTTTGCTGTTTCACATCTGTGATGCAGTAGCGGCAACAAAGAAAAGGCCAGTGTTGCTTTGTGCAAGGCCTTTTATAGGCCTTGAGCTATTGCAAGACCTTCATTTATTCATATAAGTTCATCTTTAATATATTCATGTATGTAAACTTATGTAAATTTATTAAAATTTTAAATGTAAATTAATTATTTTTTCCCTGGCCCCTGGCACAGTGTCAGAGAGATAATGTGGCCCTCTTGCCAAAAACTTTGGACACCCCTGCTTTGGAGGACATAGCCCAGTGTGATGTGGGGAGTTGGGGAGAAACTGAACAGACACCAATAAGTATTCCATTTTGATTGGAATGCAGGACTCTAATCTATCAAGCTCTATGGTAGATCTGAACAAGATACCTAAATCAAACAGGTGAAAACATAATCTGGTGTAGTCTGGTGTTTTGCATGAACGCAAGATAACAACAGAAGGATCTGTATCCACCTATACCAAATTCTACTACTGAACAAAGGACAACTTATAATGAATCTTAATTCTTAATAATAATAAATACTGATATACACACACACACTCTATCTAGCTTTCAAATAAAATAAATAAATAAATAAATTAAGACATTACATAAAATTGTGGTTGGAAGCTTATTATAGTTGAGAGTGATGTTAGAATTGATAAATCCTGGTTTACAAACTGTTTCTCCTTCAAAAATGCCACTCCCAGGCCATACTTCCCCCAACAGAGAGTTCTAAAATGTGTCTGCTGCTAGTCCTGTTTAGTCCTATGAGGGCTTTCAAATAATCTCCACATGTGACTCTGTGGGGATGGGGATGGCAATCAGATGTAGGAGAGACCTGCACAGATACTTAACTCATGTTGGGTGGCAGCTCAGGTGATGATTATCCAAACCAACCCACAGTGAATAGCATGTCAGAGAACATTTCAACTTTGAACACAGATATGGCCCCTCATCCATGCTGGAACTCCTCTTGGATACCTGAAACTGCAGAGTCTAGGGCTTTCCCAGGCCTCCCAATACCTTATAAGGCATTAAAAATGTCACTTCCAGTTTCTCAGTGAAACTTGGTTGTGTTTTTTTTTTTTTTTGTTTAGAGCTCAGAATGAGCTCGGCAGAGGCCACCCTGGAGGGGGTACGTGCAGGGGTGTGTGTGCTGGGGGGGGGCTGGGGGTGGATAAGTATTACTTATTATGTATTATCTGTACTCAATAAAAGGTCATTCTCATGAATTAAATTCTAGTGTGCATATGGGGCATATGGTGGCAGAAGAAGAATTCACATAAAAAGTTATTGGGAAAAATACAAAAAAGTGATTGTATAAACTGCAAAAATATGATCACATTGGACTGAGTGAACAAACGATTGACTGAGGTTTAGGGTTTATGGATTCTTCCCCCTCGGTAAAATCTGTGAACCATTCTCCATCTGCTTTGCAGTGCAGGCTACTGTACCTTTAACAGTGAAGACTGATGAGAGATAAGCCTTGCTACCACCCATTGCATCTGAAGGTATAAGCTGTGATCAAGTGGTGTGCTAAAAATCAGTTTGTCAGTAAAGGCGCTGCTAAATTTATAATTAAATACTGTTTGCAAACAAAGCTTCCCAGACAATTTTGAACAAAATTTGTACAGTAGCCTCAGAGGTTTGTGACCAACATTCCTAATTGCTGTTTGGCAGCAAGGGACAGAATTCACACTAGTGCTGTTAGAATAACTATATTCCAATGCTGATGCGTGTTCTGGGATGTGTGTGGTCTCTTGCCTGCATATGTGCTAGCACAGCATCTACTTTTTGCTCCCGGAAAAGCTTAATGGACCAAGATCAATAGTGCAGTTTTAGCAAGGAATCAATACTGCACTCGAAGAAATAATCCTCCAAAAGCCGTTACTTCCCAATTAAAAACAAAACACGAAACGTGCTCTAACAATTATACCTCAAGCTGAAAAGATGCAAATTTTGCAGTCTCAGATTCAGGCGGCGTGTTCAGTGGCTTGGCTTTAATATTAGAATTCATCAAAGTGACTGATTGGTGTATCACAGAAAGAGGCAGGATTGGCACTGAAGGGAATTTCTCACACGCTTTAAAACTGGCTCGTGCAGTTAGTTTGAATTTCACAGCAGTCAAGCAAAAAGATGCAGTGGAGAGTTATTGAAGGCAGAGGCTGAGCCATTTTGGATATGAAACTAAGCTGGGAAACAGGAAGCACAAAACAGGACCTGTACTTCCTGTTTCTTGTGTTTTATCATCATGCCCCAAAGATAACTTAAACAAGTTCACAGGTGGGAAGATGCACAAACTCTCAAGGCTGTGATGTGTGTGCAGGCATTAGAAGAACACCCTTTGGGGGGGGGGGAGAGGTGACAGGAAAGCTGCCAACTCAGTATGCATTCCTGAACACCCACTCATTTCTCAGGGAGGGGGACCTATCTCTGTATCTGTAGTCTAATGAACATAATTTTCTCTGCCTCTTTGGTTCTAGAAGAAAGACAGTCACTAAAAAATTCAGAAGTCTGGTCATGTAAGAACAGTTTTTCTTGCAGCCATTTTCAGAACCTATAGTCTGAAAAAGGTCATGAGTGTTTGCAACACTTCAAACAAACTGATTCAATAGAATTAATAATTGATTCGCTATATTATCAAGAAAAATTCATTTCAAATATCTTTTCGTTCCAAAATTTTGTTTTAGGCACACTTACGTGGTAGTAGATTTAGAGACCTTTATTCGCATTTATTCATGTTCCAACAAATGAGTCATCAAAGTAAAACAAGATGTAAAATAAAAAGAATTAAAAATAAAGTAAAAATAAAATAAAGGTCACACAAATTTTAAGGTTAAAATGCAAACAGACCATACAAACATTACACCAATCTCTTTCCATACTTTTCTACAACTGACAAAAGGAAGTTAGCAGTATCCTGCAACACATCTACTGGGCCGTCATTTAATAAGTATACTAGTTTCATCTGCTCTGGGAGCCCATTCTTCTATGCTAGATTAGATTCTAAATGAATAGAGCGCATAGCTGAATGAACTGGACAAGAGAAAAAAATATGGGAGAGGGTTTTGACCTGGAGCAGAGAACAAGGGCAGAGCCGATCAAGAAGAGGAACCTTATGGTACCTTCCTGAGGTTACTGTCAAAGGAACAACATTAAATCTAGCTTGTGTAAAAACACGACGTTCCTTAGGATTAATCAAAAGAGTCAAATAAGGAGCCATCTGGTTGTGAGCTAACGGAATGTGGAAATTTAAGGGGGAACAATTTCATACGGGCTGGCTAAGAAGGTTTTGAAATTTGATGTCCGCAAGCCTCTGTTTAACTTTTGAAAGGAGTTCTATTTCAGAAGACAGGACCAGATGGTCGAAAAGAAGGTCCATAGATTCTACTTTCTTCCAGAATCGAGTGAGCCACACGGGGGTATCATGTTCAGAAATCATGAGGTACAGCAGACTATCCTGGCTAGTGCGAAAAAGGACACGCAGCCAGTACTTAAAGATTAGCTGCCACGCCCTAGTCTCCAGCAACAATTGCCCCAGTTCTAAACAAGTGGTTACATAAGAAGGACATCTAGGGAGACCCAGTATACCCCTAAAGAACTTAGTCTGAGGAGGCGTGATTGAATGATTAATTGAGTTTAACCATACTGAAGAACCATATAGGAGCTGCGTTATTACTTTGGCATTATAGACTTTAAGGGCGGATGGAATATGATAATTGCCTTGTCTAAAGAAGAGATAGATTGAATGGTATAGTGGGCTAAGTTAGCTGACAAGTTCTGATGGACAGTCCATGTAAGATTGTAACAAAAAGTAACCCCCAAATATTTAAAGGTCTTAACTTGTTCAATTTTCCTCCCTTTTATAGACCATGGATATGGTTTCCACGACTTTGAGAATACCAAGATTTCAGTCTTCCCATAATTAAGTTCTAATTTATTAGCAATTAGGTAATCATTACATTTATTTAGAAGACGCAGTAAACCTATACTTGAACAGGAATCATAATCATAAAGCAGCAGAGGTACATGCCTGGAGCCCAGCTTAGGGGGATGACCGTCTACTTCTAAGAGAAAGGAAACCAAATCATTAAGGAAGAGTGCGAACAGGGGGGAGCAAGAATACATCCCTGCTTCACACCCTTTTCAACTGGAATTTTTGGGATCAATTTCCCCGAAGGAGGGCAGCGAACTTGACAGACTGTGCCCAGATGTAATTTTTTAATTAAAAGAAGCAATCTCAGGTTGATGTTAAGCCCACGTAGCTTTTCCCATAAAATTTCTCTAACCACCAAGTCGAAGGCTCCCTTCAATTCCAGGAAAGCCTTAAAAAGTTTTACCTTTCTCTTCTCGAAATATTTGTCTGCCAAATGAGCCAAGACCATACAATGGTCAATGGCAGAGGCACCCCTACGGAAGCCAATCTGCTCCGGGCTTGGAGGCCCTTGGCAAAACATCCATGATAGGAGTTTACCTAACAGGTGTTTAGTGTAAATCTTACCCAGGGTGGAGAGTAAACTAATGGGCCTGTAACTTGCTGGATCTAGTTGATCTCCTTTTTTATAGATGGGTGCTATAATTGCATTTGTCCATGCGCGTGGTAGTAAGCCAACCTGAACAAATTGGAACTTACATACAAGTAAGTAGAAATGCATGGGATTAAACTGCTAGTCTGTCATTTGCAGAGTTTTGCACTGTACAAGAAACTTGTCACTTCCCAATGAGAATCGCTTCCCTTCATGATTTTTGTTGATTACAGTATAGTGTCTCTGAATCGTTGGAGTTTCAGCTTTTAATTGTTATTCTATGTTAATTTCTATCAGTCTGATCCTATCTAATTTCCCCAATCTAGTTTACACCAATGTTTTATTCTGCATTTAGGATGGCTCTTCAGCTTAGGCCCAAATCGTAACCCACTTTCCAGCACTGGCATAGCTGTGCCAATGATACGTGTGCTGCATCCTGCAGTTGGGGGGCAGTCACAGAGGCCTCCTCAAGGTAAGGGAAAATTCGTTTCCTTACCTAGGAGCTGCATTGCCCTAATGTCGGTGCTGGAAAGTGGGTTAGGACTGCACCCTCAATCTCCAGCGCTATCCAATTCTTCTGTTTTTATCTCCTTCCAATATATTAGAGCAGAGGGGTCCAAACTTTTTAGCACCAGGACCCACTTTTAAAACAACACTCTATCAGGACTCACCCAGGTTTACCAGACTTTTAAAAAAGATCTGGAAAAAAACAATATTTTCTTTATTTATTTATTAGTAATAATAACCCCAAAAGACCCTCAAACATTATCTCTCAATATTTACACATATGTGCAAACTGCAGAAGCTTAGCTCCGGCAGGGCAGTTAGCAGCAATCCTGCAAACTGCAGGATCTGAGCTCTTTGCAGGATAATTGGCAGCTACAATATCTGATTTTTCAATAGGCAACTAGGTATCTGATCCTTCCATCATCCTTTGTTGACCCATCAAACATCAGGTTGTGACCTACCAGTGGGGTCCCAACCCACAGTTTGGGAACCACCAAGTCTTCCTTATTGGGGAAAGATTGAAGCTTGATTTTATCTGAAGTAGTTCATCCATCTACTTTCCAATGATTTGCCACCAAAACCCAATTGTTTCATTCTCAGCATATCAGGAGACTAGGCACTTCAGCACTTCTAGATTTGCCTTGGACTTTTATCTGCACAGAAGTACGATCCCCCCTCCCAAAAAACCTAGTATCTCTTGGTTCTTCTTACATATTCGGGGGCGTCTGTTTTGTATATGTTTTTAAGCATTCACTTATAGTAAAAATATACAGGCATGCCCTGGTATCTGTGGGGGTTCCGTTCTGGAACCCACTGCGGATACCTGAAACCACGAAAAAAGAGAACAGCATTCAGCAAACAGTATTCCATTTGGCCACAGCAAGAGATCACCCCTCCCACCCATCATGCTTGGTTTAGTAGTACAGTACAGTCACTCCTGTTCCTTAATGACCTGTTCAATCTATTGTTATCAAAAAGCTTCCAGAGCTTCCAAAGCTTCCTCCTCCATTTTGTGCATTTGTTCCTCTCCTGCCCACTTCCAGTTCATCTTTAATTGCCCGCTGGCAATTAATCTTTAATTGCCCACATGTTTCTCAGGAAGGGGAGAAACACTCACCCAATGTCTCCTCCCCTTTCCTGAGTTGCTGGAGAGCACATTGTGGGGGAGGCAGGACAGCTTTCCTGCTTGCCTGGCAGCAGCCACAGTTCTTTAAACAATCTCCTGCCTGTCCATGAAGCAATTTCTCCCTTGGGGGGGGGGGGGACTTGCTTCTTAAAGCCTCTCTGACAGCTCCTTTGCAAATCAATCAGGGGCTGGGGCTGTGTGTGTGCATGCGTGCGTGCGTGCGAGAGAGAGATAAACAAAATCCAGTCAAAAGTAACATGATTGTGCAAAAATATAATAATAATAATGTTTATATCAAACATGATATTCACTGCATAATACCAGGCATTATAAACAAATGTTATGAAGGCAAAGGAGGAAAAGATCTTGAATGATGCAGCAAAATCACACAGAGTGATTACAAGACATACCATGAACATAAGAACATAAGAACAGCCCCACTGGATCATGCCATAGGCCCATCTAGACCAACTTCCTGTATCTCACAGTGGCCCACCAAATGCCCCAGGGAGCACACCAGATAACAAGAGATCAGATCTCTTCCAGTTATCTGATCAGCTATCATCCAGTTGCATGATACAGTTGCTGCTATGCTCCACCGGAATTTGTGCAAGAAATATGGAATAGCATCAGCAAAGAAAGCGGAAGCACATGCCCAAAAAGGTGGTAGAAAATGAGCAGGTCAATAACCTTGGGGGATTTCAAAATCCAGTCAGATAAAAAAAAAATGGAACACAACACATCAGATATAACTGTGGTTGTGAAAAACAAGTGATGTTTATTAATATGTCCATTCCAGGAGATAAGCGAATCAAGCAGAAATAATCGGAAAAGATCGCAACATGTAAAGACCTGGAAATTGACCTGAAATGACCTGGAAATTTAAATACAGTGCTTTTGGGGAAAGAAAATAACCATTATGCTGTTGTCATTCATGCACTAAACACAATCCCCAAGGCCCTTCAGAATGATCTGGCTAGTATAAGTACAGACAGGATAACAGCAGAACATTGCCAACTTGGACGGAAAGTAGGTATGGCTATGTTGTGGCAACCACTGATAGGTGAGTAGCCTCTTAAACCTAGAAACATACAGGCGGGGTCTTCAAAGTAGTCTAATCCCTTTCTTGAAGTAGTAAAATTCTCTCTATTTTCAAGTGATCTCATAAGAACATAAGAACAGCCTCACTTGATCAGGCCATAGGCCCATCTGGTCCAGCTTCCTATATCTCACAGAGGCCCACCAAATGCCCCAGGGAGCACACCAGATAACAAGAGACCTCATCCTGGTGCCCTCCCTTGCATCTGGCATTCTGACATAGCCCATTTCTAAAATCAGGAGGTTGCAAATACACATCATGGCTTGTACCCCGTAATGGATTTTTCCTCCAGAAACTTGTCCAATCCCCTTTTAAAGGCGTCCAGGCCAGACGCCATCACCACATCCTGTGGCAAGGAGTTCCACAGACCAACCACACGCTGAGTCAAGAAATATTTTCTTTTGTCTGTTCCTACTCTTGCAACGCTCAATTTTAGTGGATGTCATAAGAACATAAGAACAGTCCCACTGGATCAGGCCATAGGCCCATCTAGTCCAGCTTCCTGTATCTCACAGCAGCCCACCAAATGCCCCAGGGAGCACACCAGATAACAAGAGACCTCATCCTGGTGCCCTCCCTTGCATCTGGCATTCTGACATAACCCATACCTAAAATCAGGAGGTTGCACATACACATCATGGCTTGTACCCCATAATGGATTTTTCCTCCAGAAACTTGTCCAATCCCCTTTTAAAGGCGTCTAGGCCAGACGCCAGCACCACATCCTGCGGCAAGGAGTTCCACAGACAGACCACATGCTGAGTAAAGAAATATTTTCTTTTGTCTGTCCTAATCCGCCCAACACTCAATTTTAGTGGATGTCCCCTGGTTCTGGTATTATGTGAGAGTGTAAAGAGCATCTCCCTATCCACTTTGTCCATCCCCTGCATAATTTTGTATGTCTCAATCATGTCCCCCCTCAGGCGTCTCTTTTCTAGGCTGAAGAGGCCCAAACGCCGTAGCCTTTCCTCATAAGGAAGGTGCCCCAGCCCCGTAATCATCTTAGACGCTCTGTTTTGCACCTTTTCCATTTCCACTATGTCTTTTTTGAGATGTGGCGACCAGAACTGGACACAATACTCCAGGTGTGGCCTTACCATAGATTTGTACAAGGGCATTATAATATTAGCCGTTTTGTTCTCAATACCCTTCCTAATGATCCCAAGCATAGAATTGGCCTTCTTCACTGCCGCCGCACATTGGGTCGACACTTTCATCGACCTGTCCACCACCACCCCAAGATCTCTCTCCTGATCTGTCACAGACAGCTCAGAACCCATCAGCCTATATCTAAAGTTTTGATTTTTTGTCCCAATGTGCACGACTTTACACTTACTGACATTGAAGCGCATCTGCCATTTTGCTGCCCATTCTGCCAGTCTGGAGAGATCCTTCTGGAGCTCCTCACAATCACTTCTGGTCTTCACCACTCGGAAAAGTTTGGTGTCGTCTGCAAACTTTGCCACTTCACTGCTCAACCCTGTCTCCAGGTCATTTATGAAGAGGTTGAAAAGCACCGGTCCCAGGACAGATCCTTGGGGCACACCGCTTTTCACTTCTCTCCATTGTGAAAATTGCCCATTGACACCCACTCTCTGCTTCCTGGCCTCCAACCAGTTCTCAATCCACGAGAGGACCTGTTCTCTAATTCCCTGACTGTGGAGTTTTTTCAGTAGCCTTTGGTGAGGGACCGTGTCAAACGCCTTCTGAAAGTCCAGATATATAATGTCCACGGGTTCTCCCGCATCCACATGCCTGTTGACCTTTTCAAAGAATTCTATAAGGTTTGTGAGGCAAGACTTACCCTTACAGAAGCCATGCTGACTCTTCCTCAGCAAGGCCTGTTCGTCTATGTGTTTTGAGATCCTATCTTTGATGAGGCATTCCACCATCTTATCCGGTATGGATGTTAGGCTGACCGGCCTATAGTTTCCCAGGTCCCCCCTAAGAACATAAGAACAGCCCCACTGGATCAGGCCATAGGCCCATCTAGTCCAGCTTCCTGTATCTCACAGCGGCCCACCAAATGCCCCAGGGAGCACACCAGATAACAAGAGACCTCATCCTGGTGCCCTCCCTTGCATTGGCATTCTGACATAACCCATTTCTAAAATCAGGAGGTTGCGCATACACATCATGGCTTGTACCCCATAATGGATTTTTCCTCCAGAAACTTGTCCAATCCCCTTTTAAAGGCGTCTAGGCTAGACGCCAGCACCACATCCTGTGGCAAGGAGTTCCACAGACCGACCACGCGCTGAGTAAAGAAATATTTTCTTTTGTCTGTCCTAACCCACCCAACACTCAATTTTAGTGGATGTCCCCTGGTTCTGGTATTATGTGAGAGTGTAAAGAGCATCTCCCTATCCACTCTGTCCATTCCCTGCATAATTTTGTATGTCTCAATCATGTCCCCCCTCAAGCGTCTCTTTTCTAGGGTGAAGAGGCCCAAATGCCGTAGCCTTTCCTCATAAGGAAGGCGCCCCAGCCCCGTAATCATCTTAGTCGCTCTCTTTTGCACCTTTTCCATTTCCACTATGTCTTTTTTGAGATGCGGCGACCAGAACTGGACACAATACTCCAGGTGTGGCCTTACCATCGATTTGTACAACGGCATTATAATACTAGCCGTTTTGTTCTCAATACCCTTCCTAATGATCCCAAGCATAGAATTGGCCTTCTTCACTGCCGCCGCACATTGGGTCGACACTTTCATCGACCTGTCCACCACCACCCCAAGATCTCTCTCCTGATCTGTCACAGACAGCTCAGAACCCATCAGCCTATATCTAAAGTTTTGATTTTTTGCCCCAATGTGCATGACTTTACACTTACTGACATTGAAGCGCATCTGCCATTTTGCTGCCCATTCTGCCAGTCTGGAGAGATCCTTCTGGAGCTCCTCACAATCACTTCTGGTCTTTACCACTCGGAAAAGTTTGGTGTCGTCTGCAAACTTAGCCACTTCACTGCTCAACCCTGTCTCCAGGTCATTTATGAAGAGGTTGAAAAGCACCGGTCCCAGGACAGATCCTTGGGGCACACCACTTTTCACCTCTCTCCATTGTGAAAATTGCCCATTGACACCCACTCTCTGCTTCCTGGCCTCCAACCAGTTCTCAATCCACGAGAGGACCTGTCCTCTAATTCCCTGACTGTGGAGTTTTTTCAGTAGCCTTTGGTGAGGGACCGTGTCAAACGCCTTCTGAAAGTCCAGATATATAATGTCCACGGGTTCTCCCGCATCCACATGCCTGTTGACCTTTTCAAAGAATTCTATAAGGTTGGTGAGGCAAGACTTACCCTTACAGAAGCCATGCTGACTCTCCCTCAGCAAGGCCTGTTCGTCTATGTGTTTTGAGATCCTATCTTTGATGAGGCATTCCACCATCTTACCTAGTATGGATGTTAGGCTGACCGGCCTATAGTTTCCCGGGTCCCCCCTCTTTCCCTTTTTAAAAATAGGCGTGACATTTGCTATCCTCCAATCTTCTGGCACCGTGGCCGTTTTGAGGGACAAGTTGCATACCTTAGTCAAGAGATCTGCAACTTCATTCTTCAATTCCTTAATAACCCTTATATAACCCTTAATAACCCTCTTTCCCTTTTTAAAAATAGGCGTGACATTTGCTATCCTCCAATCTTCTGGCACCATGGCCGTTTTGAGGGACAAGTTGCATACCTTAGTCTGCAACTTCATTCTTCAATTCCTTAATAACTCTTGGGTGGATGCCATCAGGGCCCGGTGACTTATTGATCTTTAATTTATCAATGAGGTCTAAAACATCTTCTCTTTTAACCTCTATCTGACTTAACTCCTCGGTCAGGAGGGGCCGTTCGGGCAGCGGTATCTGCCCGAGGTCTTCTGCTGTGAAGACAGATGCAAAGAACTCATTTAATTTCTCTGCCATCTCTAAGTCTCCTTTTATCTCCCCTTTCCCTCCCTCACCATCCAGAGGGCCAACCGCTTCTCTGGCAGGTTTCCTGCTTCTAACATATTTGAAGAAGCTTTTATTATTCCCCTTAATGTCGCTGGCCATGCGTTCCTCATAGTCTCGCTTGGCCTCCAGTATCACCTTCTTACATTTCTTTTGCCACAGTTTATGTTCCTTTTTATTCTCGTCATTAGGGCAAGACTTCCAGTTACGGAAGGAAGCTTCCTTGCCCTTCACAGCCTCTCTAACTTGGCTGGTTAGCCATGTGGGCACCCTCCTGGATTTAGTGGAACCCTTCTTTCTTTGCGGTATACACCTCTGCTGGGCCTCTATTACTGTTGTTTTAAGCAGCCTCTATGCACTCTGGAGAGATTGGACTCTTTTTACCCTTCCTTTCAACCTCCTTCTAACCAGCCTCCTCATTTGGGGGAAGTCTGCCCATCGGAAGTCAAGGGTTTTTGTTAGAGATTTGCCTGGTATTCTTCCCCCAACATGCATGTCAAAACGGATCGCAGCATGATCACTGTTCCCCAATGGCTCAGTAACGTTTACATCTCCAACCAGGTCCTGCATACCGCACAATATTAAATCCAGATTCACCTGTCCTCTGGTGGGCTCCGTGACTAGCTGCTCTAAGCCACAGTCATTTAGCACGATAAGGAAATCCAGTTTCCTTATCGTGACCAGAACACAAATTGACCCAGTCAATATGAGGATAATTGAAGTCCCCCATGATTACAAACCTGTCCCTCCTTGTCACCTCCCTGATCTGTTTCCTCATTTCAAGGTCCCCATCCGATTTCTGGTCTGGAGGACAACAGTACGCCCCCAGTATTACATCGCTGCACAAGCTTGGTAATTTAATGTCCCCTGGTTTAATTTAATGTCCCCTGGTTCTGGTGTTATGTGAGAGTGTAAAGAGCATCTCTCTATCCACTCTGTCCATCCCCTGCATAATTTTGTATGTCTTAATCATGTCCCCCCTCAGACGTCTCTTTTCTAGGCTGAAGAGGCCCAAACGCCATAGCCTTTCCTCATAAGGAAGGTGCCCCAGTCCAGTAATCATCTTAGTCACTCTCTTTTGCACCTTTTCCATTTCCACTATGACTTCTTGAGATGCGGTGACCAGAACTGGACACAATACTCCAGGTGTGGCCTTACCATCAATTTGTACAACAGCATTATAATATTAGCTGTTTTGTTCTCAATACCCTTCCTAATGATCCCAAGCATAGAATTGGCCTTCTTTACTGCTGCCGCACATTGAGTCGACACTTTCATCAACCTGTCCACCACCACCCCAAGATCTCTCTCCTGATCTGTCACAGACAGCTCAGAACCCATCAGCCTATATCTAAAGTTTTGATTTTTTGTCCCAATGTGCATGACCTTACACTTACTGACATTGAAGTGCATCTGCTATTTTGCTGCCCATTCTGCCAATCTGGAGAGATCCTTCTGGAGCTCCTCACAATCACTTCTGGTCTTCACCACTCGGAAAAGTTTGGTGTTGTCTGCAAACTTTGCAACCTCACTGCTCAACCCTGTCTCCAGGTCATTTATGAAGAGGTTGAAAAGCACCGGTCCCAGGACAGATCCTTGGGGCACACCGCTTTTCACTTCTCTCCATTGTGAAAATTGCCCATTGACACCCACTCTCTGTTTCCTAGTCTTCAACCAGTTCTCAGTCCAGGAGAGGACCTGCCCTCTGATTCCCTGACTGTGGAGTTTTTTCAATAGCCTTTGGTGAGGGACCATGTCGAACGCCTTCTGAAAGTCCAGATATATAATGTCTACGGGTTCTCCCGCATCCACATGCCTGTTGACCTTTTCAAAGAATTCTATAAGGTTTGTGAGGCAAGACTTACCCTTACAGAAGCCATGCTGATTCTCCCTCAGCAAGGCCTGTTCGTCTATGTGTTTTGAGATTCTATCTTTGATGAGGCATTCCACCATCTTACCCGGTATTGATGTTAGGCTGACCGGCCCATAGTTTCCCAGGTCCCCCCTCTTTCCCTTTTTAAAGATAGGCGTGACATTTGCTATCCTCCAATCTTCTGGCACCGTGGCCGTTTTGAGGGACAAGTTGCATATCTTAGTCAAGAGATCAGCAACTTCATTCTTCAATTCCTTAATAACTCTTGGGTGGATGCCATCAGGGCCAGGTGACTTATTGATCTTTAATTTATCAACGAGGTCTGAAACATCTTGTCTTTTAACCTCTATCTGACTTAATTCCTCAGTCAGGAGAGGCCAGTCAGTGAGGGGCCTCGGTCAGTGAGGGAAAACACAAGTGATGCTTGTGTGGTAAACATACCACCTTCTCCCACATTTTCCAACCCAACCTCTTAGGTCATCTGAGGTGGCCTTTCTGCAAGCGCCACATTTCTCCCAATTTAGAAGGATGGTGGCACGGGAGAGAGCTTTCTTGGTAGTGGTGTCATAATTATGGAACTTCCTACCAGGGGAATTAAGATTCACCCCTCCCTCATGGTGTTTTGGTGAGGGATCAAAACCTTTTTGTTTCATCTGGTGTTTAAGCGATTGGGTTGTCTGCCTCCTGTGCCTCTATAGCAGTTCTGTGCATGTTAATAGCTTTGCCCTGCTTCAACTGGTTTTATTTTATTTATTTATTGTTTTATAAATTGTTTATATAATTTTTTCTATAAATTTTAAGCCTCCTTGAGCATCCTCAGAGGAAAGGTAGGATAAAAATATTTTAAATAAATAGTAAACGTATCATTGCACAAAATATAACTGAACTGCTTTACAAAGACCTCAAATTTGACAGAGTAACTTTTGCAAAATTTTCCTCACTCCAAGCTCTTCATTTAATGCTTACATATACTGTGTGTTTCTAGATTTCTAAGGATTGTTTAACGAGTGGTAACAAAAAACAAAAAACAATTACCAACAGGGGAGCTATAAATAAAACCATAAAGTATTCATCTGATTCATAATTCATTGGTAACAGACAACCTGCCATCTGGAGTGGGGATGAACTCACAATTCAAGCATCAGATGGCTTGTGATGAAGATCTGACATACAAAAAAATTGGTGTTGATGTTGCAAGTGGTTTCATGTGATATCTTATTTCTGATCATTCTCAAACACCATGGGCAGCATACATGCTTAACTTTCAGTGTTTTTTAATGGATAATTCTTCTTTCAGAACAAGATAGCATATAAACACCAGAAAGTCAGTATGAACAAGTTTCTCAAACTTACAGTTCTACTGTATTTAGTAAAAGGCAACATATTAAATTATAAACAAGGGACCACAGACTTCAGAGTTCAGAGTCTAACAGAAGTCCCTTTCCATTTCCTTTCCTTTTTGTTAGACAGAATACAGGCACTTCTCATTTTCCTCATGTTTTATATTGACGTTTTTTGAATAACATATACCTATACTGAAACTTAATTTACTTGCACAAATTCTTGAAATAGCGTGGTCAAGCTTCCTGCACATGTGACAGAGGTTCCATCCACAGCTAGCATGCCTAGTGATTCTACTGCCTGGCTAGTCCTGGTTATGATTTTCTGGCAATGGATTTTTTTGTAAGCCACCTCTACAAAAATGCACTGAATGTTTTATAACATTCCAAAAATGTTTTATCTGGGATGTTTGTGCCTTCCTAAGTTTGGGGGAGGGGAATGCTAAAGGGGTTGGGGGGCAACCCAACACATTAATGGCTTGGGGCCAGGGTATTTGAGAGACCACCTTCTTCTATATCAGTGGTTCCCAAACATTTTGACTGGGCCTACTTGACCTACTGGGCCATTGGCCACGGCTCCCCATTAGGGCTACAATCCTATACATTGTATAGGGTGGTGAGTTTTTTGCAAGGATTCCACGGCTTCCCTGGTTAGTTTCCACAGCTCCCCGGGGACCCATGGCTCCCAGTTTGGGAACCACTGTTCTATATAATCCAACTCAGCCCCCCTGGTCATCAGAGAAGGCCCTCTTAGAGGTTCGCCTATGGAGGTGGGAGGGGCGGCAGCAAGAAATAGGGCCTTCTCTGTAGTGGCATCAACTATATGGAATTCCTTTCCCCTCAGTTTACAAACTACTCCCTCCTTAGAAGCTTTGTAGCAGGGCCTACAAAATGTTCTGCTTCAAGGCGGCCTTTGGATTTTATTATAGTTATTTTAATACTAGATGTACTTTTATGTTTTATGGATTTTATGGGGATGTTTTATTGCTTATTGGATTTTCCAGGCTTTGCCCTTCTGGTTTGTGTTTTATTTGGGGTGTTTTAATGATTTAAGGATGTTTTAAGGCTCAACTGATGAACTGTACTGTTATAATGTGTTATAAATCAAGTATTATAATTGCCTGGCTACATAAGATGCTTTGAATGCCCTTTGGAAAGAAAAGCAGGGCACAATGTGACTGACTGAAAAATAATAATAATAATTGCATGCACCTTTATCCCTGCTATTCCAGGCTGTAATTCCAAGCCTTGGGTGACAAGGCTACTCTGAGTGGCAGCCACTCCCTAAAGCTTCATAGGGCGAGTCTTCATTATGCTTTGATAGCCTAGTGGAGTTTCCACTAGAGGCAGTCTATTGGAGATTCCAGTTACTGGAGGCAGGTGGTGCAGGAGGGCTGTGGCCTTCCTGTCCTTCTCATGGGCTTCCTGTGGTACCTTGCTCTGTGGGAAACAGGGTGCTTGAGCAAGGCGTCCCCATATATGGGAGCTTCAGGCATGAGAAGGAAAGAGCAAATGGCATAAAAGGCTGGAGTGGGTGGGGTTCACGCTTCAGGAGGTTGGTGCAAGCAACTCCCTGGGGAGGCAGCCTTGGGACTCTGCATTCAGCGGGGATAGAGGAATGTTGAATGCTACCATGTTGAAGAGTCAGACACTTGTTCCATCTAGTTTAAGACTGTCTGACTGGCAGTGGCCTACTTCTTATAGTGGAGCCCCCCCTCCCCCCCCATATCCGCGGATTCAGGTATCTGTGGGGGTTCCAGAAAAGAACTCCCTCAGATATGGAGGCTTGCCTGTATACTATTTCCTCATTCCTGTATATGACTGGTAGAGTAAAAATAAGCTATTTTGACTAATTTGAATAAAGGCAGCATTAAGATTAAAGTTACAGGCAAATATGGGCAACAATATTTGTTATTTGTTGCCCATAACAATATAAGTTATGGGCGACAAGTTGTTGCATCAGTATGATTTGTACCAGTTGCAAAATATGCATTTCCTTGACACAGAATTGCCGCTATTCTTAGCATAAACTACTGTCAGCCCTAGGGAAACTACTTGATCCTTGCAACCCCAACATGAATTTTGAGACCCTTAATTCCTCAGACTCTTAATTCCTCCTTCCCATCTTATTGTTCATAATGCAATTAAAACAGTTGCAGAGGTTTGTGTACTAAGTCATTCCCTCCCCACACACAAAAAGCCATTCCTGATTAACCAGTATCAGTTGTTTTGACTTCATTTTCCAGCTATGCATTTTCCAGCTATGCTTCTATGCAATGAACCAGTTGTTGTTCTTGTTGCCTTTTCAAACGTAATTTGTATTTCTAGGCACTTTGCACACACCTTGCAATCAACAAGGAAAATTACATTGTCTGAGAAAGCCATACATACTGATGGTGCCAGGTATATAAAGGTGAGGAGACAAATTCTTTGAGAAAGAAGCAAAGTTTTCAGGAAACAATTCCTGCCAAAACTCCAAACCAATTTGTTACCAAATGATACCACATGCAATGAACATCTGATGTAGCCAGAACTCTGACTGCATGAACATAAATTCACAAGATTTTTCTTTAACCAGATGCAGCAAGAAACAAAAAGGGAGCATCCCATCTGTGGTGTCGGCCAGCAAATTTCTGTCAACACCAGAGGAGCTGCCAGATCAGCACCATGACATACGGTTTTCAATTTCCAGAAGAAGCATTTTGTACAACTAATACATAATTAGGTATCTTTGTCCTGCTCATATTTGCTGAAGATCTTTTTTTAATCAATCACATTTTTCCATGAAGCTCTGAGTGATGTACACCATGTTATCCCATTTTACTCTCTCAACAATCCTTTGATACAGCGTAGGCTGAAAGAAAAGTAACTAGCTCAAGATTACCTACTAAGCTTCACAGACCAATGAGAAAGTTTCTCAGATTTCCTTGATCCAAATCCAAAGCTTGAACTACACATTACCTCAAGCTTGAACTACACATTTAAACACAACTATCTGTTGAATTCTCCCCCTTTCCCTGTAACATTTACAGCCAATCCTATAGATGATTAAACTGCCAGGTGGAGTGCATTGCAACAGCGAGAGGCACTTCCACTCTTGCAAAATGACTGCCAATGGTGCACACAGCACTTCATCGGTGACCATTCTGCAAACGCTGCTGCAAGGTCAGCATCATTATGACACCACTGCTAGTTCCCACTGTACCCACCAGATCAGGTGAGGCAGCAGTGCAGCAGGAACCAGCCCCAGGAAAGCAGCAGTGGGGGCAGGGGGAGGTGCAGGGATGGTTGAAACTGGGCAAGGAGGGGGAGGAATGGGGGTGGGGAGGTGAAGGGAGGGTGGATCTGGTGAACATGGGGCGCATAGGTTCCTATCCCTCTTTTCAAGCCTCTCTGCTTCTTTCTACTTGAACTACAGAGCTGGTGCAGGTTTGAGGAGACCCACGGAGCAGCAGGAGGCTTACGGAGGAGTAAGGGGAAATAATTTCCCCTTTCCCCTCCAAATTCTCTCTATCCCCCCCCCACACCTGCAGGATACAGTGCATGCCTTTTTTTTTTGCACAGCTGGTATCTGTGGGGAAAGATAGGATAGGAAAGATAGGATTGGGCTCTTAGATTTATTTACAGTTTGAATCTGATTAATATTTGAATCCTCCTTTGAATCTGATTAATATTACAAGGCGAGATAAATAACTCAACACAGGAGCTGCATTTTCAAACGCAGGTCTGTGCATCATGGCTGCCCCAACAGTATCTACTACGGCAGATTGATTCAAATTAGCATTCTTTAACCATTGAGATCAACAGGTGTGCAGGTATTTTCATTCCAAAGCAAAAATCAACAGCAATCTGGCCACAAAGACAAATGTTTATAGTGTGGTATAGAGCAGAACAGAAACCATGCAGCACAGAATGTGAAACCATGCAGCACAGAATGTGAAACACTTCTGCTAAGCAAGCCTATATAGATATAACCTAATTATCCACAGATTCTTCACCTTCGATTTTATCTCAAGATGATGAGAAGGGCCCTTTAAATTAAAGGAAATAAGTTGTTAACAATAGTCTTGTTAATGGGGACAGGACAGCCAGCAGACAATCCATCGTTCATTCTCTCTCCAAGTGCTTAGAACAACTTCACTCTGACCCCTCCCTTCCCCCTGAGCAAATGAAAGAATGCTAAGTAGTTATCACCTTCTCCAGTCTTTCCCTGAGCAGTAGCTCCTGGTGAAGGGAGGAATCGGTGCCTCGGAGTGAAGCCATGCTAAGTTCCTCGAGAGAGACTGATTGAGTGCCTGATTCCTCTGTCATACATTACAAAGGTTGGCAAGGCTGTTTTTAAATCATTGAGTTTGGAATAACTCATCCACCCCGTGAGAGAACCTTAGCATTCCACCTTGTTGCCACATGACTTTCACCTAAATCAGGGGACAGGGATGCTCTGGGCAGTCACATCTGACCGGACATCCTATCATACAGCCTTCTGGGATGCCGGGCAACAGACGCAACTGCCCAGAGCATCCCTGTCCCCCGATCTACTTGAAAGTCATGCAGCAACATGGTGGAACGGTAAGTTCTGGTCCAAAAGTGAACCTTTTTTTGTAACACCGAAGTTTGGCGACTGCTGTCCTAAAACACTTCACATGTTATCTTGTGGTAAGCCTAACAATCACCTTGTTGATAACAATCACTATTATTCCCATATTTCAGATGTGGGTCAGTCTGGAAGATTTTCTCATTGCCTAGGCCAGTCCCCTGTAATATAGGATATGCATGAGCACAATGCATATGTGTCCTCTCCCTTCTGGAAGAGTTCAGGAAGTTTTGAATGTTCACATGATTAAGGGAATTCGTCCCTTCACTCTGACACAAGAGTGCAGTGTTTCATATTCTGGATTTCTCTATTGTTTTCTAGTTCTCACTTCCATCCTAAGGTTGGAAAAAAGAAGCCAGAAATCAGGCAGGCTGCATGAGTTAAGCAAATCTTTGGTCAAGGATTGCTGAGCCATGTAATATTTAAAGGGTCCTCTGAAAGAAAAATGCACTGGAAAACAGAAGAGAGGCCATTGGCCAACTCAAGTCCCTATCAGCTTATGTTAAGTACAGGCTTGCCCCAGTAACCATGGGGAACATTCTGGAATGCCCTGTGGTTACCTGAAACCGTGGATACAGGCAAATGCCTGCACCCCACCCTCCGGAGGCAAGGGGAGAAACCATAAGTGACATTTTTAATGACTTGCAACGCTTTAATGCCTTGTAATGCTTCCCCAGGCATCCCAATGCATTTTAAGGCATTAAAAACATCATCTCCAGTTTCTCTGTGAAACTGGAAGTCATGTATTTTTAGCTGCTGGGCTCAGAGGACCCTCTGGAGGCAAACTCCCCTTGCCTCCAGAGGGGGCTCGTGCAGGGGCCCTGCAGACCTGATCCATGGCTAAATTAATCTGTGATATGGGATTCGCAGATACGGGTGTCCCCCTGTATCCTTAAGTATGTGAGGTTCATTCATTTCCCTCCCTGCACAACAATGCAGAGTATTTTAAAGGCAAGAAGAGGAAAAGCAATCAGTTTTCCTTCTCCTATCTCCAGAGCCACCTGATATGCCGCAATAAAACACCCAAGTTCGAGGCTGGTAAGTAGCACCATTTCTGATTCGATATAGCAGAGGGTAGAGCAATACAGAGCAAAATATAGCAGCACCATATAGCAGAGAGTAGAACAATTTCTTCAAACTGAAAATCACTTATGAATCAAATGTTCACAACTAACCTACAGATTTGTATAACCTTTAATTAACAGCCCAGTCCTAACCAACTTTCCAGCACTGCTGCAGCAGTTCCAACAGGGTGTGCCCTGCATTGTGTGGTGGTGCAGGCAGTCATGAAGGAGTTCTCAAGATAAGGGAATGTTTGTTTTCTTACCCTGGGGCTGCACTGGGACTGGAAATTTGGTTAGGACTGGGCTGTAAAATACTGTATATTACTTCCACAAATTTGGTGGACAGCTTGTAGTCATGTTGCACAATTTCACAAGATTCTTATTCTGAAATCAGTTAGTTCAAATGTGAACAACTGAGGTAGTCTATTTTAAAGGATTATTATTTTAATCTCTTGATGACCTGGGATTAGAATTCATGACAGGTACAAAAATCTGGATTTCTTTTAGCCTTTCTTTTAATTGTGTCCATATCATAAACAATTTTTTAATCATGTTTTCAAAAGCATTTTGGAGAACCAAGTTAAATTTATAAACAACAACATCCCCAGCCTCAGAAAAAAGCTAGCATGCTTGGTATTCTGATAGGCATCTATAGGCATAGAGCAAATACGGTACCAGATCTGCACTAAACCAGCACAATTTATTCAATATCTTTGTTTCCTTTTCAGGTGATCGTTTAAAAATAAAAGCTACATTAGAAAATCAGTGTAACCATATGGTCATTCAAGGAAAATAATGGTACACCTTCCATTTTATGACCAAATTGAAGCAACAAGAAATAGTCTATATAAGCAACTCCATTGTCTATTATTACAAAGGATTCTCAGAGGACACATACTGTGATGAAACAAAATGAAGTGGTTTGTAATTGAAAGCCAAGATGTGTGATGTCAACTAGCATTCAATAATGAATTTACTGTTTACTACTATTTAGAAGTTCCAACTTGGCAAACTGTCAGTGGCCAAGCCCACCCCAAAGCCTAGTTATCCCATCTGTGCAATTACACTTACCTGCTTGGTTTGTGGTTACATTCACTGACACAAATTGTCGTGCAGCTGGGCTCTGGTTGGACACACCGTTCACTGCCTCTATTTCAAAGGTATAGTTTGTGTGAGCAAGCAGGTCGACCATCATCACTGAGGTATTTTTCAGGCCGCTTTGTTGTGGAAGGTACCTGACATGACTGCCACATGCCTCACAGAGACCCGAGTGCGAGTTGCACTTCTTGCATGCAATATAATAAGACACATCTTTCCTTCCACCAGTATCAGCAGGAGGAATCCATTCCAGAAAGACACTAGTCTCGTTAACATTTGAGATGGCACTCCGAGGAGCAGAGGGGGGTCCTGGCGTGTAAAGTAAAGCAAGAAAAACAAAAGGTAAAAATCAGATTCAAAGTCCCAACCCACTGTCAGTTTCACTACCCACCTACTGGACTTCTCTAATTGTGAGCCAATATGTACTGCCCCAGAATCCAAACTTACTTACCACTGACTCTGAGGAAGACAATGGGTTGTTGTCTGACTCTGAACACCTTACTGGTGGTTCAGGTTTTTTCAACCAAAGGGTATGATATTCTTGCTACATCAGCCCAACAACCAGCTAAATCAGGAGTCTCCAAACTTTTTGTATGAGCACCACATTGTATATATTTTACACACTTTTGCAAGTTTAAAAAAAATCAGTAATATAAATGAATGAATGACATTTAAACAAATCAATGTTTTACTTGGATCTTTTTTTGTGTTCAGTATGATATGATTCAGAGCAAAAGAGAAATGTGACAATTACAAAGAAACAATGGGGTGCTTAAATTGAGAAATGATACATAAAGAATAAAAATGTCAAACATTAGCGAATGTTCTGACCCCCCCCCCAATCAAAAAAAAGTTTCTGTGAGCCAGATAAAATATTGTGGTGAGGGCCATAGTTTGGAGACCCTGATCCAGATTATCTGTTCATCTAGGATAGGCATGAGCCACCAGCATGTTTTAATATTACGAAGTAAGACTGCACAATGAGCTCTTAGCTGTAAAGCACAACTCCTCCTCTGAGTATACACTCTTGTTTAAGAACATAAGAAGTGTTTTACTAGTTTAGACCAAGGGCCACGTAGTCCAGCATCCACTGTAAGAATCTCAGAAAACAAGACACTAGATCAGCCATTTTCAACCACTGTGCCGTGGTTACACTGGTGTGCTGCAAAAGGCCCCCAGGTGTGCCGCAGGAATTAGGGAGAGGGTCATTTATCAATAGGATCATTGGGGGATGTGAGCCCCCATAGACAGCACAGTGTGCCTTGTCAATTGTCAAAAAGTCGATGGTGTGTCTTGACCCAGTGCCTTCCCAGTGTGCCGCGAGATGAAAAAGGTTGAAAATCACTGCACTAGATGGTCTGCTGGAAATGTGTAAATTCTCCATTACAATTACAATAGCCCTTCTATTAACAAGGGCTCCCTCCTGCCTACCCCATCCCTAGAAGTCCCTGGGTCCAGGAAGCAACAGGGACAGGTGCAAGTTTTCCACAGCACACAGCACTATGCCTTTAAAATTCCTCAGACCTGCAGTTTGGGGGCAGTGCTCTGGTAATTGAACATTTCCCCACTTCTTTCCCCCACTTTCGTCCCCTTCTCCCAGGTAAGGTAAACAGCCCCGCAGTGGGGCTACGGTAGTAAAGTGAAAATGGGGCTACGACCTTTTGGTCGGCAGTGAAGTAAGTAGCCCTATTGCAGGACTGTTTACCTTACCTGGGAGAAGGGGACGAAAGTCCCCATCTCCTGAGGCGCCTCCCGCAGTAGCCTGGGGCACGCAGGATCCGGCAGCAGCCGTTTTCAGTGCCGCCGAGCCTGTGCATCCCGGGAAGCTCAGGATTGGGCTGCCCAATGGCTGTGGTTCCCAGCTGGTGGCAAATCCATGTTCTTTGCTGTATAATATGGGGAAAAAGGATGAGCTTTCCTAAACACCTAGGATAACAACACAGAAGAAGGAACCAGCTTGTTCCCCCCAAATACTAAAGAACCTCTTTCTCTTTTGCGTGAATTAGAGCAATAGATGACAGGCAGCAGGCAGAGGGTGCCATTCAGAGTTAACAAGAAATGGCAAGGTAATTCACATTTCAGGAGCAGGATGGCAGGGAGCACGGTGGCAGTAAGGGCTGCAGTGTGCAAACAGCTCCACAGGCAACCAAAGCATTGCTTTGGACAAAAGCTAGATCCCAAGACAGGATTGGCCTATATTTTAGATCTCAAATGTTCAATTGCCAGAGCACTCCCCCCAAACCAAAAGGTCGGTGGTAAGATAAAGGTGCTCATGTAGGGCGCCGAGCCTTGTAGGGATCCACAACTTGGATCCTGCGGAATTGAGCTCTGCAGACACGCCTCCCTCTCTCCCCCTGGCACGCCTGCAGCCTGCCCCCCTCCCCACGTCACACCTCTGCATCACACCTCCCCCCGCCCTCTCTCCGCCCCCCACCAGCCTCCCTCCTCCCCGGAATGCCTCCTTCCCGCCCCCGCCCCCCGTGCCACGGCTCGGCAGTCCAGGAGACGCTGAGCTGCGGAAGCTGGGCGACTGCCACGTTTGGCAGTCTGGAACGTGGCACCGGCCACGTTTGCAGCACGTTTGTGACAGTGCTCGATGGCACGAAGCTGTGCTGCCGAGCACAGGATTGGGCTCTCAGTCCCCTAAAGCAGTGTTTCCTAAACATTTTGGGCTGGCTGTTCCCTTGACCTACTGAGCCATTGGCCATGGCTCCCCAACAGGGCTACAATCCTATACATTGTATAGGGCAGTGGGATTTTTGCAAAGATTCTGTGGCTTCCCTGGCTGGTTCCCTAGGGAGCCTTGAATCACTGTTTGGGAACCACTGCCCTAAGGAATAGGTCTTTTTCACATTCACACTTTAAATTTTAAAGCTGCATACCTAACAATGCAATACATGAGGAATCCCTTAGAACCTGTTCATCCTGGACCTTTCAAGTTTTTGTTCATCTATTAAAGTTTAAATGGACACTGTACAGAACACACCAATTAAGTTTCTTACATGCATATTTAAATAGCCAGAGTTACCTGCAAGGGACATGGAAACAGATATTAATAAAAGATGTGCTAGAGGGAGTTTCTAAATTTTTACTTTTGGCGATTTCTAAGCCTTCTTAATGTAATTTGTCAAAAATGTTGATATTTTATGTTGAACTGTAAATGTTTTATTAGTAATTTAGTATCTTAACTCCGTTTTTGATAAGCGGGATTAGGACTAATTATGTTTGCTTTATGATTTCTCTATCTATGCCTAATAAAGGTTCATTCATTCATTCATTCAATAAAAGATTGGGGCAATGGCTCTAAAGCCTGTTTATTGCTTGGAACCCAGCAAAATATGCTATTCATAAAAGACAGTGCTGTGCATGTGTTTTAATTCACCTTTCCAGGGAGTGGGTACATTTCCTACCACAGGAGGACTTCTCTTGATAAAACCCAATGCTAGTGGCTCTTCGCTCAATGCTCTTCGCCCTTTAAGAAAATTATCACTGGCACTTTGGTGCACTAAACACTCAAGGAAAATGAGCTACCATAACCATTTTCTTCCTATGAGCAAAAAAGTACATGAGGTACATTGGGTAACTGTATTCCAGCTAAGTTTCATTTCTCTGTATGATAGAAAAGAAGACTAAATAGCCTCTGACTGCTGTTCTTTCAAACACAGGCATTATGAGCAAGCCTTGAGTTTCATTTGTGAACAGCACAGAATCTATCTGCAGTAACCAGTTACTCCTAAAATAACCCACTATTTTCTTAACAGATATTTAAGAAAATTGGGAGATCCTGGGTGCTATGAAAACACCCAGTTGTGTGATGGAACAGAGCGCTGTACACTGGGCATAGATCTCAAAGATTTTAACTGAACACACAAGCAGGAGAAACAGGAAGATCCGCTGGAAATGCTGATTTTTTTTCCAGCTGTGCATTGTTCCCTTTCTCTGCAAAGCTAGCTAATTACTCTGCTGTCCCCAAATACTGCAGAAAACTCACCACTGCTCAGGAAACACTGTTCATGGTGATTAATGACTACTGCAAACTGTCCTATTGTACAAGGGTACCCAAACTCTGGCCCACGGACCTTTTGCAACCCTCGGGCACTCCCAATCTGGCCCATGGGGAGCGCCCAGTCTCCAATAAACCTCTGGCTTGCTGCAGACTTGCTAGAACCTGCACTAGCCTGACATGACTGCCCGACACGAGCTGTGGACTGAGTTTTCTCTCTGCTGCTTGCTACTTCATGTCTGTGAAGCAGCAGCAGCAAAGGAAAGCCAGGCCTCGCTTTCTGCAAGGCCTTGAACTATCACGAGACACTGCAAACCGAGGCCGGGTTTTCCTTTGCTGCTGCTGCTGCTTCACAAGCAGTGGAGGGAGCAGTATACTGTGCCACCACCAGGGCACCATCACTGCCCACTGCTGCCTGCCCACTGCTGATTCCTGCCCACTGTTGCCTTGTGCCCCAAGCAGAGGGGATGAGCGGGAACGTGAGAGCAGCGAGGGCCAGCCCTCCACAGCAGCCATCACCTCACAGTTTCTGGGGCCGGCAATTTGCTTGCCACCCTTAACCCTACCTATAGGGAAGAGAAGAGAAGAACGTTAAGTCTCACTAGTCTCAAAGTACATCCCTGATTATCCTCTGGTTGATGTTATTTTAACTACCTTCACGTTCCATGTGCATCATTGCCTCGGAACAATTTATGTCTCAATGTGTTTTATTTCAGAGCAAGAGGTATGAGAACAGGAGTTATGTTAACCCCTCCCCTTTTCTGACGGTCAGTATGTTTGGTAAAAGCACATCTCTGATTGTTCCATGTGCATCATTGCCTCAGAAAATTTCATTCATTCATAAAGCTTCATCTTTAATGTATTCATTTATGTAAATTTATTCAAATTTCAAATGTAAATTGATTCTTTTTTCCCTGCCCCTGAACGCCGTTTCAGAGAGAGGATGTGGCCCTCCTGCCAAAAGGTTTGGGCATCCCTGCTATAGAACAATGTATACTTTCAAAAAACAAATCCAATCAGATGATGTCATATTACACATTCAGCCCATAAATTTTCATACATTTCATCTAATGATGTTGATTGGCAGTAGGTTCAAGGCAGACCAAAGGTACTGCTTTGCACAATGCACATGACAGTAATTATCCATGGCAGCCTAATGGAACCTCCATGCACTGACACAGTGTATCTCTGAATACCAGATGGCAGGAGAAAACAAGAGGGAATGGCCATTACCTTCATGCCCTACATGTGACCTTCCAGAAGCTGCTGTCTGTTGCAGGAAACAGTATACTGTAGCCAAAGGTGGCTAAATTCAAATGAACTGGGGGGGGGGGTTGATTCTCAGTACCTATTACATGGCCAAGGGGCGAACTCACCAAATTATTTTGATTGCCTGGAAGGTAATTTCCCAGAGGGAAAGAAGAGTAGCAAGTCATCAATTGCTAAAAACATACTTAAAATATCCACCTAAATGTGCAATTTTTCCCCTCCCCAACTTCTTTCACCAGTATCACTACTGCCCCCCAACAGCAACCTCTCTTGAGTGTGAATGTCCATTGCAACTCCCACTGCCAAAGCCTCTACATATCATGGTTTAGCCGTATGTGCCAACATGGCCCCCACTCATCAGTCATGCTAGTTTAAGAATCCCTACATCTGTCACACAGAATTAAATGGCTATGTGGCAAATTAGATAAAAGACAGTGAAGGCTAAAAGGAGGGGGGGAAATGGCCCCAAGTAGCCACTGACACCAATGGAACATAAATACGATGAAAAATGTGTGAATTGGAGAAGTGAAGAGGTGTTGTTTGGGTAATTTGTTCACTGTCATACTTAGGTAAATATCAAAATTAGAGAATGCTCTGCTTAGTTCCATTACACAGCAAATCTCAAAACACTAGATTACAGAAATTCAAATTTTTTATATATTCCTTTTAGATAAGCCATAATTATTTCCAGCCCTCACTTTGTTATTTTTCAAGATGTTGACAGCTTTTCACTCTCCTTGATATGCAACCTCAAAATTTATTCTGTTTTCTCCTTCTCCCATCAGATACATATAACGATCAAGTACCATGAAATTTATCTTCTCAAAATTTCTGAAAATGTGTCAACTTCTCTAAAAATATACGAATCCTTGCACTAGTAAACTCCTACTTCCAAGCTTAATGCTATTCAGAGCATTATCTTATTAATACTACCATGCCCATTACATTGGTCTTCTTTCTACCTCAAACAGAATTATCTCGGTTTGATGCGGAAACGTGACCCAGTGATTCTCAAAGTTGGTGTCTCTGCAACCCACCTCATCCTCCATGGTGGGTTGTGACCTGATGCTCCCTGTCATGCCTCAAAGCATTATTGGGAGCCACCAGAGGCCACTTCTGGGTTGCACAGGGCCTGCAACCCACTCCATTGGACTCTGCAGGCTCAAAAATGCCTTCCAGAAGCAAACGGGGAGTCACAGAAGCAAACCAGAAGGTGCATCCAGTCAACTTCTGAACGACATTCTGGGGCCCACAGAGGCCAATGGAGTGGGACATGGGCCCAGCATGACCCAGAAGCAGTTTCTGGTGGCTCCCAGCAATGCTTTGCCGTTGCAACAGAAAGCACTGGGTCATGACCCACTGCACATCAGGTTGCGACCCACCAGTGGGTCATGACCCACAGTTTAAGAAACAATGCTCTAGCCTTTACCTTTAAAAAACGCACGCAAGAAGAGGACTCAAGAGTTTTAGTACTCATTTTTACAAAGAAAGCAATATTTAATCTGTATGGTTGGGAAAATAGCTTGGACATGTGTAGACGAAGATGATATAGGTTTAAAACCAGAAGGAAGTTCAGCTGATATAAAGGCAGGTAAGAGGCTTGAATGACAGGTAAGAGGCTTGAATGTCAGAGGCTATCTGACATTCTCCATCTATTCTATTCCCTTCACTCTGTCCCTCCTGTCCAGAAAACACTATTCTTTTTGTCTTCATATTATTCACTTATTATTATTCACTTCATACAGGCTTATTTGCAATTATCAGTTCCTCTGGTATTTGATTTGCAGTGTTTGCACTGGCCAAAGACCATGGCTTTCAAACTTCCTACACTCCATACTATTGGTCTGCCATGGAATCCCTGCATATCGCAGAGAATTCTGGAGCACATTCTGGGACAATATACTCAATGCTGACCTGCAGGCTGATCATGATGAGCAAACTGTCCCCAGGACTGGTTATATTAAAGACTACTGAGGGACCCCAGAGTGACTCAAAACACCTTTTGAGAAACACAATGCTCGAGGAGATACTACTGGGGGAAAAACAACACTATCAAGGTTTCCTTCCAGAAAACAAATTAGCAATATATCACATGTATACTCAAAACATAATGGCTTTAACATGAAGCTAAGTCACCGCTTTCTGCATTCACAGGTTTGACTACAATGTTGGTCTCTCTTATATTTATGCTCATCCACCAATTACTGTATGGTCAATACAGAAGTACTTTTCCCTGGAATGACTGTGCCCGGCTCCTGGATCAGCTCAGTGCTCTGGTCATCTCTCTGTAGTATAAAGGCAAATAGGACAAATCTAGGTGATCCTACATTGTTAAATAAATTGACCCTTACAGATCCTGGGCTGGAGGTGGGAAAAAAAAAGCCCATACAGCAGATAATTCAAGCAAGTGCACAACTCCAAGCAAGGAACGGTGAGTGACTAGATCTGCCTTCTCCAGGTAAGAGTGCAGCTGGCACACGTGCCCCAGCTGTGTAAGGACACTCCTGATTATAGCTGCATCCTGGCAAGTACTATGAATGGTCCTCTCATTATTGACAGCTAGAAGGAATGCCATTCACCTCAGCTCTATGACTTTTCAATTGAGGTAGTTCAAGTGGCTATGCTGCCTGAGTTGGCACAGATCTACTGCCCTTGTCAGCACACACCTCCCAATAATCCCCCCAACACACATACACCTCGCCACCATTGTCTCTGCCACCACCATCTCCTCTTCCTTACCCACTGACTGCTTAAAGAAGATCAACTCAAAGTGCACTCAAATACAGGTGCTCTCTCACTCTCCTCTTCAGCTTTGTCATTAAGGTGGGTGATAGGAGATCATCAATTATTTTGCCCTGTGTTTCAGTGATACTTGCGCCTGAAGCTTATCACGATGTCAGACAAAAATTGTGCCCCTATCGGGCAGAGTCAATACAGCCACAAGTTTAAGACTGACTACAAAGATAAGTCAAAATTGGTTGGCCTTTGTGTGTAACAACAGGCTCAAATTACAGATTGCTTGAATTTTTGTGATTTTTTTCTCTTTTCAAAAAAATCCAGATTATGAGTCTGAGCAAAGGAAAATATAGAGACTACTCAACAGTTTATCTTCTCATTCTTCTCCACTCAAAATCACTCCTTCCAATCTGCCCTGTTTTTACTGGGGAGTGGGGGAGGAGAGATGCTAGGACCTTCCTTCACTTGTTCACTCCCTGCTGTTGGGTGTGCTTTTCAGACATGTGTTAATGTGGGCCCTGCTTTGTTTCCCTGGGTCCTGTGCAGTGGCCCAGGGCACAGCTAAGTTGTTCAGTGGAGAAGGAAGAGGGAAGTGAGGGTGAAGGTCCATAGAACAAACTTTTCTTGTAGGAATCAGGAAGCAGGGAAGGGGAATCAAGATAAAAGCAATTTAATGCTTTACTTAATCACCACTTACTTCCGGGTTTGGATACCAGACGCAACATTGTGAGCAAGAGGTAAGAGGATTAGGGCAGGTGGAAGGGCCTTTTCAAGTACGCAAAACCCACATATAGCAGCTCTGCCTGCTAAGCTGAGCCTCCTGCTGCTGTCTGCAAGGCTGTAGTGCAGCCTCGCTGCCGGGAGGCAGGCATCCTGTGACGCCCCAGTGAATGCCTTATAATGGTCCAGAGTGTTGCAACACACACTTTAGGAACCTCTAGATCTTAAATGTAAGCAGTTATAATATTCAGTGAAGAGAGAGAAGGTAAAGAGGAAATCATTAAAAGGGAAAAGGGCACTTGATTGCACAAATACAGAACAGGAAAAGAAGGAAAAATAGGTATAGCCTAATTAACCATTAAATTTTATTAGCTATTTATGGATTTTTCACTGAGATGAGCCCTTTAAATTAAAGGGCATCCACCCAATTAAATTATGGCATCCACCCAAGAGTTATTCAGGAACTGAAGAATGAAGTTGCTGATCTCTTGACTAAGATATGCAACTTGTCACTCAAAACGGCCACGGTGCCAGAAGATTGGAGGATAGCAAATGTCACGCTGATCTTTAAAAAGGGAAAGAGGGGGGACCTGGGAAACTATAGGCCGGTCAGCCTAACATCTATACCGGGTAAGATTGTGGAACGCCTCATCAAAGATAGAATCTCAAAACACATAGATGAACAGGCCTTGCTGAGGGAGAATCAGCATGGCTTCTGTAAGGGTAAGTCTTGCCTCACAAACCTTATAGAATTCTTTGAAACGGTCAACAGGCATGTGGATGCGGGAGAACCTGTGGACATTATATATCTGGACTTTCAGAAGGCGTTCGACATGGTCCCTCACCAAAGGCTACTGAAAAAAATCCACAGTCAGGGAATTAGAAGACAGGTCCTCTCATGGGTTGAGAACTGGTTGAAGGCCAGGAAACAGAGAGTGGGTGTCAATGGGCAATTTTCACAATGGAGAGAAGTGAAAAGCAGTGTGCCCCAAGGATCTGTCCTGGGACCAGTGCTTTTCAACCTCTTCATAAATGACCTGGAGACAGGGTTGAGCAGTGAGGTTGCAAAGTTTGCGGACAACACCAAACTTTTCCGAGTGGTGAAGACCAGAAGTGATTGTGAGGAGATCCAGAAGGATCTCTCCAGACTGGCAGAACGGGCAACAAAATGGCAGATGCGCTTCAATGTCAGTAAGTGTAAAGTCATGCACATTCTGGCAAAAAATAAAAACTTCACATATAGGCTGATGGGTTCTGAGCTGTCTGTGACACATCAGGAGAGAGATCTTGGGGTGGTGGTGGACAGATGGATGAAAGTGTCGACCCAATGTGTGGCAGCAGTAAAGAAGGCCAATTCTATGCTTGGGATCATTAGAAAAGGTATTGAGAACAAAACGGCTAATATTATACTGACGTTGTACAAATCTATGGTAAGGCCACACCTGGAGTATTGTGTCCAGTTCTGGTTGCCGCATCTCAAAAAAGACATAGTGGAAATGGAAAAAGTGCAAAAGAGAGCGACTAAGATGATTACGGGGCTGGGGCACCTTCCTTATGAGGAAAGGCTACGGTGTTTGGGCCTCTTCAGCCTAGAAAAGAGACGCCTGAGGGGGGACATGATTGAGACATACAAAATTATGCAGGGGATGGACAGAGTGGATAGGGAGATGCTCTTTACACTCTCACATAACACCAGAACCAGGGGATATCCACTAAAATTGAGTGTTGGGAGAATTAGGACAAAAGAAAATATTTCTTTACTCAGCGTGTGGTTGGTCTGTGGAACTCCTTGCCACAGGATGTGGTGATGGTGACTGGCCTGGACACCTTTAAAAGGGGATTGGACAAGTTTCTGGAGGAAAAATCCATTAAGGGGGTACAAGTCATGATGTGTATGCGCAACCTCCTGATTTTAGAAATGGGTTATGTCAGATGCAAGGAAGGGCACCAGAATGAGGTCTCTTGTTATCTGGTGTGCTCCCTGGGGCATTTGGTGGGCCGCTGTGAGATACAGGAAGCTGGACTAGATGGGCCTATGGCCTGATCCAGTGGGGCTGTTCTTATGTTCTTAAAGGAAAAACATCCCTTTATTCAGCCTCCCTCACCACTGTAATGCAGGAGAGCAGCAGCAGCCAGGCAATCAAACTCACTTCAGGGGCTTAGAACTGCTTAGTTTCAGTTCACTCCAAGGCAAGTGACCCCTCCCTTCCCCTGGGAACATGGGAAAGAATGCAAAGCAGAAGTGATTATCACCTCCGCTTTGCATTCTCTTTGCATTCTGTTGCATGCTCCAGGAGGTAGGGAGGGGTCACTTGCCTTGGAGTGAACCGAAACTAAGCTCTTGATTGATTGATTGATTGATTGATTGCCTCCCTGCTGTGGCTCTCCTGCATTACAATGGTAAACAAGGCTATTTTTAAACTGTTGAGTACATAATTTTTTAAAATTGATTTCATTTAACGTGATTTTCAGTATCTGCAGGGGTTCTGGGTTTGGAATCCCTGCTGATGCCAAGACACAACCTGTAGGGAAATTAGAAGAGTTTTCTGGAAATGCTGAAAATCTGGCCCCTATAGCTATTTGCAACAAATGCCCTCCCAGTGCATTTACTCCCTCCCTTTGCATCACAATTCCAAGCAAGACTAGGAGCCCCATGGCTGCCATTTACATCCAAAGGGCAATTCCAGTGTTAAGTTCAGTCACTGAAAACAAGATCTATTCCACTGAATCTTGCAAAGAATATTTCGCTTCCAATTTCTTTGCACTTATCCTCTGGAACTCACTGGAACTAATTATATTCCATAGATATGTAAAATTTTTGCCAAGTGATCAAGCTCCAATTATCACTTCGCCTTATCTCCTGGTCGGCAGAGCCTTTCAACTCCGAACAGTTTTGTTTCTCAAGCAGCAGGCAGGCACCACCTCAGAGATCGTTTGTTTCTACAGCAACTGGGAAATTCCAGCCAAAGTTAACCTTTTATTCTCCTTCCTTCCTTCCCTTTTGCAAATGCTTGCAAAGCAGGTCTGTTTCTGAAACACCAGGATGGGATCTTCCTTTCCATTTGAAACAAAGTCCCAAGATACAATTAAATAGTGCACCATTATTTAAGAATAACACCCATGGAAAGCAGTGGGTCTACTTCTGAGTAAAAAGGTTTGCAAATATATGCAGCTGCATCTCTCTGCTGTGAACTGAATTGCACACTCTCAGTTACGTGCTATGGGTTATATGTTGTATGTAGAGCTTCTGGCTTAACACACCAGACACCTTAAAGGTGGATTTGATTCATGGATCTCCTGCAGTGGTTCCCAACCTTTTTCACTTGCATATCCCTTGGCAGCCCATTTCCATAAATTGTACCCTTCATATTAGCAAAACGTTTGTAATTAATAATACAAGCCTTCATCTCCTCCATATGAAAGCCCAGACTTCATGTATTCATCACATATTTTCTCTTTTCATCTGTTTGAAGAACAGAAGACTCTGCCTTTGCACTGTTTTGCACCAGAAGTGTGCTGAGAAATTCTGGGTGATTGATCACTTTCCATATTATGCTTCAGCTTTTTTACTGTGCTGGTTTTCAATCACTGGTTCATACATGAACTGATGACCAAAAACTAGCTATTGGTGGGGCTTTCACAGTCAACTAGTTACCTCCTTTCCTGCCTTGCTGGTCCTTGCAAGGCATTCCTGCCTTGCAAAGGCATTCTGGAGCATGACCTGCCTTTTTCTACCATTATGCCTTTCTTTTTCAAGTACCCCTAAAGGTCCTGTTGAGTGTTCCTGGGAGTACATGAATACCAAGCTGGGAACCACTATTTTTCTGGTATGTTGTTTACAGTGCACTTACTCTGATAGTGTTTACAAAAAGGTGGTGAAGACCAGAATTTAAAAAGAATAAAAATGCATCTTATGATCTTTTACTCTGTGTTTAATAAATCAGAGACTACAGTTCTTAGGTAACAATTAGTGGTAGGCTATTTTTCAGGATCTGGCCTCGGGTAAAATCAGACAAAACTATAGTAAGACACCCCCCTAAGTTTAACCCCCAACTTATCCGAGGGTCATATAAAATTCCATGATTGTTGGCTCAAAACCTGCCCTCGACTTATCTGTGGGATTGACTTAGGTGTGTGTGTGTGTATGATTTTTACGTGTGTGTGTGTTTTACATTA
Source organism: Tiliqua scincoides (assembly GCF_035046505.1). Classification (NCBI taxonomy): domain Eukaryota; kingdom Metazoa; phylum Chordata; class Lepidosauria; order Squamata; family Scincidae; genus Tiliqua; species Tiliqua scincoides. The sequence goes on from NC_089825.1 coordinate 72,589,519, forward strand.
TATAATGAATATTAATTATGATTTATTCTGAACTCTGCATACTAAATTGCTTGCAGTCATCACATTGGGGCAGAGTGTTTTGTTGATTTTTACAGCAGCACCAAGGACTTCCAATTCTGCAAGTGACAGAATAGCAGGCAGCTAATGAACAGCAGACAACACTAAGCACCCTTTTCTGCTACTGCCTTCTCTGAGTTAATGTGCCTGCAGCAGTTTCCAAAATTGTTATTATTGTATGCAATTTCATGTTAACTTTGTTATACAAAAGCAGGGAGAATCTTCAGGCCATTTGGCACTAGGTTAATCCAGTAATCAGGGCATATTGAAAAGAATTTGCAATTAGCCCAGAGTTATGGATACCAATTTTATTGAGATTTGAATCTGGCTAGCAGCATACTACAAGGCACTAAGTATGGAATGTGTATGTTGTAATAGGAATGCTACTGTGTTGTGGGAAGTGATGTGACTTTTTTCTAGCCTCCTGAATATTCAGCAGCTAAAGGTCTTTCTTTAATGGGCACCTAATGGTCAGCAGATTCTTGCTTAAATGAACCCGAATGGCTTTTGAGGGCCTGAGGGAAATACCTAATGGAAACCTACACACATGTTTGCATAGGACAAAGGGAGAAACAGTTTGGCAAGTTGTGTTTAGACTCTGAAGGAGTCAGAAGTCTGAGGACAGAAACATGTATTTATAATTCACCATACATTTAGTAGGCCCTCCTTGCATGGAAACTGACACTGAAAAGACCTAGGAATTTCCACCAGTAAGGGAGCATGAACCAATCAGATCATCATCATCATCATCAATAACAATAACATCGAGATTGGTGTTGATTTTAACACCTCTTTAACAGTGGAAAAATCAATAATAGTAATATTGATGATGATGATGATGCAGGAATCACCAGTGCCTTTTCACCTGCTGGAGCCTTTTAAATATAGCCTGTGTCCTTCCCCGCTCACAGAGAAAAACCATTCTTGGTGTTCTTGCCTTGTAAGGCGAAAAAGGAGAAGAAAGCAAGCTAGGAAGGGAAGAATCACTATTGCTACCGCCTCCTGCTGTACTTGTTAGGGATGAACTGTGTGAACTGTGTGCTTTTTTCCCCCAAGTGTGAGCCACCTTTAGGGTTTCTCAGGTGGTGGAAATATGGCATTCAAATGTACACATGCAGATAACTGATACATATCTCAAGTTTCCTTTTGTTGTACCTGCCATTCCACATATAGACCTAGGCTACTCAGAGGCTGCCCAGCTGATGCAATCTCCCAGGATCTAGGAAGGCAACAAAGGAACAAATGAGAGCTGGGCAGGGAGAAGACAAGTAAAATTTTGAAGGAGAAGTCAACATACTGAACTGCAATAAGCAGTAAGAAAGCAAAACAGGCATCTGAGATTCCCTCTGAAGAGATGTGAGGAGTGGAAGTTGTGGGGTGAAAGTCTCAGCAGGAGGGCCAAGCTAAGACTACATGCAGTCCATGGTTGGGTAAGGCTTTTATCCACAATGTCTAGGAGCCCTTTCCTTTGATGGGAATAATATGTTCCATCCAAACTTTAGATAACCTATTTATTGGAGACAAGCTAGATGTGATGGTGGCAACTACATTTGAGAGCCAGGGTGGTGAAGTGGTTTGGGAGGTGGACTCAGACCTGGAAGATCCAGGTTCAAATCCCCCCTCAGCCACAGAGCTTCCTGGGTGACCTTGGGCCAGTCAATTTCTCTCAGCCTCAACTACCTCACAAGGTTGTTGTGAGGACAAGAAGGAGGGGAGCAGCTGTGTACACCACCCTGAGCTCTTTGGAGGAAGGTCGGTATAAAAATATGAAAAATAAAAATAAATAAATATGTTGTTCATGTGTCTACCTTTCTCACATATAAAGTAGTGATGGCACAAAATTTTTGAGTGGGAGGAAATCTGACAGATTTCCAATGTGATGACCATGATGAAAACTTCACCTTTGCCTTCACTATAGATCTTGAAGTATATTGTTGAGTTTTTTCTGTTTATTTTATTATATGTCCCACCTGGGGAGGGGGAATACAATACACCGTTCAAAAATTTATTTTCCTAGATCTGCTGCATATGGCAACAGCACACTTCCTGCAGCTGTCAATGTGTGCCAGGTAATCAAATATTTTTTACATTATCATCACCGTGTAACTGAAGAGGGTTGGCCTGGGAGCACCTCCTGTTGTGTTTGTGTCATCTGTCTGCGTTGATACTGATTCACTCAGTCCCTCACAGACCTTTTTTTTTTTTTTTTTGCTAACATATACCATATTTACTTGTTTATTAGTCAGTCTCGTAGATAAGTGGAGGACAAGTTTTGAACCAAAAATCAAGAAATTTGCTATGTCCCAACAATAAGCCACATGTAAAACTTAGGTCCAAATCGTAACCAACTTTCCAGCCCTGGCATAGCGGTGCCAATGGGACGTGTGCTGCATCCTGCAGTTGGGTGGCACTCACGAAGGTCTCCTCAAAGTAGGGGAATGTTTGTTCCCTTACCTCGGAGCTGTATTGCCCTTATGTTGGTGCTGGAACGAAGGTTAGGTTTGTGCCCTTAGGGATTTAACTATTTCAATTAGATAATTTTTTACTGATTTTACCCGGCCCCAAAAAAGCCCCACCCCTGTCTCCCACCCTCCTGTCACCCTTCGGCTTCCTTCAGCACTTGCCTCTGAAGCTGGTCCAATGGGGAGGTCCCCTGTACTGCAGCATCTTACTGGCCTTGTGGCCAGTAAGGCACTTGCCTCCGGCCTGTTTGGCGCCCAGTCCTGCCAGAAGCCTCCATGGCAAGATGTGTCAGCAGCAGCACTAGCTGAGTAGCAATCCAGTGTGCTGTGCTGCACTTAGATCTGGGGCTCAACTCTTGTAGGTTGAGCCCCACTCCTGGGCTGTGTACAGGGGCCTTCAGGGAGGTTGCATGGTTATGATGATCCAGGTTTTTAGACATACCAAATGTTTAGACTTATACACAAGTATATAAACCCTTTCCCCTATATTGTAATTCATTGAGTTGAGTTGACCCACAACACACCTTTCCACCTCTGTAGAAGACAAATTCAGGTCTCTTTCCTCCTCCCTTTCCCTTCTCTGGCTAGCCTTGCTTCCCTAATTGTCCTGTTGCCTCCCACTTGAAAATGTTGTGCCAACACTTCAGAAAGGATGATGAAGTATTAACAGAAAGGAAAGGCTATTTTTATGGCATGCAAAGTTTTGATAAAGAAAACAGAAGCATTTTGGATCACCACTAAATTACGAAGAAGGGTGTAGGGATCTAATTTTAATATTCAAGGACTGTATGGGTGGGGGAGCTGATCCTTCTTCCCACCTGTGACTTACATGCCCATGGTCCAGTCTTGCTCAAACTACTTTTTTTTCCTTTTAGCTCTGACACCAGAGATGTACAGCAGGGGTGGGCTGGAGAAAAGGTATATGGAGTGACAGAGTGTAGGGAAATAAGGTGGGGGAGAGTTCAACTAGTGGCTGTCTTAGCCACTGTGCTGCTTTGGGGTAAGTCTGGAAGTGCTTCCCCCTTCAAAAGCCTCTGGAAGGTCTTAAAACATCACTTCTGGAAGGTCTTGTAAGGGTTGGGAAGGCTGTATGTGGCCTCTCCAGCCCTCAGAATGCGTCCAGATGGAGAGGCAGCAGGTGTGGGTGGCCCTTGGGTGGTGTGGCTGAGGGGCACTGCCCCCACAGCAATGCCATCTGGGGGAACCTGCACCCCAACCCCCCTAGTACACCTGTGGGTTCAACTTCCCTCACCCACATATCAATTTTGATGCTAAAATTGCAGACATGCACAAAAACAAAAACACGTGTGCACTTTATATGATCATGTGTTGCACCTGCAAGTGGCCAAATGAAACATGAACAAGTCTTGTTCATATTTCATTTGGCCCTTCATAAATGTAACACATGTACACACATGCTTATGCACACACTGAGATCAGTGATGCCAAAAAACTACAGCACTGGAAGTCAGCTTCTGCTTATAGCATGGCAGCACTGCATGGTCCAAATTGGGATTGAAAGAGAAAAAAACATAGCTTATTGGTAGACCACATATCATACTCTTTGCATGCAGAAAACTTCAGTTCAGTTCCTGAAAACTCCAGCTTGAAAAGGCTCTCAGGTTGTAGGGATATGAAATCTCTACCTGTGACACTAGAACTAATAGTACAGGACTAGATGGACCAACAGGTTGCTTCAGTAGGAGGCAGCTTCATGAGGTGATAATATTCTACCTTGTCTTTTCTGCCTTGTCTTTTATCAAACACTTCAATCAATTAAATGCAAATACTCACTTGTACAGGCCATCGTGGGTGGATCAGATTCTTTTCGGAAATAGTGTTCTTCACAAATACAGGTGGTTGATGCTTCTTCACGTGTGTAACTGTGAGGAGGACATTTGGTACACCTCTGACTCTGAGGTGAGTCCTTAAAGAATCCCAGAGGGCATGCTGCAAGAGAAGTACCAAAGTTTAAGAGTCTTTTGCCCACCATTATTGTTAGCATCCAAAAGAAGCCTAGCAAATGCCTCCGATTAATCTCTCATTGGAGTCTGTGTAATCAAATTCACAAACAAACAACCTAAAAATACTTCTGCACAGCAAATCCCCACTCAAGCAGATTGAGGAATTTGAAGAACTGCCTTTGCACTGTTCTGCACCAGAAGTGTGCTGAGGAATTCTGGGTGATTGATCACTTTCCATATTATGTTTCAGCTTTTTTACTGTGACGGTTTTCAATCACTGGTTCATACATGAATTAATGACCAAAAACTAGCTATTGGTGGGGGTTTCACAGCCAACTAGCTACCTCCCTTCCTGCCTTGCTGGTCCTTGCAAGGCATTCTGGAGCACGACCTGCCTTTTTTTGCCATTATGCCATTATTTTTCAAGTACCCCTAAAGATCCTGTTGGGTGTTCCTGGAGTACATGACTACCAGGTTGGGAACCACTGTTCTTCTGGTATGTTGTTTACAGTGCACTTACTCCGATAGTGTTTACAAAAAGGTGGTAAAGATCAGAATTTAAAAAGAATAAAAATGTACCTTATGATCTTTTACTCTGTTTTTAATAAATTAGAGACTACAGTTCTTAGGTAACAATTAGTGGTAGGTTATTTTTCAGGATCTGGCCTCGGGTAAAATCAGACAAAACTATAGTCAGACACCCCCCTAAGTTTAACCCCCAACTTATCCGAGGGTCATAGAAAATTCCATGATTTTTGGCTCAAAACCTGCCCTCGACTTATCTCTGGCGTTGACTTATAGCCGAGTATCTGCGGTATGTCTTGTTTCTTGTGTTATGTGTGTTTATATTTGTTTTTGAAAAATATTTTGAAAATTAGAAAAAAAGAAAAGGTATTGAGAATAGAACAGCAACTATTATAATGCCATTGTACACATTGATGGTATGGTCACATCTGGAGTATTGTATCCAGTTCTGGTTGCAAATCTCAAAAAGATATAGTGGAAATGGAAAAGGTGAAAAAGAGAGAGACCAAAATGATTATTGGGCTGGGACATCTGTCTTACAAGGAAAGGCTACAGTGTTTGGGGCTCTTTAGTATAGAAAAAAGGCACCTGAAGGGGAACAAGACTGAGACATACAAAATTATGTAGTTGGATGGATTGAGTGGATAGAGGGATGTTCTTTTCAGTCTCATACAACATCAGAACCAGGGGATATCCACTAAAAAGAATGTTGGAAGAGGCAGGACAGGCCAAAGAAAACATTTCCTTACCCAGCGTGTAATTAGTCTGTGGAACTCCTTGACACAGAATGTGGTTATGGCATCTGGCCTAGATGCCTTTAAAAGGGGTTTGGACAAATTTCTAGAAAAAGAAGTATCACAGGTTACACGCCATGATGGGTATATGCAACCTTCTGATTTCAGAAGTAGGCTACCTCAGAATGCCAGGTGCAAGAGAGTGGCAACAAGGTCTTTTGTGTGCTCTCTGAGGTATCTGGTGGACCACTGTGAGACACAGGAAGCTGGACTAGATGGGCCTTTGGCCTGATCCAGCAGGGCTCTTCTTATATTCTTATGCTCTTATGTTCACATCAGGATAAGTGAAAAGGAGGTATACACTCTGAGAAGCACTAAAAGAAAAAACAAAAAGGCAGTGGGACAACACAGGGATGAAAATTAAAACAAAAGAATGGAATGCTAGTGAAAATTAAATTATTTTTTAAGGAATATACAAATACAGTGTCTTCCATAAAAAATCCCCTTCAGGAGCAATGAATTCTGATACCATTTTCTGATGCCAAAGGATCTCTTCAGGATTTTTATGTTGTTTTGAACTTTTAAAAATATCCACAAATAATCAAGCCAGCAGAGTAATGCCAACAGCAAGCAACAGTTCATCAAAGCACAGCAACATCAAATCATGTTCATTTGCTTCTGAAATGTTATCAGGGAAGATGTTAAAATCTATGGAAGCACGTGCCCAAGCTCTTGGGAATGTTGCCTTTGTTCCCTCTGCAACGAAAAAGGTGCTGCTTCTCACAGGCATGAGCAAGAATTCACTGACCGGCTCTACATTCCTGAGGGATTTGTACGGAAGGAGGCACTCACCAAGACAATCAGGGTTGAGACAATTTCAATTCTCCTATGTCATAGTCGAGTCCTTGCTCAAACACAAACTGTAACCATTCTGCTATCCTAACATCAGTGAAAGATGAGCGTGCTGTCACATGTCCATCAGTAGTCTGGTGGCACCACTGTATACTGGCTAAATTATCTGAACCATCTTCATGAGCACCCCCCATACATATTTGTAATAATCTAGAGTAGCAAGTCATTGCAGTACAGACAACAGCAGACAGATATCAGTTTTCCAGCAGTGGGCAGTGTAGCTGGTGAACTGACCAAAGTTGGCAAAAACAATAACGATAACACCACACCACATGAGGCCACAGCTACTGCTTGGGAAAGAAGCAAAGTCAGGTCCAGAAGTACCCCTAGATTCCAAAAGTATTTCTTCAGGAAAAGTATGGCCTCCTCCCCTATTTAAAGCAGGCATTTCCCCTGTTAGCCAGTCCACTGGGTCTCCCATCATCATTAACTGTCCTGTCTGGATTACATTTGAGGTTATTCATCCTCATCCAGCCTATTACTGACTTTAGACACTTCTTAAGGGATTTCACACCTAGATGAGAAAGAGAACCTGCATCATCAGCATACAAAGGACACAGAACTCCGCCACTCTGAACAACTTCAGGTGATGGTTTCATGTAGATGTTAGGTAGTATTGGACACAAAATGGAATCTTATGGAATCCTGCAGAATGACATTCAAAGCATGGAGGAACAGTCTTACCAGAGTCAGGACCTGCTTGAGGTACAACGAGGTGCCCTTGACTCTGACTGCAATTGCCTTGTGTGGTGAGGCACCAAACTGTGGAATAGGACACTGTAGGGGAAAACTGTAGGGGAGCTCCCCCCCAGGAGATTGGTGCTAGCAGTGGCCCCTTGCTCAAGATCAGCCATGAAACCTAGGGTTAACCATAGGGCTCTAATCAGCAGTGAGTGTGCTGCACAACTGCAGCCACTAGAAGCAGCCAGGTCATAACAGGAATAAAAGCAGCACCTGGAGCAATGAGAATTTGTGGGTAATAAAGAGGAAAGTTTGGAGGAAGGAAGGAGAGAGTACTAAACTAACAGACTGCTTGACCAATGGACTGGCACACCGACTAATGAACTAGTCAACTGACTAATGGACTGGCAGATGGACTAACAAACTAGAAAACTGATTAATGGACCGGAAGATGAACTAACAAACTGGTGGCCTGACCCACAGACAGGTAAATGGACTACCCAAACAGAGACTGCTGAGTGGTGGTGAGTTGAGGTGGCGCTGCTGTACTAGAAGAATTGCTGCTTGGAGAACTAGGAGGAGGGACCCTGCAGCTCCACAGGCAAGCCTCCTACTAGGCAAGCACAACTTTTGGTTCCCCGCTGAGAGCTGTTACTCCCTGCTGATAGTCCTACTGGTCTGAACCAGTTTCTGGAACTTCTCTGTGGCAAACAACTGCTAGTCAAGGCCATAAACCAATTAACTCCAACAGCCTCTGAATGTTTTATGGCACCAGTCTGTTTCACACCTCAGTGAACCAGATGGGCAACTTTCCATTAGAGTTTCTTACCATCCACAAACAAAGGCAGTGGTTCTTAAACTCTCAAGGAGACTGAGAACCAGGGGTAAGTGCTTGTGGGGGCAGGGATTGGGATGGGGGAATGTCCCAATGCTGCCTCAGTGATCACGGCATCATAGGCACGCAGGAGCATTTAAACGTACCTGGGAGAACTGTGCAGCCTCCCAGAGGGTTCTGGAGGTTCACAGCCCTCTCCTCGAGCCTCTCCTCCATAGCAGTGAGCTCCGATCTGCAGCCAGAGCCCACTTCAGTTTTCGAAGTTCCACACCCGGGGGCTTTGACTGCAAACCAGAAGTGGGCTCCACCTGCAGATCAGAACTCACTGCAGTGGAGGGGAGGCTCGCTGATGGGGCTGTGAGCCTCCAGGAACCTCTGGGAGGCTGTACAGTTCCCCCCAGGTATGTTTGAATACTGCTGGGTGTCCGCTGCACCGCAATTGCTGCGGCGCCATCAGGACATCCATTTATGTGTCACTCCCCTTGAGGGGAAACTGACCGTTTTAAGCTCCAATGGTGGGTTGCGACCCACCAATTTTAGCACCACTGATCTAAGGAATTAATACGTCTCAGGTTGTTTGTAAGCTGTTCTTGGTAAAGTACCTAATGTACAGGTTGCTCCTCAGCTACACTGACTACTTCAGCACTCAGCAGTCAATGGACCTGGGTTAACGTAAGGGAACCACCCTTATAGATTCAAACAAATGGTAAGCACAACTCTTGACCCTGCCCTGGACTTGGCTCTAGTTAAAGCCTAAAGCGCAAGCAGCTGGCTTAAACAGCTTCAATAGCAGTGGCTAAATAGCCAGGCCTGGACTAAGATATATCCAAAACCCCTCCCATACTTAGTAAAACACATCTGCAAATATAGTTGCATTATTTTAGGAATTTAAATATGGTTATACACAAGAAAAGAAGGCAGTTAGAAGGAACTAGAACAGCAGAACATAGATAATCTTCAACAGCATAAAAACAGTAAAATCCAACTAATGACTCTATGTATCTCTCACCAAAATATGACTCGCAACTTCTGGACAAGACTTTCAGCCCGTGCCTCCATGGTCAATGTAGCAAAAGTCCATATTGAGAAGTGGCAAAAGGAAAACTCTTTGCAAAATAGTAGGGACTGCTTTACACCAGCAGCCAGGTGCCTGAAGAAATTTAGCGTTCTACCCCCCTCCAGGAATGCCAGTGTTATGTGCTGATGAGATATACATACTTTGTTTACGCGTCGACAAAGCATTTACACAAATATCGGCATAAAGCAGAGAGAACAGTGTAAACAAGCATAAAAAGAGAGAATGTTGTCTTTATTCATTCTGCAGAAGCTCCATAGATGTTTTATTTTCCTCCTTCCCTGTGTTACAGCTAACTGATCTTTAGGCACCCGCTGAGGTGTTGCAAACAGAGTATTGCATTTGCACTCAAAGCAAAAGATTCCCTAAGATGTTTAGAAAAAATAGTCAAATATACTTGGCAGTTTTTAAGATGCACTGTTCCCAAAGAATAATAATAGTATTGGCCTGGAGAGGAAAGGAGATATTTGAAGAGAAAGAGCTGTCAGAAATTCTTAAACAGATTCCTCCTCACTGCTCCTCATTACCCAATTATCCAGAGAACCTGCAAAGAATTCTGAATGATCACATGTCTGACAGATCCCTTGAAGTACGCTCCAAGCCAGACATGTCCCCTGTAAAATATGCGCCTTCAGGACTTAAGGTGCACGTAGTACAACAGGGTTCGTTGGCTGTGACTGGGGGCTATTAATCTAATATTTTTTGTCTTAGACAACAGGGGCTGGCAAATTTGCATCTTTTTAGCAGGGTGAGAAAAGGAAACATAAAATATCACTGTGCTGTATACCAGTGTGCTAACTTCTCTGGCCTGCATTCAAAATATGGCAATTCTCTACACTGGACATTGACTAACGGTTGAAAACTGAAGGCAAGTAACAATACTTTCAGGTACTGTTGGTTTTGGATTTGTAGCAGCAAGCCTCCTCCTCATCCGTAAACCTTTATTGGCATTAAAAACAGTTAATAACAATAATAGCAATAATAACAGAGCCAACACAGTGACTGTATACCAGATAGGAAATCACAGCGGGGAGGTAATAGGGGAAAAAAAGAAGGGGAATAAAGAAGAAATATAAGGTCAGGGAGGGAATTTTAACTTAGAAACAGCGGAAAGATAGTCTGCTACAGCATTAGTGATAACCACAGAGCTATCACTTAATAGGACAAATAGAGGATCAGTAGAAAGACCAGAAAAAGAAGATAAGATGGGGATCAGGTATGTGTCTCGAAGGGATTGATGGGCTGGACAACCAAGCAGTATGTGAACCACTGTATCCGGTTCTAGAGAACAAAAAGGGCATAGTCTGCAGTCATGTGGGATCTTGGAGAATCTGCCAGAGTGAGCAGCTGAAGGAAAGATGTTAAGTCTCGCTAGCATAAATGCTCTCCTCTTAATAGGATCAATCAACTTACTAAAATAATTAAAAGAGTGACCAAGAGAGGGAAGAAGGCCAAAAAACTGAGAACAAATTGGGTTGAGATTGGAAAAGAGTTGAATGGATTCAGATTCCCAAAGTTTGGATTTAATGATTGAATGGGCCCTATGGAGATTGATATCAGCGAAATATTCAGGGGACAAATCCAATGATAAAAGCCTGAGATCGCTAAGATGGAACCACTTAGCGAGATATGAGTCCTTTAATAGGTCTTCCAAAAGGGACTCAGAGTGGGTGTTTAAATGTAAACGAAGCCAAAATTTAAAAGTAAGGGACCACGCAATGGTGGAAGGGAGGTGGATCCCTAATTCAAGCGTGAGAGTGGATAATCTAATTAAATTGGGGACCCCCAGAATTCGCCTAAGGAAAGGGGCAGTGACTTTATCCAAATCGTGGTTCGCTCTCTGCTGGTTTTTGGAAATTGTAATTTTGTCTAGGTTTTAAGGTGAAACCCCACCTGTATGTAAATCATAACCAATCAATTACCTCTTGCCCGCCTATTTCCCATCTTTAATGCAAATTGTACCTTATTGGTAACCAATTAGGCGTTTGCCCCATCTCTGATGTAAAATTTCAACCAATGGGATGTCTAGATTTTGAGACAAAGAGCCGGGAAATTTATAAAAAGACTAGACACCATTGGGATTGGTCCCCATGCTTTGAGACTAGAGTCCCATGGGTGCCCATTGCTTGCAATGAAATAAAGAGCCTGCAAACTTTCACTCCTAGTACCTAGACTTCTTGATTGACCTTGCAGCAAGTTAGCTGACAGTTTCTGGTGGGCAGTCCATGTCAGATTGTAACAAAAATTCACCCCCAAATATTTAAAGGTCTTAACTTGTTCAATTTTCCTCCCTTTTATAGACCACGGATATGGTTTCCATGATCTTGAGAATACCAAGATTTTAGTCTTCCCAATTTTATATTTAATTTTTTTTCCCCTGGCCCTTAACTGAGCCTACAGAGGCTCAGATAAAATATCTGCCAGATATTTTATGTGGCCCTTTGGCTAAAAAGTTTAGAGACCCCTACTCTAGGCTAAGGGAATAGGGAGAAAAGTGTCAGGAGTGATAGACTTCAGAACTGTGGAGCAGGAGAGGATGCACTCCACCTCAGGCACATATCACTATTAACATTAAAATAAAACTCATCTGCCCACACTTGATAAATGCACAGAGCAGCTGTGCAAGAGAACAGACTTGCCTGCTCTCATCATGCCTCGTTTAGCCCTTAGAGGCAAAACAAGAGGACTGTGGTTAGTGTATTTTGTTTTATATACAGCTCTGAATTATTGCTAGAAACAATATGAAAACAAACAGGGCAGTTTTATGGGGGGAAAATTGTGCTGAGAGTTATCCTAGTAAGCAGCTGAGCACCAGTGGTTGTGAATGCTAATACCTTCTAAAATTTAGCCCTTAAAAGTGAATATAAATCACAGCTACAGATAAGCTGAAAGTACATTCAGAATTAAATTTGTTCTGGAGGATTGTTCATAAATTACTCAAATGTGGTCTCATGTTTTCATGCTCCTGGCATGAAATGCAGGGTTCTTATTTACTCCATGACTATCTCTAAATATGGTCCTATCTATAAAGATATTCTGTGTTACATTTCAATATCTGCAGGATGGGGAGAGGCGGTCACACATAGGTGTATCCCTTTTCTTTATGTAAGTTACAACCAAATTCACTTGCACACACAAACTATAGAGGACAGGAGAAAGATGAAAGTGAAGGCAGAACAACATAAAACAACAACCATTTATACTGTAACTATGTCTGCAATATGCAGATAATCAGATTTCAAGGAGGTCATGAATGCAGGGCAGGAGGTCTGGTCTAGAGGGTAGAGTCACATCAGAAGGTCACCAGTTCAAGGACACCAGCAGCTCCCTGAACAGCTGAGAATGGCAAGACCTTGAAGCAGCTGACAAAGCTGAGCTGAGTGTGCTCTTGGTTTGAGCAAGAAGTATCTTGGCTGCCCTCCATGTGAGAGATGGAGCTGCTTGTCAGCCTGCATGGGAGCACTGGAGGCCAGAAGTGAGACCAAACCAGGAAGATCCATTCTGAAATGTTGGTTCTTGAAAGAGAACCTCTATGATTGCAAAAATCCCCTTAAGGGGTTAAGAAATGCCTGCCTATGTAAACTGCCTTGAATAAAGTCAGAGGAGTAGTCTGATGACCAGAAAGGTGGTATATAAATACCTAGTTGTTACCCTGCACATGCCTGATTCTGTCTGATCTCGAAAGCTAAGCAGGGTCAGGCCTGGTTAGTACTAGGATGGGAGACTGCCTGGGAATACCGGGTGCTGTGGGCTTATACCATAGTCTTTCGAGACTGAAGGTTGCCAACCAACCATTATTATTTTATGAATGTATCCAACTAATTCTCATTAAGATAGAAAATCACTAGAACCCCAAAAAAATGTGTTGTGCTTCTGTTCTGTGTTAAACTAGCAAATGCAAGACAAGGCAGGTTTCTTTGATAGATTCTGACAGAAAGCTGTGCATTTTGCTGATGACATGATATGTATATTGCCTAATGTATACATATTAGGCAATGTATATTGCCTAATATGTATTTCTAAGGGAAACTCACAGAATCAAACCTTCTATCATGTTAAGATTTACACTCTTTATTTAGTTTATTATTCAACAGGGCAGGACATGAGTGATCTGGGAAAGGGGCATTTCTTTGCAACTTCCTTGTCATGCTCAGGTAGTTACTTGGTTCAAGCCTTCAGTGGCTTCTTCACTCTTCCACTAAAGATACTGATGGAATCTAATGAATTAATTCTTCAGAGTCCTTGAGAAGTTTCCTGATGGCATTTCTGGCACTTCTGCTGACACCTTAGTCGCTCGGTGAAATGCGCAGATAACAAAACTGCTCCAAAGCTTCATCTTTTGCTAAGCAGAACCTATTCAGCTCCTTGATTTCTTGGTTAGTTGGGAGCCAATAAACTGACCAATAGTACAATCTTGTATATAATTCTCGCTGTGTTCACTGGGGCTTTCTCTCCGGTAAGTGTATAGACTCAGGTAAGTGTAAGACTAAGGCAACTGTATTCAGGTGGTTGAAAACTGAGTGAGAACACAACCAAATCTAGCACTGAGCTCAGGATTGGGCTCTCAGCCGCTTGTGATGTCACTTTCGGTTTCTGGGAGACTCTTCCTGAATCTGCAGCTCTGTTTTTAGGACAACTGTCTGTAGTAACAAATTACCTGTCCTTCTTCCCTCACCAACTTCTTAGGGTTCTTCTGGAGAGTCTGGGAGAGTTTTTCAGAGATTTTCAACCACTGTGCTCCAAACTCCCATGGCACACCTAAGGACCTTTCGTAGCGCAGCAATATGCCATCGCACAAAGGTTTAAAAATTGCTGATCCAGTAACTTTTTGTTGGATTAATTTCAATCGTTGCAATCTGGGGATGTGGAGAAGGGATGTGCAGAGGTGTGGCCTACCGTGAGCTTGTCCTTCTTGGCTGATAACATCTAGAAGGAGGCAATTGGCCAGCTGGGTCCAGGGGACTATCAACAACTCTTTGCGAGAAGGAGCAGTACTAGTACCACTGAAAAGGCAATTGTGAAACCACTGATCTTTTTCACCAAGCTATTTGAGATGGTGTCCCTATACCAGTGTTTCTCAAACTGTGGGTTGGGACCCACTAGGTGGGTCGCGAGCCAATTTCAGGTGGGTCCCCATTCATTTCCGTATTTTATTTTTAATATATTAGACTTGATGCTGCCATGGTATGTGACTACATTTGGGGAAATGCTACGGGCCTGTACTTTGAACAAGCTGCTATGAATATTCTTTTAACAATGATAGTCAATGGGACTTACTCCTAGGGATGTTGGGTAGGATTGCAGCCTAGGATTGTTTAAAATGTTCTTGCTTGATGATGTCACATCCAGTCATGTCATCACTTCTGGTGGGTCCTGACAGATTCTCATTCTAAAAAGTGGGTCCTGGTGCTAAATGTGTGAGAACCACTGCTGTAGTGTCTTTCTGCATAGGGTGTCCAGCTTGGGGTGAAGGTGGGGTTATTGGAAGTGCTATGGTCTGGTGGTTCTGATCCTTTCTGGATGGATGATTCTAGAAAGTCTTTCTTCGGTCGCGTACAGAGCTGTTCTGTGGCCCATGGAGGCCACGCACAGCCTCCACGGGCCTTGGAAAGGCCTCCGGAGGTCCTACAAGGGCACTTCCGGTTTTCGGCCAAAAACCAGAAGTGCTTCTCTAGGACTTCCGAAGGCCATTGTGAGGCTCGCGGAGGCTGCGTGTGGCTTCCATGGACCTCAGAAGGGCCTCCAGAGGTGACTGGAGCACAGCTGCAGTCACCTCTGGAGGGCCCAGGTGCGGCCAAGTCTGGCTCCACGCAGGTCCTGGTGAACCACATTGAGTCAGATTCACAGTTAAAAAATATCGCGAATAAAGAGGTTACACCTGTATTTCTTCAACAGTTTCACAGAAGGTACTTATCAAGACTGTGACACCATGACTCATTTTAATAGCCGTTCTGCCAGTAGGAAAAAGAAAAAAAGAAACAGATAAGAGGAAAACAGCATTCCTTTTAATTTAGAAGCAGATAGCTAAGAAAATTAAAATACAAAAAATGAAACTGTTACAGACACCTGCTCTTTTCTTAGTTACTGACATTAGACTTGTCTACTTATTAACAGCTACAAAGGTATGAGAAAAAGGTTCCTTAAATAAAATTACTGCCAAAACAGCAGGCATTTTTAGATACAGAAAAAAGGCCCCAAAAAGTCTATGAGAAAAAAAGGATTTTTTGTTGATTGCAGGACATGTAAGGAAGAGACACCTGATTTATAGCTCAATCCTAAGCTTCCCAGAACCCAGAGGAACAGCAGCGCTGAAAAGGCACCAGGACGCCAGCAGAGATAATTCTCAGGGGAAGGGAATGTTCATCCACCTCTGCCAGTTCCACCCTCTACAGCAGTGGTTTTCAAACTCTCTGGGAGAGTTTGAACCACTCTAAGTCCTTGCGGGGGAAGGAGGAGGCAGCAGGGGGAAGGCAGCAACACGATCTTCAGGATCATGTCACTCAGGGGGCTGCAGGGGCTTGGCTGTACTTACCAGAGCCTCCTGCAGACTCCCAGGGGTGCAGGGAGCCCTGTGTGACCGTCTGCAGGGCTTGCCGAAGCTTAAGTGAAAGTGGAGCAATTGCACTCCACTTCCGGTTTTGCGGAGGCAGGGTGTGATCGCTCCGCTTTCACTTTTGAAGCTTCAGGGAGCCCTGCAGACAGTTGCGCAGGGCTTCCCACACCCCCAGGAGGCTGCAGGAGGCTCTGGTAAGTACAGCCAAGCCTCTCTGAGCTTCAGAAAGCCCTCCAGATGGGACCGGAGCCCTTCCAAGGGCTCAGTGAAGCTGAGTCTGGCTCAATGTGGGTCCAGGGAAGCTGGATCCACAGATGTTTAATTCATGGATAAACAGGCTTCACCTGTACTTGTCTTTTCATCAGGGAACCCTGATGAGATTCAAACACACCCCAGAATCCCCTGGAACACAGTTTAAGAACTTCTGGTCCAGTATACACAAGAGCACTTAAGGTTTGTTCTGGGAAATAGAATTTTCCAGCTATTCCCCAAAACATACACAATATCCACCAATATGTTGGCAACCTTCAGTCTTGAAAGACTATGGTATCGTGCTCTGAATGGTGGTTCTGGAACAGTGTCTAGTGTGGCTGAAAAGGCCAATTCGGGAGTGACAATCCCTTCCATACTGGGAGCAAGTGCAGTCTGTCCCTGGTCTGTCTCCCTGGCTATGGGCCTCCCTTCTTTGCCTCTTTGCCTCAGACTGTTGGCCAAGTGTCTCTTCCAACTGGGAAAGGCCATGCTGCACAGCCTGCCTCCAAGCAGGCCGCTCAGAGGCCAGGGTTTCCCACCTGTTGAGGTCCACTCCTAAGGCCTTCAGATCCCTCTTGCAGATGTCCTTGTATTGCAGCTGTGGTCTACCTGTAGGGCGCTTTCCTTGCAAGAGTTCTTCATAGAGGAGATCCTTTGGGATCCGGCCATCATCCATTCTCACAACATGACCGAGCCAATGCAGGCATCTCTGTTTCAGCAGTGCATACATGCTAGGGATTCCAGCTCGTCCAGGACTGTGTTGTTTGGAACTTTGTCCTCCCAGGTGATGCCTCGGAGGCAGCGCATGTGGAAAGTGCTCATTTTCCTCTCCTGTTGTGAGTGAAGACTCGCTGCAGTACAGAAGTGTACTCAGGATGCAAGCTCTGTAGACCTGGGTCTTGGTATGTTCCGTCAGCTTCTTTTTGGCCAGACCCTCTTTGTGAGTCTGGAAAACTCACAATATAGTCTGCCAATAATATATTGAAAGGTTTCAACTATACATGTTCTTACATGAATGTCTAACAGAGTTCCTTTATACAAAGAGATTTCAGATTTTTTTTTTCTTCAGAAGCAGCTGTTTGCTGGCAAAACACTAGAAAAGCTTATGATTCAAAACTGGATTCTGGCCAGCTAAGGAAGAAAGAAAATTTGTTTTGAGACTCAGCCACTAGGTACAAATTTGGAGTACAAAAGCTGAGCTCTTTGGGAATTTATGGTATGCATGTTTGCTACAGAAGTCATTTAAAAGCTTCTGTCTATACTAATCAGCAGGCAGAGGTATTTGGGGGAGGAGCAGTCTCATCTGCATGTCTTCCAGCAGGCTTTGCTGAAGTCAGGGGACATTAGAGAGGAAAAGAGTAGACTTCCAGTCATTGCTTGTGCTCTTCACCAGTGACCCCAAGGAAATCATCTGCTGAGAAAATGGTTAGGGCTAAGTCAAAAGGTTGGAGGATGGAAAAGTAGGCTTCTGCTGTGGTGACCTGCAACGCATGTGCTATGTTTGTTTTCCTGCCCGCAGGTATCAAGGACTACAGTATGTAATGTAGTAAGTGCAAGCTGTAGTAAGTGCAAGTAATGTAGTAAATGCAAGCTGGTTGCCCTACTAGCAGAGAAGATCAGAGAATGGAGAAGCAAGTTTCCACGCTTCACCACATAAAGGAAGGTGAGGAGTTCCTAGGCACAATGCAGAAAGAACTCCAGGGGATGCAACAGGAAGATGCCCCTAAGGAAGAAGACACCTGTGAAGAAGAGGAATGTACATGGGTGACTGTCAGGAGCAGAAAAATCAGGCATTCTGAATCACTAGAAGAATACAGCCACTTCCAGTCTCTTTCAGATATCAGTGCTTCTGACGATCCTAATGGGAAACACCAACAGCTGCTTGCACCTATAGTAGGGAATACTCTCAATCCTACAGGAGGTGAAGGAGAAAGGTAGTGGTAGTTGGGAATTCCCTGCCATGAGGTGTGGAAGCTATGTGCCAACCCAACCTGCTTGCTCACGAGGTGTGTTGTCTTCCTGCCAGAAGCTTAGCAACAGGAGGAACACCACAAGTACTGCATGTGTCGCAATGCACTGGGTAAGCAGCCCCTCCCACATGTCGTCGGAGCCATTTCAGCCAGCAGTGGCAACATGCAGGATGATGCATTCCTAAAAGAACTTACAGAAACTATAAGGAAACTCATGACAGTAATATCCAACTACCTTGATATTGGGAGAGTAAGGGCTCAATCCTGAACCCTCAGCACCAGCCCTCTGCTGGCGCTGATTGTCACAAACATGCCAGGTCAGCCCTGGCGCTAGCTCAGCACCAGTCCACACTGAGCCAGTGCCAGCTGAAGGACCGCCACACACTACATGCCACCAGAACATTTTGGGTGCCTTTTTTCTTTTTGGCACTTCCACTGGCTATAGATAACCTTTCTGAGATGAAGAGAACAGTACACAATCTTCTAAACGTGTGTGTGTGTGTGTGTGTGTGTGTGTGTGTGTGTAAAGCTACTATGCTACATGAATTTATTTTCAATTCCTTTCCTAATTATCCTTTAGCACCAAATGTGCCCTTTTCATTCTTGTTCTTTTTTTGATAGTCACAACCTGTTTCAATTACATCTGTGTATATGTGATCACCATTTCTTTTGGCACAAAAGAGAATGAAAATCTGTATCCCCTTGGCTCCTTCCAAAGATATTTTTTTTAATTTAAAAAAAAAAATTTCCCTCTTACCATGATACTTTCCTGGCCCTTATCATTCACACGATCATTTCTCATTAGGCACAAGCAAGCAGGAAGTTAATCGTAATTGCAGAGTCACCTGGACCACCGTATGATAGGAAGTAGAACCATTCTGCTGTGTCAGGTTTAACAGTATATTATTTCATGGCATTTGTTCCAGGGCGCTCGTTAAATCTGCCACAGAGCCCAAGAAGAAGTGATTTAAGTGCTCGATTTAGTGTGCTCTTCTTGCCACTTGCTTCAGGCCACTTTCCTGGCAGTTGCAGGATGTGAACGGAATGCCAAATAGGGCTACTTGACAAATCAACATCAAGAATGGCACACAGAAACATAGAGCCTCATTGCCTTCTTCATATCATGCAAAGGCACTGTGGTAACAATTATATATGTAAATCAGTCATTAGCCCAAACTACTCATTACCCTAAAGGACACAGACAATGGAGGAGAGCCTAAACCAATTTCATACAGGCTATTAGTGAAAAATTTAGATAGTTGTTTGGAGAGTACAATAAGTAGTAAATGTCAAAGAGCAAATGCACAATTAAGGAAATGAAACAATTTTCTTATGGGTCTCCTTTATGTTACTCTAGCACTGTAGACAAACTTTTAAGAATAGTCATAAAGGAGGGTTTTCCAAAGCAAATATATCCAGCATTAGCCTCTGCAGGCCTCTTTTGAAAGAGAGTGACCATTGTCTCTGTGGTCTCCCAATGAGCACTGTAAGGGTGGGGCCAGGCACCCACCTCAGCATGGAACTGAACACTGCTGTTGGAACAAAAAACCAGGCACCCAAGACATTGAATCATTAAGAAGCTATCAGTGGGTAGGCGTCTCTGGTAACCATGAGGGCAAATTGCCAAAAGGCATCACTGGAGAGTCCTCTGGTACTGCAGTGGAGATCAGAACAGAAACCAAGAAAATTAGGTGTGTGGGGGATTAGTATGCAAGAAGAGTACTGGGATAGCAAGGGTAAAAGGATAGCCTTCGAGAAACCAGAAACTTCCCAGTGAATGGAGCATAAGAAAAAGGAAGAGATCAACCTTGGGTAAGAATCAAGGGAGTTAGTGAGGGCATAAAGTTGTGGAGTGTCCTTTCCCGTGGAGAACTAAGAGTACAGGTGGGACCTCAGTATCCGAAGGGAATTCATTCTTGGACCCACCGCTGATACTCAATTTCACAGATAACTCAAATCCACAATCTTTGCTTCATTAACTCCTCTGAAAGGGACTAGAGCTGTGCTCCAGACCCCTCCGGACTCCTCCAGAGGACTTTCTGAAGCCCAGAGAGGCGAAAAAGTCACTTCTGGTTTCCCATGGGAAACCGGAAAATGACTTTTTTTTGCCTTTTAAGGTATTCTAAGACCTGGGGAAGCCCCTTAGAATGCCTTAAAAGGAAGAAAAGGTCACATCAGGTTTCCCAAGGGAAACCAGAAGTGGCTTTTTTTCACCTCTCAGGGCCATTCTGAAGTTCTGCCTCTCCAAGCTTCAGAAAGCCCTCCCGAGGGGACTGGAGCACAACTTCGGTCCCCTTCGGAGGGCTCAGGTGGAGCTAAGTCTGGCTCAGTGTGGGTTCAGGGGACCCGCATTGAGTCGGATCTGCAGATAATTTGCGGATAAAAAGGCTGTATAAAAGATCAATCTCTCACCTCAGTAATGCTTCTGTGGATACTGACCTGATTCATCCCTACAATCAATTATGGCTACAGAACTTTCACTGTTTTATTGGAAATTCTAGCCCCAAGGCACAAATGATTTATTAAGGGGACCCCAAAGGCAGTTATGAGAAAGGAAGGGAAGAGAATAAGTAGTCAAACAAAGATTGCTGTCAGAAGTGTGGGGCTATGACCTGGTGATGAAGAAAACTAATAAGCATTAAGGCTCAAATTCCTGTCAAAGGACATCTGACAGACATACAAAGGAAGTAGTGACATCGTTAGGCCTTGCCTCCGGTGGTAAACCACCAACACCTTTAATTCAGAACAAGACCACATTATAGAAACATGGGTAGAAAAAGCATCAGGGCTGCTTTTTTTATGGTGAAGAAGAATCAGAATAATGATTTGCTTTTATTGGTTTGTCATGAATCTTCAAGAAAAAAGAAACCTACCAACTCCAATACATTGGTTTCTAATTTTGACTTCAGCAGTAAACAATGTCTTCATCTTCAAGCCTTCCTTTTGCTATCCAGGCAAAATGTAATTAGGGGAAGGATGGGATTTTAAATGACTTACACCACAACAAATCCTGGCAACTAAGCAAGGAAGGATAAAAGTAGCTCAAAGAAAAGCTGATGGAGTATATATTTATTGTGTTTGTACGAGTATACTGTCGCTGATTCAATGAAATAAGAAAATGGTTTAGGCTTGATTGGAAGAAAATTGCTTTATCTAATCAACCTTTTCTAAATTGGTCTTAATGTACTCCCATAAATACATTATTTTTCAACTCCATCTTTTCTTGGACAATACTGATATTATTCTTCCTGCCAGAGTTCCAAGCTTCTTTTCTGTTTTAGCATTGTTAAAAATAATGTTAATTATTTTGGGAAAAGTAATAAGCATATTTTAAGACATAAAAATAACTATGAATAATGTTGCTCAACTCTTGACCAACTTGTAAATGAAAAAGAAAATTAGGAAATCAGATAGCAGAGCTGAAAATAGCCACTCTATAAAATGCAGCAACAGGCATAAAATGGTTTCATTTGGCTCTGGCACAAAACAACAATACTCTGGAAGTTGTGATACAGGACTCACAAGCTTTTTAAAAGGAAACTCTGGTTACTGCACTGCCCTTATGTCAGTGCTGGAAAGCACTGACATAAGGGGTTAGGATTGCGCCCTACTTCACATTGTTGCAAGCAAGTAATTGTCCTTTTCTAACTTTGGCTGCCATAGACAGGACAGGCAATTTATCATGCCATCTACCTTCACTCACTCCCTTGACTGAATGACCACAATCAAAAGTATTTCTTTACTGGTCTGTTATTGGGTGGCAATGCAATCAGGGTAGCTAATAAACTTTTTAAAAAGGAAATAGATATACTCTCTAAATCCCCATGTAGGAACAGCCCTCTTTCAAAGGATTTTCTTTGTGCGTGCAATCATGAATACTCTCACCAATCTGGGAAGTGAGCAAAATATCTATTGGGAAAGGCCTTCACATATCCGATTTTTTAATAGCAGTGACACCATAAGTCACCGTCTTACCTTAAATCAGCCCTGTGTGCAGCATTACATTCACTGTGTAATACTGAAACAAATGCAGGGCCCAATACTATCCAACTTTCAAGCAGCAGTGCAGCTGCAACGCAGTCCCAAGGTAAAGGAACAAATGTTCCCATACCTTGAGGAGGCCTCTGTGACTGCCTCCCCAACACAGGAAGCAGTGCATACCCCACTGGCACAGCAGCACCGGCACTGGAAAATTGGATAGGATTGGGCGCTCAGTCACTAAAAATATCTATATTCAGTGGCGTATGAAGGTCATTTGGCACCTGGGATCCACAAATTTTTCGCACCCTCCCCATGACAAAATTATTTTCAGTAATAGTCATGATATGAAATGGATAATATTATTATTATTATTATTATAATGCCCAGAGAAGAAGCACAGTGAACATTTTCTTTTATTGAACTTATATATAATAATATATATAACAGGTTTCACATATGTAATGAATGTTAGAGATCATAACCCAAAACAAAACAGGGAAGGAATGCCCAACAAGACAATATGCAGTGGGCTTGTGGTCTATCATACATACAAAAGCAGTTTTGTTGTAATATAAACAAAAACCAAAACTAAGTCAGGGTGCCAGTTCATTGTTTGTCTGCCAGTTCATGAGTTGGTGTGCCAGAAAGTCAGTTAGCCAGAGAGTCAGTCTGATAAGTAGAGCCATGAGTCAGTTCTTGAGTCAACAAGTCAGTTTAGCCAAAAAGTCAGTCCATTTAGCCAGCAAGTCTCCTCTCCCTCCTTTACTCTCTCTCCAACTACAACCCAAAAAAACCCTTCCTGCATCAGGTGCTTCTTATATCCCATGGGGTCTCATTGCCTCCAGTGGCTGCAGCTGCACAGCACAACCTCTGCTCAAAGCCCAGGCCTTAACCCTGTATTCTCCAGAGCAAAGGGCCACTACTGACACCACATCCTAGCTCTTCTCCATATCTTCCACAATTTCAGTACAGGCGAACCCTGAATTTTGTGTGACTTCCTTTCATGCGAAATTCAGTATTCGAAAGGGTTCCGGGAACAGAACCCTCGCGAAAAACGAGGGTCCACCTGTATTAGAAGACAGCAAGATTGTAAAAATTGGGACGGGGCCTTTACCACCCTCTGCAGCTTGGCATCTGGTGCCATGGCCTCCACCCTCATTTGTATGCCACTGTCGACATTTATTTTTATGAATATGTAAATCTCGACCTCTGAGAAAATCTATATATGGATTAAACTGGGATAAAGTGTAAGCCAAAAGTCTACTGGTATGTTTCCTGAAATCCCACTAGCTAAAGACAAGGATCTAAGGCCAAGACTAATCCATTCTGAAATAGTTCAAGAATTTTGTTCCCAGACTAGATGGCTCCCTATTTGACCCAGGGAGATTTTTTTTTCCTGAGCTACTAGACTCCTGGACTTATATTATTTTTAAAACAAAAACACTTCTCACCCACCAAAAGTAGATTGACTCGCAGGTCAAACAGCAGCCAAAGGAGACAGATACAGATCAGGACTGAGGTAAGGGCAAAGGATTAAAGCCTCCCATCCTTACACTACAAACTACATGCAGATCAAATTCATTCTATACAGCTCTGATTTAGAACTGAAAAAGTTAAGTATGCCAGCTTTAATGACATGCTTAACATAATGTTAAATTCAGGATCTAGTTCAGGACTCAATTCTAGGTTCTTTGCATAACTTAAACCATGGCTTTTACCCTGAAAAACTTATATTGTTTCAAAATTATCATAATGTGTCATTTGGTCCCAATTCAGAAGGATATATGTGTGAGATTTTTCTTTCTTTTAAGTATGATATATCAACATACTGTACTGTAATCTAAAATCTTAGTAGTGCAGTGCTTTTAAGGCTAAAAACTTTTAGCTTTAGCTATTCTTTCCCTTAGCTTTCCTTTTCCTTAGCTATCCTTTTTGTCAACAGTTATTGATAAACTCACACTTTTGTCATACTTTCTGTCAATTTGAGCATGCCTTGTTGAACTCTATCAAGTGACTTACAGGAGTCAAGTACTTCAACAAACTCCACTTTCTTTCATCCTGTTGTCTGCCACACTAACCAGGTCATTTAAAGTCTTCCCCCCCCCCCCATTCATTCTAGAACAATAACAAGGGCTTATCCTTAAAGGTAATCTGGAAGTTACAGCCAGTACAGAATGCAGCCAGTCACTTTTTAGTGGAAGGTGGATTCAGAGCATAGGTGACACCTGCATTCCTTACAGGTAGCCAGTTCATTTACAGGCAAAATTCAGGGAACTGGTGTTGCCTTTTAAAGCCTGGAGTGGCATGGGACAGCATTCCTACAAGAGCATTTTCTCAAAACACTCTTCCACAGTGGGAGATAATTTGAAGAGGCTCTGCTCCAGCTCTCCTTTGGATTACCTTAGAGGCTGCACATTTCTCTTGATAACAGTGGATTTTCCCAGAAATTGCCAGTTTGTTTGTAGAAATCTATCTTTCAGGGTGGGGAAGGTTATTCATTCAACAGTTACTCAGGGGACCAGTTCTACTTATTTTTATCCTACCCATACAGGGTTACCAGATACAAAGTGGGATAGAGTGCCTATACCAGGGGTGTCAAACTCATTTCATGCAAAGGGTTGAAGTTAGCATTAATGGCGCCTGCTGAGGGCTAGAAGTGACCCTCATTAAGCAGAAAGTGATGTCATTAAGTAGATGATGGTCAGAAATGAGCACTTTGTTCTCGCATAGAAACTCTCTGGCTGCAAATGACCAAAGAGAAAATATGCAAATCTTGTTCATATTTTCAAGATATGAGAGAGCCCAATTATGCTGTGAGAGCCCAATTATAACAGGGGCTGAATAAATTGTTTCTGGGGGCCACATTTGGCCCGTGCGCCTTATATTTGACATCCATGGCCTATACCTGAACCAGAAGAGGAAATTTTGGCAGGTGCAGCTTTTTAAACTGTTCCATGTTGAGCTGCACCTGCCAAAATTCCCTCTTCTATACAATGGTTAACGGTATAGACACTCTGTCCCATGTTGTATCTGGTAACCCTACCCATACACACAGTTTTTGAACAGCTTAAAAAGACCATCTGTTTTGCATAGTGAAACCAAAGTAGCTTATTCAGAGCCCAATCCTATCCAATTTTTCAGTGCTGGTGCAGTTGTGCTAGTGGAGTGTGCGCTGCATCCTATGGTGGAGGGACAGTCACTGGGGCCTTCTCACGGTATGGAAATGTTTGTTTCCTTACCATGGGGTTGTAGTATGGTTACACTGAAGATGGAAAATTGGACAGAATTTTGCCCTCAGTCTCAGAAGCTAAGTAGAGCAATATCTGGATAGCAGACTGCCTGAGCATGGGAGTGGTGAAATCATACTAGACTAAAGCAAAGCTCAGTTTAACTCTACATTTCGCTTTGCAAATTAGTGAAATTTGCAATTTCTTTGGGGTAATATAGGAATAATTATTTCTACCAAATTTCTCCATATTTCAGATTTGTTATATTAACATATAAGCATTTTGATTGCATCTTAAAACCTATTTGCTCAAGGCAAATTAAGTCAAGGCCTTAAAGCATCATCTAACTTCATATTCACAGCCTCTTCCCAAGGTCAAATATTTTGTTTACATTTGAAAAAGGTGCAGATGCTTGCACAGAAACAGGCATACAAGGACAGCTTAAAAAAACAAAAAAGTAAACCTCAAAGGTCAGACAAATGTCATGTATTCCTTTAAAAATACATTATTTTCTTAAATATGAACAATGTCATTTACAAAGATGAGGAATGAACAATGGGATTCTTACCTTACAGTGTGATACAGGGCTCTTGTTGCAGCATCAAATTAGCACATGTGTGGCTTAGTGGATAGACTAGATCAGTGGTTCTCA
The DNA here is from genome assembly GCF_035046505.1 of Tiliqua scincoides. NCBI lineage: Eukaryota > Metazoa > Chordata > Lepidosauria > Squamata > Scincidae > Tiliqua > Tiliqua scincoides. The sequence continues at coordinate 72,615,399 of NC_089825.1, forward strand.
AACTTTTAGGGAGCATTACTCCCTAAGTAATTCTTTGCAAGGGAGGGGCAAGGGCAGCGATGAAATTTCCAGGATCACGTTGCTAATGGAGGCAAGGGGGAGGGCTTTCACTTACTGTGGCTTCTGCAAGCAGCAGAAGGTGTGGAGAGCCCCATGAAGCAATCCACAGGGCTCCCCAAGGCTTGGAATGTTCACAACATGTTGCCACCACCTCCTGGTTGCGACATGAAACTGGAAGTGGTTTGTGCATGCGGTTTCTCAACATTCCAAGCCTCTGGGAGCACTGCAGAGGGTTGCACCTCCTGCCTTGCAGAAGCCCACAGTAAGTGAAACCACTCCCACACCCATTAATGACATGATTCTGGGGGTTGCATCACTGCCTCCCCCCTTTCCCTGCTCCTTAAAAGGACAGGGGGAAGCTTTTTGAGAACCACTGGACTAGATAATTACCCACCCAGATGATTCAAAAGCCACTACCTCATCACTGATTTTTTCTTTTAAAGAAGGCTTATTAGTGAGTTAGTAGCTACCACTTTTAAGGCACAAGATGGCCAACTGTGTTTCTTACTCAGAGATGTCCTCTGTGAATCTGTGAAGTGCCATATTTACAGATTACGTTCCCAGCTCAAGATACAAACCAGACTTGTAGAAAGTCGACGCTGCCTTTGGGAGGTCCTGGCACCTGATTAAAAATGTGTACTTACACACACACACCCCTACCTGAAAGGTCAATCAGCTGGAGGGAAAATCCCAGCACACCAGTAAACATCACAATAAAAACGGATTGATCAGAAAAACACTTAGGCTACAATCCTATGCACTCACCTAGGAGTAAGCCCACTGAATACAATGTGATGTACTCCTGAGTAAGCACATATAGGATCACACTATTAGTTCTCTCTAATGTTCCAGATTCCTTACCTAGAGTTCAAGATCAGGGATACTGGGTCAAAAAGAATGCACATCCTAAAGGGATCCATTCTAGAGGAAAGATTCTGTGAGCTCTCTACACAACTGAGGCATGCCATACCTTCTCATGCAAATAATGAGGGTTTTGGGCAGAAAGATGGCAGCAATAATAACTGGGGGGGAGTGAGTGGGAACCCTGGACTTTAATTCAGGCCTATTGTAACAGAAATTCTAATGGAAATTACAGCATATACATTAGGCCAAACAGATAATACAAAATGCCACAGTAACAGCTACAAGAAAGATCCTCTACTGTAGAGATCTAAGAAACACAATGGGACTGTGTGTAATGGTTCAAAGAGAAACCCAACCTGCAAAAAATCTACAAAGTGACAGATCTTTGCTTTGATAAGTTGAATGCCACATGGCTGGCTCCACATGACAAAGGTTCTCCAGGCAGTATCATAGATTCTATTAGGACAGTAGCGGATCTCCCCAGCCCCATGCCCCGGGGCAAAGGTCCACGATGATGCCCCCCCATAGGATGCTGCAACCCCCCACGTGCAAACCCCCCACTTACATGAGGAGAGTGCACAGAGACTTGCATGACTCCAAGACTTGTCAGTGAATGCCACTTCCCCGACTCCTGAAGCTTCCGACACTGAAAACGTTTTTCCGATCGTGTCTGGAGCCTCAGGGAAGCTCCCACACAGTTCTAAAGTTGCACAAGGCTCTGCACCCAGGGCATTTGCACCGTTCATTCAGTGGCAGGTCCGCCACTGTATTAGGAGACCCACTGCCTAATATGCTACAGAGGTGAGCCCCACTTTCTCTGAATAACCTAAGCATTGTAAGCGGTCTGATCATAGTGGCAGGCTCAACAAGTACTGACAGGGGTGGAGAAAGTGGCAGGATATCCATATCCATCCCCAGTCTGAGTGGTAATGCCATGGGTACTTGCTTGCTGACTGGCATTATTCACAGCCACCTTTTGCTGCAAATTTGCAGGACTCCTTTCCAGAGCCCGACTCTGCAGAACAAAATGTATTCTTGCACTGAATGCAGTGGGAGCACTTTTAAAACAGTCCCACCGCTCTATAAACATTATGCCAACCTTTTCCTCTAAACTTAATGTTAGTGTCATGTGACAAATTGCTTCAAAATGAAAATCAACACAGCTAGAACACTCTGCCTTACTTGAGCTCTAGCCCTAACTTTAATAATTATTCACCTATATGGCACCTGGTACAAACAAGAATCTTAGAAGTGCTTCGTGAACAATACAGGAAGAAAAGACTAGAGGCATGAGAGGGTTGTCAAAAGACAACAGAAGCTGTTTCCACGCCACTGTTCCAAATAATAGAGTGCTATTTTTGCAAATGATCATGAATTGCAAGAGACATCTTGTCAACACAGTGACAAGGAAAAATATGTCTGGGCAAAAGGAGTGAGAGAATCAAGCTGTCACCACACACTCATCAACTTACTGCCAAAGAGGAATCTGGCATTAAGACACAACAAGCATCCCCCCCCCACACACACACCATAGAAAGAAGGAAAGAAAGAAAGAAAGAAAGAAAGAAAGAAAGAAAGAAAGAAAGAAAGAAAGAAAGAAAGAAAGAAAGAAAGAAGTCACCAACTGCACCAAATGGTGGTTTATGCACATCATTAAGATCAGCAAAGGGGAAAGACTATCACAATGTGTACTACAGCATTCGAATGGGAATCACCCCCCCCACCCCGTTTTTTCCATGAATGTGTAGTTTTGGGGTGATCAATGCTGCATAATCACCATTGACTATAATCCTCTATGGGTGCACAGTGGCATCACTCAATCTCTTGACATCTGTGGTGAAAACTCTACATATTTAACATTGGAAGTGACAGTGGAAAACCTGTTCACTTTTAGTTCAGAAATGCCAGTAAAGATTGTGACACCAAAAGACTAGAGCAGGGATGTTCAAACTTTTTGGCAGGAGGGCCACATCATCTCTTTGGCACTGTGTTGGGGGCCGGGGAAATAAAGAATTAATTTACATTTCTAATTTGAATAAATTTACATAAATGAATGTATTAGAGATGGAACTTATATGAATGAATGAAGGTCTTGCAATAGCTCAAGGCCTATAAAAGGCCTTGCACAAAGTAAGGCTGGCCTTTCCTTTGCTGCCGCTGCTGCATCACAGACGTGAAACAGCAAGCAGTGGAGAGAGCTCTCGTCCCACAGCTCATGCAAGAGGTTGAGCAGTCGCCCTCACATTTCATCAGGCCAGCACAGGTTCCAGCAAGTCTCTGGATGGCCAGAAGCTCATTGGAGATTGAGGGCTCCCTGCAGGCCAGATTGGGAGTCCTCGAGGGCCGCAAGTGGCCCCCGGGACAGGGTTTGGGCACCCCTGGACTAGAGCCACAGACACTTGGTGCAGTTTAGGTGCTGATTTAAGTAGCATTAGGCAAATACCACTATAACTCTGTACAGTCCTCTCCCCAGGCTTTTCTGATGAGCAGAAGAGTTGCAACACCAACTGGATCACAACAATGGAATCAGACTACAAAGGTGAAAACCAACACAGCCTTACAAATAAGTCCACATAAATGTTACTAGCCACCTTGCTAACAGATGCCCATGAATCACTGTAGCACACTTAGGGTACAATCCTTAACCAACTTTTCAGCACTGACATGGCTGTGCCAATGTGACATGCACTGCATCCTGCAGTGGGGAGGCAGTCAAGGAGGCCTCCTCAAGGTAAGGGCATGTTTATTACCTTACCTTGGGGCTGCATAGTGGCTAGGTCAGTGCTGGAAAATTGGTTAGGATTGCACCCTTATTGGCTGGCGGGGGGGGGGGGAGGAGAGAGCCAACTACCTTCCATTTATTTAGAAAAAAAACAAAACTTCCCCATCTAGTCCTTTGCAGGCAATTGTGACATGATATAGCAGAGGGGCAGTTTACAAGCTGGATCAAATTGCTTTAAAACAATCAACTGATACTGTGATTGCAAGTAGTTGCTTGAAATATTGAAATTTCAGAAAGAATCTCTCAACCACCAATGCACTGTATAAATATGAATACATATGTATGCACATGGAACATGTCTCCCTTGGAGAACCAGAACTGTGCGGTTTCTCAGCTCAGGAGACAAAACTTCTTCTGCACATCAGATGTAATTACCACTAAACAAACACCTATAGAAGGCACGAAGAGCATTCCTGGAAATTCCTCCATCTAGAGGCAAGAAACAGCAGAGAGATATTACAAAGGATTTTTCACTGAAAAGGAACAATTTTTTAAAAAATCATCTGGAGCTTCTTGCAATGTTTTCTTTCAGGGATGGGCAAATTCAGCATGGCTTCACTCAAGTCGAGAATCAGCCCCCCCTCCCAGAGACTTGAATAGAAAACTAGTCATAATGGGGGTACTTTCTGAGTCACCAAGTCACCCTTTTGCAACTCTAAAGGACACAAGTCGCCCCCTTTAAAAAGCCTGCAGCGGAAAAAAAAAGGGCTGCTGCTAGTGTGTGTGGGAGTTCTCTTTAAACACTCCCCTGCTGTCCCCGCCCATCTGTAAAAAAGGTGAGTGGAGCATGGAACTGAGAAAAGAGAAGCAGCAAGAGGGAGGAGAGTCACACACAGCAGCTGTGGGGCTTACCAGGACAACCCAATCCTTGGCAGCTCTACTCAGAAGTAGTCCCATTGCAGCTGGACATTCAATGAACCTGCTGGAGCCATGCCATGAATTTCTCTGGGATGGTTAGGAACCACCTCCCCCCCCCCCATCTTCTCCCCTCATTCATCCAGGGAAAAAACCTCCCTCCCCTTCCCTGGGCTTCTGCAGTCAATCGTAAAGTAAGAACGCCCTTGGCTCCTCCTTCTGTCTCCCTCAGCCAAAGAAAATATCAGACACCCATCCTTTTGGTTATACCAGAAATATACCAGAGAGGATAGTTGGTTCTTTCCTTCCTATCAGAGATGGTTAAAGAGCCCTCTCCTGCCTCCCCCCTCCCACTCAGATGCAAACACAAACATTAACCCTTCCCTGCCACCTGGTTGGAACTCTCCTGCTGCTTGCCCAGTCTGAATGATGGCCCCACAAAGTCTTTCATGCCACAAAAACAGTCAGCAAGCACACCCGGACACAGGCAGACTCGAGTGTGCATGCGTGGGAACAAGTGCCGAGTCAAGGGGCCCTTGACTCAAGTGTTTTTCCGAGTCTTCCACACATGTGACTCATGAGTCCACAAGTCAGCGAAAAGCACACATTTTCACGACTCAAGTCCAAGTCACCTGACTCAAATTCCCATCCCTGCTTCTTTGGTCTGAGAAAGGAGGAATGGTGAAAGAGAACCACCATTAAAACAAGCAGTATCTCTCTGAATTCCAGTTGCTGGGGACAAAAACAACGGAACTGCCACCTTCATACTCCACTTTTTTGCTTTCACAGGACATCTAGCTAGCCATGCTTGAAGATGCATGATGAGGTGGACCTTGGTCTGATCCAGCAGATCAAGTCTTATGAAAATGGCTTGAAATGCTGCTCCTCTATTTGTATGTGTAATGGCAGGAATCAGCTACCTAGTGATGTCCTGACTCTTGACGACCCTGTGCAGGATTGGGGCAGAGAGCTGCATGTCAGGGGAAATACAATGGGAACTACCCACCAATAATGGTGGGTATCCCAAATACCCACCATTGGATCCCAAATTATGCAAGATTCCTCCTGGAGGTGGACCTGTACTTAAGGCAACTGAGTTACCAGAGAAACTGTAATGAATCATAGGACCTACACAGCCTGCATCATTGGGTTTAAAAATCTCAAACAAAGCACCAATGAGGACAGAATCAGATGTGTGCCTGAGGGTTCCACTGGTCAGCAGACCAGTTCAAATCCAGGGAAGCTGCAAGGAGATGAGGAGGAAGAATATTAAGGATTCCTTGGTCCAACATAACTCAGGTACTAAAAGGGGTGGGAAGACTACAGACCTGAGGAGAGACTTACAGTAGGAGTGGTGGCTCTAATCCAGGGTAGGTGCAATGAGACATGGCTTCAGTGGTCTAGCAGTCTGCAGCCACTTGGAGCATGAGGCAGATGAATGGTCAAAAAGAAGGAGTCCTGCAAAGGAAAGAGCTGCTACCCCATCACCAGGACAATGGGAATGAAGCCTTTTGAAGGAACACCACCTGGATGCCTTGAAATATACCAGAGAGGATAAAAGCAGCATCTGTACACAGGCTGAAATTTATTTAAGATGGTTGAGTGGCAAGCTGAGGAAACTTCTTGAACTTCCACAGGGGCCAAACAGCCTCAACACATGAGGGACACCGAGGGAAAAGGGTATACATGCGGGCCCCCATATCCACAGATTCATTTAGCTGTGAATCAGGTCAGTGCAATCCTTGCATGCCCCACAGGTGCCCTCTCCAGAGGCGATGGGGGGCAGCATCTGCCCATATCCACAGTTTCACTTAACTGCAGGGTGATACAGGGATGGATACAGGGGCACTCCTCTACTTAAACCCCTCCACTCCACATTTGAAGTGTCAAAGGGGAACACAGAACCAGCAAAGGCCAGGACATCAAACATCCACCAGTGTGATCTAAATCTTCACACATTACTTTTTGGAGAAATAATTCAGCATCCCCTCCAAAGCACAGTAACAAAGGAAAAAATGTATCCCAACAATTGCATAGGACAGGAACACTCAGACCTTCCTATTATGCCCAGTACACATATCTACTTATTATTATATTTTTTGTTCTTTTTATTGCACAGTATTATCTTCAACTATTGCTGTCAGCCACCCTCGGCTCCTTGATAGAAGGGGAAATGTGGGGTGCAAATGTGTTTAATATATAAATAAATATTCATGCAACCGAATAAATTACAGCTTAATGTGTGAAGTGGCATGACTTAACTGAAGTACAAAACATGCCCCTGGCCTGCTCTGAGAGATGATTTGAGAAAGGGCCAAATTAGATGCAACGCAGGAGACATGTGGAGCAGTAGCATAGCTACAGGGGGCTCAGCACTAAGTTTTGCAGGGCATCTCAGCGTGCCCTGTAAGCTGCACCTCTCCCTTGCCATCAGAGCCATCATCTCCTCTACTTTGCTCTCACTGCTGCAAATGGCTCCAATGGCAAGGAGGAGGGGCAGCTTACAGGGCACACTGAGGCGACCTGCAAGTTCCATGTTCACCCCCCTGTAGCTATGCTACTGATGCAGAGTGTTTTCTGAGTTTCTGGTTTTTGAGTTAATGCAGCCAGGGAGAGCACTGGTTTTGAGTAGCACAATCATTGGGATAGAGGGTGTTTACGCCTTTCCACCTAGGGAAACTTGCAGACTAAAATTGTTTTTCTCTTGCATTGGAAAAGATATATGAACCCACAATCATCTTCTCTTAGGGAAAAATCTAACTTCAGTATTGTCTCTTCTCCCTGCCTCTGTTGTTCTGATCAAACAAAAAAGTAAACAATTGGGGGACACTCCATGTGCATCTAGTAACAGGCCTAGTTTAACCTAAAGTTTCTATTGAATTGCAAAGAGGCCTTCAAGCCCAATCAAACTGCATATTTTGCTCTCCTCACTGCTAAACTGTGGAGAATCCGGCCTGCTGTAAAAGGAGTGACTTGATTTTATTGTAATTGCTTTCTTTTTCTTTTTAAGCAATTCAAGGCAACCTTTACAACAACCACGTTTTCTTGAGCAAACTTTCCCTGTTTTTTTTTCAACGAATTCATTTCGGGTCATATTTTGAAAATGATTAGGAGCTACTAATTTCATCATACTAATTTTGCATTTACCATTTGCTTTAATGGTGTTAAGTTTGCAACACATACCTCTTTCAACACACAGAACATTTGGATCAGTATGGCTGTTGATTAAACCATTTATATAAAGATATATGTTTTACTCATTTCATTTTGTAAGTCGCTTAGGAAAAAAGATAAATACTTCGGATGAAGCTACTCAGCTTAGGCCAGAACTGCCAAAGCAGAAACTGTCTTTACCAGTGCTTAAGAGTTAAAGGGGGGGGGGGAAGAATATTCCCTCAGTGAACATTAGTTCCAACTCTTTCATTCAACTGCCACAGATTCCATAGGCAGACCCACACCACAATTTTCACAGTTAGCAACTGTAAAATTGTTAAACGATACCTTTCCGCCTGGTTGCTTCATTATTAGTGCTTAGTTTGGCATGCCATCTTAGTTACGGCTTTAAATGCTCTTTTCAGCACTTCCCAGGGTAACCTTGGCCATGAAATCAGAAAATCAGATCACTTTCTGGTCTGCTTTCTCCTTTTGCCATGGATGAGATTAGATTCTGCCATGCCTGACTGACAACCCTCATTAGTGATTCATGGAGAGGCCAAAGTGCTAACCTTCTTAAGGAGGGGGAGGCAGAAGGTCTCAAGCAAAAGATGAGGAAGAACCAATTCCAACACATCGCATAAAAGGTTATTAATTTGTAATATCAAGCAAAAGGAGGAAAAAAAAATCCATGCAGAATCTCACAGTTAGATTGTGCTGTTAGTTGGGCACTTGGAAACAGTTGCAGAGGCAGGAAGAGTTTTTAATCCTGTTTTTTTATATCTTTCCATCAAATTTCTTATGATTTGCCTTAGGAAACTTTTAAATAATAATGATCTTCTCATAACTAGAATACCATTTATTTCAGTACATTTAGGATCAAATATTGTTGTATATAGTACAGGGCTGACGTTTTAAAGGGCAGAGTTTCCTTCTCCTTCAAGGACACATGAAAACTATATTCAGGGCTGCAAAACCTCATTCAAAGAAAGCTCAGTTGTGAACCTACCATTGGGCTCTATGGGGCAAAGCCCCAGACGCAAGCCTCTAGGATCCCGCGGAAGCCTGTCTGAGTCTCCTGATGGGGTTGGAAACTATGTTTCCCAGAAGCACAGTTCATAGCGTCAGGAAACCTCAGAGAGGCTTCCTTGACACAGCCCTGGGTGTGTGAGCCTCAGGTGAGTAAGGGGGGAATTTTCACACAGGGGGTGGTGACAGCCCACGTGGGGGCGCCATTGTAGACCTTTGCCCCAAGGCACTGGGCTGCAGAGGTCCACTGCTGAGAAAACTAGTATACTGCAACAGCTAAGAACATGAGCTGAATTTCTTCCCTTCAAATCTCAGCCACAAACCAACTAGTCTGTCTGCCCTCTCTCAGCCTCAACTATCTATCTGCCCTCTCTCAACTATCCCCATCTGTAATCACACACGTCAAGACCAAAAAGGGATTTGAACCCAGATTCCATTATGCATTATTTTGTAGACCTCAAATCATCACAACTATCATCCTGATACTCCTTTCTCTAAACTAGTTTCTCAAACTGTGGGTCGGGACCCATTAGGTGGGTCATGAGTCAATTTCAGGTGGGTCCCCATTCCTTTCAATGTGTATTTTATATATTAGATTATCATGGTATATGACTGCATTTGGGAAAATGTCACAGATTTATACTTTTAACAGGCTACTAGTTATATGTGTTTAACTATTATCGTCTTCCTCCTGCATAAGTGTGGATAGGATTGCAGCCTTTGGGATGTTTGGAGAATTTTTTTGAAACAGATCAGCAACTGCTTAGGAGGGTTAGGAGGGCTCTTCTTTATTTTAATACTTTTGAAAAAAACTTATTCTTATTGTAAATTTTTAATTGACCTAATAAAGGCTGAAGTCCTAACCACACTTTCCTGAGAAAATTGAACCCATTGAACAAAATAGGACTTACTTCTGAGTAGACCTGGTTAGGATTGTGCACTAATTTGATTGGGGGGGGTGTTAAAAATTTTCATGTTTGATGATGTCACTTCCAGCTATGATACCACTTCCAGGTTAATGATATTACTTCCAGTGGGTACTGACAGATTATCATTCTAAAAAGTGAGTCCCAGTGCTAAAAAGTTTAAGAACCACTGCTCTAAAATAAGAGCCAAACAAAAGTGTTGGGTTTCCCCTCTTCCCACAGCTCCCCAACTTACCCAGGGAGAGGACATCTGGGTCAGACGATCAGGGAGGAAGCCGGTGGAGCATGGGGCCACCTCCCCACACGCTGCCTGGGCACTCCTGTAGGCGGCAAAGCGCAGCAGAGGAACACGGCGCGCTGAACCCCCTGCTTCTCCCTCTGCCTTGGAGGAGGGAGGGGGGAGACAGGACGCAGGCCATTTGGCTGCTGGGCAGCCGCCCCTCCACCGCCTCGGGGGAAAAGGGGAGCACTCCCTCGCCCAGCCAGCCGGGACCTGCCACAGGGAGGCCTCACAAAAGGATTTCACTAAAATGGGTTTCTGTCCAATCCCCTAAATAAAACCTAAAAGAAAACGTTGTGACATTTTAATGCATTCAGCAGCATTGGCACATTTAGCACAATCTTATTTAGCCTCAAAAAGCCACAAATCTTTTAACCTTGCCTTATAGAAAGATGCTTCTACCCCTTGCCCCTTTAGTTATCTTTTTCTGTTCCTTTTCCACCTAAGTCAAAGCAATTTGGCTGATGCAAAAAGCCCCTTCCCACTTCAGCTACCTTGGCAGGAACCAACAGGGACAGAACACAGTCCACCTCAGTCTTCATACTACTTCAAATACTGTATATGTAACCTGCCTTTTATCTCACCAAAGGGGGGGGGGGAAATTGCACTGCACATCACCTCCCTTAAAGTGGCTGCTGCAGCCATGTTAAAGAATGCAGTCCACAGAACAATGCCCCACCGGATCCCTTGCCCCTCTCAGAAAAAGCCATTTGCTAAAGAGTGGGAGAGAAATTTCGATTTCACCTTAAAACACTATTTTTTTTAGGAGAGTGCTGTGCTATATAAGAAGGCTTAGCCATTCTCAAAATGTAAGCTTTCTCTGTGAAAAATGAGCCCCAGAAAATTTGGCTCAGCTTTATCAGCTGACGCAACTTTGAAGAGTTATAAATGTGGCCACACAAAGATTTACATTATGCTCTTATGATACTTTACTACCCCATGCACTGGCCACCTGCTGGATGACAAGACATCTCCTTCTTCCACTTGGTAATATGGACACTCTAGGCACGTTGTGAACATTTCCCAATACTCACAATTATTCCTAGAGGCATGTACATTAAATTCCCTGCGTGGATTTAATAAGCCTGCCTGTGTAAACCGCCTTGAATAAAGTCTTGAATAAAGACCAAGAAAGGCGGTATATAAATACTGTATATTATATTATTACACAGCAGTGTAATTGGAGCATACTGACAAGTGACAGCAATCGATTGGTTTAGCATGCATCTTTCTATTTAGGACAAAGAGTGACAAGCTAGTGAAATAAACCCAATAAAATACTAAAATGGATTACAGCATGTCAAACACTCTGAGGAGAGAAATTCGCTGAAAACATCTATTGGAACATCACTCAGATCTTTGCCCGATGCTGCACTTAATTGCTGTGTTCCAAACTCAGTTGCTACAAAGTCAAAATATTTATATAAATGAAACCAACTTAGAAGAGGAGTAGCAACCAATACAACAGTGAAACTGAAAACTGAGTGAAACTGAAACTGAGAATGCTTTAAACAAAGAATTACAGGTTGAGTCTCATTATTTGTGAGGGTTCCATTCCCAGAACTAAATGGGATGGCAAAAATTGCATGAAAGCAAATCCATTTAAAAAACAATATTCCTTTGTTAGGCAATTTAAAAACAGCCTTGCTTACCTTTGTGATGAAAGACAGAGTCATTAGGCAGACAATCCATCTATCAGTCTCTCTCCAAGTGCTTAGAAAGGCTTCACTCTTAGCCAGCCTTCACCCCTCCCTTCACCCAGAGCACAGCACTGGGAAAGAATACAAATGTGTGGCCACATTTATAAGTTTCTTTCACGTGCTCAGGGGGAAGGAAGGAGTTGCTTGCCTTGGAGTGAAGCTGTTCTAAATACCTGGAGAGAGAATGATGGATGGATTGGTAGCCAACTGCCCTCTCTCGCATTAATGATGCTATTGTTAAACAACTTTTTTCCTTTAATTTAAAGAGCCCTTCTCATCGTGTTGAGATAAAATCTGTGGATAATTAGGTTATACCTGTACTTTAAGAATGCGCTACCACTGAGAGGTAATTTCACCAACCTTACAGCATCAACAGTTTAATCCAGGAGTCTACAAACTTTTCAGCACGAGGGCTTATCTGACACAATGTTGTCAGATAATCAATGTTGTCGGAAAATAAATGAATAAATAATAAATACATGAAGAACTGATGTATTGAGAATTTGATTGAATACAATAAGTGGGTGGGGTGGATGGAGCAGAGGGCAATATCGGTTACACAGGAAGGGGGGAATGGATTTTGAAAAAGCATCGAGCAATCTGCGATGCAAATCATAATTTTTTTGTCTCAGTTTCTGCTCTGTATAAGTTAAACGTAGACATTAAATTTACACTTATACGTATTCTAGGTCTTCCAGCATCATATATATAATGATATATATATCATTCAGCCACTAGAGGTGCTGATTGTAATGCAATGTAATGGAAAGAATAAAGATGACTGTTTTAGGTGCATCTTGCAGTAGTCAGGCACTGGCTTATAAGGAAAAATTAGACATTTTCAAAAAGTCCATCCAAAGCCTCATGCCAGTTCAGTTTTCAGTGTCAACAGCAATAAGAAAATACAAAGAAAGAATTAAGTTTCTTCAGAATGAAGGGAACACAAAGAATCTAGCTGGATCAGCCCAAAACTTCATGTACTCCAATTTCCCACAAAAGTGGGACCAACTTAGATGGTCAGATGCTTCTTGGAAGCTTACAAACAGAGCATAATGGTATCAGCCCTCTATCACAGTATGGCCATTTACAGCTCAACCCTATACTCGGTGGCACCACCAGGTGCAGTGGCACCAAAATGACTACTGCTATATCCAGAAGCACTGCCAGGACTGCTGGAGGCTTCCTCAGGGGAAGCCCCAGGCCCCACTATTTTGCTGGCGCAGACTGAGAACCTGTGTCAGGTTTTGCAAACAACACAGAAACTATAAAGCTCGGCTCTGGCGGTCCCACCTCCCTCCTAGGCCAGTCACTCCCCCCCCTGCCCTCCACCTGCCATGAAACGCCTCCCCTCCACCTCCAAAGCCCTTACTGCCACCCAGAGCTCTTACCTTGCTCCAAGCAGCACCCATCCAGCACTGGGCCCAGCGCCGGTGGTCGTTCCTCTCCAGGTATTGCTGACATGCCTTATGGCATGTTTGCAGCACCGGTGCTGGAGCTCAGTGCTGATGCTCGGGCCGCAAAGGATTGAGCCCTTAGCTACACTGGCTAATTAACAGTGTTGACAGACCAGTCCTCCATGAATTTGCCTAATGTCTTTTTTCAGCCATTTAAGCAAGTAGCCATCACCAAATCTTATAGCAGCAAATTTTATAAGTTAAAGTCAAATGAATTCACCGGAAGAAAATCTCATGCTCATTTTGCAACATAGACAGAGAGATTTATTTTGCTATGTAAATCACTCTGAACTACTTTTTTAAAAAAGTGATATACGGGGGGGGATATACTGTGATATCCACAGATTCCATATCTCTGGTCTGCCCCCCCAGTACGCACCCCCTAGTCAGAGGGGCAGGGAGCTCTGTTCTCTTTGCCTCTGGAGGGGCCTCTAAGCTCAGCAGAGGCTGAGGGCATCCATCCCTGGCCTCTGCCAAGCTCAACCTGAGCTCTGAGGCAAAAAAAAAAACGTGACTTCTGGTTTCACAGAGAAACTGGAAGTGACATTTTTAATGCCTTATAAGGCATTAAAAGAGAGAGGTGGTGGACTCTCCGTCACTAGAGATATTCAAGCAGAGGCTCGACAAGCACCTGTTGGAGATGCTCTGAGAGGATTTCCTGCCTAAGGCTGAACAAGATTACCTATTACTAGATGACTAGATGACCTATTAGGTCCCTTCCAACTCAATTATTCTATAGGGGATCCTGAATTGCAAGCTACAACCAGCCCAGCATAGGCTGTGCTGAAGTATATAATAATACTATACTATACATGTGCAGTTAATAATACTATGTATGTGCAGTTGTCTAGGTAGAAGAGGATTCCCTTTTAGTAAATGGGTAATGAAATATGAAGCCAAAACTTCACATTTCTCATACAGTATGCTTTCAACTCACGGCTGGTAGTTATTGCCTAAGCAAGAACAAAGACATTCAGAAGAAAAGTTTAAACATGTTGAAGCTGAATGACGGGCCAGATGGATGAAAGGCACAGAATTACATGCATAAGAATTTTGTTCAGCAAAACAGAAAGAAGAGTTCTGTTTTTAAAAAGCCATTTTCATTCTAAGTAACTGTACAAATACTTGTGCCACGTGACTGAATATCAATAGCCTTTTTCACATTGTACCTGCCTTATGGCATGAATTTGAGAAGAAGTGCAAAGGTAATAAAAAATAAAATGAAAATGCATGACACATCTCTTAGGCATTATATACAGAAGGAAAGTAGAAAGACATGCATAGGGATGCATTTCTATTCAGGATATTAATGCACATACATCTTTTGAAGCAGAGAATATCAGTTAACAGTAAAAAGCAGAGATCAACAGACTTTATAAATAAAGCATTTGAATTTTTCAAAGAAGCAAGGGTCATTTAAATATGGAGGTAGCTAGACATACAGAAGTCCAGTTTACTAACTTTCAATCACCTCTCTCTAAAAAGCAGCTCTATGTGAAGATATTAAAGGGTTTTGAAACTCTTGTTTAGCACAATGAACCATATATGATGCAAATATAATTGAAACCACACACTAGAGAGGGAACAACTCCTGCCTGGAATGAGTTTTTTGAGAATACACACATGCATGCACCCATCAAACCAGACATATACCTTGTTAGGAGAAAACGTATTTGCTCCTTTTTCAGAGTTCTGAATTTTCATTCTGAACTTTCAGTCTTTGCCTATTTATAGATTTATTTGGGTTGTCTGTGACAAGGGGCTAGTTCACATGAAGGTCACTGTAAACCCAATCCTATCCAACTTTCTAGCACTCATACAGCTGTGCCAATGCAGCGTGTGCTGCATCCTGCAATGGGGAGGGCAGTCACGGAGGCCTCCTCAAGGTAATTGCAGCTGCATTGACACTGTTAAGTTGGAGAGGACTGAGCCCCATGATGACTAGGTACTAGGCCAAGATAGTAATTTATCATTTCTGTAAAATATTCATCAGTTGCCTTTCCATTCCATATAAGGTGCTACCAAGATAGTTTACAATATTTGATAAAAAAATTTAAAATAATTTAGCAACACCCAAGTAATTGAAGAGAAGCCAGCCTACAAAACATAGATCAGACAATAACTATAACCTAAAACAGCAGTTCGCAAACTTTTTAGAATTGGGACCAACGTTTTAAAACAACGTTCTATCAGGACCCACCTAGTTTACAAGACTAAAAAAGAATTCTTTTTACCAGCTGCTCAAGACTCTGTTTTTATCCTTTTTATTATGATGAGGGGCTGCCTGTTTTTATCCTTTTTACTATGGTGGGGGGCTGCATTTGTTGAGTTCCACTTTCATCAGATTGGGACCATTCTGGTGGCATTGTATTCCCTTTGGCCTGCCCTTTGGACCAAGGCAGGGTCACCTACTTCTGAGTAAATGTGCATGTGCTACTCCATTTTGGTTTCCATAGGGTTCAATACATTTTCTTTGCCAGTTTTGCAACCCACAGTTTGGGAACACTGACATAAACACAGTGATCCCTTCATCTACCTTGCTATAAAGTAGTGATTAGGTGGACTGATAGGTCCTATTCCATCCAGACAGGCCCAGAAGCAGAACACACCGCAAGCATGCATAGACACAATTCTGCTACCCACCACCATGTACACACTTCACAGTGGAATCCTTGTGTGAACTGCGGAAGGTCTATGGCTACTACAAAGAGATGTGCACAGATTCTATCAATATTTCATTGTAAGAAAGAGCCAAGAGCCATTGTAAGAAAGATGGGGCATCATCTCAAGAAAGCTGGTTAAAGATAAGTGTGTAAGAAAAACTGTTCTCAAAATGCACATTGAGAGAAACAAAAATAGTGAGGCTTTCGTTTATTTTGATCTGCATTCCCAGAAAGCAGTAAATAGTGAAATAAGCAAACAATGTATCAAGATCTTCAGAACATAAATTACATAATTTTTTCAGTAACAGAGAACTGCACAAGGATTGCAATTAGGACTGATGTCAGGGATCAGCATTGTTAGGCAGCTGCTGGGGACCAAGCCACAGCAGACAGGACGTTATTAGCTATTATTATTAGATACTGTATCATCTTGAAGCCTACTGGCCCTGGTCCTCCTCTTCTTCATTGCCTACGATGCCAGAGTCAAGAATCCTCAGAAGACTGGTCCTACAAGGGCAAAAACCATGCACATACTGAGAGGAACAATAAATAAAGTCAAAAAGGTAAAAGATACTCAAGTAGGGGTGCCACATCATCATAGACTAGAGTCCCCTGGGAAACCAAAAAACCACCCCAGATGCCCAGAAAGAGTGAGATGCCAAGCTTGGTATAAGAGGTGGGTGGAATGCTCCTCTCCCCAGAACAGGAATTCTCAAATAAGAAAGAAGGGAAATCCTAACCTTCAGGATATATCTGAGCAGGTGACAAATTGGGGGTATACAGAAATATAATAGGCCCATGGTATCTGAGGAATCTGCATCCACAGATCAAATCAACTGCAAAAATATTTTTAAAAATTCCCCTTGCTTCCTCCTCCCCGGCTGCTAGCATTGCCCTTTGAAGCTCACCATGTGCAACTACAGGCAAGAGCTCACCTCCTTCCCTCTGCCTCTCTCGAAGCACCTCAATCAGCAGCTCCCTCCAGGCCAAATTGCTTTGACACGGAAGCAGCCAATCAACCCATCACTTAGGTAGGATGCCGCCATGTCTTAAAGCCTGCCATTTTAAAATACTATGCAACTAGGAACTTGCACATCATTTTTTGGCATTCGTGGGGAGTCCCAGAACCAAACCCCCATGGATACCGAGGGCCCACTGTACCTGGTTGCCCGTACCAAGTTTTCTATTGGCTTTTTCTAGACAAGGAAAGGAACCTTAGCACAAATCATAAGAAGAGTACAGCAAACGTCCATCATCTTGTTTCCACTGGTTAATCTGGGAAGCCTATGAGCAAGATGTGAAGGCAACAGCCCTCTTCTCTTGTATGACCCAAGCAGTGGGGATTCAGCAGTGACTTCAGATAGAGAGGAAGCTGCCTCACAAGTTTGGTCTGGTCTGTCTAGATCAGTATTGTGTATTCTGACCATAAGCATCTCTCCAGAGTTTCAGTCAGAGGTGTTTTCTGGCCCCATCTGACCATAACAGGAATTGAACTTGAAACATTATAAAACATGTGTTCTACCACTCCAGATTTGGAGGTTCTATTTAGCCCTCATAACTAATAGCCAGTGATAGACCTATCCTCCATGAATTTGTCTAGCACCCTGTTATTTAAATGAGGACTTGCTTGAAAGACACACATTGCGGTATAACTATTGTGATATAACTATTACTGTCAAATAGGGTTCCCAACTCTGACTGAAGCTAGTACTGGAGATTTTTTCCCTAACATGATGTAAAATCATTAAACCAAGAAGTATCTGTTAAAATCTCAAAGATCGATTTCAGGAGACCCCTGGAGACTGTTTCTTGAAGACTCTGTTTCCTGAGGGCCAATTCTGGAGGTCTGGCAACCATGTTCTCAAACTTCCAAAGTGGGAAGTAGCTCCCATTCAAATTTCCTGATTTTGGAATATTCCTACAGATTACTGTCTTTACAAACTCCTGCACACACTCCTTTACTTCTTTACACACTCCTTTATACATGGACACCCCAATCCTAACCTGTACTGGAAGAGGCAGTTCGGTTAGCCTGTGCTGTATCCAGAATACAGGGTTGAGGCAGGCTGCAGCACAACTCGAGAGTAAGGGGAATCACTTCCCCTTACCCCATGTTGTACAGCAGCTGCAAAAATGGAGCAACTCGGATCTGCACCATTGAAATTGATGGTGCAGATCAGAGAAGGCCAGGTTGCTCAGGAGGGGGGTTTGGATTCAACTGTCACGAGGGTAGTTAGGTATTCGGGAATTTTAAGATAATATTAAATCATAGTATATGCAGTTGAAGGGAGTTGAGAGGTGAATGCTTTGATTTTCGGATAAATACTGTGTAAAAAGGAATGTGGGAGTATCTCATAACTGTGGCTCGCCAGTTCATTGAATTGGGATTGGATCAGAGCCTTTTGAAATGACTAAAATCGCAAGGAAGTGAGGTATGGGTTAACCAGTGGCGTCGCTAGGGGGCTGCGGGTAGCACCGGGTGACATGCACGGGGGGTGACGTGCACTAGGGGCGTGATGCGAAAATAGCGGTGGTTAGGAGTAATATCATCATGTTATATACCGCTGGATGTGGAATTTCCAGCAGAATGCAATACAAAAGACCACAGTGAAATATCTCCTTTCTATCAAAAGTTATGGCCAAAAAACCAGAGAACAAAAATGCATGGAGACCTAGGGAAAGTGAAACCGAGCCGTATCGCGCATTTACTCGTGAGCAGGCAAACTTGCTTTAGTTCCATCGGAAAGGGCAGGCTGGGCAGAATCCAACAGCAAAGCCCCAGGTTACAATTCAGTGCACCATTACTTAAGAATAACACCCATGGAAAGTAATGGGTCTACTGCTACAACAGGTTGCAACGATATGTATCTGTGCTTGCTCATGCTCAGTCCTTGTTGCTTGTCTCTCCACTATGAACTGAATTGCACACTCCCAGTTATGTGTTATATGTTGAATGGTATATGTAGAATCTCTGGGCACCTTAAAGAAGGATTTGATTAATTGTTCTACTAGTATGTTGTTTACGGTGCACTTACTCTGATAGAGTTTACAAAAAGTTTGCTCTGTTTACAATGATTGCTCTTTAAATTTAATTTAAAAAGTTAAAAAAAAATGTGTCTTATGATCTTTTACTATATTTTAATAAATTAAAGACTGTACAGTTCTTAGGTAACAATTACTGGCAGGCTATTTTTCAGGATCTGGCCTTGGGTAAAATCAGACAAGACAAAATGACACCCCCCCCTAAGTTTAACCTCCGACTTACCCAAGGATCATAGAAAATTCCATGATTTTTGACTCAAAGTCTGCCATAGACTGAGATCGACTTATACTCGAGTGTCTAAGGTGTTTATTTTGCTGGAGCAGGCAGATGGATTTGAACTTTGTGAACAGTTGGGTTACTGAGGCTGGCCAGGAAAGCAGTCTGCCCCATGGAACAAGTGAGAGGCACAGACGGATTGGAATCCAGGTTCAACCAGAGTCACACTGGTTGTCACACTAAGTGCCAGATCTTGGCACCACCCCCTCCCAGGCCCAGACCTCCCACTGGTTCACCCACCTTGCCCCAGCCCCAGAACACCCCTGTTCCACCCTTCCCCCACCCTCCCCATACCCCTGCACTGGTATCCTGCCACAGCATGGAACTTATCTTCTGCTGTCGCTGCAGAGGCTGGATTTGGACTCTGGAGGTTGGCACACATTCATGTACTGGCCCACCAGCTCCTTACAGCACGTTTGCAACAACTCCAGGTCGACACAAGGGTGTTGCGCAGGCCTAACTGGGATTTAGATTTAGGCCCACTTCTAGAATTCAGCTTCATCCCTGAAAATACCAGCCACTAACTAACAACTTAGTTGCCATTCTAGAATAGCCTCATGTTTGTGTAAATATGCTCTTAGCATTTTTGGGCATCCTTTTGCTATAAATAGTGATAGGTGGAAAATGACACCAGCTATAATTATTTTGCTTCTTTAAATACTATACAAGTGTCAATATATGAAAACAAAGCATAATTAATTGCAAGAAAGTAAAGAAATAAACTCTCTTTTCAGTAAAGGATGCTATTTCAGTGGTTCTAAGGGTAAATACAGCAAGGGCCAGTTCATGTAAAAATTAAAAATTAAATTGTAAAAAAGGAATCTTTTAAATGAAAAAATGTTTAAATACCATTTAAAATGTTTAAATAGGAACATTTTCTCTATTAAAGATTACACTTAGGCAGCACTAGTTTGTTTTCCAAAAGAGAAATGATATAGAGGTTATGCAGACAGCATTCCTGGGAAGATATAAGTTGATTTTGCTAAAGTTTTCCCTATAATAATTATTTTTTAGAATTCGATTTAATTTTTTTTTACTACAGTATATGTATATACTGCATTTCAGTGAAAAAGTTCTCAAAGCAGTTTACATAGGAATGAGAAGACTGTGAGTTCTTTTGAGTCACAGAACTATCAAAAGGAACACCAGCAGAGTCACTGGTAGGGATGCCATATAGAGGAGAAGACGGATACTGTAGTTGTTCACCCCCTACTAAATAAAAGAGAGCCACCACTTTAAAAAGTGCAGCTTTGCCTAGTTCATGAATGGGAGGGATACTAGCAATCTTTCCCATCTGCTAGTCTACTAGTAGTCTTTCCCAAATGTATGAAGCTTATTCATACATTTGAAACAAACCTGAGAGTTAGGATATGAGAAAGGAGTAATGGCATGCTGGCAGAAGAGAGAGAGAAAATATTAAAAGAACAAACGTTTGTAGACCACATGGTGATTTAAAACGTGATCTGAAAACCGTTCTACACTAGCAGAAATATCAAGTGATACAGCTTTTCCAGGACTGTACAGACATGCTGTCATTTAAGTCAGGAGCTCAGAAATATCAGTACATCCCTCTACCAATATGTACATTTCCCACTGACAACATTACAAAAGAAATTATCCATGCTCCTGCTTTGTTGTAAAGAATGACATGCTACTTTTTGATCTGGAGTAATTTCTTTTCCAGTAGAGAACAGCTGTGAAAAAAGTTGCAGGTATAGATCAGCCCTTCAAATTGTGAGAAGGCACAGGAGTAGATGCAGGTTTCTCGGCTGCAGGGCAAGTTCTGTCTTCTCCCCACCTTCATTCCTCAAAAGACATATACTTGGCCCCCAAATCAATTTTTAAAAATATTCTTATCCAATTCTTCCTTCAAGGAGCTCGGGATGGTGTATATGATCCCCCTCCCACTTTCATCTGCCTGCAAAAACACCCAGTGGTAGGTTAGACTGAAAGATATATATGGCCAAAGAAGATCCAATAAACACTGCAGCTGAATGGGAATTTGAATGCAGGTCTAGTGCAACACTCTACCACACACAGTTATCTAAATACCAGCTACCCCTTCTTCTCTCATACCATGCTTCAATGAAGGCAATCTAATTTAGTCAAGGAACAGTCAGGGAACACAGCATGCACAAAGCACTTACTGCACTTCTACAGCAAGTTCACCTTTACAATGATGCATGCCTGCATGCACCTAAACAGCTAAATGTGGTCTGTGGAAACCATTATGACATTGCAAAAGTAAAGTTTAAATATACAGTCGCGCAACGCTTAGCAACAGGGATGCAGATCAACACCCCAGTCAAGTGAGAATTGACACTATACAAAGCCTCTGAAGACAAGGGAAAGTTGCACTCCCCTTACTTCTGGAGGCTCAGGTAAGCCTCAAAGCTTCAAAGAGGTGCAACGTCAGAATGCCTGAATCGTGCAAGAGACGCGACTTCCAATTTCCCGAGGTGCTCCGCTTTTATCGATGCCAGATTTTCTTCTGCCCACTGAAGGAGACTGGATGCCACCTGCATTAGCCCCTTCAAACAGGTGGGTCAAGGTGTCCTGGGTGTAAGCCCCCCAACCCAGGAGGCTCATGTTCATTGATACTACCAGGTGGGAAGGCAGATCCAGGCTGGTCCCCTTTGACAATCTCTCTGGGGCCAGCCACAAGGCCAGGAAGTCTTTGAGCATTATCTGGATTGGTGTATGAACACACCTCTCTATCAGGTATAAGCTGGGAGACAACAGAGCTTGCAGAGCATGCAGGTGGAACTGGGACCAGGCAACCACATTCTGGCAGGAAACCATTAAGCCCTGAAGGCTGGCCAGGTCCATGGCATTAGCGTGGTCTGGTATGAGGACTGAAAGAGGTTCTGAAGAGCTACCATTGTGGGACTATTCGCCTCACGTGGGGAAAAGGGATGAAGGTTCACTTCTCCCAAGGAGCCTCTGGCACTGTGTTCTGAGCACACAGGATGCAGCGGCAGTCATTTTCGGCGCCCTGCACACCAGGCAGCTCAGGACTGGGCTGTCTGCCTCCAGTTAAATTACTTTGCTTCCACTGATGCACTACTTCAACACAACTTTACTAATTAAATGGTTCCCTAGTTTACTCCCAATGCTAAAATATTGTCACTGTGCAACACTTTCACACCTTACTTTCCTCTCATACTACATATCTGTCTAGCAACAGCTTAATTAGTGCATCATGGTATATTTCTAGCATGCAAAAGGGGCAGCGAGAGTCTGCAAAAGTACCTAATACTTGCTGTTTCAGGCATATGGAGTGCTGAGGGACTGAAAAGAGCCCCCCCCCCCCACCCTCCAGACTTGTTTATCAAGTTTCTATGCAGACTTTGACAGAAAAGACTGACAACGAGAAGATGATTACTTGTAGTTCTAGCTCAGTCTACACTTCTCCAGCATTTTGAGCAGCAGCAGAGTAAATTTTCTGGCAAATGTGAAGGCATTAACACTCAAGTCACCCCATGCCTTGAAGAGCTTTTGTTTTTAATCGACTGGGCTAATGAGAAGGCAGTGGTATGTCAGGCTGAGGCACAGCAGAAAGCAGTCAAGATAGTAGGGCAGCAGGCAGACACAGTTTAAGATAATCTCAATCCTTATTGAGCAGCAAGAAGTAGAAGCTACCAGACGCTCCTGGGTTACATTCTTCCCCACCGACCCACCCACAGGACAGCAGAATGAAGACAGAAAGCAGTTTCATTTGGTTTGGAGCCAATGCCATGTTGCTGATGAGACTTGACTACTGTCATTATCCAAAGCCAAATCAAACTGAGACCAATACTTACTGTCCTTATGCTGGTATCTTGTAAGAAGGAAAAAAAAGATATCTGGAAGGACTGAAGAGCACAGTTGCCATCACGACCAAGATTAGAAGAAAGGCCATAAATCAAAAGGGATTGGGGCTTTCATGAAACATAAAACACACCTAAAAATATGCACACACAAAAAAAAACCCTTCCACTTCTGAGCTGAAAAGGTTTGATTCAGAACTTACAACTTAGCATCACTAAACACTATACTATATTAAAGCGATTTTCAACTTTTTTTGTCTTGTGGAAAACTGCACTTTTGTGGAACACTGTACTAGAATTGTCAAGGCTCACCATCAGTCTTTTGACAATTGATAAGGCACACCATGCTGCTGATGGGGGGCTCACATCCCCCAATGGCCCTATTAATAAATAACTCTTCCCCAAATTCCCACAGCACAACTGCAGACCATTCGCAGCACACCATTGTGCCACAGCACAGTGGTTGAAAATGGCTGCTCTATTACCATTATTCAACAGAAAAATGAAGTTATGTTTGACATTATATGAAAGCTTATGAAACCTCTGGCTTTAGTGTTTTGATCTAGGCTTTTGCAGCTTTTTGAGAGCATTTGTAAGTCAAAATGTTTTGGGAAAGAGAAAATGTGGCAAAAGATGAGTGATATGACCAGAGCTCTCTGAGCAGGTACAACAACAGCAAGGCATTCCTGCCTCACAAAGTAACCAGTCTGACCTGGTCTATTTTGTATGGCTAGATGCAGAGCCCTTCCTGCATTTATGTGCCTTATTTCCAAAGCGAGCTGGCGAATCCAGCGCTGATCTCTTATTATGGATAGCAGGGATCCCAGCTACAGAAGAAAGTACCAACAGAGGTAGCATGACTGTGTTCTGTTTTCATGCTCATAACTCATGCCAATAACTTTTTCCAGCTTGTTATTTTCACCACTGTCCAGATCAACCACTAACATCTCTGTTGTCTCTGCTATAGAAGATTTTTTCTCCTCTGCTATGGTGTCAACATTCTCAGCACAGCTACAGCCAAGATATGCCGCAGGGTGATCAGGATCAGTTGTTGTTTTGCACCAAGGAAACATTGTTTTAAAAATCCTTCACATTTCCATGAAGCAGCCTCTTTCTATATTGACAGATGTCAATATAGGAAACTCTTTTCCTAGGTCAAAGATTGGTGGATGCTTCACTAGTTTCTTTCTTTCTTTCTTTCTTTCTTTCTTTCTTTCGCTTTTTTTTTTTTTTTGTTAAACTCTATGCACAATGCACCAGGAAGATGTCCTGAGTAAATCCCACTGAAAGGGAAAATCTATGTTGTTTTATTTATAGTTTTTAAAACAGTAAGAACATTCTTAAAATAGCCCAAATTGCTGTATGGGAATGGCAACCTTGCCCTACTTTCCCTTCCTCATAGTATTAGAGGATACTGCTGAGCTGAAAAAAAACAACCATATCTTGCAACTCTTTTGACCTTTGCAAAAAGGGGCTTGTTAAGAGGGGATCTTGCCCCGAACACCCACCTCCCTCCCCTAAACTCACCAGTATTCCACAATAAAATGGCAGGAATCCCTGCCACTACCAAGGCTAAAACCAAACAGCTACCTTGGAATTCCTCCTTCTTAGATATTTTTTCTAAGCCACCCAAAAAATGGAAAATGTAAATATAAAAATAGTGCATGGGAGGTATGAATATAAGAACAGCCTTGCTGGATCAGACCAAGGGCCCATCCAGTCCAGCTTTCTGTAATCACCCATCCAGTTTACCTGGGAGCCTACAAGACAAGATACCAGTATTATGTTGTCACTCCCTTGCACTTAGCATTCAAAGATAGGTTACTTCTCAAACCCAGAAGTCATCAAATACAGTCATCATATATATAGATATGTATATCATATATACAGTATATAGACTGTATACATGTATACAGTCATCATGTATACAATCGTTCTTCTGCTCTTTTCTATACCTTTTCCAGTTCCACTATATCCTTTTGGGATGTGAACAAAATATTCCACATGAGGCCTTGGCATCTGTCATGAAACTGTTGTTTCATGTGGGTCTTTACTTTTCCTTGCAATGGTGTTAAAATAGCTAGGATTCCTCTGGTGTAAAAGATTCAGGTGAGAATGGTTGGGTTCATTAGTGAAGAGGATAAAAAACTTTAAAAAGAGAACTTTACTGCCTTCCTGGTGATGAGAATTTAAGGAGAGTTAGCCTCGCTCTGGTATTATAACTGAGAGAGCTAAGTGAATTCTGGCCAGTTAGTAAAAGAGTCAGACTGCATTAGGATTTTATCTTTTCTTTGTAGTTTTTCAGCAAGTTTGCAAAAGTTTGCTCTGCCTTGGGGGAGTCTTGCAGGTTTGGGTGAGAATTTGCTCCAGCAAATAAGATGACTGGTGGTACCACAACTCTGAACTCACACAGGTATTTGGAAGCACTTAGAAGCAGCAAGAAATCTCCAATGCTCAGTATGACTACAGTGACAAGTCTACCATGACTAAAGGGAGGGAGAAGGGTGCAAAATCCCTGATTTTGCAGTGGTATCTGGAGGCACTCCCAAAGCAGGGACAGTCCTCACAGTTTTCAAGATGCTCCCTGAGCAGGGAGAAGGATGGGGTGAGTCTTGACTGACTTTCCTGCTTCACTTATCTCCCTCTCTTATTTACACATTCTCATATCATCTCTCACATACACACACGCACACACCTCTTTTCTGAGTAGCATGCAAGGTTAAATACTGGAGGAAAATCTGCCAGTATACAGTATTAGACATTGCACAGTAGCTACTACACGTGGAGCCTGTTTATCAATGGATTTTATATCCATGGATCTAGCTCAGGGGTGTCCAAAGTTTTTGGCTGGAGGGCCACATCTTCTCTCTGACACTGTGTCGGGGACCAGGGAAAAAAAGAATTAATTTATATTTAAAATTTGAATAAATTTGCATAAGTTTATATAAATGAATATATTAAAGATGAACTTACATGAATGAATGAAGGTCTGGCAATAACTCAAGGCCTATAAAAGACCTTGCACAAAGCAAGGCTGGCCTTTCCTTTGCTGCCTCTGCTGCATCACAGACATGAAGCTGCATCACAGACATGAAACAGCAAGAAGTGGAGGGAGCCCGCATCCCACAGCTCACGCGAGAGTTCAAACAGTCGCCCTCACACTGAGAGCTGTTGCATCGGGCCAGTGTGGGCACTAACAAATCCTCGGAGGGCCAGAGGCTCATTGGAAGCTCACTGGAAAGCCTCAAGGGCCGCATGTGGCCCCAGGGCTGGGATTTGGGCACCCCTGATCTAGCACAATGTGGATCCCCTGCACCCACTTTGAGCCAAACTTGGCCCCACCTAAACTCTTCGAAGGCAATGAAGCTCTGCTCCAGTCACCTCCGGAGGGCTTTTTTGTTTTGTTTGCATTTCTAACCATTCTGAAACCTGCAGAGGCTGCAGACAGACGTGCATGGCTTCTGTGGGCTTCAGAAAGCCCTCCGGCTAGAAATGCAAACAAAACAAAAACTACTTCCGGTTTCAGGAGGAAATCAGAAGAGACTTTTTAATACCTTATAAGGCTTTGGGAGGCCCAGGGAAGTGGACATGTGCAGCCTCTGCAGGCTTCAGAAAGCCCTCTGGAGGAGACCGAAGCAGAACTCCAGTTCCTTTCAGAGGGTTTAAGGGGCTGAAAACTGCAGATTTACTTATCTGTGATTTTTGGTATCTGTGGGGGCATCTGAGAATGGATCCCTTGCAGATACTGAGGCCCCACCAATATTGGTCATACTCCTGCTGTAGTTTATGCTTCAGTTCCAGCTTTGGTTTTTGTTTGCCTGTTTTGCTCTAACAGAAGGCAATCAACTGTGTGAAAATACTACTGGGCATTTGCTCTTTATTCTTACAGGAAGAGGCTTCATCAGACAGTGACTGACAAGCAAAGGCATACTTTAAAGGCATGTAATGTTCATTTTCTTCAAACAACCAAAATCTATTGCGCAACACATAAGCCATGTTGTTTTAAAACTTGTCTTCAGGTACAAGTGTCAAGAATATGTGACACAGTGGAAACAGACTTGAAGTATATCTAAGCCACACCCTAGCTCATCTTTGCACCAATATGCTGTTGCCAGTATCTCTTTAGACATGCAAAATAAACTTCTCTAAAGGTCTTCTGTATATGTAATTTGGTAGCTGAACATGCTTGCAAACTTGTAAGAACATTTTACAGCTGATGACACTTACTACAGGATATATCATTCCTACTTTGGTGAGGGGTGGAGAAAAAGACTGTCAGTTTCTTCACTGAAGGAGCAAAGTCTGATACACAGGCAGCTGACAGGAAAAGAGAAGAGTGTTTGGAGGTATTTTCATCTTAGGCTGAAGGATGCAGGCAGGGATATCTCTGGCCCAATCTTTCCAGCCTGTGAAGCATCAGAACGGGCTTGTGGCTTTGGAGGTTGCCTCCCCAGACTGCAGAAATCCAGGAGAGGTGACCCACTCAAGCACCATGATGCATAACTTTTTCCCTGACTCAGAAAGACCATTGCAAAAGCTCTCCAGGAGCCTTCTCCTAAGTTTGAAAAACTAAGATGCAGCCATTCTAGCTCTGTGATGGTTTCTGTCTTGGGAAACTAGAAAATTAAAAATAAAAAAAATTGATTTTCAATTTTGGAACAAAAATGTTTGGGCTTGTTAAGTGCGGCACAAGACAACACCAGCAAGAAATAATGCATATAACTGCAAGTTCAAGATGCCAATTACCGCTAAATGCTGCCATAAGGAGAAGTATATGCTGAAAAGTTATACTTACAAACATAGCAAGCAAGACCAACCAATTTTAGTACTGAAAGTAAATGTTGCAGGTCAAATTGCACAACTGATGGGAGAAATTTCCAAGCATCTCAAAAATAAATGAAGGGAAGGGGAAGGAGTCACAGCATGATAATGCTGATTCCATAAGTAACACATCTTGCCTTTCACCTTCTCCTGTCTTCTCATGTTGCAGCAAACAACTGAGGGCACAATCCTAACCTGCACTGGAACAGGCAGGCTGATTGGCCTGCGCTGTAGCTGGCACAAATTTGATGTGGCCTGGGGTGTAACTCAGAGTAAGGGGATTTTAGTTCCTTTACCCTGAGAAATGCCACAGGCAGCCCTATGAGGTTGAGTAATGCCTTTCAGAATGCGATGGGAGTTAGGATCCAGCCTGTGCTGCTGTGACTGCCCCCACCCACTTCTGGACCCGATTCTCCCCCAAGCCGCCCTCCCCCACCCTGAAACGCCTCCTCCCCACATCTGTTCCTCCCTCCCTCTGCCCTCTCCCATCTGCTGTGCCAGTCTGGCTGGGCCAGCACAAACACCCTGTCCAGGTGCCACTCCGGCTCTGCTGGGCCAGTGCATGCCCATGTGCTGGCCCAGCCTGCTCCTGAGTAGCTGTGAACATGCTTTACAGCACGTTCGCAACATATGGGAGCCAGCACAAGAGACGTGTGCTATACCACACGAGACTTGTGCTGGCTCAGGGCAGGAGTAGGATTGCACTGTGAGAGATTTTCTTAACCTTTGTAAGAATAATCACTGAACTAAAAATGTCATTTAGGAGATGGGCCCTGGCTCAGTGGCACTTGCTTGGCATGCAGAAGGTCCCAGGTTCAATCCCTGGCATCTCCAGGTAGGGCTGAGAAAAATTTCTTGCCAAAATTCATCAAAACTTTCTTGGTGTCACTGCCAGGCTGAATGGACATTAAGATCTGTATTTTAGGACCCTGCTCTGTGGTCTGCCTCTGACACAGATCTGTTTTGTGAGAACTTTTTAAGGTGGTGTCAGGTCTGTGGAACTCACCTTGGGAATCAGACACAAGCTTCCCACATTGTTCACCTTTAAACCAGCACTGAAGAATCCTCAACTCCACCTTACTTTCAGTGACTGATTGTTGGTTCTAACACTGACTATAAGGCTGACTTGTTTTAATTAATATTATCCTGCTACTTAATATTTAATTGTTGGGCAGCCCAATCCTAACCTGCACTGGAGCAGGCAGGCCACCTGGCCTGCCCCACATCCAGAGCAGGATTGAGACTGAAAGTGGCTCAGCCCAGGGCAAGCCCGCTTCCCCTTAACCCCACATCGTGCTGCAGCAGCCCCAATAGTGCTACTCGGATCTGTGCCACTTCAAGAGGTAGTGCAAATCCAAGCAGCCCAGAGCTGCTCTGGGCTGCCTGGGACCGGAGTTAGGATCCGGCACAAGTGCCAGATCTGGCCCCACTGCCCGCTCATGGGCCCACCTGCTGCCCACCCTTCCCCTACCCTGAAACACCTACCTCCCGCCCTCCCCACTCCTCCCAAGACCCCTGACTCAGCTGGTGCAGGTTTATCTTTTCCACCTTTGGGGGCTTTCCACCATGGGGCTTGGGCTGGCGTCCCTGCTCAATTGGTGCTGCAAAAATACTGTATGGCACTTTCGTGACACCGGTGGGCTGGCACAAACTGACCCATTTGTGTTTATTGTTTTGCAATTTTAAAATTTCAAAAATTTTGTAGTTCTTGTTCTTAGTATTTATTTACTGTCTTATGTTTGCTGCTTTGTGAAAACAGTATTATAAAAAGCAGTATCCAAAACAACTGAATTAATCACCCAATCTTATTTAATGGAATCTAATGGAATGAAACCCACCAGTTTGCGAAGGACTTATCTATACTGGGGCAACAGTATTCCCCAACAGTATTCCCCGGTATGCCCCAACATTCTGGGGCAACAATGGAGGAGCAAGAAACCTGGAAGTGGCTCTGAAGGCAAGGAGGAGGGGCCGCGTTATACTAGGGGCCAGGCGCCTGAAGAAACTTAGTGTTTTGTGCCCCCCTCCAGGAACACCAGAGATTCAAAGTAGCTCATGAGTAAAATTTAGCACCAAAAGCCTTAAACGGTCTTTAGACAACTCAATTACAAGTCCTCAAACATGTTCAATAGCTTGCCTACACACACATGACAGTAAGCCAGCCATTGCCTAAAATGTGGAAAATCCACTTTTGCAAAGGTTCTATGGTTGGTTGCCCAAAGATAATTCTTACTTGACACTGGCAATCAGGTGAGGGGCTATTTGAATCTGGTATTAAACAAATACCTAGAGCAGTCTCTAACTAGCAAAATATGACATATGATGTGTAATTTCATAACAATGCCTATAAGAACACTCAAATACAATTTTTGCTTGTTTGTATGTACAATAAGAAAAAAATTCAGGAGGTCTTTATTTAAGCAGTAAAATGTAGCTGAACTGTCTCACCTACCCCGCAGTACTTTCTACAAAAGCAATTCTCAAGGTTGAGAAGAGCCCTAGCATTCAGATGCACGAATCTACTGTTGGCACCTAGAAATCTGCAACATTTTCATGTTGCAATTCATTCAATTCATTATTTACTTGTTTATTTACAGTATTTTACCCCACCTTTCTCCATGAGGGAACCCAATCTCCTTTGGCTGAACTGCAATTATCTGGAACATTTTTCTTCAGTCCTACCAACTACATATGGCTCTACCACAACCATCAATTTCAGGTAGTTGTATGAGGATGCTATGGAAAGTGTCCAATTAAAATTAATTAGGAACTTTCAGATCATAATAGTTATAAATAACTAATATGCTGCTCTTCCAGTCATTTTTGTTTTAATTGGAAAAACTTGTCCAAGGTATTAGCTATGGGTATCATGCTCCCTTTAGAACTGCAATTTCCAAATGCAGTGCTTTCCATGTACGCTGTGTTTCCATCAATATTTTTCCATGTGCCACAATCATCTCCCAGTAGAACAATTAATGCAGTCTTTTTTTATCCTCTAAACCTGACTTGTTTTTGGTCATACCTTAGATGCAATATTCCTTCTTTTACACATGTGAATAGACTCTGAGCCTATACAGACTAGAAAAGTCTAATCTCAAATGTTTTTATTCATTCTCCCTTCCCCTATGTCTCTCTGTCATGTGTGGAGACAGAGAGAACTAGATAGGAGGTTGCTCCAGGTCTTCTAACTCATTCATCCTAAAACCAAGGTTTTTTTTAAAGGTTATGACTGCAAGTAGACTAGGCATTAATTCTCTGCATTATGGAAACCATTATCATTTTCAGTGACACATCAAGTAGTATTTTAGCTATAATGTTTCAAATATGTCATCTGACCAGCAAATGAGCTTTGAGTGCCTCCTGGGACTAAGTGCCTCTTTCAGACAAAATGCCGTGGTGGTAGTGGTAGTAGTAGTAGTAGTAGTAGTAGTAGTAGTAATAACAACAACAACAACTTTATTTTTACCCCGCCTTTCTCCCCAAAGGGACTCAAGGCAGCTTACAACAGATTAAAAACATAATCTGTTTTTATAAGTCTAAAAGTCTATAGTCTAGACTATAAGTCTAATTAGACTTGTAGACTATAGTCTAAAAGTCTATAGTCTATTAGTCTATAAGTCTAATTAGTCTATAAGTCTAAAACAGATCTAGTCTAAAACAGGTCTATTCTGAGTAAAACAGGCCAGTTCTTTTCAGTTAACTAGCCCTTTTCAATTAACCAGAAAGGCAGGGGGAAGAGCTAAGTATGAATATATAACTAGGCCTGCCGTGCTAGTGCCTCCTGGGACTAAGTGCCAAGGTAAGTCTAACGACTAAGCGTCTGTGTGAGTTTAGCAGCAGGGTGAGGAAAACAGGGCCCCAGATACTGCTCTTCACTTCCCTTGAGAAGAGGGGCTGCAAATACCAAAATAAACATAGCTATGCAGTCAGACAGCCAACAGCAGGATGGGGGCTATCCAGTGTTTTGCACTGAGTGCCACATTCATGACTGCCCTTGGTTGTAGACATGGAGAAGCAGAGGTAGGGAGAGAGAGACACAACGATGAGACGTCTGGGGACGTGCAGGCATCATCCTACTCTCAGACAGCTCCTCAGATGCTGGGGTAGGAGGTCTCAGGGATGGAGGAAGTCATTTTGGAAAGGAAGGAAACAATCCCCTAGGGCGCAACTTCTTCAAGTGATGGGCGCACAAGTATTCAGTCGCACTAAGGATACTCCTTGGGGAGCCGGGGGTTTCTTGTAGCGTGTGATTCTATTATCAGGAACATGGGGGGGGGGGTCTTTGACAGATGTGAGGACCTCAGGGTGACTGGACTGCCTGATATGAAAGTTGAGGACATCACATCTAGGTAGATTGGTAGAGAGTGCTGGGGAGGAGGTAGCAGTTGTGGTGCATGTTGGCACTGAAGATGTGGGGAAATGTAGCTGGGTGGTACTAGAGGCCAAATTTAGGCAGTTAGATAGGAAGCTCAAAGCCAGGACCCCAAAAGTAGCATTCCTGGAAGTGCTACCACATGCAGGGTCAGCTAGGCAAGCAGAGTTCAGGGGTCTCAATGTGTGGATGAGATGGTGGTATTGGGAGAGGTTTAGATTCATTAGGTAATGAGGAACATTTTGGGACAAGCCAGGACTTTACAAGAGGGGCAAGCTTCACTTGAACCAAAATGGAACCAGACTGTTACCTAGTTAACTAGTTACCTCCCTTCCTGCCTTGCTGGCCCTGCAAGGCATTCTGGAGCACTACCTGCCTTTTTCTGCCATTATTCCAATCTTTTTCAAGTATCCCTTGTCTTGTTGAGTGCCCCTGGGGGTACATGAACCCCAGTTTGGGAACAACTGTTCTACTGGTATGTTGTTTACAGTGCACTTACTCTGATAGTATTTACAAAAAAGTGGTGAAGACCAGAATTTAAAAAGAATAAAAGTGTATCATATGATCTTTTACTATATTTTTAATAAATTAGAAACTTTACAGTTCTTAGGTTACAATTACTGGTAGGTTATTTTTCAGGATCTGGCCTCGGGTAAAAACAGACAAAACTATAGTCAGACATCCCCCCCAAGTTTAACCCCCGACTTATCCGAGGGTCATAGAAAATTCCAAGTTTTTTTCCCCAATGTATTTTTCCATTACATGGAAATGTAAACCACATACGGAACCACAAAACTATTAGCCAAGACATTTCTTACCACAATTTTCCTTAGCAAGTAGTAAAATGTAGTCAAACATGAGGAATACCTAATACATGCATGGACAGGTGCCAGACATGTTCCTGTATTTTACAACCTTGTTATACAATTCATTTCTTTAATTTCAAAGAAAATTTTTATATCATTACCTAGCTTATCTACTCTGATTCCACAGAGAAGTGAACAGACCAGGAATAAATATTAGCACAGTGATTCTCAAATCTTTTTAAGACTTTTAAAAATGACAATCTGTCAAGACCCACTGGAAGTGATGTCATTAACCTGGAAATGATGTGACATCAGGCCAGAAGTGACATCAAGCAGGAAAATTTTTAACACATCTCCACAACAAAATCAAATCTAAGTAAGTAAGGGCCCAATCCTATCCAACTTTCTAGCACCAAAGCAGCCACAATGCAGCCGCAAACTTTCCCTTACCTTGAGAAAGCCTCACTGACTGCACTGTCACCACAAGATACAATACACACCCTATTAGAACTGAAATGTTGGATAGGATTGGGCCCTCAGTAAATTAAAATTAAAAGTTAGTTTAAAAATTTATTTGAAATAAATTAGAACCCTCCTAAACCTCCCAAACAGCTGCTGATGTGTTAAAAAAATTCCTCAAACATCCCAAAGGCTGCAGTCCTATCCACATGAGGAAATATGTAAGCCCCATTGACTATCATTGCTAAAAGCATATACATAGTAGCCAGTTAAAAATACAGATATGTAACATTTCCCCAAATGCAGTCACATACCATGGTAGCATCAAGTCTAATATATTAAAAATAAAATATACATTGAAATGAATGGGGACCCACCTGAAATTGGTTCGCAACCAACCTAGTGGGTCCTAACCCACAGTTTGAGAAACACTGCTAGCAGATCCCAACCTAACCCTCACAGGAAATCTATACATAGCAGCTGGTTTCCTTGAAAGACTGGGAACCATGCACAGAGATTAGATCAGCAGCCTCCAAACTGGAGACCGCTGCACGCCTAAAAATCCTTCCCCAGAGTGAATGGATCTTACAGTTCCACCAGGGAGCCTCCTCTCTGTGCTTCCAATCACATCCAGACTTCATGCTGACCAGCTGTGTCTGCCTGGAATCCAGGCGGAAAGCTTGCTGCAACAGAATGAGGAAGCTGCTGCTTGGTGTGAAGTTTAGGGGCGACTGAAGACACAGAGAGAAGACTCCCCAGAGGAACGGTAAGCTCCATTCACCTGAGGGAAGGATTGTAATGGGTGCCAGATTTGGCCCCAGGTTTGGCGCTTGCTGAATTAGATAAAGTGCATCCAGTTCTGTACCAGGATGTGCATCAGAGTGTGAAGCACCTAGTGCAACCCCTCATCTGCAACCTAGGATGTTGGTGGGTCCTTTCTCCATTGTCATGTAATACAGAAACTAATATCCCAATCACTCCTGGACTAACAGTCATGCATACAACAATCACGGGATCACAGTCACTATATTATTAACAAAGTTTCAAAACTATAGCTTAAAAGCACATTACCCATCTAGACTGTTCCCAGTTTATCCTTAGCCCTTTATACTTTTATGCTTCAAGCAACACAAAACGGAAGTGCACAAGTCACAGCAGTTTGCAGTCACAGTACACAGCCACTGAAACTCAAAAGTGCCACAATAGGTACGTGTTACCGTCAAACCACAAAGCTCATATTCATGAGGGAGGTTGTCACCAGTCAGCCATCAGCATGCCATGTCAAGAGGGCTCTGGAGCATTCTCCAGGGGAAACTGCGGGCAGACTTGTGAGCTGTCCTAGGGCAGAGTGGAGCTCAGAACCTAATGGAGTATATAAAATGCCAGCGGGCACACAGAAAGAGGAGTATAGAGCACAGGGTTTCCCAGGCTGGTCTGGGACCACGTGTTTTCTCGCCTTGCACACTGCCTAAGTGGCCTCACCACTGGGGTCGAGTGATGGGCTCCAACCACCTGCTGAATGTTGGGAACATCCTAGCTCAGTCAAGCTGCATCCCCCATCTGTCAGCTCTACCACCAATGGCCCTGCCGTGGAAGTCCGAGTTGGAAGGAACCAAGCTGCCGGCAACAAGCAAAGTTCCCTATCCCAGTGACTTCCTCTATTAGTGAGATGGCAGACCCAGAACGACTTATTTCGACTGGCAGGCATAGGTGTACTGCCTTGGCAAAGCTGGACTTGGGAGGTTGTGGCATCAAGCCACTCGTGCTTGGACAAACTTGCCGCCTGTTGCAGAGAGCAGAGATTAGTTCTATATTCTGAGTGTTTTGATTTGTGAGAAAATAAAACCTCGATTACCTGCCTCCTGGTCTGCACTTCCTCTGGGGTAAGCCTCCCATTGATGTTGAACAGCAACTCTGTTGACATCCCTCTCCCTCCCCAGGAAGGGGCGGCCACCCCCCAGGACATGACAAGGTCAAATGCTCATTTGCTAGCAACAGCTAATAGAATATTAGGTACATCTGTGAGCAGAGGCTCTATTGTAGCCATGGAATATTGCAGGCTAACTGGTAGCATAACCTGGATGTTGATACGCATTCCACTTCCTTCTGTATCAACAGATGGTGATTGCTTAGCCACATCTAGGCACTTGCAATCCTCTCTCCACATATCCATCAATAAAGGCAACCAAGGACTTACCAGACAGAAACTGCAACCATCTCATAAGTAACACACAGAGGCAACTATCCTTTAATGCCCTTCCTTGCTTTCCTTCAGTATAATCCATTGGCCAATCAACTCCTTCCACAATCATGTATGTGCTTGCAAGCCCAAAAAGTAAAGCCGAATTATCTGGAGTGTCATAATTCTGTTTTCCCCCGATATTTGAATCCCACCAGTTGCTGTATGAAAATGTAACTTTGTTTTCATAAATTTTCAACACCCGTCTCTGTTGTGAACAAGCCTCACAGGATGACAACTAGCTGGATATGAGCTTTCACTGTAATAAAAGTGGAATAATGATGCAATTCAATTTATATTTATCTTAAATCCTTTCAGAGGTACAATGTAAACAAGTCATAAAGTGAAAGTCAAGCCTGAAGGCAGAATTTGAGAGCTAAGTTAAGGTTAATTCACACATACATGCACATTACTTGATTTCTTATCACTTGATGATTCACAGCTGACTATGGGATCAGTCTTCACTGAGAAGTGTGATGTGTTGGAAGGAGTATGAGAGCTCCATCTGTGGCGCTGCTTATGCAAAACAATGAACACCCATTAAATTTATTCCCAGACACTGTCATCATGAAACATCAATGACACAGATATTTACTCAGGTAGGAATAAGTGCAGGTTAACTGTATTCTTCAAAACCAGCCCCAAAATTATTTGTGACATTTTAAATCCTTACCCTGACAGGTGCTGTTCTTCTCTTCATATCCTGCTTTGCACATGCATTTTCCAATTGGCACCAGCCACTCCCCTTCAGCACTGCAGTGCATCCTTGGGGGCTCATCTGTCACTGAGTGATTCACACATAAGCCCAAAACTTCCAACAGTTGTGATGAATCTGCTCCAGTGATGGTGTCAGGAAAGACAGCCAGGTTCTGAACAACCACAGGGCACTTCTTGTAATATACCCGCACAGACACCAATGCAATGCAGGCACCCACATCCTGAAACGCAAGATAAAAGCCCTTTTTGGTCAGAGGCCCAACATCTCTCACCTCTGTGTTCAGCTTCATGACTCTATCTCCAAGGTCTAACTCAGTAAAACTTTCATCTGCCGCAATGGTATCAATTTTGATGTACTGGTTTTCTTTCACATTCCTCCCATCTTCATCATCCGACTCAAAATAGTACATGTTAAAAGTCTCTTTGCAGGTCCCAAGACCTCCAGGAAGGCTGTTGCAGTCCCTCAGGGTAAATTTCAGCTCAATGAAGATCCGACATGCTCCTCTGTTGGAGATCCAGCTTGTCAGAAGCCAGTTGTTCTGACTCTGTTCCATCACTCTGCAGACTTGATATGTATGGATTGGTGCATAGTTTTCATCCACCTCACCAATTTCTTCCCACTAAACAATGTAGGTTGGGGTGAGAGGGAAAAAAAAAACAGCTTTATAAACATCTGTTTGCAAATATTTACAATCCTACCAGGGCTGGTCCAAGACCTCTCAGGGTCTGAGGGTCATGACAAATGCTGCTACTCCTTACCTGGTGATGTGCATGCCTCTGCTCCTCCCTTTCCCTGAACTGGAAAAGAGGGGGGGGGGTGTGGAGCAGAAAAGGAAGTGTAGTGGAGAGGAGCAGGGTGGGTGAGAGCATCTCTAACACTAGCCCACCACTATCTCCCTTTTATTTTTCATCTTCTACTCCATCCTTCACTTCCTTTTCTAGTCCAGGGAGTAAGAGAAAGAGTAGGTGCAAAAGAGGCAAGCAAGTGGACAACTGTCTCCCGTCAACTCTCTGATTGCCTCACAAATGAGCCAGTCATGGATCAGAGTTTGTGCACTGCGAGACACCACAAAGCTGAAGTGCAACAATGCTTGTAAAATTTGAGTGTTCAGTCCAGTTTGAAAGGAGAGAATGACTCGATTGCACCCTGTTTCTTTATGAGAAGGAACCCTGTTCTTATTAGTGCATTCTGGTCTCCTCCTCTACACCTGCATGTGCACACAGACATTACCACCATCACAACATATGTTCCAGTGTTGAGACATAGCATTCACAGAGTCTCCAGGACTCCTGAGAACGCCTGGCGCAGGGATTTATGAAATTAGCGACTGAGATGAGGAGTCTTAAGCACTGCAACAAACATGGAAGCAGAGAAACCTCTCTTCTATTTTTCAGCAACCTGGTGGCCAGTTGCCAGATCATATTGAAGTAATCTGTAGCAACTGGGCACTTGCATTTTTGCAACCCTGTCATTATGTTTTCTTGTTTTCTTACTACTTGAAGTATTAAGCTCAGGGAAGAAAAAAGCCAGATCACCAATAAAGGCCACTGAAGACATTACATATTCCAGCATGACATTCCCTGTGCACTCAAGAAGAAAATGCCTGGTTCATAAGAAAGCAGGCTGCATCAGTTACACATTAATAAAAAACAGACATGTTCTCCAACAAGCTATGTTGCAACACCTGGAAAGACTCATGTTTTCGATTTTGTCTGATTATCCTACTGTGGCCAATTTAGCTGCAATGATTTCTTCCAGGCTCTTTTACCTGCTCCCAATATGTATCTGTCTGTTTACTATGGTAATCAGTCTAACACATACACTGAATAAATAGCAAGAACTGGTTTCTGGAACTTGTCCCAGTTCACACAGGACAAGCCTTTTGGTTCTCACATCTGCTACAGCCACTTGAGAAGAATCTTCTTCCAGTCTTGTCTCAGTGTCTCTGCAGCCATCTGCACACTCACTCATCTTGCTCCTTCCCTGCAACACCTGGATGGTTCTGGCAGCAGCTTGCACTACAACTCCCTTATTCCACTCTGCTCCTGCTAAAAGCAGCCAGGTGCTCCCATAGGGCAAATGGTTGTGATGCTATCACTCCTGATTGAAAAAGAAGTCAGCCCTTCACAGGAAGTGTAGCTGGGTGCTCATTCACAACCTGCTAAGTGCACTAAGTCAGAATGGTGGCACTATCACTCTAGCAAAGAATAATTTAGGGTCCGTGTGATGTAGACAGTGGACTTATACCACAATCCTATGCAGGTTTATTTGGAAGTGATTCTCACTGTGTCTAATGCAACTTACTCCCAAGAAAGGAGGCAAAGAAATCATAAAATTGAAAGGGGCCTAATTGGTCATCAACCCCCTGCCTGTAGCAGAAATCCTCCTAGAGCAGGGGTGCCCAATATGTCGATCGCGAGCTACCAGTCGATCTCGAGGCGAATTGAGTCGATCACAGGCATCTCTCCCGTCCACGCATTCCTAGGAGTGAGCCCCTGGCAGGCTTGTGAGCCCAGGGAGTGAGCCCCCGAGCCCAGGGAGCGAGCCTAGGGAGTGAGCACCTTGCAGGCTCCTCCCTGGGAGAGGAGCCACTTGGCAGGCTTCTCTCCCGTCCATGCATCCCTGGGAGTGAGCCCCATTGACTCTACTGGGGCTGACTTACCTTTCCCCTGTTTTTGCACTGGTATGTATGGAGATCTTCGCCCCCCCCAACTTCCATCTGTTGGTTCTGTGTGCAAGAGGTTTTGCACTGGTCTTGCTGTGATGTCTATACAGAGATCTTCCCTCCCCCACACCTTTCCCCTGCTTTTGCACTGGTATGTATGGAGATCTGCCCCCCCCTCAACTTCCATCTGTTGGTTCTGTGTGCAAGGGGTTTTGCACTGGTCTTGCTCTGATGTCTATACAGAGATCTTCCCTCCCCCACACATTTCCCCTGCTTTTGCACTGGTATGTATGGAGATATGCCCCCCCCCCAACTTCCATCTGTTGGTTCTGTGTGCAAGGGGTTTTGCACTGGTCTTGCTGTAATGTCTATACAGAGATCTTCCCTCCCCCACACCTTTCCCCTGCTTTTGCACTGGTATGTATGGAGATCTGCCCCCCCCCAACTTCCATCTGTTGCTTCTGTGTGCAAGGGGTTTTGCACTGGTCTTGCTGTAATGTCTATACAGAGATCTTCCCTCCCCCACACCTTTCCCCTGCTTTTGCACTGGTATGTATGGAGATATGCCCCCCCCAACTTCCATCTGTTGGTTCTGTGTGCAAGAGGTTTTGCACTGGTCTTGCTGTGATGTCTATACAGAGATCTTCCCTCCCCCACACCTTTCCCCTGCTTTTGCACTGGTATGTATGGAGATATGCCCCCCCAACTTCCATCTGTTGCTTCTGTGTGCAAGGGGTTTTGCACTGGTCTTGCTGTAATGTCTATACAGAGATCTTCTCTCCCCCACACATTTCCCCTGCTTTTGCACTGGTATGTATGGAGATCTGCCCCCCCCCAACTTCCATCTGTTGCTTCTGTGTGCAAGGGGTTTTGCACTGGTCTTGCTCTGATGTCTATACAGAGATCTTCATTCCCCCACACCTTTCCCCTGCTTTTGCATTGGTATGTATGGAGATCTGCCCCCCCCCCCAAAAACTTCCATCTGTTGCTTCTGTGTGCAAGGGGTTTTGCACTGGTCTTGCTGTGATGTCTATACAGAGATCGTCCCTCCCCCACAGCTTTCCCCTGCTTTTGCACTGGTATGTATGGAGATCTGCCCCTCCCCCCCAACTTCCATCTGTTGGTTCTGTGTGCAAGAGGTTTTGCACTGGTCTTGCTGTGATGTCTATATAGAGATCTTCCCTCCCCCACATCTTTCCCCTGTTTTTGCACTGGTCTGTATAGAGATCTGCTCCACCCCCCCACTTGTATTGGAATCCAGGAAGATCTGGTGAGGAGGTAGATGTGGTGTCAGCAGTGGCCCCTTTAAGGATAAGGCCTGAGCATCCAGCAGAGTGTGCTGCACAGCCGCAGCCACTTGAAGGCAATAGGGCCCTCAGGGATATAAGAGCACCTGAGGCAGGAAGGGCTCCACTTATTTATAATAATAATAATAATAATAATAATAAAAACTTTATTTCTATCCCGCCCTTCTCCCCAAAGGGACCCAGGGCGGCTAACAACATATAAATTTATGTGAGTTTATTTATGTGACTCATTTATGTGAGTCAGCCTTTTACTACATGAAGATCATTAAGTCCAAGTACTGTTCCACCATGACTGATGAACATTTGGAAGTGTGCTTGAGGCTGGCTGTCAGCAGCTACTGTCCGACTATGCATCCTTGGCTGATTCACTTCAGTGCAAGTCATCAAAGTAAACTCAAGTAATTACAAAAAATGTTTATAGTTAATTATGTTGTGTTGTGCAATATTGGCTCATGAGGTTATGCAAGGTATACCAACATACATTGTACACATAAATGTTATATGTTATGATGGCACGAACATTGTAAAAAAACTCTGGTAGATCTCCGGGCCTTGCTGGGTTTCAAAGTAGCTTTCGAGCCAAAAAAGTGTGAGCACCCATCGTAGAGCATCTCCAACAGGTGCTTGCCGAGCTTCTTCTTGAAGATCTCCAGTGAGGAAGAATCCACCACCTGCTCCAATGCACCCACTCCAATGCAGCCTTAGAGGAGGATCAAGTCATGCAGCAGATAGTTAGCTTCAAATGGAACTTCACATGACCCAGTTACCTGATCTACAGAAGTACCAAGTGGGTAGAACTTGAGTTCTTGTCTGGCTTAGACAGGTGAGTATTCCTTATTTAAATCAAGGGAGGGGCTGGTAAGAATCACCACTGCCCACTTAGCACTTATACAGCACTTAAAAATGTTCTAGTCCTCCCTGTATCAGGGACTCAGTTTCCACTGCTTCAATTATCTGCAGTTCATAAATCCCCCCCCCCCCGTCATGCTCATGACTCATCCAATAGTGTTTGCTCCTGGCAAGCCGCTAACAAGCAAGCGCGAACAGGCAGCAGTTTGGAGGGCAAGCACTAAGAAGCAGGCATGAAGAGGAAGCAATCTGTTTGCCTTGCAAAGAGGAACAGTAAGTATACGGTTTGCTGCAATCTGAGGTTTCAGGTATCTGCAGTAGCAGCAGAAATGTATGCCCCCTGGATACAGGGGGGTGACTAACTCACAACTGTGCTTAACATTACAGTAACTTGTAATAATCCCAACAAGGATGGAAGGCCAATATAAATCATTCCCATACTGCAGATGGGGGGAGGGAGAAGTGGCTTTGAGAAAATGTGGCTCTACCTAACATCACCTAGTGAGCATGTCCACAAAATACCCAGCTCACAATGCTAAGGTGCCCACAGCGCCCGGCTCCCAAATTCAGGCCTCTCTGGTTTAGGCCCTTCTCTGACCCCTGCTCAGGAACGTTACAAGTCAGCACCAACCAGCCTTCGTGTCAGAAACGTCTGTCCCTTGCTGTAGAAAGATCTGGCTAAACAAGATAAGCAGAATACGCAAAATATGGGCCTCCAAGGAAGGACACATGGTAAGAAACAAAAGGTGTGAGACCAGAAGGAACCAGAGTAAAGTGGTGTGATTGATTACCAAACCTCCAGTAATGAACATTCTGTATGTAAACACTGTAAACACTCTCTGCAGAAGCGCGAGTGGCCTCTGGGAACCCAGTGCCTCAGGAACAAAGTGCCAGGTAAGGCACCGTGAGTTTAGCATCTAGGCAAGTTCAGCAGCAGGGCGAAGAGGCCAGGGCCCCAGACACTGTCCTTCTCTTCCCTTGAGAAGGGGGCAGCAAACCAGTGAAGGGTTTTTAAATACCCCTAAAGTTTAGGGGTGCCCAAAGTTTTTGGCAGGAGGGCCCACATCATCTCTCTGACACTGTGCTGATAAGCCAGCGTGCCAAGCTCAAGACTGGGCCCCAACCGAATTAAAATTCAGAGCTAGGGAGTTATATGCATAGCACGTGCCTCTTGACTGCCGAGAGGAAGCAAGTTTTCTACAATAACATTCTTCACAAGAAGAAAAAAGTTGTTTTTGTTCTTCCTAGGACAGCAAAAGTTGTCAGGTGAGAGAGGACAGGTGTCAGGTAAGAAAAGTTGACAGGAGAAAGAGGAGGGGATAGTTATTAGCCATGACAGCTCAATGGCTTCTTCATATTCAGATGCAATGCACTTCTGAATATCAGGTATGGGAGGCAAAACAGAGAATGGCCATCACCTTCATGCCCTATTTCTAAAATTTCCCTGAGGCATCTGTCTGACTGCTATAGGAAACAGAATGCTGGGCTAGATGGTCCTTAGGTCTGATCCACTGTGAGGTCATTAAACCTTAAAAAGCTAGAAAAGAGAAACCCCATAAGCACAAAAGGATTCTATGCTGGTCTGTTTTACAACTAGGAAAACAAAAAAGTCAACAGTTTCAACCAGAATTTTGAAGATTTACAGCAGAGATATGACATTTACTGCCATCTGGCATCCCCCTTTTGAATGAATTACCAAGGAGAAAGAGGAGAAGGTGATGAAAGAAGGTGCTAATGAGTGAAGGCTGCTTATCTTTCCAACCCCACAAGAGAGGTAATCAAGATCTTATCCAGGCAGCCACATTTTCTCATTGCTGTGAAAAACTATCTTGATTTCTATCACTGTAGACTCATAACCTCTAATCACTGCTTAGATTATCAAGCTATTCACATTTGCAACACAGCTATTTGCTGCTATTCTGGGACTTCTACTAACAAGTTTGCTGTCTTACATTGATCATTATTTTGGTAACTATTTTTTTTTAAAAGGTTAAATCCAGAAATGCAAGACAGTGAACTACATGACGAAATAGTTAAGAAAATCTTCACTTAAGAACTGGATCAAACCAAGAGGTCATCTACCCCAGTCTCCCGTTTCTGGCAGCTTTCTTGCCGTTTGTCTGCTTCCTTTGCTGTCTGCTTCCTGTTAGCATTCTCACTGTTGCCTCCTCTAGCATTTCTCTAGCAGCTACAAGTCTAGTTTTCTTGCTGTCTGCTTCCTTTTACAAAAAACTTCATTTTGCAAAGTGTTTGCAAACAAACTGCTGTCCATTTCCTGTTAGCATCACTCCAAAGAAAGTGCCAATTTCTTTACTATGTTTACTTGCACTGTAAGTACTCAGATAGTAAGTACTCAGATTGTAAGGGCTTGCTGCTCTAGGCAGTTTCAGGTATCCAAGGTAGCAGCAGGAATGTATCCCTGAGGGTATGGGGGAGA
The DNA here is from genome assembly GCF_035046505.1 of Tiliqua scincoides. Taxonomy (NCBI): domain Eukaryota; kingdom Metazoa; phylum Chordata; class Lepidosauria; order Squamata; family Scincidae; genus Tiliqua; species Tiliqua scincoides. Next base: position 72,658,966 of record NC_089825.1, read on the forward strand.
CACCTGTCTTTCAATTTATCTCAACAGAACATGATTTTGAGATAATGCACCATAGATACATGCCTATTAAGTCGATCACAGCTAAGTCAAGGGCAAGTTTGGAGTCAAAAATCATGGAATTTTCTATGACCCTCAGATAAGACAGGGGCTAAACTTAGGGGGGAGGTCTGAATCTGACTAATTTTGTCCGATTTTACTTGAAGCCAGATCCTGAGAAATAATCTACTAGTAATTGTTACCTAAGAACTTTACAGTCTCTAATTGATTAAAAATACAGTAAAAGATCCTAAGATACATTTTATTCATTAACTTTTTAAATTCTGGTCTTCACAACCTTTTTGTAAATACTATCAGAGTAAGTGCCTGCAGACAACATACCAGTAGAGCCATTAATCAAATCCTTCTTTAAGGTGCCTGGTGTGTTAAGCCAGAGGCTCTACATATAATGTAAAACTTATAACACACAACTGGGAGTGTGCAATTCAGTTCACAGCAGAACACAAGCAACAAGAGGACAACACAAGAGGAATGAGCATGAGCAAGTGCAGCAACACACAGTTGCAACCCTATGTACTCAGAAGTAGACCCATTACTTTCCATGGGTGCTGCTCTAAAGTAATGGTGCTCTGAACTGTAGCCTGGGATTTTGTTTCAGATGGTAGTGAGGATTCCATCCTGGTGTTTTAGAAACCAGACCCCCAAACTGAGGGGGATGTGAAATTCTTTGAAAATGATTAGCCAGGAACTGTTCTGAGGCAGCAGCATAAAGAAAAAAAAAAAAGAGGCATTTAACTTTCTCCTAACTGGAAGGGAGTTGAAGGTGCTTATGGGAGTTGTAGGCTTTGTGAAGAGTAGTGTTGCACTTCTACAGTAGAACCCTCATACAGACTATAATTCCCACAAGCGCCTTCTCTACCTGTTTGGAGAAGAAGCTAAAGTGGCTGCCTATGAATACCACAATTACTAGTAGAAATTCTTCTCTTTCCTCCACTCCCCTATGTTCTGCTTCTCAGCCCAATCCTACCTCCCCACCCCCACCAGACAACTTCTAAGCTTCCCAGAAGCTCTCTGATGCCACTGCTTTATTTACTATATTGACCTGGGTGTAAATCAACCCAGGGTTTCAGGCTCAATTTTTCAGCTTCTAGGCAAGTATATATGGTGAATGAGCTATATGAGAGTTTAACCCAAAAATACATCACATTAAAATTTGCTGCTAAATGTTTCTTCCAAGCCTCCAACAGCCTTTATAAAAGAAAAGCACACATGCATTTTAATTAACTGGTGCTAAATAATTTATAGCAGACCTATTTCTGAATCGGAAGTGTTTAAAGGCTAACAGTTAGTGAGTTAACAGAAGCAATGCTTACAGATCCACTACAAAAGCACACAGCTCACTTTGGGTATAAATGGATAGTGCAAAAGACAAAGATATCACACATACTACTAAAAATACAAGGTGCACAGCATGTGACAGACCAGCCTTAGGCTGAAGTGATAATTTTAAAAAGTTGTATGTGTGAAGAACTGCTTTCAAAGCAAACACTTATGGAATGGTCAGGTACATTCAGTAAGGGTGAGGAATTAGCTCCTATTTATAACATACTACTAGAAGTGGAAAAAGCTATCACAGGTGATACAGCCTAAGGACATATTCAGGAACCTGAACCCCACTTTTTTCTCCATGTCCTGCTAATCATATATTTCCTTTTTTAAAATGAAACAACAGCTAAATATACCAAGCAAGGAGCCCAAATAAGAACATAAACACACATTTTTCTGGGGCAGACAGGAAGTACAGTTGTGCCTCAGAATCTGCAGGGGTTCCATTCCTGGAACCCCCACAGATGCCAAAACCCGTAGATAATCAAATCTACAGTCTTGGAACTTCTGAGGGCCGAAAATCATTACCTCCAATTTTCAGCTGAAAATCGAAAATGACAACTTTCTGTCTTCTGGAAGCCTTAGAAGATCTTCTGAGGGCCAGGGAGGCTGCACATGTGCCCCCCCCCCCAGCCCTCAGAAGGCTTTCTGGACGTAACCAGACCATAATTTGTGTTCAGGGGGTCCAGGTCTTGCCAAATATGTGAGTTCAGAACCCATCATTAGTTAAAACCACAGGTCCACATTAGTTAAAACCACAAATCCGCAGATAAGAAGGCACAATCTGTATATGAAGTATTCATGACATATGATGTGGTTGTTTTACACCCATATACTGTTAAATAAAGGTATCAGTTGCTTCTGACTCAATTTCCCCCCCCCCCCCCCACTTTCAGGGGCCTTGATTTGCCCAATACATTTCAAGTAATGTAGGATTTTCTTGCTGCTCAAAAATGTAAAATGTGAACATGACAAAAATGTTTGCAATGCATGAACCATATCATACTCAACAGGCAGACCAGACTGGCTAGACCTATGTATGAAATAGTCTAATTCCCTGTGAATATTTGTATTAAGCTATGAGAAACCCCACCTTCAAGCTGTGTCATCCCAGGTATTTGTCAACCAAGTTTCCTATTTCTTTTTCCAGTCACCTGGAAATGGATGATACAAGGTCAGGATCAGTTGTCAGTTGGGTGGGATTCAACCCCTGAATCCTTAGTACAAGTGGCAGTAGTAATGTTCAATGCACCATCAGAAAATGAGATGGTACTCTATGGGGGAGGGTCTGACAGATAAAAAACAGGTAAAAATTGCAGGTAAAAAACAGACTTTAGTAAATAAGGAAGGTATCAGGTTGACTCCATTTTGAACATCCTCTGTTTCATCCTACAGCAGCTGTGTGAGAAGCAGGCAAATTCCATGTTGAGGTAATTAGGAAAGGGCTCCAAAGTGTGCAAATATTATAGTGCCCCCATACAAATCTATGGGACAACCACATTTGGAACACTGTACAGTTTTGGCTGCCACACCTCAAGATGGATATTACAGACCTGGAAAGAGTGCAAAAGAGGGCATCCAACATGATCAAGAAAAGGCTACAATACCTGGGATTAGCTTGGGGAAAAAAGTGAAAAAAATGAATGGGAGGATATGACTGTGAAGGAAAAAGGAGGGAAGCCATTACAACAGGGCAAGCTTACCATGAACTCTCTTATCTTGGACATTCAGAGCTAGGCATAGCCAGTTTATTCTATTTTAGTTTGGACTGGTTCTTCAGAGGCAGTTTCCCTATAATGACAACTGTGAAGAGATGGTGGAAGGTGCTGAATGGGCGATTAGGGATATGCATAAATGTGATTGGGTAGGTTTACATTTCCTAGTTGTAAACAAAGATTTTATTCTTGAAGGATGTTCAAATACGAAGATTTGATTGTTAGGGTCAGATGCATGTATGGGTCAGAATCATTTGACCCATTCCAAAAGTTCAAGGAGTCTGACCCCCATTTGACTCAATCATTTGACCCCTGCCCTTCCAAAAGCTCAAGGAGGCTTACAAAACCTAATACATAAAACACAGCATAAAATGATAAAAAATACAATTTAGATCATTTAAAACCAGCACAGCAGTAATATAATAATTCTAAAAACCCATAGGTGGTGACAAGCAAAAACCAATACATAAACAACTAAAAAGACATGAAATCACAATAAAAGCAGGTTACATAAAAGACAAGCAGGAGTGTTCCACCTTTACCCATCTCCAAAAGCTAATGTGAATAAAAATGTTTTTAGGCCTTGCCAGAAATTTTCTACTGAAGGGGCAGATTTTAAATGTTCTGGTAGTGAGTTCCATAAAAGTGGTTCCACACATGAGAAGGCCCCGTTTCTTGCCGCCGCACACCTCATTTCTTCCAACACTAGCACTCTCAACAGGACCCTCTCAGAAGACCTATAGGCAGGATTATATGGGAGTAGGCGGTCTCTCAAATACCATGGTACCAGGTCATATAGGACTTTAAAAGTAAGTACCACTGCCAGCCCTATGCAGCCCATGTTACAGTAGTCTAAATGTCACCAAGGATGTCACCAAGGCATGAATCATTGTTGCCAGAGCCAACTGACACAGGTATGGCTGCAGCTGGCACACTAGCCAAAGCTGGGCGAAGGCTCCCCTGGTCACACTGTCACCTGGGCATCCAGGAGAAGCTGTTGATCCAGAAGCACCCCCAGGCTGCACACCTGTACTTTTAGTGCAACCCCATCCAGAACAGGTTGATAATCTAATACCTGCATCTCAGGTTTCTGAACCAAGAGGACTTCTGTCTTGTCCAGATTTCATTTCAGTTTACTGGCCCTCATCCAGACCATAACCACCTCCAGAGAGCTCTCCAAGTCCTCAACAGCACCCCAGGAATCCGATGAAAAGAAGAGATAGGGTTGAGTATCATCAAACTGATGACACCCCACTCCAAATCTCCTGATAACCTCTCCCAGTTGTTTCATGTAGACGTTAAATAGCAGAGCAGACAGGATGGAACCCTGAGGCACCTAATAAGTGCCTGGGTGCTGAATACAAGTCCCCCAGCACCACCACCTGGGCATGGTTGGCCAAGAAGGAGCGGAAACACTGCAGTACCTCAGAGCCTCAACTCAGTCAGCTGACCCAGGAGGACACCATGGTAAATGATTTCAAAAGCTGCTGAGAGGTCCAGCAGGACCAACAGGGATGCACTCCCTCTGATTAGCCCCCAGCATAGATCATCCACCAGGGCGACCAAGGCTGTTTCAGTCCCAAAGCCTGATCTGAAACCAGATTGATAGGGGTCCAGAAAATTTGTTTCTTCCAAGGCTCCTTGGACCTGGGATATTTTACATAGAAAGTAGGCGGCAAAGTTGCCTGTTTTCTGTTGACATTGTTTTCTTGTCCAGGTCTTGCAGCCATATAGTAAAATAGGAATCATTTTGGTCTTTAAAACTTTAATTTTCGTGCTTCTTGAAAGGTGCCTATATTCTACACTGATTTTGTTAAGATTTGCATATGTAGCTGTTGCTCCCAAAATGGAATGTACTGAATGTTGGAGAGCAGGCAGATAAATTTTTAGATTGTGAGCCCTTTTGGGACAGGGAGCCATTTAGTTATTTGATTTTTCTCTGTAAACCGCTTTGTGAACTTTTAGTTGAAAAGCGGTATATAAATACTGTTAATAAATAATAATAAATGGAATATTCTTCACAGGTTAAAAAGAAGGGATTTGTTCAGAGAAAATGGCTCTCCATTGCACACATTTGAAAGACATAAGGGTGGCAAATTGGAGGACAGTGAAGAAAATGCCTTTTAAAAGTAGCTATTATGTTCCATTTATTGGGTTTATTGAGGCAGATGTGAACCACAAATCCTTTATATGTTTTCTAAAATGGTGCAGAAATTACAGGCAAATTAATTCAGAAGGAACAGAGGAGGAAACCAGTTCACTAGAGAGCTGATGACAATAAGCCCCAGTCTGGGCCCAAGATCTTATAGACTGCCTTTTCTGACCTGAACTTGTCAATAAGACCTTCTTCAAAAGTCCTTCTCTGGGTGCTCCCACCTTTTCTGTGGCATTATTCAAGTTATGGAATTCTTCTACAAGCGGTTTGCATAGCATCAGCTCCAGGAATCAGGTCAAGTCTCTTCAATCTCTTGAGCTTTTCGTGGTATAGGATCTATCAGAGCCTTTTATTTGCTGGTTTATCTTGTTGCTTAAATTGCATCACTGTAATTTATTGTGTTTTAATCTTGTAAGCTGCCTAATGGTCAGTTTATGGTGTCAGATGAGTCAGACATTTATAAATCAATTGATCAGACAAATATGGGAAGCCTGACATAACTTTAACGGTTCCACAGTTAAGGATAAGCCACAATAAGAGCCAAACTTCCTAATTTTTTTATGCTTTGGAAGCCTTCTCCTAATCACTTAGTAGTGAGTTGAGTCTCATTCAGCAAACATTAAATGAAATGTGTTTTTTTTTTCTGCAACCTAGTAATTCCTGCGATCAGAAACATCAGTACCATAATTCAGATGAGATGAATGTGGGTGGGATAATCTAAAACAGGCAAAAACACAGCCCTGAGAGTATTCAAAGAGGATTGGGCTGTCAATAAAGCTACAGGCTGGAATTCTATTCATTAACAGAGTTGTCATTAATAGCTAATCACATTTTCAACTAGGGACAGAAAGCAGGCAGTGAAGCCAAAGCCTTCAGTGAGAAGGTGGGGCTTGGGGAAGCATTTTAAGGAAAAGACAATGAAGTGGCACCAAGCTGATGTTCTGGGAGACACTTTCAGGCATAAGGACCTCTTCAAGAATTCTGCAGAGACCTGTGCCTGTCCTTGGAGTCACTCCACAGTGACAGCATTGGATTCTTTATGGTAACAACCAGATAACTGTTGAGACAGAACCAAGCGGCACAGCGAGAGGCAAAAAGGGTGATACAGATCCAACCTTGTTATACACATGGATTTTTTATACATGGATTTGGCTCAACACAAATGGCCCCTTCAAATGAGAAGGAATGTGCTGATCCCTGGAGAAGGGAAAAGAGGCACCCCTTTAAAATCACAGTTTTAAAAACTGCTTTTTACTGTTGTAGAGAGAAGTCATGCAAGTGATTACAGGTATAATCTAATTATCCACAGATTTTTCTATCTCAAAGCTGATGAGAAGGGCCCCTTAAATTAAAGGAAAATAGCTGGCAATCCATCAATCATTCTCTCTGCAGGCTTTACTCCCCCTTCCCCCTGAGCACATGAAAGAAGGCTAAATGGCAGCCATTATCACCTCCTCAATTCCCCCCTTGCTGGAGCTCCTGGTGAAGGGAGGGGCTGCTGCCTCCTAGTGAAGCCTAAGCACCTGGAGAGAGACTGATTGCCTCTGTGTGGATTTCAAAAGGTCAGCAAGGCTGTTTTTAAATCACCAGAGCAGAGACCTCATTTTTTAAATTGATTTGCTTTAGTGCGTTTTTTGTCATCCACCTGAGTTCTGGGAACGGAACCCTTGTGAATAATAAGTCTCAACTGAGTTTGCGATATCCCAGCATATTGCTTTACTTTTTTCCCTAATTTTGCTTTATTTCACATTTAACATTTTCAAACACCCCTACCTATAGGGTCACTCCTTCCTACACCAGTTTCTTTCCAGCATCAGAGGTATGTCTGCTGTCTGAACATGGAGGTTACAGTATACATGATACCATCCACATTCTACCAACATCCTTCCCATCTTACATTCCAATTTCTTCTCCATTTTGGCATCTCCACTGGCAGCTTCCAAGTTTTACAGGACAGGTGCTTTTCTGTCTGTCAACAGGTGAATGTCAACGCTGGCAGGGCTGTTACACCAGTGTACTTGGAGATATAGTGACATATCTGGAGTATAGGACTGGGCTTTTAGGCTGCAATCCTATACACAACCCTACACAGTGGGACTTACTTACTATACAGAGGATTACTCTATCACTCTTTCATTTTTTTTTCCCCCAAGGGTGCACTGGGAAAAGATTATAACACAAATACTGAATACAAATATCCACCAAATGTTCCTGCAACACACCATTCACTAATTGTCAGTAGATTTCTCATTACTTGGGAGTGACAAAGAAAAAAAAAACTTGCATTCATGTTAAGAGAAAACCATTACCACAGTCTTCAGCTCCTTCACTACATAAGAAAATGTAGACCTCTCTCTATATATGGTAATTTTCAGCACACAAAATAAAACAATCTCATCCATCAGACACTGAAGACCAGACAACAGAGGTACACACAAAATGCAGCAGACATTACAGAGAATGTGCTATTTCACTCCTTACCTTATCTAATTTGGTCAAAGCTTTTCCATATGAATATTAAAATCATGGCTAAGGCCTTGACAACTGCACCCATAAATCAATTTCAAATCTTTCATTAATCATCTCTCTATAATCAGTGGCTATTCAGCACAAATTTACATCTCTTTTCTGTTGGCCAAACAGCCACATTAGAGTTTTGAAGCTTAGTCAGGCTTAAATGATTATATATCCCCTAATAAACACTGAGGTCTTCTCTGTCTGGGTGCCGTGAGCTGCATTAATGATACTGGGTAGAAACACAGTCTTCAGTGTATACTGTAAAGAAGGCAAGAGGTACCTGACATGCAAATGATTATTCCCAAGACCTCTAACTATATTTCTATCTACATAGGCTCACAGAACAAAGGGAGGGGACTGGAAAGGATTTGGGTTTGACTGGAAAATAGCACGACAGTGTGCAGTATTCACAGCTTGAATGACCATAGAAAGTTCTCTAGTTGGTCAGCCCCCAGTCCTGGGGGCCCACATGTGCTTCCCCCCTACACTGGTTCTTCCAGCCTTTTCCACCTTCCCCCATGGCTTCTTACTCCTTCTCAATACTTCCCTTGGCCAGCAGCCACCTTCCTCCACCTCTCTTCACTGCTCTTATCTTCTTGATGATCCACAGCTTCCCTTCTCTCTCTCTCTCTCTCTCCCCTCATCCCTCCCTTCACCATCATCCTTCTTGCCTACGCATTCCACTTTTGCCTCCATCCTCTCTCCCCCCACTTGGCTCCCTCTCATTCTTAAACCTCCCACCCAACTGCCCCCACCCCAATCACAAGAATTCAGGCTGGTTGTGCTGCCAGCTCATTCTCACAAGACTTCAGTGTCTTGCGATGACATCACTGCCAGGTGAGATACCTGAAAGCCCCATATCACTGCCTGCTGCGACTCCAAAGCCTATGGCTCACAGAGGGGTAAACCTCTCTCAGTGGAGAACGTATTCAATGTTATGAAGCAGCAAAGACTGCAGGGATACAGAGGACGGATTGTGGTAATCTATCATAACTAGGGTGTTGTTCAGTGACCAACACAGAAAGCAAAATAATGAGAATTTCTGCTCAAATCATGATATACAAACAATATTAAGATCAAAACACCAAAAACACTCATTTCACAAAATAACACCACTTTTGCTTACTTTTCAGGAATCCACAAGTTTCACTAAGTCAGCGATCCCCTGAAGTGTTTCTGATTATGGAGCAGCAGAGTAAAAGTATCTGCTAGTAAAAGTATCTGCTAGTGTTTCTCAAACTGTGGGTCAGGACCCTCCAGGTAGGTCGCGAGCCAATTTCAGGTGGGTCCCCATTCATTTCAATATTGTATTTTTAACATATTAGACTTGATTCTACCATGGTATGTGACTGCATTTGGGGAAATGTTACGGACTTGTACTTTTAACAAGCTACTATTTATCATAGATACTCAAATTTTTGCCAAGCAATCAAGCTCCAATTATCTTTCGCCTTATCTCCAGGTCAATCAGAGGACAGAGCCTTTCAGCTCAGCAAAGCTCAGGCAGGCACCTTGTTAGTTGCTATAGTGATTTTCCTGGGACATTCCAACCAAAGTTAATCTTTTATTCTCCTTCCTTCTGCTGCAGCCTGGTTCTGCTTGGCAAATGCTTGCAAAGCAGATCTGTTTTTGGAAACACCAGTACAGGACCCTCCTTCCCAGGCTACAATTCAGTGCACCATTACTTCAGAATAACACCCATGGAAAGCAATGGGTCTACTTCTGAGTAAAAAGGGTTGCAAATATCTCATCTCTCTGCTGTAAACTGAATTGCACACTCTCAGTTATGTGTAATGGGTCGTATGTTGTATGTAGACACCTTAAAGGTGGATTTGATTCATGGTGGTTCCCAACCTTTTTCACTTGCATATCCCTTGGCAGCCCGTTTCCATAAATTGTACCCTTCATATTAACAAAATGTTAGTAATTAATAATACAAGCCCTCATCTCCTCCATATGAAAGCCCAGACTTCATCACATATTTTCTCTTTTCATCTGTTTGAAGAACTGCCTTTGCACTGTTTTGCACCAGAAGTGTGCTGAGAAATGCTTGGTGATTGATTATTATTATTATTATTATTATTATTATTATTATTAACAGTATTTATCTACTGCTTTTCAACTAAAAGTTCACAAAGCGGTTTACAGAGAAAAATCAAGTAACTAAATGGCTCCCTGTCCCAAAAGGGCTCACAATCTAAAAAGATGCAAAAGAATACCAGCAGATAGCCACTAGAACAGACAATGCTGAGGTGAGATGGGCCAGTTACTCTCCCGGTGCTAAAAAAAACACCCACTTGAAAAAGTGCCTCTTACCCAATTAGCAGGGGTTGATCACTTTCCATATTATGTTTCCGCTTTTTTACTGTGCTGGTTTTCAATGACTGATACATACACGAATTGATGACCGAAAGCTAGCTATTGGTGGGGCTTTCACAGCCAACTAGCTACCTACCTTCCTGCCTTGCTGGTCCTTGCAAGGCATTCTGGAGCACAACCTGCCTTTTTCTTCCATTATTCCATTCTTTTTCAAGTACCCCTAAAGGTCCTGTTGAGTGTGCCTGGAAGTACATGAATACCAGGTTGGGAACCACTGTTTTACTGGTATGTAGTTTACAGTGCACTTACTCTGATAGTGTTTACAAAAAGGTGGTGAAGACCAGAATTTAAAAAAGAATAAAAATGTATCTTATGATCTTTTACTATGTTTTTAATAAATTAAAGGCTACAGTTCTTAGGTAACAATTAGTGGTAAGTTATTTTTCAGGATCTGGCCTCAGGTAAAATCAGACAAAACTATAGTCAGACACCCCCCTAAGTTTAACCCCCAACTTATCCGAGGGTCATAGAAAATTCCATGATTGCTGGCTCAAAGCCTGCCCTCAACTTATCTGGGGTCGACTTATAGACTAGTGCCTGCGGTATGTTCTTTTAGCAATGATAGTCAATGGGATTTACTCCTGGGTAAGTGTGGGTAGGATTATAGCCTACAATTATTACAAATTTTCCTGCTTGATGATGTCACTTCCGGTCATGACATCACTTCTGGTGGGGCCTCAGAGATTCTTATTCTAAAAAGTGGGTCCCGGTGCTAAACGTGTGAGAACCAATGCGCTAGAGGATGCACACATGTGTAGCAGCTAGGGGGAAAGAGACATGAGAGGGTGGGGAGAAAGCAAATTCTGAGCAGAGGCACTAAGAAAGTCCCTAGGTGTTCGTCCTGGCGGCTGCTGCCTGCCTTTTTCTGTCCTGCAGAGGCTGTAGCTGCTTGCAGGCTGTGGCTATTTGCAAGCGTATTTGGAAAGGCATCAGAGAGTCCTCTTGACTTCTGGAGAGGCTTTTGGAGATTCCTACTGTGATCTGGTGAGAGTTTCAGGTGAGAGCCAATTTTATGTCATTATGACTGTTGGTTAGTGTTATGCTGCACTTTGGAGAACCCTGGAAAACCAATGACTTTTTATTTTCCTTTTCATAGAATTGGAAGGGGCCTAATTCGTCATCTAGTCCAATCGCCTACCTTAGGCAGGAAATTATAATTTCACTTACTTGCACCTTGATCTGCTCATTTTCTGTGGGTTTTTGTTTTGTTTTGTTTTTGTCAATTTTATGTCTTGCCCTGGTATTGGTACCTCACTGTATCTCTTCCGGAGGTGAGGTGATGGAGTTCTAAACTGATCTGTATGTGATTTGTGATCAGATGAATATGCTCAAATCTGGATCGCTGCCCCAAGCCGCTCTCAGAAATGCCTTTTCTGGGACTTGTCTGTGTGGTGCTTGTCTAGATGATGCTGTGCTTTTGAGAAACTTGGAGAACCAAACAAAGCCTTTCTCTGATTTTAATTTTTCTATATTGTACTACATCTTGATCATTTGTCACATTTTACACCACTCTGGTATGCAAAGGGGGGATAACATGATTAAAAAAAAAATGCCTGCCTGTGTGGTGCTGCACTTTTGCGAAGCTTGGAAAACCAATGAATATACAGGTTGAGCCTCATTATTCGTATGGGTTCTGTGGATGGCAAAAAACACACTCCAGCAAATCAACTTAAAAAACAAAGTTTCTTTGCTCTGGTGATTTAAAAGCAGCCTTGCTGACCTTTGTGATGTAAGATAAGAGTCATTAAGAAGACAGTCCATCAATCAGCCCTCCTCCAAGCACTTACAAAGGCACTTCACTCAGTCCTTCCCTTCACCAATGCAAAGTCAACAGTCAACAAAACCTTTATTAGGCATAAACATTTGATGGGTGAAGACTCTGTACAGAAACCATAGAGAGTAGAAACCTAAGCAGTACACAAATATATGTATATGTGCACACCTACGTGTACACACAGATACAAACATACATTACATTTTACATACACACATGAATTATTTAAAAGACAGAAAACAATCAGTTACTCTACAGATATTGCCAAGATGTAATCTACTCAGTGATTGCTTCGTATAGAAAGCTTGGCTCGATTCAGATTATTCAGATTACAGATTAAATTTAGGAACTGTGCAACTGAGAGGGTTGTATGCTTGACGTCACCTGCAAGAAGGACTGAGTTCTCAGAATACCCTGTTTTAGCACTGAGCAAGGAAGAGAGAAATTGCTGTCTTAGCGCTTGATATCTGGGACAGCACAACAATGTGTACGGATGCCAATGCAAAGTGATCACCTTTCTTTCAGGTGCTCAGGGGGAAGGGAGGAGTCCGCTGGAGAGAGTAGGATTGATGGATTGTCAGCCAGCTGCTCCCCCCTCTCATTAAGGAGGTTATTGTCAAAGGACTGTTCAGTTTTTTAAGCTGATTTTAAAGGGGTGTATTTTCCCCTTCTCCAGAGATCAGCACATTCTTTCTCATTTGCAGCTGCCATTCATGTTGAGTCAAATCTGTGTATTAAAAAAATCAGTGTATAACAAGGCTGGACCTGTATATGCATATATGTTTGGTAACAGTCTAAAATGATACAAAGTTCACAGCTGAAATACCCAACCTCACCATCAAAGCCTTGTTTCCTCCTTGAAAGAAAAGCAAGGTACTGGCACGCTCAAACCAAACCTTTTCTCTTCAAGCAGAAATAAAACAAATATCCACATGCTGTTTCTAATATGATTTTAAAGGATTTATTTTCCTGCTTTAATCAAGTAATGACATTAAATTATAATTCAGCAAGAAAACTTGTCAAGCATTTAACAGAATTTAATTAAACTTTTTAGACCAGCAGGGAGGCACTGATCTATTTATTGCTACTATTATTATCCAGATTGCAACATTCAGACAGAGATAGAAGCAGAGCAAGGAAAGTGGCATGCTTGCAAATGCTGGAGCTATCTGCATGACAAAGATGGTAATGATGCCACAAAGTAAGCTGGTAATGAGGCATGTCTCTATGTATCAACAGGAACCTTTTGAGATGGTGTTAATTTTTTAAAGGCAAATCAGTGGATATAAGGGGCAGAAGCAGATCCTATGAGACAAATTTTAGCAGGGGGTACAAAGTTTCTTCTGGGCCCCTTATCAAAGGGGAAGGGGGGCAATGGGGGCAGGCAGAATGGGGTGGGGAAAACAGAACAGGGAAGAGTGCTGACAGCCACAATAGTCTTTGGAGCTCACGTCTACTAGACTTCTTGATGCAGAGCCCAGTTCTACCGAGTTCAATGCCCAGAGCCCAGTTCAATGCCCATGTGGCATTGGCAGCTAGATAAAATAATATGGAAAATCAAACACACTCCTAAGTCTCTCTAAAATTTCTGAAGTATAGAAAATCAATTGCAGAAAATTAGTATTGTCGTATTTAGGCTCAAACTAGAACGGATTCTGCAACAGCTGTAGCCTCACAGCTGGGTCTCTGAGCTTCTATACACTCCTTCATGGTTATGGGCTCCACAAGCCAAAGAGCTACTTTGAGCTACAAAGAGCAGTAGGCCAGTTTTCTCCCAGATTTGACACTGTATTAAGGAGAGTCATGGATGCTTTCCTGGGCCTGGTGTGTATGGCTTGCAGCAGTTTAACACTGCATGCACGTGGTTGTGTTCCAGCGTCATACACTGGCAGTGAGTTCAGGTGAGACAGGAAAACGTCAAATCCCAGGAACTTTCTGGGCCACCTCCTTTGGCTCCTGGTTCCCCTTTCTGACCCTGGGCCCGGGTACAAATTACTAGTGATAGACAACACACTTTACAAACAGAAGATCCCAAGTTTAGTCCACAGCATCTCCAGATATAAGGATCAGGGAACAAGAGATGAGAAAGACCTTTGCCTGAACCCCAGAGAACCACTGCCTGTCAAAGCACACAATACAGTGTTCTCTCAACAATAAAGAGAGCAGGGTAGGAGCATATGGGTTTGAGACCCATTTCTGTTCTTTTCCAAAATTCAATAATCTTTCTCTGTTAATTCCTCTGAATTTTAAGTTCAGATCAAATTTATATCAAAGTAAGCAAGAAAAATAATTACCCCCCTGCACTCATTCATTGGCAGCCTTCAGTCTTGGAAGGCTATGGTACTGCACTCTGAAAAGTGGTTCTGGAAAGCATCTAGTGTGGCTGAAAAGGCCAGTTCAGGAGTGACAATCCCTTCCACACTGGGAGCAAGTGCAGTCTGTCCCTGGTGTGTTTCCCTGGCTATGGGTCTTCCTTCTTTGCCTCTTTACCTCAGTATGTTGGGCAAAGGTCTCTTCAAACTGGGAAAGGCCATGCTGTACTGCCTGCCTCCAAGCGGGAAGCTCAGAGGCCAGGGTTTCCCACCTGTTGAGGTCCACTCCTAAGGCCTTCAGATCCCTCTTGCAAATATGCTTGTATCGCAGCTGTGGTCTACCTGTAGGGCGCTTTCCCTGCATGAGTTCTCCATAGAGGAGATCCTTTGGGATCCAGCTATCGCCCATTCTCACGACATGACCAAGTCAACACAGGCGCCTCTATTTCAGCAGTGCGTACGTGCTAGGGATTCCAGCTCGTTCCAGGACTGTGTTGTTTGGAACTTGGTCCTGCCAGGTGATGCCGAGGATGCGTCGGAGGCAGCGCATGTGGAAAGCGTTCAGTTTCCTCTCCTGTTGTGAGCAAAGAGTCCATGACTCGCTGCAGTACAAACATGTACTCAAGACGCAAGCTCTGTAGACCTGGATCTTGGTATGTTCCGTCAGCTTCTTGTTGGACCATACTCTCTTTGTGAGTCTGGAAAACGTGGTAGCTGCTTTACCAGTGCATTTGTTTAGCTCGGTATCAAGAGAAAGAGTCTCGGAGATCGTTGAGCCAAAGTACACAAAGTCATGGACAACCTCCAGTTCATGAGCAGAGATTACAATGCAGGGAGGTGAGTCCACATCCTGAACCATGACCTGTGTTTTCTTCAGGCTGATTGTCAGTCCAAAGTCTTGGCAGGCCTTGCTAAAACGATCCATGAGCTGCTGGAGATCTTTGGCAGAGTGGGTAGTGACAGCTGCATCGTCGGCAAAGAGGAAGTCACGCAGACATTTCAGCTGGACTTTGGACTTTCCCTCAGTCTGGAGAAGCTGAAGAGCTTTCCATCTGATCTGTTCTGGAGAAAGATGCCTTCTGTTGCAGTTCCAAAGGCATGCTTCAGCAGGACAGCAAAGAAAATCCCAAACAAGGTTGGTGCACGAACACAGACCTGCTTTACTCCGCTTTGGATGTCAAAGGGGTCTGATGTGGAACCATCAAAGACTACAGTGTTCTTCATGTCCTCGTGGAACAACCTAATGATGCTGAGGAGCCTGGGTGGACATCTGATCTTGGGGAGAATCTTGAAGAGGCCGTCCCTGCTGACCAGGTCGAAAGCCTTTGTGAGATCTATGAAGGCTATAAAGAGTGGCCGTCATTGTTCCCTGCATTTCTTCTGCAGCTGTCTAAGGGAGAATACCATATCAGTAGTGAACCTGTTGGCTCGGAATCCGCACTGTGATTCTGGATAGACGCTCTCTGCAAGTACCTGGAGCCTCTTTAGTGCCTCTTTAGTCCACAGGTTGTATCCTAGGACAGTTAGCATGACGAGCAGCAGGGGTGATGCTGCCGCCAGATGTAGCCGCACCAAAGCAGTTACTGCTACACCCTGAGGCAGCTGCTGGGGGGAGGGGAGGGGGGGAGGGGACTTTCGCCTCCTCCCCCCCCCCCGGGAAAGTGCCACACCCTGCAAGTCTGCATCAGCTATTTTGCCAGTGCAGAGTTGAGAAACTCTGTGTCAGGCTGGAAGACCTGACACAGAGTTCATGATCTGCCAGAGCAGAGTTTTGCCAGGCCTACCCACTTCCTATCCTGGTTCCTCCCCCCACCCTTCTCTGCCTCAGCTTACCTTCTCTGCCTTCTCTGCCCCTCCCTATCTGGCCTCAGCTCACCCCCTCCTGGCCTCAGCTCACCTCCTCTGTCCCATGCCTCCCCTCTCCCACCACCCCCCAACTTACCTACACTGGGACTCTCCAAAGGCTGCTGGTGTGTGGCAGTGGCCAGGCTGTGCAGAATGGCAGGTTGTGTTTTACAACTGCCGTAAAGCACACTGCACTTCCAGAATGCGTGATCTGGTGGTACAGTGGCTCAAGAGGACTGGGCCCAAAGTCAGACAGTTTGCCAACCCATAACAGCCAATATTTTGGTGCCCAAAATATTCCACTAAAGGCAGCCACTTCACAGTGTTCCAGGACAGGACCAGCTATTAGAGGGATAACGGAGTAGGTATCAGCATCCACTGCCCAGATGGAAGTAATGCAGAAGTCATATTTAGCAGCTTGCAGGACAGGTAGGTGTTGGAGGGCCACCAGTTGCCATCTCCAACCCTAGCCTTTTCCAACATGATGCCTGGAAACAAGCTCTCAGTTGTCATTAGGGATTTGGAAGAAGAAAGGTGTGTGAGGTATATTCACATCACATTAAATCATTAAAAGTTTCTTCAGATCATCAACCTAGTCTTATAAGGATTTTAAGTGCTTCACAATTATCTAAGGCAGGGGTGGCCAAGGTTTTGGCAGGAGGGCCACATCATCTCTCTGACACTGTGTCAGGGGCCGGGGGAAAAAAGAATTAATTTACATTTAAAATTTGAATACGTTTACATAAATGAATATATTGGAGATGGAACTTATATGAATGAATGAAGGTCTTGCAATAGCTCAAGGCCTATAAAAGGCCTTGCACAAAGCATCACAGAGGTGAAACAGCAAGCAGTGGAGGAAGCCCTCATCCCACAGCTCACACGAGAGGTCAAACAATCGCCCTCACACTGAGAGCAGTTGTGTCAGACCAGTACAGGCTCCAACAAATCTATGGAGGGCCAGAGGCTCATTGGAGACTGGAGGCTCCCTGAGGGCCACATTGAGAGGCCTCGAGGGCCACATGTGGACCCAGGGGCGGGGTTTGGGCACCCCTGATCTAAGGAGATATAAAGCAGATGAGTCACCCTTAAAATTAATTACACAAGAAGGCTCCAAATTTCAGTCTGGCATTGGAACAAAATACAAGTCCAATCTTGTTCTTTGACTCAACACGAATGGCTACTGCAAATGAGAAGAAATGTGCTGTTCCTTGAAGAAGGGGAAAAAATGCATCCCTTAAAGCTTAAAATCACAGTTTACTGTTGTAGAGCAAGCGTGCCCAAACCCCGGCCCTGGGGCCACTTGCGGCCCTTGAGGACTCCCAATCCGGCCCGCGGGGAGGCCCCAGTCTCCAATGAGCCTCTGGCCCTCCAGAGACTTGCTGGAGCCCATGCTGGCCTGATGCAACTGTTTGACCTCTCGCAGGAGCTGTGGGATGAGGCCTTCCTCCACTGCTTGCTGTTTCATGTCTGTGATGCAGCAGTGGCAGCAAAGGAAAGGCCAGCCTTGCTTTGTGTAAGGCCTTTTATAGGCCTTGAGCTATTGCAAGACCTTCATTCATTCATATAAGTTCAATCTCTAATATATTCATTTATGTAAATTTATTCATATTTTAAATGTAAATTAATTCTATTTTTTCTGGCCCCCAACACAATGTCAGAGAGATGATGCGGCCTTCCTGCCAAAAAGTTTGGATACCCCTGTTGCAGAGGGACAGTCATGCTAGCAATCATTCCATTCTTCAGCTGAGCCAGACAAAAGAAGGGAGTACTTTGCATTTCTGATTGCTGACTGCCTCTCTATAACAGTAAGAAAAGCTGTTTTTAAACCACAATTGTGAAGGGATGCACTTTTTATGTTTTAAACTGCTTTAACACATTTCATGGTATCAGCAGGGATTCCCAAAATCAAACCCTTGCAGAAGTCAAGGCAAGACCTTATTTCATTAGGAGCAATAGAGGGACAAGAAACCCGGAAGCAGGTCTTTAACTCTATCCAGAATGGAACCTCAGTGGGTAACAAGGGACAACCTGTATACAATTAACCAGAAGGAGCTCAAGCAATGTTTCGTTTCAGACAATACTGGTTATAATAACAGATGCCCCATTGAAGCAATAGCAGAAATTTATATGGTGTAATAAAAAACAAATTTAACATTTTGCAGGCTGCAAAAGAGAGAGAAGAATTGGGTGAAAGTTACCACATCTGAAAGTATATTATACAGCATGTGCCTTTATCTGGTTAAAAGAATAGTGGTTGTTCCAACACTCTCTTATTTCGTATTTAGAAGGCTTGGATATAAGATTTGGATGGTATGAGTTTTATGGTATGATAAATTAAAAGCAAATTCACAATTTAAAAATCATTCTGTTAAACATGCACATGAACATGGAACATGGAACAAATTTAAGAATAGGTTTTATACTAAAAAATACCATTACAGGTCTCTCCAAAAGAAGCTTTCTTTGTTCATTGTATAGGTTTGACAGAAACCTGGTTATTATAGAAATGTAATAATTTTACACAAGTGGAATACAGCATCAAGACAAGAGAGGAGTTATTAGAGGAAGGGTTTAGTTCTCAGTAGTTTCAATATATACAGCTTTTGGAGAGATTCAAAATGAACGAGAAAATATATGGCTTTGAAGGTTGTATGTCTCTATTAGAGAGTCAACTCTGTTTGGAAGAACGAACTATTACCAAAATGTAGAAGTTATTATTAAAATATGAGACAGAAGAGAAACAAGTTAAGGAATTTATGATACAATAGGCTATAAATGTTGGTCATGAGATATTAATGGAGCAATGGGAAAGTTTGTGGACCATTACATTTACATTAAATGTAAATCTTAAAAGAATTTTTACAAAATTATATACAAATGGTATATGTCACTAGCTAAATTAGCAAAAATGTATGAAAATGTAATAAATGTTGGAAGTATAAACAACAAAAAACGATCGCATGTGGTGGGCATGTACCAAAGCAAAAAAATATTGCACTTTGATACACCCGAAAATGCAATTGACACTCAAGGTAAATATGCAAATGAAACCAGAAGTTTTTCTGTTGGGAAAACGCGATGATTGGATTCAGAAAGATTTTGAAACTATACTTTTATATATGACAACTGTGACAAAAAATACTTAGATTACTAACATAAGGGGTTAGGATCGCACCCTTAATATGATTTTGCAAAACAAAATAATTGAGATTTAGAACTCCATACTTGCTACATAACTTTCAATATCTGTTTTTATTTTTATTTCTATTTTTTCTTTTGTTTGTTTTGCTTTTTTCTTCTGTTTGTTTTATGTTTTAGGCTTGCTAACTATGATATTGTATGTTTATGGTTTTCTAAGTTTGTGTTTGTTGTTGTACTAAGATAAAAAATTTTTAAAAAGAGCTCAAGCAATGGACAGAATTATACAGTACTGGTTACGTCTTCAGTCTGAAAGGACTTATGGCGCAATGAATAAGTATGCATTTTTATAGTGATCTGTAATCAGGCCATTGCCTTCAATATCTTGGTTAGTTACCCCTGCTAATTGGGTAAGAGGCACTTTTTCAAGTGGGTGCTCCTCTTTTTAGCAGGGGGAGAGTAACTGGCCCACCTCACCCCAGCACTGTCTGTTCTAGTGGCTGTCTGCTGGTATTCATTTGCATCTTTTTAGATTATGAGCCCTTCTGGGACAGGGAGCCATTAGTTATTTGATTTTTTTCTGTAAACCGCTTTGTGAACTTTTAGTTGAAAAGCAGTATATAAATACTGTTTAATAATAATAATAATAATAATAATAATAATAATAATAATAATAATAATAATAATAATAATATGTAGATTATCATGCAACGGAATCCAGATGCTGTACAACTTACAACTGCACTCAAGATGCAATTCAGATGCAACTCTGAAAGCAGCCCCATCACAAGCATGCCTGCATCAGATCTCAAAGTGAATCACAGTTGGTTGCCTGCCTTCCTCTGCAAGTTTCACTATCTATTATGACTCCTTCTTAAAGCCATTCTGCTCTCCTGCACAAGCAAAGGTAAAAAATTTCCTGGGTTTTTTCCCCTACCTTAGCTTGGGGAGGGGGGGAGGAGAGAACATTCAGGAGGATCATCCTGAATGTATCATTCTCTGCATCATCATCATTTTCAACATGAAAATCCATTATGAAATTTCAACATGAAAGTTCATCTCCACCACAAACCTCTTTCTTTTGTAAGAAAAAGCAGCCACCTTATCAAATGTCTACTTTCTCAATGTCATCCTGAACCCAAATCACATGAGAATTACATAAAACTACAAGTTTATATTAACTAAAACAATGAGTAACTTAAATCTATTCGTCTTTTCTCTTGCCCACTACTAATAATTCTTCTTCATTCCAGAGGAATCCTTTTGACAGTCAGTTTTGTGAAAATGCAAAACAAGGAGCAATAGTGAACACAGCCATGGAGATGATGTTAAATCTTTTATATGCAGAGTTAAGCCCTTTGGGACATCTACAGTATTAACGGACAGCACTGAAAGATGGGATCTTCCACTTACTGTTGCTATAGTATAAAATGGATTTTCTTAACATGGCCACAGTGGTGCAAACGGTAAGTAAGCAAGGGCATCAGCCTTGAACACACCCTCAACTGGTACAAAAACAGGCATCAAAAAGGTCAGATAAATATAATGACAGTTATTAAATATGCAGCTAATTTCTTTTCAATATTAATACCTGTGCATGTTTTCAGGGTCAAAAGTCAGGTATCAAATGCTTTTGTGGATTTGTGTAGCCACACCCTAGAAAATTCTAAAAATATAACCTGAGGAAAGTTACCCTAAGCCAATGCAATAGATATGAGCTTTGTGGGGTGACTATAGGATAGCGCCCATGTTGGGTAATTCATGCACATACATATTTCCCAGAGCAGTTTTGAAACTGCTTTAATTTAAAGGGTAATTGCATACCTCATGTAGAACTTTCAAAATTCTAAAACTATCATAGTAAAATGACTAGACCAGAAACAGCTCGCAACCTGATCCAGACAATTTCAGTATTCAGTTGCTCTGCAGAGAAAATGTAAAGATCTAGTTAGGATTTAGAAAAACTGAGACAACAGGCTTTCCCCTTCCCACCCCTACTTATCTGTACAGCTGTTAAGCTACAATGCTGAATCAGTGCACTATTACAGTAGTTTCTCTCTATTTCGTACAGAAGCAACAGCCCTTACCACACCTCAACCATTCAGATAAATTTAAAGTTTAGTTAGTTTTACATTTCAGGAGGAAAAGAGTAGCAACCTGGAACTTCACAAAATTACATTTGTTTGTAATTCACAGAATTACAAACAACATATATCTGCTTAGCAATGTCAGCTAGCATTCCCAGCTGGTCTACAATGTTGTCCTCCATGGTCAGGGACAATTAATTACTGTGCTTCATATGGGGCAAGGATCATTAGATTTATTTTCTTACTATCTTCTTCAATGAAAATAGCATTGTGAGTGCTGCTAGCCTTACTGATGCATGTTTATTTTCCTGTCTGAGCTTTTCAAGAACACACACACAAACACACCAGCAAAACATGCAACTGTACAGTGAGCCACAAAGCACAGCCAACTCTCAGAGGAGCAATGGGAAGGCTTTTTGCTGAATGGTACAGGAAGTTCTGGGAAGTCACTGGGGGAAGGCAGTTGGTTACATGAAAGGAAAGCAGGTGTACTGTGTTCTCACTGGGAAAAAATGGAAAAACAAGTTCATAAAAAATAAAAGCAGGACTGAGAAGGACTGAGGGGAAAATAAGATCTCACAAGGGGAAAGGAGGCTAGAGAGCTCTCAAAAAGAGATGCAATCATTGCTTTAAAAAAAAACATAAAGGCACCACTATGACAAAAAAGAGTGTATTTCTAACCTTTTCCCTGCCACAGACTGCAGCTGTGCCAAAACAGGCTGTGCTGCATGCAATGGTGGAGGGCGCAGATAAGGAGACTTGGGAGGGATAAGGGAAAATATTTTCTTTTACCCCTCTATAATCCTCCAGACAAAGAGGGCGTGTTGGCTGTAAGTTACCCACGCTGGGTTCCACCCCCTCCCAACATGCCTCCCACTCTCCATCTATTCCAACCACATCCACACCACTCACCCCATGTTGGCGGGTGCTCGTTACCCCATCATTGTGCAGGTAACTGCTCTCTGGCAGCAGTCCAGAAGCGTGCGACTCCACATGCTTCTGGAGTGCCATTTACGATAGCCATAAAGCATCTACCACTGCCGGATCATTAGTTCCAGCTCCCACCCACCACCCACAGATAATGAAACCATGGATAAAAGTGAACCCTATACTTACTATGACACTGAGTGCTGTCTCACATGTCACTGACTTTTACAGAGCACTAGAGGAGGAACGTGGGAAGCAGGCAGTCAGAACACTAGTGGAGGGAGACAGCCAGACTTCTGGCTTCCTGTAAGCATTCTGGCTGACCACTTTTCTTGTTCCTCTTCTCTTCTGGAGACTCACCAATACTCACTTGATGAGTTTTGGGCACTGGGGTAAATTCTTTTTATTTTCCCATACTTTTCGTGTATAACCTGATGCTGCTATCGGCTGAGTTTTTTGTGTTAACAATTAGTTCTAACTGCTGCTTTTCGTGCTCATCCACATTTTATTGTTTTAAAACATTACGTATTTTTTAAAATCTTGTTGCATATTTATGGATGTAAGCCACACTAAAACTTTGTGGAACTGAAACAGGACATAAATTGCATACTATTTGAGTAATGGGAAGCACGACCCTAACTTGTGCTGGAACAGGTAGGCTGGCAGGCCTGCACTGTATCCAGAGGAAGTTTGGGGTTGACTGCAGGCCAGCAAGGGGCAAGGGAAAAAATTCCCCTTACCCCGGGTAACAGTGCAGCAGCCCCAATGGGGCTACTCAGATCTGTGAGTAGATATACCTAAATATCTAGGTACCTGATATCTAAATACTATCTAGATATAGATACTAGATATATAAATATCTAAATACCTGATTTAGATATACCTAAATCATTGGCGCAAATCCGAGCAGCCAGGGGCTGGCCCAGGCTTCCCGGGAACAGGACTAGCGTAAGTGTTGGATCCTGGCCCTGCCTCCTTCTCTCTGCCCACAGTCCTGCCAGCCATGCAACACTCATCAGCCGGCACAAGCTCCCCTTGGCTATGGAGGCTTTAAACTGGTGATTTTGTTTAACTACAGCATCACTAAAACGGAGATCAAGGAAACATCCCCATTGTTAAGCAACCAGTACATAATGTACATTTGTCCATTATGTATACATAATGGTTATATATCCCATCATGCAACAGTAAAGTTTTAAAAAGTCCTAACTAGAAACTAAGCTGATTTTAGCCCCTCAATAATTTATTGAGCATGTAATCAAAGGAGAGAATGAAGTGCCCAGAGGATTTACCATCCCAAATTAAAAGACTATATAAACAAGCCTGGAATGCCAACACTTCATCATTGCAGAAGCTAAATATATATTTCTAGTACTGTATATCTATCCTTGAAACATATACAGCAATACTTATAACGCAGGAGGTCTGTTCCAGAGGAAAGTTGAGTTCTGTACCAAACAATGCTATAGAATACATTGTTAGTCTATGTCATCTCCACTTCTCTCAGGGTTCACTTTTCCTATAAGGGTTCACAAAGCCCTCCGACATAGCATTGGAGACAAAGGGAATAATCTTGTAGGTTTCTAATTTGCTTTCTTAAAAGTTTTTTTCACAAATACAGTCATTTCTCATTATCCACTAGGGTTAGGTTCCTGGAAAACCCAGTGGATACCCAATTAGTGGATATTGAATCACTGAGCCTATGGGGAAAATGGGGTTAGGTTCAAGTGGACCCACATCACCATTCACTCTATGAACCTGAATCTTAACTTGAAGTCTATGGGACTGGATGATAGCAAGGGCTCATCAACTTCCATGCAATGGTGTTCTCTGTGCTGGCTATCCCTTGACTCATTGAAGGTTTCTGGCCCAACAACTAGGCCTCAGACTTCAGCAGTGCTGAGTGGGTTTCTTCACCTGCCCTCCTCCACCTCTCTCTTGGCTCCTTCCCTAGGCTTGCCCCAGCCCCAGAGAAGCCCTCAGGCAGCCTTCCAGAGACATAAGAAGAGCTCCGCTGGATCAGGCCAAAGGCCCAGTCTCCTGCATCTCGCAGTGGCCCACCAGATGCCTCAGAGAGCATTCAAGACAACAAGAGACCTGTATCTTGTTGCCAGTCCCTTGCATCTGACATTGAGGCAGCCTACTTCTAAAATCAGGCGGTTGAACATACCCATCATGGCTTGCGATTTGAAGGACTTTCCCTCCAGAAATATGTCCAATCCCCTTTTAAAGGCATCTAGGCCAGACACCATCACCACATCATGTGGCAAGGAGTTCTACAGACTAATTATACACTGGGTAATCTCTTGATTACTTAGACCACTTCTTTACTGCTACACATGGACTGATTTCTCACCCCTTATTCTCAGACTTCCCTTGGCTACTCCCTACTGCAACACTCTCAAAATCCTTTGCTTCTCCACCAGTCATTCACTGCCTGTACCCTCCCAATCCTACATGCCTCAGGTGCCACCCAGCTGACCTCTCATCTCTCCCTCTGCTTCATCAGTAGGGTTGGAAATGTTCAGCTGGAGTCCCAAAGATGGTGTGCAACATGATAGGGCAAGTCTGGAAGCAGACACAAATGTGTCCCACAATTCTCCATGGGCCAATACCAAAACTCTTTTGGTTCAGAAAACTGACATCCAAACAACTACAAAAAAAAAAAAATTGACCTAATCCAGACAACTATCTAAAAATTGGCTGGATGAGATGACTGCAACCCCCTCGCCTGTTGGCCATACATTGTATAGACATCTCTTCCTCTTCCCCCACCCTGGATGGCACTGGTGCTGCCACTCCTGCTTGCGAGGAGGGCACTGTCTCTTCTCCTCCCACAACCTCTCTCACCCCTGCCTGCCTGCTTGCAGCTGCATCAAGCCCCACCCCACCTCAAGTGCACTCACACAGTATTCACAGATAATGGAAATGGAAATTTTGCCCCTCATGGATAAGCAAATTCACAGAAAGTGAACTGCATATAAGAAAAAAAAAGGGGATTGTCCTGGTTTATCCTCACCCTTGATTTTTCTCTTGGTAGGGCTGTCTCCTTTAGTGCAGCCCTAAGGTAGGGTCTTCAGGAGTGTCTTAAGCCCCAGGCCACCTGCTATGACAGAAGGGTCAACCAATCTTTCCTCAGGATTGGGTCCTGCCCTCCAGGGCCCTGCCCCCTGGCTATGCAAGAGGCAGTAGTTAGCAGCCCCTGAGGGGGTGCTTTCCACTTGGCACCCCAAAGCCTGCCCTGGCTCCCTTCCCAACAGCTTGACTGCAGCCATCCACTCTGCCCCTTTGGGGGATCCTGCTCTGTCTGCTGGCCCTAAGCTCTTTTCTTGCTCCTTTTTCTGCTCTACTTCACCCCTTTCCCAAAGTAGGCTCAGCTTCTGCCTCTCCCCCTTCTCCACATCTTTCTTTTGTCTCCTCCCCCCAGCAACTGCAATACTCTTTTTAAGGCATGGGACCAGTCTCATGCATTCCCTGCCAGGTGCTGCCTATTTATTCCACCACCTATCATCGGAAGCTACCCCCCAGTTTCCCTATGGGCAGTGTTCCTGCCTCTGCCCACTCTTCCCCTTTGCCAGGCAGGGGCACACAGGCTACTCCTCAGCTGACCAGCGGCATCACATGGGCCACCACCCAGCTGATTGGCAGTGCACCACAGGCTGCCGCCTAGTCCTTGGAGGGGTCATGTGAGCCACTCCCACCATGCCTTTCTCTTGCCATCCAGTCATGGGTCACAAACAAATAGGCAGGAAACAGAAGTTGGCCCAGAATTCAGTTCTCCCATTGGCTACAAGATTTATTTTATTTATTTATTTTATTAGAGTACAGGCCTGTATCCAGGATTCTAGAGGTGGGTGGGCAACTATTTTTTTCAGAGTGGGCAATTATGTCAGGTATCTATACTGGTGTGCAAAATGAAAGGATAAGAATGGAGAAACATCAAAGACCTGGAATTCACCCAAATTTCATGAAGATAAAACATCTGGGGGGCAGGGGGTTAGAAAGACACATTCATTATCTATAAAGCAATGAAACAATAATTTGCATAGAATAAATGCATCTCTGTATGCAATGTAAAATGTATTTGTCTACACAGAAGTAACATGCAACATATCCTTTCATTTTGCACACCACCACAATAGACAAGTTGCAGCCCTGCAAAAGTAACATATCACTGTGATGCAGGTAGTATTTACTTGTATTGAAAGCCTTTCATTTGCCAATGACACATTGGTGATGCATTGATACATACTAAAATAAAATCTATTTACTTTACATAAAAGCAAGAGGAAAGATATACAAGTCAAATACAGTGACGCCATTGGAACATTAGTTTTTTACGATATTCATCACTTTTAAAAAGCTAAGTACAGAAGATTTGAATTTATTGAATCTACCTAGTAGAGCTGAATTCTCTAGTCTTTCTGAGAGTTTAATTTCCTTAGAACTAGGGGTGGATCCAGTGTCAGTATTTGGGGGAGGGGCCATGAGCACTACCTTCAGAGCCCAGGTCAACCAGCCGGGTAATCCTGGGCTCCTGACTGAGCTCATAGCCTCTGTGGCTATTTGCTGGGCAGGTAGACCTGGGCTCCCATTCCATCCAATCTCCCTGGCACCTGCTCAGTGGGCATTCCCCTAGCACCTGATTTTGCTCACTATCCCAGCAGGTGCCCTTCCCTACTGGAAGGATAGTTGGGGGGGCATGCACCCAGGCCCCCTCAATCTGCCCCTGCTTAGAACCTTTTCCACACTTCAGTTCTTGGTTCTCTTTAGCTCAAATGCTTTCCATGCTTTCTCTCACCTGAAAAAGGGTCTCCCCAGTCCCCAAGCAGCAGCCATTAATTTTAAAAATATATCTGAAAAACAAAAACCCCACCATGATTTCTTCAAACAGAAGTTTCTCCCCAGCAGCAATTGTTGCTAACCTTCAGTCTCAAAAGACTATGGTATCGTGCTCTGAATGGTGGTTCTGGCACAGCGTCTAGTGTGGCTGAAAAGGCCGATTCGGGAGTGACAATCCCTTCCACACTGGGAACAAGTATAGTCTGTCCCTGGTCTGTCTCGCTGGCTATGGGCCTTCCTTCTTTGGCTCTTTGCCTCAGTCTGTTGGCAAAGTGTCTCTTCAGACTGGGAAAGGCCATGCTGCACAGCCTGCCTCCAAGCGGGCCGCTCAGCAGCAATACCTTTGTAGTAATTATCATATTCCACAGTAGAAAAAATAGCACCCTCCCCTCCAGCCAGTTCAAGTAGAAATCTCTCCTGACCTTCCTTGCAGCTGCTCTTGACCAGGCTTGCTCTCCATGTGGTCTGGATGGGGCAGGGTGACCATAGCTTTCAAGGAGCCGCCCAGGGCCCTATTTTACTCACTCTACACACATGCACTCTCTCTCTCCCCATCCCTGCCAGAAGCACTGAGCCCTCTTCTCTCCTATGTTGCAAAAAGGGCTTCAACTCAAGCCCAACTGACGCCAGACGAGAGCTCAGCAGGCAGCAGCCTCCAGGACCCTGCAATGGGCATGTCTGCTGCCATGCAGCTCCTGGGGAAAAGATGGAGGGCACCAGAGTGAGCATGTTCAGATCAGCAGGCTTCTTCATGCTGTCCTCTCATGTCACTATCAGAGGATCGCTATGATTGGCCCATAAGCTGAGTTACTAAGCGACAGCAGCCTGAGCTACAATGGAGGACGTTCAATCACGTTTCGAGAACAAGAGGCTGAAAAGAGGATAGGTTTGGAAAAAATGCTGGGGGGGCAAACTGCTAACTGGGGGGGCAAAGCCCCCCCGGCTCCCCCAGCTACGGCCCTGTTAGAGTATTCATACCCCATTTTCTTAACCCTGATGGGTGACACAAAGTGGCTTACAAAAGTTAAAAAAATTATAATACCTGTAAAAAAATAATGTATATATCATTAAAAAGTCAATAAAATACCACTTATGCATAATAAAAAGGCTAATTGGAATTACTAATTTAAAAGTGAGAATAAAAACAAAACCAATAATCAGCTGACAGGTGGTGACCAAGGTTATAACAACCTGGAGAAAGGTCATAAAAATCTTATCAATAAAACCCAGAAACCTATGTAACCAAGGCTGCAATCCTAACCACACTATCCTGAAAGTAAGCCCCACTGAACAAAATAGGACTTACTTCTGAGTAGACCTGATTAGGATTGCACTCTAAAAGCCTACTGAAATGTGTCTTAAGCGCCTGCTACAATAGCTGTCAATCAAGCAAATCTGCATTTTGGACAGTACTAGTATACCTTTCTTATGAAAAGGAACATACTACAAAGATGAAAACACCAACAAGTTCTAAGTATGAAGAGTCCAAGGGGGTCACAGGTGAGCCTGTGGCAGGCAGAGGCAGACACCAAGCTAGGAAGCTAATAGGATCATGTGCTTCTTCAGTTGCTTCTAAGCAAATACACAGATAGCTTAACTCCACAATCAGCACCCAAAACTAAGATGCAAGTCAAATGCAGAAGTATTCTAGATTCATCTGCTCTGAAAGTTGGGGGGAAGGGTTGATCCCCCAGACTTCCTAAGGGATATTCCTATTGCTAACAGGTTCCTCATTGAACAGGTCCAGCCTCTGGAGTATAAGTATGTAAAAATGTAAATAAAGTTCTACTGCTTCCAGTGCAGCTCTAGTTGCACTGCTATTGAGCTGGTTAAATCATTATAAGAGCCCTGCTGAATAAGACCAAAGTTCCATCTAGCCCAGCATCCTATTCCCCACAGTAGCCAATCAGATGCCTCTGGGAAGCCCAGAAGCAGGACATAAGCAAGCAAATAATCTTCTTCCTTCAGTGGTTCCTGAGCAACTGATATCACAGGTCAACACACATTTTGCTTCCTTAGTTACATGAATTCCTGGGTATATTTGGGGTACTGATTCCAAAAATGGCATCTGTTTTGCCCTATCACGTCTAGTTTTGGAGCCTCTTTAGTGAACGGTTCAAGCAGCTTCCTCATGAGGAAGCCTACACCACAGCTTCCTCATGAGGAAGCTGCTTGAACCATTACATAAGAACATAAGAACAGCCCCACTGGATCAGGCCATAGGCCCATCTAGTCCAGCTACCTGTATCTCACAGCGGCCCACCAAATGCCCCAGGGAGCACACCAGATAACAAGAGACCTCATCCTGGTGCCCTCCCCTACATCTGGCATTCTGACTTAACCCATTCCTAAAATCAGGAGGTTGCGCATACACATCATGGCTTGTACCCCATAATGGATTTTTCCTCCAGAAACTCGTCCAATCCCCTTTTAAAGGCGTCTAGGCTAGACGCCAGCACCACATCCTGTGGCAAGGAGTTCCACAGACCGACCACGCGCTGAGTAAAGAAATATTTTCTTTTGTCTGTCCTAACCCGCCCAACACTCAATTTTAGTGGATGTCCCCTGGTTCTGGTATTATGTGAGAGTGTAAAGAGCATCTCCCTATCCACTCTGTCCATCCCCTGCATAAATTTGTATGTCTCAATCATGTCCCCCCTCAGGCGTCTCTTTTCTAGGCTGAAGAGGCCCAAACGCCGTAGCCTTTCCTCATAAGGAAGGTGCCCCAGCCCCGTAATCATCTTAGTCGCTCTCTTTTGCACCTTTTCCATTTCCACTATGTCTTTTTTGAGATGCGGCAACCAGAACTGGACACAATACTCCAGGTGTGGCCTTACCATCGATTTGTACAACGGCATTATAATACTAACCGTTTTGTTCTCAATACCCTTCCTAATGATCCCAAGCATAGAATTGGCCTTCTTCACTGCCGCCGCACATTGGGTCGACACTTTCATCGACCTGTCCACCACCACCCCAAGATCTCTCTCCTGATCTGTCACAGACAGCTCAGAACCCATCAGCCTATATCTAAAGTTTTGATTTTTTGCCCCAATGTGCATGACTTTACACTTACTGACATTGAAGCGCATCTGCCATTTTGCTGCCCATTCTGCCAGTCTGGAGAGATCCTTCTGGAGCTCCTCACAATCACTTCTGGTCTTTACCACTTGGAAAAGTTTGGTGTCGTCTGCAAACTTAGCCACTTCACTGCTCAACCCTGTCTCCAGGTCATTTATGAAGAGGTTGAAAAGCACCGGTCCCAGGACAGATCCTTGGGGCACACCGCTTTTCACCTCTCTCCATTGTGAAAATTGCCCATTGACACCCACTCTCTGCTTCCTGGCCTCCAACCAGTTCTCAATCCATGAGAGGACCTGTCCTCTAATTCCCTGACTGTGGAGTTTTTTCAGTAGCCTTTGCTGAGGGACCGTGTCAAACGCCTTCTGAAAGTCCAGATATATAATGTCTACGGGTTCTCCCACATCCACATGCCTGTTGACCTTTTCAAAGAATTCTATAAGGTTTGTGAGGCAAGACTTACCCTTACAGAAGCCATGCTGACTCTCCCTCAGCAAGGCCTGTTCGTCTATGTGTTTTGAGATCCTATCTTTGATGAGGCATTCCACCATCTTACCCGGTATGGATGTTAGGCTGACCGGCCTATAGTTTCCCGGGTCCCCCCTCTTTCCCTTTTTAAAAATAGGCGTGACATTTGCTATCCTCCAATCTTCTGGCACCATGGCCGTTTTGAGGGACAAGTTGCATACCTTAGTCAAGAGATCTGCAACTTCATTCTTCAATTCCTTAATAACCCTTGGGTGTATGCCATCAGGGCCCGGTGACTTATTGATCTTTAATTTATCAATGAGGTCTGAAACATCTTCTCTTTTAACCTGTATCTGACTTAACTCCTCGGTTAGGAGGGGCCGTTCGGGCAGCGGTATCTGCCCGAGGTCTTCTGCCGTGAAGACAGATGCAAAGAACTCATTTAATTTCTCTGCCATCTCTAAGTCTCCTTTTATCTCCCCTTTCCCTCCCTCACCATCCAGAGGGCCAACCGCTTCTCTAGTGGGTTTCCTGCTTCTAACATATTTGAAGAAGCTTTTATTATTCCCCTTAACGTTGCTGGCCATGCGTTCCTCATAGTCTCGCTTGGCCTCCCCTATCACCTTCTTACATTTCTTTTGCCACAGTTTATGTTCCTTTTTATTCTCCTCATTAGGGCAAGACTTCCATTTACGGAAGGAAGCTTCCTTGCCCTTCACAGCCTCTCTAACTTGGCTGGTTAGCCATGCGGGCACCCTCCTGGATTTAGTGGAACCCTTCTTTCTTTGCGGTATACACCTCTGCTGGGCCTCTATTACTGTTGTTTTAAGCAGCCTCCATGCACTCTGGAGAGACTGGACTCTTTTTACCCTCCCTTTCAACCTCCTTCTAACCAGCCTCCTCATTTGAGGGAAGTCCGCCCGTCGGAAGTCAAGGGTTTTTGTGAGAGATTTGCCTGGTATTCTTCCCCCAACGTGCACGTCAAAACGGATCGCAGCATGATCACTGTTCCCCAATGGCTCAGTAATGTTTACATCTCTAACCAGGTCCTGCGTACCGCACAAAATTAAATCCAGAGTCACCTGTCCTCTGGTGGGCTCCGTGACTAGCTGATCTAAGCCACAGTCATTTAGCACGTCAAGAAATCCGGTTTCCTTATCGTGACCAGAACACAAATTGACCCAGTCAATATGAGGATAATTGAAGTCCCCCATGATTACAACCCTGTCCCTCCTTGTCACCTCCCTGATCTGTTTCCTCATTTCAAGGTCCCCATCCAATTTCTGGTCTGGAGGACGATAGCACGCCCCCAGTATTACATCGCTGCACAAGCCTGGTAATTTAACCCACAGAGATTCTACGGTGGAGTCGGACCCACCTTCAATCTCTACTTTGCTGGATTCTATCCCTTCCTTAACATAAAGGGCCACCCCACCTCCAACACGCCCCTGCCTGTCCCTCCTGTAGAGTTTATAGCCCGGGATTGCGGTATCCCACTGATTCTCCGCATTCCACCAGGTTTCCGTTATGCCCACTATGTCAATATTTTCCCTTGTCACCAGACATTCCAGTTCTCCCACCTCTGCTCGTAGACTTCGGGCATTCGCATAAAAGCATTTATACACGGAATGCCCCAGGATGGGCTGCTTATTCGCTCCTTTGCCCCGCATCCTCTCATTGTGCCAAACCGTCTATCACATCCCATCACCCTACCTTTCCCAATTTCTTCTCCTACCCTGCCTTTGTCTTGTTGTTCTCATTCACTAATGAGGCTATACTATATCACCAAAACTAGACGTGATAAGGCAAAACGGATGCCATTTTTGGAATCGGCATCCCAAATTCATATCAAACCACCATAACACTTGGGAAAAACTTTTCTGACCCTCAGTTTTGTAGGCCTGTGTATTCAGTCACCTCCTGACCTGCCTTGAACCTGGAGGTTTCATGAGGCAGTTTCATGATGAGTAGTAGCCATGGATAGACTTATCCTCCATCAGCTTATCAAATTAACCTTTTAGTGCAATCTAAACTAGCCACTTTATATCCTGTAGCCGCAAATTCCATGAAATTCAAGTGGGCCCATTGCTGCTAAACATCTCAGACTGCAGGTGCAGGAATCACATCAAGCAAATTTTGCTTCCCCAACTCAAAAAAAAAAAAAAATTCATTGCCCATGCAGCATTGCCTGCCATGCCATGAAGGGCTCTAGCCTAGCTTTCTTGCCTCATGTACCAACTTTCCATAAACAGGGATGAGGCTTTTTTTTTAACACACAAGAGCATTCAGATTTTCTGTTCATTTGCCCTACAAAGCTCAAGTGGTTCCGTTCCACGAACAGTTTTACCATTTTGTATAAACCAGTTCTAAATTTCAGAAGAAGTATCTTACAGTTAATACTGAAACCATCATGTGCAACTGCATGCACATAAACGCCTCTTTGCAAAGCAAACTGAGGTTTACTTCAAGAATAAGTGTTTCCAGAAAGTCATTAAGTTCAATATTTAGAGTAAATTGCAACAATAATTCCAATCACTGCAACACATCAATATAGTAAAGGGAGCTATTAAAATGAGCAAACTCCAGGGCTAACAGACATTAGTCAGATGGACTACAAACAGGAAATCACACTCTATATTGCATTCTGGCCAGCTCTTATTAAAGTACCACAAGAAGATGAACTTTTAGTATACATAGAGCCCTATCTGATCTGGTTTTCCAGTGCTGATGCAGCCAGCCAATGGGGCATGCGCTTCACCCTGTGGTGGTGGGGCAGTCACAAAAGCCTCCTCAATGTAAGGGAACATTGGTTCTTTTTCCTCGGGCTACACTACAGCTGCATTGGCACTGGAGAGTTAGATAGGATTGGACTCTAGGCTCTCCCTCAATGCCCCAATAGCAGAATCTGGCAGAGGACACATAGCTTCCAAAAGTTTTTTTCCACTGATCTTACTTCAATTTTAGTTCCCTTTTTCTTGTTTGAGAGTTAAACATTCACATTAAGGCAGATCTTGAAAAAAGAGAGACGATATTAAACAAGAGAACAAGAGCCACACTGATTATACAGAAAACAAATTGGCACTTAGAGGTTTAAGAAATATTTATCATCATGGCAAATATTAGGGCACAAATTGTAGATAAACTAGTTGACTGACTGGAATAAATCAATTCCTGTGAGATTCTACAGAAATGAAAGGTAACTAACAATGCAAAAGCCAATTCCAATAGTCCAGTGGGGTTTTTATTGACTTGAAACAGGAGCAGCCCAATTCTAACCTGCACTGGAACAGGCAGGCCAATTGGCCTGTGCCGTATCCAGCACAGGTTAGGAGATAGCAGCTGAACAACCTGAAGTAAGGGGATACTCATCCCCTTACTCCATTTCGCACACTAACCACCCCATGAGGCTACTTGAATCTGTGCCAGCGAAATAGCTGGCACAGATCCAAACAGCCCAGTGTAATGCCGGCCTGTCCTGGAGAGGGATTAGGATGATTAGGATCCAGCCAAGGATGCCCAAGCCAGTCACACTCGGGCCCAGTACACACCCTGGTCCTCCTTCCCCCTGCCCCATTTCTGCCCTTCTATCACCCTCCCCAAGCCCCAACCCCAATCATGCCTGGAGGCGTTTTGAGGCCCAGAGAGGTCACAGGCAGCCTTTCCGGGCCTTAGAAAGCCTTCCAGACATGACCAGAAGTTGTTTCCGGTCATGTCTGGAAGGTCAGGTAGGGCCCTCCACCAAAGATTCTGAACCCACAGATAAAAAGAGTCCACCTGTAATCTTTTACCTTTTACCTTAGTCTTTACCACTAAGTAATTTTTCTAGGCTTTGTTCAATGGCCTTATCACTGACTTGCATTTGTGTGCCAGAAATTCTTTTCTGTTGTCCTTATTTGGATACGACTTCCATTTCTTGAAGGAGACATTATTGCCTTTCATAGTTTCCCTGGCTCTCCTTGTTAACCATGCTGCTTCTCATTCACTGGCTTGATATCTAATCTTTATACAATCTAACTGAGCTTCTATTATCATGGCCCAGAAACACCAGTCAAATGAATGGAAGTTGTGCAAGCACACAGCAGTTACAAGCCACATGCTCTCATGCACCTCCCATTCATTTCCAGAAGTTGATATACATTCATTTCACTGATAACTGCACAGTACTTCCAGGTAGATCATGCCCTCTATTTCCATATCTGCAGTGGACTGTAAGATAGCCACTGTGGTCAGGGTAAGGAATGAGGAACAGAAGCAAAAATAATTTTCCATGTCCATCCCAGTATCCAAATCAAGAACCATCTTTAGGAATGCTCTTTTTAATCCTGATGGTGCAACCTTTTCATACGCGAGGGTTTGAATACCCAAACCCCATGGTTGCAAAAATCCGTGGGTTGCCAAATTGGAACTGTAAATGACACAATTTTATGCAAATTGCGTACAGTTAAGTCAATAGCACTACGGCCTGACAGTTGGGGACAGAGAACTAAGGTAGCGGTTTTCAATCTCCCCCTCCTATGCTTAGCCCTCCCCTGTTGTCCGCTGTCCCTGCTTGTTTCACAGGCAGAATGCTGAGCTTAGGAATATAATGCTTAGGAATGATCAGACTTGCTTGCTTGGCTGATTTGCTTACGTATCCTAGGAGGGTGGAGCACGTATAGCATGTAGCATCGTAGTTTGAAGGGGAAATACTGAAGGAAAGAGGAATTTGGTAGCGTGTATGCCTCGTTTTCCTTCTTGTTTTGTTTGCTCCAAGAAATGCAAACAAAACAAGTTGAAGGAAAATATTCCACAGGTTGTTTAAAGCAATCCCCTTTGTTTAATACCGCTTTCCCACCTGCCCGGTGTTTGTGTGTGTGTAACTGCACAATGAAGAACATCTGGATTGAAGCCTTCCATAGGAACAAGCAACCTGAAGGAGCTCTAGCCCTTCTTTGCTGCACCCACTCCAGCAACAGAGACTTTTGTCATCCTCCCCTCTTCCACTCCTAGGATTTTTGCAGAGTCTTCAAGCACCTGCACGCAATATCACAGAGCCTCTTTGACGGATCAGTGCTAAAAGTTTTACTGCACCTACGCAAGGCACACATTCTTTCAGAGTTTTGGGTTGCCTAGAAATGGAGCAAGGTGCCCACACCTCGAACGAGACCAACAATATGCAAAGGTGTGAGCAACTTTGAATTTCCCCCCACCCAATTAATTCAGATAAATTCGCAGATCAAAAATCCACATATAAAAAGATTGCACCTGTAAAACCCTTTAATTCAATTTGAGGGATACCTTGATTCCAAGGTACGTTTCATTGTAACACAGAATGAATACAGAGCTCATTCACATTCAGTCATTCTCCCCAAACTCGATGTTTTGTCTATCAGAAATTGTTTAAAATAAACCATGCAACACAGCTACAGTATGAGCCAAGTTTTCAGAATAAGTTTTACTTTCTCCAACCACAATGGTAGGAGAGCTTCTCAGAGGTTTTTGGGAGTCCTCCTCATCAGAGGACCAGAGACATTGGTCCCTGATCAGGCAAGCGATGGCTGCCTGGTGATCTCATTGCAGCTATTCATAAGTGTAAGAAGTCGATATAATTATGCAGTTAAAGGCAGAGGAAGCTCATAGCCGTCACGAAGACTCCATCACAATCTGTTGAAAATATATAAGAAAATATTCCAGTGTTCAAAATTTGGCATTCTCTGCAATAATTTGTGAACTAAGCATGAAGAAGGGAAACTAGCTGCACATCTAAGTGGTGCTATAAGACTTACCCCATTCTTTGGATAAGCAATCCATCCAAGATCCCCCATAACTGATCGTGAGTCCAATAAATTCACTGAAAGAAACAAGAGAAACAATCTTTACTGAATGCAGATGAGGGGGACTCAATTGACAGCAAGTGAAATGCAGCCCAGTCCAATGCAATCCAGGGCTTATGCTGACAGATCTCATGATCTGTCAAATAAGTCCCAGACCAACAGTGGGAAAGATGCTCTGTTGTTGGAGAGGGGACACAGCTGTCAGGGCAGACAGCCAGAGGCCAAGCACGGGTGATAGCAACTTGCTGAAGCTCTTTCATCCCAAGTCATTTCAGGTAAGTTGGCAATGGGGGAGGTTCAGGGAGGTTCACAGGCAGATCAGGGATGGGATGGGGAGGATCTTAGTGGCAGTAGCAAACATCACAGATTCAATCCCCTTCCTGGCCCGGACCAGGCCCAGGAACCTCCTCAGACTTATGCCTGCAAAAGACCTCCTTGGAATGCCTCCAAGATGACACATCAGAGGCTAGATAGCCTACAGGGAGGTATGTTAAAAAATATTTTTAACATCCATCTTCTGGGCAGTCTAGTCATCTCCTCCCCAACAGCATGCAGTGCCTGCTCCAGCAGTGGTGCTGCATGATCTGGGCTGGTGGGGAATAGGCCTT
This sequence comes from Tiliqua scincoides, assembly GCF_035046505.1. Taxonomy (NCBI): domain Eukaryota; kingdom Metazoa; phylum Chordata; class Lepidosauria; order Squamata; family Scincidae; genus Tiliqua; species Tiliqua scincoides. The sequence continues at coordinate 72,696,013 of NC_089825.1, forward strand.
CAGTAGGCCCTTAGGCTACAATACTATCTGTCACAAGAAAAGGTTAACTCTTGAATTTTGTAAGCGGGGTGAGAGGAAATTTGCTTAGAGAGATTGTATTGGCTCTATCAGCCTCCCTTAGCAGACTTTGCTTGCATAATTGTTTAACTGGTTCAAATACTTTCCCTTTCACAACCCACTAGTTTGAGAACCACTGCCTTAGAGTGACTGGTTGGTCCAGCTCTTGATAGCCAGCCTCCAGTAGCCCAAGTATAAAGAACCACCCCTTTGGTGAGAACAGAGAGTGTCTGCCATGCCAAACCTGGAAAGGCAGGTTGAATATCTATTCCTGAATTGTACATGTAACCTTATGTGAGAGTTAATAGTCTTAAAAATAATAAAAAGCTAACTCCTGTGTATTATCTATGCTTTGCTAGAGTCCCGTATAAGTGTCTGTTCATTTCTCTGCAACCTAAGTTAGATTTATTTAGGAATTTCTATCTACAGAGGTTTCTTAGTGAATATAAGACAGGGTTGGGGATGTATCTAAATTCAGTTTTGGCCTTTTAACTACAACAACACAGATGCCCTGTTTAAGATGCCCTGTTTGACCCTAGGGCCTCTGGCCAGGGGGTCAGCCCCAAGGGGGTCAGAAGTTGCTTCGCATTAAGTACCCCCTTGTGTTATTAGAGTGTTATTTAGTACACTAAGGGCCCAATTCTATCCAATTTTCCATTGCCGGCATAACCATGCTAATGGGGCGTGCACTGCATCCTGTGGTGGGGAGGTAGTCACAGAGCCCTCCTCAAGGTATGGGAACATTTATTCCCTTACCTCAGGGCTGCATTATGGCTACACCAGTGCTGGAAAGTTAGATAGGATTGGGCGTTATAGAATCATTAGCTGCTTAGTAAGGTTGATCGGTTTATTGTCCTGGCTCACTGCTAGAGGCAGACCTGGAGAGGAGAAACTCATACTACCCACTCTTACCTGAGAGTGAGCACCACTGACTGGAACAGGAATAGGACTTACTTCTGCACAGACACGCATAAGCTTGCAACATATGAACTTTTTTGCTCAGAAGTGGTATATAAATATTCTTAAACAGAAAGCCTAAAATAGACTGAAATTTGTTGCTTTTATCAAACTATTAATAACTTTTCCTGTTTTTTTTCCGTACAACACATACCAAGGAAAAGCATCAAAACAAAATGACAGAGTAAAAGAGATCAAGCATCTATTTGATCAAGCATCACATAGATATAGGTATAAAGTAAAAATCACAAGACAAGTATATCTGACAAAATTATTCATGGCTAATAATAATATGTCCACTCCTACCAATTTTCATGTGCTGATGCAGTTGCAACACAGCCCCAAGGTAAAAGTAAAGGGCCTCCACAACTGCTCCCCACATTGTAGGATGCAGCACAATCCCCGCTGGCACCGCTGTACAGGTGCTGGAAAGTTAGATAGGATTGGGCCCCAAAAGACCTGTCCTCACTCAGCTGCAATGTAGAAATCAATACTCAATCCAGGAGTCAAAACAAGCATGTCATATGAATATAAGAAAAGCCCTGCTGGATCAGACCCACAGCCCATCTAGCCCAGCATTCTGTTTCCCACAGTGGCTGTCCAGCTGCCTCTGAGAAACCCGCAAGCAGGAAACAAAGGTATTGTTGTGACAACACCATGCTATCAAGCCCATGCCTGGGAAAGGGGGCCTAAAGCAAGCAGTCACTTTAAGTGAAAGCTTGGGCCACTGCTGCAGTGTACTTCTGGCTTCTGACCACCAGTCCCGACCAGACCTGCATGAGCTACATCCTTGATGGAATGGCTCAGCAGACAAAGCTGCCCTGGAAGACCATGCCTGGCAGGGCTGAACAAATGGATAGCAGTGCCTACCCTAACCCATGCCTCTTTTGACAAGCAAAGTACTCAGTGCCTGATCAAGAATTAGTGCCCTGCCCTGGCCAGGGGGATCAACATGCCACTGGGACTGTTCTCCTCTCAACTTCCCACCTCCTTCCCACCTGGCAGAAACAGGCAACTGGCCTCCACTGTAGCCGGCTGTATCATCCCTGAATAAAGGATCTTCTGCATCTGCCTGCCCTCTCCACCTTATCTTTGGTAAGCCACTCTACACCATATGAAACGGCAACCCCTTTTGATGCCCTGTTCCTCCATGGGACAGGGCTGCCAACCCCAGGAATTCTTATTTTTCCCCAGGAATAACACTTGAAGCATCATTCCCCAGAGCATGTCAGGAATAAAAAGTGGCCACCACAAGCCAACCACTCAGAATCAAGCCAATACTTCAGGTGCTGCTTCACTTGCAGCACTTGCCATTTTCTGCAAAAGATACTCGCACCAAACATTTTCAGAAACTTCAACCCCACCCCCACACTAACAATTTCCCTCATTTTCAGAGCCTACAGAAGGAGCTGTGAACATGGAGAGGTTCGGTTTGGGGTCACCTCTAATTCTTCACTTCCCCACTTCTAATAAACCAAGCACTGTTGGGGCTCTGAAATATGAGAACCTCTAACAGATATTAAAGATGTTTATCCAAAAGTTAGTTCTCATTGGCACTGGAAAATCATCTCTTCCCAAACAGACTGAGGTCAAATTAAACATTACTGGAAGCACCTGAGATCTAGTGACACATTTGTTTTTTCTTCATCAAACAGCACACACTGGAATACCCGAATCAAGTCAGGTTCATGAGAAGGGGGTTTTAAGCCTCTGCCCTGCTGCAGTTCCAATCCAAATTGCCCACCCCCACCCCCCCAGGGCTTCTCTCTGATCAGAGAACAAAATCTCCATGAACTCTAAATCTTGAATTAAGAATCCAAGATCCAGTGGGAATTCTATTTGTTCTGGGATTTCTGGTCTTGGGAAGGAGATGTTACACAGGGTAGGAAAGTGTGGTAAGCACTCAGAACAGAGAAAACAGAGTAAGGCACAGCGCTAGTAAAACTGCTTTGGTTTCAGGCAGGCTTTGACTTCTCATCAAAAAGCAACAGAGAGTAGAACTCTACTCGTTCCAGAAAGGACCGTGGTTCAATGCACCAAGGGCAAAAGGTGATGAGAGTCCTACTCCCAACTAGCAGCTCCGACCCTGGTGCCTGAGACAGCATGCCAAATGCTACCCCCCTTATGTGACGATGCACTAGCCTCTGCTCCTCCTACTTTCTCTACCACTCATCCTCCCTTTTCCAGTCAAGGAAGCAGGGGGAGGGGGAATGAGAATAGAGGTAAGTGGATGGATAGAGGTTGGTGTCCCCTTCCAGTCTGCTGCCTGAGACTATTGCCTCAGTTGGCTTCATGGATGGGTCAGCTCTGTCCGAAAGTTTGCAAAGGCATCCAAAGTTTGATTGTATGCTATGAGATCAGGTAACAGCCAGGGTTAGAGAGTGCCTCAGAAAGAGGGTCTAGCAAGCTTGTTAAGATTCAAGGTACTTTAAAAGGTTGCAAAGCAGCTGTCCCTAGCAGACTGCACTTGCTGCTATAGATAGAACCACAGACCATTTGCCTGACTGTGCTTAAATCTGCAGCATCTTGTCCTGCCAAACTATACAGCCAATTAGCAGACAATTTTACATTAAACAGCAATAAACTATTCCCAAGCTCCCACCATTTTTCTTGCATTATCTAAAATCTATGGTCCAAATAGAAAGTGTAATTAAAAAAATAAATCTACCCACACTAAAAACAACTTGTGGAAAAATTATGGCCGCTTCCTTTTCTGGTTTATAGTTTTTAACCAAGTCTGGACGACTCTGACAAAAAACCTAATGATATAAACATTGTGGGGAAAGGAAGACTACTTAGATGCTATCAAACTCTTCTGTGCTGCATATAGATCTTATTCATTTTTCATAACACAACCTTTTCAGGTTCATATATCATGTCAGAACCTTTATTGGCATAATAGATTTACATAGAAAATATAACACCTTCTACAATTAACTAACCCAATCGACAACCCCTATCATACGTTAAAATCAGATATCGTATCAAAATCTCAACACTTGGGAACCACTGTTGAGGTGTGTCTCTTTATTATCAACTTAATATACTTGGCCAGCACCACTGATAACCCCGCATCCAGCCCATCAAGAATATACTGAGTTTTAACCTGGTCATTCCAGTCCAAATGGGTGTTCAGAATTGGAGTAAGATAGCATGACTGTAGGTTGTGATACAATGGGCAGTAAAATAGCATATGGTAGAGTGTTTCCACACACCCTGACTCACAAGGGCAGAATACCCTCAACAGAAGACCTTCTGAATCTGCCAAACATTTCAGAGGGCGTAGCATTACACCTAGCGAGGGTGGATGCCCTTTTGCTCTTGGTGACATTCCAAAAGATGTAGATACTCAGGCCTCCTTCCAAACATGATGGGAAGCTGAAAATAAAGTGGGGAGCAAACCTTAGAACAGTTATTTTTAACCTTTTTCATCTCATGGCACAGTGACAAGGCACTAAAATTGTCAAGGCACACCATCAATTTTTTTACAATTGACAAGGCACACCATACTGACACCAGGAGCTTGCATCTCCCAGTGGCCCTACTAACAAATGATCCTTCCCCAAACTACTGCGGCACACCTGCAGACCATCCGCAGCACATCAGCGTGCCACAGCACAGTGGTTGAAAATGGCTGCCTTAGAAGCATTTCCATACAGGGTTTGCTGCTCTATATCAGAGCCTTACTTTCAAGGTTCTAAAAGCCTGATCTAAAGTCATCACATCTAATTCATCAAGTGCAAGGTTGATAGAATGAACCTTCTTACTAAAAAGGGCAAGTCCTGGGGGAGGTGCAGAGTCTGACAAGAGACTCCAGGGTAGGCTAGATCCATCTGGAAATGCACTCAACCAAAATCTGAAAACTCTTAGCCAAGCCAGGGTCTCCAGTCTCAAATGACCTGACTCAAACTTTTCAGGTTAATTCACATTCAAATATGCGTCCGGTGCCTTCTTTCAATTACTGCTCCAGTCCTCATCATTACTTTCTGATATTATTGCTAATGATTCTACATGATAAATAGGCCAAGTCCTTTTGCAGAATGTAGGGGGACAGAAAACCTCAAAAAATTTCAGACAAAGAGAAGTACTATAACCAACATATCTAAAGTCTACCAAAATCAAAGGGAAAAAAGGCCACCAATTTGGGACACCATCACTTATTTTTACAACTGACTTGACTTGTAGTAAACAGACATCACCAAATATATTTCTAGCATCTCTAAGGGGTAAGAGCTACCATTCTCCTTCACTCAAGTGGGCTGGACCAGAAAGTGTGGGCATGGGTGCTGTTTGATAGACAGCAGCAGTGGTACCGAGAAAGATGCACAAGAGTGAGAGAAGTCTTGCTTCTCACTTTGTGGTGGGAAATGAACACTGGCAGCAATGGCAACCAAGTATACTGGTAGTCTGCAGGGAGGAAGAGGAAGAAGCAACAGGGCTTCCTTCCCACCTCCAAGCACTGTGCAGCCTCTGAAACACAGTTAAGTTGCCTGGGAGCAAAGTGGCAAGCATGACTGTGGAAGCATCCAAAGTTAAGCAACAGCCATGACAGCTTCTTCATACACACTTGTATCTTTCACAAAAACATTTCAATATATTTATCCTAATTATGAACAGCCTTTTAAAAGGAAGACTTGGGACAAAAAGATGTAGCCAGAAGAAATCTCTCTGCTACAGTTAAAATAATTTAAGCTGTTCAGAACAGTGCATACTGTTTTGCAAACTACAATAGGCACAGAGTGAGTATTGATCTACATTGTTCTATAACTAATTAAAACCTGTCCTGGAGAATCAACTAATGAGTATAATTAGATGGAATGTTTGATAGCATAAAGTTGCTTTGCATACATTTAATTAAACATAAAAAAAATTAAAGCATCAGGTTCCATTTTGCAACCTAGCTAAATGGCATGTGTGTCTGGAAAATCACGAACAAAACAGAAAGTACACTGCAATCATGATATTACAAGTTTATCTTTTCACAGACAGCAAGAGCCATCTTCTTGGCAGCATGCTAACAGTATAGGACTATCGGCTCCCCGGCTGGTTCTGTGCTACGTAGATTGGCCAAGTATGAAACAAATAGCATGTTTTAGTGTTTATGTTAAAATTAATGTTTTAATACTCTGATGTTTCCTACTTACTACTGTAATACACTGTAGTTTTATTATGAAGCTTTGACAGCTGCCTTGGGCTTGTGTTTTGGCATGCAAAAGGTGGGATATAAATTTTTCAAATAAATAGATTTGTGAACAACATATATGATTTTAAAATAAAAGATTGTGAACAACGTATATGACTACTTGCAATCTGCAAGGTGCTTTTTGTAGCCCAGATTGATAATACCTTTTTTTCATTAGAAACTATAATGCCTATCATGGCAGATGGGATGTGTGTCTGGAGGATCTCCCCTCACTATGGAATCACTTTTAGTGATGGTTGGACTATCAGGGTTTATGACTCACCAGAAGAGCATCCCCTAGTGTGAAAGGTAGACCCTCACCACTAAATTGCCCCCAAGAGCAGGGATTTCTTTTTTCCCACAGGAATGAATGTCTACCACCTATTTATATGAGAGAAAATAAACAGGTAGGACTCAACTTGGGAACAACACTAGGGAAGAGGTTAATTTTGGACATATTGAAAGAGCCCCACTGGTAAGATAAAGATAGAATGGGGGTTGGAGGGAAGAGGCCTTTAACCCCTGAAAGGTATGAGATGGTTTCAATAAACACACAGAGTGATTTAGACAAAAAAAGTAAAACAGGCTCCCCCCCCCCCAACCAATATTTGGAAAATACAAAATTTTAGTTATTTTGTTAACTAGTTAACTAACTAGTTATTTTAGTTAACTAACTAATAACAAAATATTAGTTTCCAGCACTAATATGAAATTCAAAGGTTTCTTTCCAGGCAGAGCTCAGGAAAAAGTAGACAGACAAGGTGGATTTTATATTATCAAAGCAAGAGAAAAACATTAGGTGTGACACTAGATAGAAAGTGAACCAAAGCCAAAGTGCATGTTTTACAAGTGTAGGAATGCATTCCATCTCTCAAAAGTAGACTTTCTATCATCAGGTGGTAAAAACTGATCCTTCTCAATTCAAAGTCCCTTTTCTGGATGGCAATTGCAACATTTTCCAAATCGTAACAGTAGCTATGTTTGGTTCATTAGGAAAAAAGTTCACAGTCAAAAGCAGGGCAATGTTTTTAATAGTTTCAGTTTTCAATTGCCGTTTTTCTAGACTTCAGCCCCTCACAGGCACTTTACAGAGCAGATACCAAATCATACAGGGCGTGCAAGTATACTCACTGTTTCTTACTAGTATTTGTTTCTTTGAAAAATTTATATCCTGCCTTTCCCATGCCAAAGCAAAAGCCCAAGGCGGCTTACAAAGCTCCATAATAACTGTATAATGTATCACAACAATAACTAAAAAAAGAAAAAACAACAAAGCATTAAACATTAATTTTAACATTAATCACTAAAACATAAAAATGTTAAAAACAAAGCAAAAACCTAACACACCGTTGAGCCATGGAGGGGGGGGGGAGAAGGTGGAATAAAAATAATTCAGGGAATCAGTGAAGCCACAGCACTATTGCAAAGGTGCAAAGGGCAAACATCCACCAAATGCCAGCCGAAACAGGTATGTTTTGAATGAATCACAACACAAGAGCTAAGAGGCCCTTAGTGAAATCCATGAGCCATACACTCGAATCAATTTTAGGCCCACTGACTAGTCATCAGAAGGCACAGTCCTCAGAAGCTACAGCCACAGCTTTGTTCCTAAAGAGTGCTGTACAAGTTGTCCATCTATGGAATGTTACCCAGCAATCTTTTTTCATTCTTCTGAATGCATGAAGCATGACACAGGCTGAGGGGTGCCTGCCATGACCAGACCATGATTTTGAAATGGGACTTGTCAAGAGGCACTAGATCCAACATGTCTAGAGAAAGGCCACTCTTTTTAATTGCAACACCCACCCACCCCAACTGTAGCAAGGTTTCTCCCAAGTCAGCCTGCTTGACTTTCATCTCATGATAAAATTCCATTGATGACCATACCTTGCTGGCACAGCATATTTGACCCTGTAAACAAAAGCCACTTTCTGGGAGCTTCCTGGCTCTGAGTTGCCCAAATCCCAAACAGCCCAATCCCATCCCAATCCCACACTTTCCTGGGAGTAAGGCCCATTGACTCAGATGGGACTTACTTCTGAATAGACATGCATAGGATTGGGATGAAAGTCATTAGTGACCAGGCTGTCCTCCTCAACTAATCACAGACAGTCATGGTGGAAAAATCCAAGAAAAGGGGCTGAGGGATCTTGAACAGTGGTAGGCAGCAAATCATGCCCTTAATAGCCTTCTAGCACAGTAGCTTAAGGGGGCTAGTAATTCACTGGCACTATTGCTTACAGCATCCAAGCAAGATGAATCATGCATCATCTGTTGTTGTCTGTTCAACAGCCAGCAGGATAAGTTTGCTAGGTTTTCACTAGGAGGCAAGCAGCCCTCTCTCCTTTTTCTACTATGAAAAAAACACCATGAGAAAATGTTTAAAAATATGCTGCCACCTACACTGTCAAATTCTGGGCTTCAATAAATATTTTACAATATCAGATCATAGCTGAAAAAGGGGACCACAGTTGACCAGCCTGCCAATTCCAGCACATTCAAGCAGTTACATGCACACTTGAAGTGCTGAACATATATTCTTCAGGTAATGCTTCCAAGAGCCCTATAAGGTAGGCCAGCATTATCCCCAGTATGTCCACAGGAGGTGTAAGCTAAGCCCACGAAGGAGACCAACTTGTCTACCGGGAAAATTCATAGCAGGGATAAGATTTTAAAGCAGGCATTCACATTTCCTAGCTCAAGTCAAAACAGAATGTTATGAAGAGCTGCCACTGACCCATGTCTCTTTTCCCATTCAACAGTGATGTTCAGTTAAAGAAGATGTGGAACATGACCTCTCTGTGCATCACAAGCATCAATCAACAGAGAGGAGCAAAGATGGGTAACTGAGCAGGAGGACGTTATCAGAGAGGCCGATGCAAGTGTGTGGCAGCCACAGTCCTCATAAAGTCTAGTTTGGCCCTCAACTCCTTAGCTACACAAAAATTTCTAAAGGTGAACTTTAATGTGACTTTCAGTGGATTGCTCTGGAAAGCCCTGAAGGACCATAGGGTGGCATAGGAAGGAAATAAATAACATTATATGAGTAATGTAATCTCTCTTAATATAGAAAATTCTGGAAATTATAGATGCAGACGTACCAGCATGTCCTTATCCCCCTCCAATATATATATATTTTTTTTTGCCAAAAAACTTCCTTTTTTGCGATCAGACCTAAATGAAAATTTAAGCTATGCAGAGGATGGCAACCCACCAGAACACCCTGACCTACCACCCTTTATTCTGTAGCCCTGTTCAGGCATTACCAAACTTGTGGATGCTACACAGTCCATGGAATTGCATACAAAAGTCCTACTCTGACACACCAGTTGAAGTCCCACCCACCCCTTTCCCCAGTGGCAAACACCAAACATAATTTCTCCCTGTGATTGACACACTATAATTCAGGTCCAGAGCTTTCACAGTTCCAATCCCCATCCCAACATTATGTCAAACCCAAAATTCATTTGGCATAATCAGAAGAAGCTGTAAAGAGAAGTGGCCTCTCTCTCAGACCAGGAAATCTGGTAATGGGACCCAAGCACCTTAAACAGGCAACCTTAAACAGCTTGCTGGAGAAGAGAGCTATTGGCCTTTTGGCCAATGTCATATGACACTACCACAACAGATAGCAGGAGAGAGATATTTCAGCTACCAACTCAACAGGTATCCAGTGACCCAAGAGAGGGAATTGGGCTTTATCTGATCCTACAAAAATGCTGGCTGTGGTCACTCATTCTGTTCATGAGTGATAAACTAGTTTATCTGTGCATGAGTGATAAACTAGTTTATCACTCATGCACAGAATGAGCTGCTCTTTCACTGTGCATCCTTACCCACGATTGACCATTAACACATATTTCATTTCCAGAATTATCAGCAGCCTCCCATCCTCTCTCAACCACGGCAATCAATGGGAAACTCACATAGAAATGAAGCACATCCCAACATAATTATAAACCACTAAAGTGTCATTATACAGCAAGAATCAGCTCCCATCAGGAGCCCAAGCTGAGGGTTACAACAGCAAAGTGCATAGCCAAGCAGCAAAAACCTAATGCTGTCCCAGAAGACTGCTTGCCCACACTGAGACTCATAGCTCTGCAAAGACGTCCAAGGCCCTTCATCATTACAAGTCAAACTTTCTCCTGTGGTAAACCCTTATTGATTTCATTGCTCTGCAGCCATTATTCGTTTCCCTGCTGTTTTCCCTGTTGTGTTAAGTAATTCTGCAAAGCTGTAAATCCAAACCACTCCTGAAGCCAAGAGACAGACTCAATAATCTAGGAAATCAAAAGTGCTGAAGACAGACTAAGCCCTCAAAAGAAATCAAGAGCCACTAAGAAGCAGACACTTTATTAATTATTTGCATGAAGGAAAAGGAAAGCATTCAGACAAGGAAAAGAAAGTATTACTATGAACGAATAGTGCTGGTCGAAATCAGTTGTGGAGAAAGGCACATTATAAATAGCATTTATACTCAACAACCCATTAGAGGAAGAAAACATGTACAATTAAATGAGCTCACAAAATGAAGCAAACCACAGATTTATCTTGGATGAAGATGATAACTAGGTTTCTGCTTCTACAAAACAGAAGTGCCAAATTGAGAAGAGTTTTATTGTTAGTCTGAGAAAAAAGTTCTCTATTTTGGAACAAAATTCATTCCTACAAAGCTGTAAGCCTACGTCAGGGGAGGGAAAACTTTCAACTTTAGGGATCCTGGACCTTAAGCAATTGTACAGAAGGGGGAATTTCAGCAGGTGCAGATTGTTATCTCACAAATGACAAGCTGCACCTGCTGAAATTCTCTCTCCTGTGCAATTGTTAAAGTCTCCAGAGGCTTTAGGTTGGGACAAATGTGGCTCAACAGAGGTCCGCAGGACCCGGGCTGAGCCAAATCTGTGGATGGAAAATCCAAAAATCAATAGGCTCAACCTGTATACTTTATACTAATTAAGTATACTAATATACTTTATATTATACTAATACTCCATTTTAGTACCACCAGATAGGTGATGACCAGAAAGCCCTTGCCATAAAGGTGTCCAATTTATACACAGAAAATAAAGTGGGATGGGTAAGAAAAGGAACAGCTATGAAAACAGTAATCCTCACACAGCAAGGAAGTCAAGAGGTTGCACAAACTTTTACTTAGAACATCATGAATGTGTTTGGACCAGCTGCACAGCTCATTTGAACCAAGCAGCTATTACCACAAGACAAAGGGCAAGTTGGTCAATTTCATTTTGCTGTTTTTAACAGGCCGCTGCCTGTTTAATGCCATGCAAGATGAGCATATAATGTATCACAGCTGAATGCATGAGACTATTGAACAAATGCTCAGGCACATGGAAGAACAAGACTTGCTCCTTGGGAGACACAGATTAAGAGGATTGGGCTATTTGCCTGCCTAACTATGTGTGTGGACATTGACACAGCCTGAAGCATCAATGACTTGATAGAGCAGCTCAAACTCTCCCAGAGTGTTTGAAAACTGCTGCAATAGAACTAAGTCCATGTGGGGGCGGGGAGAAGGCAGCAACAAGATCCCCAGGATCGTGTCGCTAAGGGGGCTGCAGGGGCTTGGCTGTACTTACCAAAGCCTCTTGCAGCCTCCCTGGGGTGCAGGAGCCCTGTGCAACTTTCTGAAGGGCTCCCCGAAGCTTCAAATGTGAAAGTTGAGCAATCACGCCCCGCTTCTGCAAAACCAGAAGTTTTCCAGGAATCAGCACATTCCTTCTCATTTGCAGTGGCCATTCGTGTTGAGTCAAATCTGTGTATAACAAGATTTGAACCTGTATTTTATGAAATCTTAAGAATTTTCCATGGTGTTTGCAAGGCAAAAAAAAAATAATGCCTCAATTTAAGTGATTCAAATTGATAGTGGATCCACCTCTGGCCCTGAAACACCGTGATGCTAATGTTTTTCCCTCAGAAGTGGAAGCTAGGCAGTTGAAGAAGATGCTATAGCAACCTGCAGAGGACAGACTTGCAGGATTTCACTATATATAGTGTTTCACTATGATGCAGAGTTCATTTCCAACAATTCTACTGAATTGTCTAATAAAAAAATACAGTGTCAACATTTAATTCAAATGGTCATAGACAAAGATGAAATAAGTCTGCACAATGAATAAGATGACATTCACTTATTCTGCAGCCTACAGCAGGGGCTACATGATGTCAGTCATAACACAAAATCAGATTTTCCTGTAAGGATGTGACTGGAGTTTAAACCTGACCTATAGTATCTGCCTTAGAAGTTGCTAATGTCTTCCAGTTCATCAAATGGACCTACATCACAAAGTACTGGCCCCGTACACACAGGTTAATATATTGCTAAATCAGTAATTCAAAAAACAGACAGATAAAAGGGAAGACAAATGCATCAGAAAATACTGTACCAATTTCACACAAGGCTATCTCACAATTATATAAATTAGCAGATGCAGATGCTTTGAAACATGAACATTTGAAAGCGTATGCAACAGAAAATTAAAATATGAACATAATGAAACAGACTTGTGCCTCACCATATGAGGTGATGTACACAGAAAGGGCTCAAGCACTTTTTCTACACAGAAAAATATCCATGGAGGAAATTAGTCTTGGCTCTTATCAAAACCCTAGAGAGATTTTTCACTAGCTTGTCAGACAAAATCTTCTTATGCCATCCTAGGAGCAGGAAGAGGACTATCATGGTGTAAGAAATGAATTGTCCTGCAAGTTTGCTCCAGAACACAGATGACATAACCAAGAACCATTTATTGCCTGTCACTGTATCTGCTTTTATTGTATTTGACTTCATTATTGTCTGCATTTTTAAGTACAGCTCTCTCACACACACTCATTTCAACTGCAGACAATGCTTTGAACAGTTCACCACATTAGTGCAGAAACCAAGACCTGAACAAGTTTCTGGTCATACTAAAAGCTTAGAAGTAATGTATATTGTCATCTCTACCACCTATCCCCAAAGGAGAGCTCCATGTCCAGCAGGCTGATGAAACTCATTGACATACCAAGTCATATACACTGGACTGTCCTTTTATTGGGCCAAATAGCAAAAGAACAGAAAAGTGGGGGGCTGGCCCTCCTCCCTGGGATAACATCACCCTTTTCTGTTCAGTGTTCTCCCTTGGTGTGGCTCAGCTGGTAATCTGTGTAAGAGAACTTTTCAGTAATTTGGCTAGGGTAGAGTATCCTGTCTCATGCCCTTTACTTCCTGCTAGATTGTGAGCTCAGTCCAGTCTACTAAGGATGGGCTCCGGGCACCTCAGCAGACTACTTTGACCCCTACACCAGGAAGACATAGGGCTACAGATGTCCTCTTGGTGAGCCTTTTCCCAGACAACCATGACTCCTCCACATGGAGCAAGATTTCCCCCTGGGGAGCCTCACCTCTTGCCTCCTTCCTGGCTCCTCCTGTTCTGCTAACTTCCTTCTCTCAGCCCTCTCCAGCTCTTCTCCCTCGCCCCAGAGAAAGCCCCAGTCCCACCCTCCAGCACCCAGCTGCTGTTGGCTGGGAAGTGGCAGGAGTAGGCATCGGTCAATGACAATGCAGGCTGTCACTCAACCAGTTGGGTCGTGCACTCTCCCCACTGTGCCTTGCAGGGGCTCACATATATGAAAAGCATCTGGTAAAGCAGTTGTGTCTATTACGGACCTGGAATTTATGTCCAGTGAGTGGCATGCTGGGCTTTTTTTCTCCCCCCCCCCACCTCTGCTGGCAATGGTAGCTTCAGCAGTGCTTGTAGTGTTAGTAATATTTCCAACAACTGGAGCAGTAACTTTTTAGATTTAACTGGCAGGTTTGTAGATATAATGCTGCTCAGGTGCAAAGCTCAGATGCAATGGAGAATGCTCACTAGCAGCTACTGAAGTCCTGTATTCTTTTGCTGCCCACAGCTGGAATCAGATTTCACTACCCTATATAAATGTGTACAAGGAGTCTAAATCAGGGAACAGATCATCAGACATTGTGCAATGTGTTATTCAATACCCAAAGGGGCCTAAAACTTCTGGAGGAAAGAAGTACACTCTTGTTTATCGGAAAAAAAAAAAATCAAGCAGCAGAACTAAATATCCCCAGAACTGGAAAGAACAGAGCATGTTCATTTTCTCCCCTGGCAGCCACTGCCCTGACAAAACATACTGTCAGAAAGACCTACAATTAAAAAGAAACTTATCTCCTGTCTAAGTAATCCAATTATAGTGAGACAGTTGCTTATAATGCAACAGCATAAATGGAAAGCAAATAGTTTAGTTTAAGAAACAGTTCTCTCCTTGCTCTAAAGAGCAAAATCACTCCAACATAGTGGTTCACAAACCTTTCAACACCAGGACCCACTTTTCAAATGACATCTTATCAAGACCCACCTAGCTTTACGAAACTTTAAAAAAGTGACCTTGGAAGAAATATTTTTATTTTATTTATTTGCAAAAAAACCTTCAATCTATTTCTTAAAATGAGGCTGTCCTAATGAATAGCCTCAAGGCTGGAGGGGCTTAATTATCTGACCTAGCCTTCATCTGCACCCACTACTTACATCAAGGCTTCCTCATCAGGAAGCTGCATGAACCATTCACTAATGAGGCTATACTATACCTCCAAAACTAGAGGTGATAGGGCAAAACGGATGCTATTTTTGGAATCGGCACCCCAAATTCATATCAAACCACCATAAAGTTTGGGAAAAACTTTTCTGACCCTCAATTTTGCAGGCCTGTGTTATCAGGACTTCAAACACTGCTGAAGCTACCACTCCCACCAGCAGTCAACATCAGTGACTTTCCCCATCAATTCCCCATCATTTCCCCATCATTGTTTTATAGTTCAAACAACAGAACCTACCACCCAAACCAATCATTCCAGTCTTCAACCCCAAGTCCATCCTTCTCAAAGAAAGCATCATCTTCTTTCAAATTCAAAAGCAAATAATGCAAAGTACATGATTCAATACACAGATTTTTTTATTTTATACCCAAATACAAAGCATATTTGCTTAAACTGAAATAACCACACTTTGGGTATGTGGTTATTTCTCACACCCAAACCAGTAAACCACACTGCCTTACATTTTCTTGATACGATGCACAGGGGAAGGGGTGTTTGGCAGAACTCCTGCCAACACTGAAGCAATGCACGCCTACACTACAAATCAGTTTTTCTCACAGACATTCCTAGAAATTCTGGAGAACTGTAGCCCCTACAAGGAGAAGGGATGGCTAGTGGTCTACATAGCACTCTTTGGGGAAACCATAACAGACGGGTATGTTGTATGAAATGATAAAAGAAACTCCCTGGTGAAACTCACAAGTAGTGTTTGGCTTTAGAGGTGCCAATTAGGTAAATGAAGTCTCCTTTTTTCCCCCCCAAAGTTAATTTATACCCTGTTCATGCTCAGATGAGTGCATAGATCAGCTTCCATTCTTAAAATTAACACAGAGGCCACTTCTGGTGAAGGTACTCCCATGCCTGGAATAAACTGGGCCTTTGTGAATAACTAAAGGAAGTTTTGTAAGAGGCCTTCAATCTTTTCCCCCAGGAGACAAGACTCTGGTACAAACGATGGAAAGTGCTGAAAGCTCTAACCAGGTAATGGAACAATAGTTCACCTTCTCAAACTGTTCCTCTTGAGGAATCTCATGTGCAACACTGTCACACTGGAAAACAAAAAAAATGCACTTCTAAAACAAATACACTTCAAGCTACTAAAGGTATACAGTATGTTAATGACCATCATCATCTCTATAGTGTCATCAATGCACAGTACTTTTACACAGAGTAAAACAACAGGAACCTGCCCTGAGAGGCAGGAGGCACAGATACTCACATAAGGAAGACAAAGGAAGGAAAAGAAATGGAGGCAATGCTCACTGCATTGTTCACACTGGCATGAACTACACCTCTAAGCTGACACAAGCAGTTACAATCAGGGGAGTTTGGGTCCTTCGTATCACATTACACAGACTACTTTAATCTTATGGCCAAACCAGACATGCACCCAATTGTCCAATACGGACAGATGGAGGGTTGATTCTTTTAACAGAGGGACACAAAGCATGGCAAAACCATAGCAGGAGTTGGCAAACTTCAGTGCTTTGCCCCACCATTGTTTTGATCCCAATCACACCCACCCACCCCCACTTTGCACTATTTTTAGTTGGGGAAAAAACACTCTCATTAAAAACCAATTAAAGATGTGGGGGATCAAAACTGGGGCAAGAACAAAGCCACACAGTTTCATGATGTTTAATGGTCCTTCCTCTTATTATTTACAGCAGTGTTTCTCAAACTGTGGGTTAGAACCCACTAGGTGGGTTGAGAGCCAATTTCAGGTGGGTCACATAGCACCTAACTCAGCTGCAACAGAAAATACAGAGCTGAAAATAAAGGGTACAGGGCTGCTGAGCAAAGGTGGACTCCTCTAACTTGCTAGTCAATATGCTGAGATTACCAATTATTTCAATAAGTAAGTTTCTGCCAATATAGGCAGACCCTGTATCCGTGGATACCATATGCGTGGATTCACTTATCAGTTAATCTTGTCTGTGGTCCCCTCATGTGTGCTGCCTTGCCTCCAGAAGGTCCTCTGAGCCCAACAGAGAAGTCCTTCCACTGGCTCTGCCAGGCTCAAAACTGAGCTGGAGAATTTAAAAAGTCACTTCCATTTTCTCCCTAAAACCGGAGGTGACATTTTTAATGCCTTATAAGGCATTAGGAGGCCCAAGGAAGGCCTTAAGGCAAGCTCCTCTAGCCTTCAGAGGGTGGGGGGCTTTCCCTGGTAATTGCGGTTTCAGTTAACCAATAGGGGGGCAGGTTCTGTTCCAGATACCAGGGGACGCCTGTACTATGTATACCTTTTAAAGTTCTGACATTCCTTTATAGAAATATAAGAAAAAAACTACAGAGAGCTGAATGGCTTTTTCCCCCCAACTTCTTAACCTCTACAGAAGATAGCAGCCAAACAATAAAGCACATTGTATATTCAAAAAACAAGGCATATACAGAGTAGAACTTTGTATTTAGCGGCCTCCCTTTAGTGAACAGCAAAGTAAAGTATCAAACAAAATAAGAAGACCCAACCTCTGCAACTGTATCTCTATGGTTTCCTTTTCCAGAAAAGAAAAAAGAAAAAAAAAGAACAAATTTGACTGCAGTTTCAGCTGAGGATGTAAAGTATTTCCAATTAATTGCTGCATGCAACTATGCTTTGCAGTGAGAAAGAGCAGCACAATGGTAAATTTACACAGTCAGTGAAAACAGGCAGTGATGGGCAAATTAAGCAATGCCAAGCAATGCCATTTTCCAGGAGTATATCACAAACAATACGTTTCAACAAAATGGGCTAATTCTAATTAGAGCTGAAATTCTGAGTACTGTATGCCTGAGGATAAGAAAGCTTAGAATAATGGGAACACATCAAAAGAAGAAGGCTTAAGGCCTTGGCTTCATGCTTGGTGCATCCATATTTGCTTTTTTTTATTTTAACATTAACAACAGCCAAATCAAACCCCCCCCCATCCAAATCATGGCAAAGAGGTGGAGTTTTAACCTACCCCCATGTCACATTTCAAATCTATTTCATCTCCACCCTCAGAACTGCCAATTGCCAAGGGGACGCAAGTTCCATTAACAGAAATTAGAGTGCGTGTGTCCCCTGCCAAGTGATAAATTCTAACCCAGATTAAGACCATGGTGACGGGTAGGGTGAATCCTCTCCTACCACTGCAAACCTACTCCATAGGGCCCCTAATTCAACTGCTATTAACAAACTCAGAAGTGCTAAGCCTATATTTCCTATAATCTGATCCTCAGCATCTTAGAAAAGGACAACTAAAGCAGACATAGTTCAGGTTTATGTAATTATGAATTAAGTGAGAAAGTAAAATTCTTCTGTCTTATACACATTCTTCATAGTATGGTCACTCAATGAAACGAACTGGCTGCAGGTTCAGGACAGACAAAAGGAAAATGATTTCCTCATATTATTAACTTACAGAGTCCACTGCCATAAGATATGGTAATACATTAGGGCCGAATCCTAAATTTCCTGAGCGCCAGTGCTGAGCTCCCATGCCATCACTGGGTGAAGCATGTCCACGGCACCTGAGATGCTGTGTGTGGAGATGCCATGGGACTACCCAAAGGAATGTCCCGCTGCTGGGCAGCAGTGCGGGTTTTTGGGTGGGGGTAGACATTCTGGGGTGGGGGGAAGCAGGGTAGGGGGACTGACCAGCCTGGGAGGGGGTGGGACCAACAGAAAGATCCTATCCTCCATGTCATGCTGCAAAGTCTGACATGGAAGTTCTCCAATCTGAGCTGGCAAAACAGCTGGCGAAGACCTGTGTAGCCCATTGCAGGGCCTGCACCCTTGCTCAGGGGGAGGGGGAAGAGACCTCCCAGTGGTCTCTCTGGAGCCGCAGGATACAGCGGTCACCATTTTGGCACTGCTGCACACAGTGGCTCCACTGGGGATAGGATTGGGCTGTTAGATCACAAGCCTATGCTTGTCCACTCAGAAGCAAGTCCCATAGTCTTCAACGGGGTTTACTCTCAGGAATGTGTGCATAAGATTGCAGATTTAGGCCCAAATCCTAACCAACTTTCCCACACTGACACAGCTGTGCCAATGGGACATATGTTGCAACCTGCAGTTGGGGTCATGGAGGCCTACTCAAGGTAAGAAAATATTTGTTCTCTTACCCCAGGGCTGCAATGCCCTTATCTCGGTGCTGGAAAGTTGGTTAGGATTGTGCCCTTAGTTTCTTAAAACGGACTGGACAAGTTTCTTAAAAGGGACTGGAGAACAGATCTAATAATAGCTACTACTCAAGTCAGCTAAATGGAACCTCCATGTTCAGAGATAGTATACTTTAATACCAGTTGCTGGAGGACAAACAGAGCAGGGCTGTTGCCTTCATGCCCTTAAATATACAGTACATTTCCCAAAAGCATCTGGTATGTCACTGTGGAAGCAGAACGCCTCAATCCATCAGTGATCTCCTTATGTCCACAAATGTTCATTTTTCTTTACAATATTCATGCCGTGTACAAACAACAATGCACTGATAATGCTAACAAGTGCTCCAAACCAACTTAAGAGGTAAGGCCAGGCAATTCTCCCACTCTTTTTAAAATGGAGACATTAGATGACTATATAAGAAGTCCTATATCAACATTTAAAACATCTAGCAGCACAAATCACCACATTTATTCATAAGAAAGTCTCACTGAACTTAGTGGGACATACTGCCTGGTGAGCAGGTTTAGGATTGCAGACATACTGTACTTCACAAAAATTAAGCCCTTTTAAAATTAAGTCTTTTTTAACCTCTGCCTCCATATAAACACAGATAGGGCCGCTGCTGAATGATCTTGCTGAACACACAAGTTCTCAACTTGTGCACCCAGTAATTCATTTAACAACTGGAAGTTTAGGCTTAACTGACTGAGCAAAGTCATTGAAATCAAGGAGACACAGACGTGCTTGAAAAAATACACTACACCCAGGATTTTTTTAAATTGATACTTAAACCAAAAACTTTCACCTGCTTGGAAGAACCAGCTCCCTTAAGTTGTTCAGATATACCTGACATATTAGAATGAGCTCAATTATACTTTGGAAAATTGAATTGTTGACAACTGCCAAATGCCCACAGAAAAAGGATATCAGTAACTGCTGTTCTAGTGAATTAGGGCCAATTCTCTGCAGGGTGAATCATTTTCAAAGACAGAGCTGTTCAGTCATAATTTGCCAAGCAACTCTGCTGCGTAAAGCACTTGTCAAATAATGCTTGTTTACAAATAAACCTCCTAACAGTACCTAGTGGCCATTAGTGAATAAACCAAGGTCCACCTCCAGACCTCATTCAACAACAGCTCATCTGCCTTCACATATTCAAAGGGCAAGATCAGAGGCTGAAAAGAGGTGAGCAGGCAGGGTGAGAGTACACCCCAATCCTGTCTACTTACAACACACTCAGAAGAGCCCAATTCTATGCATTACAGTCAATGGGGCTTACTCCCAGGAAAGTGAGTACCATATAGGATTGCAGCCTTAATCAGTATTTTCCTATCTTCCTCTGCCTGCCTCCAAATTTCACTATACAATTTCAAGTTAACAATCTGCTCAGTTCCACAAGTCATTTCTGTAGTGCACATTTGACTTTGTAGGATGTTACCTGCATTTATATAATTTTGCTCCATTAATTAAATACCAGGATGGCATAACTGAAAAGGTTTTACATAAAAGGTATGGACTTCAGTACACTGGGTCCTAATGAAGTGTTCAGCAAAATTATCTACTACAGCAGCTCTGAGAGTTCCTCAGAGATTAAATTTTTCTTTAACACTGCACTATGATGAACACACAGAAACTTTGGTTTATTGTATGCTGAGTACACACACAAACACACACACAACCTTTTTAGGTAAAGTGAGCCTTTTTCACTGGATGATTTCAGTTAACAAATAGTGGAGGTCCATATTCATTGTAAGAGAGACACCAGTTAAGACTCTCTTCATATGTCTTTGTAAGAGAAAGACACCTGTTGCTGACACATACTGCACAGGGCAAAGCTACAATTTTAATCAAGTATTGACTGTCAAGGTACAAATATGCTCAGTTTGGAACTATAATTTTGTCAGTTCCTCTTTCTGAGAGTGTTCCATAAAGTCTTGCACTTAGAAATACACCTCACTATATGCTTGGAATATCTACTGCTTTATTCAAATGTCACAACAATTACTTCATTTTTTTTATTATTTTTCAAATTTTTATACTCCCCTTCCTCCAAAGAGTTCAGGGTGATGTACACAGTTCCTTCCCTCCTTCTGTGCTCACAGCAACCCTGAAATGTAGGTGAAGCTGACTGGCCCAAAGTCACCCAGGAAGCTTCATGGCTGAGCAGGGATTTGAACCTGGATCTTCCAACTCCCAAACCAATACACATCTTAGTTCTCAGGAAGCTCAGGAATTAAGGAAGTTAAACTTTTGCATTATGTCTGCACTGGCGAACCAAGGTTTGTTTGCAGGCTTCTCCAATGTTTGAAATCTTTCTGTTTGGGGACTGGAGCACACTTCCAGTTTTCACACAAAAACTGGAAATGCGTTCTAGTGCCCGAACAGAGAGATTTCAAACATCAGGGAGGCCCAGAGGCCAGCAGGACCCCCAGGTAAGGGCGAAAGCCACTGGGTTCCTGCAGCACCACAATCACTGCAGCACCATCGAGACACCATTTACGGGGCCACTCTCCTTAAGGGAATGGCCCAGTTTTGGTTCCCAATGGTAGGTTGCAACCCACCACTTTGAGAATTACTGCCCTAGTCTAGGACAAAATGCCATATAAATGTATACAGAATTAGACTCCTAGCCATCCCAGACCTTCATACAACTTTATTTTTCAGAAGTTAAGATTATTCAAACTTTTGAAGACATTCTTTTTAAACCATTCTCCTCAGGTTGTATACTTGCAAGCTTTAGTTTGAAATTACCTCCCACCATAGGCTTAAAATGCAGTTACATTTTACTCTTTGAATATCGTGCCATGCTTTATAACACCAAGCCTAACAGTTTATCATTAACTTCAGTTTAAGGAATATCATTTAAAAAAAAAAAAAAAACTCAAAAGCCTGTTAACAAAACTGAAACCCTTGCAAGGCTTTTTCAGCTTTGTTGACAGGGGTTCACATTTTTTTAAAAAAGCTATTCTCAAAGCTTGAGATAGATGACCTGACTGATAGTCTTACACATCATAACTGGTATGTCTTTATGCGCTGGCTTTGAAACAAAAATCAAATTTACGACTGTTAGCAACTATCAGCCAAATACCATATCCAGCTTTCACGTCACAAAATTACTCAGGAAAAAAAGACGGGAACAACCGTTTCCATCCTATTTTCCTCATCCTATCTTGCTATATTTGAACCCAAGATCAAATAAAGAGTCAGTCATCTCAGAAACTGTAATTCATCAGAAAAAGGTACAAATTGTTCTTGCTGTCAAATGTCAGGTTTATGTTGGTTCCCTCACCACAGCCTCAAGAATTTTAGGTTCTTCGGGGGGGGGGGGGGAGAACCCACTGCATAACAAAGAAAGACGTGGGGGATATTTAATTCCTCACAACACAATCAATGATATCTATTTTGATTAAAAGATGCTATAAAAATACCTAGAATTATGAGCATCTTTTTAGTGCTTATAGTCAAACTAACAATATACAGGAACTGAACAAATAGGTCATTTTACAGTTTTCTTCAAAACAACAATGGATTATAAGATGCAGTTCATGCTGTTCCTTTAACCTTCACTAAAACAACAAGAATTATGGCGCATCTAATTTAGGTTGAAGATTTGTGGGAGGGGGGACAGATAATAAAGTAGTAGCACAGCTCTAAACAGGGCTGGAAATCCTAAGCAAGGCCCACATGCCACAGTCCAAAGGAAAACTACTAGCCATCCACACTAATCTAGTATGCATTTTGCCCAGTTTAGCAAGAAGAAAGATGAACAGGCAGGCAACCTCCCAGTTGCATACAAGGCTTCCCTGGGATCCTAACTTTGAAAAGCGTATGTGCCTTCTTTTCCAAAACATCACAGCCCACAGAATCTAAAGGAAAGCACTTCTTACCCCAGCATCATCCACTGCACAAGTCCAAAATCCACAGTGAACCTTGTATCTTAAATGTGAAGATGATAACCTAAATAAAACAGAGAGCAAAGAGGTTCTTCTATAGACTTTCCCCCTTGCCCTGCTATGGTTACCCTGATCATGGAAACAAGCTGGAGAGAGTAAAGTAAATGGTGGAAGCGGTATATCACAGACAACACGGGTCCTAAGCCACTTTCACAATGCCTTTTCCCCTTGTGGACTGTAGCTACCATCCCCTGCACAGTACTCACAATTAGAAGTTATTTTGAATCCACTCATACAAAAGATCAAGAAAAAGTCTCCCCCTTAACCTTTAGGTTTTGCCCTTAAAAAGAAAAATAAACTTGGCCCTGCTCCAATATTTTAGTGTTAACTCCTCCACAAGGGTGTTAGGTTGCAATCCTAACCACATTTACCTGGGATTAAGACCACTGACCATAATGGGACTTACTTCTAAGTAGACATGCATAGGATTGGGTTGTGCTACCCATCCATAACAGCAAAACAAATCTGTAACAGCTAAAAACAATGGTCTTGTGTCATCAAAAAATTTAGCATTGTAAAATAACCTTTCCTAGTGAACTGCAGTTCACAAAAGCCAATGCTAATACAATGTATTAGTCATTGTAGCATCTCCGCTAGTTTTAACTACATGTAGGAATTGAAGAGATGAGGCCATTCTTGGCATTCAAGAAACAAAGCAGAGGAGAAAAGCTTCACCAGCTAAGTTCCTGCCTGTCAGGACAAAACAGAAGCCAGGCAGGTAAGGTGGCAATTCTGTCTACCACCCAGGCTGTCAGGATGATAAAAGAGCAGTAGAGGATAACTAATAGGATGAAAAGCTGTGGGAAGAACATGACTGGCCCTTAAAGCAGGAAGGAGTTGCTAGAATGATGAAGGGGCAGCAAGAGGGAGAAGGGCAAAGCTCCATATGTGCCAGGGTTCTGTTCCAGCACCTGCCTTCAAAGCCAAAGCCTGAAACATAGATCACAAACAAGGAT
This sequence comes from Tiliqua scincoides, assembly GCF_035046505.1. Lineage (NCBI taxonomy): Eukaryota > Metazoa > Chordata > Lepidosauria > Squamata > Scincidae > Tiliqua > Tiliqua scincoides. The sequence continues at coordinate 72,719,870 of NC_089825.1, forward strand.
GAATGTGCCCACTGAGCAGGTGCAGAGTGCACTCCACTCACTGCTGAATAGTCGGAGAAGTAGGGTGGGTGAGGAGGCAGGTAAGACAGAGCCTCCCCACTAGAATCCTTCGAAAAGCACCCACAGCAGAGAATTACATGCAGAGAGAGGAGGAAGGGAGTGCAGAGAGGGGGGGGTTGTGGGTGCTTGGGCACCTCACATGGCAGTGGTACTTGTCAAAGGACTCTGGTGCAGAGGCTGTGCCCTCACCTGCCTCCTCACCCACCGCAGGACCCTGGAATAACTGCAGAAAAATCCCACACATCAGGACTGAAGAGAAAAGAGCACATCGTTTGCAGAAACACTTGAACCCCGAGATCTCTTTCCACCTAGAAATTACGCATTAGAGGACAGAACTATGCGCAGGGATGCCCACAGAAGCAGCAGCAGTCTGGGAAGCTGGTCGCCTGCAACTGCAGCCGGGGAGCACATGGAGGCCCCGAGCTGAGAGCCCAATCCTCTGCATGTCTACTCAGAAGTAAATCCCATTATAGTTAATAGGGCTCCCTCCCAGGAAAGTGTGCACAGGATTGCAGCCTTGGAGCCCCATCCTATGCATGTCTACTCAGAAATAAGTCCCATTGTAGTCAATGGGTTTCTCCCAGGAAAGTATGGTTAGGATGGCAGCCTTAAAGCCCAATCCTATGCACGTCTACTCCGAAGAAAGTTCTATTATAATCAATGGGGTTTCTCCCAGGAAAGTAGGAGAGCAGCCTTAAAGCCCAATCCTGTGCATGTCTACTCAGAAGTAAGTCCCATTATAGTCCATGGGGCTTCCTCCCAGGAAAATGGGGACAGGACTGCAGCCGGAGACAGCAGCCCCTGGCCAGGACGCGAGGGAGCGGGGCTGACTCCGCACCGTCCCCCGCCTGCGTGCCAAACACCCCCAGCCAAGCCGGCTCTCCTCGCCGTGCGCCCGTCCCGCCGCGCTCTCACCTTCGCTCCCGGCCGCGCCGCCCAGCCCGCTTCGCAGCGCCCCGCCGGGCAGGAGCAGCAGCGGCAACAGCACCACCAGAGGAGGCGGAAGCGGGCTGCAGGCGCCGAGCATCCTCGTCCTCGCCGCCGCCTTTCCCCGCTTGGGAGCCGCTCGCTGCAGCTGCGGCTGTGCTGCTCGCCTGCCCTACCCGGTCCCGCCGGGGACGCTGCGCACCGCGGCCCTGCTGGCGTCGCCCGCCCGGAGCCCCCTCAAGCGGCAGCAGCGGAGCGGCGGCGGGAGTGCGGCAGCCTCGCTGCACCAGCAGCAGCCCCACGCGCCTCGCTCGCTCGCTCGCCGCGGCCACCAGCCACCGCCACCTCCTCCGTCTCTTGGCCGCCGCGCAGCCACCAGCCATGCTGGGAGGAGCCGGGCGGGGAAAGCCCGCCCCCTCCACAGCCCGCGCTCCCCAGGGGCGCCGCTGAACGGCACGAGTTAATGGCGCTCAGAAACACCGCAGGTGCCTCATTAGTGGCGTTATTGGTGAAGGCTGCAGTCCTGTCCACGCTTCAGGGACGTGCAGTGCGGTGAGGCAGTGCCTCCCCACTGGAGTCCTTTGAAAAGCGCTGCCAGGCGTCGTGTGAGGTGCCCAAGCACCCACAACCCACGCGCACCGATTGGGCACCTCACAGGACGGCTGGCAGCCCTTTGCAAAGGACTCCAGTGGGGAGGCACTGCCTCCCCACCCACCGCACTGCACGTTCCTGTCAAACTTACTTACTCCCTTGACTATCATGGGACTTACTTCTGAGTAGACATGCATAGGATTGGGCTTTCAGGGCCCAATCCTATACAGTTTTCCAGTGCTGGTGTCACTGTGCCAGTGGGGCATGCACTTCATCCTGTGGTGAGGAGGCAGTCACAGAGGTCTCCTCAAAGTATGCAAATGTTTGTTCCCTTACCTCGGGATTGCATTTCGGTTGCACTGGTGCTGGGAAGTTGAATAGAATTGGACCCACCGTCATCACACAAGTTATAATCATCCTCATGTCTAAAATTTAGACTGGGCGCAAGACCGAGTGAGGGCACAATCCTAACCAGGTACACTCAGAAGGGAGTCCTAGTTTGTTCAATGGGGCTTACTCTCAGGAAAGTGTGGTTAGGATTGCAGCCTGAGAAAGACTTGCCACCTAGCACAGCAGAGGCAAGATTCAAAGAGATTTTGGGGCACCTATCAGAGTTTGGGTACTAACCAGCTTCCACCCAGGGCTGGCATAAGACAGAGTGACCAGACATCCTCTTTTGTGGTGTCCTGACCCTACCCGCTACTTCTACAACTACCTTACTGCAGCTTCCACTGCCTCAGCGCCTGCCATTATATAGTGGCACTGACCTAGCTGGAGGGGGGAGGGGGTCAGCGGGTGCGAGTGCTCCCAAGCAGCATAGCTGGGAGTACCCACCCAGCCATGCTGCCCTGAGGATCACCCATACCCCCTGCCTCCCTGGCCCTCAAGTCCTCCATGAGTCATGTAACGGGGGCTGCACCTCCAGGCTTGCCCCAGGGCAGCACAGTGGCCAGGGCCACCACTGGCACATATTGGCTGATGGGTTCTGAGCTGTCTGTGACAGATCAGGAGAGAGATCTTGGGGTGGTGGTGGACAGGTCGATGAAAGTGTCGACCCAATGTGCGGCGGCAGTGAAGAAGGCCAATTCTATGCTTGGGATCATTAGGAAGGGTATTGAGAACAAAACGGTTAGTATTATAATGCCGTTGTACAAATCTATGGTAAGGCCACACCTGGAGTATTGTGTCCAGTTCTGGTCGCCGCATCTCAAAAAAGACATAGTGGAAATGGAAAAGGTGCAAAAGAGAGCGACTAAGATGATTACGGGGCTGGGGCACCTTCCTTATGAGGAAAGGCTACGGCGTTTGGGCCTCTTCAGCCTAGAAAAGAGACGCTTGAGGGGGGACATGATTGAGACATACAAAATTATGCAGGGGATGGACAGAGTGGATAGGGAGATGCTCTTTACACTCTCACATAATACCAGAACCAGGGGACATCCACTAAAATTGAGTGTTGGGCGGGTTAGGACAGACAAAAGAAAATATTTCTTTACTCAGCGTGTGGTTGGTCTGTGGAACTCCTTGCCACAGGATGTGGTGCTGGCGTCTAGCCTAGACGCCTTTAAAAGGGGATTGGACGAGTTTCTGGAGGAAAAATCCATTATGGGGTACAAGCCATGATGTGTATGCGCAACCTCCTGATTTTAGGAATGGGTTAAGTCAGAATGCCAGAGGTAGGGGAGAGCACCAGGATGAGGTCTCTTGTTATCTGGTGTGCTCCCTGGGGCATTTGGTGGGCCGCTGTGAGATACAGGAAGCTGGACTAGATGGGCCTATGGCCTGATCCAGTGGGGCTGTTCTTATGTTCTTATGTTACTCTCATCCCAACCACTGCCATCCTCCAGTACTGAAATGTGAGGTGGGGCAAGAAGATCAATGGCAACAAGAAAGAAGAGAAAGCAAAAAGAGGAACCCCATGACAGAGGTGGTCCAGGTGGATCTTCTGCCTGAATTGGTGCTGGCCATACCAGTATGCATGACAGGTAGTTCACTCCCTTTTTCCTTGCATGCATGTGTTAGTGCACATCCCACCACTGCTGATGCAGGCTGCAATCCTATCCACACTTACCAGAGAGTAAGACTATAATGGGGCTTACTTCTGACCAGACAGGTATAGGATTGGGCTAGCAGCCACCACTGCTTCCTCCTCATCACTTGCTCAGCTGTTTAAAGAAGCAGTCAGACAGGCAAAGAGAGGGGAGGGGAACAGAACAGAATGCAGCAAAGACATCCAGAGGCTCCTCCACACTTTCTTCTTACCTTTATTTTGATCAATCTGTTCACCACTACCTCATAGAATCATAGAGTTGGAAGAGACCGATAAGATCTTTAAGTTCATTCTCATGTCAGTGCAGGCTGCCCAAAACAGCAGCATTCACAATAGACAGCTATCCAGTTCCTGCTTAAAGACCTCCAGTGATCAAGAGTTAATTGTTCCACTGTAAAACAGTTCTTACTATCAGAAAGTTCTTAACATTTAATCAAAATCTCCCTTGTTGTAATTAATCTCCCAATAATTCCAATAACCTCCCAATTATCCTAGCAAGACTTGTTCTTCAGAAACCAATGCTAACTCTTAGCAATCACCATCCTTCTTTCTAAATGTTCTCAGACAGACTGCTAAATGATTTACTCCTGCACATTCCCAGATATCAATATCTACATAGCCATTCATCCATTTCCAGTATTCATTGTTCCCTTTGAGCTCCACAGCCTCTGCTGGAAGTATTGACAAAAGAACAACATGCATACCCAATCCTTTCACCTTCAAGATCTTCATAGTCCTTTACAATTTGTGTGAGATTGTCCCTGGCAGTGTTGTCCCTGTGCCCCTGGCAGTCACATGAATCAGCAGGAAGGGGTAATAGTTGATAGGCTTGATGAGCCTCTCTGCCAAATCTCTGATTTTGCCCCAGGAAGACAGCGCACCTCTTGAGTTAACTTGTTAGGTCAGCATGGTAGCTTCCATTTCTTTCAGCAGGAAGTCTACAACCACCACTACACAAATCCTCCTCTCTGTTGGGAAAGTGATTGCTTGATTTCAGGGCCACAGAAGACTTTGTCACAGGGTTTTGTCCTTTGGGTAACATTCCTCCATAGCTTGCCTATGTAACTATCTTCCTCCTTAATGGAAACCATTTCAGAAAATGGACTAAACTACATGCTGCATTTGGCACTGCATGTTTGTTTTTTAAATATAAATAAGCAGCCATGGGGGTGGAGGACTGATAAGAATTGGAATGTGGTGGAGAGGAAGTTTTCAACTTAAATTGGCATTAATCCCAAAAGGAAAAGTTCCATTGGTGCCTTCATCCTGTCTCCCAGTTTGGCTAACCAAAGCAAGCCCAAAGGGAAAACATTAAGTCAACAGCAGTCTCTCACTGTAATTCCCACCAACTGGTATTCAGGAATATAATGCCTCTGGTCATGGATGTTCCAAAAAGTAATCAGTTTGGACAATATTGTTTGCCAGTCCTGCCCACCACATGACTGAATGTGAGGGCATGCATGTGCCACCTTCCTTACCTGGCTGGTGATTTCTCTGCACATACTTACATGTTGCCGGGCAGATAATCCATACCACCATGCAATTCTAACAGCACGCTATCACGCCAGTTCAGAAAATCCTCCTCCTCCACCACCCACTATGTGAGTATGTGGAGCAGAATAGTGAACTGGTTGGAAATAGGACATGCATGCCCTTGTTTCTAATTGCGCACCAGATCAGGCTGGTTGGGCATACTGCCTACCTTGCAGACCAATCCTAAAGGCAGTGGCACCAAGTGTGCCAAAGCAGCTACCCCTGAATCCCGTTGGCCCTGCAGCAGTCACCAGAGGTCTCCTTGGGGCAGGGGTCGGCAACCTGAGGCTCTAGAGCCGCATGTGGCTCTTTCAGCTGTCTGCTGTGGCTCCTCCAGGTGAAAGTGGCAAAGAGTGTGACAGGAGGCACCTGTGTTGGGAGTGCAGGCTGCTTCCCTCTGCCCCCTGAGCCCACTGCCCTCCTCTCCCTTCACCCCCACCTGCCCCACATTGGTTTCCCTTTTCAATTTTGCCTGCTCTGCAGGCGCAAGGTCCCTGTTTTTCCCTTCCCCAACTCTCCAGCAGGCTCAGCCAATCAGCATCCAGCAGGCTCCTGGCTTTTTCTGTTGGAATGGCTCAGGGCCCTTCAGCCGACCACCAGCCAATCCTGAGCCGCCCTCCTCCTCAGCCATTGCTAGCCCTTGCAGCCTGCCTTTCCCTGAGCAGGTCCCTACTCAGTGCAAGGAGAGGCTTTTCCTCCACAGCAGAGGAGACATCCTGTGTGTTTACTCAGTAGTAAGCCCCATTACAGTGGATGAAGCTTGCTCCCAGGAAAGGGTGCCTGGGATTGCAGTGGTGGAGCCTGCTCCTATGCGTGTCTACTCAGTTGTAAGCCCCATTACAGAGGATGAAGCTTACTCCCAGGAAAGGGTGCCTGGGATGGCAGCCTTGAAGCCTGCTCAAGGCCAAGCACAAGGACGGGTGAGTGGGAGCCCGCGCAGGTCTGTTCCAGAGTAAGCCCTGATGTAGTCCCTGGGCTACTCCCAGGAAGGTGTGGAGGGCTGTATCCTCAGCCTCCTCCTGTGCAGGTCTACTCACAAGTAAGCCCTGCTGTAGTCAGTGGGGCTTCCTCCCAGGAAAGTGTGGAGAGGGCTGCAGCCTGAGAGCTCCAACCAACTTTCTGCTCAGAAGTCCCATTGTAGCCAATGGGGCTTACTCCCAGGATAGTGTGGAGAGGGTTGCAGCCTGAGGGAGGGAGGACAGGGCAGGGCAGAAGCTGGCCTGTGGTTACCCCCCCCCCCCCAGCTCTGGCTTTTTCTCTGAAGTCTGTGTCCTTTTTTCCTTCCAGCAGGGTGCCTCTGGAAGGTGGGGGGAGTTCTTTAGTATCCATGTAAGATAAGCAGATGTCATAACCACCATATGTATTGGAATCCTGGAAGATCTGGTGAGGAGTCAGCAGTGGCCCCTTTAAGGGTAAGGCCTGGGCATCCAGCAGAGTGTGCTGCACAGCTGCAGCCACTTGAAGGCAATAGGGCCCTCAGGGATATAAGGAGCACCTGAGGAAGGGGGTGTGGGTTGTAGAAGGAGTGTAGGTTGGAGGTAGGAGAGGAGACTGACTTGGCTTATTGGCTTTGACTTGGATACTCTGACTGATTTGACTGACTTACTTTGGAATCTGACCTTGGACTGTGACTTGGCTTATTGACTTTGGACTCTGCCCTGGATGCTCTGACTGACTTTGTGACTAATGGACTGCTGGAGACACTGGAGTTTGGTGTGTGGCTGCTATGCCCAAGATCTGCTGAGGACCCAGGGTCTGCTGTAGTGGTGGGAGGTGAGAGGACCTCTGCAGGTTGAACAGGCAAGCTACCCTGGAGGTGGGGTCCAGCAGGACTGCAGGGCAGAACCAGGGTCATTTGTTGGGGGAAAGAAGGGGAGCTAATTTGCTTAAAGTGGGCCTAATTCTCCAGGCAGAGAATGGCCTTGGAATCAGGCAAAACACCATAGAGGACCAGGTGTCTGAAAACACAGGACAAGAATGTATGACAAAACTAACTAAAAGCTACAAGAGGGGGCTACACTATTAAAATGGGACCTATAAGAGCATAAAGGTGAAAAAAAAAACTGTATATGCAGTACTATCTTCATTTTAGATGTCAAAAGGGTTTTGTGGCTCCTGAGGTTTTTTTTCCTCCGGAAAATGGGTCCAAATGGCTCTTTGAGTGTTTAAGGTTGCCGACCCCTCCCTTGGGGGAAGAGGACTTTAGTCCCCTTCCTCCAGGAAAAGCCCCAAGCCCTGAAATGGGGCTTCTCAAGTCTACGCCAGCAATTCTTTTGACCTGACACAGAGTTCAAAATCCAGCTGAGCTCTGCTTCACCAGTCCCACCCTCTCCCACCATGTTTCCTTCCCCCACCCTGACCTCTCCCCGCCTTCCCCCTACCCTGGAACATCTCCCCCAACCCCTGAGACCCTCACCATTGCCTGGAGCTTTTACCTAACTCCGGCCAGAGTCCAGCTGGTGCTGGGCTCCAGCACCTTATGGCACATTCACAACACCCAATGCCAGTGGTACACTCATACTACTGGCGCTAAAGAACTCAGGATTGGGCTCTTAGCCCAAAACTAATCTCTTTTGAGGAACCCATGCATTTGTCTACATCTCTTTTAAAGCCACATAAGCTTGTGGTCATCATCACAGCTTGTAACAGTGAATTCCATAAATCAATTGTTTTGTGCAAAGTACAGGTTGAGACTCATTATTCTAGTGGCTTCCAAGCATTCACTTGGATGGCAAAAAGCTAACTATAGCAAATCAATTTAAACAACAAAGTTTCTTTGCTCAGGTGATTTAAAACAGCCTTGCTGACCTTTGTGATGTAAGATAAGGGTCATTAAGAAGACAATCCATCAATCAGCTCCTCCTCCGAGGGCTTACAAAGGTGCTTCATTCAGCCCCTCCCTTCACCAATGCAAAGTAATCACCTTTCTTTCAAGTGTTGGGGGGGAAGGGAGGGGTCCACTGGAGAGAAGGATTGATAGATTGTCAGCCAGCTGCCCTCTCTCTCATTAAGGAGGCTATTGTTAAAGGATTGTTCAGTTATTTAAACTGATTTTAAAGGGGTGCATTTTCCCCTTCTCCAGGAATTGGCACATTCCTTCTCATTTGCAGGGGCCATTCATGTTGAGTCAAATCTGTGTATAAAAAATCAGTGTATAAATAGTCTGGACCTGTACTTTCTTTTGTCTGGCCTGAATCCACTGCCAGTTAATTTTATACCAGAATGGCCTTATCCTGATAAGTTCAACTTTTCTGAATGACTAAGGGCCCAATCATATCAAACTTTGCAGCGTCAATGCAGCCTTGATGTAAAGGAACATATGTTCCCTTTCCTTGACCTCACCTCTATAATTATTCCCCCCACCCCTCACTGCAGAATGCAGTCTATACCCTATTGGTACTGCTGCATCAGTGTTGGAAAGCAGGATAGAATTGGGGCTGTGAATTGTGCCTTTTTATCACTCAAACTCTGACTGGGAACATTGGTTTGTTTGTACAACATAATTTGACCTCGTATCTCTAAATATGCTACGGTAAATGTCCTATACATTTACAGCAATGCATTCGGTCTTAACATAATTTAAAGCATGTTTCAGATTTGGAACATCTAAATGGATTAAGCTTCTGACCCTCCTACACCACCTTCTCCTTGACTGTCTTTAAAAAAAAAAAAAAAGATTGATATCTAAGCCTTATCACTTCACAGTATCTGGGTTTTTCAAGATCAAATGTTCATGTTAATTTCTTTTTTATTACCTATGAAAACAAGAACTTCACGTAGTGAGCTGCATTCTCAAGATCTCTTTGTGTGAATTGGTTATTCTTTAATGTGGCTGTAATATACTCCACTAATTTTTACTACTAAAATGTTAAACAAATCATAATATCCAAAGCCTTGCTTGCTTCAGATTACAGAGTATTTCACTGCAGTGTTTCACATATTTCACTGCAGTGTTTCACATCTTTTTCTGGATTCCCTGGAAATGAGCACAGGTTAGGGCTGAGTGGAAAGTTCTCAGGTGAACTTTGGAAGCATGAAAGGGGGGAGTTCTGATGTTTGAAATCAAATGATAGCATCAATTATGTCATTATGTTTATTTCCAGCCTCACTCTGGCCTCTCTTCTGTGTGTGTGCGCGCGCACGCATGCCTCTATGTGGAGCCTGGAACAAAGCTGAAACTGAGGAGAGCATTTAATCTACATATGTGGGAATTATGGCTGGAATGTGCATATCAAATTTCGTTCCAATATCTCAATGTTCAAAGGAGGTATTATGTTACAAACAAAGAGACAGAATGTAGACTTGGTAACTAACCAAAAGCCTGCAAATTTCTTGTGTAATTAACATTTTTAGCAACAATGTGGCATCAATAAGTCACATCATTTTTGAGAGGTCTCAGATGTCATATTGCATCTTCCCCTGAAAATGAATATGTGCGTATAATGGGAAAGGATAGAAGACAGAAGTCAGAGGGTGAAACAGGTGCAGCACCTGGTGGTTAGTCAGTGGTGTCACTAAGGTTTACGTCCTCTGGTGTGGGAGGCCATTGCATCATCCCTATGATCCACATCCTCCTATTCAGTGGGTGGAGCAACATCCCGGGCAGTGGGAGTGGTGATGTATCATTCCTTCACCCCTGCTGGGGTTTTTTTGGGCTATAACTTTTGATAGAATAGAGATACTTCAACATGGTTTGTTCCATTGCATTCTGCATGAAATTACACATTGATTGATATGTAACATAGGGTACAATCCTAACCCATTTTCCAGCACCGACATAAGGGCAATGCAGCTCTGAGGTAAGGGAACAAACATTCCCTTACTGTGAGGAGGCCTCTGTGAGTGCCACCCAACTGCAAGATGCAGCACACGTCCCATTGGCACAGCTATGCCAGTGCTGGAAAGTTAATTAGGACTTGGGCCATCATGGTATTCAAAAATACCAACATTTTAAAAACTTTGGAGCGTAGTGGTGTCACCCCCCTGTGGGTGTCCTCTGGTGCGGCCTACACTCCCACCCCCCTAGCGATCCCACTGTGGTTAGTGATTGCTCTTTCTCTCTTGCTCTCCACTCTGCTCTTTTTATTAGTCCTACTGGGATCTTGTCATGTCGCTTCTCCTCAGCTCATTCCCCTTACCCCAGCCTGAGGACATCCAACACTCAGGAGCCTCATGGTCTCTTTATATTTTAATTCTGAAAATCAGTTTGCAAAGGAGAAATGTGCCAGAGATCAAAGGGTGCAAAACCGAGGCTAGAATTACTGCTGAATTTTGCTTAGTGCAAAATCTGATTTAAATTTTGGAGTTATAGGACAGCCAAGAGCTTTCATGAGATTAGTTAAATTTCTTAGGGCGCAATCCAAACCTGCACTGCAGCAGGCAAGCCAAGAGGCTTGCGCTGCATCCAAGGCAGGTTTGCAGCAAGCAGCGGCTCAGCCAGGGGCAAGGGGAAGCACCTCTGGAGGTGGCACAAGTCCGAGAACGGAGCGGCTTCAAGCCACTCTGTTCGCCCCGGGGACGGGGGTTGGGATCCGGCATAACCACCTGGTCCCAGCCCCGCCCCTGGCTCCCTGCATGCCCGCCCCTGGGACTGCCCTCCCCCACCCCTCCCACCTCCTCCCTGCCCCTCATGCCTGCCTTTTAGTCTTGTGTCGGCACGGGTGCGCTGACACAAGTGGCAGCGAGGGAGCCGCAGCAGAGGCTTCCAGGGTGTCCTATGCTGGCATAACTGCTGGTTAGGATTGTGCCCTTAATGGAATAACACACAAACACATACCACTAATCACACACCACTAATTGATACTGCCGTTTCAGCAATATGCAATTCATTCTGTTTCATCATCAAATATGGCACCTATCCTTTCCTGATAAAAGGGACTCACTGGTGTGGGAATGGGATTTAAAACAACCCCATGGTTTTTCTTGAGGTCTTTGGAAAATATGTTTACACTGCACCAAAGAAGATACTTGCTGAGCTCCCATCCAACCATCTTGCCAGTGCCTCCTTGTTGCCAGTGAGTACTAAGCAGATGTTCCTCAGAATTATGGAGTGCTGGAGAGTGGGACAAGGCAGTAGCTGTGATATCACTGCAAAACATTCCTCACACAGGCCACAGCATTGCGAGGAACAGCTGCTCACCAGTGGCTGATATTAAATAGTGTGCTTGAGAAGGCATCTAATTGCACGTTAGCTGACTGGAGCAAAAGCTTGGTTAACTTCATGAAGCACAAACCATTATAGAAGAATTGGGAGAATCCCAGATGCCTAGTTGCTTTAACACCTACACATTTGGTGATAGCATGTATAAAGAAATCTATGATTACTTCACAGTTTGCCCACCTCCTTATCAGACCAAGCTTTTATAAAAAAAAAAGTTGTGTGACAGATAAAATGGCACCAAAGTCAGGAAGAAGGAAGACAAATGGCAGGAAGGAAGGTGGTCTCCTGCAGATACCACAACAGACGGGTAGCCCAATCCTGAGCTGCCCAGCATGAAGGGCTGCACCAATGCAAAAAATGGCTGCCGCTGCATCCAGCACACTCCATACAGCCGCCGCCTCCTTCCAGGGAGAAGGGGACTTTTGTCCCCTTCCCGAGTAGCCCTGCAATGGGGCTGCACATTTCTACGACGACCCGAAGGTCGGCATAGAATGAAGAGCCTCCATGTCAGGTGGCCAGCCCGACACAGAGGCTCTGGATCCAGTGGAGTAAAGCCGGACCCCACCCTCCCTCCACCTCCCCCCACCCCAGAACGCCTCCTCCCTGTCCCCCCATACCCCCACCTACTTCTCCACTGCTCAGTGGTCCGTGTAACCACTGAGCAGCGGAGCTTCGGTGCTCCACCGGCAATGGTCCAGAGCTGACTAGTTCTGGGCTAGCATCGGCAGATAGCCAGCACTAAGGCCCGCAAACATGCCTTACAGCACATTTGAAACAGTGTGTGCCAGTGGTGAGCTGGCTCGCACTGAGTAGGATTGGGCCCAAAGTTCCTTTGTTGTTCAAACCAGAATATATCTCGCCTAGAAGCTTTTATAGAACTCTGAAATAACAGGGCAACATCAAGCAGTGAAGGGAGGGGAGGAGAGAGAATTCTGCAAAACACGTGTGTGTTGATAGACTTGCATGACTGCAAAATCTGCCTCTAGTTTGGAAGAAGTGTGCCCTTGCATGTTATTTGTACAGGCATGCCCCAGTATCTGCAGGGGATATGTTCCTCTTCCCCCCACATGGATGCTGGAAACCGCGGATAAGGGGGGACCCTATCTCTGTGGGCCCCACACCCATAATCTTCTTTGTTTTTGTTTAGAGACATGCAAAACAATCTGTATCTTGCTTGTACAGGAGACTATAAGCAGAACACTAGAGAAATGACTTGGAGAACATTAACAGGATGCGGGGGGGGGGGGGTAAATGGCAGTCATGAGGAATGTCCTGTTTGTAAAGTGCCTACCTGCCCAGGTTGACCACTGGATCCTCAGTACCAGTGGTAGTTATAGTGGTAGTTTCTAGCCACCTTGCAACATACATAATTTCTCCTAGTGCTGGTGCTTGCTTGCTGGGGGCCCTGGAGAAAAGTTCTACATTGGGTCTGATGTCACGTTGGGTGTGACATCAGACCCAATGTAGAACTTTTCCCCAGGGCCCCCAGCAAGTAAGCACCAGCACTAGGAGAAATTATGTATGTTGCAAGGTGGCTAGAAAGGTCATTTCACATGTGCATGACCATATTATTTTTATAATACCTCAGTTCAGTTTTATAGAAACTAACTTTCCCTTGTAATAATATGCAGGTTGCATAATGAAAAGTAAAGTAACAGAGCATAGGGGTTTATAAAGGATGAGAAATGGTGCATGTTACAGGATCCTGAGTGTGTACCTCTGTTTTGTTGTAGTGAAGAACATTCCAAGTCTGGGTACACAAAATTAATCGATGGTGGTTGCATGGAGCCTGGTTGGTCTTTTATACTTTCAGTCTGTTGAGTCTGCCTTTGTCAAAAAGGGAAACCATTTCTCAGTGAAGTCATCTTTGTATTGGGTGTTTGCTGTTGCTTTCAGCTGAGTTGAAATTTTGTCCATGATAAGTATATCCCAGATTCTGCTGTAACAATGCCATATGGAGAAAGGTTTTTGTTTTGCTTTGCTTTGTTTCATTTTAGTACAATTTGATATTTTGCAGATACAAGAAAAAGCATAGTCAGCTGTTGTCCAATTTTTGGAATATCTTCCTGATTAAGGATCTCCAGCAAGAGTACTTAGGATCCAAATGTAAATCATATCCTGTAATTTGTTAATTATCTTAGTCCAATATGGTGTATTTTTGGACAACGCCGCCAGCACTGTTCACATGAGCCCACCCTAACCCCCACCCACGCACCCTGCATGCTTTTTCAGCACTGTTTATTGTATTGTTTATGCATGAAAGATCATCTATGAGGGCTCTAGTACCAGCAGGATATTAGTTTAAATGAAAATTCCCTTACACTGCATGAAGTCAAACACAAGGATAGAGAGGATCAGGCATTATATACACGCATGTTAATCAGAACAGAAGTTCTGTAAAGGGGAGAAAAGTTCACTTTAAGAATTAAGAAGATTCTGAGTGTCTTCACCAAGCGACAGTTCCCAGCACTACATGAAGAAAGCTACAAATTGCAGTAATGCAAGACCAATAAACATTTGTGGTGTACGTAGGACTTATGATATGTGTAGGATATGTGAAGAGAAGAGGATCTCAGATGCCTGCTAATACCACATCATAGTTTCAAAGGACACGTTCCAGTGGAAGGTTCTCCTGCACAAGTCCAACTGAAATGAAGGGATGTGGTGACCATGAGTGGATGTGGACTAAATAAGTTTAAACTTATTGAATTAGACAAGATGGAGCTGCAGACAAGATGGATACCTTGTTTACAAGGGAAGAGGTAAGATATACATCTTTAAACCAATAATAAATAATTGAGTTGTCATTGGTGAGGGGTCTCATTAAAATTAGAACAGGTGGATTGCCACTTCTGCAGGAGTGTCACGCTCCCCTTGAAAGAGCAGGTGGTAGTTGGCAAATTTTCCTGGGGAGCATATTACATCTGGATGTCCAGGAAAAATCTGTGATTAGGGATGGCTTTTATCAGTTTTGCTGCTTCACCATCTGTGCCCTTTCTTGGGGACGATGATCTTGCTACTGTTATACATGCACTATCAACTTCACAATTTTTTTTACTATTTCAAAGCACTCTACTTAGTACCACATCATGGTACATTTTCAATTGGTTCAAAATTTAGCAGCCTGCTTTAAGAACCATTGTCATCCAGTAGCTACTCTGTTGGCTATGAAGAGCAGAACTTTCTCAATGGTGGCATCCATTTATTGGAACACCCTCCCTAGGATCTAGTAGGTTCCTTTCTGGACATGGTCAAAACAAACTTGCTGGTAAGACTTTTGGATAGGCTTCTGATGATACTAACTTTTAATATCTAAGGGCGCAATCCTAACCCCTTATGTCAGTGCTTTCCAGCACTGACATAAGGGCAATGCAGCTCTGAGGTAAGGGAACAAACATTCCCTTACTTTGAGGAAGCTTCTGTGAGTGACACCCAACTGCAGGATGCAGCTCATGTCCCATTGGCACCGCTGTGCCGGAAAGCACTGGGGTTAGGATTGCGCCCTAACTTGATTAACTCTTGCTGGGCCTTTATTATTGTTGTTTTAACAACCTCCATGCACTCTGGAGAGATTTGACTTTTTCTGCTTTCCTATTTACTTTTCCTTTTACCTTCAGCTCCATTAGGTGAAAGCGTTCAGAATAAAATAGCCTGAAATCAGTTAGATTTTGTGGGATTACATACATGGAATCTCAGCAGCTTGCTTGCCCTTAGAATCCTGGGGCTTGCTGAACTGAGCAAGACTAACAGCCCATTTCTTTTTAAAAAAAAATTTTTTATTGTTTAAAAACAAACAAACATAAACAAACACATAACAAACACAAACTCAATATACAACACAAAAACACACAGTTGGAGGGTGCAGGTAGCCATATATCAGTATATCTAATCAATCAATACTTATCTCCTAATCTTGTTCCTCTTCTAGTTTAGCCTCTTAATATCATTTGTATATCATATCATACGTAATATATCATGTGTACAATACATTCATCTAAATGCCCTATCTTATACATCTACAACTTCATTTTCAACCAAGCACAGAATGGTCTCCATTGCTCTATCTGTGTCGGTTTGCACTATTGATCCAAGAGCTCTGTAAGTCTATCCATCTTTCATTGGAATTCATCTTTCGTTGGAATTTTAATGTCCTTCTAGTACCAGGCATATAAAATCCTCGCAGCAGTTAATATCATAATAACTAAATACACATCATTTTCTTTATCTATAATGTCCAAAGTAATATTAAGCAAAAATGACTCTGGTTTCAATGGCACCATAATTCCAACAATCTTTTCTATTAGATTCCTTACCATTTTCTTACCTTACATTACCAATATATTTGCATTTTTTTACATGTCCACCACATATGATAAAACGTCCCTTCCTCACATTTACACTTCCAACAATTTTTTTTATATATTCTGGTTCATTTTTACCAGTTTTACTGGTGTCATGTACCATCTATAAAACATTTTATGTACATTTTCTTTAAAATTTGTTGCTCTAGTCAATTTTATATTATATTTCCAAATCTGTTCCCATTGTTCTAATGTAATATTATGGCCTATATTTTGCGCCCATTTTATCATACATACTTTTATTGTTTCTTCTTGCATCTCAAAATCCAATAGGAACACTAACAGCCCATTTCTAACTAGCACTGGTGCAGCAGAGCTGTGCAACCCACACTGTATCCAACACTGACAAGCAGCAAGCTGGAGGTCTCTTCAAGGCAAGGGGACCATTGTCCCCTTGCCCCAAGTAAAGCCCCAGCCTGTTCAATGGGGCAGCTTGGATCTGTACCTGCTAAATAGCTGGGACTATTAGCTAAATAGCTTTCAGGCCCGGGAATGTGGATACCCCATTACACCTGTACCCACCCTCCCCCAGCCCCTGCATTGCCCTTTGAGCACTGAGCTGCTCCGTCAGGTGCTCCATCTAAATCCAGCACTAGGGGGGATGGCACAGAGTTAGGCCATCTAACCATATGTGCTGAAGAGAGTAGACAGTTGTGCTTCCTGCACTTCACTCTTTGAATGACAGCAGCAGACCTCAGGGATATAATCGAAGGCCTTCTGTGGCCAGCCTAACAGCCGAGTCCTATCTTCTGCCAGACAGAATGATGTAGCGCTGCTGCATCTGCTGCATCTTGCAGGCCAGGGACCTTGCTAGTTGGGAGAAGTAAGAATAGAAAATTCTTACCTCTCTGGTGGCTGCTTGTTCCCCATGTCTCTCCTCAGATCTATGCCAGGTCTTTTGCTGGCATAGCTCTGAGGAGGCTCTGGGAGTGAATTTAGGCCAGGATGGGATGGAGGGGTTAGGATCTAGCATGCGCTACTGCCACCAAGCTCCTCCCCACCCTACTCTCTGCCCCTGCCACCAGCCAACAACTGGTGGCGGTGGGTATGTGGAGCAACTCTGATAGTGTCAGGCCCCGAGGTTCTTATACTGGCAGTAACAGTCCGCAGAATGGAGGCCACTGTGATGGTAGCCTGTGGGATACACTGACTGCATGGCCCACCAGCAGGGATTAGGCCATAAGCCACTGGAATTGGTTGATACACACATTCTTGGCTGGATGGAAGCTGAAAACTGAGCCAGCACCAGTCAGAGGAGGGGCAACCGCCACTTGGAGCTCCAGATGAGCACCGGTTAGCAGAGAGGTGAGTGAGGGCAAGGGGGAAGGCATTCCATGGTAGAGGAGGTGGGGGGAATGCATGGCGGGGGAGGAGGAGGGGTGGGGCAGGAACGGAGTGGAGATGGCTGCTGGCTCTGCCATCAAATCCTGAAGCCCCTCTAGGCCCAGGAGACCTGACACAAGTCTCCTTGAATTTGCACCCGCTCGATAGTGGGTGCAGATCCAAGGAGAACCATTGGAGCAGCTCCCTTACTGCAAGTAGCCTCGGTGGTGCTTCCCAGCCCCTTGGGATGCTGTGGTAGCCATTTCAGTGCCGCAGTAGCCCTGGGTGCTGGGAAGCTCAGGATTGGGCGGTTAGTTCCCAACAGAGATAGGTGAGTGATTTGGATTCTCCTTATCTTTGGAGAGGTTGCAGTGTCCACACCTGCAAACACCACTTGGGGTGATGGGAACCCAACATAGGACTTTGTCCCTGGGTTCCCCAGAACCTGGCACCAGCACTGTGTACAGACCCAAACTGTCAGTCCAAAGAAGCTGCCTGTGAGAGAGCTGCATTGGCAAAGATTCTCTTTCAGAATAGAAGCATAGATTTCCTGTACTGAAACAAAATGCCACCTAATCCTCCCTGAATTGATGCTAATGTAAACTGAAAGTATGAGTAATTGGTCTTGACAAAGGTGAAACTAGCACTGAGACAAAACCAGTATTCGCATTAATCCATACAAAATTGAATCTCTGAAAAATCTTTAAAGGAGGATTAAAGTTAAGAGATAACTTCTGAAATATCAATATGAGATTAAATATAAGATTAAAGTAAAAATAATTTTTAGATCTAATGTTGATTTTCCTTGCATCAAAAATTTTAGAAATGTTCTCACATAAGTTCTACTATTTTTCTTTTTTTTTTTTAAGGTTAAATAACAGGGTCCCTTGCTCTGTGCCTATTTTTGAATGTTAGGGTTCATGGCAAGTAAAGTTTAATTTATATAGTGTTCTCTGTCTCAGTGACACTAGAGACAGACACTAGTGGGGGGAGAGACCAAGCAGCCTTGGAGGTATGTTAACTTATTCTTTTTACTTGCCTCTCTGTTGGCCACCTGGCTGTCAATTGGTCTGTTTGAACCTATGCCAGCTATTTAGCAGGCATAAATCTGAGGATCCAAAGGGGGCATGTTGGGATGGAAAAACAGGGATGGGAACTTGATCTCTGCTACCAAGTGCCACCCCCTCCTGCCCCCAAGCCACATCTTTCTCACCCAGCTTCTCCCTCAAACTGCCTATGAACTGCCTGTGCCACCATCGTACCTGGTCCAGTATAGCATCCGGAGCCTCTCACCATTTGCAACGGTGGCTCTAGAGCACATGTCAGCAGCATGCCCTTCACACAGCCATAACAGGACTTATGGCAGCAGATTGAGATGCACTACCATAGGTCCTGCATAGGATTGGGCCATAAATCAATTTGTAAAAAAATCTGTTGAGGTTTTGGAGGGAAAGGTATAGATAGTTTCTGCTGCATGATTTAAAAAAATAGAGTACTGTAATTTTTTTTCTGCAAGCTTTCCTTAAATAACATGCTATAGAGACCAGAGGAACAAAAATCTAATCAATATATTAATTTTGCTTTAGATCTATCTACAGAGACTATAGATATTTTGTGCCTGTACTAATAGCCATTCACTTATTTTGAATCACCTTGTGGAGCTATTAATCTCAACTATCGTGTTTTATCAGACAGTGTATTTTGTGTTACATTTCCAAATAGAACATCTTTAAAATAAGCACTTAATTTTGCTTAAAATGCATCCAGGGCCAAATTATCCATCACTAAACCACCTCTAATGTCCTTTTATTCCCCTGAGCAATGGCACTGCAATAGTTTTTTCTAGCCATTACAACAAAGGGCCAGGGCTGGGATCCACTGAGGCAAAACATATTGAAACATATAGTGGCAAAGAGCCTTTGCCCAGCTGATTACATTTTTAGAGGAGCAAAAGAAAAAAAAAGAAAAAAAGTTCAGAATCCACATTACGTGACTTAGATTGGATTATCACACCTGGTGACTTGTAGTGCTCACCCTCAGTATGAGGGGAACATTATGGTTCCTGAGCTCTTCTCTGGCTCAAATTTCATTCTGAAGTGGAGATGAGATCCTCCCTGCCACCAGCCCATCCATGCAGTCACCTGATGAGGGTTGCATCTAACCCAGGGCAATTCAAACCCTGACCTGCAGGCCAGATCTGGGTCTGGAACCCCCCCCCCAATGAGCAGTGCTTACTGTTCTGCGTCTGTGTCCAGATCAGCTTGAAAGAAACATGGTGCCACAGCAGAACCGTAAGCGCCACTTGGGATGGAGAGTAGCAGTTCCCCTCCTTACCATGTTCCTTGTGCACTGTTGTGAAACCTCTTCCAGGAAGTCTCGGGTCTGGGGTTTTGTTTTTCAGTGCAGAGGCAGTGGACTCAAGATGGCATCAGGCGGTGTTCCAGGCAGCAGCAGCAGTGTCAGCGGCCTATGAAAAAGCCCTGCACTTGGAGCTCAAGGCTGGTTGGGAACGGGGAGAGGGGGAAGCCACTTTCTTTCTCCTCCCCTCCCTGAGCATCTTGTGCAAACAGAATGGCTGTTTGGTGGCTGCTGCTCTCCTTTTCATTTCTGGTTGGGGAAAAAAAAAAAAAGCTTTGGCTGATGTGTTCTAGCCCCAAGTAGTAGTGATTCAAACTGTACCCACCTGATCCACCAAGCTCTGCCCTTCCAAGGTTTTCTCTTGAGTAAGGATGTAAGGCTCTAGAAGTCTTAAGGACTGTGAAAGCAGAGCTCAGACACTATTTGTCTAGCACCAGTGCAATGGCTTCAAGACAAAGGGCATTTTCCGCCTACAGTGCAGTATTCCACAACATCTTTAACCCAGGTGATCTGATGAACTGGCCTATGTAACAGCCACTGCAGGCTCGGAGCCCAATCCTATCCAATTTTCCAGTGCCGAAGCAGCCGCGCCAATGGAGCATGCACTGCATCCTTTGGTGGGGATGCAGTCACAGAGGCCTCCTCAAGGTATGGGAACATTTGTTCCCTTACCTTGGGGCTGCATTGTGGCTGCACCAGTGCTGGAAAGTTGGGTAGGATTGGGCCCTTAGTTCTTAGACCTTAGCAACACCACCTCACTGAGCAACAGCACAGTTTTGCTTCAAGAAACCTGGGCTAGAAAACTAGGTACTATTTGCCTGATCCACAATTTGACCCCAGCCTGCCTTGACCATGCCTGTTGCCTCTAACCCCTTTGACTCTTGTCTGCTTCTCCAGCAGCAGTGTCAGAGCCAGCACAAGGCTGATGGAGGTAAGAAATAGCTAAAGAAAATCTTAGTAAGGAAGGTGTTTATTATGACCAAGAAAACATTTATTTCTAAATTGAAAAATAATGGTTGTGCATTTGTGCTGTCAATAATTCATAGACAGTAAAATACACAAACATTTGGACTTGGTGGTAGAGTTATAGAAATAGCTGGTTTTCATGTCATTTCTTTGATGTCGCATTCAGGGTTGGCCCAACAATGAGGCTGACCGATGCAGGCCCAAATTGTAACCACTTCCTTCACTGACACAGCTGTGCCAATAGGGCACGTGCAACATCCTGCAGTTGGGTGGCAGTCATGGAGGCCTCCTCAAGGTAAAGGAATGTTTGTTTCTTAACCTCAGAACTGCATTGCCCTTACCTCGGTGCTGGAAAGATGGTTGGTTGGCAACCTTCAGTCTCAAAAGACTATGGTATAAGCCTACAGCACCCAGTATTCCCAGGCAGTCTCCCATCCAAGTACTAACCAGGCCTTACCCCTGCTTAGCTTCCAAGATCAGACGAGATTGGGCATGTGCAGGGTAACAGTGCTGGAAAGTTGGTTAGGATTGTGTCCGAAGTCACCTTAGGTAGCAGATTGATAGGCGGTGCCTGCCTCTGTCCACCCGCTCCCCTCCTCTGCTCCTCCTCCTTCCACTCTCTGGATTAGAAGCATTAGAGGAGGACAGAGTGGAAGAGGAAGTGTGGAGGAGAGAAGAGTGCCCACCATGTTCCTCTCCTCCACACTTCCTCTTCTGTTTGGTCTCCCTTTTCATTGTGAAAGGAGCAGAGGTTGCAAAGAAAGAGCAGAGGCTGGCACATCACCAAGTAAAGTTGGGCAGTATTTGGCACGCTGCCTCAGGGGCCAAGAGGTCTGAGGCAGGCCATGTCCCCACATGAAAATATGACTTCCCCATCTTGCAAGGAAGGCTGGCTACAGCCCTACCACTTGGCAAATATCTGTATTCACCCACTACCAGTATCTCAGAAACCAAGAACAATGAATGCCTAGGTTCTATGAACTGCTATGTCATACATCTTTTATTTTGTCTATTAGGTTCAGAGGACATTATTTTCCTTCAGGTTTAAATTAGGTTCACTATTATTCCTTCTCTCCCTGGGAACTGGAATTCTTTGATAGAAAAGTTAGAGATGTCCCACCCACCACCCTTGCATACCAGTTCTTGGCTCAAGACTACCCTTGGTAAGGAGAGATGCACGTGAAAAGGACTGAGGGCCCAATTCTATCCAGTTTTCCAGTGCCTGTGTAGCCATGCCAATGGGCCGTGCACTGCATCCTGTGGTGGGGAGGCAGTCACAGAGGCTTCCTCAAGATATGGGAACATTTTTTCTCTTACGTAGGGGCTGCATTGCAGCTGCACCAGTGCTGGAAAGTTGGATAGGATTGGGCCCTCAGTCAGTGACACACATAGTCTGATTCCTGGATTGCTAATGCAACTTGCAAAAGTACTGTTTCTAGTTGCATGTTCAGTGAAGAGCACTGTCCAAACTTTCAGCCATTTCAAATAAGAACAATGAGAATGGGGATATGCTGAGCCCCAGTGCTCTGAATAGTCTGGAATGCCACCCACCTTTTCAGATGGTCTTAAAACCCTCCTGATCCTCTTCCATGGGTGTAATTGCAGCTGGCAAATGAGAAAAGAGACATCCTGCTTTCTTTTTCCCTCCTATTTTGAACATTGCCGAGACCATTAAAAAGAAAGCAAGTCTTGTTTAGCTAGGATAACGCTGTGTTTGTTGGACATGACATCCAAATGGCCATAAAACACAACACAAGGTCTGCATAACAAAATGACATAAAATCAAATTCTTCACTGAAAACAAAGTAATGTTTCTCTGATTTTTTTTATTATACACCCATCTTAATGGCATTGTAACATGAAGAAAAAAATCATTTGAACTCCTTCGAGTCCTCTGTGCATCATTGACGCAATAAATACTAATGGCTCCTTCAGACTATCACATCAATAACTGCATTAAGAGTGGGACCTTTATTCTGTGATTTATCGACATGACAGCCCGTAAATACATGGTCTGTGAATTACTGTTACCGAGTTGTGTAAACTAGGATGGGCAGCCAGTCGCCCTTGGGCCAGATTCAGCCCCCAAAGTTGTTTTAGTTGGCCCTGGCCTGAACAGTCACAAAAAATGTGGGAGATCATCAATGTTCACCAAATTTCAGATGCTAATTAACATAGGAAACATGTAAATAGGTATATGTGCATGTACTGCTGTGTGTGGGTGCATGTGCCGCGTAATTGTGCAGCCTTTACTGATAGCAGAGCAGCTATGGCTCAGTCTACAGAGTGAGAAAAGCAAAACAAAAAACTAAAGTGAGCCCCTGTTTTGCTCTTCAGGAGTTAATCCATCCGGAACACTACAATACTAGGTTCCAGGAATCAGCCATAATTGTGGCCATTCAATCTCACTAGAAAGTGAATCAAAGACAGTGAGTCAAAGAAAATAAATGCAACTGAATAGAGTCTGGTCTCTTCACTCTCCTCTGGGAGCCCTGACTCCCCCCCCCCCCTTCCTAGTGGAGTTTTCAGTATTGGTTCTAAAACAGGCTACCCCATTTCAGTGTTCCTTTCACCTTCTGACTTGCTTGCAATCTCTCAGAAAGTATTAGAAACCTTCAGTCACTTCTTCCTTTCCAACAAATACTGTCTGCTCTCCTTGCCAACTACAGAAAGGATACCAGTCCTTTTGATGGTGAAAGCCCTGCCTTCCCTCCCTTTCAGCCCTGCCACCTCTGTGCTCCCAGAATACTTCTACCAGCTCTGTCCTCCAGATTTGACTGTATGGGAGGTGTTGTCACTGAGCATGGTCTGGCCAGTGTTCTCCTTAGGGCACATGGGCCTGGTGCTGCTTTTTCCCCGCTCCCTGTGTTGGACAGAGGCTCCAGTACCCTGTCAGTGACTTAAGAGTGTGTTAAATCCAGTGTTTGGGATTTGCCATCCTGTTTCTGGTCCCAGCTCAGAATGCGATTCAAACAGCAGAGCCCAGGTACCTTCCACCCTGTGCTACCAGGGTAGCTTATGAGCTGACGGAGTTAACAGGTTTCATTTTTTTCTGCAGCTGTGGCCAGAGATAGTATTGCTGCTCACCAACCCCACTGGGCAGGAACCACTAGAATCTGGTTCTATATAATCATTGCTTCAGACCTGGTTCCACAGTTTCAGCAACTTGTCCTGCTGAGTAATAGCATAGACTACCTTGCCTTACCTGCCCAGTCAAGTACCTGCCATCAGTAAATTTTAAACCACATTTTCAGCCTCTGATCATTTTTGTTTCTCATCTGCCTGCTCCAGAACCTGATTCCAGACTGCCTCATCTACATAATCAGCTGTTGGTCCCCAACAACTCTCATCTTTGTGCATCAGCATTGGTCCTGCATCTGGGGTCTGTCTTGAAGACCGGCAAAGGCCAGACAGGAGCTAAATGATGTGATGGGGTCCATTTGTGTAGCAAAACAAATACCTGGCCTCTGCATGAGAGGCCAGGTATTTCTAGAAAACAGACTAGCCCCCAAGAATACAAACAGGTTTCACACATCCCATGTGTGAACTGATAGTGAATGAATAGTAGTTCCATTGGCTCCAGTTCTAACCTGACATGGACCCAAAAGCATGGAGAAGTCTGAGATCTCGTTTAGATGGGTCTTTGGACTGATCCAGTGGGTCCAAGAAGTTTTGGGCCTGAGACAGAAAATGTAAATCACAGCCTCCAGCCATTAGTCCCACATGAGAACCAAATCACCAAAACACTATTTTGTGCCAGCCTCATGGAAATGAATGGGAAATGTGCCAGAATACTGCTGTAGAGTAGCAGCTCCCAAAGCAACATCAATCTTGCAGCCTAATGTCACAGAATTAGCTTCTACCAGTAGCTTTTTTCTCTCTTAAGTGAACAGCTTTACTGTGAACCAGGTAGCTTGCTCCCCTCTTAAACAAAAAAAGTCAGTAGATTTTTTTCCACTTAAGCAGATTCTTAATTTTAAGGTCCTGGTGCAACTGTAGTTAGGTATCCCTATCAGGATATCTTTTTCAACTTTTCAACTTTTTCAACTTCCATAGACTGCACAGTCCAGATTTCTTTACAAGATTTTTGCGGTACCTCGCTGCATCCATTACGCAGCATTGTACCTTGAAGCAGGCCTGCATATGATCAAATCCCTGGCCTGGCTTGGCTTAGAGATCTGAAATTCTGGTTAAGAGCCTGCTATAAGGTAGAACAAAATAATGTGCTCAGAAATATTCTAGCTGTTGCCACTCTTTCTCCAGGCCTAATTCTTTTTATTAATAATTGCAGATACTTTCTGTATCACTAGATCTGATTGGCAGGTTATCATTCCATGCTGCCTTTAAATTCACTTGGACCCATTTACTTGACACAGAAAAGCAGGACCTCCATGCTGTGGCCCTTAAATCATGCTCTACTTTACATCTTGGCCCTCTGACTCTGGGTCAAGCTATCCTTACATTTAACTAACTCCTATGATTTGCAGAGCCTTTGCTTTGGCTAGTTTTTTGTTTTTTAAAAAATATTTATTCATTTATTACAGATACAGGACAGGCAAATGGGATAGACTTTGGGATGGGTCTACACAGGTTACACATCAGGATATTGGCCATGGATTACAACATGTATACTTAAAGGGGGGGGGGGGAACGACTATTAAAAAAAGAGATTATCATTGCAAATGTACCATATTTATCATTATAATATTTACTAATTGATTGATTGAGACCTTTATTGGCATAAAATATTTACTAATTTATCTAAACAGTCAATATTGTTTAGCTAAAATTATCTATCTAGTCATAAAAAGGCTTCCAATATCTTCTTATTCTACCTTTATCTCTCTCTTTCATTCTTTCTGTTAAGACATTCCTTTCTGCTATTTCATAAATTTTATCTATTAAATTTTCTCTAATTGGCCTGTCTATAGATTTCCACATTTGCGCATACAATATTCTTGCCACTGTGCTAATATGTACAATAAGATGTTTCTATAATTTATGATGTCACAGTTAGGAGCCATATTTTGGGTTTGAATGGTATTACACAATTCAATATCTCTTGTAACATTTTATGTATCATTTTCCAATATTACTTTGCTTTTTTGCATGTCCATCACATATGGTAAAAAGTTCCCTCAATCTCTTTACATTTCCAACACTTGTTTGATAAACCTGAGTACATTTTTGCTAATTTCTCTGGAGTTAAATGCCATCTATAAAACATCTTATATAAATTCTCTTTAAAAGATACTGCTTTTGTTATCTTACTTTGGCTAGTTTTAATGTCATGCTCTCAAATGTTTTGAGTGCTAGATTCAGTAAGTCAGCGAAGAGTTCTCAGGCTTGTTCATGAGAACAACTGAGACTAACCACAACTGAGACTTTCCGCTCAATCCTCTCTTGCACTGGAAAAGGCAGGCCAGAACCCTTCCCCTTACCCCTGGATAAGCCACTGCAGCCCCAATGGATCTCCTCAGGAGGTGTTTGCGCTGCTTGGGAACGGGGTTGGGATCCAGCATAACAGCCAGGTCCCAAACCCGCCTCCCGCTCCCCGCCCTCCACCCACCTCCCTCCTGCCTTCTCCCTGCCTCCTCCCTACTCTCCCCAGACCCTTGCATTGGCCAAGCTCAGCTGATGCAACCCTCCCTGCCAGAGTCAGTGCGGAGGATGGATTCAGCCTCCACGGGCCAGCATATGTCCCTGCATTGGCCCAGCCAACTCCCAAGGAGGCACAAACGTGTTTTATGGCACGTTTGTGACCCTCCTGGGCTGGCACAAGGGACTTGCACTGGCCCAAGGTGTACACTGGATTGCACCCTTTGTCTCATATGTTATTATGTTGCTCTCATTATAATGATTTGCGTCAACAATTTTTACTCCTGCCAAATCCTTGTGGATCTGATTTTGATACTGTCCGTTTCTTGTTGGATAGGAGAAATAAGAGCTATTCACAAAATGTAGTGAAATATTTATATTTTATTTTGATTAATCATAATTTTTATTATACTGCTGCTCCTTCGCAAGTGGAATCGCAGCAGTGATTGGTTCTTAGCCTTGGGTGTTTTAATTTGGCTTTATTTATCATTAACTTAATTTTACACATAGTTATTTATCTTGTTTGTATTGTGTGTTCTGGATTTTTTTTATGCCAATAAAGGTAAAGTCAAGTCAAGTCAAGCAAGTTGTAGACCAATAAACCTGTTATCTTTCATCTGGAATATGTATGCCAATCACCTACTACACAGATTACAGGATTGGCTGAGCGATCAGTATATCCTAGGCCCAGAAC
Source organism: Tiliqua scincoides (assembly GCF_035046505.1). NCBI lineage: Eukaryota > Metazoa > Chordata > Lepidosauria > Squamata > Scincidae > Tiliqua > Tiliqua scincoides. The sequence continues at coordinate 72,746,491 of NC_089825.1, forward strand.
AAGCGGGGTTCAGGAAAGGAAAGTCCATATTAGATCATTACCTGGTTCTTTCACATTTAATATCTAAACAGATTTCACAGGTGAATTAACACTTTTGTGGTGTTTTAGAAACGATTTCACGTTTCTATTACTCATGGAATAACTCCCACATCCCAGCAGCACCACAGATATTTCATATGAATATCTTTTGCAGCTTTTATATGGCATTCCTATTTGGATGTCAAGTGGAGAGGGTTCAGGTGCAGTTTTTATATAAGATATTTGGAGTACCACGTTATGTGCCCTAGGTCTCAAAGTGGGACAGCAGAGACTAGAGGTTTTGGTCTGGGTAGGATTTTTTAAATTCTGGGTGAGGATCTGTTATCTTTTGGACCAGGATATATTACTCCAGGCATTGCTATCTGATCCTACACCCTCACCAGGCCTAGCTCTATTAAGAAAACACAGATCATGGGTCTATCATTAGATTTGTTGGGCTCAATACCTCCAACCTAAGGGTTCAGCATATTGAAAGTATATGGAAAGGCAAGTCCTGCATGATGCCACTGTCAAGATTTGTTCTCCTTTATATTTTCAACTGCCATTCTCTTATATTATATTATAATATATATATAATATATAATATAATATATATTATATTATATATTATTTCTCTATATTATATTATATAGGCTTATATTTCTTGGACCATCCACATGATTGAAGGCTATTTACCTTGGCCAGATGTAATGTTGTGCCTTCTAATGTCTTGAGTGGCAGATTCAGCGGACTTGCTGCAGAGAAGAGGATGTGTGCATGTGGCTCGGGGGTGGCTGAATCCTTACAGCACATAATTTTACAGTGCACTTGGTACCAGGATCTGCACTTATATTACATAAATTTGTTTCTCTCTGTTCACTCTGGTTGGTCCAATTTGGATAAAATTCATTCTTAACAGGCACCAATAAGGAGTTAACTAACAGCCCAATCTTGAGCTCCTGTGGAACACGGCTGTGGCGGCACTGAAAACAGCTGCTGTAGCATCCTGCACACCAACTTTCGTCCCCTTCTCCCAGGTAAGGGAAATAACCCTGCAATGGGGCTATTCGAGTAAGAGCATTGTGTCGGGCGCCAAGCCTCACATGAACACTCTAAATCTAGTGGATTAGAGCTCCACCAGTCTCTCCCTCCCCACTCCCTCCCCCCAGAACATCTCCTGCCTCTCCATCACGCCTCCTCCCCGCCCTCTCCCCCCTCCCCAGAATGCCTCCTCCCTGCCCCCGCTTTCCACTCTGCAGCTTGGTGCTCTGTGCAAGGCTGCGCATCCACCCGACGCTAGCCCAGTGCTAGCCAGCTCTGGGTAACACAGGTGTTCACCCTGCAGTAAGCCTTGCAAATGTGCCTTATGGCACATTTGTGACAGTGAATGCTGGCAATAAGCCCAGGATTGGGCTCTAAAATGATGATCAAATATGTTAATTCTATAATTCAGAGGTGCCATGAAATGCTGGCTTTCATTCTTGAGCCTTAACACTTTGAATTGGGTCTCACTTTGTTATACAAAATACAATTTTGCTTTTTACTGTGGGGGCTGGATGAATTTTTATTTTCCCTTCTGTGAATCGTTTTTATATATTGTATTGTCTGTTTATGCCAATAAAGTTTCTGATCTGACTGTGAGAGTGAGAGTGAGAGAGATTAGAGAGTGGGTGGAGGAGGAGTACTAGGAAAGAGAGTTAGAATTATAGAATAGCGTTTAGGTTCAGTATAGGTGTAGGTTCTTATTTATAGATTAGTCTTTAGCTAAGAGAGATTTTGTATTTATTTCAGGTATCTAGTGATTCTTTGTTTGTTCCCATTTTTTACTGTTCATAATCTGTCATTTCATGTTATGCTCAGAGGTGCGCCGGCCTGCAGAGACTGACACAAGCCTCTGTGCCAGCTTCCTCCACGAGGCTTGCATCAGCCCGGCTGACTCCATGAGTAATAGAAACATGGGCGGGAGGGAGGCGTTCCTGTGCAGGGGGAGGGCGGGCAGTGGATTGACCTGAGGGCGGGTGAGTGATCCCGGCTTAAAGCCGCTGTCCTCAGGCTTGTGCCACCTCAGGAGCTGGCAGAAGTCCAAGGAGACCCATTGGGGCAAGGGTGCCTCACCCAGGGGAAAGGGGAATAGTTTCCCCTTGCCTCTGTCTGAACTGCCTTGGGCCCCTATCCTGCTCTGGATACAGCTTGCCTGTACCAGCACAGGGTAGTATTGCACCTTTAGGGCGCAATCCTAAGGGGGAGTTGGGCTCTTGCAAGTCCCTTGTGCCGGCCCAAAAGTTTTGCAGAAGTGCCATAAAGCACTTTTGCACCATTCTGAAGGGAGTTAGGCCAGTGCACAGACGTGTGCTGGCCTCCCTGTGCCGCCACGGGCTCCAGAGGATGGATGAGTTGCGCTGGCTGAGCTCAGCTGGCACAGGGAGGTTGGGAGGAAGCAAGAGGGAGGTGTTCTAGGGTGGGGGGAGGGCAGGCAGCAGGCATTCCCAGGGGCGGGCAGGCAGGGATCGAGAGACAGTTATGCCAGATCCTGACCCCCATTCCCAGGCGGTGTGGAACAGCCTCTGGGTGCACCATTCTGCTTGGATCTGTACCATCTCCTGAGGTGGCTCAGATTTGAGTAGACACATTAGGGCCTCTGCAGCGTGACACGGGGTAAGGGGAAGTGATTCTGCTTGCCTCGAGCTGTGCTGCTTTGGGCCCCAAGCTTGCGCTGGATACAGTGCAGGCCCATGCAGGAACAGGAGGGGGGCCAGAATCCAGCAGTTATGCCAGATCCTGACCCCATTCCTGTGTGGCCCAGGGCAGTCCCAGGCTGCTCATATTTGTGTCACCTCATCAGGTGGCACAGATCTGAGTAGACCCATTTGACAGTGTGACACAGTGTACGGGGAAATGCCCCAGGCTGGCCTGCAGTCAGCCCCAAACTTGTGCTGGATGCAGCACAGGCCCACTGGCTTGCCTGTATCCAGCGCAAGTTAGGATTGTGCTCCTGGTATCTCTTTCATGACCGGAGCACAAATTGACCCAGTCAATATGAGGATAATTGGAGTCCCCAATGATTACTACTCTGTCTCTCTTTGACGCCTCTCTGATTTGCTTCCTCATTTCAAGGTCCCCTTCAGGTTGTGGGTCTGGAGGGCAATAGCATGCCCCCAGTATTTCATTGCTCCTTGAGCCTGGTAATTTAACCCACAGCAATTCTATGACAGAGTCGGATCTGCCTTCTTTAATACGTATGGCCACCCCCCTCCAACACACCCTTCCCAATCCCTTCTGTAGATTTTTTAGCCTGCAATTGTGGTACCCCACAGATTCTCCGCATTTCACCAGGTTTTCATTATGCCCACTATAACAATGTTTTCCCTAGCCACCAAATATTCCAGTTCTCCCATCTTTGCTTGGTGACTTTGTGCTTTTGCATAAAAGTACTTGTATACAGAGTCCCCCAAGATGGGCTTCTTATTTGCTCTTTTATCCCTGCAGCCTCTCATTCTGCTGGACCATCTATCACTTTCCATCATGCTTCCATTCCCAGTTCCTAGTCTGTCACTACCACTATGGTACTAATCTGTACTTTGTTAATATGTTATGCTGAGATATAGCTGTTACTTGATTAAGAAAATCATAGTAAGGAAATGTAAAAAGCCTAACACACAAGAATATATTAATCTCAATATCATTATCAATATTAGAGAAAAAAATCAGTATTCAAACTTCAATATTGTAATGATGGCCCAGACGGAGGAGATCCAAAATCTGGCTGAGAGGGGGAAGTTGTTGGAAAAATCAGTGGTTTTTTCCTCATACATATTCTCATATTTACATTATGAAAATAGTCTGGACCCATTCATAAGGTCCAGGGATATATACATATATGCACACATACAGTTACGTAATATGAGACCATGGGTGGATCCAGGGGAGGGGCCATGGACGCTGGGCCCCTCCAAAGCTGTCATGCTAGGCAAGGGCAATGGCAGAGGGCAAATGGGGATCCGAGTTTTGTTTCTCATAGGCAGCCCAGCACTTCTGGGTGCCTTTTTCTGCAAGCCGCCTGTGTTCCCCTGCTGCCCTCTGGCACGATCTCTCCAAAGGCTGCCTGCTGCTGCTGCTCCAGCCCTGGCAGGGTTGGGCAGACATGCCCGCCAACTGCACCTCTGTGGTCCTGCAGGGCACCTGGCTGTTCCAGGCAGGCAGTGGGCAGGGACCCTCCAAACGCAAAGTTAACTGCTCTGGACAGAGCACACCTCCAGCACCTCTCTGCCCACTCCTGCATGAGAAAAGGCTTCTCCTCTTCTCCTGCTGTCTTAGGCTGCAGTCCTGTGCACACTTTCCTGGGAGCAAGCCCCATAGACTATAATGGGACTTGCATCTGAGTAGGCATGCCTAGGATTGGGCTCTGAGGCTGCAGTCCTGTGCACACTTTCCTGGGAGCAAGCCCCAGTCACTATAATGGAACTTACTTCTGGGTAGACATGCCAAGGATTGGGTTCTCTTAGACTGCAAAGCTATCCACATTTACCTGGGAGTAAGCCCCATTGACTATAGTGGGACTTACTTATGAGTAGACGTGCATAGGGTTGGGTGTCTCAAGACAGTAGTCTGTCCTGTCCCCCCCCCCCAAATTGGCAAGAACTGCAATTAGCCAGCTGGAGCTGTTAGCGTGCGCGCGCGCACACACACACACACACACACACACACACACACACACACACACACTTAAACATAGTAAAACCAACTAAAAAGTCAAAGCATGAGCAAACATTCCTTTTCAGCTCACTCTCACATTGGATGTTAAGCATCCAAAAAGGGGGGTGGATGGGGAAAAAATAAAGGATGTTTCATGGTGAAATGGGGGGGGGGTAGATATGCCAAGGATTGGGTTCTCTTAGACTGCAACACAATCCACATTTACCTGCAAAGGGGGGGGGAAGGAGGGCAGCTCTTGAAGTCCTCTCTGTTCCTTTTACATGATGAGAGAATCCCAGCCTTTCCTATCTTGAACTGGGGGCCCAATCCTATCCAATTTTCCAGCACTGGTGCAATTGTACCAATGGGACATGCACTGCATTCTACAGTGGAGGGGCAGTCATTGAGGCCTCCTCAAGGTACGGGAACATGTGTCTACCCTCACAGCAAATCTTGGCCATGGATGCCATAGGTTCAGCTGGGAGCCCTGGTCTACCTAGCAGGTCAATCAGGGCTCCAAGTCCAGGCAGGAGCCCAGGTCTATCTGCATGGTTGACCTGGGCTCTGGAGTTAAGCTAGTGCTCATGGCCCCTCCCAAACTTGTACTCTGGATACACCCCTGTATGAGACACAAAGCATATGACAGTCTCATGGCTTCAGCTAATGCCTATGTGGTAAATAATAACTTTCTAAAACAAGTCCATAACTAAGGGTTGGAAACCTCTAGAAAGCTGAGCTTCAAAGACATTCCACAGTTGTTCAGTCAAGAGAGGATGTTGGGGCCTTGGTATGTTTCAGGGTCAGGTTGATCTCTTGGATTTGACATGAAGCCACGGACGTCACAGTGGCCAAAACCTTTCATAAGAGGGTCTTTTTATGGAAATAAGATGACCAAATTAAGTGGAAAAGTGAGATATATGGAGAAATATAGTGGCAACATAGTTGGGCCACTGGGATGTGCAGAACACTAATAATTCCCTCCTGGCACACTAATGTGTTCTGTTTCAACTAGGGATTACTTCCTTTCACTTTCTGCTCCTAGCCCCTTCTCCTTTTTCTCTGATTCATTGCCTCCTCCAGCTTCTCAGTTGAAGGGAGCAAAATGCTGGAAATCTGTCACTCCCTTCCTCTCCTCTGGCTTCGGGCTAGGACCTTAGTTTTGCATAAGTCTTTGATATTGTGCCTTTCCAAAGCCAGTTGCCAGTGTTCTGTCTCTTTGTCACACTCACAGCCTGACAGCTCAGTAGATGATAAAGATACAGAATGTAGATAACAGGCTGTTATATGCAGATGCTCTACCTGGGCTGAACTACTTCGCTGTCTGTTCCTAGAGAACAGAGCAGATGCACACACTTGGTAGCAATTAAAAGGTACAACAAGCAAGCAAGCTCCTTGCATATATGTATACAGGTGAGCATCGCTTAGCAATGTTCCAACCAGGACAGGTTGCATATGCGACAGTCCATTGGTGATCACTGCCCCCCCCCCCCGGCCTCAACAAGTGCACTCTTGTTGTATGGAAGGGAATGTCTCTTAGCTAGCTTTCTTACTCCTTGCATTGCTACCTCTTGTGGTCAATCTTCCTTAGAATTTTGGAGTGGGAGAGCAGAGAAAACCTATTACTGCAAATAAACATCGTGGTGGGCAGTGCCTCCTGACATTTCCAAAGCTAGAGGCTGAATCAGATTTCTAATTATTGGGACCAAGGCCAACCCTGCATAATCCCATCACTATGCAAACCAGAATAAACTTTGCAACACTGCTAAATGTAGGACACATTCTAAAATGCTAAATGTAAAAATGCTAAAATGTAGGACACATTCAGCAAAACAAGTACCATTTGCAAATATTTCCATTGATTTACAGTGCAACTCTAGTCATGTCTACTCAGACATAAGCCCTGCAGAGGGTTGAGCCTCCATTTGCCTGAAGATAACATCCAAAGGTCGCCAGTTCGAGGCCACCGGCACCGTGCGACCCTGAAGCAGCTGACAAGCTGAGCCGAGCTATTCCATCTGCTCTGAGCGTGGGAGGATGGAGGCCAGAATGTGCGACCAGATCAAGAAAGAAACATCTGAATGTTGTGGTTTCTTGAAAGATAGAAACCTTCTTTCAAATTGTAAAAATCCCTACAGGGATTTAAATTGCCTGCTTATGTAAACCACCTAGAATAAAGTCTAAGGAGAAATCTGAGGACCAAGAAAGGCGGTATAGAAATACCTGTATTATTATTATTATTATTAACAGCCCAATCCTAACTTTTGCTGGAACAGGCAGGCTGACTGGCCTGCACTGTATCCAGTGCAGGGTTGGGGTTGGCTGTGGTGCATTATTACCCCGTGTCACGTGGTAGTGACCCAAATGGAGCTTCTTGGTTCTGTGCCACCTAAATAGTTGGCCAGATCCAAGTGGCCCACTGTTAATCCAGGCCACCCAGGAAGGGAGTTAGGATTCAGCCTAATTGCCAGATCCTGGCAACAACCCCCTTCTAGGCCCACCGACAAGCCTACCCACCTCCCTCCCTCCCTTCCCCCACACCAGACCAATTCTGGTCTCCCCACACCCTCCCCAAACCCCCATGCCATTCTAGGAAGGCTGGCATGAACACACCTCTCCACATCGGTGCTGAGACTGAATCTGGTGGATGTGCGCCAGCCCATGGATCTGTGGTGGATGTGTGCTGGATCCGTGCACCGACCAGCTGACTCACAAGTCGGCTTACGGCACATTTGCAACAGTACTAGGCAGAATATTAAGAGACTTACGCCAACCCAACACCATCCTGGGATTACTCTCTAAGATTTTTTAGACTGAGTCTGCAATCCTATACACATTTAACTGAGGCCCCAATCCTATCTCTCACCACTTGTGCCAATGCAGCTGTACTAAAAAGGTGTGCTCTGCATCGGAGCAGCTGGGAACAACCCAAGGGCAAACAGGAGGAAAATAAACATTATTTTGCTCACCTCCCAGTAAACCCTGGGGTTGCCTATTGGTCTTCTGGGACAGACGCTATCACTTTTGGTGACATATGTCCAAGGAGAGGAAAGGGGCAGGGAGCATCCACTGGGGTGACTGAAGGGCAAACAGGAAGTAAATCCATTGCCATTTGATCCACCCCTCCCACCTTCTTCCTGCTCCTGGTTCCCTCCCCACCCAGAAGTGACTTTCCCCCCCCCCCTAAATGGCCATTCTGACACATTCTGAGTTTCTAAACAACCATTCTAAGCTTCTGCGCTCCTAAAAGGTTATTCTGAGCTCCACAGAGGCCACAGGTGGATGCGCGCAGCCTTTGCAGGGCTCAGAAGAGCCTCCAGAGAGTGGGGGGGGAGGGCCCCCCTACATCCGCAGTTAAGTGAAACTAAGAATATGGAATCCAATTGATATAAATATAAATATATTTATACTGGTATATAAATATAACAATATAAATAACAATAAATAAAAACAAAAAGGACATACAGAGGCACAGGGGGCAGATAGACAATACATCACACACTCGTAAGACGAAGCAGAAATGGTCTTACTTGAATAAATATATGTTTGGATTATTGCAGGCCATGAAAACTAATGAACATATATAAGCAGAAATATTTTGATCCCTGGCCGAAAAGCCGTGAGGGAGGGGGTAGTTTGTAGTTTCCTTAGTAGGGAATTCCATAGTTGTAGCACCACTATAGAGAAGGCTCGCCCTTGCATCACCATCCCTCTAATTTGGGATAAAGGCGGCACTTGAAGGAGAGCCCCCCTCAGATGATCTTAGAGATAGGGCTGGAATGTATGGGAGAAGGCAGTCCCTCAGATAAGCTAGACCCAAACAGTGAAAGGCTTTAAAAGTCAATAACAGCGCCTTGAAATGGGCCCAGAAACGAATGGGCAACCAATGCAGTCACTGATCGGTCCAACAGATTCAAACCACCCAGCTGCAGTAACTATCTGGGCTGCTGCATTCTGCACTAATTGCAGCTTTTGCACTGTCTTCAAGAGCAGCCCCATTTACAGCGCATTATAGTAATCCAGTCTTGAAGTCACTAAGGCATGGACCACCACTGTCAGGTCTGATCAACTCAAGTGCAGCTGCAGTTGGTGCAGCAGCCAAAGCTGGGCAAACACACTCCTGGCTACAGCTGCCACTGGTTCTTCAGGGAGAGCTGTGTGTCCAACCTATTGGCTCTCATCCAGATCCCAACTGTCTCCAAGCTGCACTCCAGGACTTCCACAGCCTCCTTGGAATGGGACAGTAAGGAGAGATAGAGCTGAGTGTCCTAACTGAATGATCACCCCCAGTGGTTTAGAAAATAGAACCCTGTGGCACCTCACACTGTAAAGGTTAGAGCACCAAACAGCTATCCCCCAGCATCACAATAGGATTTACTTCAGAGGAGATATGGCTAGATTGACCTTTAAACTATTATTTTGTATAATAATAGTGAACTCAGATGGTTGAGTCCCTCTCAGACTGAGAGCAAAGCAGGATTACCCTCTGTCCATTAGTGGTAAGGTGTGCAGAAGGAAATAAGTTTGTCAGAGGTAAAGGAATGGAAACCCCCTTTTCCCCAAAACATGATGAGAACTAAAGCATGTCAGTTTGTCCCTGACAGCTCTGGATTATTGAAAAACAGAATAGGGCAGAGAGAATTGTCCTGCTTAAGGGCCCAATCCTATCCAATTTTCCAGTGCTGGTGCCACTGTGCCAGTGGGGCATGCACTGCATCCTATAGTGAGGAGGCAGTCACAGAGGCCTCCTCAATGTAAGGGAACATTTGTTCCCTTACCTTGGGACTGCATTTCGTTTGCACCAGTACTGGGAAGTTGGATAGGATTGGGCCCTAAGTCTTTGACAGCTTATACTATCCCAGAAGTGGGCATTAGGGTGGGGGAGATGTAACAACTGAGTGATTTTATGTGAGGGCTGTTTTATTATTGGTGCTGTGCTAATTTTTATGATGGTGTTTATGGTTTCAGTGAGTTGTACAGTTGCCTTGTGTACTTCTTCAAGCAGAAAGCCAGGATATAGATCTCTACAATAAATAAATAAGAAAGAATTTTGTTGCTGCTCCCACTGCTATACATCTGAATTCTCATGCCTCCTTCTACCTTCAGACTCTTGTGGTAAGTATGAATTCCTGGTTGTCTTTGAAGTCAGATTTCTCTCTTTGCAAAATATTTTATCATATGTGAAATGCCTTTCAGTCAAATGTTTCTGCTATACACTGCTTTGACACAGGACTTCATTTTTAAAACATTCATCTTCATTTTTAAAACATTTGGAGTATGCACAGATTGAGAATATACAATGCAAATTGTAAAGTTAAGGCAAGGTGAGATGAAGCAAAAACATTTTTGGGTAGGAAAGCAAAGACAAGCTGCAGGAGCAGAGTCCCCTAGTTGCAGGTACTACTTGCCCTGCTTTAGTCTTCTCATGAAAAGAGACTTCTGGGCTAATGAGGGACTTCTTGCATATTCCTCCTTGAAGGTTGTGCTTGGTTTGTGCTTTGCATTTCACATGTTAACTAGGCCCAGCTTACATTACAGAGGCAAACCTATTAAATCAAGCAGAAGAAAGAAACAGAAACTTGTATTCTACAATGGCATCAAAATAGAAGCAGACAGAGGGGAAATGTAGTAAAAGAGATTTTTTTTTAAAAAGGAATTCTCATTGTCAGGACTGGCTTCAGCTCAGTCTAAGTCAGTGGTTCCCAAATTGTGAGCCATGGCTCTCTGGGGAGTCACAGAAACCAGACAGGGAAACTGCAAAATCCTCAGGAAAAACCCACCACCCTATACAATGTATAGGCTTGCAACCCTAATGGGGAGCCGTGGCCAACAACCCGGCAGGTCAAGGAGGCTGCCAGCTGAAAAAGTTTAGGAACCACTGGTGTAGGTCCTTAATGTCTTCTTTGGGCCAGGATGTGTGTCCATAGCCCACTAAGAAATGCCCAGAGCAGACAAGCTTTGAGCAGGAAGCAGGCTCCACAGATTGCCAACTAACACCATCCCTAGAGGTTGTTTTTTCTTCAAAATGATGTCAAGTCATTTTACTAGGGAAGCTCTTCTAAAACTCCAGGTTTGCTTTCAGTAGCCTCCTGGAGATGTTGCTGATTCCTGGAAACTCCAGGCCAGTCTTGGAGCCTCCCTGAGATCACTCCAAGTAAAAACACCCATGAAGGGAAAAAGAATAATAATCAGCATTGAAAGTATTCCAAGTACTTCACTTGTATTACCTTGTAATCCTGACAAAAAAACTTGGAAGGTGGAGCAGCATTACTATCTCTATACTACAGATGAAGAGCTGATAGTATTTTGCCTAGTATTGCACTGGTTCCCAACTTGTTCTGTGGTGGTCTGCAAGAAGTGGTCAGTGAAGTCTCAGGAAAAAAAAAGATCACATTCAAATCACTTCCAGATTCTCCCAGAGAGAGCACTCCTCCATGGATCACCAGAGAGGGTGAAGAATGAACTGCTTGCAGTCACAGCCAGCATTGACCACAGCGGCAGCTGTGTTCTTGGCCTTCTCTGGTAGTTCATGGGGGAGCACTTTCTTGGGAGACAGGTCCCCACAGACCACCGGGGAAAATGGAGAATGGACTGCCCGCAGTCAGCAACAAAAAAAGCAACCTACAAATCTTCTCTATAAATAATAAATCTAATAAATGTGTAATAAATTTAATTGTATTTTTTTGTGTGCGGGAGTGGGGGTTGGAGGTTGAATGTGCTCCATAATGTTTCCAATTTTTGCTTCATTGGTCTGTGGGCCACTAAAGGTTCACAACACAACTGGCCTAAGGTCTCTTTGTGACATAATGGAAGGGAGGAGATTCAAGCCAGGGACATTATGGCTCAATTAGCCATTGTACCAATCTAACCTAACATAGTGAAGCCTGCTGAAGTACAATTTAAAACTTTGCCTGCTCAAATGAGAGAAATAGTAGCATAATGTCTTTTGGTCCCTTTGTGCTGTTGACTGAGCAACACTTACCTGCACAGGCAGTTGTGTAATTATCACAGCTGTCAGAGAGATCTACTCTCACATCCTGAAAGGGTGATTAATGGGTCTTGACAATATCATTGCATTGCAGACTTAATTTGATTACACATCTGTTAGGAATGGTGTAACATCTGTAGTCAAACCCCTACAAATCAGTATTCTGATCGAGATGATAATCCAGAGCATGCCTCAGTGTCTGTGTCAGTCATCTGCTGACAAGTTAAAGCTATGTGCCAAAGCCATATAAATTATAGCATTATAAGAGCTTCAGTGTTCAATCTCCAAACCCCTAATATTGGAAAGGGAGTTCAGGAGGTATTGGAAAAACAACAAAGGCAATATCTTCTAGAGAGCCAGGCTGCATTCCTATGAGGCTACCATTTCTGGCTATCACTAACTGAGTTCCATGCATGCTCTTTTCTGCTCTAATAGCAATAAAAACAATAACAACTACAAGCGTTTAGGACTTGAGAGTATTCAAAGCACCTTGTAACATTATCCCAGTAATTCTTACAATAAGGCTGCAATCCTAACCAATTTTCCAGCACTGACATAAGGGCAATGCAACTCAAAAACATTGCCCTACCTTGTGAAGCCCTCCATGACTGCCCCCTACTGCAGGATGAAGCACGTGCCCCACTGGCCAGTGCCGTCACTAGGATTCATGTCACCCAGTGTGGGAGGCCTGCGTGTCACCCCATGCAGTGGGCGGAGCAACACCCCAGGTGGTGGGTGTGGTGATGTGCCATCGCCCCACCCCCACTGGTTTTTTGGCTGTACCTTTTGATAGAACACAGATATTTCAATGTGGTTTGTTTCATTGCATTCTGCATGGAATTACGCATTGATTGATACCATATAATAAGATGGTATTATTCCTCCAAACTCTGATTTTAGTGATTTTGAAAACTTGTATAGTCTCTCTCACACACACACCCCATGTCAACTTACTAACACCTTATTGCAGCAGTTCTCAAACTTTTAGCACTCGGACCCACCTTTTAGAATGACAACCTGTCCAGGACTCATTGGAAGTGATGTCATGGCCAGAAGTGACACCATCAAGCAAATTAAGATAAATTATTTAAAAAATTAAATTAAAATAAAAGAAATAATTAAATAAGGGGGAGCCAGCCCTGTTCTGCCAAGTGAATTTTCTCTGTAGCCTGCTTGCAATAACACCCCCCCCCGCAAAAAGAAGCAGTGAGATTTCCAGCCCTCCCCAGTGCCCAGTTTAAAGTTCTTCTATTTCAAGCTTGTCAAGATAAAGACCCACCTGACTTTACAAGTGCAAAATAGAAAACATTCCCCTTACCAGTTCAAGCCTCTTTTTGGGGGTCCTTTTCAATGGGGGGGGAAGAGGCTGCCTTCTGGAGCATTTGTTGAGCTCCAGTTCCATCGGATCAGGACCATTCTGATGTCCTCACATTCCCTTTGTCTGGCCTGATCACAAGCCAAGGCACGTCTGCCTACTCACAAGTAAATGCGACCGTGAGGCTGTTTTGCTTTCCATAGGGCTAAATACATTTGCAGCTGGGAGGGAGGGACCTCCTTCTTGGGTATTTTTGGGGGGCTGCATTCATTGGATCAGGACCATTTTGATGATATTGGAGTTCTCTCAGCCTGCCCTTTATGATGGACTAAGGCAAATATGCCTACTCATGAGTAAGCGCGCGATATGGCTCAGTTTCACTTTCCATAGGGCTCCATTTATTTTTTTTCTTTCTGGTGTTTTGGGCACAACGTTTGAAGGAAAGGAGCTATTTCACTCTGGTTTTCTGCATTGCATTTTGCTGGAAATTCCACATTCAACGGTATATGGCTATGATGGGGTTGCTCCTCAAACTGCGATTTTAGTGCGTCATTCCCCCAGTGCACATCACCCCCCCTTGCATGTCACCTGGTGCGGCCCGCACCCCTAACAACCCCTAGCAACGCCACTGCAACTGGCACAGCTGTGCCTGTGCTGGAAAGTTGGTTAGGATTGCACCCTAACTCATTCACAGCCCAATCCTTACTTGTGCTGGAACAGACAGGCCCCACACACCCCTATGAGCTACTTGGATCTGTAGCATCAAAATCACTGGCACAAATCCAAGCAGCCCAGTGTAATGCCAAACTAGCTGGCTGGCTGGCTAGGGGTTTAGGTGCCGCAGCCAGTCCCTGGCCCGATCCACCCAGTGCCCCACTCTCCCCCAGAACACCCTCCCACCATCCTCTCCCATCACCTGCACTGGCCTACCTTGTCTAGCACAAACACACACTCTCTCAACCTGAATCTGGCGCGGGTAGGTCGGTGCACTTCCTTGGGTCAGCTCAGCCTACTCTTAAGAAGGTGCGAACTTGTTTTATAGCACATTTGCGATACTCCTGCACTGGCACAAGGGACTTGCGTCGGCCAAAAGGTCAGCAGTGAATCAAGAACCTCTGTGTTGGGCGGTGAGCCCAACACGGAAGCTCTGGATCCAGTGAAGCAAAGCTCCACCAGTCCCACCTCCCTCCCTCCCCACCTCCTAGAACACCTCCTCCCTGCCTCCTCCCATGCCCCCGCTGACCTCTTCACTGCTGGGTGGTCCGAGCAAACAACCGAGTGGCGGAGCTGTGGTGGTCGTGCGGCAGTAGCCCAGCGCCAGCCAGCACTGGACTACCACTGGCGTTTGCCTGGCGGTAGGGCCCATTTGCTACAGTGTGTGCCAGTGGTAAGCCGGCATGCACTGTTCATGATTGGGCCCTGAATAAATGAACCAGGCCTATAGTTCTGTTTTCACAGCTTATTGTCCTCCCTGATGGAAAGCCATTGATTGCAGAATGACATGATATAATTTTGTTAACCTCAAGTGTTTTCCCCCCATATGAGATGACAAGTTGATTTCAAATATTACAGGGCAGACTTTGAGAATTACATTAGTTCAAAATACAGGCTAAAAGAAAAGGACATCCTGTTATTATTCTAGATGAGTATCACTACAATTTACTTGAATCTCTTTAATTTAAGATTGGTGGAGCTCAGACATGGTTTGAAATCAGAATTTTTAGTTGTACAAAACTATGGTATTGCAAAGGAATACAATGTAACACCTGCTATGCCTAGAAAGGCATTGACTCCTTTCCCCCTCCCTTCTTTCAGGTACTTGGGACTCTGGCATGCCAGGGGGCATGAGCCTTTGGGGGTGAGCTGAAGGGTTAGAGTCAAAGGGCTCTTTGCCCATGGCTCTCAGCCCAAGTGATTGTGCCCAGAAGACTGAAGAGCCCTTCCTGGTATGCCAACCCTACAGCATCCAGCTCCCTCCCCCCCAATATCATTCAGGTGGAAAGAGCAGAAGAACAGCTGAAGCAGCAACTAAGACAACTAAGAACTAAGCTGAAGCAGCAACTAAGCAGCAACTAAGACAACTGTGCAAATTAATGTCCAATACTGAGATGCACTTGACAAGGACACAGTTATCCAGGACACAATGGCCCTATCGCTCTGCAAAGGGTGGTTATCCAGGACAGGAGTAGCAGGCTAATACTATGAATCTGCCCCAGGGGGTTGGGTTATACCTCAGTGAAAAAAAAAAAAAAATCAATGCTTTGCATGCAGAAGGTCCCAAGTTCAATCCCTGACATTTCCAGAAAAATTGGGAGAAGGTCCTGCCTGAAATTTTGGTAAGCTGTTGCTAGTCAGTGTAGACAGTCCTGAGCAAATAGGGTAAATGGTCTGGCTCAATAGAAGACAGCTTCCTGTGCTCCTTGAAGAAAACATATTGGCCTTATGTCATTTTAAGGTATTGCATTAAGACATTTTTATTTCCAAGGTGTGCACTGTTGCTATCTGCTGGCAGTTCTGTTGGACTTTGATTTTGTTATTTGTTTTACTTATGTTTTTTGTTGGTTTTCTTATGTGTCATTTTGTGATCTATTTTAGACAAGAAAGCAGGATAAATATACATCATATCAGGGATGGGAACTCAAGTCAGCTCACTCAAGTCTGAGTCACAAAAATCAGCATTTTTTCTGACTTGTGAAGACTTGAGTCACCTGTGCTGATGACTAGGGCGTTGACTCGAGTCTGAGGCCACTTGACTCAGCACTGATTCCCCACATATGTGCACTGGAGTCTGTCTGGGTGTGCTTGCTTACTTTTCTCACACTGTGAAAGACCTTGTGGAGCAATTATTCAGAACAGGTGAGCAGCAGGCAAGTTCTAGCCAGGAGGCAGGGAAGGGTAAATGTTTTGTTTTTGCATGGGAGCAGGCTCTCTTGCAAACTGAAGGTCATTGGATGAAGGATAGGTGATCTGTTTTTTTTTCCTTTGGATGAGGAAGGGCAGAAGAGGGAGCCCGAGGGGGTTCTTGCCTTAGGATTGACTGGAGAAGCCCAGGGAGGGGGAGGAAGCAGGAAGGCAGCAGGCTTGAGGGGAGGGAAGGGAAGGGAAGGGAACGACTTGAGACTCAACTCTTTTCGAGTCACAGAAATGCTCCAACCAACTCAGAAAGTGCCCCTGTTGTGACTCATTTTTGAATCAAGTTGCGGGGGTGGGGTGGAGACTCACGACTTGAGTCAAGCTGCGCCTGACTTGTCCAGCCCTGCTTCATAAAAGAAAATGGTTCCTTACCTCTAGGACACACTGCAGGCTGGGTTTGGTTAATCTGAACTGCAGCTATGACACATTGCAACACCTGAAGTGTCCATTGCTTGCAATGTCTCCCACACAGCATAAAAGTAGGATTTATACACAGTTTTTCAGCATAAGTGCTTGATAGCAGTATAGTGTGTTGATATGGATTCAGGGCTGGGGGAGGGATTCCTCCAGGTCTCTGCCAGGGAGAAAGGCACTGAAATATCTTGATGAAAAGTCAATACATCACTCTGGGCAGCCATAAATCTATGCAGTAATCTGTTTCTTGATCTGCTTCTGTATGCACAGTCAGGGGAGGGATCCCAGATTGACCATGACAGTAATTGAATTGTGAAGTCTGCCAGGAAGCATAAAAAGCTACGTTAAACTTGCCATGCTAATAATTGTAACCATATTCAACACTCAGCAAGTTGACAGCTCCTTTCTGCATTCACAGTGACCATAGACTTGACATCTACTTGTGAGTTGGGGAATCATATGCTTTAGTAGCACAGGAAGGTCTCAAAGTTGAGTACATCCAAAGCAATCAATTTGTTGCAACTGCATATCATGCTTTCCATGGACAAAAGCATAGTCCTTTGTTATCTCCAGCCCCACCTAAACAGTTCCACCCTTATCTCCTTTTCCAGCATTCAACACTCCCTGATGGGAGGGGAAAGTGTGGTGCAGAAATCATTTAACAAAGCCAAGTGCTGTTTAATCATCCTAGGAATTTTTTTCCCTTGGCAGGTATAACTTGAGCCACCCAAACAACCAGAGTTTGCTGTAGGCCCCTACCCCAGAAACAACCTGATTCTCCATGAACCAACCTGAGTTTCCCTATATACCCACGTGGACCACATTCGGGTGACCCCTTTATTGGAACTAAAACATGTTCTGCCTTGAGCCTGGCTCACCAGTTCCTGTTTTGGTATCTCAGCCTCCTGCAGTTACCCTTTCTTCTTACTGCTCTTTTCACTGCATCTTTGTTCCAGCCCCCTTCATTCAGGTGCTGATCTTACAGTGAAACTGCCAGTTAAGCATTGTGCTATTATTTTTTATCCTCTCTTTTTTTTTTTTAAACAGTTGGTAAAGAACTTATGGATGGTTTTGGACTGAGCAAAAGCACATGCGGGTGGTTTGTAAGACCACCTTTCCTCCAAAAGTAGTTTCCTGCTTAAAATGGTAAATTTGCCAGCTTCTTTTCTTCCCAAAATGAGGTGGAACTATACAAAATGCTCCCTTCCCCATCCACCTTTTTACTCAAGTTGAAACCACCCACAACTGCTATACCTGAGAACAGAGCCTCTGAGAGGAATTTTTTCAAGGGGTACAAACTTTCTATTGGGCCCCTTTGCAAAGAGGGAGGGGTGAAACAGAGCAGGGGAGGGTGGTGAAGGGCAAGCAGAATAGGGACAGGGAGGGGCAAAACAGGGTAGGGGGAGGATAGAGACAGGTGGAAAAGTCTTTGGAGCCCAGGTCTACCAACCCATGTGGCATCAATAGTTGATCATCCCATGCAGACAACATGTTTGAGTAGATAGGAAAACATAAGATCCCAGGAAATTTCTGGGCTTCCTCTTTTGGCTCCAGGGCCCCCTTTTGGACCCTGGGCCTGGGTACAAATTACCCCCCTCTCCTAGGCCCTGCCTGAGAAAACAAAACCTTCAGAACAATGGGCCTACTTACTACCTACCATTTATGTTTAGATACCTGCTTTAATACCTTTAGATACTAACCTCTGCACTTAGATACTGTTAGAGTTGCAACCCTTTGTCTGGTAAAGAGTTGTATGGAACCTTGGATGAGCAGGCACACAAAACAGCATACACCAGCAGAGTTCTTTGAATGCAGTGGTTATATTTCAGAGCAAGGGTTATCACAGGTAGAGTAATCAGTAAACAGTCCTAGTCAGCACAATGAGCAGTCAGTCCATAAACAACAAATCCAAATCAGTTTTCCAAGATACACAGTCAAAGTTCATTCCATGGTCAGTAACAACATGTATATGCTCACATCCAGCCTCCCACATTACTGGCAGCAGTTCAGTAGACTCCTACTGCTGCACTAGAAGCTCAACAGACCAAACATTAAGTAGTTGGAGTGGCCAATCAGTGTAGGCTAAGCCACACCCAGGGTGAGGCAGTCACAGGTGTTTGCTGATCCTGCTGACTCCAGCAATCTGCACCTGTTCCTGAACCACCTAGTTGGCTGTGTCTCTGTCTTACCCAGAACATAGACCTGACATATACCTGTGTTTAGATACCTACCACTGCCTCAGCACTGACCTCCTGTACTACTTTGAGGTGGACCTGCTCCGCTAGCCAAACTCTGCCTCAGCCCTTTGTTGTTATTTTCCACCCTGGTCCTTGTCAAGAACAGGCAAAATCTAAGCTCAAGTCTGTGTCCATCTTGGAACCTGCAGCTGTCTCTCTGCAGCTAGTGGGAAAGGAGCTAATTAGTGAGAGAAAGGAATGTAATATCTGCTTCTCAATCACCAGGAGAACCAGGTAGCCAATCACTGAGGGAAGTGATTCTTGCTGGCCCAAGGATGCCCTCATCAAGGGAGATTCCTCACAGCTATACAAATTCTGGTTGGGAGGGGTGATAGCAGTGTGGGTAAGTAGCCTACTTGTCCAGCCTTCTGGAAGTTTCTGACTATTTTGTATTCAGGTTGGCAGTAACAGGTGTAATTACCATAGAGTAAAAAGAGACCTTTGGAGGAGTTTTCTTGGGCATTACTCTGCCTGCTGCTCATTGGTGCCAGCTTCTATCATGGGTACCTGGCCAGACAGGAAGCTGGCCAGACAGGAAGCCAGAGGTGGGAACCTCTCACCTTCTCTTGTGATTAAATGAACCAGATGGAAGATGGGAACAAATGTAGTTTAGGAAGCTAGCTTTACTATTTTAGATTGATGTATCTCTTATGTGCCTGTATCTCTTGCAAATTGCTGACTTGATATTAGGTATAACCTTAACTTCTCTTTAACAAACCAAAATATATTTTAAAGGTCTGTGTTTGGTTTTGAGTACTAAGGAATGAAAGTCAGCTATCCAGCCTAGCTGCTTGTTTTTTTTATTTTTTATTATTTTCCAAAAGCAAATATAAACAAACACACATAACACAAAAAACATAACACACTTCACTACACACGCACACAAAAAGGGTGCAGGAAATCGTATATCATTAATCATATATCACTAAAACTAATAAATCATTACATATCTCCTAATCAATTTCCTCTTCTAAATTCACCTCTTAATATCATTTTTCATTCATCCTTCATCTATCACAGTTGTTCTCACCCTTTTTAGCTGGGACCCACTTCTGAAAATGACAATCTGCTGACAACGGAAGTGATGTCATAGTCAGAAATGACATCATCAAACAGGAAGTGCCATCACTGTGAGGTCAGAGTTGGAAGTGATGTCATCAAGCAGGAAGTTCCTGTCTAGAAACTCAAACTGTAAATGACAAGAGAGAGTTTTCCATCTCAGAAGCTTCTGAGAGGGTCTGCCTCTACTCACCCAAGCCCTGTGTTCAGGCAGACCCGCGTGATCTCCTCTCTTGTGAGCCTGCCTTGAAAGCAACAGCACTGCCACCACCACCCCACTGCCGATCTTGCCCTCTGCATCACAACCTCTCTCCCTCTCTGAAATTGCCTGGAAGCCACGATCCTTTCCTGCCCTGGCTGGCACATCCTCTCTTTATATCTTTGCTGGGGTGAGGGGGGATCTCTGGTTGCCTGGCTGCCAAGAGAGCAGCCAGGAGGGGGAGGGGAGGAGGGAGGGCAAGCTTTGCATGTGGGGGGAAGCACCCAGGGAGAGTGCTGCTCCCTCAGCCGCTTCTCTGATGTGCACCTTTCCCCTCTTCTTACTTCTCTCTTAGGCTGCAATTCTGTCTACTCTTACCTGGGAGTAAGCCCCATTGCCAATAATGGGAGTCAATTCTGAGTAGATGTGCTTGGCCTTGGGGGAGATGAGGGGAAGCGTCTCTGGTTATCTTCCTTCTGAGGGGGATACTACTGTTTTTATTTCCTTTATTTACAAAAGCTCAAGCTACTTCTTGTATTGAGGTGCATGAGTAGGGTGCACTTGTTTCTGGTTAATGCTGTGCACAGTATCAATAGCCACATCAATGTTTGTTAGTTTCAAGCGCAATACAAGAAGTAGCTTGAGATTTTGTAACTAAAGACAGAAATAAAAACAGTAGTAAATAAATACACAAATATTTTGTTCCAAATGTTTTATTTTTTGCTTGATAGCAATGGTAGTGAGGGCAGGGAGAAGCTTTGAGTTTTATTGGTGTCATGTACCATCTATAAAACATTTTATATACATTTTCTTTGAAATTTGTTGCTCTAGTAAGTTTAACATTATGCTTCCAGATCTGTTCCCATTGATCTGTTGTGATATTATGGCCTATATTTTGGCCAATTTTATCATACATTGTTTTACTGTTTCTTCTTGTATTTCAAAGTCCAATAAGAACATATACATTTTTTGATATATTTTTCTTTTGTTTCTAGCAATAGTCTATCAAATGGCATCTGTTCCATATAGAAACCTTGTTTGTCTCTCTCAAATCTTGAATCTAATTGTAGGTGAGTCCACCAGTCCATCTCCATACCTTGCCTTGACAATTCTTTTGTCTTCAATTTCCCATCTTTCTTCACTAAATTTTCATATCTAATCATTTTTGTTGTCTCTAATAAACTTGGTCGGGTACATGCTTCCAACGGCGCCACCCATTGGGTGATTTTCCCATACATCTGTCTTTGTATTTTAATCCCAATCCATATTAAGGATTTCCTTAATTTATGGATACTAAATCACTTATATTCATTTGCTTTTCCATACCAGACAAATGCATGCCATCCCCATTCAAGATCATGTCCTTCCAATTTAAGGATTCTTTAATCCTCTACTGTAATCCACTCTTTAATCCATAATAGCACCGATGCCTTGTAATATAAAAACCAATCAGGGAGTCGCATACCTCCTCTTAATTTCACATCTT
This sequence comes from Tiliqua scincoides, assembly GCF_035046505.1. Lineage (NCBI taxonomy): Eukaryota > Metazoa > Chordata > Lepidosauria > Squamata > Scincidae > Tiliqua > Tiliqua scincoides. Next base: position 72,767,809 of record NC_089825.1, read on the forward strand.
GCAAAACCTTCATTTTAATTCTTGGCTTCTTTCCTTGTCATAGAAATTTTGAGATAGTTTGATTAATTTCTTTAATATATATTCCTTCAAAATTACCGGGATTGTTTGAAAAAGAAAAAGTATTTTAGGCAAAACATTCATTTTCACCTCAGTAACTCTTCCCAACAATGAAAGTTGTAGTTCTTTCCATTTTATCAGATCTTTTTTTATTTCTGCAATTAATTTCAGATAATTAACTCTCACTAATGTACTTGTTTTCTTCGTCAATTGAATTCCTAAATATTTTATTTTTTCTTCCTTAAAACTTGTTAATTCTTCCTGTGTTTTCATATTCTTTGTTAACATTTTTGTTTTTTTAATGTTTATTTTCAATCCTGTCACTTCAATATATTCTTGCAACACATCCAAGAAATTTCTAGCAGATTCTAGTGGTTCTTCAATAATCACCATAATATCATCCGCAAATGCCTGGATTTTAAATTCTTCACCTCTTATTTTTAGTCCTTTAATCTCTTCTGTCTTTCTCACTTGATTCAAAAATGTTTCCATAACCACTATAAACAACAGCAGAGAAAGTGGACATCCCTGTCTTGTTCCTTTTTCAAATGTTATCTCCTCTGAAAATTCTCCATTTAATTTAATTCTAGCAATCTGATATATGGCTTTGATCATATCCATAAACGGAGTCCCTATATCCATCATTTCAAGTTGTAGAGTCATGAAATTCCAGTTCACATTGTCAAATGCTTTTTGAAAATCTATTAAGAACATCGCCATTTACTTATCTGGATGTACTTCATAATATTCTAAAAAGTTCAATATCTTTCTCATGTTGTTTCTAATTTGTCTTCTTGGTAAAAACCCTGCTTGATCCTGATGGATGATATCTATCAAAATTCTTTTAAACCTTGAAGCTAATATTGTTGCAAAAATTTTATAATCCACATTAAGTAGTGAGATTGGTCTATAATTTTGAATCTCTTCTTGATCAGATCCTTCTTTATGTATAACTGTAATTATTGCTTCTTTCCAGGTCTCAGGGATTTTATCCTTTTGCTGTATTTCTTCTATCACTTTTTTAAATGGTAACAACAATTCTTCTTCAAAACATTTATAAAATTCAGCTGGTAATCCATCGCTTCCAGGCAATTTCCGATTTTTTTGTTTAGCAATTGCTTCTGAGATCTCACTAACAGATATGGGTTGCTTTAGAATTTCTTTTTGCTGCTGTGACATTTTCAATTCATTGTTTTTTTGTAAATAGTCTCTTTGAATATTATTTGGGATCCCTTTTTCCATATATAGTTCTTCATAAAATCTTTTGGCAATATCTTGTCATGTCTTTTACATTTGTAATCTTTTTCCATCTTCATTCTTTAATGCATAGATATATGTTTTCATTCTCTCTCGCTTTAGTTTATAAACCAACCACTTTCCAATTTTATTGGCATTTTCAAAGAAATTTTGTCTAGCAAACACAAGTTTCTCTGCTAATTCTTCTGTCAATAAAATATTCAATTTGTGTTGTGTCTCTCTCATTCTCTGTTTTATCTCTATCGCTGTAGGGTTTTGTTTTGCCTATAATTCTTGTCGTTTCAACTCTTTCTCTAATTCTACATACTTTTTCTCTTTTCTTTTTCTTCCGCCTTCCCTTATTGCTAATCCCCTAAACACAGCATTACTACCATCCCAGACCATAGTCATTGGGATATCAGATGTGGTATTATCTCTGAAGTAATATTTTATTTCTTCTTTCAGACTCTTTTAAAAATTTTCATTCTTTAAACTGTTAATATTCAATCTCCATTGGGGTGGTTTTTGAAAAGTTTAAAATTTGCTCATTACTGGATTATGATCTGATAATATCCTTGGTAATATTTCCACTTCTACTAAATTTTTTGTCCAGTCTCTTGGTATCCAAATGGCATCAATCCTTGACCATGTCTGGTGTCTATTTGAATAGAAGGTGGGCAACCCAATCCTGAGCTGCCCGGAGCTCCTGGACCCAGCAGATCCACAGAAGACTGCTGCCAGATCCTGCAGTAGGAGGCTCCTCGGGAGAAGGGAACGTTCGTCCCCTTCCCCTGAGTAAGGGAAGCAGCCCCGCAATAGGGCTACTCACTTTAGTGGCGAAAAGGTCACTGCTAAAGTAAAGGTGCTCATTTAGGGCGAGCAGTCCTGCACGAGCACCTAGGATCCTGCGGAGCTAAGCTCCACAGATCTGCCTCTCCCACACCTCCCCCACACCTAATGCCTCCACACCTAAGGACCTCAGGATTGGGCTCATAGTCTTTAGTTTCTGGATATGCATCTATCAAGTTCTTCATGCATCTATCAAGTACATCTCTTCCGCTAATTGTAAGAAAGCTTTAGGAATTTGTGTTCTCTTTTTTTTCTTTCTCTTGCTTGTAACAATGTTGAGTCCATTTCTCTTTCAAAAACTGAATTAAAATCTCCTAGAATAGTGTTCATATTCTCTCATTCTTGTGTCTTTGTATAGCTTTGCAAAAAATTCTTGCTGATTTTTATTTGGGGCATATATTAAGACTCCTGCATTTTCTTTTTGTACTTCCACCATCAATATTCTTCCATCTTGTGATGCATATATTAATTTTGGTCTCAATCTTTCTTTAACATAAATGGCGACACCTCTTTTTTTCATCTGAAGCTACAAAAACTTCTCCTAATTTTTTATTCACCAACAATGCCTTATTCATATTTTTAATATGCGTTTCTTGTATACAAATGATATCCATATTTAATTTTTGCATTTGAAGGAAAACTTTCTTTTCTGGGGAGAATTTAAGCCATTTATGACTGAATAGATACTCCAACTTTGTTTAGTCATCACGTTTCTTTTTACTAGTCTTCCTCTCTTTTTGTCTTTTTCTTGTTGCTATTGGTGAGCACCTCTTACTCGCTCCTCTAGGCTCTTCCCTCTCTGATTCATCAGTTGTTTCTAGGTCATCTGATTTGTTTTCATCTGACCATTTCTAGTCTGTATTCTTCTAATTCTTTTCTTCTCAATTTCTCTTCCTCCTTTTCTTCCTTTCTTGTCTCGTCTTTCATCACTGTACTCAAGAAGTTTTCTGCTTTCATTGTTGAATTTATATTATACCTCTGTGTCTGATATTGAAAAAACATACCTTCTGGAGAAAGCCATCTGTATGGTATTTGCTTTTCTCTTAAAAATTTTGTCAGGTTTTCATATTCTTTTCTCGTCTTCCTCACTCTCCATGGAATATGTCTCAAAATGTTGACTTTGTTATCATCCACTGTCCATTCCTTTTCACGTGAGGCCTTCAGTAATTTATCTCTGTAAAAGGTTCTGATGAATTTCACATGGATTTCTCTTGGTAATTTGTGTTTTCTCAGATAAAAAGTACTCACTCTTCTCACTGAGTCCAATTCTTTCGATAACTCCTCCACTGGTGTATCAATCCATTCTGATATTAATCTGACAATACGTTACGAGGTATCTTCTCCTTTCTCTTCTGGTATATTTTGTATCCTCACCACTCGAGCTGCACTATCCATCTGAATTTCCATTAACGTTGTCTCTGCATCATGCTGATTTTCTGCTTTCTCTGATATTTTATCTTGATCTTTTCTTATCTTTTTTCCCAATCTCTCAATCTTTTGTTTATTTTCTTCTGATTTAATTTTCACATCTATCAGTTGTCCACTAAGTTCATCTAATCGTTTAGCCAGCATTCACGCTGGCTTGGGTCTGTACAGATTGGTTTGTTTGTTGCTGCACCATTGCCAACAGTTTTTCCATGTTGTCTTGCATAGTCTGTTTCCAGTCTTTCCCTTTCAATTCCTCTTGTACTAATTTTCCAAGTCCTGTCTTTGACACTGGCGAGCTTCGGACTTTCGCTGTTTTACCCTCCATTTTCGTTCTTCTTTCCTTTAAAGCTCAAATATCAGTTAGCAAACAAATCACTTTCACTTTCTCTTTTAATTATACATCACATCACATCAACAATCAATCCTCTAGTCACTCATCAACAATAGCAGAAGAAAATTATAAAGTCAAAGTAAAACCTTCTGCTTGCAATGTTCATTAAGATCACTGGATGTCATCAGTGTATTATCTTCCTTGCTTCTTTTATAAACACAAATCCAGTTCTTGCAATGTCTTTTTAAATCCACTAAATGTCACTAGATGTCACTGGTGCACTGTTCTTGTTTTTTTATTTCTGTTTCTCTTATCTACCATTTATACTTGTAGACTTGGCAACCACATTCCTCAGTCTGCAAGAATGTAAAAGCATCAAGCCACTCTTTCAGGCAATCCCAAACAATAGTATCAAACCAAGGCAATAAATGCTCCAATACACAAACTTTGTCCAAGCGCAGTTAATTTGTAATCCACCGAAATTCAAAGTTGTAAAGTTGTAATTATATTTTCATATATCCATAACAGGATTGGCAAATCTCTTCTACAATTTCTCCTAACACCGATAAACAACTGAGGGGGGGAACCTCCCCTCCTCTTCTTCTCATGGCAAAAAAACAACAACACCAAATCAGGCAATCAATTACTCAGTCCATGCCAGGCATACACCCTGGAATAAAACTTACTTAAGTCTTTCAACGTCTTTGCCTGCTGGGGCCTCCAGCTTGATTCAGCACGAATTCTTCATCATTGCTGCCAAGACGGTGGAATCTCCTGGGAAAGCCCCCCTGGCTGGGCCTTATCTCCTCAGGGATCAGCCATCACATGGAGGAGTGTGTCTATCCTGACAAACAATCCTCGGATCTCCTTGGATCCGCAGTTTTTGGGAAAAAACAGAGTGCCTTTCAAGAGCTTGAGCAAGGCACCTCTGCTCAGCCCCAGCCTAGCTGCTTGTTTGAGCTACCAACATTAAAGTCCATTAAAGAGCCTTGAGGCCTGGGTCCCTGAGGGAGAGAGCGCCGAGGACTGCAAGTGCTGGTCTCGCCTTTAGGGCCTTGCAGTCCCTGAACTGAGGCACTGGCATATTCAGGATGGTAGCAGTCCTATCCAGTTTTGACATTCTGTAATTTGGTTTAATTGGCTAAGAAGTGTGCCTTGCTGTCTTGAGGTATGTTGTGCTCCCTTGAGACAGCAAGGAACGGAAGAACTCCAGCTAAGAACTATAGGCCTCGCATTAAGCTGTGATTGGATCCCTACCTAAGAATTAGACTACCTGTCTAGCCTACCTAAGAACTAAATTGGGCACAAGAGACCCTGGACTACTGTGGGTTGAGACAGTAGAACAAGCCTTGTAAGGGTTGTGGTAGAACAAGCCTCGTAAGTGTTGGGTGTCAGTAGGAAGGCCCAATTCTTGTGACAGTCCTGGTTTCAATTCCACCAGAATGTACAAATTACGTGAGGAATGGTGGTGCTGCAGTTAACGTACTCGTCTAGTGCTCTTATCTTCTACTTTTCCCACTTCTGTGAGCAGGTAATGAAATAACATGCCAAAAACTATCCCCCACTTACCCAGTGATGTGCCAGCCTCTGCTCCTCCCCCTGCCCTGTGCTCTAATTCAGCACTCTCGTCCCCTCCACATATCCTTTCCCTCGGTCCTCCTGTTCCCTTCCTAATCCACTGAATGCAAGGAGAAGAAGTGGTGGAGGCACATGGGTGAATGGAGATGGGCACTCCCAACCAATCTGCTGTCTGAGACAACCGCTTCAGTTGGCCTCATGGGTAGGCCAACCCTGTCTGTGAGCATAGTGGCTGCAAAAACTTTGGCTTTTTAGGGAGTTGCAGTGGAACATTGTAAACAGTGCCTATTTATCCCACTCCTTGTGGCCAGACTACAAGGCAAAAGTTTTTAACCTGCAACAGCAATAGTTGCAGTGGAGTAGCTGGCATTCACCAACAATCTGCATGGTCAGAAATAGTTCATAGGCAACCTGGCCCTGTTGGCTGCACAGACCGCAGCTACTTTGTGCCTTCTGTCTGGAAGATGCCACTAATAGAAATAGAAAGAGGAAGGCTTGTTTAACTGATGCAATTTAGCCAAGACATAACAAAGACATAAAGGGCTTTAAAAGTTAAAACTAGCACCTTGAATTGGGCCCGGAACAGAACCGGCAACCAGTGTAGCCGCCAGAGCAACGGCTCAACAGAGTCAAACCGACGTGCCCCGGCAACCACACGAGCAGCCGCGTTCTGTACTAGTTGTAATTTCCGGACCATCTTCAAAGGCAGCCCCATGTAGAGTGCATTGCAATAATCTAATCTAGATGTCACTAGGGCATGGGTTACTGTGGCCAGGTCCGCACAGCTCAGGTACGGTCGCAGCTGGCGAATCAGCCGAAGCTGAGCAAAGGCTCCCCTGGCCACCGCCGCCACCTGGGACTCCAGGAGCAGCTGTGGATCCAGGAGAACCCGCAAGCTGCGGACCTGCTCCTTCAGAGGGAGTGCAACCCCATTCAGAGCAGGACGATAGTCCAGCACCCGAGCTGTGGATTTCCGAACCAAGAGCACCTCTGTCTTATCCAGATTTAATTTCAGCTTGTTAGCCCACATCCAGTCCCTAACCGCCTCCAGACAGCGATCCAGGACCCCAACCACCTCCTCAGAATCAGGGGGAAAGGAGAGATAAAGCTGGGTGTCATCAGCATACTGGTGGCAACCCACTCCAAACCCCCGGATGACCTCTCCCAGCGGCTTCACGTAGATGTTAAAAAGCATGGGGGATAAGATGGAACCCTGCGGCACCCCAAACCTCAGAGGTCGGGGTGCCGAACAGGCATCCCCCAGCACCACCTTCTGGGATCTGTCAGCCAGGAAGGAGCAGAACCACTTCAAAACAGTGCCTCCAAGCCCCAACCAGCCAGCCGGCCCAGAAGGACACCATGGTCGATGGTGTCGAATGCCACCAAGAGGTCCAGCAGGACTAACAGGGTTGCACTCCCCCTATATATCATAGGCCCTTCATAGGCCCAATCCTATCCAATTTTCCAGTGCCTGTGCAGACGTGCCAATGGGGTGTACACTGCATCCTGTGGTGGGGAGGCAGTTCACAGAAGCTCCTCAAGGTATGAGAACAGTCGTTCCCTGCACTGCAGTTGCACTGGTGCTAGAAAGTTGAATAGGATTGGGCCTTTAGTCCCCATTAGGACAGCAGAAGGACTTCTTTCCTCAACACTAAACACTGTCAGATGTCCCTCTTTTCCCACCTCCTTTCTCTAGCTAGTGACATTCTGTTAATACAAAAAATCCAGCTGGGGTGGATCTGTGCAATCTATACATAGCAAGAAAAAAAAAGATGAAGTTATGTAAATAAGTTGGTAGTTATAACTGTAATTGCTAAAATTGTTCTCCTGTTTATTTATTTATTTATTTATTTGATTTGATTTGATTTGATTTGATTTGATTTGTAATCTGCCTTTCTCCCCAAAGGGCACCCAAGATGGCTAACAACACTTAAAAGTCATAAAATACATAAAATTATACAATACAATAACAAAATAAATAATAAAACAACAAGGCCAGCGGTATAAAACAATTGTTAAAAGCAGCCATCGTGCCCTCCATCAGGCAAAGGCTTTCTGAAATAAAAAAATCTTCAGACCTTGCCGGAAGGTTAACAGTGAAGGAGCTGTTCTCAACTCAAAGGGGAGGGAATTCCACAATACAAGTGCCACCATCAAGAAGGCCTTTTTTCTGACCACCATCCCCCTAACCTCTCTTGATGGCAGCACAACCAACAGGGCCCCCTCTGATGACTGAAGAGAAAGGGCCAAACTAAAGGGAAGAAGGCGGTCTCAAATATGCTGGTCCCAAGCTGTTTAAAAGTCAAAACCAGCACCTTGAATTGGGCCCAAAAACAAACTGGCAGCCAGTGCAGCCATCAGAGCAGTGCTGTGACAGAGTCAAACTGCCGACCTCTAGCAATGACATGAAAAGCCGCATTCTGCACTAGCTGCAACTTCCGGACCGTCTTCAAGGGCAGCCCCACGTAGAGCGCACTGCAATCTTGATGTCACCATAGCATGAACCACCGTGGCCAGCTTTGACTGAGGCAGGTACAGCCGCAGCTGGCACACCAACTGAAGCTGGGCAAAGACACTCTTGGCCACAGTCGACACCTGGGCATCCAGAAGTAGCTGTGAGTCCAGGATGACCCTCAAGCTGCGAGCCTGCTCTTTCAGGGGAGTACAATCCCATTCAGCGTAGGGCAATAGTCCAGCACCCGCATCATGGATTTCTGCATGAGGAGGACCTCTGTCTTGTTCAGATTTAATTTCAGCTTGTTCACCCTCATCCCGATTCCAGCTGCCTCCAGGCAACGCTCCAGGACAGAGACAGTCACCCTGGTGTCTGGTGGAAAGGAGAGATACTTGATGGCACCCAACTCCAAATCCCCGGATGATCTCTCCCAGTTGTTTCATGTAGATATTAAATAACATGGGGGGACAGTATAGTGCCCTGTGGCACCCCACACTCTAAGGGCCAAGGTGGTGAGCAGGAATCTCCCAACACCACCATTTGGGATCTGTCAGCCAAGAAGGAGCGGAACCACTGCAAAACAGTGCCTCCGATCCCCACCTTGGCCAACCAGCTCAGAAGGACACCATGGTCGATGGTTCGAAAGAACCAGCATGGATGCACTCCCACCATCCAGCCCTTGGAGTAGGTCATCGACCAAGGCTGTCTCCGTCCCTAAGCCTGGTGCAACATATAAAACCCATTGCTATATTAAACTATGTGGCTTACTTGGGACTGGGCATTTGTGCTCTCTGAAATGGTATTCATTGGGGATAGCAGCAGGATGGAACTAAGGCACAGAATAGTTGATGCTAAGATGATACATTGTTGCAATATAAATTCAGTATATTAAATTAAAGCACTATTACTTAGTAGTAATGTGAATGCCTTGGTGTATTCAGCTGTTTTTGCAGCATGGCTCTTTTGCCGTTCTGCTTAGAGGATTAGCGCAGCTATGTTTCAAACTGTCACACATTTTTTGTGTAGTGCTCCAATAACACGTTATGCTTCCTGAAGACAAGGGGAAATAATAGCTTGATTCAGCAGTGTTTGAATGCTTGGTTAATAGCTGTGCAACAGGCTGATCTAGTCAGACAAAGTGTCCCCCTTTCATGTCTGTTCAATTAGTGATAATAGTTGAAGGCATTATTCACACTTCTGTCTCTCCCTCCTGCTTCTCAACCCAACTTTCCTCAGCTAAAGACACCCTTGCAAAGAATGCAGCCCAATGCACTCCGCGTTGCCATGGCTCTGGCGCGGCTGTGCTCTGAAAGGTAGGATACAATCAGCTTGGGGACAATGGGTGGATTTTCATATTTAATGGGGCAGGACTTTTTTTCCTTTTTAAAGTCTGGCATTGCAAACCCAGTGGCAGTGACCCTTGACCGACCTTGCCTGTGTTTCGCTGCTGCAACATGAGGGGAGGCTCTAATCCCAAGAATCCTGGGAGCATGCCTGATTGGCAGGAGAAAACAGGAAGAATTGGAAAACAAATTGCTTTTCTGAACAATCATTGTCATTGTAAAAGGGATTAGCCTGGTATATCCCATCATCATCAGTTTAGCAGTTTATTACTCGTGGGCTCTCCAGGCAGCAATCATTTTGCCAATCTTGTGTGCAGGATTTAGCAGAAAGAAATTATGACTCACAACTTCAGGGACACCTGTCCAGATGACAGGCAGCTTCAGAGGCACCTGCCCCTATTGGCTGGGGTTGGAGCTGCCTGTCAGAGGCCCTGAGAAGGAGGGTCTTGGGCTTCTCCCTGTTACCAGGGTCCCCACCAGTATAGGATCAGTAGCCTATGCAGAGCCTCCTGGGCCACACTCAGCCAACCTTTGGGCTACCTTCCTCTTCGTCCCCTGGGCCTCGGAGCAGAGGCTGGGAGGGGTTTACAGCTCAGTGGCGGTCCTGGGCTTTCCTGCACCTGCGGCCACCTCTGCCTTTGCTGTGCCCCCACCCCTGACCCAGAAATAATTGTTAGAGATAATTGGGCAAAACACAGAGATAGCAGAAGCGCAAACCAGCAGCTGCAGTGTGTGGTGCTCAGAGCACAGGGAAGAATGCCAAAAAAAGGAGGCAAGACCCAGGGAAGTACCAACACCAGAGTGTATTTACAGGCAGTATTTACAAGTAGAAGGTAGTTCCAGAAATCAGCAAGCAGAGGCAGTCCGGCAAACAGTCCAAATAGTCAGTAAATCAGGTATCCATGCAGCAACTCACTCCTACAACTCACACAGTGGAGTGTGCTTGTTGGACATTTATACTCCTGTCAGCCAATGGGAAAGGCCATGACCTCATCACTGAGGAATGTCATTGCATCATCCTGGGTGGGGATTGCATCAGCTTTTCCCATCTCTCCTTGTTCTGTGCAATGACTCAGCACTTTGCCCTGATTGGTCCTTGCCCCATTGTCTGACAGGTTTGTTTACATTTGCTTACACGTAGCAGCAGTCTGGTAGGCCTGCCTTATCCAGCCACCAAATTGCCTTACTGTATGGAGCACATACTGTAACGCAGTGACATCACTGTCACCACAATTACTTCCACGCAACAGCCTTCTCTGTTCCCCCTTTGAAAAAAAGGGGAAGGAAGAAGGCAGCCCAGGCCCCAATGGAGCCTTCTGCACAGCACTTCTAAGTGGCGTGAAGGGCTCCATTGGAGCATTCTGGGGCCGCTGGAAGCTATACCCAGAACAGAGGTGAGCGGCACTTCCAGGAGGCGCGTGGTGCTCGCTTCCTGGGCACTGCTTCCTGCGCCCCCAAAGCACTCCAATGCATCGCTTTGAAGTGGTGTGAATGTCTCTGTCAGGAGGAGGTGCGCACTGCTTCCACGCGGCTCTGAAGGGTGCCCCCTCCCCTTTCCCTAAAGGGGAAGAGAGGGGGTGGCTCTCAGATGCAGATGGGGGCTGCTGCCTTCTCTGCCCCCATGTTGCCTCAGCCTAGCGTGCGGGCTGCCTCCAGCTCTCCTCTGCCCCCCCTCACAGGGCCACGTAAACTAGGGCCATGGACACAGTGGTTTCAATTATCTGCAGATGCAGAGTCCCCCCGCCTCCCCCTCCAGAGGCGAGGGGAGCTACACTCGCTTCTGGAGGCTCTTCTGAGCCCTGCAGAGGGCAGGAAGAACCTCTGGAGGTGAGGCGAGTGGGGGGCATCAGCAGTATCTGTGGCTTCAAGTACCCACAGGGGTTCTGCAACAGAAACCCTGCGGACACTGGGGCACTCCTATACTGCCTCTGAACTTGAAGGTTCCACACAGCCATCATGACCAATTCCTCTCCTCCATGAATTTGTCTAATCCCCTGCATAAAGGAGCCCTTTCCCCTGAACCTTCTGTTTATCAATTTTAGTAAGATGAGAAAAGAAGGAAGTCTTTTCTCTTTTTTTTTTTTAATGCTTTATTTATTTATTACAGATACAGGTAAGGAAAATTGGATAGACTTAGGGCTAGGACTACATAGGTTACACACGAGGGTGGTGGCCATCGATTACAACAAACATTAATCCAAACGAAATTAATAATCAATACAAAAATTATCATATTCTTTAACCCTACTGGTTAATACTTTAACATTCCATATTTTTCCTCTAACCTTATCTATCCCATCATAAAAAAAAACAATTCAGACTTTTACTTATACACTCTTCTTACCACTAAACTAGTCTCTAAAATAAAATCTTTCTTATCTAATTCTTAATTTCTAATATGACATCTAAAAAAGAAGTCTCTGATTACAATGGTATTACCTCCTTCAATATCTCTTATAACATGTTATACATCATTTTCCATAACTATCCAATCAAAAAAGAGAAGGAAGTCTTTTCTCTATCCACTGTAATCCCACCATGGATAATTTTATAAACTTCTATCATATCCTGCCTTGGTCTACTTTTTTCTAAATTAAAAGGCCCTAAATGCTTAGATCTTTCCTCATAAGAAAGGTGTGCCAGGCCTTTAATCCTATTGATAGCCATTTAAAAAAATTTTTTTAACAGTTCCATAAAGACTTTTTTTTTAGATGGGCTGATCAGAACTATACACAGTATTCCATCTGTGGCCATACCATAGATTTTGGTGTATTATGATACTGGGCAGTTTTATTTTCAGTTTTCAATCTGTTTTGTAACTTTCATGTCAATGGCTTGTTTGTTCAGCATGTAGGTTCCTTTTCATGTCTCTCACCAGATATTTTATCTTAAAGTCATACAATCCTAACTACAGTGTTAGGCTAGAAAATTGTCACTCAGGACACAATCCTAACCCACTTTCCAGCACCAACATAAGGGCAATGCAGTTCTAAGGTAAGGGAACAAACATTCCCCTACTTTGAGGAGGCCTCCGTGAGCGACACCCAACTGCAGGATGCAGCACATGTCCCATTGGCACCGCTATGCCAGTGCTGGAAAGTTGGTTAGGATTTGGGCCTCAGTCATTCATTTAATGTGGGTAATTAGAGATCATGCAGTGGCCATACAAGAAGCGTGGGGAGGATGACAGAGGGGAAGTGAACATAATTGCTCCATCATATTTTATAATAATGTTTTATACTTTTTTGCAGGGGAGGGAATGAAAGCAATCATTATTATTATCACCATTAGAGGATGGATAGATATTAGCAAAAGCATGAATGGTCACAGAAAATGCCAAGCTGTAGCTGAACCCTGTCTCTTCCATTGTGGATCTTTGGACTCATGTTACTGTTGACAGAACAACCTATGGCAGTGGCCAGAAATTTTTCTCTCGCTTTTCTCTTCATTCTTTTTCATGCATCAGTCTTTCTACCTGAAAAATCTGTTTTTGAAAAGTCATAAAGGTGTAATGTGAGCAAGGGATGGAGGCTCTACTATCTTAATAGCAAATTTGGAATTGTTTTTACTATAATGAAAATGCAACATGAATGGTCTAGTAGTTGCTTCAAGTTAACCATTACAAGGACTACCAGTCATCTCTAATAAAATGCACATAGGATGACTGGCCACATTAAGTTCATTTACACTGAGCAGGATCTTGAAATTGGCACCTTGGCAGCACAACAAGTGAGAGAGATATTGGAGTTGCAGTGGATCACAAGATGAACATGAGTCAGCAGTGTGATGTGGCAGCAAAGAAGGCAAATGCAATTTTAGCCTGCATTAGTAGAACTGTTGCTTCCAAATCATGAGAAGTTGTGGTTCTGCTTTACTCTGCATTGGTCAGACCTTGCCTGGAGTACTGTGTCCAGTTCTGGGAACCTCACTTTTAAAAAGATGCAGCCAAACTGAAGCGGGTTCAGTGGACAGCGACGAGGATGATCAGAGGCTGGAGGACAAGCCCTATGAGGAAAGGTTGAGGGACTTGGTATGTTCAGCCTAGAAAAGAGAAGGCTGAGAGGGGATATGATAGCTCTCTTCAAATACCTGAAGGGATGTCATAGGGAAGAAGGGACAAATTTGTTCTCAACTGCCTCTAAAAGTAGAACTATAGCCAATGGAGACAAACTGCAAGAGAAGAGATTCCAATTGAACATCAGGAAAAAATTCCTGACAGTAAGGGCGGTTCGGCAGTGGCAGGGCCTAGGAGAGGCCCTAGGAGGGGGGGGGTAAAGGGGGTAATTTGTACCTGGACCCAGGGTCAAAAGGGGGCCCAGAAGCCAAAGGAGGGGACCCAGAAATGTCCTGGGATCTGACATTTTCCTATCTACTCAGACTGGGGACATTACAATGACTGGAGATGCTGGGGACATTACTGATGCCACACGGGTGGGTAGACCTGGGCTCCAAAGACTTTTCCAGCTGTCTCTACCCTCCCCTCACCCTGCTTCGCTTCTCTCTGCCCCTTTTCTGCTCACCCATCACCACCCTCTCTCACTCTGTTTCACCCTTCCCCCTTTGCAAAGGGGCCCAAAAGAAACTTTGTACCCCCTGATAAAATTCCTCTCAGAGGCCCTGGGCAGTGGCACAGCTTGCCAAGGGAGGTGGTGGATTCTCCTTCACTGGAGATCTTCAAGCAAAGGCTCGACAAGCACCTGTTGGAGATGCTCTAGCACAACCATTTTCAACCACTGTGCTGTGGCATACTGGGTGTGCTGCGAGTGGTCCACAGGTGTGCCATAGGAATTTGGGGGACATTTATTGTCGAGCCAATGGGGAATGTGAGCCTCCCACTGGCAGCACCTGTGCCTTGTCAATTGTCAAAAACCTGATTGTGTGCCTTCACAATTGCTAGCAGGTTTTCCTTTTACAGGCAGGGGCTGGACTAGATGACCTATTAGACCCCTTCCAATTCCATGTTTCTATGAAATTGTAAATATAACTGAAACAAAATTATGTCCACAAATGATGTTGAACAAGGTAGATAAAAATGGATGAAATGGCACACAGCCTGGCAGTTGATCAGGATTTTGTCCAAATAGACTTCCAATGGAGGTAACTGGGGAAATGCAGAGGAACAGCAAATACATTGTGGTGGGAGAAGATACCAAAGTTTTTCTGAAGTCTTCATCCCTCTGAATCACTAGGAAATTAGATAGTGACTTCAACAGTTGCTTCTCATGTTACCATAAGTATTGTGCTAGTACTCTGATTACAATTTTCAGGCCTCTTGTTTTCATGAAGTTCAGAAAGACTATTTGGAGGTCATGTAAACCTGTTTGCACTAGGTCGGAACTCTTGCCCTTTTGGTCATTTTTGGGAGAAGGCTTGCAAACAAGAGTAAAGTGTTTGCCCCACTTACTGATACCAGCTATTTCAACTCCCCATTCCTGATGGAGAACATTTTTTCCCCATTTTTCATGACCCACAAACTTCCAGAATGTTGCACGGAATGTCTGTCATTCTAGTGCATCTCATACTGCGTGCAAATGTTTCCTCCATAAACGGTTGAGCCAAGGCAAGGCAAGAGATGATGGCAGTGAAGTGTGGCATCTTGACAGAGGTAGTTGTGGGGGCTGCTTCCCTATGTAGATCCTGGAAGTGGTTGCATGAGCAATCCCTTCAATTGCCACTATCACATTGCTGCACTTCACTGCCATCGCCCATTCTGCCTGCCATGACTAAACAGTCTTGGGCGGGGGAAGTGCTAGGTCAGGGGTTTCATACAGAGGGGTTTCATTCATCATGCCTGCTTTGGGCCGAAAGTGATGTCATTAGACAGAGAGTGATGTCATTAAACAGGTCATAACCAAAAATAAATGCTTTTTCTCACTTAGCTGTAAATGACAGAAGAGCATGCAAATCTTGATCATATTTCAAGATAAGGGACAGCCTAATTTTCATGTGGACTGCCCTTTCAGCAGTAACACCTCAGCACTGCTCAGAAGTTGAGAGCCTGAGGGCCGGATAAAAAGCTTTCGAGGGCCGCATCCGGCACCCGGGCCTTATGTTTGACACCCCTGTGCTAGGTATTGTTATGTGATTGTGACAATATCTGCTCTGTCACATACACAGATTTGGAGTGTTGGCATTGAGTTTGATGAGGGTAACTTTCCTCTCTTCCACACACCTTGCAATGTAAGTTAATTCCATCATTGCTAGCAACTGTGCACTTCAGCCAGCTCATGTAGTATCATTCATCATTCAATTTAAAACACAAATGGTGGCCATAAAAAACTGCATTGTGTGTGTTGGGATTTTCCATTTACATCATGGAGGGAAAGCCGCTGCTGGGGAGAAAATGCCATAGATCATCTCTGAAGTAAAGTCATTAGGATAAATTGTTACTCAAAGGAGTTGAGAATAAAACAATTCTAATTTTCATTATGTTTTGAGGTCTAACAAGATGAGCTCTATCAGGGAAGGATTCTCCAACCTCAGGACAACATGTCAAGCTCAGTAGGAACCCTCTGTATAAAACCATCACTCTAATGCATTCTAATAATGTTATTATTAAATACTGTTATTATTATTATTATTAATGCAGTGCTATTCAAACTGGGGCGTTGCGACGCCCCAGCCTGAGGGCCCTGGTCTCTGCCCCCTTAAGGGGCGGGGGCAGCCTAGAGGCGGGGGGAAGGCAGTGGTGTGATCCCCAGGATCGTGCCGCTCAGGGGGCTGCAGGGGCTTGGGTGCACTTACCCAAGCCTCCTGCAGCCTCCCCAAGGTGCAGGGAGCCCGGCGCAACTTCTGGCAGGGCTCCCCGCAGCAGGGAAAGTGGATGCGGAGCGATCGCGCTCCACTTCCACTTTAGCGCCCCACTTCCTGGGGATCGCGCCGCTGCCTTCCCCCTGCCCCTGCTGCCTCCCCCCCTGCAAAGACTTACTGGCTCTCAAACTCTCCCAGAGAGTTTGAGAACCACTGCTCTAATGGTTATGCAGACTGAGGTATTTGATTCTGGATTGTAAAACTTCAGGTTAGGGGCAAGGGATTTATTTGTAAATGTTTCTTGACAAAAAAGCTCCCTGCACAAGTAAACTAGCAAATCAGGGAGCATTGAAAAATGTAAATCTGCTGTCTGAAGTGCTAAAATCCAAAATTCTTCCATCTTGGAACTCTTCCCACCACACTGTATAGGGAAGAATTTGGGGGTGGGTGGGGTAGAGAAGCATTCAATCAGTCATGTCAGCCTCCATCCAAATTGGTGAAGCCCAACACAGACTTACTGGCCCAATTCTATCTGGGCCTTGTGCTGCCAGAACTCACATTTGCTGCTGCATGAAAGCTGGACCACCATTGTGCATTTCTGGGCTGCTGCAGCAAATGGGCAGAAGCGCAGTGCACACAGCAGTGGCTCTTGGAGGCTCTGCCACTATCAGTAAGGTGTCATCAGGGAGAGCGAGGGCTGGGGAGTTTTGGGGTGGTGAAGGGCAGAGGGCAGGTCAGGGGAGAGAAGGGATGGGTCCCAGCTGCATCAGTATGTGCCAGGATCCTATCCCCTCATTTTCAACCCATCCCTCCTCTTTCTACTCTTTGGGCTGTATATCTTGAGACCCATAGGCCACCAGGAGGCCTGCAGAAAGATAAGAGGAAAATATTTTTTCCTACCTCTCCCAGGCTTCCTGATCACCCCCCCCCTTCCACTGTTGCAAGGTGTTGCAAGGTTCAAAAGCAAGACTCAGTAGTCAGGGTGATCGTCTGCAAGCTTTTATTTCGTTGCCAGAGGCTCCTGTCCAAAGCATTGAGAGCATGTGTCAATCTTAACCAGACCCTTTATAACATTTTGGGTCCTTTGTTTGAAGATTTGAATTTCCCATTGGCTGAAGTTTGACATCATAGATGGGACTAACTCTTCATAGGCTGTAGATAGCCTTAGAGACATTTGATTGGTGAGCTTCAAGTTACAGGTTCCAAATAAGGCAAAATTATACATTTAAACATATGGAATACAGAGTTTTCAAGAACCAGTAGAGTGCACTGTAACCTTATTTTATTCAGAACTGGCCTTTTTGGCAAGTCTTTAGACCTATTTCTTGGCATACATCTCCTTTCCTGATTTAGGATGGCCTTGGTTGAGCCATCCACCTTATCTTCTCCTGTTCTCAGCAAAACACTGTGGGGCTTTCTGCCAACCTTTGTTAAGGTTCTCTGTTCTCTGTTCTCTGTTCTCTGCAAGGTCCTTTGAACTTACTTTTACTCTATGCCTTTTACTCTATGCCTTAATTCTATTTGTGACCTGTTACTTTTAAGTACATTTAAGGGGTCTATAGTGATATACCTTTCATATATTTTAACATAAAACAAGCCAAACTCTCACTGTATATAGGATTTCTCTTAAGAAATCCATTTCTCTTTTGCCTTTAAACAAATTAATGTTCTCTGTGTCAGTTACAACTCAAACAGAGGCTTTCTCAAGAATGTTTTTGCTTATCTCATTAAATGCATTCTTTTCTAAACTGTCTCTGCAGGTGTTGATGGAAAGATTTTCAGATTCTTTTCACTGACGCAATGCCAAACAGTCACAGACTTTATGAAAAGGGTTTCAAGGCTTTATTACAGCTGTTTAGTAGGTTATACAAGCCAATTGATTCAGTTTGGATATAGATGTTTACCCTTCGCTTCCCATCGTCTCTCAAAGAACCACACCCAGAAAATCACATTAAATATCGTGAAACAAGCAAGTTACCCATGTGACACTGTATGTCACTTCCACCTCCTTATTGGGCATACTATGACAGGTTTGATGCATGGTTCTAGCTTTAATTAGGAGGTCATTCTGCCCTGCACCTTAAAATGTTCTTGGCCCACAACTTTGGTTACACAAGATCCTGGAATTTTCCCTTTGGGAAAGTTATGATCTACATGTTCTCTCTAGGTCACTTTGACATAATGACCCATCCTTTAAGGGAAACAATAGGTATTCTCTTGGCTCCAATTTCAGTTATTTTTCTCAAACAAGAGAAGACGTTAATCCTCTAAAATCTCTATCAGTGTCTAGCTAAAAACCCTATTTCAGTCTGCCAACTAAAACTTTCCCTTACTACAATGTTGCAGATCTGTGTGTTTTTCCATCCTGGCTGGCCGCATACTTCTGCCAAGAAGCAGTTTTATCTATCTTTGAGATGCAACTCACTTTGCCAAATTCCTAAAATATATCAACGCAAGACTTTGAGGCCCCCAAGGTCTCAGCTAGCAAAACAGCTTTCTATGCAGGTTTCTCTGTGAGGCTAACTGTGATTTTGCTGGACATAGTTTTCATTATTCTTATGCATTTCTATGTTTAATCAAACCTTTAATAAAATCAGACAGTTAAAACTTACTTATAATAGCTACCATATCTCCTATACATGTTGGTTACACTTTAAGGACAAAACTATTTTAAAGCTTTGGAAGAATAACTGACAGACATGCAAACATGGTGATATTCCTTGGCACTTCTGTGAGACTTCTGTGTAAATACTAAACAGCTCTTCCAGTGTTTTAATGTAATGCATGTAACACTGTCCTTTGCTCTGAAAAGCATGAAAAAAATAATAATTTAAAACTGTAAATGCTAAGATGGGTATTCTTCTGCCAAATAATGCCCATCTGCTCGTTGTTATCTGTTTTGCCATTCAAACAGGGAGCCTCAAAGGCAGGAGTTTCCCAGTATCCTCCTATCTGCTCCCGCCTCCCTACTTTTCAAAGGGAATAAGTTGTTCTAAAATTTATCTCTTGCTAGACACCTTATTATGCTGCCAAGAGCAACCTTGACATTTTGCCAGTTCAGCAGAGCTTGCCAGTTTTCAATTTTCAAGCCTTTTCCCTAAATGAAAATGGTGTGGCTTTTTAACCTATTAAGCTTTTAAGCATTTGCCCTAATGATTTGCCCTAATGTCATATTACACTGGTCATTCTGTATTACCCTCTATCACCACCACTGGATGCAGTGTGTGCCAATTATCTTCAATGGTGTGAGATAAGATTAGGCTGCAAGGCCTAAACCAAACGTGCATTTGTCCTGTGGGAAAATACATCCATGAGTCGCACTTGTGATTTTCAACCGATATGGGATTTTCGACCACATGTAGAGTGAAACTCAGGGTCTTCTTTATGGCAGAAGCTGCTGCAGTCCCTCCTTCTCCCATGCTGCCCACTGACAGGCTTCCAATACTGTCAATTGGTAGGCTTCTGGGTCTGCAGAAATCCCACGAGCACTGACCTGCCAAAAGGGGCAGGAGTTCTCTGGGCAAAATACTTTTTGGTTCAGGCATATACTGTACAGTGATTCCCAACCCAGCTTGCACAAGGGAGGTTTTTGGCCCCATGTGTTATTTCTTTCCCATTCTTTTAATAAATTTCTTTTATTGTACAGTTTCAACTGCCTAGTCTCAGTTCATTCAGGAGGGAACTAGTTGCCCCATCTTCCCAGTCACCCCAACTTAAGCTACATTCAGATGCTGAGGTCCCTGGAGGGGTCATAAATAGGGTTGCAACCTCTTCAATCAAAAATTCTGGTAATTCTACAGTCACCCCCAATCCACATACTCAGTTTCTGCAGTTTCAGTATTTGTGGTTCACAAATTCCCCGATCACGCTCATCTTATCTGTTTTTGTTTTGTTTGCCCATTTGCAACCCTCCAGACTCCTTCCTCTTCACACCTGCTTGTTAGCGCTAACAAGCAGGCACAAAGAGGAGGCAGTTTGGAGGGCTTGCATGGAGCAACCTCTTAGAGCTTGCTTGTTAGCACTTGTTAGCGCTTGTCTTCCAAATGGCTTGTTAGCTTGTTAGCTCTTGCCCTTCAAGCGCAAAGAGGAAGCAGTTTGGCGGGCTTGCATGGAGCAACAGTAAATATAGGGTTAGCTGCTATCTGTGATTTTGGGTATCTGTGATGGCAGCAGGAGCTTATCCTCTGTGGATCGAAAGGGGGACTGTATTTGTGCGTCATCAGTTCTCTTCCCACAGTGTCTCTTTTACAAAATGTAAAAAAAAAAAAAAATAAATGTAAACATGTTTGAGATTGCATTCCCTGATACTTCAATCTTATGCGCATATTATTGGGAGTAAGTTCCAAGTGGGCTTTATTCCTGAGTAAACATGTAAGATTGCATTGTGATCCTGTTTTTTGATGCATGCAGGTTGAATTGCCAGGTTTGTCCCCCCCATTCTATTTCATTTCTCTTCCTCTTTTCTCTCATTTCCCTGCTATTCTGAGTATGTCTGCCCTTTCAGACTGAAAGCCAGTATTCTCATTTTTAATGTTCTGTATAGCACCTAATGACCTTTGGAGCATAATAAATTTGAAATATTGTACATAATTATATATTGTATTATATCTTAGATTCATTCTATTGTTGCATAGTATGACAAATCTGGAGGATTCCTTGATGGAGATTTATGGTTTCTTTTTGAGTAGCAATGGCTTTCTCTCCTTTTTATTTTCAAACCTTGTAATTTAAACCATTAGCATGCCTAGTGGTTAGATGTCATTATGTTGCTAATGGATCCATAGTGGAATATGACACCAGTTGTATTCTCCACTGGGATTTAAGGACATATAATACATATGTTTATTTCATCTCTTATAGACTGTACTAATGGCTTCAGCATTTTTGTGTTATCAGTATCCCCCTCCCCCCGCAACTCTGACAAGAAATGGAGATGAAATCCAATACATGTTTTCCTGAGGTAATTGGCTTTCCTATCCTCACCAGGACTATGGTGAAATTCCAAGCTAAATGTGTATGTTAAAGAGAGGCTAGATTTCCTTTGTGTACCTCCCTTGTTGGATATCCACCAAGATCTCTCCCTCAGTCATCCTCACATTAAGGATGAGAGAATGTGCCATGCTCCAATTTTATAGTTTTTCTCCAGTTTTTTAAATACATACAATATATGTATGTCACTGGAAAATATTTTTCCAGTGAAAAAAATCACTGGAAACATTCAATAATGGATACAGTCAGTTCTTGTTATCCGCTAAGGTTAGATTCCTGGAAAACTTAGTGCAGGGTTTCTCAAACAGTGGGTCATGATGGGATTGATGGGATTATGGGTGGGCCACAAAGCTGCAGTTGACAAGCTAATAGCAGATGAACAAAATACATTGAGCCCTTTGGAAAGTGAAACTGAGCAACACTGTGTATTTATTTATGAGTAGTCAAACATGCCTTGTCCATTATGATGGGCAGGCTGAGAGGAATCCAATGCCACTAAAATAGTCCTGATCCAATGAACACAGCCCAAAAAAACACGCGAAAAGGAAGTCCTTCCCTTCAAGCTGATGAATGTATTGAGTCCTATGGAAAGCGAAACCAAGCTACATGTTTGTATTTACTCACAAGTAAGCAAACGTGTCTTGGCTTGTGTAGGTCAGGCAAAGGAGAATGCAAGGCTACCAGAATGCTCCCAATGCTGTGCATATGGATCTCAACAAGTACTGCAGAAGTCAGCCCCCCCCCCAACCATAATACAGTAAAAACAGGCTTGAGGTAGTAAGATTTTTTTTTCTTTTTTAGTCTTGTAAAGCTAGGTAGATCCTGATGGTGTCTAATTTTAAAAAGTGGCTTCCAGTGCTGAAAAGTTTGGGAACCACTGCTTTATTGGAAAGGGTTGTTGTCTTTTCCAGATTCGTCCACCCCCAAAATTGGAGTCTCATTTCCTCTCATCATTTTGCATTGTTAATACTGTTTAGAGAGAAGCTTTGAATCTCAATCCAGCCCAAACAAAAAACATATTGGATTGAAAATGGATTTTGTCCAAAATCACACTGAGCTGGCTTAAATAAATTGAACCGGGTGTTGGTTAGGGCTGAAAATCTTACAGGTTTTTTTTTTTTTGGGGGGGGGGGGAGGGGAAGGTTTGAGGTTTTTGCAGGAAAACTACAGAGAGAATTCACTTGGTGGAACAGGGCTGGTTTCCCCATCTCATCTCCCCATATTTGTTTGTTTTACTTTATTTTAATTATTTCTAATTAATTCATTTTAATTTATTTATTTAGCTGTTGGCATCCTTTAGTCTCGAAAGACTATGGTATCGCGCTCTGAATGGTGGCTCTGGAACAGTGTCCTCTCCCGTACGCGAAGCCTGGGTAAAGTAGGTATGGAGGATAGGCTGTTACCCATGCAGCAAATCCCCCCTCTCCACGTCACTGAAATGGTCCAATGGAAAGGCAGAAGCCAATACGGTTGGTTCCAGCGGCGTCGCAGGAGTTGCCAGAACGTGACTGTGTTCAGCCATGAACTGCCTCAGGGACTCCGGCTCCGGATTTTGCCTCGAGGTTGACTCCTGAAGTCTTTTCCACAACTGGATGTAGCCACAAGGCAGTGGAGGTTTGGGATCAGAGTTTTCCTTCTCTCAGATGAGCTGCCTTCACAGGCTGACGAGCTCCATCTACCCAGTGGCTGTTTAGTCGCCTCTTACGACAAGTACAGCCAAACTGAGGGCCTATTCTTATCCCCAGCCCCCAGGGGAGATTTATAGCCTGCCTATCTAGGGAAAATGGCACAATTTCAGTGCTTGCCATGGACAATTTCAGTGCTCGCTGTATTCTCAGGAAAGCACTTCCTGCTTCATGATGTCACTTCCAGCCATGACATCTGTATACTTCCAGGTTAATGACATCACTTCTGGTGGGTCCCAGACAGATTGTCATTCCACAAAGTGAGTCCTGGTGCTAAAAGTTTGAAAACTACTTACCAAATTAGCAGATACTGAATCATAGAGCCTATGGGAAACATGGCGTTAGGTTCAAAGGGACCCTCTTCACCATGCACTGGTTCATACATATATTTTATGAACCTTATGTTCATATATTTAATATTTTTTATGAACCTAAAGAATTATAGATTTCTTTGAAAAAGTCAACAGGCATGTGGATGTGGGAGAACCCGTGGACATTATATATCTGGACTTTCAGAAGGCGTTTGACACGGTCCCTCACCAAAGGCTACTGAAAAAACTCCACAGTCAGGGAATTAGAGGACAGGTCCTCTCATGGACTGAGAACTGGTTGAAGACCAGGAAACAGAGAGTGGGTGTCAATGGGCAATTTTCACAATGGAGAGAAGTGAAAAGCAGTGTGCCCCAAGGATCTGTCCTGGGACCGGTGCTTTTCAACCTCTTCATAAATGACCTGGAGACAGGGGTGAGCAGTGAGGTGGCTAAGTATGCAGACGACACCAAGCGTTTCTGAGTGGTGAAGATCAGAAGTGATTGTGAGGAGCTCCAGAAGGATCTCTCCAGACTGGCAGAATGGGCAGCAAAATGGCAGATGCGCTTCAATGTAAGTAAGTGTAAAGTCATGCACATTGGGGCAAAAAATCAAAACTTCACATATAAGCTGATGGGTTCTGAGCTGTCTGTTCTGAGATAGGTGGGTCTATGATGGGTTCTGAGCTGATCAGGAGAGAGATCTTGGGGTGGTGGTGGGTGGACAGGTCAATGAAAGTGTTGACCCAATGTGCGGCGGCAGCGAAGAAGACCAATTCTATGCTTGGGATCATTAGAAAAGGTATTGAGAACAAAATGGCTAATATTATAATGCCGTTGTACAAATCAACGGTAAGGCCACACCTGGAGTATTGTGTCCAGTTCTGGTCGCCGCATCTTAAAAAAGACATAGTGGAAATGGAAAAGGTGCAAAAGATGATTACTGGGCTGGGGCACCTTCCTTATGAGGAAAGGCTATGGTGTTTGGGCCTCTTCAGCCTAGAAAAGAGACGCCTGAGGGGGGACATGATTGAGACATACAAAATTATGCAGGGGATGGACAGAGTGGATAGAGAGATGCTCTTTACACTCTCACATAACACCAGAACCAGGGGACATCCACTAAAATTGAGTGTTGGGAGAGTTAGAACAGATAAAAGAAAATATTTCTTTACTCAGCGTGTGGTTGGTCTGTGGAACTCCTTGCCACAGGATGTGGTGATGGCATCTGGCCTGGATGCCTTTAAAAGGGGATTGGACAAGTTTCTGGAGGAAAAATCCATTATGGGTCACAAGCCATGATGTGTATGTGCAACCTCCTGATTTTTGAAATGGGCTATGTCAGAATGCCAGATGCAAGGGAGAGCACCAGGATGAGGTCTCTTGTTATCTGGTGTGCTCCCTGGGGCATTTGGTGGGCCGCTGTGAGATACAGGAAGTTGGACTAGATGGGCCTATGGCCTGATCCAGTGGGGCTGTTCTTATGTTCTTTATGAACATGAAGACTGTCAGGCTGGGTGATAGTCTGATGCTTCCTCCTCCTTGCTGGTTATCCCTCAACTCATTTAAGGTTGCTGGCCCAACAATGAAGCCTCAGAGTTCAGCAGTGGAGAAGGGCTTGCTTCACCCTTCCTCCTCCTCCACCTGTCTCTTGGCTTCTTCCCTAAACTTGCCCCAGCCCCACAGCAGCTCGGAGGTAGCCTTCCAGAGACCTCACATCATTGCCAGGGTTGTGAAGGTTCAACTGGAGTCCCTGAGATGGTGCCCAAGATAGTGGGGCAAGTCCGGACACAGTTTGACAGTTCTCCACAGGCCAATACCAATGCCCATTTGATGAGGAAAATTGACCCAATCCAGACAACTTTCTAAAAAATGAAGAGTAATTGACTGAACATGATTATTGCAACCCCCTCCCCCATCAGCTGTATACTGTACAGCAGAGCTTTTCAGACTGGGGCATCGCAATGTCCCAGCCTGTGGGCCCTGGCCTCTGCCCGTTAAGGCAGAGTGTGTGCCCCCAGGAGGCAGGGAGGGAACTTTGAAAGCGAACGCTCCACTTTCACTTCTGAAGCTGCAGGGGAGCCCTGCAGAAGGTCACACAGGGCTCCCTGCACACCCGGGAGGCTGCAGGAGGCTCTGGTAAGTAGACCCAATCCCCTGCAGCCCCCCTGAACAGCAAGATCCTGGGGATCGTGCTGCTGCCTTCCCCCCGCCCCTGTTCCACTGCCAAACCATCCTGACTGTCAAGCAATTTTTTCCTGATGTCTAATCAAAATCTCCTCTTTTGCAGTTTGTTCCTGTTGGTTCTAGTTCTGCTTTCAGAGACAGTTGAGAATAAATTATTCCATATGACAGCCCTTTAGGTATTTGAAGACATATCCCCTCTCAGCCTTCTCTTCTCCAGGCTGAACATGCCAAGTTCCCTCAACCTTTCCTTGCCAGGCTTGTCCTCCAGCCCCCTGATCATCCTCATTGTTCTCCTCTGAACCTGCTCCAGTTTGGCTGCATCTTTCTTAAAGTCATTTAGCAATAGCCTCATTAGTGCAGGAGAGGGCTGACAGACAATCAATTCAATCATTCTCTCTCCAGGCACTTAGAACAGCTTCAATCTGAGGCAAGGTCAGCAAGGCCGTTTTAAAATAGCTGAGCAAAGGGACATTGTTTTTTAAATGTATTTCCTTTAACATGATTTTTTCATCCAAGTGGGTGCTGGGAACAAAACATTCGTGAAAACCGGGACTCAACCTGTATAAGTGTCTCTCCCCTCTGCCCGGGGCCAGCGCTGCCTTCTGCTCATGAGGAGGCAACTGTCTCTTCTCCTCCTCTTCCCACAACCTATCTCACCCCTGCCTGCCAAGCCCCCTACCTCGAATTCACCAGCACAGTATTCATAGATCACGAGAACAGAGTCGTTGATAACAAGAGGTAAGTGGCAATTCTGCTACTCGCAGATTAGCAAATTCACAGATAACTGATGACTGTAGCTAAAAATTTGTTGCCATTCCTGCAAACCATAAAATCCAGTCAGAAGTTCAGATAGGGGAAAATTTCTTAACTACTGCCTACTTTCACATGGTAATGCTACTGATCTGGGCAGAAGATATTGTCATGCTTATGCATAGAAAGCGCTGGAGATTTATAATATTTTGACATCTCTTTATCTGAAAGCACACATGTTGTATATGTGAGACAAACAAGCAACCAGATGGATAGTACTGGTCTAGGAAGCACCAAGAGGAGAACAACACATGCTGATTCTCTCCTGGAAGATTCCTTCTTCCAACCAATTGGAAAAGTCAAATTGTTGTCTCCTCTTTGGTCATACTAACTGCCAATGGCTTCTCCAGCTTTAACCTGAACCCATGTGGGGTGTATCAGAGCACTATCCCAGTGGCAGCAGCACACACCAGATCCTATCCCCCTTCCTCACCCAGACTTGCTCCCTTCCTTTCCTTAGACAAGCCAGTTAAAGAGCCAGTGTAGGTCTGAGGAGAGCCATAGGTGACCAGATGGCCTACCGGGACATAAATAAAAAACTTACTATAAAGATTTTTACTTACCTCTCACTAGCCATCTGGGGACACACACACACACACACACACACAGGCATCGCTGGGGGGGTGCGGGGGGTTCAGGCCGCACCGGGTGATGCACAAGGGGGAGTGACGTGCACTGGGGGATGATGTGCTAAAATTGCCGATTTAGGAGTAACCCCAACTTGCCATATACTGTTGGATGCAGAATGTCTGGCCGACTGCAATGCAAAAAACCTGATTGAAATAGCTCCTTTCCTTCAAAAGTTATAGCCAAATAAACCGTAAAACCAAAAATGCATGAAGCCCTATGGAAAGTGAAACCGAGCCGTATCGCAGGTTTACGTGTGAGTAGGTGAACTTGCCTTAGTCCGTTGGAAAGGGCAGGCTGAGAGGAATCCAAAAACACCAGAATGGTCCCTATCCAATAAAAGCAGCCCCCAAAAAACGCCCAAGAAGGAAGTCCCTCACTCCAAGCTGGCGAATGTATTGAGCCCTATGGAAAGTGAAACAAAGCCATGCGACTGTGTTTACTCATGAGTAGGCGGACTTGCCTTAGTCCATCGGAAATGGCAGGCTAAGAAGAATCCAACAACTTCACAATGGTCCTGATCCAATGAATGCAGCCCCCAAAAACACACGAGAAGGAGGTCCTTCGCTCCCAGCTGCAAGTGTATTGAGCCCTATGGAAAGCAAAACTAAGCCACTTGGTCGTGTTTACTCACAAGTAGGCAGATGTGCCTTGGCTTGTGATCAGGCCAGGCAAAGGGAAATGTGAAGCCACCAGAATGGTCCCAATCTGATGGAACTGGAGCTCAACAAATGCTCCAGAAGGCAGCCTCCCCCCCGCCCCCACTAAAAAGGACAAAAAAAGAGGCTTGAACTGGTAAGGGGAATGTTTTCTATTTTGCACTTGTAAAGCCAAGTGGGTCTTTATCTTGATATGCTTGAAATAGAAGAACTTTAAAAACTGGGAACTGGGGAGGGCTGGAAATCTCACTGATTCTTTTTTTGGGGGGGGGTGTTATTGCAGGCAGGCTACAGAGAAAATTCACTTGGTGGAACAGGGCTGGCTCCCCCTTATTTAATTATTTCTTTTATTTTAACTTAATTATTTATAATTATTTATCTTAATTTGCTTGATGATGTCACTTCTGGCTATGATATCACTTCCAATGGGTCCTGGACAGATTGTCATTCTAAAAAGTGGGTCCCGATGCTAAAAGTTTGAGAACTGTTGCAATAAGGTGTTAGTAAGTTGACATGGGGTGTGTGTGTGAGAGAGACTCTACAAGTTTTCAAAATCACTAAAATCAGAGTTTGGAGGAATAATCCCATCATGTTATATATCAATCAATGCATAATTTCAGGCAGAATGCAATGAAACATTGAAACATCTGTCTTCTCTCAAAAGGTACAGCAAAAAAACCAGTGGGGGGCGGGGCGATGGTGCATCACCGCACCCACCACCTGGGGTGTTGCTCCGCCCACTGCATGGGGTGACATGCAGGCCTCCTGCACCGGGTGACGTGAATCCTAGTGATGCCACTGCACACACACACAAGGTAGCAGACAGCATGTGCTCCGTTGGCGTGGCTGCACAGTATGGAGTGGCAGAGGATTGGATTGGGCTATTAGGCTGCAATCCTGTAAACACTTGCCTGGGAGTAAGCCCCATTGAATTGCATGGGGTTTACATCAGCTAGACATGCCTAGGACTGTGCTGTGTGTAAGACAACAGGGTCTCAGATGGGGACTCCTGATGGTCAGTCTCTAGCATCTCATCTCCAATGCTACTGAAGCAGTGGAACTGTCAAAGACAAGCTGAAATACACTTGCCAGAAGTGCCTGCCACCTGGGACGCTTTCCACTAGCTAGGCACATAGGCTATAAGCCTATACACACTTACCTGGGAGTAAGTTCCACTGAACATAGTGGGACTTATCTCTAAGGAAATCTATAGCAATGCTAGTTAGGCAACCAATGTAGCTCCATCTGGTTCTAAGCCAGATTTTGCTGGAAGCAGTGATCCTTCCAATGTCAAGGTCTGTTCTGGGAGTGTACATGTTAATCCTTACTGAACTGTGACATGATCCATATCTCAGCGGAGGAAGCTGACGCACAAAATCTACAATGAAACAGCTCTTGTATATTATGATTTTCAGAGGGAGTGTAATACTATCCTGCTATTAATTAGATCTTAACTGGTGCTATCTAATTCCATGGATTTGTAAGGTGAGTACTAACATCTCTCTAGTCA
This sequence comes from Tiliqua scincoides, assembly GCF_035046505.1. Taxonomy (NCBI): domain Eukaryota; kingdom Metazoa; phylum Chordata; class Lepidosauria; order Squamata; family Scincidae; genus Tiliqua; species Tiliqua scincoides. The sequence goes on from NC_089825.1 coordinate 72,796,611, forward strand.
AATTGCAGAAGTGCCCAGGGATCTGAGACAGTCAATTGCTTTATGCTCATAAAATGACTTTGTTAATTTAGACAGAAGGAAAATGTGAGGTTCTTGGTTACCACATCTGATCTAATGACTGACTGACTAATGTAGTGAGAATACAGGCTTCAAAGAAGAATGTCTAATGCTAATCACATGACTTTAGTCTCAATGAAGGTAGGAACTGAAGTGGTCCAAATGCCTAGTTATATTTGAGCCACACTGTTGGAAGGCTAAGGTTGTACAGAATTCTGTGTTCCTGAATAGCTAGAAATTTAATTGCAAGGGTCAGCCAGCTACTTTGTGTATCGTGTCTATAGGGTAAGCATTGTACAAGTGTTTGTGAACCAGGGTCCTGCAAGAGAGGACCAGGTTCTTCGAGTTTAATTGGTGTGAAAAAATAATTTCCACAAACCTATTAAAACTATAGGAAGCATTTTCTCTGTTGCATCTGGTCACCCTAGGTATGCATAAGTTCAAGTGGGTGTGCATTAAAAAAAAAACATTTTGTGCCTCCATTCATGTTAAATTTCCTTTGTTAAACACCTCCTTTGTTTCTGTGCTCATACGAGAATATTTGTATCCACATGAAATTCACCCATTGTTATTTGCTCATTCATTTATTCATTGTGCTCTCAATTGAATTGTTAGGAAGTAAAGTACCTGAGTCCCTGGTTTGAGATCCTCCATGCAGTAGTGTAGCTAGGTCATTTGGTACCTGGGGCCCATAAATTTTTGTCACCCCATAAGACTTATTATGGGGTTTATACGATTATTAATTATAAGATTATTAATTAATTATTAATTCATTCACATTTTTATACCACCCTTTCTCTAAGCAGCTCAGGATTTGAAATGAATAATAATAATGGTCAGAAAATAAATGCAGTGAATATTTCCCCACAAGCAGTGGATGAAATTCTGCATCAAATGGTATATATAGCATGATGGTATTATTCCTAAAAGCAATGATTTCTAGAATTTTGGTCACTAGGGTGTCACTCCCCCCCCCCCCAAGAATGTCTAATTGACCTGTTTTGAGTTAAGGCAGTGGTTCTCAAACTTTTAGCACTGGGACCCACTTCTTAGAATGACAATCTGTCCAGGACCCACTGGAAGTGATGTCATGGCTGGAAGTGACATCATCAAGCACAATAAAATAAATAATTATTTATAAATAATTATAAAAATAAATAATTATAAATAATTAAATTAAAGAAGAACTAATAATTAAATAAGCCAGCCCTTTTCCACCAAGTTAATTTTCTGTGTAGCCTGCCTGCAAGAACACCCCTCTCCCACAAATATCAGTGAGATTTCCAGCCCTCCCCAGTGCCCAGTTCAGTGTAAATTCTTCTATTTCAAGCATAGCACTATCAGGACTCACCTGGCTTTACAAGCCTAAAAACAAATAAAATGGACTTTACCAGCTGAAGCCTCTGTTTTCTACTTTGGGGGGTGCTGCCATCTGGAGCATTTGTTGAGCTCCACTTTCATCAGATTGGAACCATGCAGCTAGCCTTACATTCCCCTTTGCCAGACTTGACCAGGAGCCAAGGCACGTTTGCTTACTCGCAAATAAATGCAACCATGTGGCTTACTTTTGCTTTACATAGGGCTCAATATGTTAGTCTGCTTAGAGGGAGGGACTTGGATGTTTTTTGGGGGCTGCTTTCATTAGATAGGAACCATTCTGGTGTCGTTGGATTCCTCTCAGCCTGCCCTTTCCGATGGACTAAGGTATGTTCACCTACTCGCGAGTAAACGCACGATATGGCTGTGTTTCATTTTCCATAGGGTTCCATGCATTTTTTTGTTCCCGGTTTTTTGGCCATAATTTTTGATGGAAAAGAGGTATTTCAATCTGGTTTTTTCATTGCATTCCATTGGTAATTCTGCATCCAACGGTATATAGCATGATGGGGTTATTCCAAACCTCCACGATGTTAGTGATGTTGGGGCATTGCCTACCCCCCGCTAGCTACGTCACTGCCACCATGCCATCACCAAGTGCCAAAAACAGCATAGCAAGCTCCTCCACCTTTTAAGAGGTGTCTGTGGTCTTGCAAATTTCCCAAGGCTCCCAATGGACTGAACTATGTCAATACATCGTCCTAGCAACCAGGCTGTCACTCACCCCTCTTGCCTCCACTGGTATTCCGTGCATGTCTGGTCCAACTGCCTGCCCTGGCAGGGGTTTACAGTCCTCCTTGTCGAGGGCCAGGTGAGTCAGCCAGGGAGCAGTCAGCCATAGCTCAGTGAGGCACCAAATCCCTGACATCTTCAGCGTATAAAACACCCAACATGAACCCCAACCTTGCATTCAATCAAGGATACAAGCAGTGCTTGAATTAGGGGGTGGGCATGGGGAAGAGAGAGACAGATTTCCTCTGTATTCAGTCAGTTCATCAACTCTGCAAGAACTTGTAACATTATTTGTCTATAAATAGCAGGATAAAATATTTCATACAGTTTGATCTGCATGCAAGTCCCAACAAATTAATCTGTTCTTTGCTATGGTATTAGATCAGGCACATGCACATGGCTACCCTCTACCCTAGTGCAGTGGTTCTCAAATGCCCAGGCAGCTTTGAGAACTGCTGTAAGTGTGTGCGGGGGAGCAGGGAAGTGGAGTGATCACAAACTGGAAGTGGGGCATAATAGCTTCACTTTTAATTTCTAAAGCTACTTTAATTTCTAAAGTACAGAGGGTTGTACAGGGCTCCCTGCACTCCCAGAAGGCTGCTGCAGGGACTGGTAAGTACATGCCAGCCCCTGCACCCCCATTAGCAACTCGATCCTGGGGATCATGTCGCTGCCTTCCCCCGCCCCACCCCGCCCCTTAACGGGGCAGAGTCCAGGGCCTTCAGGCTGGGACATTATGACATCCCAGTTTGAGAACCACCGCTCTAGTGAAAGGAGATACAGATGCAGTGGGGCTGACCCATTAGTACTGAGGCAGGGGGTGGTAGCAAAACTTGAAGTAGCAAAATGATTCAGCAGTTTGAAGCCATTAGGTTTAAGGAAACACCCCAAACCAGCAGCAAATGTGCAAGAGTTCTTTATCAAGCCTTCCTGACCCTGCCCAATGTTACAGATGACTGGAAACCCTTCTAAAGGGATGGCTTCCTAACTTTGGATATCAAGGGGAGGAGTCATCCTTGACCTGTTTTTAACCAAAAAGGAGGAATTGGTTGATGAGGTCAAAGTAGCAGGAACCTTAGGGAAAAGTGATCACAAACTGCTGAAATTATCAATCTTATGGGAAACAAAAGGAATACGCAGTGAAACCTGTGCACTGGATTTCAGAAAGTCTGATTTCAAAAAGCTCAGAGAAATGATAGGAGGGATCCTATGGAATGATGAACTAATGGGAAAAGGCACCCAAGATGGGTGGGAGCACCATAAGAAGCAGCTTCTACAGGCACAGTCAGAAACAAAAAGAAAAGGGGAAGACACTTCAAAAAGCCAGGATAGCTGCACAAGCATCTTAGTGGCAAGCTGAAAATTAAAAAAGACATGTCTAGGAAATGGAAGATGGGACTGATCACCAGGGAGGAATGCAGACAGCTAGCCTGCACTTGTAGGGAAAGGGTCAGAAATGATAAAGCTCAGTATGAGCTGAGGCTGGCCAGGGATGTCAAAAACAACAAAAAGGGTTTTTTTTAGGTATACCCTAAGAAAGAGGAAGAGAAATGAGAGAGTGGGATTGCTCCTGGATTAGGATGGCCAATTGGTGTCTGAAGTCAAAGAGAAGGCAGAGCTGTTCAACTCCTGCTTTGCACCTGTCTTTTCTCGAAAGGAGGGTTGTGCAGATGTGGATGCTGGGGGGATATGCTTACATCCCCACAGAGGTAACGAAAACCTGGAAGGCACAAATCTGCAGATTAGGATTGACAGTGAACTAATTAGGAACAACATAACTGGCCTAAATGAATTCAAGTCATTTAGACCAGATGAACTGCATCCTAGAGTACTAAAGCAACTTGCAGATGTATCTGCACAGCCTCTCTCAATTATCTTTGAGAAATCCTGGAGGAAATCCTGGGGAGGTGCTGCTAGACTGTTCAGGCTAATGTGGCCCAAATCTTTAAAAAGGGGAAAAAAGAAGACCTAGGAAATTACAGACCCATCAGTCTGACCACTACTGGGGAAGATATAAGAACAAATCATAAAACACACAGTCTGCACATTTCTAGACAACCACTCAATAGAACTCAATAGAACCCAGCATGGATTTGTCAAAAATAAATCTTGCCAGGCAAATCACATTTTTTTGGATCAAGTTACTAGTTTACTGGACAGTAGGGATGCTGTGGATGTAATTTATCTTGACATCAATAAAGCATTTGACAAGGTTCCACATGAAATCTTAATCAACAAGTTGGTAAAATATGGGCTAGATACAATTGTTAGGTGGATTCACAACTGGTTGGGTGGCCGTACACAAAGGATACGGCCTTTGTGTACGGCTTCACGTCATCCTGGAAGACGATTTCAAGTGGGGTACCCCAGGGCTCTGTCTTGGGCCTAGTTCTCTTTAACATCTTCATCAATGGATAGGATAAAAGGGGGCTTCATCAAATTTGCAGATGTCACCAAGCTGGGAGGAGTAGCAAACACAAGAGAAAACAGTAGAAACCTTCAGGAAGACTTGGACAAAATGGAATATTGGGCTGAAATGAATAAGATGAAGTTCAACAGGGACAAATGCAGGGTTCTGCACTTAGGCAAAAATAACCAAAGACAGGTATAAAATGGAAGATACACATTTTACCCTTGATACCCACCAAGGAGCTATATGTTGTAGGTGGACGGGAACACCTTGGCAGCACAACAAGTGAGAGAGATCTTGGAGTTGCAGTGGATCACAAGATGAACATGAGTCAGCAGTGTGATGCGGCAGCAAAGAAGGCAAATGCAATTTTAGCTTGCATTAGTAGAACTGTCACTTCCAAATCATGAGAAGTTGTGGTTCTGCTTTACTCTGCATTGGTTAGACCTCACCTGGAGTACCATGTCCAGTTCTGGGAACCTCACTTCAAGAAAGATGCAGCCAAACTGGAGCAAGTTCAGAAGAGAGCGACGAGGATGATCAGGAGGCTGGAGGACAAGCCCTACGAGGAAAGGTTGAGGGAACTTGGTATGTTCAGCCTGGAGAAGAGAAGGCTGAGAGGGGATATGATAGCTCTTTTCAAATACCTAAAGGGCTATCATATGGAAGAAGAGAATAATTTATTCTCAGCTGTCTCTGAAAGTAGAACTAGAACCAGTGGGTACAAACTGCAATAGAGGAGATTTCGATTAGACATCAGGAAAGAATTCCAGATGGTAAGGACCGTTCGGCAGTGGAACAGATTGCCAAGAGAGGTGGTGGACTCTCCCTCACTAGAGATATTCAAGCAGAGGCTCAACAAGTGCCTGTTGTAGATGCTCTAAAAGGATTTCCTGCCCAAGGCAGGGGCTTGGACTAGATGACCTATGAGGCCCCTTCCAACTCTATGATTCTATGATTCTAACCTCCTCCCAATGGTACATCATCAATGATGTATTCTGTTCTGCTGGGGGGGGGGGGGGCTGCTGACTTTACTGCTTGCCAACTTCATCCTCTTCTTGCATACTCAGACATCAAGAAGAGCTTTCCTCTGATGATGTTTGGTGCTGCCACTGCCACCACTTCTAGTGTCCAGTGGAGGGAATACTGTTTTTAGAAACCTTTTAAATAATAGCAATGATGTTACATACAATGATGTCACATCCTGAACATGTGCTATAAACAGAACAAATATCTTGGTTTCCAATAGATGCTGATCCATGAAACAGACAGGTGATTATGATCCTGTTGATGAACCTTAACACAATCTCACACATAATGAAGCTGTTTCCAAATTCATTTAAGGTGAAAGGTTAGATCAGATTCTTACAGGTTGTAGCATGGTCAGGATGGAATCTGGAGATATTGATTGGTACCATTTCAGTTTCAGTTTTGGGTAGATAAGATTCACAGCAAATCAAAGGGCTGCTTTTGGGTAGATCCAAGATTTTTTTTTTTTAGCCCAGAGGTATATTTTTAAACATTTTTGTCTGAGTTACTTTTGTGTTTAGTGCATCATATCCAGAGATATAAGTGGTTCTGAAGAGCAATCACATATGATCTGCAAGATGCATCGTATGTGTCTAAAAGGATGTCCTTTTAGTTAGTGGACAGAGTCTGGCAGATTAGGAAAAGGAGCAGTCATTGAAAAAATATGGTAATGTATAGATAGTAAATGACAGGATTTGTGGCAGACTTTTGCTTGGGTTATTCTCTCCTGATGCATCAAGACCCTGCATGCTGCATAATCCTCACAGCCAATAACTCTCAAGACAAATTATTCCCACTGGGGTCTTCCCACCCCTCACTTCTCAGTAAAGATTTAACTGCAGTGTCCGACAGTGGGTTTCCTTCATCTTTACAAGATGTACTATGCTGTAAAAGAGCAATAGTACACAATATTATGATAAATAATTTAAGCTGTGTTTGTCAAACCAGAAGAGCCAAGCCTTGTACCGAAACATACTACCCTTGTTTGGTTGCATTTTTCCTTGACAATTTGCAACTCCTAAGTACTTGCCTGAGGCTGGAGGGAGGGGTGGGCCACTGATGTGACATCTCACATTACCAGGGATGGGAAAGTTCAGCAAGTCACGAGTCACCACCCCCTGCGACTCAACTCCAGAATGAGTCATAACACTTTTCCAAGTTGCCGAGTCACCCTTTCATGACTCTGTAGGACTCAATTTGAGTTGCCACCTTTCAAAAGCCTGCAGCAGCTCCACAGGGGAAATGGGGCTGATGCTGGGCTGCGTGTGTGCTTCAGGGTGTATGCTGGGTGTATGCTTCAGGGAAACAACATTTTACAGTCTGGATAAATATTTCTGCAGGCAAGATGGGAGGGAGCAGGACTGGCCCAGTGGAAGCTCCCAGGTAAGCCCCTGTCAGCTTAGCTGTAACACAGGCAGGCTGAATCCAGGTGGCTGGATGGAGAGAAACATGCTGCTGCTTAGACACACTGACTGATAGTTACTTTCCAGGCATGTTTCTAGAAGAACAGAGAGGTGTTCTGGGGGACCAAATTTACAAATTACAGTAACCAGCATTTCTGACAAACAGGCTATTTCACTGAGCAGAAGCAGCATGCAGAATGTGACTTAAAACAACATTATCACAGCATTGTGTGAAACTTGTGCACCTTTCCAAAGAAGCTCCTTTTAGATCGTGCAAAGTTAAAACACACACAGGCACACACAAATGCACACCACCCTGTTCTGGTCAACAGCAGCAGCTGCTGCCATCGTTGTGGCAAATCACTTGACAGCATCTGCGAACGGCTATGTAGGATGGGTGTCCTAAGCAATGAAGCCTGTTAAAAGGTGAGAAAAAGTCAGTGTTGCTTCAAGTTCATGGAAGTTGTTCTTCCCTCATCATGTAAATTTTAATCTTTCCACCTAGCAGCTTAATAGGCACCCCACAATCCTCTTAATATGCAAGACTGTGCCTGCGCCTTTATTGATTCAAATGTCCTGGCACTTGTAAGCTGTAATAGACATTTAAAGGTGACATTTTTAGGCAGAAGTGCAATTGCTCATGTATTCCAGTCATTCAGGCATTTGTACAATGTAAGCACAGAGGACTTGCTGCCTGCACCTAGTTGAGCAATGTCACTGGGTGGGAGTGATTCATACATCATCAGTAGTGATGTGAGAGCTGTATCCTTGCTGGTTTCTTCTGAGACCACTTGGAATAAAATTTTTTACTAAAGTGTCAAGTTCAGGTCAGAATTGTGTATAGTTCTTAGCACAATCCAATGCATGTCTCCTCTAAAATAAGTTCCATTGGGTTGAATTTTGAATTTGAATTTAGGAATTTATTGTATAACCATTGGTCGTTACAATGTATAAAAGCACATACTACAATATACACATATAAAACAAGCAATAACATTTCAGCCTTCCAGACACATAAAATGAGACAAAGAAAATTAATACTCAACATGGGTCATAATCATAAAATATTTAAAATGATTCAAAAGTGAGAAAAGCTTCAACCTTCAGGATCTTACCAACTAGTAAAGAGGACAAGAAAATTTAAATTTAAGGCAACAAAAAATTTGCTCGTATTTTCTTTGCCACAAGGGCAAAGATAGCCACTTTATAGGTGACATCAGGGTCAGAGTCAGCAAGAAGCCAGCAAATCAGAGCTGAGGTGGATCTCTCTTGGAACAGAGCAATAATGTTGAATAAATATTTTGATCTAGGCAGCTCATATAAAGGGCACTTTAATAAATAGTGAGAAATATCCTCTGTTTCACCAGAGTTGCAAATGCCTGTCTCCTCTAAAATAAGTTCCATTGGGTTCAATGCGGCTTATTCCCAGGAAAGTGTGTATGGGATTGCAGCCTGAGTATACGTATAGCCTCATTCAGGCACACTAAGAGCACAATCGCTTGCTCTTTTTTACTTGCACATTTTTTGTTTTCAGTGTTTGCTCTTGTGGTTCAGCACTTTATCATTCCCTCCCCCCCCCAAAAGTTCAAGAATATGTATGCTAAGCATATAAGCTTTATAAGGATTATAAAATATAATCTCCCCTGTCAATCTCTGGGGAAATTGACAGTAGCATAGCTAGAGAGGGGTAAAAGTACTGCAAGTGCTGTAACACGCCATGTACGCTGCCCCTCCCACTTGCCATCGGAGTCATTTCAGGCAGCAACAGCAATGCGCAGGAGGTACAGGAGATGCTGTTTGGTCCAAGGAATGCCTGCACATTCCCATCACTGCCTGGAATGGCTCCAACTGAAAGTGGGAAGGGCTTGTGCGGCACTTGCAGTACTTGCACCCCTCCTCAAACTATGTGAGATTGGAGAGTCAGTTCTAACTTTCCAAGAGTTATGTTGGGGATGAAGTTACAGAGAGCATTTAAAAAATCAAATAAGTGAGCAGGCAATGGACAGGAATGGCAACAGACTGCTCCTGCAGTATCTTTGACTGCTCTCTGCTGCCTGATCCTTGCTGTGATACTGGGCTGCATGTTGCATGCCACTTAATGGTTTCAGTAGTCGGCGGGTCCCCTTCAGGCCTTGCCCATCCTCAAACAAGCTTTCATCTTGTCTGGAATAAGACTGTACGTGAGCAAGCAGTTGTATATACTTGGCAGCAAGCCTATTACACACTATTCGGTACCACGTCCTGATATATATTTCCCACAGAAAAGTCCCTGCTTGACAGAATTCCTAATCAAAGCGATAATTTAGAGGAGGTGCTGCAGCTAGAGCCTCGTGGTGAATGACACTTGAATACCTTCGTATGTCAGTGAGTTCAGCACTTATGTTAGTCTGGATGGAGTGCAGCTTTCAGCACTATTGATCATGAAATTTTAATATCATGCTTGGAAACATATGCTGGGATTTCAAGAACAGCTTTGGATTGATTTCATTTTTAGCTGCCCTCTGGAGACTAGTCCTTATTGTTTGTAGCTTGCTTCCCCCTCAGTTCCTTGCACAACCATCAACTGCAGATAATGCATTGGGCCTGAATTGGTTCTCTCAGATTCTATCGTTTATCCTGTTATCCATTGTGGAACTTGCAGCATCACTTAGCAGCCTTTTGATTGATTATAGATTGATTGATTGAGTATAGATTGATTCCACTTTTACTTGTTTTGAGGCTGCCACCTTGGGGTCCTCTGACTAGGCCCTAATTCGATTTTCAAACACTCTCTGTAAAGGATTGCATTATCACCGCGCCAAACCGTTTTTTAATGCTTTATCTTCATTTTATGAAGAAAAATATACACTGAAAAAAGAAAACGAAAACATGTAATGAGTATACGAACAAACAACAAAAACCATGGATATTTAAGCAATCAAATATATTACATATTATTCCATACACACACATATTTCAAGGCTTCCAAATACAAGGGGACCCTCATTATACAGCGAGGGGTCCGTTCCTGGAACCCATGTGAATACTGAATTTCGTGTGAAATGAAGCCATGCAAAATTTGGGGTCCACCCAGCTCTGAATGCAATTGGAGCCTTCCTCTGGTCGTGTCTGGAGCTGTTCTGAGGCCCGTGGAGGCCACGTGCAGCCTCCATGGGTCTCAAAATATAGAAATAAGGACACTTCCGGTTCTTTACCAGAAAACCAAACGTGCCTCTCTAGGATTTCCAGAGGCCTTTCTGAGGCTTGTGGAGGCTGTGTGCAGCCTCCACGGACCTCAGAAGAGCCTCCAGAGCCAACTGGAGCAGATCTCCAGTCACTTCCAGAGGGTTCAGGTGGAGCCATGTCTGGCTCCATGCACGTCCTGGGGACCCAAGTTGAGCCACATTCGCGAATAGAAATATCATGAATAAAGAAGCTCCAGTTGTAGTCTTAAAAATATACATTCTTAGTTGTCATCAGCATGCTTCAGTCTCTTCAGGATAAAGAGATATGTTTCCCGTTACAGCATGTTGAGCCCTAGTCAGCCCTATGGGGCTTCTCAGATCTGTGCTACAGATCTGTGCTATTAGCTGGTGCAAATTCAGGAAGCTGCACTTAGGACTGTGCTGTGATTGTACAAAATAGGGCAATCAGGTTCTGCAGTCCAACTTTCTCTAAGAAAGTGTGCATCATATTTGTGTAATGAAATCTGGTATAGATTAAAAATGTTGCTGGTTTCTTCTTCTCATTTGACTCCAGAATTATTTCTAACAGTGGCAGAATCTGAGAGGCAGATAGTGCAGAAGGACCATGTTTGGATACGAATAGTTGAAGGTATTGCCATGTGGCAGACTCTGGCAATTCATATTTTACCACTAAGCTTGAAAAGGAGAAATGACCCCAGCATCGTGCCAAACTTTTTGTGATTTGAATTTTTTCCCCTTCTGAACAATTTTTATGTCTGAAATAGTTACTTTGTATGAATATGTGGTGCTCCTTTTTTGGTCCTACACTTCCCATAATGCTCCAGAGCTCTATGGATGGCAATTAGCTTTGCCATTATATAAATCATATATGTATAATATATCTTCCCAGGAAGTTTCTGTGCTGGAAACTTTATGATGTTACATGTTGGTGAAAAACATTGTTCTGTGATTGACATGGTGGCAATGACAGCCATCTGAGAAACATTCAGGAGCCATGTGAGTTACAATCTGATTTCATGCACTCATTTCAAACAACCATGGAGAGCACCTGAAAATATTTGTAAATGAATAATTTTTTTACACTTGTCAACAGTGAATGCAAAATGAGTTTGCTGTTTCTGTTCAGCCCCACATAATGCTGATTCTGAATAATCTTTGCCTATAACAAAATCCTCTTCTATTTGCTTTGGACAGAAGTGATGCTTTGATGAATCCCCAACTTTGAGATTTTTACTGTGATTGGTCTCTCTCCCCCACACATCATGAGTTCTGTTGGAGATACAGCCTGCCTTCATTTATGTTTTGTTTCCTAAGAAGATTGAAAACCTTGTTTGCTCATTGATTTTTGCTCCTTCGAACAATCTGATTACTGCAGTTCCTTGTTAGCTGGCCTTTCTTCATCTGCTGTATCAAATTGCAATATGTACAAAGCTGAACTGTCAGATGCTTGACCTGCTTGCAGAGACAAATCAGCTAACTTGGCTTTGTTCTGTTAGCCGCGTGCCCATTTCTTTGTTTTAGGAGCACTCAGTTCTAGTAGCGAGCAGCCAAGCTTTCTAGATGCTCATCTACCATTGAGAAATCTGCTTGCCTTATTAAGATGCCATTTTCTGGTTTCTGTTTCTTTGTTTATTGGTTGGCAACCTTCAGTCTCGAAAGACTATGGTGTAAGCCTACAGCACCCAGTATTCCCAGGCGGTCTCCCATCCAAGTACTAACCAGGCCAGACCCTGCTTAGCTTCTGAGATCAGATGAGATCAGGGATGTATTCAATTAAAGACATTTGTGTTACAAAATATACTTGAGTATTTTGGGGAAATAGAGGCCCAATTCATCACTGGTGAGGTTGAATGGTTTTGCTCAAGGACACCACCTCCTCCAACCTAGTGCAAGCCAATTTATTTAAAATATTTCTTGACAAAAGATTTATCTTATTTCTTGTCAAATAAGCCATTTTCAAGGGAGCTGATATGGGGGAGGCTGTTGCACATTCACAAAAACAGAAATTCAGAAACATAGTGCCTTCACTGAAAAGGCAGTGGTACCTATCTGATTCCTGCTACCCACACAATGAATCTGCCTCAAAGGCAGACCAGAAATTAGGGCCTGAGTTGGAGATCTCAGTGTGTGTGTGTGGCGAGGGGGGGGGGGCAAGAGAGAGATAATCAAGCCAGAGAGACATCACCATGTGATATTCCCTATGTGTCATGCCTATTATCTGAGTTATGGGCTATGTTTTGCCAGGAGTTTATACACTGCTCATGGTGTGCTGTGACCAGGTCCTGAATCCTATACTCCATCAAGTACAGGAGAAGCAGGAAGAGGCAGGATAGAGCAATATGTTTTCAGTCCCCATTGAGTTAAATGGGAGTGTTTTGACTTGCATCATCCTTTCTTTTGCTGTAAATTTACCCCAACTTAGGGGCAAGGAGTAAGATATGAAACAGTGTAGATCAGTGTTTCTCTGTGTTTGTCCTCCACTGTACCACTACACATGGTCTACAGCCCTTATTCAAAGTACCACTGGAAGTAATTGGTACTGACATCACCAGTTACTTCTGGGTTGGAAGGCCAGATGCGACATGACAAATACCAGTCAGAGACTCAGAGTGAACGGGAGAACTTTTTGAGTACAGGAAAACATGCTTTAGAGCTCTGCCCATGAGCTGAGTCTCCTACCACTGTTTGTTGTGTCATGTTCTGGTCTTGCTGCCGAGTGGCAGGTGTCGAGGGATCCCGCGAGTACCACCAGACACCACCTCAAGTACCACTGGTGACACCTGTATCACTGATTGGGAAACACTGGTTTAGATTAAGCCTGCTCATCCAATATGGTGAGCCCCCAACACTACCCCATTTGTGGCTCCTGCACCAACCATGTTGTGCTTGACACAATGCTGGTGTTGCATTCCCAGGTGACAGAGCTTCATGGCTAATCAGTCTACATACAGATATACATTCACACAGTTGACAGAACATCACAGAGGGGCTTTATGCCAAGCCCATGGGACTCCACCTCGCATAAACAAAGCAAAGGATTACATTCCAAATAACATGAGCTTTCATAAGCAGAAATTATTTCATCAGATACAGTGGGTCTATCCATTATAGCTCCTGTCCAGAACAACAGAGGTCAGTTTTAACAACAAAAGCAATTGTTTTGCACTAATGATTATGGGCCCAATCCTATCCAATTTTCCAGTGCCGGTGCTGCTGTGCCAAAGGGGCATGTGCTGCATTCTGTAGTGGGGAGGCAGACACAGAGAACATAAGAACATAAGAACAGCCCCACTGGATCAGGCCATAGGCCCATCTAGTCTAGCTTCCTTTATCTCACAGCGGCCCACCAAATGCCCCAGGGAGCACACCAGATAACAAGAGACCTCTTCCTGGTGCCCTCCCTTGCATCCGGCATCCTGACATAACCCATCTCCAAAATCAGGAGGTTGCGCATACACATCATGGCTTGTACCCCGTAATGGATTTTTCCTCCAGAAACTTGTCCAATCCCCTTTTAAAGGCGTCTAGGCTAGACGCCAGCACCACATCCTGAGGCAAGGAGTTCCACAGACCGACCACACGCTGAGTAAAGAAATATTTTCTTTTGTCTGTCCTAACCCGCCCAACACTCAATTTTAGTGGATGTCCCCTGGTTCTGGTATTATGCGAGAGTGTAAAGAGCATCTCCCTATCCACTCTGTCCATCCCCTGCATAATTTTGTATGTCTCAATCATGTCCCCCCTCAGGCGTCTCTTTTCTAGGCTGAAGAGGCCCAAACGCCATAACCTTTCCTCTTAAGGAAGGTGCCCCAGCCCCGTAATCATCTTAGTCGCTCTCTTTTGCACCTTTTCCATTTCCACTATGTCTTTTTTGAGATGCGGCGACCAGAACTGGACACAATACTCCAGGTGTGGCCTTACCATAGATTTGTACAACAGCATTATAATACTAGCCGTTTTGTTCTCAATACCCTTCCTACTGCATTGGAAGAGGCTGCATTGTGGCTGCACCAATGCTGGAAAGTTGGATAGGATTGGGCCCTATGTCATCACATCAGCTTTAGCAATAGTGTATTGTAGGCTACTGTACTATAAGAATAGTCTTCATTTTGAGGTCAAAGCAAGGCAAAAATCATAATTTTGATGAACAGAAGTCAACTAACATCTCTTTGATATTGAAGGTTGAAGGAGGAAGGGCGGTATAATGTGAAAAATAAATAAAATGAATGTTTTTGAATTTCCTAATAAAGTTCAGTATGTTAAAATTTAGTAATCTTAATAAAGTTCAGGAGGTATATGTGCTTCCTTCCACAAATTTCCAGTCTGTGCTCTTCCCACTATTCTCAGGTGACAGAGCTGCATGGGTGATCAGTGTATGTACAGATCTATAAGAAGAGGCTTAATTTTGTTCTGACACTATAGCAATCCATTAATAGTTGCATTTCATTGTGTAGAAACTCTCCAGAGAACTTTCCTAATTAAGTTCTCAAGTTTGTTGATTCAGATTTACTGTATATCTCAGAATGCTGCCTTTCAGGGTGAGACATATGGTTTCCTAATACACTCTTATGATATAAGCTGATTTCTGTTCAGGGTTTGCCCTATCTGAAAGATTCCTATGGAGGAACAACAGTTAATGAAGGAACTAATGGAAGTTCATATGAAGGAACAACAATTAACAAAACCCAATGCAACAGCGCAGCAGTCAGGACCCAATGTTTGGTGCAACTCATGGAGTTGCAATTAGAGGAAAATGCTGAGAAGGACTGGGAACGTTTCCGGTACATTGTGCACTCTTCTGCCTAAAGGTTCTTGGACCCTGTGACGTCCATGGCTGGCGGAGACCCCACCCCTTTGGGTGTGCCCAAGCACGGGGGGCTTACCCGGACGATGTGTGTCGGTCGTCGGCGAAAAGAAGACCGTGAGGCAGATATAGTGGATTTATACAGCCGGTTTACTCGTGTTAAGTTCTTCACACTCATGGGGCCTGTTACGTCACAGGCCCCTTTGTTTTACATAGACTGGTGGCGTCGGCGCATACCCGGCCGGTTCCCCACGACGGCCTGACCCCTTGAGGCTTCAGGCCTGGCTCTCCCGCTGCTGTCTGTCGGCTAGGGGTAGGGGTTCCCGAGAACTGCAGTACCTTGGCTGGGGGTCTGCTCAGCTGTCCTCAGGAGGGCCCCTTGTATCTCCGGTCTTGCCCCTCGAATCCCTGGCCTCCAATGGGGTTTGTTGAGAGGGGGTCCTGGCTGTTGTAGACTCGCCTCTCTGATTTCTACCCCAGGACCCCAGGCATGACTAGGGTCTGGAGGCTCCCAGCCCCTGGCCCTTCTCTCCAGGGCTGAGGTCTGCCAACTTCCCTGAGGAGCCTCAGTTGTCTGGATGAGGCCGGGGTGGCTACCCCCTTTCGCCTCCTCTGGGATCCCTCTCCCGACTGGAGAGGAGCCACCTCTCCCTTCGCCTCCCAGCCTCCTTATGAGGCTCCCCTTGTTCTCCTCCAGCCCCGCCCTTTCCACCCACGTGCCTGCTGACTGCTCCCAGGAGGCACCAGGGCCTGCTCCCTGGGAAGGGACTTGGCTGGGGTCCCAGTCCTGATAGTAGTCCTGTTTTACTCCAGAGGAGGCCCTTACCCCTGAGGAGGACCCTGCTCCAGGTTGATCCCAAGCCACCTGGGCTGGGCCTAGGTGACAAACCCCCCCCCCGTCAAGACCGGGGCCACGGAGTCAAGGGGCCACGGGTTCAGGGTGTCCTGCCGAGAAAGAAAGTCAGCGTTAGCATGCATCTTTCCCCTTCTATACTGCACCTTAAAGGCGTAGGGCTGTAGGGCCATGTACCACCGAGTTAGACGGGGGTTCGTGTCCTTCATACGGTGTAGCCAGGCCAGAGGGGCATGATCGGTGATCAGGGTAAAGGGAGCTCCCAATAGGTAATACTTGAGGGTTTGTAGGGCCCATTTGACAGCCAAGGCTTCCCTCTCGATCACCGAATATTGGCGTTCTGCTGGGGTGAGTTTCCTACTGAGGTACATCACGGGGTGTTCGTGCGGGGGATCCCCTTGGGCCAGTACTGCTCCCAATCCCACTCCTGAGGCATCTGTTTGCACCAGGAAGGGTTTGTCAAAATCAGGGGCTTGCAAGACTGGCTCGGCACATAACGCTGCCTTGATGCTCTGGAAGGCCCTTTCACAGTGCTCGGTCCACTCCAGCCTCCCTCCTGGTTTCCCCTTTAGCAAATCAGTGAGGGGGGCTGCCTTCGAGGCATAGTTGGGGATAAAAGCACGGTAGTACCCCGAGAGCCCCAGGAACCGACGCACCTCCCGCCGGTTTCGTGGCCTGGCCTGCCCTTGCAGCACTCGGACCTTGTCCATTACGGGCCGCACTTGGCCTCCTCCTACGATATGCCCCAGGTACTGGGTCTGTCTTAGCCCGACGGCACACTTGGCAGGGTTGGCTGTCAGCCCTGCCTGCCTCAATGCCTCTAAGACTGCCTCCAGGTCCCTCAGGTGTTGCCCCCAGTCTCTGCTGAAAACGATAATGTCATCGATATAAGCGGCCGCGTAGGCTTGGTGGTCCTGCAGCACCTGGTCCATTAGCCGCTGGAACGTGGCCGCTGCCCCATGCAACCCGAAGGGCATGCGTGTGAATTGAAACAACCCTTGGGGGGCGGCAAACGCCGTCTTTTCCCGGGAGGAAGGGGTCAAGGGGATTTGCCAGTATCCCTTGGTTAGGTCGAGTTTCGACAAGTATTGGGCACCCCCTAAACGTTCGAGCATTCCTGGGACGGCGGGCATGGGGTAGGCGTCGAAGCGCGACACCTCATTGACCTGTCGGAAGTCAATGCAGACCCTGGTAGAGCCGTCCGGCTTGGGAACCATGACGGGATGGCTTCTCCAGGGGCTGCGCGAGGGTTCAATCACCTCCAGGCGCCTCATCGCCTCTACCTCCTGGCGGAGGTTCTCTTCGAGATGTTTCGGCCACCTCCGTGCGGGCACCCGCACCACCCGCCCTTCCTGGGTCTCAATATGGTGGGTTGCTAGGTGGGTGCGCCCGGGGAGGGTTGAAAACACGTCCCCAAACTTGTTCTCGAGGTCCCTTACCTGTTCAACTTGGCTGGGCGTTAGTTCTCCCCCTGTGCCCACAGGGTGGACATTCCCTGCTTCTGTTCCCGAAGGCCCAAATTCCTCCTCCTCTCCTAGGAGGCATTCTTGTGCCCGCCAGGCCTTTAATAAATTGACATGGTATACTTGTAATTCGGGGTGGTGGTCTGGTCGGCGCAGCTCGTAATCAACAGGGCCCACTTGCCTTGTCACCTCGTAAGGCCCCTGCCACTGGGCTAATAGTTTGGAGTCAGTGGTGGGTAGCAGTAGCAACACCTGGTCCCCGGGGTGGAAGGACCGGGGCCTGATCCAGCGGTCATACTGGCCCTTTTGCACAAGTTGGGCTTCCCTCATATGTAGCCCCGCCCAGTCAGCTAACTGGGTCAGTCTCTCCCTCAACTCGGTCACATACTGGATGTAGGACTTGGGTTGCCCTCGTGGCCGCTCCCAGTCCTCCCTCACTAGGTCCAGTATGCCCTTGGGCTTGCGCCCAAACACCAGTTCAAACGGGGAGAACCCTGTCGATGCCTGGGGTACCTCCCGAACTGCAAACAACAAGGGGTCTAATAACTGGGCCCAACTGCCTGGTTGTTCTTGCACAAACCGGCGCAACATCCCCTTTAGGGTCTGGTTAAAACGCTCCACCAGCCCATTTGTCTGGGGGTGGTACACCGAGGTCCGCAATGGCCGTACCCGGAGGAGGTCCCACAGTTCTCTAAAAACGCGGCTCATAAAGTTGGTGCCTTGGTCAGTCACTACTTCACTTGGGAACCCTACCCGGGAAAATACCCGCAATAGCTCGCGGGCCACGGTCTGGGCCCCTGTTTTTCGTAGCGGGACGGCTTCTGGGTATCGGGTGGCATAGTCCACGATCACCAGGATGTGAGTAAAGCCGCCCCGGGCAGCCGGCAGTGGCCCTATCAGGTCTATGCCCACTCTCTCAAAGGGTACTCCTACCACCGGCAGAGGGATCAACCCCCCTCCGGGAGGGCCACGGGGTTGTACCCGTTGGCATTCCGGGCAACTCTCGCAGTACCGCTGCACTTGGCTGCGGATGCCAGGCCAGTAGAACCTCTGCGTTAGTCTCTGTAGTGTATTGCCTGCCGCTAGGTGCCCGGCGGTGGGGACACTATGTGCGATCCTGAGCGCATATGCACGCAAGGGTTGAGGTAGTACCAATTGGTCTACCTCCCGGTCTGCCTGAGGGTCACGTCCTACCCTGTACAGGACGTCCTGTTTGAACACGAATTTGATCCCCTCATCTCCCTGGGGAGGGTTGGCCGCCTGGTCTAATGCGGGACCCAGTGTGGGGTCCTCCCTCTGTAAGTCCCGCAAGTCTCTTTCCGGGGGGAAAGGGGCCACGGCGTCCCCAGCCGCGCCGTCCCTCGCCTCTTCCCCGAGAGCCCCTTCTTGGGCCTCCGCCTGCACCAGAAGCGTGTTAAAGTGAGGCCAATCCCTCCCTATCACGGCCCCATAGTTAAGCTGGGGTACCACCCCAACCTGCAGGAACTGGCACGTCCCCTTGACCTGGACCTTGGCCCACCTCAGGCTATAGGGTCGGATGTCCCCATGGATACACCGGACGAACAGCGTGGCATCCAGGGGTTTGCCCCGGGCCTGTTGGACCAAGGTCCTGGTGCACCCCGAGTCCAACAAAGCCCACACAGGGCGTCCATCTACCCAGGCCTGCACCAGTGGGCGTGTTTCCTCCCGGGCCCCCCTTACCTGGGCAGCGGCCCACGTGTCTACGTGGGAACACTCCATGACCGGACAGTCTCTCCGGATATGGCCCGGCTGACCACAGGTAAAGCAAACGATAGGAGTGGTCCGGGCAGGTGGGAGGGTTGCTGTTCCTCCGAACCCTTGATCAGGTCGGTTTCTCGCATAGGGTGGCCGCGTCTTTGGTTCTGGTGGCGGATCTACTGGCCGGTGTGCCAGTCGCTCCTCACGGACCCTGCTGCGTATTGTAGGTGGTGCGTTGGCGGCTCGCCCGCGGCCCGGCCTCGAGGTGGCTCCGGGGTTCAGTCCCTGCACGCCGCTGGCAAAGCTGGTGCTGGTAGCCGCGTCATAGGTCTCCATGAGGGTGATGGCCTTTTCCAATGTGGTTGGCTGGTTACAAAGGACCCAATTCCGGGCTGCTTGTGGCAGAATAGAAAGGAAGTGCTCAATCAAAACGAGCTCGGCGACTTCCTGAGCTGATCGGACGGCTGGCTTGAGCCATCGCAGTCCGTTGCTGCGGATTCGGTTCCCCACCAACCGAGCGCTGCTCCCCTGTGGTAGGTCGATTTCTCGCAGCCTCCTCCTGTACGTCTCTTCTGAGATGTTCAGGGTCCCCAGTATGGTTGCCTTTACGGTGGCGTACGAGGCCGCCTCGTCGGGGGTAAGGGTGTCTACGGCCTCTTGGGCCACCCCCGTGAGGCATGGCGTCAAGATCGCCGCCCATTGCGCGGGGGGCCATGCTGCTGCTGTCGCAATACGCTCGAAGGTGTTCAGATATGCCTCGGGGTCGTCCTCGGGCCCCATCTTCATCAAGCGGATGGGAGGGGTGCGATCCGGCCCTCCGACGGGGATCGCCGACCCAGCCGTGTGGGGTCCATGCTGGGGTACTGCCGTGGCCAGACTGTGCAATAAAGTCTGTTGCTGGTCTGCCAGTGTGACGAGCAACTGCTGTTGTCCTTCTGCCAGTTTTTGTTGCTGGACCATCCACCACCGTATCCGTTCCGGTGGTCCCTCCCCTGCGGGCGCCCCCGGTCCCGCGGAGGGAGTGCCCGCATTCTCCACCATTGTGACGTCCATGGCTGGCGGAGACCCCACCCCTTTGGGTGTGCCCAAGCACGGGGGGCTTACCCGGACGATGCGTGTCGGTCGTCGGCGAAAAGAAGACCGTGAGGCAGATATAGTGGATTTATACAGCCGGTTTACTCGTGTTAAGTTCTTCACACTCATGGGGCCTGTTACGTCACAGGCCCCTTTGTTTTACATAGACTGGTGGCGTCGGCGCATACCCGGCCCGTTCCCCACGACGGCCTGACCCCTTGAGGCTTCAGGCCTGGCTCTCCCGCTGCTGTCTGTCGGCCAGGGGTAGGGGTTCCCGAGAACTGCAGTACCTTGGCTGGGGGTCTGCTCAGCTGTCCTCAGGAGGGCCCCTTGTATCTCCGGTCTTGCCCCTCGAATCCCTGGCCTCCAATGGGGTTTGTTGAGAGGGGGTCCTGGCTGTTGTAGACTCGCCTCTCTGATTTCTACCCCAGGACCCCAGGCATGACTAGGGTCTGGAGGCTCCCAGCCCCTGGCCCTTCTCTCCAGGGCTGAGGTCTGCCAACTTCCCTGAGGAGCCTCAGTTGTCTGGATGAGGCCGGGGTGGCTACCCCCTTTCGCCTCCTCTGGGATCCCTCTCCCGACTGGAGAGGAGCCACCTCTCCCTTCGCCTCCCAGCCTCCTTATGAGGCTCCCCTTGTTCTCCTCCAGCCCCGCCCTTTCCACCCACGTGCCTGCTGACTGCTCCCAGGAGGCACCAGGGCCTGCTCCCTGGGAAGGGACTTGGCTGGGGTCCCAGTCCTGATAGTAGTCCTGTTTTACTCCAGAGGAGGCCCTTACCCCTGAGGAGGACCCTGCTCCAGGTTGATCCCAAGCCACCTGGGCTGGGCCTAGGTGACAGACCCTCATACAGGAAACAGCAGGACTGGTTTGATGATAACAATGAAGAGATCAAGGTCCTACTTGCTGAAAAGCACTGCCTTCACTGTGCTCATCACGACCCGTCTTCAACAACTAAGAAAAATATCTTCAACAACATTTGCA
Source organism: Tiliqua scincoides (assembly GCF_035046505.1). Taxonomy (NCBI): domain Eukaryota; kingdom Metazoa; phylum Chordata; class Lepidosauria; order Squamata; family Scincidae; genus Tiliqua; species Tiliqua scincoides. Next base: position 72,817,698 of record NC_089825.1, read on the forward strand.
GGACCATACAGAGCAAGCTCCGCAAGATACAGGACTCATGGTTGAGTGCCAAAGCAGATGAAATCCAGAAGTTTGCTGATAGAAATGATGCCAAGCAGTTCTATAAAGCTCTCAGATCCTTGTATGAACCTCAGCCCTCAGGGAGTTCCCCTCTACTAGATGGAGTAATTCTCATTACTGAGAAGACCCTGATTCTACAGCATTGGGCTGAGTACTTTCAATCCGTGCTGAACCGTCCATCCTCCATCAATAATGAGGCGATTGACAGAATGCTGCAGGCGGATATCATCTACAGCCTGGATGTATCCACCACCAGAGACTGAAACCCTGCAGGCCATTAGCCAGTTGTCCCCAGCAAGGCCCCGGGATCTGACGTGATCCCAGCAGAAGTTTATAAAGATGGTGGTGCAGTGCTTGTCGATAAACTCACTCGGCCGTTCCAGTCTTTCTGGAATCAAGGATCCATCCCTCAGGAACTGAAAGATGCATCCATCATACACCTCTACAAGAGGAAAGGAAAACATTTTATGACAATTAAGGAAAGCGATAATTACAGAGGAATATCATTGCTCTCCATCGCAGGCAAGATCCTTGCATGAGTGTTGCTGAATCGCCTAATTGACCACCTGGAACAGGGTCTACTACCTGAGACACAGTGCAGCTTCCGTAAAGGGCGTGGCACTGTGGACATGATCTTCGCAGCCCAACAGCTCCAAGAGAAGTGTCAAGAGCAGAATCATGAACTGTACACCACCTTCGTGGATCTCACCAAGACTTTTGACACTGTCAGTTGTGAAGGTCTGTGGCGCATCATGTCGAAGTTTGGGTGCCCTGACAAATTCATCCTGATGGTGCGTCAGTTCCATGACAGCATGATGGCTCATGTTCTGGATGACGGAGAAGCTTCAGAGGACTTTCCTGTCAGAACCAGCGTCAAGCAAGGGTGTGTGCTGGCACCGACCATGTTCAGTATAATGTTTTCAGCCATGCTGTCAGACGCCTTTCAGAACAGGTCCTTGGGAGTCAGCCTGAGATACAGGACCAATGGGAAACTGTTTAACCTGCATACACTCCAGGCTGTCACCAAGATAAAGGAGACTGTGCTACGAGACCTTCTTTTTGCTGACGACTGTGCCCTGAATGCTGGATCAGAACAGGAAATGCAAGCCAGCATGGACAAATTCGAAGCAGCATGTGACCACTTCAGTTTCCTCATCAACACAAAGAAAACCAAAGTGATGTGCCAGCCAGCTCCAAAGGCCCAACATCAAGAGCCCACCATCATAGTGAAGGGACAAAAGCTGCAAGCAGTGGACCAATTTACATACCTTGGCAGCACCCTCTCCCGCACAGTGACAATTGACATCGAGGTCAACTGCAGAATCGCCAAGGCAAGTTCTGCATTTGGCAGACTGCTGACCAACGTGTGGAATCACCGTGGAATAAGCCTTGTAGCAAAGCTTAAAGTCTACCGAGCAGTTGTGCTAACTACTCTGCTGTATGCCAGTGAGACTTGGACTGTATACAGGAGGCATGCTAGGCAACCGAACCACTTCCACACGACGTGCCTCTGCAGACTTCTGAAGATCCGGTGGCAGGACAGGGTGCCAGACACAGAAGTCCTCTCCAGAGCAGAATTGCCATCAGTTCACACCCAGACACGCTGGACAGGTCATGTTGTGAGGATGCCAGACCACCGCATCCCTAAACAGCTCTTCTATGGTGAGCTGTCTCAAGGAAAGCGACTGCATGGGGGACAAAAGAAGTGATATAAGGACACACTGAAAGCCTCTCTCAAGTCCCTGGATATTGACACCACCACCTGGGAAATCCTGGCACAAGACCGATCAACATGGCACACGCAGATCCACCAAGGCTGTCAGACATCTGAAGCCAGAAGGACAACCATAGCACAAAAGAAGCGAGCACTAAGTAAAGCCAGAGCTGCAAATGCTGCCACAATGGTGCCTACACATGTCTGCCCGACACGTGGCAGAACATTCCGTGCTTGTATCGGCCTTATTAGTCACCTGCAGACACACCGTGGACAGTCCACAACCTGTTAGATGTCAAGGTCTTCTTCGAAAACGATGGACGAACATCACATCATTGTAAGCCAACTGACCTGCTCTTTTAAAAGATTGGAAATCAAACATGATTGCAGCCTAACCTGCTGAAACAACTCTGCTTGCTGCCTCCCCAGTGCCTGCTGACAAAAGCACCTTGATGTCTTTTTTAATTGGAAGTCAGGTGCTTTGCCTTTTTTTATTGGAAACCAGCCATGATTGCAACCCTCTGCAAGTTGCCTTTGTGTACTGTAGTGTACTGCTTTAACTCACTGTCTGTGCTGGAGCAAAGTGGAAGAGCAACGTACATTTTTAAAAACATTTTGGGTCCTTAAGCTTTTTTATTTTATTTGCTGGATCTGGTGAGGCTCTTGCCTCCTCTGCTTGCGCATCATTGCCATCAATGATCATCATTTGTCTCACTCTACAAGATTTGCTAATTTCCCAGTTTGGTTCAATTTGACCTAGTGCGTATGTGTGTGTGTTTGTGTATGCACATGCATGTGAATGAGCAGTGTTGGCAAGATATTGGCCAGATACCCCTGTGCCTGACAACCTGTGGACCCCAACCGGTGATGTGCTTCTGGAGTTCTCCATACCAGCTCCCACGACCCAGTGACTCGATGAGAATTGTTTCTTGGCTTCCCTGGCCTCTCTGTGACCTAAAGGGAAGCTGTGCAGCGACTGAATTAATATTCCCTGAGAATGAAAGGAAATAAGCAACAGGGGAACTGTATGAAATGAAGATAAAATGAGGGCAATAGGTTGCTGCCTATAATAGAGCTCTGTAAATCACTGAGGTAGTTTAGCGCCTCTGGACTGCTAAACTTCGGAAGAATTTATAATGCTAAGCGGCATTTTAAAAACACCTACAGCAGAACAAGTAAAAGAGAGCAATGTTTGATCAGTTAGAGGTTGTTTACTGTTGACTGTAGTAATTTTTTTTCCAAATAGAAATATAATATTAATAATCATATTATATAAATATATACTCCCCCCTAGGTTGGGGGATTTGCAGGTTCCAATTTTACTTTACGCTGATGATGCGGTCATTTTATCCCGTTCTAGCCTGGGTCTCAAACGTCTGATCGGTAAGTGTATAGAATTTTTTTGTGCTAACAAGTTACAAATTAACTATACCAAATCTAAAATTATAGTTTTTGGAAGATCTTGGAGTCCAAGTGTTTGGAGATTCAATGGCCAAATTATAGAACAGGTTAAAACATTTAAATATTTGGGCATTCTTTTTGCGTACAACTTAGCATGGACGTCCCATTGTTATATGGCTCGTTCTCTTGCTAAAGCCTCTTCGCAAGCCATTGTCAGCTTCTTTCACAGTAAAGGTGGCAAGTTTATTCCGGCGGCGTTGAAGGCCTTCAATGCGAAATGCTCCCCCCAATTATTATATGGGGTTCCACTTTGGATTGGGTCATTCAATAATTCACTAGAGCAGATTCAATCAACTTTCTTAAGAAGCACACTGGGTTTGCCCCGGTGTGTGTCTTATGCGGTGCTCTGTCTTGAATCAGGCCAAATCCAACTTGAAACACTTGCGTGGATTAGAGCGATCAAATTTTGGCTCAAAATATTCTATAATTCTGACCCTAACACTCTTTTATATCACCTCCTTGTTGACCCTTACTTCTCTGATAAACTTTGGAGTGCAAAAATAAAACAATTGGGAGTTGAGCCTGACTTACTTGGTCATTTGCCCCAAGCCGAGGCTTTTAGGCTCATTAAAGGGAGACTCCTGGATATTCACTCCTCCAATATTTTATCTGCAGCCAATAAAACTTGTTCACCTTTATTTTATCACTTACCAGTTAAAGTAGGCGAAATTCCCAATTATCTCTATATTTTGGAATGCCCAAAGATTAGAAGGGCCTTTTCTATGGCCCGTTGTAATTCTATTCCATCTTCTGTTCTTTGGGGTAGATTTAATGGCATTCCTTTCCAGGAAAGAATTTGTCCCTGTCCTCAGTGGGCTGTAGAAACGTTAGACCACCTTCTTCTTCATTGTCCGCTTCACAATGAGGCCAGAAGGAAATGTCTGGCCCTTCAATTTCACCTTAACACCCTTGCTGTGGATTTTGCTAGATTGCAATTTTTATTAGCCTCCACTGATTTTGACATTGTTTCTCAGATAGCTAAATTTATCTCACAAATCGTGGCGACTAATCTGAAGCGTGCCCCTACTCTCTGAAGTGTTCGGTTATAGGTGATATTTGTAGTTTGCTATGTTATGCTTGTGCACTTTTGTATGTTTTTTTTTGTTGTTGTATGCTCAATAATGCCTAATAAAGGTGTCTGAATCTGAATCTAAATATATACTCAGAGGAACACTACCCCCCACATACACCAAGTGCCAGGCTGCTTGATCATTGAACAGTTTTGGTTTTGAACAGTTACCACTTTTTTCTGATGGGACTCGTCAGCCTGGGAAGGCAGCTCATCTAAGAGAAGGAAACTCTGATCCCAAACCTCCACTGCCTTGTGGCTACATCCAGTTGTGGAAAAGGCTTCAGGAGTCAACCTCGAGGCAAAATCGGGAGCCGGAGTCCCTGAGGCAGTTCATGGCTGAACACAGTCACGTTCTGGCAATTCCTGCGACGCCGCTGGAACCAACCATATTGGCTTCTGCCTTTCCATCGGACCATTCCAGCGATGTGGAGAGGGGGGATTTGCTATCCTCCATACCTTCTTTACCCAGGCTTCGCCTGGAGAAGGACACTTCGACTGGACACTTCGACTGGAGAGGACACTCCAACTTCGCTGTTCCAGAACCACCATTCAGAGCGCGATACCATAGTCTTTCGAGACTGAAGGTTGTCAACACAATGGGGTTGAGTTCCAGCTTAGGTTAATGACAAACAAGAGACTTAAGTTTGAATTCAGTTCTTGTCCACTGACAAAAATTTTCTGAACCATGTTTTGGAGTACAGTCAAGATCAGTTTAGTCCCATGATCAAAACAAATACCAAAAGAAGAGGGAAGGACAATCCTGACCAACTTTCCAGCAGCAAGGTAAGGGCAATGCACCTCCAAGGTAAGGGAACAAACATTCCCTTACATTGAGAAGGCCTCTGTGACTGCCACCCAACTGCAGGATGCAGCACATGCCCCATTGGCACAGGTATACCAGTGCTGGAAAGTTGGTTAGGATTTGGGCTGAAGAGACATAAGGTACAAAGGTAGAAATATGATGTACCGACACCTGATTGTACCCTGCATAATTCTTTTTCTGGTTGAACACAAAATGCCAGTTATCGTCTTTAAATATCTATATGGTTTGTGCCCAGATTATCTTACAGCACAGGACTAGGCATGTCTACTCTGAAGTAAGCCACCAAGGCATACAAAACACAGCCTAATGGAAAGGGTTGATGGGAAAGTCTGATTAAGCATCCAGGGAGAGGAATAGAGCTGTCTTACTGGAGCAAGCAACAAAACACATCTGTTCCAGTAAAACAAATGAAAAGTCTGAAGAAAACACCTGAATGGTTCATTATGTAAGCTGGGAAACTGGAAAGGTTTTATAACAGTGGCTGGAATTGCAGGCTCAGAAAAAAGGCCAGTGACAGAGGCCGTAAGCTTTCAGCTGAGAGAGCCTCAGTTTTGCCTGTAGCCTGAATCAAACTTCAAAAGATTTGAAGACAGAAAGGAGAGGGAAAAAAATATCCCAAGAGCGAACAAAACCTTCTCATTTGCAATAGTGTTTGCGCCTGCCAGGATCATTTAGTTTTTCTGTTCAACAGCTTTGTTAAGGTGTTTATCCCTTTGAGACAGTTGAGAGTGAGGGGCATTCAAGGGTATAGAAATGGAATTCAGGCCACACCAAGCATGCAGGACAAGGTTCCTGAGCCAAACACAATGGGAATGCTTATCTGCATAATCCGTCCTACTCACTTGATGTGGGGGGGGGGGAAGCAATGGATCTGAGGCACATCAACCTTGACAGCTTTATTAAAGCCAAGCCTTAAGCATTTGGCCAGTCTGCTTTGCTACTGCCAGGATCCTGAAGTCTACAGGGGGAGGCCTTTCTATTGATTATGGGAACATGAAGGAGCATTGTGTCAGCAGTTTATCACACTTGTAATGCTAGGACAGTCTTTATTTTGGGATGTAAGGAGAGAAAAGATGGGAAGAGCTTGCATGTCCCATGTGCTCATTCAGTAACATAAACAGAAATCATTTTCAAAAATCAGTTTTATCCACAATTCCAAACACAATTACTGGAAAATAAATTCCATTGATTTCAATGGAACCAGCTTTCAATTAAGCATTCTCTGTGCTTGCTAATGAGGTCAGATGAAGATGTAGTTCCAAGCATCACAGAGGAAAATCTATAGAAAAGAGCTATCACAAGTGGTTCCAGGAAAAGAAGGGGCTGTTTTTGTCCTGGATCAGCTTCCCCTACAAACCTCATTGCACACCTGCAAAAGCACAAACCTGCTACTCCCTTCAGCTGTCTCCATGATAAACCTCATCAAGGTGAAGGTCTGCAGCCTGCACATGACTTTTGCTGCTGGAGCACCTGCAACAGTGACACAGCCTTGTGGCTCCTCCTCTAAACCCATTTATTGCTACCATACTAATTAACCCAAAATGTGGACACATGAATTGAAAATGGGAGGAAGCAAGGTGGGTAACAAGGTGGAGCAATAGCCAGGAGTTGCTGGCTGGTGCCTGGAATGAAGTGGGCCAGGCAAAATGAAAGTGAGGCAAAAGCAGAATTTCAAAGGAAAATTGCAACAAAATTTCTCAGGAGGGTTTTTCACTTTTCTAATTTTTAAACCCATGGAATCTTGTTATTACAGCTGTTTAGTGAATGGCTTTTTAACATATTGAAAAGGAATAAAATCCAGGGCAGGAGGTCTGGTCTAGAGGGTAGAGCCTCCATTGCCTGAAGATTAACATCCACAAGGTTGCTAGTTCGAGGCCACCGGCACCGTGTGACCTTGAAGCAGCTGGCAAGCTGCAGCTGAGCTGTTCCATCTGCTCAGAGCGTGGGAGGATGGAGGCCAGAATGTTAAACCAGATCGGAGTGTAACACCTTGAATGTAGTGGTTCTTGAAAGAAAGAACCTTCTTTCAATTTGTAAAAATCCCTGTGTGGATTTAATAAGCCTGCCTATGTAAGCCGTCTTGAATAAAGACCAAGAAAGGCGGTATATAAATACTGTATATTATTATTATTATTATTATTATTATTATTATTATTATTATTATTATTACTTTTTATAAAGGCTTTAGCGAAAGTGCTCACCAGCAGCAAGTTTTTCCCCCTCAAGACTGATGTTGAAAAATGAGGTTACATAGGCTGCAATCATATACTCACTTACCTGGGAGTAACTCCCAGTGAACACAATGGAATTACTACTCAGTAGACATGTATAGGATTGCAATGAACAATCCTGCAGATTGTTTAAAAAGCAGAACAAATGATATCACAGCATCAGTTAATTGCAGAATGAATATACAGCAAACACATTGCAAAAATATAAGCCCTGGAAGTAGTTGAGGAATATAGACTGCTACCTTTGAGTCCCAAGTCAAAATGGGCACACATTCAACACAGTTCTGTGAAATTCCTTCTTAGTGCATGCTCTTTAGTTTGTGTATTGCCATTACAAAAAAAAAAAAAAAAAAGAGTGGGACTGGGAGGAAGTAAAATGCATGATTGACTTGAAGCTTCTTTTTCTAAAACTGGTGTAATCTCATCCTAACCTGTACAGGAAGCAATGGGCTCTTTCACATTTGCATAAATTTTGTGCAGATAGCAGAAAACACTTCAACCTCATTTCTAATTTTGGGTAAGTGATTTCTGTCCTGGTGTGTTTGCTAACACATGGAGTTTAGAAACCATTCAAAAGATGATGGAACCCATTTCCCTCCCCCTGGAAAGCTAAAATTTTGCCAAATTCATTGTTCCTTTGAGAGCTCATCTTATTCATGCTTAGGGAAGCTTTTTTCCACTTTCCCCTTTTTGAAATCCCAGATTGTTGGGCTGGAGAAAATAGGCATAGTTATTCTTTACATTACATGAATAGGGCAGCAAGATTATCTGTCACAGATAAAAGTACTATATTTATGTCTCATTATCCACCATTCATTGCTTTATGGACCCAAAGCCCTCCAGGGAGTGTCACAAACTCACATAATTTTCCTAAGTACCACATTTTGCATTGATATTTTTTATTTAGCTGACAGAAGTAGAAAAGCACATGAAACTAGACAAATATCTTGTGAATGCACATGTGCAGATGTTGCAGCCAAAGACAGCTATAATTTTTGTTCAGAACATTTCATTCCCTGTTTATTTCTGATAGCATTTTAATATTCACATTATGAAAAAGGTGGTCTTCCACTGATGTAAGTTCTACTTCATAGAACAGGGAGAATGCTTAGGCTAAGTAACTTAGGGTGCAATCCACAAATGCCCTTGGGCAGGCCCAAGTCCCTCACACTGGCCCAGGGGTTTTGTGAAAGTGCCGTTAAGCACTTTTGCACCACTGGGAGAGGAGGGAGGCCAGTGCGCATCTGTGTGCCAGACTCTGGAAGCCAACACAGGCCTGTGAAGACAGCGCACTGGCAGAGTCAGGCCACCGTGGGGGTTGGGGAGGGCTGGGGGAGGGTGGAACAGGGGTGTTCAAAGGTGGGGGAGGGCAGGTAGCAGGCGGGCCAGAGCCAAGCGGGGATGGGGCCAGGATCAGGCACTTAGACTGGATCTTGATCCCACTGCCAGGCAACTCAGCGCAGCACCAGGCTGTTTCGATATGCACCACATCTTTAGGTGGCCCAGATACAAGTAGATCCATTGGGACTGCTGCTGCATTACCTGGGATAAGGGGAATGAATTCCTCTTGCCCTGGGCTGAACCGCAGGCAGCCCCAACCTTGTGCTGGGTATGGGGCAGGCCGGTCAGTCTGCCTGTTCCAGCGCAGGTTAGGATTGGGCTGTCAGCCCATCCCCACTGCAGCATGAAGCTTCATTTAGAACTATTTAGAACTAGAGCATTTCTTAAATCTGTGGTTTTACCACAAGATTGGAATTTAAATAATAAGAGCAGTTCTTGTTCAGCATATTGTCCAAGTATATACTCCAGATTTCTAATACCAGGCCCTAGATATATCACTGTCTCTATTTCTGCTTTAGGGGCATGGCTTGAGATGCTCAGAGCCCAATTTTATTCTTTCTTCAGCATCGCAGCCATACCAACATGGTGAACACTGCATTTTGTGGGGGATGGGGTGGGCCAGGGGGCTTCAACAGGGAAAGTGAATTTTTATATTGCCTTACCCGCTTAAGCCCCCTGATCCACAATGGGTATCCTTAGACCTGCACCAGCAAGTTTACCAGCACAAGTCCAAGGAGAGAAAGGGAATGGGGAGGCTTCTCCTGGAAGGGATAAGATCCAGTGCACTGCCATCCACAATGTCCGCCTCTGCCATGGCTTTCTCACAGGAAAGTTGCTTGAACCTTTCAATAACCATGTCGTATCTCCAAAACTAGATGTGATAGGGCAAAACCAATGCCATTTTTTGAATCAGTGCCCCAAATTCTTGTAAAACCACCTTAAATTTTGAATAAAGTTTTCTGACCCTCAAATTTGCAGGCCTGTGACCTAAAACACAAAGTTTCAATGAGTTTAAAACATACAAATTAAAAAAATAATTTAAAACAAATTTAAAATCACATTGTATTATCATATTTGTAATATTTGTAGAACAATTTGTCAAGGATAGCTTTAGCCAAAACAACACCCTCAGTTTTTAAATCGGTGTAGGACAAGCTATTGCAGAGTAAACAAATACAGAAGATGGGTGAGAGCCTTTAAACCATGTGTAATAATTTGCAGGGCTTAAGGAATGCTTCAGTCATGATGCTGAAAAGAAAAATGTACAGATGTGCCCCCTTATATGCAAGGGTTCTGCTCTGGAACTCTCCCCCCCCCACCTGCTGCAAATACCTGATATTGCAGATATGGGCAAACGCCCATCCCCACTGTCTGAGGGCCACCCCCCTGGAGGTGAAAGGAACTGCACTCCCCTCACCTTTGGAGGGGATTCTGAGCTCTGCAGAGGCCCAGAACATCTGTCCCCGTCCTCTGCTGAGCTCAGACTGAGCTCTGAAGCTTGAAACATGAGACTTCTGGTTTCACAGAGAAACTGGAAGTGACATTTTAAATGCCTTATAAGGCATTGGGAGGCCTGGGGTAGCCCTCCATCATGCAAACAATAAAAAGCATATGATGCACACTGCGAAGAAACATTTTTTGAGATGAGAAAGTCAGTGATTTGGATGCAGCATTACACTAGCCACAATATGTAGGGAGGATTTTGAACTGGAGGGCACATTCGTCACCATTTCCATAGGCCCCAGGGCAAATTGTGTCCCTTCCAAATTGTGCCCCTTCCAAATCCAGATTGAAGATATGATTTAAAAGTTTGCATATGACTGGAGATTTACTCATGTGATAATCAGCCTGTATTACCACTAAACGGCCTAAACTTGTTTCATGCAGTGGGCCTAATAGCTTCTGTGGCACCTGCTGAGAGCTGGAAGAAACTTCATTAAGGAAGTGATCATTTTGCAGGTCTGGTGCTGCAAAGTGGAGCTGAAGTGGAGCTCTGAAAGGGTGGCCTGCATGATAATTGGGCTTTCCCAGCTCCTCAGTAACATCTCCCTTGTTCACCTCTCTTGGCGTTCCTTGTCTTCTAAGGCTTCCAGTTCTCCTACCCAGAGCCTCCATAGAAGTGGTGCTGTTGAAAGGGTGGTGCTGGGAGGACCAAATTATCATGTGACCGGGACAAAGCAGGGGTGTCAAACATTAGGCGCACAGGCTGAATGCAGCCCATGGAAGCAATTTATCTGGCCCTCTCCTAGCTTGATCATTGGGTTCTCTCATATCTTGAAAATATAAACAAGATTTGCACATTTTTTCTTCTATCATTTGCAGCTAATGAGTTTGTATGTGAGAACAAAGAACTTATTTCTGGCCATCATCTGTGGGTTCCAACTTTTTTTTTTTCTAAATCTTTTTAGAGGCATGGAGGGCTCTGCAGAGGCTTCTGGAAGGCTCCTCACACCCCCATGGGGCAGGGGCTGGCTCTGAAAATCACCCCCCAATAAGCCCCACAGTGGCATGATTCTGGGGATTGTGCTGCTGCCTTTGCTTCACTCCCACACACACTTGGTTCTCAAACTCCTGAGGAGTTTGAGAACCAAGGCCTTAGCAACATGTGCTCTGTGTAGGGTTGCCTTTGGAAGAGTTTGGCAAGTGTGGCTGATTGAAACTGCTGCGGGCAAGCTCCTGATGATAGCAGATTATAGCATGTGGCTCTCTTGTGGCAGGAACTGCATTGGTTCCCAATCTGTTTGGGAGTGTTTAACGTTAAACAGTGTTTAGCGTTAACACTCAGTTAAGAATGTTTGACCTTTACATTTTTTAATGGTTTGGAACCAAGGTGCCCAAAGGTCTGCCTGCTCCTGTACAAATGTACTCACATGTTGAGATCCATTGGCAATGCTCTACTCTGTGTTCCATCAGCACCAGCTCATGTACATCTAGTGCGGATGCAGGAGGGAGCTTTCTTTGTACGAGAAGAACTGCTTCCGAAGAACTGCTTCCAAAGTGATGCATGCCTCACTCCTTCTTTGGCAGGTCTTCTCTACCCAATGAAGATCTTCCTGTTCAGACAAGCTTTTCAGCTCCTGCTGTGTGATCATCTTTTCTTTTCTACCCCAATATTGGTACTTCTATCTGCTGTTATTTTATATTACTGTGAGGAGATTTTACCTGCCATGTTTATTTGCCACTGTTTTATAATCTACATTTTATTGCTCTTATTTTTAGTTCTGATTTATTACATGTGTTGGCTTTTAGAGTATTTTAAATTATTTAGAGCCCAATCCTGTGGTCCGTAGACCACAGTCGCAAACTTGCCGTAAGGCACGTTTCTGGGGCTTACTGCTGGGCTCCCGCCAGAGCTGGCTGAGCTGCAGCCAGCGCTGAGCCAGCACGCAGCAGGTACCCGAGTTCCGTGGCTTGGCGGTCTCTGTGACCGCCGGGCTGCAGAACGGGAGATGGGGGCTTGTCCGGGGACATGGGGGAAGGCGTTCCGGGGAGGGGGAGGTGTGGCCGGGGGCATGGGGGAGGCATGTTGGGGGGCGGGGGAGAGGCGGATCCGTGGAGCTGAACTCCACAGGATCCAGGGCGTTCGGGCAGCGCTGCTCGCCCTACACAAGCGCCTTCACTTTAGTGGCAACCAAACAGTCACCGCTAAAGTGAGCAGCCCTATTGCGGGGCTGCTTCCCTTACTCGGGGGAAGGGGACGAAAGTCCCCTTCTCTTGAGGAGCCTCCTGTGGTAGCGCAGGAGGCACTGGATCTGGCAGGAGCCCTCTGTGGAGTCGCCAGGTCCCGCAGCTCCGGGTAGCTCAGGATTGGGCTGCCCACTAGTTGCTGTGAGTGCTTTAATACAAAACAGAAAAGCAGGATATAAATATTTTTAATAAATAATAAGGCTGCAACATAGCAATGTGCATAGGAATAAGCCTTGTTTAACTCACAGCCCAATCCTATACTGGCCTGATCTGCTAGCTGTAGCACTTTACAAAGCGGTCAGTTGGGGACCATTTTGGGAGCTCTGCTGCAGATGGCTGTGCTCCCTGGGCATTGCCAGATCTAGTCATGCCCGCTTGAGCACGTAAGGTAGCACTGGGAGTGGAGAAGGGGAGGAATGGGGGTGGGGAGGATGGGAGAGGAGGTGGACATGATGACAATGGTGCATGGCAGATCCTATCGCCTCATTTTGCAGCCTCTCCACTGAGTTGCACCAGCGACAGTGCAGGTACAGGTCTGAGGAGAGCGGGGGGGGGGCTTACGGAGGGGTAAGGGGATTTAAATCTTACACATCAAAATGATAGCAGAGGCCATCTATATTCAATCACAGTCAGCATCTCCCTTAGGCAACACAGCCACTGAAAGAATTAGGAGCATTTGAAAGATATGGGAAGCATTTCAAGCCCAAAGAGGATAATGGTATATAATGATGCAAGTGTAGGTGGAGCCATTGCGAGTAACACAGTACACCAGGGGTCCGAAGTCTTTAAATAACAGCAGGTGCCAGATGGGGCTAGGCTGACAGGAGACTGGATCAAGAAGATGGGGCTACATACCTGCTAGAAACATTCACTGCTTTTTGATGAACTGATGACCCAATCCTATCCCTCATAGGTGTGCAAGATTTAGGTCTGCCAGTGCAACCTCGGCTTTATTATGTGTGCCAGCAGGGGACCAGGCCAGTTTGGAAAGTTAAGTAAAAATTTCTTTACTTCTACTGCTGCCTGGGCCCTTAGAAGCTACTCAGATCTAGGTGAGCTACTGCAGGGGGCGTTAGGCCCAAGACAGGGGTTCTGAATCCTCCCACTCCTAATCCACTCCCAATCTGCTCCTATCCTCACCCTGATCTACCCCACTACCAACTGTCAACGGCGAGTCTGTGTGGGACCGCTGCTGGTGAATGGTGTTCGTGTGGCATGATCTTGCCTATTGTGACGTTTTATGCATAATGATTACATTAAATTGTCTGCCACATCAAATAAATCTATTCTATGCATAAAAGAAAGAAAAAGAGCCATGTTGTCATTCTCACCCTCCTGGTTGGAATATTCCAACACATGCCTCAGAAGTATGGGATTGCACCACAGATAGGCAGCTTCTATGCTGCTTTTTCTTTGTGTGAAAAAGGTCTTACCTGTTCCTAGATTACAAAGTTCCAAAAGCTTAGCCTCTTCCTCAAAGGCTCAAAGACATTATTATTTTACTTGCCATTTTCAGTGACTATAGAAAGAACTTCTGAAGGTCTTGCTGTGAAAGACAAGAAAGGCTAGCTCCTATTGTGATTCCACCTTAGGAGGTTATGGAAGAAATATATTTTGCAAGATCCTCTGTGCATTGCACTTAAGACTAGTGACAACTTAAGATTTCCAGTCCTTATTTCACATTCATCCAGCCCTCTTGAAAGCAGACTATTTATCCATCACCCTCAAGATGCAGCAAGATGTCATTGGGTTTCAAGATGAGTCTTACATTGAATCCCTTGACGGGCATAATGGAACCTTCTGCCTTCAAACTAATACATGGTAACTAATAATCAATGAACTACTGCAGTAGGAGAACTCAAATTAAAATACTGACAGCTCAGGAAGCTTATCAAGTCTGCCAGTAAATAGGGGATTTTGCTATTATTATTGACTTTTCACAAACATGCCCCTGCACGAGACCAATGCTGCTTCCATCAAACCAAAAAGTCCTTTTCAGCTTATAGATGGAAACAGAAAAAACTTGTTTCCAGAAGCATCTGGAAGTTAAGCAATATAGAAATCATGTTCGAAGGAAGGAAGGAAGGAAGGAAGGAAGGAAGGAAGGAAGGAAGGAAAGTTGGAAACATCCCTACCAAAGCCCCTATGCCCCTCTCTTCTGTTCAGAATCTGAAATATAAGAACATAAGAACAGCCCCACTGGATCAGGCCATAGGCCCATCTAGTCCAGCTTCCTGTATCTCACAGCGGCCCACCAAATGCCCCAGGGAGCACACCAGATAACAAGAGACCTCATCCTGGTGCCCTCCCCTGCATCTGGCATAACCCATTTCTAAAATCAGGAGGTTGCGCATACACATCATGGCTTGTACCCCATAATGGATTTTTCCTCCAGAAACTTGTCCAATCCCCTTTTAAAGGCGTCTAGGCTAGACACCAGCACCACATCCTGTGGCAAGGAGTTCCACAGACCGACCACACGCTGAGTAAAGAAATATTTTCTTTTGTCTGTCCTAACCCGCCCAACACTCAATTTTAGTGGATGTCCCCTGGTTCTGGTATTATGTGAGAGTGTAAAGAGCATCTCCCTATCCACTCTGTCCATTCCCTGCATAATTTTGTATGTCTCAATCATGTCCCCCCTCAAGCGTCTCTTTTCTAGGCTGAAGAGGCCCAAACGCCGTAGCCTTTCCTCATAAGGAAGGTGCCCCAGCCCCGTAATCATCTTAGTCGCTCTCTTTTGCACCTTTTCCATTTCCACTATGTCTTTTTTGAGATGCGGCGACCAGAACTGGACACAATACTCCAGGTGTGGCCTTACCATAGATTTGTACAACAGCATTATAATACTAGCCGTTTTGTTCTCAATACCCTTCCTAATGATCCCAAGCATAGAATTGGCCTTCTTCACTGCCGCCGCACATTGGGTCGACACTTTCATCGACCTGTCCACCACCACCCCAAGATCTCTCTCCTGATCTGTCACAGACAGCTCAGAACCCATTAGGCCAATATCTAAAGTTTTGATTTTTTGCCCCAATGTGCATGACTTTACACTTACTGACATTGAAGCGCATCTGCCATTTTGCTGCCCATTCTGCCAGTCTGGAGAGATCCTTCTGGAGCTCCTCACAATCACTTCTGGTCTTTACCACTTGGAAAAGTTTGGTGTCGTCTGCAAACTTAGCCACTTCACTGCTCAACCCTGTCTCCAGGTCATTTATGAAGAGATTGAAAAGCACCGGTCCCAGGACAGATCCTTGGGGCACACCACTTTTCACCTCTCTCCATTGTGAAAATTGCCCATTGACACCCACTCTCTGCTTCCTGGCCTCCAACCAGTTCTCAATCCATGAGAGGACCTGTCCTCTAATTCCCTGACTGTGGAGTTTTTTCAGTAGCCTTTGGTGAGGGACCGTGTCAAACGCCTTCTGAAAGTCCAGATATATAATGTCCACGGGTTCTCCCGCATCCACATGCCTGTTGACCTTTTCAAAGAATTCTATAAGGTTCGTGAGGCAAGACTTACCCTTACAGAAGCCATGCTGACTCTCCCTCAGCAAGGCCTGTTCGTCTATGTGTTTTGAGATCCTATCTTTGATGAGGCATTCCACCATCTTACCCGGTATGGATGTTAGGCTGACCGGCCTATAGTTTCCCGGGTCCCCCCTCTTTCCCTTTTTAAAAATAGGCGTGACATTTGCTATCCTCCAATCTTCTGGTACCATGGCCGTTTTGAGGGACAAGTTGCATACCTTAGTCAAGAGATCTGCAACTTCATTCTTCAATTCCTTAATAACTCTTGGGTGGATGCCATCAGGGCCCGGTGACTTATTGATCTTTAATTTATCAACGAGGTCTGAAACATCTTCTCTTTTAACCTCTATCTGACTTAACTCCTCGGTCAGAAGGGGCCGTTCGGGCAGCGGTATCTGCCCGAGGTCTTCTGACGTGAAGACAGATGCAAAGAACTCATTTAATTTCTCTGCCATCTCTAAGTCTCCTTTTATCTCCCCTTTCCCTCCCTCACCATCCAGAGGGCCAACCGCTTCTCTGGCAGGTTTCCTGCTTCTATCATATTTGAAGAAGCTTTTATTATTCCCCTTAATGTTGCTGGCCATGCGTTCCTCATAGTCTCGCTTGGCCTCCAGTATCACCTTCTTACATTTCTTTTGCCACAGTTTATGTTCCTTTTTATTCTCCTGGAATACACACTTACACAATGGAAGTGTGTATTCATTTAAGGATGAACTGTAAAGCATAACGAATCTACTTGGCATCAGCCCGAGCTGAACACAATCGGCTGCATCAAGGGAACAGCAATTCATTTCAGTATTCAGATCTGGCTGTGTCCTCTTCATTCAGAAAAAAGGGGATATCACATTTCTGCAGAAGGAAAAACAAGTTTACTTAGACTGGAAAGAATTACAGGTCCAGCCTTGTTATACACAGATTTGACTCAATGCGAATAGCCCCTGCAAATGAGGAATGTGCTGATCCCTGGAGAAGGGGAAAAATGCATCCCTTTAAAATCACAGTTTAAAAAACTGCTTTTACTGTAGTAAAGAGACAGTCATACAAGTGATTACAGGTATAACCTAAGTATCCCCAGATTCTTCTATCTCAAAGCTGATGAAAAGGGCCCTTTAAATTAAAGGAAAACAGTCGTTTAATAATGCCAGAGAGGGCAGCCGGTTGACAATCCATCAATCATTCTCTCTACAGGCTTCCCTTCCCCCTGAGCATGTGAAAGAAGGCTAAATGGCAGCGATTACACAGGCCTACAAAACTGAGGATCAGAAAAGTTTTTCCCAAACTTTTGGGAAATGGTGGTTTGATATGAATTCGGGATGCCAATTCAAAAAGTGGCATCCGTTTTGCCCTATCACGTCTAGTTTTGGAGATATAGTATAGCCTCATTAGTGAATGGTTCAAGCAGCTTCCTCATGAGGAAGCCAACGGATGCCATTTTTTGAATCAGCACCCCAAATATACCCAAGAATTGGTGTAACATTTAAGGAAGCAAAATGTGTGTTGGCCTGTGTCATCACCTTCTCCTTCCTTTCCCCCTTGCTGGGGCTCCTGGTGAAGGGAGGGATTGCTGCCTCCTAGTGAAGCCTAAGCTCCTAGAGAGAGACTGATTGACTCTGTGTGCATTACAAAGGTCAGCAAGGTTGTTTTTAAATCACCAGAGCAAAGAAACTTTGTTTTTTAAATTGATTTGCTATAGAGCGTTTTTTGCCATCCATGCGAGTTCTTGGAACGGAACCATCGCAAATAATGAGACTCAACCTGTATTAGCAGGTTTGTGACTTCAATCACATACACACACATACACACACTTCTACCCAGTTTTAGATGGAAACATTTATCTTTTGCCTCTGAGGAAGTTTGCCCAAAACTCGTCAGGCATTCATTTTAATGAGGCTTTTGTAATGCTTAAAAATGTCAAAACTTTGAAACTTCTTTTTTTCTGGTCTGTCATCTGCACCAGAGCCACTGGTGGCAGGAGTGTAACGTACCCGTAAGGTTGTTGGAGAACTCAGGAGAAGTGCCTTTGCCATGGGTAATGCCAGGCAGAGCATGGAGACCAAATTTAGATGTAAAAGGACATCTGTGACTGTTTTGCTCCTCTTGATGAGAGGTGACAGAATAACCAAGGTGACAACAACCTGAGGAACATGCCATTTAAGCAAATAGCTTAGAAGCCACGCTGCTAAAGCATAGAAACACACAGAATAGTAAAAAGCTGTTTGACTTCATTTAAAAGCAAAATTGTTAGTCTCACAGAAGCTGTATGGGCCTCAAATTCTGGAATGTAACTTAGATAATAAGTACCAGTTGGAGAGATGGGCCCCACATCCTTGGCAGAGATATACACATCTTGGCAAAACATTCACTCTGATTTATGCCTGCATTCACTAGAGCGACTCTGTAGCTTTTATATTCTATACTCTTTCATACTAATAGAGCAAAAGGCACATATAGACAAAAGCTAGGACAAGATAGTCTTGCCCCAGATTGTAACCCACATATGGGGACATAGTAGTCATTAGAAGCAGGCCATAGGGAAGCAAAGTTGCTTGATTTTAGAACAGTCTTAAGAGACATTTAATAAGAGACAAAAGCCTTAGCTTTATAGAGGCCTCTCATGTTTATATTAACACATGGGAATGGAATGTAGAAAACAGATAAGGGGCTAGGCAGAGACAGTTCGAGACTTCCCTAGTAAGACCTGTCAAAACAATTTTAATTGGCTTGAGTAATGTGAATATGGTTCAGCACTGGGTAAATGGTGTTATAGCGCACCCTGCTGGTTTTGAAAACTTTGTAATTTAATATGTTTCTACAAAATTGTAACCTGACCTGTACCTATCAGGTATGGTGTACCTTATCTGTATCCTATAAGGTATTAGCCTCATCTCTGATGTAAAATTTCAGCCAATGGGAAGTCTAGATTTTGACACAAAGAACCAAGAATTGTATAAATGGTCTGGACACCATCAAAACGGGGCTCCGTGCTTTGAGACGAGAGTCCCATGGGCCACTGCACTGCATGCAATCCAAATAAACAGCCTGCAAACTATCACCCTTGGGTACTGAGTTTTCCTTAAGATGGCTTCTTTCAACCTTGCAACACTCTCATCTGCAGCCATGCCAACATGGCATACACTACAGCCTGCATGGGGGGAGGGAGTCATGGAGGCCTCCTCAAAGCAAGGGAATGTTTATTCTCTTACTTCGGGGCTGCATTGGTGCTGGAAAGTTGCTTAGGATTGGGCCCTTAGTGAGTCACCTTTGAGGTAAATTCTCTGCATGGTTTTCTAGACAATCTGTAATTTGCAGGCACTCAAGGGACCATGTCTGCCAAAATTCAAATATATAGCTCCTTTGGCATGACTGCATTGGCCCTAGGGATTTAGTTAGGATTCGGCCCTAAGGCTCCCTCCAAGATGAGGCTGCACAACTTGAACTGCTCTAATAGCACAATCTTAGGCATGTCTCCTCAGAAGTAAGCTCCATTGTGTTCCTCCCAGGAAAGTACATATACAGGATTGCAATCCTAGACTATGTTGTTGGCGGGGGGGGGGGGGTAAAAACCACATCTCACATCCAGGCAATCGGAACCTTTCATGTTCAGGTTCAGGCATCCTTCCTAACTGCCTTCTTTTTATCCCACGTTTCAAATGTAATCAGGGCCTCATAAGAAATATAAAAACTGACAAATTATACATTAAGTCAACACATTTAGAGTCAGGCCAGCAACATCAAATTGATTTAAAAAAGAAAATAGGGCTGAGCCAAATATTCACAATTTTGATCCAAGATGATGGCACTGCTGACTCTGGGGAGAAATAACGGCATTTAAAATGCAATTGAAATGTTGGCAGGGAGTGTATTAGGTAGCTGTGGTAAAAAAAAAAATGTGAATAATTTCAGCTCAGTTCCATTCTAAACCACCTGCAAGTGCCTCTTCCCCTTGGAACTGCATAGAGAAATATCACTGCTTTCACCACTTTAGGGAAATTGCTTTTCAAAATGATCCAATCCTTGAGTTATGCCTGCTGGGTGGAATAGAATTACTACACCAGTGGAAAAAAATTATGCCAGCATAACCCTTAAGCTACCAGCGCAAGGGGAGAGATCAGGTGGCAGTGTGAGACTGCCTGGGGAGGAGAAGAAGCTAGCTGGACCCCACTACTTGGTCACAACTCTCTGTTGTTCACATCCAGTTGTGCTGTTGCCTTTGGTGCTAAGATTGCAAAGTTCTATATGTTATGCCAGGCTTAATGCTGCATAGTAGCCATTCAACATAGTGAGACCATAGTGTTGCTCTGCCTTCGATATCAGAAAGCATTACACCAGCCTATCTCTCATCTATTTAGCAATCAGCATACCACAAACAAAGGTCATAGAATCATAGAGTTGGGAGGGGCCTAATAGGTTCCTAATAGGGGCTTATTTTGTCCAAAGCAGTGCATCCTGAAAACATCTTGGCACTTGAAATGACAAAAAGAATTTCAACTTTCATCAGAGGATTTTTTTTATTAGTACAAAGCAATGATTTTGTGGGACTGGTGTTTCATCAGTGATGACTTCTGCAGTGGTACAAATTCTAGAAAATATTTTGTTATGGAAAGCCATTGCTCAAGGAGTCAAACAGCTGCTAATCCTAGTCAATGGCATCTAAGGTTTGCATCCCCAGGTGTGAGAGGCCAGCGCATCACCCCCATGATGGAACTCCTCCCATGCAGTGGGTGAAGCAATGCCCCAGATGGTGGTGCACCATTGCCCTGCCCCACTGGTTTTTTAGTTATAACTTTTGACAGAACAGAGATATTTCAATGCATCAAGTGATATATAACATATGGTATTATTCAAAAATACCAATATTTAAAATTTTTTGGTGGTGTCCCCCCCCTCATGTGCGTCACCCAGTGTGGCCTGCACCCCCAAACCTCCTAGTGGTGCCACTGGTCCTAGTATTAACCACTTTGAGGAGACATGTTTGATAAGTACATTGGAAGAAAGCTGAAGATCATGTTGAATATTCTGAACGTCTTCAAATCTTTTTGGAAACCCATGAAAAAAAATTGGAAACCAATATAACAAATTCAGACACAGATTCCCCAAATTCATCCAGGCCCTTTTGAAACACATTGTGGAGATGGTGAAGGTTACAAGTTCCAATCTGCACAAGACCACTGCCTCTCAACCCTTCAACTTCATTACTCATCAGCCTAAAAATATTTTTGTTTACATTTGGCCCATCAGTACCACTGATGTCACAAGTATGAATGGTGATAAATTGCTATCATCAAGGGCTTCACTTAATTTCTTTTTCGTCCTCTGCAGTTGCAATGCCAATATAAAATGTCCTGAACGTCTAATTTCCACCTTTTGAGATTTGTCATACCAAAATTGAATTTTGATTTGCAGTTCTTTATGCCAACCATCATCTGACTCATCAAAACATAAGCTGAAATAAGAATTGCTCGCATCATCCTCTAGTTTATTCCAACAATAAGGTCCAAGTGCACAAGGTATGCAACTTTGGCTGCAGAAAAAGAAAAAGTCGTGCAGTGGCATAGCTAGGTCATTTGACACCTGGGGCCCATAAATTTTTGTCACCCCATATGACATAATTAATTAATTATTAAATTAATCATGGATTATTAATTAAT
The DNA here is from genome assembly GCF_035046505.1 of Tiliqua scincoides. Classification (NCBI taxonomy): domain Eukaryota; kingdom Metazoa; phylum Chordata; class Lepidosauria; order Squamata; family Scincidae; genus Tiliqua; species Tiliqua scincoides. The sequence continues at coordinate 72,839,272 of NC_089825.1, forward strand.
CAATAATCAATAATTTATTAATTCACATTTTTATACCACCCTCCCTCAAAGCAGCTCAGGGTAGTGTACATGGTTCCTCTCCTTATTTTGTCCTCACAACAAACCTGTGAGGTAGGTGAGACATAGAGATAGCAATAGTCATGACATGAAATGAATAATAATAATGGCCAGAAAATATTTGCAGTGAATATTTCCCCACACGCAATGGATGTAATTCTGCATCAAACGGTGTATAACATGATGGTATTATTTCTAAAAGCCAAGATTTCCAGAATTTTGGTCACTCGTGTGTCTTTCCCCTCCTTCCCCCAAGGATGTCTCATTGGCCTGTTTTGAGTGGTTCTCAAACTTTTAACACTGGGACCCACTTTTTAGAATGACAATCTGTCTGGGACCCCACCAGAAGTGATGTCATGGCTGGAAGTGACATCGTCAAGCAAAATAAAATAAATAATTATAAATTATTATAATAAAGAAAAGAAAAACAAATTAAAGAAAAAAACAAATTAAAGAAAAACAAATAAATAAGGGGAAGCCAGCCAGTGAATTTTCTCTGTAGCCTACCTGCAATAACATCCCCTCCACAAAAATATCAGATTTTCAGCCCTCCCCAGTGCCCAGTTCAATGTAAGTTATTATATTTCAAGCATATCTCTATCAGGACCAGCCTGGCTTTACAAGTCTAAAAAGAAATAAGTCTAAAAAGTACAATAAAGAAGCTCTTAATGAAGCAATCAGGTCTCCCATAGCTCACATCAGAGTGTTGGTTTACACAATAAAGAATGCAAAGAAGAGGCAATCAGTCTCCAGGAAGCGTCTGGCTGGTTTACACAACAATAGGGATCGGAGAATGTATTCCCATTAGGGGATTGGGGCCTACACTTAAGACCCTGTTTGGCTGAGTCCCACTCTGGTATCTGGCAAGCAGCTAGGCCAGATTTAGATGCCCCCCCTCCACAAAAGGCACTTTAAATTAGACAAATACAATTATAAACACAACAGAATACAACAACAAACACTAAGCTCTTACTCTGTGACACTCTTAACACTCACCCTAGGCCACTAAGCCTTTGGGCCTGGGTATAGGACAGCTCCTCATTCTGCTCCCCCACACCCAGAAGTGAAGAAAGTCTAACCCCTCCCTTCTGAACAGCCTGGTGTCCCTTTCCAAGTACAGGTCCAACCTTGTTGTTATACATGGATTTTTTTATACAGGTCCAGCCTATTTATACACAGATTTTTTATACACGGATTTGACTCAACACGAATGGCCCCCTGCAGATGAGAAGGAATGTGCCGATCCCTGGAGAAGGGGAAAATGCACCCCTTTAAAATCAGTTTAAAAAACTGAAGTCCTTTAACAATAGCCTCCTTAATGAGAGAGAGAGAGAGAGAGAGAGAGAGAGAGAGAGAGAGGGCAGCTGGCTGACAATCCATCAATCCTTCTCTCTCCAGTCGACCTTTCCCTTCCCCCTGTGCACATGAAAGAAAGGTGATCATTTTGCATTGGTGAAGGGAGGGGCTCAGTGAAGCACCTTTGTAAGCTCTTGGAGGAGGACTGATTGATGGATTGTCTTCTTAATGACTCTTATCTTACATCACAAAGCAGGGCTGTTTTTAAATCACGGGAGCAAAGAAACTTTGTTTTTTAAACTGATTTGCTATGGTGCGTTTTTTGCTATCCACTTGAGTGCTTGGAATGGAACCCATGCGAATAAATTAGTCTCAACCTGTACATGGCTTTGACTCAACAGGAATGGCCACTGCAAATGAGAAGGAATGTCCTGATCCCTGGAGAAGGGGGAAAAATCCATCCCTTTAAAATCACAAACTGTTTTTCTTACTGTTATAGAGGAGACAGTCATGCAAGAGATCATTCCATTCTTCAGCTGAGCCAGGCAAAGGCAGGGGGTCTTTTGCATTTCTAATTGCTGACTATCTAATTACTGACTATCAGTAAGAAAAACTGTTTTTAAACCACAATTGTAAAGGGACACACTTTTTAATTTTTTAAACTGATGTATTTAACACATTTTATGGTATCAGCAAGGAGTCCCAGAATCAAACCCCAGTGAATTTCGTGACACAGTGACACAACCTTATTAGGAGCAATGGAGGGGCAAGAAACCTGGAAGTGGGTCTTTAAATCTATTTTTCCACTGTTTTTTTTTTTTAAATCACTGATCTTTTTTATCCACTAGAGCAGGGGTCTCCAAACCCCAGCCTGGGGGCCAGATGCGGCCCGCAGTGAGCTTCTGTCCGGCCAGCCTCTTGTCCCCTGAAAGCCTCTGGCCCACTCGACTGAATATGACCAGAGCTGTGCTCTGATTGCATCTGGAGGGTGTTCTGGGGGTTGGAGAGGCTGAGTGAATGAGCCCACTCACTCATTCATTTATTCATTCATCTAAGTTCCATCTCTAATTTATTTATTTAAATTTTATATTTAAATTTTTTCCCAGCCCTCAGTACTGCTCCAGATATTTCATGCAGCCCTCTGGCCAAAAAGTTTGGAGACCCCTGCTCTAGAGGTTCTGGAACGGAACCCCAGCAGATAATGAGACACAACCTGTAATAAGAAGACTAGGCCCTCCAAGTCTTCTCATTGACTGACATCTCTAAGACAATCTGCCACCACACCTGAACTTACTGATATTTTGAGTTTCAAAACAAACAGTCTTGAGCTGCTATCCCTAAGCAGCATTGTGAGACTTGTCAGGTAGTACAAGAACTCTCACTACTGCAAATACTGTTCCCAGAATCACAACAGGGTATCCAAAATGGGATTCGGGCAGGGCTGGATTTTTACCTTCCCTTCACACCCAGGATGAAAGGTTGAAAGTTATTGGGCCTGAATTGTTGCAATTTTAGGGCTCAAGTATGAGCCCTGATAGTTTAAATCTTTGATCTCTCAATATGACCTTGCAAAACTTCTGTGTATTTGTCCATTGTGATTTTAAAAATATTAAACTTCCTTTCACATTAATAAAATGCAAGATGCAATGCCATTATTAACAGGTGTGTAATATATTGCGCACATAAATACTGTCATTATTAGGCTATAATCTCTGCAGCAGGAAAGCAGCCTCTGCAACAGAGGAGGGTGTGCCGAGCTTCTCTTTTCAGGCATATGATTATGAATGCAACAATCTGTATACCACAGTCAGGGTCTGATTTATATTGCAATCATAATTTCATGGAGGAAAAGTCTTCCTTCACTTTAGATCTGAAGGTCATTACTGGTAAACCTTGACATTCAGAAAATAATTATTTTTTTATTATTTCAATTCCTGCTGGTAGTCAATTGGTTTGACATCCTGGAAAATTTGACAACAATGTGGACACAGCCGTCTGCAATAAGGAATCATCTTTGTCCTGCAAGCCTGAGCAAATGTCCTTACTCTTGAAAGAGAGACATGTAGAGATCCCACTAATTCCTTAAGTGATGTTTATGAGAGCAGAGCAGAGCATGGAGTGATGGATGTTAGCAACTGCAGAAGCAGAAGCAGAAGAGGGCTTAAATAGAGGAGAGTGACATCAGTACTTTCAAAAGCCTGCATTGCTGTCTTCTGCTTTAGATGGTGTATAGTGCTGGTACATCATCAGTAAAATGATATTTCAGAGATGTAGACAGATTTGCCCTGATCAAATCATAGCTATTTTGCTGCCAAATTGGAGCTCTGTGTCTCTGTTGTGTGTAAACTTCACCATTAATTTTTCCCACTTACAGCTACATTTGCTTGAGAATATCATGTTTTCTCTTTTACTCATTATCAGTCAGTCACATTTATATTAGGACTTGGTATTACGTTTCCTTGTTTAAAAAAACAAATAATGCAACAAATCCACAGCAGTGGCTGTGGCTTGCAACATCATAGCAAGTTGAAAATATGTTGTTCCATGTCAAGCTACTAAAGGATTCTGTGGGTGTGCTAGCTCAGAGACAGCAAACATTTCATGCTACCACAGAACTTTTTCCTTACCCCCCCCCCCCGGGGCATAGCTAGCATGGCACCAGTGGAGGCTGCTTTATGGCTGTTGTAAAGCAGCCTCCACCAATTAGTGCAGTAATCCCACTGGCAAAGAGGCTACAGAGGTCTCTGGCATTCCAGGGGACCCACAGAAACCTGCTGGAGCATGTTAGCCCATACAGGAGGTTGGAAGGAGGTTGAATGGAGCACAGGGGAGATGGAACAGGGATGTGGATAGGCAGGTATGTGGATGGGAAGGGCAGATCAGACCCAGGGGGACCAAGATCAGTGGCAGTGATGCACACTAAGAGCCCAATCCTGAGCTCAGTGCTCCAGCTTTCCACCAGGGTGCACTGTCACAAATGTGCTAGCCCAGCGCTGGCCGGCGCTGGGCTAGCACTGGCCGGGCACCTGACCTCCATTGCTCGGCGGTCTCCCGGATCGCCAAGCTGTGGAGAGGAAAGCGGGGGCAGGGGGAGAGGTGAAGAGGAGGCGTGAAGGAGAGTGGGGAAGTGGGCGGAGGGCAGAGAGAGAGCGGGCAGGAGGCGTGCTGGGGGGAGGGAGTGGGGAGGAGAGAGGTGGGTCCGGTAGAGCTTCGCTCCTCCAGATCCTGTCTGTTCATGTAGGACTCGGCGCCCTACACAGATGGATTTACCCATTGTGGGGCTGCTTCCCTTACCTGGGAGAAAGGGACAAAAGTCCCCTTTTCCTAAGGCGCCACCTGCGGCAGCCTGAGGTGTGCAGGATGCAGTGGCAGCCGTTTTTGGTGCCACTGAAGCTGGCCGCCCCAGGCAGTTCAGGATTGGGCTGTAAGTCCTGAGCCTTTTCCCAGGCCTGACCCGCCTTCATAGAGCAACGCAGACGTGTATCAGTGATCAAACTGGTGCAGGTCTGAGTTGCCCCATAGCAGCTACTGAGATCAACTGCTGGGGACAAATGTCTGTTTACCACAAGGAGACCTCTAGCAGCTGAAAATCTGCCATGGGGGATGCAGCAGAAGCTGCGCTGGTGCTGCTGCATTGCTGTATGGGGATTTAGGTAGGATTGGGTTGCCCGTCTCATTTTCTGGATCCATGAGAGTAACCACAACATGAATTAATGATCACCGTTTATTTGGAGTAAATGAAGAGGAAATGTAAACAAGGATAGATTGACCACAGATGAACTTTAACTGGTTAGTAAAAATGTCAGTTTATCTAGTAGGCATGAGTGGTACAATTTTAGAAAGTATGGATCCATTCCTGCTGCACATATACATGTAAAATTAAAATTATATTATCAAGACATTTATTTATTTCCATTTCAAAATTAGGAAACTGGGGCTGAGAGAGAATGGCATGTCTTCAATTGCAAGTTTGATTCTTTTTACAACCCAGCTAGTGAAAACTAAACCATTAGAATAGACCACAGCCCAAATTTGTAACGGAAATTAAACAGTTTCTTGATTTCCATAATAAGTAACAAGGCACATGTGATTACAGGGCAAATAAAGACACTTCTATAAAAGTGAGATTGACAAAACAACCAACATCATAAAATCATAAAATGCAATAAATGAGTCTAATGAAGAAGGTATTATAAATTTAATAAATATAAATGAAAGTACACAGCACAGCATAACTAAATAATATTATTCAGCAACTGTCTAAACTCCTCTTGATGACTGTTTGAAGTCATAAACTTACTTAGATTAGTTTCAGGCTACGATCGCAAACACCTTCCTTAAAAAAACAAGCACCACTGAATATGGAGAGATTTGGCGCTGCACAATCCTGTACAGGACTGCACTAGAAGTTTCCTAATTTATGCTCCAATCCTAACCCTCTCATTCACTGGCATAATGAGCATTGCCATAATGCTCATGAGCACAGGCGTAATGAGCACTGTCGTACAGCAGCCTCTGCTGATGAGCACAGCAGGTCCACTGGCAGGAGTAATAATAATAATAATACGGGTATTTCTATACCGCCTTTCTTGGTCCTCAGATTTCTCCTCAGACTTTATTCAAGGCGGTTTACATAGGCAGGCTAATTTAAATCCCCGCAGGGATTTTTACAATTGAAAGGAGGCTCTATCTTTCAAGAGCTACAACAATTCAGATGTTTTGTTCTGATCTGGCCTCCATCCTGGCCTCCATCCTCCCACGCTCAGAGCAGATGGAATAACTCGGCTCAGCTTGTCAGCTGCTTCAAGGTCGCATGGTGCCGGTGGCCTCAAACTGGCGACCTTCGGATGTTATCTTCAGGCAAACGGAGGCTCAACCCTCTAGACCAGACCTCCTGCCCCTGCACATTGGCGGACCCTCCAACACCTGCCAGAGAAGGTAAAGCACCTCAGGGGATTGGAGGGAGGGAGGGGGTTGAATGGGGTGTGGGAGGGTGGGCAGAACAGGGCAGTGATGGGGCGGGGAGGAGGTAAGATCAGGCCCAGGAGGAGGGCAGGATCAGCTGTGCACACCAAATCCAGAACGCATGTCTGAGCTGCCCCATAGTGGCTGCAGGGGCTTACCCTGGAGCAAGGGGACAAGTGTCCCCTTACCCAAGGAGAGCTCCAGTAGCCAAAAATCTCCTTCAGGATGCAGTGGAAGCCACCCTGGCGCCACTGCATTGCTGCTCAGCGGTTCAGGTTGAATTGTGTTGCCCAACCAAGAGACCATCTCCACTAAGGGAAAACACAATATGTCCTGCCTGTTATCTTTAAAACCAAAGATAAAGAACTAATCTCCAACAATCGCCTAAAAATAACATTCACCTACAAAACTGAGAGAGGAAACTGGTTGTTAGAGAAAAAAAGAAACCAGTTAAGGTAAAAGTGAGAAAAGGAAAACTAAAACTAAAATATATCCCTATGGAATTTATTAAAAGAGAAAATGAAAGTGGATCTGTGGCTTCAAAGGGATCAGGGAAATGCCTGGCTTAAAATTTCCAGGAACCTCCATGGGATGCTGGGACCTGTTATCCCAGTATAACTTCTGTAGAACTGCCACCAGCTCCACCAGGATGCCTTTCCTGCTGCTCTTTGAACGCTGACCCAGGTTCAAATCCCTGCTCAAATCTCTTGGAGGAAGGGCATGTCATAAATAGCATGGCATAGGATTAGGTTGTAAGAGAAGAATAGCTTCAAAGTTTAAAGAGTTGTTATAAAAGAATAGATGTATAGTAAAAGTAAGACACACCAGAAATTTACCAAATAACAATAAATACCAATTGGCCTTAACAGAGATGTAGTATGCTACTGATTCATGTGAGTGCATGTAATGAACTTGTCCTTGGTGTATGCAAAGGAATACAGTGGACCCACACTTTACAATAGTAATCTGTTGCAGAGCCACCATTGTGTTGTAAAATTATTGTAATGCAAACCCAGTAATGAATTGTTTTTACATGATTTGTTCCACAATCTCAGAAGTTGAAGTTTCTGCCAGAGAACTACCTGTATACCAATCCAGTCACCTTTATTGGCATACATATGGCAACAGCCAGTTGCAAGGGAGAGCATAGATGAACACAAAGTAATGTGGAAACAAAAATTAGTACAATAAAATAAGGTACGGAAAATTATCAGTAGTAGGCTTAGCAAATAAACTAGGTGCACTCAGAGAACACTGAGACTAAGAATTTAAAGACCATCTCCATTATATTGATTGTATCATTGAGAAAGAATTTCAGATTCTCTAGATCAGAAAACCCCTCTCTGTTAAGTGTCGACCTTTCCAAGTAAATGGAATGGGAACTAGCATGACGGGGACAGTAAAACAGAATATGTTGGTTTCAATTTGACCTTGATTGCAGGGGCAGATATGTCCTGTATACACTCGTGTATAAATTTATCTTATGGGTATGGTAAGTTGAGGGCACGCAGGGCCGTCTGACACCAAGGGGGCGGTGTGCTTATACAGCACATTGTGGAGCATGCTGTACTTACTGCGCCGCTCCGCTTCTGCAACTGAGACAAAAATGTGATTTCAAAGAGCCTAAAATGTTCTATGAAACCTCTTCTCATGTTTGTTCACAATCTTTTCAGGTGTTCACAGCCTATTCTGTTACTACCTTGTTAGGGTTTCTTTCTTCTTCACTGCATAATATGAGCCAATCAGAGATCATGTGGTGAACATGATAATGTCATGGTACTGGATTGTCATTCAGGCTTCATTGCATGTAGCATCACTGAGGGTGAACATTACCGTAACAGTCTCACCAGAATGCAAATTAGTACACATATTTATATGTTCATCTGCCCTTAGTTATGTATTCCAAAGGCACATCTGAGCTGGGCTGATGCCCTCTCTTTTGCTATGCTGAAGTATCATATTTCCAGTGCCATCGCACAGTGACAAAAGAGTTGGCATGGCAGCTGGGCAATGGAGATGTATCCCTTCTTTCTCCTTCAACATTTTTGCATTCTTTTAAGTGCCCCCAAAACATAACTGAAAATGGGGATGCATCTTGAGAAGCACAAAACATTCCTAACCCTCCCCCTCAATTTGATTCATCTGTGTTGAGGATGTTCTTACTCTTTGAGGAAGCCATCTGTCCTTTCTTCCCTGATAACTATGCAGGATGCGGGAATCCTTTACAAAACTGTCCTTAATAACTGTCAATAAAATTCAGTACCAGTTATGACCCTGAGAGATGATTAGTAAATTAGACTTTTTAATTAGCATTTTGCATAATTCATTGAAATTATCATGTACTCATGCATTTGATTGTCAAGGTGCAGATGTGCTAGTATGCAGTTATAATTTTCTCATCTAAATAGATCCTTTGGTTAAACCTCTAATTTTTCCACAACTGTATTGTATGAGCCCCATTATTCTCTGCTAAAAAGTGGCAAAGGAATTTAGATGCAGGGCGAATGCCAACTTGTGTCCTTACATCTGTATGCATTTTAGAACTTTACAGCTGCCATTAAATCAGGTTTCTGAGCAGGAGTGAGGGTAACCGAATCCAAGAGTTACTCATCTGAATATGCAAAGGATGCTTTCACTGCAAATTTGATGCTAGAAAGACAATATAAATTTAAAACCTTAGAAAAATGCAAGGAAAAAATAGATTGAATCAGCTGATATTTCAGAGATTGAGAGTGCAATTCTAAGCCATCTGTTTTCTTTCCATTTTTTCTTTCCATTTTCTTCCAGCTTATTCCCAGGCAAGTATGTATAGGATTGCAGCCTGAGGCTGCCATCCTTTATGCACTTACCAGGGAGTAAGTCCCATTGAATTCAATGAAACTTACTTTTGAATAGATATGCATGATATTCCACTGTTATTTTTTTAAATACTATTCTGCACTTTCCCCTTCTGTTAGGGAGGCACAGCTAACATAATTTAAAATAAATACTAAGAACAAAAAAAAAATACAAATATAAAAATAAAAAAGCAACATCAACAGTATATACAAGCAGATGAAAACAGGAAGTGGCAACACTGAAATAACCAACACTACTGGAAATCAAGGGAGGGGGAGGATAACTGAAATCACAGTGTTTTAGCTGGTGCCAAAACTGCAATAGCGACTCAACTCCTCAGTCAGTAGAGGGGCCAATGCTGGCATATATCACATTGGAGGATGAGCAAGTGAATGAACTCACAGTTCAGCGCCTACACAAAAGAATAAATGGACTGAAATGTGACATAAAACATGGCAGCATCCAGAAACTGACTGGCATACACTTCAGTTCTCCCAAGACAATCTACGGACCATCCACAAGTCACCATTTTATAACAAAGGTATAAGAAAGGGCAGCTCCAGCAAGACATTTTTTAATTCAAATTATCAATAAATTTGACCATTGAATTTGGCTTGAACAAAGAACATTTCCTGTCTCACTTATCTTCCATAACTAAAGTCCAGCCAGAGAGAGACTGTATGTATCATTGCTGATGTATGTAGCTCATGTACTTAGCTCCTTGTGAGAACAGGCACCCACTGCATTTCTTCCATTCCATTCTGTGTCCATTTGCTTGTTTTCTTTCACACGTCCGGACCAAGGATTATAATGGTTCCTGCCTTAATTTATTCAGGACAGCCAGATACTGTATATGGCTTTATTAACTACTGTACTTGTCACTGTGCTTTGGACATTTTATATGGTGTTTCACTGCTGCCCTTGTATTTTTATTGTACTTTTATTGTGCTTTTATTATAATTTATAGATTGTTTTAATTTTTATTAATATTATACTGTAATTTTTTAATTGTCTTTTTATTTTTTTGTACTTCTTGTAAGCTGCCTTGGGTCTTCTTAGGGGGAGAGAGGTGGGGTAAAAACAATAAATAAATAAAAAAATTCCTCTTACAACTGTTGGATCAGAGTTGCAAAAACCAGGAGTAGATTTTTTGGAGAATAGTCAGTAGTCCATAGTCCATAGCAAAAGGTGTTGAAAAACCAACTCTCCTTTTCTTCAAAAGCAACCTGGGGAGAAAACAGAGGAGGAGTGTCTCTCCCTCAACAGAACTGTTTTTGAACCATTTGTGTGCATGTGTGCAAGCTATTTGACTAGAGAAGGGGCATCATCTTCTTCAAAAGCCTGAGCTGTTTTGAAGTACAGAATTGGCCCAAAAACCTGAACTGAAATTCTTTTAGGGAGGTAAATATTTTTATTAGTAGCTTTTTTGCCCTTGTCAGGAAAAGATTCTGGATGGACAGCGCAAATAAACCTGTGTCTGGTTGAGTACAAGAACAGGAAGAACCTTCCTATGACAAGGGAATTGGAGAGTTAAAGAAAGGGGAAAACAGTATTTTAGTTGTGAAGAGTTGCTGAATGAGTGTTGGCAGGGATCCATATTAAGAGCCCAATTCTGCCTGCCATAGTACGCAGCCACACCAAAATGATTAGGGGCCAGATTAGGAGGCTTGGTGGAGGAAAGGGAAAATATTTTCACTGACCCCTCTGTAAGCCTTCCAATCATCAGTGGGTCATCTTGGACCTGTGCCAGCTCTTTAGACAGCACTAGTCTGAAGAGAGAAAAGGGGTGGGTTGATTGCTTCTGGAGGGGATAACATCCAGCAGAAATCACCCGTGGAGGGGATAACATCCAGCAGAAATCACCCGTGCTGGGTGCCACCCCTGCCACTTCCAACATGCCTCCCACCCTCCCCCCTTTCTGCCCTGCTTCGCCTTCCCCTCTGACTCGCCATCATAGGCGGGCACTCCTTTCCCCATGTGCCACATGCAGAGTTGCTCCGGCCTCTCTGGCGGTATTCCAAAAGCATGTCATTTTACATGCTGCTAGAGCGCCATTTGCAACAGCCATAAAACAGTTACAGTGCTGCTGTAAAAGCAGAACAGTGCTGTAAATGTTATTGTGCAAGAACTCAGGCTTCTGCAGGGACTCAGTTATTGTGCACACACTGCTTCAACGTAAGTTTGGCAAATGTGTGTGTTTGGAGTGGGGGGGGGTGCTAGGGGAAAGACAGATTCTTGACTAGTGATTAGCAGGCCAATAGGATATTTGTACACCCTTCATAATGAGCCTGCAAGAGCCTGTAAAAGTGTTCAGAGCAATTCAGCCTATAATGAATTGAATGTAAGTGCCATGATCAGCAAGTTTCCCCCCTTTCTTCTGCTTAGTAATTCCCTCCACATAAAACCCTTATACAGAAAACAAAAAATGGCACAATGCTAGCAACACCAAAATGTATCCATCACCTTGGTTTTCTCTTTCCTTCCCACTAACTCTCAATGCCCCTTGTCCAATACAACTAAAGTAAGAAACTTTTCAGCATAGTTATTTTTGTCTTGCTGCCTCCAGTGCATGTCCCTTTCTACCTTATCTGAGAAACAGTTAAGGAGCCACAAGATGAGAAGTAGAACTTTGATCTAACCAAACACAGGGTGAACAGATACAATGGAGGACAGTGCTTATGCCTTTAACCATTGTATAGAAGAGGGAATTTGGGCAGGTGCAGCTTTTTAAACCCTCCCATGTTGTGCTGCACCTGCCCAAATTCCCTCTTCTATACAATGGTTAAAGGTATGGGCACTGTGTATCTGGTCACCCTGTGCAAACGTTCATTGTTGATTTTTTGCTGTAAAACGATTCCTTAAAGTTTTTAGACATTGTTGCAACCTGAGGATGGAGGGGTGTGAACTACCACTTGTTTACGCCTTCCTAAGTTAGTCCTGGAATTTGGATACCCAAAACCAAACACTGGATACAGATTTTCAATTCATGTTTGTTTTTCACTAAGTCAGGACAAGGACAAATAGAAATCCTAGCCACAGGCAATCATGTGTGAATCCAAACCTAAGGGCAGGAAGACTTTTCTTTTGGCCTTGCCTTGCCACAGGCAAAGTCAGAAGGACAGGGTGCTAGCATTCACATATTGGAATCCTCCGCACCATTTAAAATGAAAATGCTGATTCAGTAGAGGGCAATTGAAAGTGGAGACATGCCAGGAGGACAAACAGTACTTAACTCTTTCTGTATGTCCCAGTTCCCTTCTCCAAAACATCCTGTGATGAATGTCCTATTTCCTCCCTATTATTTTTCTATTTTTCCTAATTTTTTTACACTTGTAACTCCCCAGAAGCTTTTGTGCTGTCTCAGCAGCCTAAAAAGCTGTTGGGACATGATCCATAGCTGTCTGTTTCAAATGCCATTACCAACCAGACATGTGGTTTTGTGGATTCAGGGTCTTTCTCCCTATCTGGATTAGCATAGCATCCTGCTGATTGGCATACACTTACTGACTGGGCAGCCAAATGCACCTTCTGTCTGTTGAGGCTCTAGTCCTCCAATCATCATCGTCAAGCCCAAGTTACTTCTGTTGAAGCACAGGGATGCTTGTGTGTTTTTCTGCCTGGGCTGCCATGATATCTAGTGTTATTTCACAGAAGGCACACCCACTTACTCTCCAGTAAGTGCAGGGACTGGGATTCCTGGAATCCATGTAAACAGCTGGCCATAGGGATTGTACTCCTAGCTAGATGTGTCTGGAAATTAATTTCTTTTGCTTTGTTTGTCTTCTTTCATTCCAAACCAGTCTGCAAACTACAGGAAGCTTCGTGTGCTTTGCTCTTGGGTAGCATCCTGCTCCATCTGCTGGACATCTTAGAGACTGACCGTCATTCCCAGAAAAGCAGCCCTGAGACCTTATTCTTTTAATATGGCTGCACTCAAGCTCATTGTTGAAAATGACTTTAAATTTGGAAGAAGTAACAATTAGGCAGAAATGTATGTGAGAGTGACTGATTGGAGCAGGACCAGCTAGTGGGTGGAATGTGGTTAGTTGGCAACCTTCAGTCTCAAAAGACTATGGTATAAGCCTACAGCACCTGGTATTCCCAGGCGGTCTCCCATCCAAGTACTAACCAGGCCTGACCCTACTTAGCTTGTGAAACACAAGGAAAAGAAGGAAAGTCAAATTTATAAATTTGCCTCCATAAACAACCATGGCAGAGGACAGGGGCCCTCAGATATAGCAGACATTGAAGAAGGACAGACAGTTCTCACAAAACATATCAGTAAACCAAGGACCAGAGGAAGAAGAAGGGCAGAAATATGCTTGCCATCTGGACTTTTGATAAGGAGGCACCATCTCATCAGAGAAAAAGTGAAGATTGAGAGAGAGAGAGAGAGAGAGAGAGAGAGAGCGCATGCATGTATATTAAGAATCAGAAAGCAATTTGCATCTACTGTTCTAATGCTGTAATGAATAAAGCTTTCTTTGATTGAATTTTGCTTACTGGAACTGCCTCTTCCCAAGGGAAGAATAAAATTCTGCTACAAGGGTAAGGATTGGGGAAGCCTGATCACCTTCCTTGCTCATTCCTTCTTTCACGGTAGGCCACTGGCCAGGGTCTACCTTTGGGTCTCCGACAGGCATTACTGGTTATTGCATCAGTTTGATCAAGCTTTTCCTTTGTGTCCATTCAATCGAGTTCAGGCATTTTCCATCAGCTTGCTTGTGCTTTTCCTAACTGGGAGGGTTTGAGCCTACCTGTGAACTCAGTGGTGCCATGGCAGGGTCATTCCTTGCAAATGGGAAGCTCCTCCTCTCAGGCAGGCAGGCAGGCCAGTTGATCTGAGTCTACTGGGGGTGGGGGGAGAGGCTCCCATGATTCTCCAGACTGTGGAAAAGCCTCCCTCCCCTTTGTAATGTGTAATTCATGATGAGTAGTCCCCTGGAACTGAAGATGTCATTCATCAGCCAACACCCAGATATCTGTTGAAACTGGAAAACAACCTAGGCCTATGGTGAGCAGGGCTTGATGAGGTTAGGATAAGCCCACTAAGAGTTCTCCTACACCCTCACCCTTAGGCATAACTCTGTTGTTGTTTCCCATTTTTGGGGGCAGCGATGTGGCTTACAGAGGGCAGGCAGACTTTTGTCTATCAGACAGGAATGTATTTAGCTTTGGAGTAACCTAGGTAAAGGAGATCTTTCCGCTCAGCCTCCAAGCAGTCAGCTGCAGAAGATCTGGCTGAGGTTGTAGGATGGGACCCTGGCTGAGCAGGTCTTGCCTGGTTGGGAGACAAAGTGGACGAGCAACAGACAGCTCCAGAAGGTCTGGAAACCATGGGTGTCAGTCAGTGTTGGGACCATAGTAAGACCTTGGCTCGTGCCTGATGAATCTTGAGAATTGCCTTCTGCAGAAGCCTGATGGGAGGAAAGGCATAAAGCAGACCTTTGGACCATCTGCTTTTTAGAGCATCCAGGCCTTCTATGACAAGACATCTTTCTCTTGAGTAAAAACTTAGAAGCTGTGGAGTTTCCTGGCTGGCAAGGAGGTCCTGAGTTATCCTCTTGAAGTAGCTAATGATCAAACTGAAGGTCTTGGGATAGAGAGTCCACTTGGACTAGTCCAGGTTCTTTCTGCTGAGCCAATCTGCTGCCACATTGGAAATGCCAGGAACATGCTTGGCCTGAATCGACGACAGGTTCTTCTCAATCCCTAGGAACATCTGAAGTACTAGCTTCTGAAAAGAGATCTGGTCCCACCCTGCCAATTGATGCAGGCATGTGCTGTCATGTTATTATTATTAACAGTATTTATATACCGCTTTTCAATTAAAAGTTCACAAAGCGGTTTACATGTTGTCCATGTAGATCAAGAGATCCTTGCCCTTCAGGTCAGGTGCAAAGGCTTGTAGAGCCAAGAAGATTGTCTTCCGCTCCAGCCAGTTGATGCTGTTCTTAGCTTCAGCCTGGGACCAATGACCCTGTGCTACCTGGCCTTGGAGGTGAGCTCCCCAGCCAAATAAGCTGGCATTTGTGAAGAGGACTGGTTCACCTGAATAGAGGAATCATTCTCCAGTGCACAATCCACCACAGCAGATCCCTTCAGAGGGAGTAAGACTGATGGGAGTAAGACAGAGGGAGTAAAGCTGATTGGAGTAAGACAGAGGGAGTAAGACTGATGAACTTGCTGCGGCACAGGGAGATGTAGGATTGAAAGGGAAGGATCAGATGCTGCAGGCCTTCTCCCTGTACTGTGTTCAAGAGACAATGTCCTGACAGGACGAGAACATTCCCAGAAGCCTGACTAGAGACAGAATATTGGTACGTTGAGATGGAAGGACTGACCAGGCAAGGGAAAGAATGTTGCCTTGTATTCCTGGGAGATTCTGGGTGTTGAGGACTACTCTCAGATGCTCTAGAATCAGTGTGAGCTGAAAGTGACTCTTGTCCAGATTCACCAGGAAGCCCTGTTGTAGATCCAGATGCATCCTTACCTGAGTTCAGGCATTTTCCATCAGCCTGCTTGTACTTTTCCTAGCCCTCCTTTTTCAGGTTTTGTTTAATTCCTTTTCTTCTCAATTTTTAATAAATGAGTATCTTTTGGGCTCTTGCCCGCACTCCATGTTGATGAGTAATTCAGTGGGTTGCTACATTTGACCACTCTCAGAAGCTACTGGAGTCCTCATTTTAAATAATAACTCCTAGGGCTCTGTGGGAAGCATTTTCTACCTCCCCTCCTCAGCCTGGTCTCTGTAGAATGGGATGGTGGCAGCAGATAGAAACAACCAGTTTTCCCCCTTCCCATTCAGCTGCCAACCCAGAAAAAGGGGAAAGAGGATAGCAGAAAAGAGTGCTAACCAGTAGGTGCTATTCCCCTTGGTTGTCTGCCTTCTCCCAGGATGATCCCTAACACATTCCCCTAAGGGTGTCCCTCCCCCACTGGGGAGCATCATATGCATTGTAGATTATCTATAGAATGCATTTTTATTCTCCTGAATTCTTGAGTACCCTTGTATCATTTAAACAATCCCCATTCATGCAATTGTCCTGTAGCAATTAACTTTGAATGAAATACTGCAGAAGAGCCTCATGAAAAAGGAAAAGGCTTATGTGCCAGAAGCCTCAAATACGACTTTAGAATGGTCTTAAAATGACAAATGTATCATCCAAACCATTTATAAGGTTTCTTATTTGCCCTTATAAGCCAAGAGCAAATAAGAAAGAAACTCAGTTACATAATACAAAACCAAAGATGGCATGTAAATATATATTTAAAATGATTTGTTTAAAACCAGACCATCAAGAAAGTGGTAGCAAGCCGGTAGATTTAACACGGATGCCAACGAGATTGAAGGCTTGACTTCTGACATGCAGTCTGTTGCTCTGAAGTAATCGCTATGATCAACAACTCAGTAAATGGTTGTCATCCTTCCAACCTCACAGTGGACATACCAGTTGTCTTTGCTGCTTCATTTGCTGGCTGAGCAGCAAATGCTTGAAGAGCAAATAAGCCTTTTTCCTGAGCATTCCAACACAGTCTGAGTGTATGCTTTGTGTCACCACTGAGACTGTTCTGCTTTTATCTAGTGACTCAGAATTAGAGTGCACACACACTTTTCAAAATCATATAATCTTCTCCAACATTTTCTTGCAAGGCAAAGATGAGCTGATACTTAAAAACTGTTTCTGATAACAAAAAAACATGGCTGAAAATGGATAACACCAGAGGAATTTTCACAGGAACGCATTACCTGTGGATATAATACCTAGCCAACTTTGAAGCAGCATACTCTAGGGCAGTGGTTCTCATACTTTGAGGGAGCTTTACTCCCTTAGTAAGTTCATGCAGGGGAGGGGCTAGAGCGGCAACATGATCCCCAGGAACACATTGCTAAGGGGATGGGGGGGGGGTGCTTTGCACTTACTTTCAGAAGGCAGGGCTGCAGCAGGCTACAGGAGGTGCGGGCAGCCCTGTGCAGCCCTGCACAGCGCTCCCCGAGGCTTGGAACATTCACTAAAAGGGGGCACAAAGCACTTCCTGCAAAACAGAAGTGCTTTGCGCCTGCTTTTAGTGAAAGTTCCAAGCCTTGGGGAGTGCTGTGCAGGGCTGCCTGCACCTCCTGTAGCCTGCTACAGGCCTGCCTTTTGAAAGTAAGTGCAAAGCACACCCCCTCACCCCCCTTAGCGATATGATTCTGAGGATTGCGTCGCTGCCTCCCTCCCCTTCCCCCACCCCTTAAAGGGATGGGGGAAGCATTACACAAACTGGTGGGTCTTGACCCACCAGTTTGACAACCACTGATCTAACTGCATGTCTCCCTTTGAAAAACAGGTCCCATTTAATATGGTCATTTGTGGGATGCAAAAGCCTGGGTTGATTATATGGAGCAAACTAGAAGAATCTGGGAGGTATTCTTTTCCATTTCAATGAAATGCTTGTTTGGAGACTGTAGGAGAAGGGGGCTTCATTTAACCAACCCTGTAGTTGGTTAAATGAAAGCAGTATGGCTTCTCACAGTTCAAAGATTATAGTTGGATATCCCAGGTCTTTATGCAGTACATTAATTTGAAATAAAGACCACTGGTGTTCCTGGAGAAAGGGGACAAAAATGCTAAATTTTGCAGGCTCCTGAATGCCAGTCTAAAGCAGTCCCTCCCCCTTGCCTTCAGAGCCAGTCACAGATACAAAGGCTTTGCATTTTGCCCCCCTGCATGATGCCAGTGATAAAGCCACCATTAATGTAACCTACCAGGTCTCCATGTGGTGTTGCTCCCCTCCTTCCACTATATAGATGTTGTAATTATGAGGTGAGCCTTCCCATAGAGAAATTGCTCACATGGTTTCTCCCCCACATTTTTTTGAGGAGGAGAAATCACACAAATGGGACTTTCCATTCAGGCAGTTGCATGAAGGCTCAGGATTATATGTTATGTCACTTGCATGGGAATGGGAGGGGAGGGGTGCGTGCTGATGCTCCTGCAGGGGGCCCACTATGATCTAAGGCAGTGTTTCTCAACCAGTGGTACTCTTACCATCACTGGTACTTGATGTGCAGTCTGGTGGTATGACAAGATCCCTGGACCCCTGCCGTCCAGCAGTGAGACCAGTGATGCAATGCAACAAACAGCACTAGGAGACTCAGCTCGGTGTGCAGAGCTCCAGCGCCCACTTTTGGTGCACTTGAAAAAGCCCTCCTGCCTGCCCTGAGCCTCTTACCAGTGTTTATTGCATCACATCTGGCCTTCTGACCTGGTGATGTCATCACCGCCAGTTACTTCCAGTGCTACTTCCAATAAGTGGAGCACGTGATGGGGACAAATGTTGAGAAAAGCTGAACTAGGGCTAAGGCGTCACTCACTGAAGGGTAATATCTACTAGGGTACAATCCTAACCAGGTCTACTCAGAAGTAAGTCCTATTGTGTTCAATGGGATTTACTTCCAGGAAAGTGAGGTTAGGATTGCAGCCTAAGCCTGCTAAGAATATCAGCGGTCTGAAGCAAACTTAGGCTGATGCACAGGGCCACTTCGGACAACATTTTATCCCCAAAACCAGCCACACATGATTACCTGTGGGCATGCTCATCCTCTACACATACCCTAGCTTCTCATATCTCTTCCTGGTTAGTTTCCTAAATAAAAAGGGGGGGGGGAATTCACAATCACCAGTCTCCCTTCTGCCCTGTGGGAGAGACACTTCTATTAGCTAATGAGGGAGGAAGTGGCTGCCACTACCCAACACAGTTTAGCCTAGACACAATACTGATCAGGGTGGAGACATTTTCAGCAGTCATATTTCTGAGGCACTGCATTTCCTTTTGCTTACCTGTAACAGGTATGTTGGTGCCACATCCTCACTTAGCATGGTGGAACAGAAGTTCCTGTTGGGTGTTTGCTAACATTTAATCTCAGAACTCTCATAGGTACTTTGCTTCAGGCTTCATACACACAAAGTGCTCTTCTCATATTTGTCTTGGGTGCAGCAGACTGTGCAAAGTGTTCCCTTTGTGCACAAAAGATTGTCTCCAGCCTTTCTCTTTGTCTCTCAGTCCTATTTGCCCTCTGGCCTGACTTGTTCTCTTTTGATAGCCTGTGTCATCAGGTTATATTGTTTTTCTGCATCATTGCCCAAACTGGAATAAAAAATGCTTCAGTACTTTTGATTAATAGCCACTTAATTCTTGCTTTTTTAAAAAACAGAATGGCAGTACTCGGACAAAGTCTCCAGACTGCTGGCACTCATGCCTGTTAGGTATTATTCACCAGTGGCAGCCACTAAGCAGTTAAGGTGAGATAGACACTATCTCCTGGATTCGGTGGCTTTAATGCTTTTGAGATCAAGCTCCAGCTTAAACATAAGATGACAGAAAGTAGGACCTTTATAGCTTGATTGACCTGATGGAAGAGACACATGACATATCTGTCACCTGTCTTTTTTTTAAGCTTTACCCTCCATGTCATGGGCAGCCCAATCCTATGCAGTGCTAAGGTCGCAGGTGCAGAGGCAGGAGGATAGCCTAGGCTATATCCTCTGCTGCCAGCACCACCATACCCTAAATGCAGCCACAACACTGAAGCCACTGGCTGGCGCAGTCAGAGTCAGATGTTGAGGAATTGTTAAAGTGTTGTGCCAGTTTGTAGCAGAGTGCTAAGTTCCAAGGGCAGCAAAGATGTCCCAGGAAGAAACAACATAGACAAGGCAGATGTCCACCACCAGTCTGTATTTACGAACTATGTACAGATAAGCAGTCTCTCCAGCAACAAGTCTCTGACTCCATACAACCCACAAATGTGTGCTGTACCTGCTTAGCTTATATACCACAAATGCACCAATTGCATTAGAGATGACCTCATCCCATTACCTTATCATCTCATGACTGATTGCATCAGCTCCCATGGTGCACTAGCCACATTTTTCCATTCACTTACTTTGAACTTAGTCACTGTGACTCAGCAGTTTTACATATATTTCATTAGTTACATGGAGTCACATGGTATACAGAGAGATACAGACATTCATTTACATGGGCTTACATTTGCAGGCCCAGACCTCAAGTGCCATGTTGTCATTCAATGGGTCCATGGGGTGGCCACCTCCTCAGGTGTTGTGCCTGAGAGACACACCAGCTTGTAACACAGTGTGGTCTGCTACTGGCAAGGGTTGCCACTCTGCTATCCAAGTGTGCTGGGTACCTGGTCCACATGGGGAGGGTCTTCACCCCCCCCCCATGTTTGCAGCCTCACCATTGGCATCAGCACAACAGATGTCATGTCTTTGTGCATATTCATCCCATCCTGGCCAGAGCTCACCCAGTAGAGCAGCTGCCTGCAGGGAGCGATGGGGGAGGGGGGGTTGGTGAGAGAGACATGGTACAGGCAGGCAGGCACAATCAGCACACCTGTTTCTCTGGGCTCACAGGCACACCCCCATGCCTGCCTCCCCCAAGGCAGGTCTGAAGGGGGCACTGGGGATACTCTCAGGTAGGTGTGCCCCCATATGCTGTGGGAGGGGGAGGTCAGCAGCACTGAGAGGGGGGCATCTGCATGCAAGCACAGGGTGCTGGCTTCATGTTTGTGACAGAGGCAGCCTGGGTCACTGGTATTGGACTGCACCTGCGTTGGCCTTACCTGAATGGAGCTGCTGAAGAGGTGAACCTGCAAAGAGAACTGAGAGGACAGGTGTTAGTGATTAGTAGTCATCCCCTGCCACTGCCTGGGTGCAAAGTGCTCAGTGCAAAGTGCAGTGGGGGGGGGCACTGCGGCTGTCTGTGCAGCATGTGAGTGCTCCTTACCACCATGAATCCCCATGGGCCTTTACCCACATGGAGCTGCTGGAGAGGTGGCTCTGTAGAGACAGAACTGGGAAGACAGGTGTTAGTTTGTGTTTGCAATTATCCTGTCAGAGTCCTGCACGGTCCTGGGTGTTTGCTTAGTGCAGAGTGCAGTTGTGGGTATCTGTGCTGCAAGTGCTGCCCTCCACCAAAGTGATGTAGCCCCATGCCATGCACCCTGTGCTATGGAGTGTGCAGGTGCTGGGATTGGGCTTATATGGTGGGGTGGGTGTGGGATGATTGGCTACCAGCATAGCTCCACATCCTATGCTCCGTGGATGAAGAATGGTGTTGTGCAGGGCTGCAGGGTGTTTGCAGGGTATTGTGCTTTGTTGTTGGGTGTAACCATTCCATGGGTCTCTTTGGGCCTCCTCCACTCTACAGCGGGTGTTTGACTGGCACTACAGGACTGGGGTAGAGGGGACGTGTTGGCCCCATTTTTGCGCATAGAATTTGGCAGTGGTGTGGCAGCAGTGCCACTCCTGCGCCCACCCCCAGCATGTCCCCCAGAACGCTCCTGGGGAGCCTCACTGCTGGGGACTTTGTGCCCAGCACAGATCTCCTACCACAGGCACTGCATCTCTGTGCCAGCGGTGTGCCTCTATCACCAGTGTTGGCCCTGGATAGGCTTGGGCTGCAAAGCATGACTGTAGTTTGTGTTGCCTGGTAATTTTGCACCCTGAAAATTGCAGTGGGATCTGACTTCTACTGAGTCAGACCTTTCATTCATACTAGTTTATTATTGTCAACACTGGCTGGCAGCATTCCTCCAGGGTTTCAGACAAAGTCTTTCCCAGCCTTATCTGGTGGTGTCAGGAATTGAAACCCAGGATCAGCTACTTGCAAAGCATGTGCTGTAAGATAAGGCAAGGAGCCCATAGGCAGAGTGGCCAAAAACAGTGGGCAAAGCTGGCAATGGATTAAAATATACTTTTTAACAACTTTGAATGTCCTCCAAATAGGTGATCCCTATTTCCTTCTGTACAAACTTCTCATGTCTTATTTTAATTTCTATTTGATCTGCAAGCAATGTCATCAAGGTCTGGACCCCTTCTCAAACGGACTTTAATAAGAATAGCCTCCAATCCCACTCCCCTGACCACTGCCCAGTGTCACAGATACTTCCTTTGTAAAATTCTTACCTCCTCTCCCTCTGATTCTCATGACATGTTTTACAAATGTCTCTTTGTGCTCTCAGAGGAGCCAGAATATTTGCATATTAATTTAATTGTGTGTGTTCATGCAAAACTCTTTGACTCATAGCAAACTAGCCACAGTTTAAATTAATTGACAAAGAAAGGTTTCTTTGTTTTCCAGCATGGGTGGTGTTGCATCTTTTACTCACCCATCTACTCACTGCTAGTCATCTTTACTGCAAACAGTTCACAAATTTGTTGCAGAGACAAAATAAAAGTGTTCCTTAAAAGGAGATGTATGGAAAATGATAGCTGAAATGACTGATTTCTAAAGCTGTGCTGCAATGGGGTGCGTTACATGAAAAACTGATAAACACATAAAAACGCATGCATCAGTGAAATGTGTCCCTTTTTCACTGATTTTAGGAGTTATTTCAGTGATAACTGAGCAAAGGCAGGAAGTGTTTGGATGCATATGCTGCTATAATGGCAGACATACATATTTTGCAATTGTCAGTGAAAAGAGATATCTAAATGCTATGACAAAACATAGTTAGTTTATATTAGCCATGCCAAAAAGGACCAGCGCTTCTTCCCTTTGATTCTTTTACTTTAAACCTGCCTGATCAAAAGATTTGAACCAAGAAATGCTTCCAGAACTTTTCATTATTAATAATGCTCTGCAGCTAAATTGGAAATCTGCTCTTATAGCCCCAGGGGGTGATTAATTTAGAAGACTAAGAATTTTGATTAAGCAAATGAAATGTCTGACACATGGGCTATTTATCAGTTCTTATGATACTGAAAGACTCTGATCACTGCAGTGGGTAAATGGATTTTCATTCTTCTCCACTCTGTTTTGGTTGGGTGACATCAGCTTATTAACAGCATAGGTCTGGGTACAGCCCTCTTGTTCTCAGATACATAGTGACAGTGATTAATAAAACAAAACCTTATACTGGTACATTGCTGTGTTCTTTGCTCCAAAGTGTGTGAATTTGGCCAGTGTCCATATCCAAATCTGATCCCCACTATTGGGAAGATAGCAAGTAACCAGAGGGGAGGGGCCAGTCATATCTGGGATCTCAGGTAAGAGCCAGGAAGCAGATGCCACCTAGGGTTGCTACAGGGTGTGACTGTGATTCTTTGGGTGCCTCCCTTTGGGACAGAGCAGTCAGCGTGACCAGATACAGTGGAGGACACAATACCTATACCTTTAACCAGTGCATAGAAGAGGAAATTTTGGGAGGTGCAGCACAACATGGAAGGGTTTAAAAAGCTGCACCTGCCAAAATTCCCTCTTCTATACAATGGTTAAAGGTATGGGCAGTCCTCCATTGTCACACTGAGAGCAGTGTTCACTTAAAGCAGAGGAATTATTTCACCTTAGTATAGGAAACTGGGAAGGACAGGATGAGTCTAGAGTTGTCTCACTCCAGGTTCTGACAACTCCCCCTTTTCCTTTGCAATGATTCCCTACTTCTCCTGCTGCTGGCATTTCCTCTTGAAAGCTGAGGAAGGAAATAGGGGTATGCTATGAAAAGTTCTCAGCTCTCTGTCTCCTCTTTTGCATACATGATAGATGGGCAAGAGAAGTACAGGTGGAGCCTATTTCCATTAGTTCCATTCCATGACGTGGCACAATTAACAAAAATGCGTTGTGCTGAGTTCCATAGAGTTATGCAAATTCGCTGCAGCCTGACACTTCTGGATGGAAGGAAACTAAGGCAGCTGTTCTCAATCCCATCCGCTCTGCCCTCAGCCCTCCCTGTTGCCAGCTGTCCCGCTTCCTTCACTGTAGTCAATGGGGCTTCCTCCCAGGAAAGTGTGGAGAGGATTGTTGCCTTGCTGGGCTGTTTTGTTTCCGTAGGCTGGAGCAGGAGAGTCTGCACCATGGGGTGGAGGGGGGATTGGGCAAACACTCCCTGGGCTTTTTAAAGCAATCTCCTCTGTTGCTGCCCCACCTGCACCTGTGTGTGTGAGAGAGAGACAGAGAGAGAGAGAGTGCGAGAGCGCATGCGCATGCGCACGCACGCGAGAGCACTTACGCACTCGTGTGCGTGCTGGTGCTTGAGCAAGCTTCACTTTGCTGCACATGCTCTGGCTACAGAGGTTTTCTGCCCCCCCCTTCCCCTCTTCAGCCTCTTTGCTGGCTCAGGGGCAGAGACATTGCTGGGGGGCAGTGCACTAAGTTTTACAGAGAGCCTTCCTGCAGCATGCAAGAGCTCCTCCCTCTCCTGTTGGGAGCCATTTGCCTCCCTCAGTGTGCAAGCAGCTCCTCCCCTCCCCTTTGGAGCCATGTGGGTGGGGTGAGGCGAATGGAGAACCTCTTGCACTCTGCAGGAAGGCCCTCTGCAAAACTTAGTGCACCACCCCACCTGTAGCCATGCCTCTGCACAGGGGCTCCAGGAATCTTACTGTTCCTTCCCAAGGGGAACCTCTTCTAGGGCTATTTCCCTGTTTTGAGACCTTTGGCAGTGTTTTGGGCTGCCAGCTCAGGGCAAAGGAGGCAAAAGTGTGTGTGACTTTCAGTTCCCCCCACCCCATTCTGTGTTAGTGGATCTCTCCCAGGAAGGGGGATAGGATAAGGCACAGAGAACTCTGATGATTCAATAATTAATTTCCTGAGTTATTTTTGGTTAAACTTTTTGTTAGGGATACATAGGATTGAGCTCTGGTGCTGAAGAAAACTTGCACCAAGCTGGTTGCCAGAATTAAATACAGCTGTAAATTCAAAAAAGGAAACCAATGCCCCAATCCTATCACCCACCAGCCTACATGATGTCGCAGTGCCAACCAAGCGCACACTACATCCTATGGTAGTGGTGGGGGTGGCGTCCAGACAGCCCAGGAGAGGTAATTTTTTCAGTTACCCTCCTGGTAAACCACCTGACTGCCATTGGGTTTTATTGGATCTATGCCAGCTATTTAGCTGATGAAGTCTGAGGATTATCTGGAGCCTTGTTGGACCAGGAAAAAGGGAGTAGGATCCAGTGTGTGCTGTTGCTGCTGAGATCCACCCCTTCCTGCCCTTGAACCACCTCCTGCTTGCCCCTCTGCCACCCCAGTTCTTCCCTGATCCTTCTGTAAACTGTCCAGGAACTGTCAGTTCCTATTGCCACCTTACTTAAATTATGCTTTGGCATGTGTGCAGCCATCTGGTGCAGCCTGAGAGAGCCACTGGCATGTGTATGGAGCCTCCAGCTATTTGTGTTGGCATCCTGTAGTGCAGCCATTTTCAACCCCTGTGCCATGGCACACTGGTGTGCCATGAATGGTCTGCAGGTGTGCCACAGGAGTTTGGGGGAGGGTCATTTATTAGTAGGGCCATTGGAGGATGTGAGCCCCCCACAAACAGCATGGTGTGCCTTGTCAGTTGTAAAAAAACTGATTGTGTGCCTTGACAATTTTAGCACTTTCTCAGTGTGCTGCGAGACAAAAAAGGTTGAAAATCACTGCTGTAGCGCATGACAGCAATGCGCCTTTTGAAATGTTTGTTTTGCCAGATCTCCAGTCCAAACTTTGCTTAGAGAACTTATGCCCACTTTAAGCTAATTAGCTCAACTGTGTTCCCCTGCAATGGCTCTACTTCTGCCCTGCAGAACTGCTGGACCCCATCACCAGGGTAGCATGTCATTTCAACCTGCAGGGGTTCTCCTTCCTCCCCTCTCCCGGAGCAGCTTCTCCAGCCACTACCTTGGTCCTCAGCAGGTCTTGGGCGTGGCAGTCACACACCAATCTCAGTGTCTCTAGCAGTTTCTAGTAGTCCTCAGAAGTTCATTCATCCATCTGTCCATTAGCCAGCTAGTCCATTGGTCAGTCAACAGGTTCAGTAATCTATCAGCTAGTCATTTGTTCCACAGTCCATTAATTCATCAGTTCAGTCTCCTCCCTACCTCCAAGCTTTCCTACCACACACCAAACTCTCCCTCCTTCTGATACTGCTTTTATTCCTTAATCACCTGGTTGCCTCTAGTGGCTGCAGCTCTGCAGCATACCCACTGCTAGAGAAAGCCTTGGGGTTAACCCTATGCTTGCTGTCAGGGGCCACTGTTGACACCACACCCTCTCTCCTCTTGCACATTTCCATTACAATGTTGGACCCGAATTAACATTAGTGGATTGTGAGATCCACCAACATAAGCCCATGGATTGGGCTACTGGGCTGCAATCCTATAATTGGGAGTAAATCCAATTGAACTTCGTAGCTCTTATTTCTGAGTAGACATGCCTAGTATTGTGCCACAAGTTTTTGTGACAAATGCTTAGAACTGTACTCCAGATTAAAATAAACTATGTGGGAGGTTGGTTGTCAGAATTAAGAGTTTCAGGTATGAAAGCATGCATCCTATTAAACATTGCTATTACATTGACTCCATCTTCAGTGTCGTCCCCCCTCCTCCCAAACAAACCAGCAGAAGAAGCCGGAGGCTGAAAGACTGAGGGAATGTGTGGGTGCATGTGTCTTGCAAAAATGCAAGCGATTCTTTCGTAGATTGGATTCAAAAGTAATAAACACTCCGGTGGAGAGAGATCAAGTTGTTTATTAATGAAGCCAGACAAGGCAGTACATTATGCTCTGAAGAATGAGTAGGCAAAATAAATGGAGCATAACATATACCAAGGCTTCCTTCCCCTTTTATTGCCAAGTAGAACAACATCAGAGAGACTCCAGGACACAGCAGCATGCAGCAATTCTGTGGCTTAGATCTGCATCAGAGTTCATTTCCCTCCTCCCCAACTCTTAGGACTTCTATACCTGAGGCACATTCACAGCTCATTGGCTATGTGCAGGTTGGGATAGTCTCCTTATGGCTCAAAACACACATTCTGCCCGCATAAACAGCTTTACGACTGTTGCAAATGTAATAGAGATGGTGTGTGCAGCCTGACTGCTGCTGCTGCAGCAGCAAGTGGCGAGGGGCCAGGTCTGTACATGTGAACAGATGGGTATTGGGTAATTGGGTATTGGTTAAGCCAATACCCAATAAGGGGAATTGGCTTAACCCAGCTGTTTGCTGAGGAAGGCAGTGTGGGAGGATCCTCAGAAATCTGATGTTGGCTGCTGTGAGCTCACCTCAACTTGTTGTGAGTCAAAAGATCTGCTAAATTATCCATCATGATAATTTGGATATTAGTTGGATAGTTTGGATATTATAATTACCAATAATTATAATAGTTGGGCTGCCCAACTATTAATGGGCAGCCCAATCCTAACTCATTACTGTAATTCTCTGCATGCTACCTTGAGAGAAAGCCCTCTCACAAGGGATTTACTTCTGTGTAAAGTCTGTGTGTGTCGGATTCCCTTAGTGGAGGGTCTGTATATGCCCAGCACAAATGTTACCATCATCCTTCCCTGTTGAACAACCCCCCCTTGAGAATGCAGAGGTTGACTCAGAGGAACCTACAGAATGAGGGAGAGACATTCCCTCTCCACAAGAGGTGGTGCCATGTTCTGCAGTAGACTTTTCATACATCAGAGATGGGCTGTTGCCAGGTAAGAATGAGGACGATGCTTGTCATCCTTCCAGACCAGAGAGCAGTTAACACAGGCATTTTCTGCATACAGGAAATTCCTGTATGCTCATTTCCTGAGAGATGCAAAGATATAGAATGTGAGTTGTGAGTTTCATTCCAGGAAGGCCCCATGTTGGTGGCAGAGGTGAGCTAGTGGGTAAAATGGAGGAACATAACAAAGGATAGTTAAAGAAACAGGACATTTTCTCCACAGATGGCACCTTAACCTAGAATTTCCATGCTTTGGGGCACATGGGAGAATTTGTAAGTATTTTAACACTTCTCTTAAAACTTTTTTTTTTTAATTGTAAAATACATCTAAAACCACCAACTCTTTTTAACAGGAGACACTTTACATGCATTAGCACAGCACTGTAATAGTGCCTCTCTACTGTGCAATTGGCCATTAGCAGATTTCCCTTTTCTATTTCATTAGTTATTCTTAACATTTTAATGCAATCCAAACACATTAACTTCTTTTCAGGCTTGCAAATGCTAAAATGAGCAAAGTGGGTGTTCTTATGATAGGTAGAGTGTAGAATGTTGTGGGAGTCCAGTATATCATTGAGGGACTCTTCCTCCCGCGTGTCAGCAAAAGCTGAGCCACCTCACAAGATGACTGGCTAGCAGGCTTCATCTTCAAGGGAAGTGCCTGATCTCCCTTGCCATGAGTGAATGGCATATATTAACCACTACAGAAGGAGGCAAGGAGTACTCTCAGGGAATCACTGGGCTGGGGACTAAATCTCCCCTGGAAAGAGGATTGTCTTGGTGGAGGGACCGGTTTTGCCTCATCTAAAAGATGTTCATGCCTTGGAGTACACAGTGTGCCAGAATGTAGCCTGTTTATCTCACAGCATATCCCATCAAAAACTCACCCTCTTACCTGTGAAACTCCTCCTCAGGTGTTACTTCTTGGCCGCTCTATAGTGTGATAGGCACCACCAGGAACAGGTTCTTACATTCATGAAACTGAACTCGCCAGATACCTTTACCCAAGCACTGACCTTGGACAGATGGGTCCATGTGCAAATCAAAAGTGCAGAAGTGCCTACAGGAAATACCACAGCAGTAATGATATGTGAAGGTATTTTAAGTGGTTCTTGATCATTTGTTTCTTTCAAGAGCCTACCTTTCTAGAATAGGTGAAATGTGGCAGACAGATGAGCTCAACAGAGAAGTAACTTGGTAAATAGTTGAGCAGCAAGGAAGGAGAAGAGGTAGAGCAGTCTGATGACAAATTCACTTTTATCCCAAAGATGAGCTGCTCAGACTGGCTATGATCTGAGGGTTTATAGAACCAGTCAGTATCATAGCTACGGGGGGGGGGTCGGTATTGCAGGCACTGCAATGTGCCATGTAAGCAACTTCTCCCCCTTGCTGTTGAAGCGATTCTGTGCAGCGATGGCAATGTGCAGTTTATGATCAGAGCCAAACATGATATGATGTGGGAGCTCTCAGATCAGGATCTTCTATGGATTCCATTTTTTTAAAAAGAAATTGTTGCTATCAGCCTCCCCCCCACCCCACTACTTTGGAGCTTGAGGAAGTGGTGCCAACAAGGAACACCCTTGTTCTTTGCTTTGTTACTTTCCTGCAATCCAAATAAGTTCCTGAAGCAGCTGTTAACTTTCTGTGGAAATATAGAAATCTGTATCCCTCCCTCCAAGGCAGAGCTCATAGTTTTGGCCCTTTTTTCCTAAGGAATGCCCCAATTTGAGCAGAGAAGCAGCAGGCTCAGTGAGGGATACGTAGCCCTTTCACTCCCTGCTTCTTCTCAAATTATCACCTCCCTAGCTGCTTTTTCCTCACGTGGTTCCCAAAAATGTCTCTGGACTTCCGTGAGGGGAAGCAACTGAAAAAGGGGTACAGTGGGAAAAGAAGAAGGCAGGAAAAAGATTAAGCATCCTCTCCTCCCACTGATTAGAACATAAGAACATAAAAAGAACCCCGCTGGATCAGGCCAAAGGCCCATCTTAGTCCAGCTTCCTGTATCTCACAGTGGAGATACATATCTCACCAAATGCTTCAGGGAGCACACAAGACAGACACAACCTGCATCCTGGTGCCCTCCCCTGCATCTGGCAATCAGGCAGCCTGCCTCTAAAACCAAGAGCTTTCACATACCTGCTATGACTTGTAACCTATAATGAACAGAAATTTGTCCAATCCCCTCATAAAGGCATCTAGGCAAGGTGCCATCCCTACTTCCTGTGGCAAAGAGTTCCACAGACTAATTACACACTGGGTAAAGAAATATTTTCTTCTGTCTGTCCTCACTTACCCAACACTCAAGTGACTCGCCCAACTTTAGTGAATGTCCCCTGGTTCTGGTGTCATGTGAGAGGGAAAAGAGCGTCTCTCTATCCACTCCGTCCATCCCCTGCATAATTTTGTATGTCTCAATCATGTCCCTCCTCAGGCACCTTTTTTCTAGACTGAAAAGCCCCAAATGCTGTAGCCTTTCTTCACTTCATTTCTAGTCACCCCTCCCAAATTTTTGGGAGGACTTGAAGTGAAGATTTAAAAGATTCTTCACTTCAAGTCACCTGTCCCAGATTTTTTCTTAAAATGAAAAAGCTTGTTAGATGTATTTACATATGATGTGTAAATAAACCCTACCACCTTCTTCCCAATTCATCTTTTCTGATGCTCACAAAAGATTTAAAAGATTTACAATATCAGTGCAGCTGTAATCTCTGTTCTGCAATAGGCTATAAACAGTGACCAATTTTATCATTGTTTCAATTATGTCATTAGTCTATACCAGGGCTGCTCAAACCCCGGCCCATGGGCCATTTGCAGCCCACAGGGACCCCCATTCCAGCCTCCAGGGAGCCCCCCTTCACCAGTGGGCACTCAGCCCACTGGAGACCTGCCAAAGCCCTTGCTGGCCTGATGTGACTGCTGATACTGGAGAAAGCAGGGGGGGGCAGGACTTTTGAATGGGAAGGGTCTGCAGAAGTGCGAGGATGATGATGGGGTGAGAGGGGCAAAGACACAGGGCTTTTGAATGGGAAGGTCTCCTGAGATGCTGGGCTGATGTGGGAGAAAGCAAGAGGGAGGGCACGGGATCTGCTGGGATGCCTGACTGATGCTAGAGAAAGCGGGGGGGGGGGGCGTGGGAATTTTGAATGAGAAGGTGTCCCATCCAATTATTCCAACTCCCTTCTAATGCCCACTTTTTGGCTAATTAACCCTTTCTTCTTCAAAGAACAACAGCTGCAGTGTGCAAAGGAATGACTAGAACTCCTTATCAGTTTGAGCAATTAACAGTAATTTATTGCTGCAAACACAGACACTCCCTCTTGTCCAGAGACTTTCCCTCCCCAAAACTCCACTTAACTTAGTGGGTAAAGGTCCAAAACCTCCAGTCCAAGTCCAATCTAGACTCCAAAGTCCAGTCCAGTCTTCCCAGTCCAATCCTTCCCATAGCAGTCCACTGCAGCAGAGTCCCTTCCTCTGTGTCAGGGTCCTGTAGGTCTGGATCCCATATGTCTGGGGTGTCCCATAGGTCTGGGTGGGGCTTTGCTCCTTCTGAAGCTGCCTTTTATCCTTGTAGCCCCTTGTTAAGTCCAAGATGCAGCTCAGTGTGAGCCATCTCTTCAGTCCATGTCCATTCAAAATCTCATCAAGGTCAAATGAAGCTCAGGTGTCCATCAGAGTCTGCATTGGCCTTGATTGATTACAGCTGTGGAGCCAGCCCTGCCCTTCCCAGAGCTGTCAACCAGCTGTCAAAACATGGGAATCGCTGTCAACACCACATCATCTACCTGATTATCTTCTGAACTGCCATTACAGAATGGTCTGCACTGCAGAAGTGTGAGGATTATGCTGGGGTGAGAGGGGAGAAGACATGGGGTTTTTGAATGGAAAGGAGCTGCAGAAGTGCTGGGCTGGTGCTGGGGAGAGAGGGGAGAAGATGTGGGGCTTTTGAATGGGAAGGAACGTGTGCCAACTTAGGAGTTGTGGGGTGGTGGTGGGGCACTGAGAGATGGAGAAATAGGGTTGTTTCCATGTGCTGCTTGAGTTTAGTAGTGGGGGGGGGGGGTGCTGGGAGACAGAGAAATGACTCTGAGAATTTTTTCCTCCCCTTCCTAGACTTTATTGATGTGGTGGTGGGTCAAGACAACAGCTCCACCACTCACATTAATAGTTCATAGTTCTCATGTGTTTTCTTTGCATGCTGGTATTATAGTTCTCATGGTTATTATTAATAAGCCTAGCAAAATTCATTCATTCATATAAGCTCCGTCTCTAAGGTATTCCTTTACATAAAATGCAAATTTTCCCCAGCCGTGTCAGAGAGATGATGTGGCCCTCCCGCCAAAATGTTTGAGCACCTCTAATCTATACAATAAAAGTTGCAGCCATGGCATGACTATCACCTAGGTATGTTTAGTTAGAAGCTAGTGC
Organism: Tiliqua scincoides; assembly: GCF_035046505.1. NCBI lineage: Eukaryota > Metazoa > Chordata > Lepidosauria > Squamata > Scincidae > Tiliqua > Tiliqua scincoides. The sequence goes on from NC_089825.1 coordinate 72,871,329, forward strand.
CACTGAGTTTCACTGCGTTATTTCCATATAAAAGAAGTTAAGATTGCAGCCTCAGATGCACAACAAAGGAATGCTATTGTCCAGTCATCAAAACAATAGTTCTTGCCCTGTGCACAATAGCTCAGTCATTTCAACAAACTGGCTTCTAATGTGTAATCTTTCTTGTATGATAGGAATAAAATTTCATATTTAATTAGCTACAAGATGCTCCCTTCATTTCTTTGATGCTTTATTAATTATTTTATTAGATTGCATCCATGTTCTAGTTTGGGATAGCTCTGTAAATAGCAATCTCCAAGTGACATCTTTGCAACTGATCTGCAATTCAGCCTAATGATTTTTGGCTGTGAACGGGCCTCTTTCAAATTTTCATAATGGCATTTTTGCTATATAGTCACTCTATTCTCATTTGAATTATTTTTTTAAATAGTTACAAAGTAATGACCTAATTAAGGACAGCGGTTTTCAAAAGAACAAAAATGGTTTTATAAGCTAGCTGAGCTTTAATTAGACATATGTTTTACTCCTTGCTCAGCAAATAATTTGGAGAAGTCAGCCAGTGGGGAGGGGGAGGGAATGTTTTTGACTTAATTTTAAGTAAAAGATAGGCAAAGGAGGGGAATGTCTAGGTCACTCAGTGCTCATTATCGGATGATTATGTGCTGATACAGTGGAGATGCACATGAAATGAGAAGTCCATGGAGATAGCAGTGCTGTAATTGAAAGGTCCTACTCTAAAAGGGAAACAGGGAGTCATCCCAAATAGGCTTGCAGGCTGTCCCTGGCACTTCAGGTTGTGCCCAGTTCCCATCTCTGGTAAAAATATAACTTGAAAGCACGTGGAAATGTAGGCCAAGAAGACCTGGGCTGAACAAGCAGTGAGGAGGCTTTCTCCATTTTATTTTATGAGAGACCAAGAGTGCACTGCCAGTGCCAGAAGCAAGTTACACCCCAAGGCGACATTTCCACTGAGGTGCAGCTTTCTTGTGCTCCGCTGCAGACAGGACTGGATTAGCATAGTAGCAAAAGTAGCATATACTACGGGCCCCACATTTTGGGGAGCCCCACACTAAATGCTTGCAAGCTGTCTCTAGTGAAATTGGCATCTCACAATTTGTCCACTCTGTTGTTTACAACTCTGTTGCAGGGGAGCTGCATGGCACATAATAACTATGAATGTCATTAATAACATGACACCAATAAATAATTTTGTTCAAATTCAGCTTCACTGCAGGCACAGTCCAATTGTGTCTCGGTGCCAGTGGACCACGCATTCTACTGGCACTAGCTGTTGCATAAGTACTAGAAAGCACATTCAAACAGCCTGCCACTGCCAGCACCCATGGAAGACCAGCGCACGCCTGAGCAGGTATGCTCCATACAGGCTGGTGGAGGGACAGGGGAGGGTGTGGCAGGGTAGGGGATGGTAGCGATGGGGGCCCCTTTATAACATACACAGGTCCCATGCCAGCTTAATCCGGCCCTGACTGCAGACCATTGGCATCCTTGAGGGTGGCCCAACTGCTCACTTTAGGTGGCAGGCTGGAGCAGATTGCAAACAGGCACCGCCCTTCCCAGCTGCTGCTCCATCTCCTTCTCTCTTGGAGAGTGAGTGAGAAGAGGATGGAGGGGTCTCACCACCACCTCCTCCTCCTCCTGTCGAGCCACTTCTTTTAAATGTCTGAGACTGGAAAGATTTGACTTCCAAGATCTGCTGGCAGATTAGACTTGAGCAGCCCCATTGTGAGACTTGTGGCTTTCCCTCGGGGAGGGGGCTTAAATTCCACTTCCCTGAGGAGACCTCCAGCTGCTGCCACAGTGCCACAGGATGCAGGGGTAGCTGCTTTGGCATTGCTGCATCCAGCAGGGTGCCGCCTTTAGGATTGGGGTGTTGCTCTATTCATTTATTCTAGAAAAAGGAGGAGGCAGTACTGAGGATAGTGCCACTGCTCAGGGGACCAAATAGTAACCCTTAAAAAAAACAACCCCTCATTTATTCAGTATCATCTCTCTTGTGGATATTACAGTAATGTTATTAATCATTACAGGACTTCATAAAATTTTGATGGACAGATAGCAGGAGCTGAGATCTCATAAAATTTATTGTTGCTGTTTGCAATTTGCATTATTAAATCAGATTGAAAAAGAATGAATATTGCCCCCCAACATCATACATTTCTTGAGATAAGCAAAAATCTGGTGTGGAGAAAAATGCTTATTATTTTACTACTTTTAAATGAAAGAACCACACATAAGCAAGAGACTGTGTGAATACCAATTCAGCATCAGTTTAAAGCTTATAGCTCAGAGAGATCTTTATTGGCATCAAACAGCATCAGCTTTTTCACATTTTATATCCTCTTAGGAACTCAAATAAGGGAACTCAAATAATGGTTCCTCTCCCCTCCTTTTATCCTCACAACAACCCTGTGAAATAGGTTAATATGAGAGATAATGTTTGGCCAAAGGTCACCCTGTGAGCTTCAGGATTGCGTAGAGATTTGAACCCAGGCTGTTCTGGTCCAGCTCTCTAACCACTATACCATGCCATTAATACAACAAAATGAAACAAATCAAAATTAAGTATAAGTATAGTACTGTTAAATCAAGCAAATTGAGGTAAGTAAAACTGAGCCTCCTGGGAACAGTGGTCAAAAGAACAAGTGTTTCACAATGTGAAATCACCTTATGGAATCCAGTATCACAAGGCCACAGTTTAGATGTCTTTTTAAAAGCATTCAGTACATTAATAGAGGATAGGGCTACATGTGCTCTCCCAAAATGGCACCCAATGGAGTACTGTGCACTTCGTCAGTAGCCATTTTGGGACAGCAGAACTCACTTCTGCTGTCGCATAAGGCTGTGCATGACAGCCCAGTTCTCAATAGGAATGTGCTGTTTGTCAGGATTATGATCCCATGAGTTTTGGTGTGAAGGTAAATTGTATTGTTTGCAAAGGTTCCAGTGAAGGTTCCAGATGCAACATGCTATATAGTCATGATGTTCTTTATAGCCAGTTTGGGTGATCTTGCTACAAACACTGACCAATGGTTGACTGTTTCATTTCTCATCTTCCAAAGTCGACATTTGCTCTTGTCACAATGGTCTTCAGAGTCTGCACTTTAATATTATTTGTTTCTAGCGCTTGTCCCTATGCAGCTAGGATGAGACCTATTTCTTGCAGGGTTCATTCTGAAACCATTTCCAGGTGTTCTCTTTATCAGTCTTGTGGTTGATCTCTTTCAAATATTGGCGATAAAATTGTTGCCCTTTCCAGTTTTCTAGGTTCATTTGAATGTTGGCATTTTTAGTCTTCTTAGCTTTCAGTAGGATAACTCTAAAGTGTTGGTTTGCAAACTGTGAGTTGGGACCCACCATTGGGTCGCGATCCAATTTTTGGAGGGTTGCAAAAAGTTTTTGAAACTCAAAAACACACAGACACGCACACATTGCAAGCACTCTTGTCCAGTTTGCAGAAGAAATTTGTTAGCTTGAATGCTAACCTGCAGGGATGGGAACTTGAGTCAGGTGACTCGAGTTTGAGTCATGAAAATCAGTGTATTTTGCTGACTCATAGAGATTTGAGTCATGTGTGCCAATGACTCAGGCATTGACTCGAGTTTGGGGTCACTTGACTTGGCACTAATTTTCCATGAATGTGCACTGGAGTCTGTCTGTGTTTGAGTGTGCTTGCTTACCTTTTCTGCAGTGTGAAAGACCTCATGGGGCCATCATTCAGACTGGGTGAGCGGCAAGGAAGGGTTGATGTTTTCCTTTTGCATTGCGTGGGAGGGCAGGAGGTGAGAGCGGGCTCTCTTGCCCATTTCTAAAGGAACCAGTGGTCACTGGAAGAAGGATGGGTGGTCTGGTTTTTTTCTTTGGATGAGGGAGGATAGAAGGAAGAGCCCAAGGGCGTTCTTGCCTTGGAATTGGGTGGAAAAGCCCAGGGAGGGAGAGGAGACAGGGAGGAGAGGGGGAAAGTGGTTTGTAGCTATCACACTTTCCAATGCATGGCTCTTCATGACTTTTTTTCCTGCTCCCCCCCCCCCCCGCACAGTGTCAGAGAGATGATGTGGCCCTCCTGCCAAAATGTTTAGACACACCTTCTCTAAAGGAACAACTCAAGTCTCAAGTCTTTACAAGTCGTGAATATGCTCCAGGCAACTCAGAATGTGCCCCCATTATGACTGGTTTTTTAGACAAATTGTGGGGGGTGGAGACTTGTGACTCGAGCCCAGTCGGTCCCACCCCTTCTGGCCATGTGATCTCAGGCCCTGCTACCGAGGAGACCACCTGCTTGGGGGCTGGATCCAGGTAGTACTCACTCAGCTTCCCTACTCCCAAGGAACCCCTTACTCCCAAGGAGCCCTTTACTCCTGAGGAGCCCCTTGCTTTCAAGTAGGCCTGCACTGCTGGGGCCTGGCCCTGGTGACAGCCAGTCAGAGGCTGGCAGTGCGCCGGGCAGGAGTGAAGCAAGTTGGGGTGGGGGGAGGCGGGAGGGTGGAGAGTCAGGGGAAGGGGTAGCAGGAGAGGAGGCGTGGCAGGAGGGAGGCAGGACTGACAACTGAGCTCCGCCAGATCTGGAGCTTCATGTCATGCCTCACAGCCCGACATGAGGTGTCCTTACTCTGCTCTGGCTAAATAGCCACTGCAGAGTTGAGCAGCCCCATTGCAGAGCTCCATTATGAATGTCCCTTTTCCTCAAAGAGCCGTCACCAGCTGCCCGGTGCACTCAGGGTGCCATGACAGCCTTTTTGGTGCCCCCGCAGCCCTGAGCACTTGCCAGCTCAGGTTTGAGCTGATACTTACTCACTGAATTTCTGCCATGCTTTATCTCCCTGAAGAGCATTGCTGGTAATTTTACATCATCACTGGGAGTGAGACCACAACCCAAGGGAACAAATCTCACTCACCTTGCCACACTCTCAATGCGGCATATTTTACATTGCATGAAGCAAAGTTTATTTCTTGAGATTATTTCTAAAACTTTTCTTTCAGATTTGGAGGCACTGAGACCTGTCCACCTGTCAATATACATTTCCTCTTCCTCATTCACCAGGTGTAAGAATGAATGCAAAAGACTTGGTGCAATTAACACCATTTGAGTAGCGCATATCTTTAGCTCTGTCCCATATGGTATGAATTGCCAGCTTGTCCTTGGCAAATGTTGCTAAAATGGATGCTTCATTAAAACACGCGCACACACACCATGCAGATTGACATTTAATTAAAGCAAATCTGAAGTAGTTTTCTTTTAAAATATTTTTAAAAATTATAAAGCTAACCTTATTTTGCTGAAGTGACATCAGTAAAATATGTCTTGTGCTGGGACATATTGCTAAAATTTCACTTTTTTCATTTAGGTATTCAAGCACTGGAAGCTCTGTGAATGTCCTGTTCTTATTTCTGGATCATATCTTAGAATTGCCATGGAGAAGCCTCAGAAAGAGTCATCCAGTGATATCTCTGCCTGGCCCATCACCTTGAAGATAATAACAGGCTCTTAATCAGCTTTCCCTCACTGCTGCGGCTACAGCAATTCATATTATTTCCCATTTCACTGAGTGATCCCAGGCAATCAGGGATCATGGATTTGGACATGATGAAGTGACAATGCTGTGCAGTCTATCAACTGATCTTTAAATGATGGCAATATTGAATGCATGCAAAAGCTCAATTCCATTTTGAGACAAACCCTGGGCTATTCATGAATCCCTAGAAAGAACGGTTTAATGAAACCATTTTAGTCAATATACACTTTCAGTATTGCAGGGAGGAGGCATGGTAGACAATTGCAGCATATACCTTGAAATATACACCCCTTTGTGGGGTATATCAACCCCCAGTTAGAAGAGTGGTGTTCTGGTGTCTAGACTCATTGGGCGCAATCCAAACTGCATCCTGGGCCAAAACAAGTCCCTTGAGCTGACCTCGGAGTGTCGTAAAAGTGTGTCAAGCATTTTTGCACCACTCCAGGGGAAGAAAGACCAGTGTACAGATGTGTGCTGGCTCCCCATGCCAACACAAGCTCTGGGGATGGTGGGTTTGCGTTGGCCAAGCTCAGCCAGTGCAGGGGTCTTTGGGGGGGGGCATGGGGAGGGCACAAAGAAGGTAGGAGGCAAGCATTTTGGAGTGGGGGAGGGCAGATGGCGGGCATTCCTGGGGACAGGTGGGTGGGCAGCTGGAGTCAGGGTCAGGACCCAGCAGTTATGCCGGATCCTACCCCTGTTCCCAGGTAGCCTGGGGCAGTACCAGACGGCTCAGATTTGCACCATCTCCTGATGTGGTGCCGGTCCGAGTAGCTCCATTGGAACTGTAGTGGCTCTTCCCCTTGCCCCAGCTGAGCCTCTGGCTGCCTGAAACTTGCGCTAGATAAAGCACAGGCCCAGTGACCCACCTGTTCCAGCACAAGTTAGGATTGGGCTGCCTGAGAAATAGAATCATAGAGTTGGAAGGCACCTAAAAGGTCACCTAGTCCAACACCCAACCTGTAGCAGGAAATCCTCCTAGAGCATCTCCAGCAGGTGCTTGTCAAGCCTCTGCTTGAAGATCTCCAGAGGGAGAATCCACCACCTTCCTTGGCAATCTGTTCCACTGCTGAACCGCCTTTACTGTCAAGAATTTTTTCCTGATTTCCAGTTGGAATCTCTTGCAGCTCGCGCCCATTGGATGGAGTTCTACTTTCAGAAGCAATTGAGAACAAATTTGTCCCTTCTTCCATATGACAGCCATTCACGTATTTGAAGAGCTCTATCATATCCCCTCTCAGCCTTCTCTTATCCAGGCTGAACATACCAAGTTCCCTCAATCTTTTCTCATAGGGCTTGTTCTCTGGCCCTCTGATCATCCTCATTGCTCTCCTATGAACCTGCTCCAGTTTGGCTGCATCTTTCTTAAAGTATGATGCCCACAACTGGACACAGTACTCCAGGTGAAGTCTGATCAATACAGGGTAAAGTGGAACTACAATTTCTCACTACTTGGAAGCCATGGTTCTACTAATGCAGGCTAAAATTGCATTCGCTTTCTTTGCAGCTGCATAAGACTACTGAGTCATGTTCAGCTTGTGATCCACTGCAACTCTAAGATCCTTCTCACGTTGTGCTGTCAAGCCAGGTATCTTCCATTCTAAACCTGTATTTTGGTTATTTTTGCCCACATGCAGAACCCTGCATTTCTTCCTGTAGAACTTCATCTTATTTGTTTCAACCCACTATTCCATTTTGTGTAGGTCTTCCTGAAGGCTTCTACTGTTTGCTACTGCACCCAGATTGGGGTCATCCGCAAATTTGATGCGGTCCCCTTGTATCCCTTTATCCAAGTGATGGAAGATGTTAAAGAGAATCTGGCATTCATCTAGCCCATATTTTATCAACTTGCTGATTCAAATGACATGTAGAACCTTGTCAAATGCTTTATTGAAGTCAAGATAAATTATCCATAGTATTCCCACAGTCCAGTAAGCTAATAATCCAATCAAAAAAGGAGATGAGATTTGTCTGGCAAGATTTATTCTTGACAAATCCATGCTGGATTCTATTGTGTTGTTGTCTAGACTGTGTTTTCTAATTTATTCTAATATTTTCCCTGGTAATTTCCCAGGTCTTATTTTTTCCCCTTTTAAAAGATTAGGACAACAGAAGTTGCCCTACTAATTTCAGACCAATAAGTCTTCTTTCAGTTTGTGATAAGCTTTATGCTTCTTATTTACAGAAAAGACTCATACAATGGATAAACACCAACAAAATTTTGGGTTCTGAACAAGCTGGATTTAGATTGGGCAGTTCAACCATTGATCACCGTGCCACTTTATCCCATATCATCTTACGACAGACAGCCCAATCGCATTCAAGGCTATACATCGCATTCCTTGATCTTAAGGCCACATTTTATACAGTCAATAGAGGACTGGTTTGGTGCAAACTAGAGAAACTGAGGATTGATCACAGGCTTCTTTTGTTGGTCCAGCAGCTTTATTTAAATAATGTCTGCTATGTCAGACTGTCCACTTCAGGCAAGTTATCAGACTAGATCCCCATCAATAAAGGGGTGAAACAAAGATAAGCTCCAATTCTTTTCAATCTTTTTATAAATGATTCCCGCCCCCCAGCAATTGATTAATGTAAATGACCACAGTTCTAAAATTGGCTCATTATTGGTGCCACTTCTGCTCTATGCAGACAACATGATATTAATTTCCCAAACTAGTTTAGGTCTCAAATGTCTAGTTAACGCCAGTATCCATTATTTAACAGTGAACCATCTGCAACTTAACTATGACAAGTCTAAAATCCTTGTTTTTAAAAAGTCCTGGAAACCTCAATCTTGGCTCTTTGGTGGGAATCATATACAGCAAAACTTTTCAGTATCTGGGAGTGAATTTTCACTATAGAAGCCAATGGGTTTTTCATTGTATGTTAGTGCTTAAGGGTGCAATTCTAACTTGCGCTGGAACAGGCAAGCCAAGAGGCTTGTGTTGTATCCAGTGCAGAATTGTGGCCAGCAGTGGCTTAGCCAGAGGCAAGGGGAAACTTTTCCCCTTACCCCTGGGTAAGGGCCGCTGGCACCTATGGGTCCCCTCGGACTTTGCCATCTCCTGAGGTTGCACAAGTCAGAGGAGAGCAGAGCAGCTTGAAGCTGCTCCATTCTCCCCGGGAATGGGGGTTGGGATCTGGCATAACTGCCAGGTCCCAGCCCCGCCTCCCGCCCACCTGCCCTGGGGTCGCCCATTGCCCTCCCTCCCTTCTCCTCCCTGCCCCACCATGCCTACCTTTTCTGCTTGCCCTGCAGGGCCAACGCAAGCACCGGAGGGGAAGCCGGTGCAGAGGCGTCTGTCAGCCTCTGCAGGCTGGTGCTTTTCAGAGTGCCGGCCTGACTTCCCCTTGAGGAGGAGCAAATGTGCTTTACAGCACGTTTGCGACCCTCCCAGGCTGGCCCAATGGACTTGAGCCGGCCCAAGTCAGAGTTAGGATTGTGCCCTAAATCTGCTAAAACTACTACCCAGGCCGTATCTAGATTTTTCTGTTCCCTTGGTTCATTCATCCCAGCTTCTATCAATATATTTAATGCAAAGGTTAATTCCCAACTCCTATTTGGTATACAGATTTGGATGCCTGCTTTTAACATTGAGGTAGAAAGAGCACAATCAGTTTTTCTGTACAAAATTATGAGGGCACCACATTGTGTCTCAAATGCTACTTTATGCTTAGAGATAGGACAAACACTTCTTAAGACACAAGCTTGGGCCAGGTTTCTCAAATACTGGCTCCGTGTTTGTTACGTAGCTGATCGGGTACCCCTGCTTAGAGCTATTATCTCAGACACCGTGCAACAGCGGGACTCACTTTATTTTTTCATAAAATCCAGTCCATGGGTCGTTCTGCTGACATCTTGGGTGCTAGACCTTTAAGTAGCACCCAAGTAAGTAGCACCTTTAAGTAGAGCATCCAATATTCTCATGACCAGGCTATTTGACATTGAGAGACAGGAGTTATTTGCCAAGGCATCAAATCTGGTTTACCTTTGTATCTACAATTACTACTGACTTACTCCTGCAAGTCGAGGTATCAGTATTTAATTGAAAACCCCAAAGCATGTTGGGCTTTTACAATCACAAGATGTAACGTCTTACCATCTAACATTTTAAAAGACCATTTTAATGGCTCAATAGATAGCAGTAAAGATTGTCTGTGTACGTGTAATAAGGGAGTTACTGAAAACTTACCTCACATTCTCTAATATTGTCCTCTATATGAAGACCTTCAGCAGACTAACCTGTATCCATATGTACCACCGCATTTATGAAACTCTGATGATGTCAGTATTCACCTACTGTTAGCTTCAGAGCACCAGGATTTTTTTTGACAGATTGCCACTTATCTTCTGCTAGTTATTCAATAACACCAAACAGCATTGACTCTTTCTCGCAACCTGTAAGGATTTATTGTCTCTATAGTCACTACTTAGAAACTAAGGAACATCGGTTTTAACTAATTTTATTGTCATTCACTCTGTTCTCGCTGTCTGTGCATTTATTGTTTGTTGTTGTGTACATGTTTGATTTTAACTGTTTATGCCAATAAAGGTTCTACATACTACATACAAAGACTGGGACCACATTAGCCAGCTTCCAGTCTAGTGGCACCTCCCCTGTCCTCCAAGATTTCTCTAAGATAATTGACAGGGGCTGTGCAAGCATGTCCAAAAGTTCTTTTAGTACTCTAGGATGCAGTTTATCCTGTCCAAATGGCTTAAATTCATTTAGGCCAGTTACATGGTTCCTAACTACTTAGGAACATAAGAACAGCCCCACTGGATCAGGCCATAGGCCCATCTAGTCCAGCTTCCTGTATCTCACAGCGGCCCACCAAATACCTCAGGGAGCACACCAGATAACAAGAGACCTCATCCTGGTGCCTTCCCTTGCATCTGGCATTCTGACATAACCCATTTCTAAAATCAGGAGGTTGCGCATACACATCATGGCTTGTACCCCGTAATGGATTTTTCCTCCAGAAACTTGTCCAATCCCCTTTTAAAGGTGTCCAGGCTAGACGCCATCACCACATCCTGTGGCAAGGAGTTCCACAGACCGACCACACGCTGAGTAAAGAAATATTTTCTTTTGTCCTAACTTTCCCAACACTCAATTTTAGTGGATGTCCCCTGGTACTTTCCTGTCAATCCTAATCTGCAGACCTGTGCCATCCAAGTTTTCATTACCTATGTGGGGATGTAAGCATAACCTCCCCCAATCAGCCAAGGAACCAACATCCATATTTGCACAATCCTCCTACTGAGAGAAGGCAGGTGCAAAGTAAGAGTTGAGCAGCTCTGCCTTCTTTGTCACTAGACAACAATTAGCCATCCTTATCCAGGAGTAATCCCACCCCCTCATTTCTCTTCCTCTTCCTTTTGGCATGTCTAAAAAAAAAAAACCTTTTTGTTGTTCTTAACATCCCTACTCAGCATCAGCTCATAGAGAGCTTTAGCATTCCTGAATCTTGCCCTACAAGACTAGGCTACCTTTCAGTACTCCTTCCTGCTGATCAGTCCCATCTTTCATTTCCTATACATGTTCTTTTTTAATCTTCAACTCACCATTAAGATGCTTGTGCAGCCATTCTGGCTTTTGGAGATGTCTTCCCTTTTCTTTTTCATAGGAAATTGTTTCTGGCTGCACCTGTAGAAGCCGCCTCTTAAAGAGCTCCCACCCATCTTGAGTCCCTTTTGTTATTGGTTCATCAACCCATGGGATCCTACCTGTCAGTTCTCTGAGCTTATTAAAATCAACCTTCCTGAAATCCAATGCACAGGTTTTACTGTGTATTCCTTTTGTTTCCCATAAGATTGAGAATTCCAGCATTTTGTGATCACTTTCTCCTAAAGTTTCTACTACTTTGACCTCATCAACCAATTTCTCCTTATTGGTTTAGATCAGGTCAAGGATTGCTCCTCCCCTTGTTCCTTCCTCCACTTTCTGGAAGATAAAGTTATCCTCCAGACACAACAGGAATTTGTTGGAGCTCTTATTCTTGATTGAGTTAATCTCCCAACAGATATCCAGATAGTTAAAGTCCCCCAGTACAACTACCTCATGTTTCCTTGCAATATTTGTCATTTCAAGAAAGCATCATCCACCTCCTTCTCCTGGCCTGGTAGTCTATAGTAGATGCCCACCAAAATGTTATGCTTGTTGCTTTTCCCCCTAACATTCACCCAGATGCTCTCCACTGGGTTACCTGGACCATTTTGTTGGATTTCTGAGCAGGTGTACAAATTTTTGACATATAATGCTACCCCCCCCCCCACTTTTGACCACATTTGTTCTTCCTGTACAACTAATAGCTTTCCGTTTGTGAATTCCGATCATGAGAGTCATCCCATCAAGTTTCGGTTATTCCTATCAAATCAAATTTACCTTCATTTTCTAGAAGTTCAAGCTCTATTTATTTCCCATACTCCATGCAACGTAAGCCCTGGAGGTTATGACCCAATGTCCCTTGCCCTTCTTTATTTAGGCTGGGGCTCTCCAAATGCTCCCTGGTTACAGCGGTGTCCCGAGTGTTCCCATCTGGATCTCTTACCTGTGTGTGAATTAAACTTCTTGCTGACATCTCCAGTCCCACTCCTCTATCAGTTTAAAGATCAGGTTTACCATGTTTCCACTGAAAACATTATTTCCCTTCCTCATGAGGTGCAGTGTGTCTCAAAACAGCAGCCCCTCATCTAGGAAGCATAGTCTGTGGTCCCAGAAACCAAACCCCCCGCCCTCCCCCCCAACCACACCATTGACCTGGAGTCATTCACCTGGAGTCATTCACCTGGAGTATTCTTCTCTCCCTCTATAGTCCTCTGCCTGTTACTGGGAGATCAGATGAGAATACCACCTGAACTCCCAGGTCCTTCACCCTCCTGTCCAGAGCCTCATAGTCTGAAATGATCTGCTCATAGCAGCATGCACAGCAATAGCATTCATTCCTCCATGGATTAGCAAGAAGGGGTGGCAATCCATGGGTTTGACCAGTCTTGGCAATCTCTCCATCACATCCCAGATCCTGGCACCAGGGAGACAGCACATCTCATGAACAAGTGGATCAGGTTGGCACACAGCAATTTTGACATCCCTAACAAAGAATTCTCAATTACCACCACCTGCTTCCTCCATCTCTCTTGGGTCGCGATTTCCCCATGCTGTCTGGTTCTGGCAGCTGTTGGTGTCTGCAATTGGGGGTCGTCAGAATTGCTAACATCTGAGAGACACTGGAATCGGTTGTGTAGGTCCAGCGGTTCAACATGCCTTTGGACTTTCCTTCTCTTGACAGTCACTCGCTTCCATGCAGAGTCTCCCCTGTGGAGATCTTATTCTCATTGTGGATAGCTGTATCCTCTGGTTGTCACCATTGGAGAAGACTATGTGTGTTGTTTCCAGGAACTCCTCAGATGTCTTGATTTGGCGAAGGGTGGATACTTCTTCCTCTAGTCTTCTCACTTTCTCTTCCAACAATGCAACCAATTTGCACTTGTGAAGTCCACAGGGCCTGCAGAAAAGAAAACAAACATAGCACTTAGATTACATGTCACCACTACTGTGGTCTCACCTTCGATTTTCTTGGATCTCTCATCAGCTCTCTGTCTTCTTCTTGATGGTGAAGAGCTGAGGGCTTGCATGCTGCTCTGCCTCCAGACTGCCTTCCTGTCTCTGGTGAAGAGCTGAGGGCTTGCTTGCTGCTGGGCTCCTCGCAGCTTGTGGTGAGTGCCTTGCTCAGTTGTCCCCTTCCACCTTGCTCAGTTGTCCCCTTCCACCACAAAGCCTACTGGCAGGTATATGCAGATGCTCTGCCTCAAGATCTCAAGGCTGAACACCTAGAGGAGTTCTTTTTATATTAATCAGGCATGATTTTCTGCAGATTCTCCTGTCTCCTTCCACCATATTTCCAACATTCTCCAACATGCAGTTAAATTCAAATGACATGAGGTTACGTTGATGGGCAGTCCAATCCTAACTAAATCCCCATGCTGCAATGCTGAGGTACTAGAGTAAGCTCAGCTGCATCTCCTGGGAGGATTTTTAGCTGCTGGAGTCTGCTCAGGGTAAGGGGACATTTGTCCCTTTGCCCCAGGGTGAGCTCCAGCAGCTGCAATGGGTCAATTAGGACCTGTGCCAGCAATATTGCTGGCACAGATCTGCACTGATCCATGCAGGGGTTTAGGCTCAGGAAGGGGTTTGGGATTTGACATGCTGAGGAAGGGATTCAGGAAGGGATTTGGCATGCTGTGAGTATGCCTAGCAATGTATGCCTTGAAATACACTGGTTCTGTGGTTACCAACCCTATTCTTCTAACAGCGTAATCCTAACTTGCGCTGGAACAGACAGGCCAGTGGACCAGTGCTGTATCCTGCACAGGTTTGGGGCCGTTTGAGGCTCGGCCCATGGCAAGGGAAAAAAATTCTGGTTGAGCCGAGGCGGCTCCAATGGGTCTACTAGAATCTGAGCCCCTGAAGTGGTGGCACAGATCTGAGCAGAATGGATCAGCATGGAGCTGCTCCGCACTGCATAGGAACTGGGCTAGAATCTGGCATAACTGTCAGATCCTGGCTGCACCTCCCGCTGCCCGCCTGCCCACCCATAGGCCCACCTGTGGCTTGCTCTCCCCCTACCCGACTCCCCGCCTCTTTCCCACCATCCCCATGCTCCCCTGGATCCTACGCCAGCCGAGCTTGGTTGGCGCAGACTTACCTTTCCACTCCACTGTGCAGCTTTCTCCAAAGGAAGCGCAAATATTCTTTACGGCATTTTGTGACTCTCCCAGGCCGGTGCAAGGGACTTGCGCCATCCCAGCGAGCACTTTGAATTGTACTCTTAGGGTCCCTTTTTGGTATAATGAACCACAGGACTATGCTGTAAGATATCAGTGGCTTCCATTGAGATCAAACACGAGTAAGATAACATCTTATCTATCTTGCTCTGATCCAGCAATTAATTGCAGAATTTCTTATGTTCATTTGAAGCAACTGCTGACTGTCAAAATAAGCAATTGAAGTCTCTTTAGATCTTATGATCAGGAGTGTCTTTTCTTTTTCTTTTTTCAAGGAAAAATGGAAGACTTTATTTTCCTACTTCTTTGTGCTTTTTTACATTTCCCCTTTGTACATATTTGCAGGCTGCCATAATGTCCCAAATGTAATTGTTGACAGAATGTTAACACCACCTATCAAGTCAGAAGCTGTCTAAAAACTAAATAAGCAGTTGACATTTTTGGCAGGATAAATAGTATCTTTAATATTGCCTAGGGAAAGAATAACAGAGATTGTTCCTTTTAGCTACTTAAGTTAAATTGTCACTCTATGAATAATGTTCCTACTAAAACTCCAGCTTGAAACCAAAGTCTTGGAAATGCTTTAAGAGCAGTTGAGCCTCCAAAAATCCTTTCATACCTAGAAATATGGTAAAGAATTTGCCTTAAAGCTTATGCCAGCTCAAGGTCTGAGTTTTGACAGAAAATTATGTATTCCTTTATGGTTCATATATGCTTCTTTGTGAGAGTTAGGCCCAAATCCTAACCAACTTTCCAGCACTGGTATAGCAGTGCCATTGTGTGTGTGCTGCATCCTGCAGTTGGGTGGCACTCAAGTAAGGTCTCCTCAAAGTAAGGGAATGTTTGTTCCCTTACCTCAGAGCTGCATTGCCCTTATGTCAGTGCTGGAAAGTGGGTTAGGATTGCACACTTAATTGTTAGAGAAAGAGCAGAGAGTTCTGGACCATGGTAGGATCATTCAGTACTTGTCTCCACTGATGCTCCATTATAAAACAATAGTTCCAGAAGTGAACAACAGAAGACACCACTGCTTACTCCCACAAAATCATAGTGGAACAGGTAGATTTATGAAACCCTCTTCAAAGGTGGGAGGAAGGAGGCATTGTAGACTTTCTGTGGCAGGAAATCCCAAAGCCTGAGGACCACCACAGAGAAGGCCTGTGTGCATGTTAACAAAGCCTCCACTAATGATGGCTCCCAGAAAAGGAACTCCCCAGAAAATCTTAACAGTCAGCCCAATTCTATTGAAACTTCCCCATGCCGATTCATTGGGGCCAGCATGGCATGCACTGTTTCTTATGGGGGAATTTAGCAGTCTGGAGGTTTCCTCAAGGTACGGGAGAAATGTCCTCTTGTCCCAACTGCTGCAATGGGTCTACTTGGACCTACTCCTGTTAATTCACTGATACAAGTCCAAGTGGATCCATGTTGGTGGATCTGGCCCGAGAAGGGGGATAGGATACAGCATCTCTGTCTTGCCCAGATTAAGCAATTTGTTTGTCTACATCCAGCCCCTTACTGTCTCCAAATGTTGTTCAGAACATCTTGTGACTCCCTAGGATCAGACATCAGAGAGACAGAGTTATATTGGTGATAACATAGTACAGACTTCCTATATGACACCCAAACCTGCAGCTGTTGACCACAGCACTTTCTCTGTGAGCACAACAGCGACTGTTTTCCAATGTATTCATAATCCTTAAACAATAAGGCAATACTATTTGACAGAACACTTCTCTATTCCACTTCAAAATCACACTGAATTTACAAAAGACAAAAGTCTGAATTTTTCCATTTACAAGTCACCCTTGGCTACTCGCTTGTCACACATAATTAGCAGGTTAGATCTACAAATTAGAAGCTGTAATTTGGTAATTATACCACAATCTGGTGTGATTTTAACCTTTTCTTGGCCAAAATGCACTATCATGTTTTTGTTCCTTCAGTTTGGAAAAGGCCCAAATCCTAACCCATTTTCCAGCACTGGCATTGTTGTGCCAATGGGACATGTGCTGCATTCTGCAGTTGGGGACACTCATGGAAGCCTCTTCAAAGTAAGGGAATGTTTGTTTCCTTACTTGGGAGCTGCATTGCCCTTATGTTAGTGATGGAGAGTGGGTTAGGATTGCGCCCAAAGGCAGTCAAGTTATATCACATCCTCTGCTTTATTTTTAAACTTTCATTTTAGAGTGGCATTTGGAAAAGAGCTCCTTGTGCATTTCATAAATATGTAGCAGAATTTTCATATTTATTTTTTTAAAATATTATTTAAGACTTATTAATATAACTTGGGCAGTGCAATCCTAACTTGCACTGGAACATGGAGGGTGGCAGGCCTGCCCTGTATCCAGCGCAAGTTTAGGGCTGAAAGCCGCTCAGCCTGGGGCAAGGGGAATTGATTCTCCTTACCATGGCAAGAGCTACTGCAGCCCAATGGGGCTACTCGGATTTGCACTACCTAAAGAGGCGGCGCTGATCCAAGCAGCCTGGAGCTGCCCCGGGCTACCCAGGAATGGGGTCAGGATCCAGCACAAGTGCCAGATCCTGGACCCACCCCCACTCTCCTGCCACCCACTCACCTTCCCCTGCCCCAGAACGCCTCCTCTTCACCCTCCCCACCCACCCCTGGACCCCTGCACTGTTCAAGCTCGGTCGGCATGGACCTACCTCCATTCATCGTCACGGAGGCTGGATGCAGCCTCTGCGGGCTGGCTCACATCATTGCTTTACGGCACATTTGCAACCCTCCCAGGCCAGCACAAGGAACTTGCACCAGCCCAGCACATTCTTAGGATTGCGTTCTGAATCTACCTTTAGAAAAGTATGCAAGAGAAGTCTGTACATTCTTTATACATATTTAATATGCACATAATCCAACAACCCTGACATGTGTAAACAGAACCATTGAAAACTCTGGTCCAGATCCATGGCACTGAAAATATTGGAGGAAATGGGGGGGGGGGAGACTTGGTGGTTTCCATGGGACAGCTCCATGTAAACAACTGTGTTTGTTTACACTTATCAAGTCAGTGAAAAAAGGTTCTTATTTTTATTGATAAAAGCCACCACCTGCCCCAGACTGCAATGGGACGTTGCACATCATGATGCCTCAGTGGATTCCAGAATAGAAATGGCACATGGCAGGAGCTGGGCACCTCATAAGAAGTGGGTTTTGCCAGTAAAAATAATAAAACCCCCACCCCAGTAAGTCTACCCCACCAAAACAATTGCTTTAACCTCCTCGATGCCTAATTGCCAGCATCTTCACCAGGGACCAATTTCCCTTCTGGAGAAATACTGGAACCCCCCGCCCCCGGCCAATCAGCCCAGCGCTAATTGAAATCAATAGGAGCCTGCCATTCCTTACAAAAGATGCACAGCTTCATACAAATTCACTAATCTGGGAGTAAACTGCTTGGAACTTGGAGGGACTTACCCTGAATGAACAAGGATAGTACTGTGTAGTGTAAAGTAAGGTGGGAAGACTGGAAATGATTTGCAAATAGCAAGTTTTGTGAAAGAACTGAGTACAGTATTCAACCATATAATTCATTTGTGGTTCTGTATTTATGCTGTGCAGTACCTGCTTCCCAATAGGGTTGCCAACCTAAACCACCCTGGTTTAACCTGCAACTTTCCAGTTAGTATGTCTTCAGAACATTCTGGGCTGCTAACCAGCAATCTGCAAAGCAAAGGAAAGGCCATTGTTGGCCAGCAGCATAACAATGAACTCTGGGGTGAGGGGGAGGATGACTACACAAAATCAACTTAGTGTCCTCAACAAGGAATTTGAGAATGGAGGGAAAGCTGCTGGATTTATTTTTGTTTTTTCTGTGGTACAAGGCAGATTGGAATGGCAGATTCTCAAGAGAAATGTATAGAAGATAATATTCTATAAATTGATATATTGGCAGCATCCCTAATTGTGATGCACATTTACATGTGCCACAGGAAAGATGTACACATATAACATGTGTATACTATGGTGTTACAGCATACAGCAGCACATTTTTTTTGTGATTGTTTTGTGTTCTGTTGTGCATGACATGATGCAGTGAGTGTTTGCCTGAGGTCCAAAAGCATTTCTGTGTGGTGTGCAGTTTTATGTGGCACTATGAGTTTGGGAGGCTGATGTTCCTTCGATGCATTCAGGAAGGTCTTCCTGCCAACGCTCCGGCAGCACATTTTCCAGCCATTTTCCAGCAATCGCTGCTAGCGGAATGCATCCTTCACTGGTGGCAAGGCCCAATCAGGCCATTGACTGAAAAGTCAAGCTGTTGAAAGTATATTCGGAGAATACCCACCTCCTCCTTTGTCTTGTTGACTTGTGTGACACCACATAATAAGTCAGACATTCATCCCAGTGCCTCTCCCAGTCTCTCTCTCTCCCCTCTCTCTCTCTCTCTCAACCTTCACCTATCAGCCTTCACCACTGACTATATCATGCACCAATCTCTTTCTAATACAAATGAAAACAAAATGAGCAGCAGGGGGTCAGTAGGTGGTCACTGGTCCTATAGTATCCTAGGCATCAGTGCTGCTCCCGTGATGCCAGTGGTGGACCTCTTCAGCCCCGCACCCCTTTTTCCGCACCCGGAAAAAGTTTGCGATGGCATCCCCTGTGGGATGTCGCTGCCCCCCCTGCACAAATCCCCCCCACTTACCTGGCGCTCATGGAGCCTTGTGCAACTCCAAGACACATCGGGGAAGCCTCTCTGAGGTTCCCAGAACTTTAAACTGTGCTTCCGGAAAACCAGACGCACAGTTTCCGACCCTGTTGGGAACCTCAGAGAGGCTTCCCTGGGGTCCTAAAGGCACGTGAGGTTCCACGCCCAGGGCATTTGTCCCATCGATTAATTGGGAGGTCTGCCGCTACATGATGCAGAGGAAGAGAACTGATACTAAAACCCCCAGGGAAAGTGTGGATGCAGGCAAAATAGTAAGCAAGCACAGCATGGGAGAAATTGTAGAACATGCTCACCTTGACATATTAAGATGTTAACCTTAGCTTACAGCCTCCATGCCTTTTAGTGCAGGGGTGTGTTTGTAAGCGCTTTAGTTCTTTTCTTAAACTCAAGATTTTTTAAATCCTAGAGCATCAATAGCCCCTTCCTTTCACTTTCATAGCCCTATTGTGGGTGCTGTTTGTCACATAAGAGTGTGGCAGAATTTGAAAACCATAATTTTGCCTGTGATTCTGCACTTCCCATAAGCATTTCTTTGTATTGAACTTGGTGAGTTACAAATCCTAAATGGTGGAGCCTTGGTTTGTCTTTATGTATCTAGCTCAGTAATGCCTTAATAAGAAGAAGTATTAAAAATAGAAATGTTAATGGATGTTTTCAGATTGTCAAGGTGACAGCTTTATCCCTAGTAGGACTCCCTCTCATTATCACTTCTGATGGGTTATTCTTGTTGGGCAGCGCTAGTTGTAGGAAAAGTGATTTAGCAACATGTCATTTTTTCAAGCCTGCTAGCAAGATCCAGCAACTGAGTCTTCACTTAAGCAGCATTTGGACCTGCTCTGGCTACTTAGCACTCCAGCTATTACTCTGATGAACCTTCTTTTCAAATAGGAAAAGGCACTTGGTCAAGTTATAAGACTAATTTTACCTAATGGCACAGAAGGAAAGTGCTTGCACACAACTCTTTCTTTTCTTTAATGTCATTAACAGCCAAAGGAAACCAGTCACATTCTGAAAACTGTAGTAGTGAATGAAATGTAGTGAATAGCAGGGACATGAGGTATGCGGGTGGCAAGTGAGGCAAAACAGCTCTGTCATTGTCTGTGGAAAAGCACCACAGCTGCCCTGCCTGCTTACACTTGAGGAGGCTCTCCTTACAAAAGGGAGATAGTCTAAGCCAGTGGTTCTCAAACTCGTGTAACGCATCCCCCGTCCCTTTAAGGGGTTGTTACATGAAAATCCCCTTTTTTCTTTTAGTTGTAATTTTCTCTCTATATCTGGTTATGTTACTAAAATATCATGCAGGCTAAACTTCTCCCAGCACACTTTTCCAAAACTCTGGTCAAGTCACAAGCTCATGGTTACACAATCCACCTCACATTATGGGAGGAAGTCTGGCATCTTAAATCCACCTCCCCATGGTCACACATTATGGGAGGAAGTCTGGCATCGTAAATCATTGCTTAAGTGCCTCCTACATTACTGTATTCATTGTATCATTTTAACCCAATCACTGTTTAAGAACTGTATGCAAAAGGGTCTCCTAATCCAATCACTGTTTATGCAAACTTCAACTGCCTTATTCATTGTATTGTTTAAGTTCCCCCAGCTAGGAAGCCAGCCATTTGACCCCATTGAATTTTGCTGATAACATCCTGACCCTGCTGTGTGGTAGTAAGCAAGCTACCATCCAGCTCAGCATGGTCTGAAAACCCTTTTTAAGAGAGGGCTTCCTGCCACATGCTCCCTCTCTGGCTCTTCCTCCAAGGACCAACACATATGTGTTGTGTCAGAGGGTCCTCTCCACAGGACTCTTCCCCCCCCCCCATCCAACTGCTCTGCAGGACAGGTAACTATTTTGTGCCTGAAACTCTTTCCCTTCTTCCCGCCCCCTTTTTCTCCCCTTCTCTCCCCATCTTTAGTTAGCAGCTGGGTTTGGCAGACCAGGGACCCCTCAAATCCTTCCCTACAACCTTTCCTTTTTCTAATTTCCTCAGATGCACCAAATACTCTCCACATGCAATCACCATGAAAGCTAGGTACACTAGATTCAAGTATGAGGACCAAGAAATGTACACTTATCATTTCTTCATGTGCATTATGTTCACCTTTGTGCTTTTGTAATAAAACTATAAT
Source organism: Tiliqua scincoides (assembly GCF_035046505.1). Lineage (NCBI taxonomy): Eukaryota > Metazoa > Chordata > Lepidosauria > Squamata > Scincidae > Tiliqua > Tiliqua scincoides. The sequence continues at coordinate 72,892,469 of NC_089825.1, forward strand.
CTTTTATTAAAAGTTATCTTTCTCTCAGCCTCCTCTTTAAGCAAAAGGGAATTTCTCTGCATTATGCCGTCTTGTTATCCAGCCTGTGATCCTGAGGTTCCAATAAGGGTAGTGTAATAATTCCCCTAACAAAACAGCCGTTTTCGTAACAGGGCGGGGGAAGGGGAGGGAGGCCGTGATGCGATCCCCAGGATTGCATTGCTAAGGGGGGGTGCTTTGCACTTACTTCAAGAAGGCAGGGCTGCAGCAGGCTGCAGGAGGGGGGCCCTGCGCAACCCTGCACAGCGCTACCTGAGGCTTGGAACTTTCACTAAAAGTGGACGCAAAGCACTTCCGTTTTGCAGGAGGTGCTTTGCGCCCACTTTTAGCGAATGTTCCAAGCCTTGTAGCTTCTGTCAAATACATGTATTTCTGTTGAATACATGTAGCTTCTGTCGAATTTCTGTCTGGGTATTTCTTATAGCAATAGATGTTATTTTGGGGAAGTCCTATGTCAAGCTGAAAAACAAATGTGAAGTTTGGGTTCATGAAGTCTAATTTATAAAGTGAACAAGATATAGGAAGCTATACAAAGTATATTTGGCTTTGGAAGTCAATCAAGCCAACCACCTTAACTTTCCTCTGCTTTTTGAAGCACAAAAAGCATATTAGCTATCAAAATAAACAGAAGGTTTTTTTGGTACTTGAATACATCTTTATCTGTGTCTGCTTCATTTTCTCTTTACACACTGACTATTTAAACAACTGCCACCACCTTTCCATTTTTTTTAGGGTGAACCAGAAATTGGATGGCATATAGTAGTGGTAACCTCCTATGCAGCATATGCATTGATAAAGGTATGTTAAGAACATAAGAACAGCCCCACTGGATCAGGCCATAGGCCCGTCTAGTCCAGCTTCCTGTATCTCACAGTGGCCCACCAAATGCCCCAGGGAGCACACCAGATAGCAAGAGACCTGCATCCTGGTGCCCTCCCTTGCATCTGACATAGCCCATTTCTAAAATCAGGAGGTTGCACATACAAATCATGGCTTGTAACCCTTAATGGATTTTTCCTCCAGAAACTTGTCCAATCCCCTTTTAAAGGCATCCAGGCCAGATGCCGTCACCACATCCTGCAGCAAGGAGTTCCACAGACCGACCACACGCTGAGCAAAGAAATATTTTCTTTTGTGTGTCCTAACCCTCCCAACACTCAATTATAGTGAATGTCCCCTGGTTCTGGTGTTATGTGAGAGTGTAAAGAGCATCTCTCTATCCACTTTATCCTTCCCATGCATAATTTTGTATGTCTCAATCATGTCCCCCCTCAGGCAACTCTCTGAGCTTTGGAAAAGCTGTTTACAATTCTTTAACTAAAGAAAGATAAAGGTACAGTCCCAGTGTAGCTGAGGTATGCAAGATTTTTTCCATCTTGCTATTCCATTCATTTTCATTATGAAAACTTCATTTCTTTAGTTATTCATTCATTAAAATCACATCAATTTTTGCTGTTCGTTTGTTTTGCTAGTCTCACTGCTTTCAATGGGAGACCCAGCTGTTCTTCTGCCTGTAATTTCTGTTTTTCATTTAATTGAAATGAAATTTTCAGAACACTTCCCCATAGCAACTTTCCTTTGGAATAATAATATGTAGCATTTATATAGAGCTTACAGAGTGATTATTTTTAAAATTAGTATGCTTTTCTTGGCAGTAGCTCTTTCACACTACAAAAGCGATTAAGCAATACAAAAGAAGAGCAATAAACAGCATCAATAAACATCAGGAGAATGAAACAGAAACCTCATCAAAGGTAAATGATCTAAATAGAAATCAAGGTAAATTGAAGACCTGTCTAAAAAGAGCAGTCTTCACCAGCCTTTGGAAAGCTAAAAAGGAGGAACCCAGACAAGTGGCGTCACTAGGATTCGTGCCCTGTTTGTCACCCCATGAAGTGGGGAGGGCAACACCCTAGGTAGTGGGCATGGTGATGTACCATCACCCCACCCCCACTGGTGTTTTGGCAGTACCTTTTGATGGAACACAGATATTTCAATGTGGTTTGTTTCATTGCATTCTGCATGAAATTACGCATAGATTGATATATAACTTGATGGTCTTATTCCTCCAAACTCTGATTTTAGTGATTTTGAAAACTTGTAGAGTCTCTCTCACACACACACCCCATGTCAACTTACTAACACCTTATTGCAGCAGTTCTCAAACTTTTAGCATCGGGACCCACTTTTTAGAATGACAGTCTGTCCAGGACCCATTGGAAGTGATGTCATGGCCAGAAGTGACATCATCAAGCAAATTAAAATAAATAATTATAAATAATTAAATTAAAATAAAAGAAATGAATAAGGGGGAGCTAGCCCTGTTCCACCAAGTGAGTTTTCCCTGTAGTCTGCCTGCAATAACACCCCCCCAAAAGAATCAGTGAGATCTTCAGCCCTCCCCAGTGCCCAGTTTAAAGTTCTTCTATTTCAAGCACATCAATACAAAGACGCACCTGGCTTTACAAGCCTGAGAGTCCAATACTATGCCTGTCTACTCAGAAGTGAGTCCCATTAGAATCAATGGGGCTTACTCCCAGGAAAGTGGGGATAGGAGTCCAGCCTCAGAACCCAATTCTATGAATGTCTACTCAGAAGTAAGTCCCATTAGAGTCAGTTGGGCTTACTCTCAGGAAAGTGTGGGTAGGATTGGGCTGTGAGGGAAACTTTGCAAGTGTAAAATAGAAAACTTTCCCCTTACCAGTTCAAGCCTCTTTGTTGGTCCTTTCTAGTGGGGGACTGCCTTCTGGGGCTTTTATTGCACTCCAGTCCCATCGGATTGGGACAATTCTCATGCCGTTGGATTCCTCTCAGCCTGTCCTTTCTGATGCATTAAGGCATGTTTGTGCATTCACGAGTAAACACACGCTACGGCTCACTTTCACTTTCCATAGGGCTCCATGCATTTTTTCCTTCTGGTCTTTTGGCCATAACTTTTGAAGGAAAGGGGCTATCTCAACGGTGTTTTTTGCATTCTGTTCTGCTGGTCATTCCACATCCAACGGTGTATGGCACAACACGGTAGCTTGTAAAAGTGCGCTTTTAGCACGTCACATCCCCAGGGTGCGTCACCAGGTGCGGCCCGCACCCCCCACACCTCCCTAGTGACGCCACTGACCCAGACCAGGGTGACCAAATGCAATGGAGGACACAGTGCCTATACCTTTAACCATTGTATAGAAGAGGTAATTTTGGTAGGTGCAGCTTTTCAAACCCTTCCATGTTGAGCTGCACTTGACAAAATTCCCACTTCTATACAATGGTTAAAGGTATAGGCCAGGGGTGCTCACACTTTTTTGGCTCAAGAGCTACTTTGAAACCCAGCAAGGAGATCTACCAGAGTTTTTTTTACAATGTTCGCGCCATCATAACATATAACATTTATGTGTACAATGTATGTTGGTGTACCTTGAGCCCCACTGAGTATAACAGGACTTACTCCTGAGTAGACATGCCTAGGATTAGGCTGTGAGGCTGCAATCCTAGCCACACTTACCTGGGAGTAAGCCCCATTGAGTACAATGGGCCTTACTCCCAGCGTTTCCTCCCAGAGGCACCTGAAGGGGGGGTCGGCACTCCGCGATCTACTCATTTTGCCTCGCGATCTACCAGTAGATCGCGATCCACCTATTGAGCACCCCTGGTATAGGCACTGTGTCCTCCATTGTTGCTGGTAACCCTGACTCAGATAAACTTCTTGGAGGAGGGAGTTCCAGAGTCTAGGTGCCACAGCCAAAAAGGCCCTGTTCCGAGTAGCCATAAACTTCACCAGAGTGAAAGTGAAACTTCACCAAACTTAGTGAAACCACCAAACTTCAAAGAGCCTCCCTAGCCAATCTCAACAAGCAGGCAGGGTCACACAGGACCAACTAATCCTTCAGGTACCAATTTGACCCAAGTCATTTAGGGCATTAAGGTCATGATGGCCACTATCAGCACTATAAACTGGGCCCAGAAACACCTCAGGAATTGGTACAGATCACACAGTTATGGAGTCACAAGCGTATCTGACTCCATGAGTAGCCTAGCAGTCATGTTCTGCACTACTTGGAGTTTCTGAATGCTCCTCAAAGCATCCTGTTGTGATATATGCCCCAGGCCTATGTAAATTTATAGGCTGGATAGGGCAAGTCTGGGCCCTGATGTCTTGGCCTGAATACATGCAGTGTAGCCCTGTTGCATCAGGGATGATGCAATACCCTGCAATACCAAGTCACAAGACTATGAGTCATACTGTCACCAGATCGTAGCCTGCTTCCCATTGGCTAGTGCCAGTATATATTTGAGCCTGTACAAGCTGCTATGTGGGAGATGTTATGTGGAGTGTCTGCGGGAAGCTACGTCGGTCGAGCTGGTGATCAGAGATTGTGGAAAGTGCAATCTTTGCTGTTTTACTTTGCTGTGCTGCCTTAGCACTGTACATATTGTACATACTTCAGTAAAAGGACATCTGGTGGTGGTGCACTTCCATGTCTGTGCCTCGTTATTTTCCGGGAGTAGCTGCCTGACCTTGGGTCTCTGGAGCAGCAGTGCCTTCTCAACACATCCCCACTGCAGTAATCTAAGACTAAAAGTTGTCTCCACCGCAGTAATTAAAGGCATTGTGATTAAGATGGAAGGCTGTTATATTCATCTAGCACAGTGGTTCCCACAGTGTAGGTCACAACCCACCATTGGGAACCAAAGCTGAGCCATTGCCCCTTAAGGGGAGTGACCCAGGAATGGGTCCCCAAAGTGCTGTAGCTTGGAGCTCACTTTCAGTTTCCGCTATCACAAACCACACATGAGCTCGGAGAGCAGAACGGAGCTTATCGCAGCCATGCGGAAGGTTGTGGAGGTGGCTGCAAGCCTCCAGGACACTCCCAGGTATGTGGGGATGTCCCTTGGTCCCTGCAGTGCTGCGATCACCTGCCCTGCTCCTGTTGGAACCATGACTCACAGTGGTTCCAACGTCTGAGTACGATTTTGCAAACCTCTGATCTAGTAAATGCCTCACCTCCCAATATGCCCCTTTCTCTAAAGAGCTAGCACAAATCCAAGGGAGGCTTATGGGGAGTAAGGGGAAATATTTTCCCAACCTCTTCCAAGCAGAGGCAGGATTCAAATCAGAACTTCCTCATTTGAAAGGGGCGGGCAACCCTACGCTATCCTGCACTGAAACAGGCAAGGCCAATTGGTCTGTGCTGTATCCAGCATAGGGTAGGAGGTAGTAGCCATGCAATTCAGAGTAAGGGGACTTATGTGTAGTTTGTAGCGTGGCAGCCACCTCAATGGGGCTACTCAGAACCGCATCAGCGATTTTGCTGGCATAGATCCAAGTAGCCAAGTGCAACACTGGGTTGCTTGGGAAGGGGGTTAGGATACGGCCTAGGTCATCCAGGCTGGTCCCACCCCCTTCTGGGCCCTAACCACCCATCCACCCTCCCCCCACCATTCCCCTGCCTCAAAACACCCCCATTCCATCCTCCTGCCACCGTTCCCAACTCCCCCGTGCCAGTCTCTCTAGGCCAGCACAAACTCACCCATTTCAGACCAGGATATGGCATGGAGAAGCTGGTGAGCATCCTTGTGCTGGCATCCCCAGCTCACAAGGAGGCACAAATGTGTCTTATGGCATGTTTGCAACATTCCTGGGCTGGCACAAGGGCTTTGCATCACCCAATTAAGTGCTTTGGATTGTGCTCTCAGTCTTTTACCCCCTATGCTACATGATCTTTGCTTTGTTCCCTGTGTTATCCAGTGTGAGTGTGGTCCTAGTGAAGTTGCTGGATTTAGGTAAAATTGCTTTATTATTGTAGGAGCAAATTAGTTTCAGCACTCATGGAGTTAATGGGGAAGGGGGGAGTAATCTGCTCTGTTTTCATGGCTCAGAAATGGAGGTTTATGTGTATCAAACCTTAGACAAATGTTCCAGCACTTAAGCAAAACTTTGTTTATATTGCGTGCCTCTCAACAGAAATTAAGGACTGTGGAAACAATTCATGCAAGAGCCTGGCAATCTGCTCTGGTTTTCCTTTAGTGGATATGACAAGCTCACCTGCTGTGTGAAGCTGGAAATAAAAGGACAATCTTGCACTCTTAATAAAACATGAGAAATAGTCAAATCGCAAGCCCAGATGCCCACCAGAGACCCAGTGTAATGCTTAATTTTGTCGATGACGGGAGTGCTTTAGCCTGAGGTAACTTTTGTGGAGGCCATGTTTGCGTGCAAACCTTCACTTAAAGCAACACAGGCTGGCAAGGCTAATGTTCATACGAGTGTAAACTTACAGAGAAATGCATGAACCGCATGAGATGTTACATCACTCAAGCCAGTCAGTGTCAGTAGTGGCCTAATGTTTTATTGAAGCTAGCTCCTCGGAGGAGAGCTAAAAATTCACTCAGCACCTCCAAGAAGTGTCTGTTTTGGCTGCAGAAAATGTTTCCCAATCACAGAAAGATAAAACCATCACAATAAGCTAATATGGATATGCCTTGAAATTCAGTCCCAGTAGGTGTGGGACCAAGCTGTGGGAGAATACATTAAGCACAGATGAAGGGTCAGGAGCACGCAGGCGCTCTCAGGTTGGCGAGGCAAGGCAAGGCAAAGCAAGGCATCACAGTCAAGTTGATTGTGCATTAGTGGAGGCAGCCAGGCAAGGGAATTCTCTAGAATGAAAGTAGTCAGAGAAGAACAGGAACTGGATAGAGGCTGGCAACCATTCCTATAGATGAGAATACAGCAATGCTGAATGTTCCCTCTGACCTGACCTGGAGGCTTGACCATCTCTAATGTTATCACTCTGAGGTTATATTACATACAGTCATGTTCTCATTTCCAAGGTTCTGGTCTCACTAATAAAATCATTTCTGTAACTAATATGGAAGTCTGAGAAGCTGCCTTGTTCCTACCCTTGACCTCAAGGTTAACCTGACCTGTCCTGGACTCTCACCTTTCTGTCCTCAAACCATATTCCTATTGTGAGGGAGCAGTATTTTTGGATTCCGAAGTATGTCCCCTTTTTAGCAGGTCCTGTTAACTCTCTTTGGACCACTGACTGAAACCCCAACTCCAAATTGAAAGAGTTTACATCCAAGATGGTCCCACCTACACTTCTTGTTATGTTTGATTCCAGGTCCAATTCACAGTGCTGATTTTTGCCCTTAGGCCTTAAGTAGTCCAGAACCAAGAAGCCCATAAGGAGTAGACCCTAGAATCATAGAGTTGGAAATGACCTAAAAGGCCATGTAGTCCAACACCTGCCTGTAGCAGGAAATCCTCCTAGAGCATCTCCAGCAGGTGCTTGTCGAGTCTCTGCTTGAAGATCGCCAGTGAGGAAGAATCCGCCACCTCCCTTGGCAATCTGTTCCACTGCCAAACCACCTTTATTGTCAGGAATTTTTTCCTGATATCCAGTTAGAATCTTTTCCAGTTTGTACCTGTTGAATCTAGTTCTACTTTCAGAGGCAGCTGGGAACAAATTTGTCCCTTTTCTGTATGACAGCCCTTCAGGTATTTGAAGAGGGCTATCATATCCCCTCTCAGCCTTCTCTTCTTCAGGCTGAACATACCAAGTCCCCTCAAGTCTTGTTTTCCAGCCCTCTGATCATCCTCATCACTCTCCTATGAACCTGCTCCAGTTTGGCTGAAACTTTCTTAAAGTGAGATGCCCAGAATGGGACACAGTACTCCAGGTGAGGTCTAACCAATGCAGAGTAAAGTGGAACCACAACATCACATGACTTGGAAGCTACAGTTCTACTAATGTAGGCTAAAATTGCATTTGCCTTCTTTGCAGCTGCATCACACTGCTGACTCATATTTGTCTTGCAGAACCCTGTGTTTATCCCTGTTGAACTTCATCTTATTCATTTCAGCCCAGTAGTTCATTTTGCATAGGTCTTCCTGAAGGCTTCTACTATTGTGTCTCCTATTCCTCCCAGCTTGGTGTCATCTGCAAATTTGATGAGGCCCCCTTGTATCCTATCTAAGTCATTGGTGAAGATGTTAAAGAGAACTGGGCCCAAGACACAGCCGGTCACACGCAGCAGCTGCGAGGCTTCTCAGGATGACCTGATCCTTTGCAGCACTGCTCAGAAATAGTCCCACTATAGCCTGTCATTCAGTGAGTATTCCTCCTCCCTTTCCAAGTGGTGCAAAGAGTGATCCCTATGAACTCCATCCCCCCTTCCCTGCCTCCTCCCCATCTCTGGGCTTCTCAAGTAAATTGTAAGGCAAGAATCCCCTTGGTTTGTCCTCCTGCTCTCCCTCAGTCAATGAAAATATCAGAATGCCCATCCTTTGTCCAATGATCATCCGTTCCTTCCTTCCTATCAGAGATGGGAAAAGAGAGCCAAGTCCCACCTCCCTCATTCATTGCAAGAGGAAAACATTAACCCTTTCCTGCCTCCTGACTGGAACCTCCCTGCTGCTTGCCCCTCTAGGTTTTTCACACCATGAAAACTGTAAGCAAGTACACCCAAACACAGGCAGACTCAAGTCAGAATGTGTGGGGATGAGTGCTAAGTCAGGGGGGAACCTGACTTGAGTGTTTTGCCAAGTCTTCTATGTGCACGACTCATGAGTCAACACATCACCCAAAATCAAGCATTTTCATGACTCAAGTCAGACCCCAACCCTGGCAGAAACCAGTGGATTTTGTGTTTTTAAAAATGATACATTTTTACTAGGCACCTGATTATGTCAAAAATCTAAAAGATAATGGAGAAAAATCTGGTTCAAATAATACTGTTCTGTCCAAAACTGCCCTATATGATGAACACATTTGCTTATGGCATGCACATAGACCCTCCCCACACTACAAACTCTACAATTCCAGTGAGCACTGCCTGGCCCCTTCTGCAAGTGACTGGGTCTGTGCTCTGATGGAATGGGAATGCCTGCCAGTGTAGGTCAGGTTGAGCAGGGGATGGAACTGGGCTGGGGGAGGGCGGGGTGGGTGGAACAGGGAGGAGATGGGGTGGGAAGGACCGTGGATACTCTGAGGCAAGGGAACAAATGTTCCTGTACCCCAAGAAGACCCCACAAGATACAGCAGACTGACACCATTGCATTACCACACGGGGAGTTAGGCAGGATTGGGCTGGAAGTTTATTATTGCTGCCATCTTTCCAGTAGATTCACCCCAATGATGCCTGCAGTCACTCATTGCCTTGTGTGACCCCTCTAGCACTCTCCATTGTTATTCATTGCATAACAAGCAGGTGGAAGTATCTTTATGGCTGCAGTCCTAACCACACTTTCCTGAGAGTAAGCTCCATTGAACAAAATGGGACTTACTATTGAGTAGACCTTGTTAGGATTGTGCCCTAAGAGTACCTGCGTCAGCTCGCTGCTCTGTCTGAGATTATGGCACAAATCCTAACCGACTTTTCCGCAGGGACACAGTTGTGCCGATGGGACATATGCTGCATCCTGCAGTTGGGTGGCAGTCATGGAGGCCTCCTCAGAGTAAGGGAATGTTGTTCCCTTACCTCTGAGTTGCATTGCCCTTACCTTGGTGCTGGAAAGTTGGTTAGGATTGCGCCCTGTGTAACCTAAATAAATCAACAGGGAGAGGCTAGTCTCTTGAGCATAAAGAGACTGCAAAACAAAATATATCAAGAAGAATAAAATGTTTTGAGATTACCTGTGGGCTGAAATAATAATAGTATCTGTATAGCACTTTCTCAGTGTACAAAGCTCTACCTGTAAAGTAAGGTAGTATTTTTATCCCCATATTGCTGCTTGTTAGCTAAATCTGAGAGGGAGTGTCATGCTGAAGTCCATCTTGTGAGTTTGTAGATAAGGAGAGCTTCAAAGCAAAGAAGTCCTAATTCACTAGAAGCTCAAGTCTTCTAGCCACAACACCACCAGAACTTTCCTAAGCTTAACAGAACTGCTCAGGAGGGTTTCAAACACCTCTGTGTTGTAGCTTTCTTCCTTTCTTAATCTCTGTAAAATGTTAAGGATTTTTTATCTTGTCTGATCTCGGAAGCTAAGCAGGGTTAGGCCTGGTTAGTACTTGGATGGGAGACCGCATGGGAATACGGGGTGCTGTAGGCTTATACCATAGTCTTTCGAGACTGAAGGTTGCCAACCAGAACCAGATTTTTTGTAGAAGTATTGTATAAATAAATGATTATTACTAATTATTTGTGTTTCATTTTTTTTTTATTCATGAACACTGATTTAACAAGCAAAACATAGGCTATATTGAAACAACAAAGCAAATGTAAGGACTGTCATTCTGAAAAGTACACATTAATATTCACCTTGGAATTTTCTCCTCCACTCCTTTTCCTCTGCCAGTCGCTTGGGAACATCGTAAAATGGCAGCTATTGTTAGGAGATGGTCACTGCAGACAAGCTGTCTGGGTGTTTGCAGAACTTCCAAGTGATATTTGCTTAACTCTAATAAAAAATGTTGATGTGCTATTTATTTACTCTTTACTTTCTCCCACAGCCAATTTTTCTAGTGGCCCTCTGGCCCCTCACACACACTGTTTTGTGCATGTGCTTAATAAATGCCTTTCTCACCCATTCCACTTTAATTACAAAGTGCAGGGAACTTTGGGTAAGTTACACAAAGTAAAATGGCTGATGTAAGCTGGCAGGGGCATTTGAAGAGGGAAGGACAGTTTATTTAAACCAAAGGAAAGAAATGGCTTTGTCTTTCCAGGCTCTGAAATTTGTTTAGTGGCCTGCCTATCAAGTGTGTGTTTGAACAGATTTCATTACAAAACAAAACTGAAACCCTTGAGCATTGTTAAAAATATGCTAAGCCTTTCTGAAGCAGAAAATGGGCAGGGGGACATCATTAACTGTTTTATTCATTATCCAAGTGGATGGATGAGCCTTGTGCAGAACCTAAACCACAAGTATACAGAAATAGTGGGCTCAGACCCTGAACCTCAGGACATGGAGCTTGGATGATTGGAGAGTTGATCCTGGTAGACTGGGAGTAAAGGATCCTTCCAGAACCCTGGGCAAGTAGGGCTTCATGCCCCTGCATGTGCTCTTTCCCCTCTGCTGTGATTTACTCACACCACCAACCAGGCTTCCCCTTTGTCTTTCTCACTCCCCCACTGGCTCTCCTTCCAGGTAAGGAGGTGGAAGTACACTCACTCAGCCCTTCTCAGACTTGCTTTCAGAAGCCAATTCACAGCATTTTATCTAATCCTAGTAGTTGGGAAGGTAAAAAGGAGGCTGACTGGGCCAATCATCTCTCAGTGCTGGTGTTGGCTCTGATTGCACTGAGGGACTGTGCTGAGGGAGGAGCCCCCAAAGAGATTGTCATCTCAGCTTTTTCACTCTCTGGCATCTGGGTTTCTTTCCTCCATCATTAAAGGAGCATCCCAATTTCAGATGGTGGGGAAAAAAAGCAATGATGCAAGCCACACACCTTAGCAACTGATATTGCTGCAGCCTGCCATGGAGCATTCTGGAATATTGTGTACAGTTCTGGCCACCACATCTCAAAAAGGACATAGTGGAACCAGAAAAGGTGCAGAAGATCATGACCAAAATGCTGGGGCATTTCAGGGGATGATAGAGGGATGTGCTTTTCCCTCTCACACAACACCCAAACAAGGGGACATCCACTAAAATTGAGTGTTGGGAGAGTTTGAACAGACAAAAGAACATATTTCTTTACGCACTATGTAATTAATCTGTGGAACTCCTTGCCACAGGATGTGGTGATGACATCTGGCTTAGATGCCTTTTAAAAGGGAATTGGGCTGATTTATGAAGAAATCCATCACAGGTTACAAGCTGTGATGAGTACATGCAACCTCCTGGTTGAGGGAGAGGAGGTCACAGCAATCTTTTCTCCAGAGGTGCTGGAGAAAAAACAGGGCTTCAGCTGACTGGAACCTATTTGATTGGAGCAACTGGAACACTGTTGTCAGTTACAGACTAGAATGGGCAGCAGACAGATGCAAGGCACTTCTTGTCAGTATGCCACCCCCACCAATTCAGACAACTTTGTCTGTTTCCTGCTAATAAACTTCTGGCAGTGAGGACTTGGGTTTGGGAAGTGTCATGTGCCAATAAAACCACTTAGTTCGAGCTCCAAGGACAAGTGGGAAATTTTGCTTGTAGATTGATGGCCCCAGGTTGATTCTGGTCAAGTTTTTTTTTTTTTCCAGATGCTTGTCTCAAACTATAAACAGAAGCTTTCAGTTTCCTCTCCTTGCATGTGGACGTGGGGAGAAAGTTTGGAATGGATGTTTTTGGTAGGTGCCATCTCAGTCACAGCATCCAAGTTTTGGAACACCTGTCTGAGAGCCCAATCCTGAGCTCGACAGGCTGGCTTACCACCAGCGTGCATTGTTGCAAACATGCTGTAAGGCAGATGTCCAGCCTCTGCCACTCAGCGGTCGCATGGACCGCTGAGCTACGGTGAGGAAATTGGGGGCGGGGGGAAATGGGGAAGAGGTATTCCAGGGAGGGGGAGGCAGGCAGAGGGTGGGGGCATGCCATGGGAGGAGGTGGGGAAGGAGGGAGGGAGATGGGACCAGTGGAGCTCAGTGGGGCTTGGTACCCTACATGAACACGTTTACCTCACTGCCGATCTTTTGGTTGGTGGAGAATTGAGTAACCCCATTGTAGGGCTACTTTCCTTACCCAGGAGAAGGGGACAAAACTCTTCTCCTGTGGTAGCCCGAGGTGTGCAGGATGCAGCAGTAGCCGTCTTTGGTGCCATGGAAGCTGCGTACCAGGAGCTCAGGATTGGGCTGTTAGACATGTACATCTGACCCCACTGCTGTTCAGTGAATTTAATTCAATGGAGTTTAATTCAATGGGCTGTTCTGAAGTCCTGGCTTTAACAAGGATTCTATTGCTGCTTTTTAAATTGTAAATCCGTGTTTTCATTATTTCATTATTATCAAATTTCACATGGAATGTAAGATCCTAGCAAATTACTTCTTTACTAGCTAATGCAATCCATTGACTTCTGTTCTAAGTTGAAGTCAGAATGCAACTAGTCATACTGAAAGTGTTAACTGAAGGAAAACATGAAAATTGGCCTTTGTGTCAAAAGAGGACAAAAGCCATTTGGCATCCTATGCATTCTACAATTATGTAAAGGAAATTACATATAATTAATTTCTGTCAGCTATCTTTTTATGCTAATTAAATAGCTCTGTCCTTGTTTTAATGGAAGATTTTTTCCTTTTACAAAAAAAGCACAAAATCAATGTAATTTTTTTCAGGAAAAGGGGCATCATGTTTATTGCGTACATAAATTTTCATAATTACACACTGAACTTGGTTATCTTATTTATAACAATCCTTTCTAATAGTTGTAAGTACTTTAATTAACTCACAAAAGGAAGAGATAGCTTGTTAATTGTAAATTAAATACACTTAGACAATAGTTTGGGAGTTGTCGATTTACTCTTAAATGCATCTCAGGATTTGCTGCAAGGTTTAAATACATTTAACACCATCTGCCTCAATCTGTTGTTAGCTCCAAGCCGCCCCCCCCCCACCTTCTAAATCTCACAGTGTGAAAGAGATTAGAGAAAAGGAAGAATTGGATATTAGCCATATGGTTTTGCAAGGCATGACTTGACAAGTTGAGTTTTTCAAAGACGCAAATATCCCCAGCAAATAACACAAGCATGGAAAGACTTTTTTCTTATGAACACAAGAAGATCTAAAGTAGAAAGTGTACACCATTTCATCAGGTAGGAGATAAAGAGCTCAATCCTAAACATGTCTGCTTAGAAGTATGTATCACTATAGCCAATGGGGATTACTCCCAGATAAGTGTGGATAGGATTGCAGCTAAAGAGAGCCACTGACCTTAATACTAAGATATTATTTCCCTCCCACCCCAATTATACCTAATGTTGAGAATCGGTCATTGTCCCCTGACCCCACCTTCAAATCTCTCACTATGGCGAGACGTAACCAGCTGAGCATGAGATACATGACAAACTCTGAATGATCATTCTCTTACAGTGTCATGGTGTGGGGGGCCTTTGGGTCAAGCTCCCCATGGCAAAAGTGTACATGTGCACACATTCCTCCTGTCTGTATAGTTGTTTGAGTACTGAGGGAGGAGCATCCTCCAGAGATCACTCTCCTTCCAAGGCCGGCTTTAGGGTGATTGGGCCCAATTGGGCCCCACACTTGAGGGCCCCTCCTATGTTCGGGTGGTGAGTGGATAGCTCCCAGCTGCAGCCAACATCTTAGTTGATGCGCTGGCTTCCAGAGAGCCCTCCTGTCTGGCCCTGCTTCCTATTGGCCTGGAATCACCCCTCCCCCTGGAAGCAGTTGGCACTGACATCACATTGCCACCACGTACATTCCGGTGCCACACTTTGCACCAGGTGCCATCGGTCTTGGGCCCACTGCTCATCCTTGTAAGTAGGGAGGGCCATGCAGCAGACTCCCACCCACCCCCAGGGACCTGTGAAAGACGTTTTGGACCCCACAGCTCCTAAGGCCAGTCCTATCTCCTTCCTTGATCTCTCCCATCTGGCAGCCTCCTCTCATGCCTTCTGTAAGCAGGAGTTCTCAGATGCTCCCACATTCTTAAAGGGACTTCTGAAGAAGGCCAGTGCAGATGGGGAGGGCAGGACAAGGCAGCAACAGTGCACTCAGCTGAGCAACTTGCACCACCAGTTTGTTGCATTGGGGGCTTCAGGAGTTGGCCATTTGGGCTCCTAGGGGTGCTAAACTCGACCAGCCTCTGAAGACAGCCCTTTTAAGCAGAGTCATTTCAACAGGGAAATATGATTTAATCAGAAATTACATTCTGCAGTACAAACTGTATTCTTATCCAAAGGCCATTGTACCACCTTTATAAATTATAACATATATTAATGGATATAAGTGCTAGGACTTGAGCCTACAGTGAGTGTAAAACTGAAAAAATATCAGTCAGGGATTCAGAGTGATCACTCTAGCTCACTTAAAAAAAACAAAAAAAACCTCCCAAAATATCACCAAAAAGCAAAGCAGGGACAGCAGATTTCTTGGGAAAATAGGAAGAGTTCCTTTCAATAAATATGACCAATTCAACAAGACACTGATATAATGGAGACCCATTTAAATGACTGTCACAGCACAGCCAATATATGAGTGTCATTGTATCTTTTTAAGAGCTTGACTTCCTGCTGCAGCTCTAGTTCTGACAACAAACTACTAAGACAAAGGGTGAAGAACACTTCTGTAAGCATTCCTCCTATATATCAGCATCTGCTTATCTTCATCCAGAGCACAAGTCTGACTGTACCACTGGTCACCATGGATACTAAAAAGGACAAAGGTGGTACCTTTTGGTACCATGGATACTAAAAAGGACAAAAGGTGTAAAGCTTTTCCTCAGGTAATTGCTCAATTTTCATAGCTCACTAGAAATGTTTGGTGAGGTTATGTCCCCTTGGGCTAGACATCATGGATATTTCCCAACTCATTCATTTTAAAACGACCTTTGTAAATGAGACTCTATCCCAACTTCTAAAGCCACTGCTTTAATAAAAGAAATTGGGAGGGGAGAGGGCTGTAGCATTCACATCCATAACTGCCATAAAAAAGGTTATTAGTATGAGGAGGAAGAAGTGTTTGTGTAAAAGACCAGCGACGTATTCCATTGACCACGTCAAAGCAGCCTGTTGTGAAGCAGGCTCTGAATTCTGAGCATTCTGACAGCTCCTCTAGAGAGAAGCTGCAAAACATGAAGAGGATTGTGGTGCTTCAGGCTACCTTTCTCCATCAGATGGATAACTCTGCTCTTCTTAGTGTCTAATTGCCCCCTATGAAAACAAGGGAAAATGGCTGATAGTGGACAACGAGGGACAAGTCAGTGGACAAGTGAGGGATGGAGAAAGGCAATCAATGGCTCTGTGATTCACTCCAGCATTTTCTGCTTGTCTTTGGGGCAGCCCTCAGACTTCTCAGCAGTCAGAACCTGGCTTGCTGACTGACTTTTTTTTTCCTGTTGAGTGTAGTACATAACAAGGTTCTTAGCAAGCAAACAAAAGTCAGCTGAACTTCATGAAGTTATTTGGTGTCCATATTAGGAGGGGGGAGGGTATCAAAGATACAAAAAGAAAAATCAACAGCAACACCACATGCTACTGATTCCTCTAAGCCAGTGGTTCCTAAACTGTAAGCTGAGGCTCCCTGGGAGCTGCGGAAACTAGACAGGGAGCCACTAAATCCTCGCAAAAAATATGCTGCCCTATACATTGTATAGGGCAGGAGGTCTGGTCTAGATGAAAGAGCCATCGTTAAGCTTGAAGCCATCTGAAGCTTCTGTGAATGGGGAGACCCCAAGAAGCTGATGAGCTGAGCTGAGTTGTCTTGGGTGAGAGACAAGAAGAAGCCACCTGCAGCTGTTTGTCAGTTCGGGAGACAACACAGCCAGAATGTTTACCAGACTGTAAAAAGATTCATCTGGAATGTTTGTTCTTGAAAGACAGAACTTCTCTGATTATTGTAAAAAACCCTTGGGGGTTCATTGAAAGCCTGCCTGTATGAACCATCTTGTATTAAAGTCAAAGGAGTAATCCAATTGACTGAGAAAGGTGGTATATAAATACCATTATTATTATTATTATTATTATTATTATTATTATTATTATTATTATTATTATTATTATTATTATTATTCCCCTGGGGGCTGGGGATAAGAATAGGCCCTCAGTTTGGCTGTACTTGTCGTAAGTAGTCTTACTTGTCGTAAGACTAAACAGCTACCAGGTAAATGGGGCTCGTCAGCCTGGGAAGGCAGCTCATCTGAGAGAAGGAAAACTCTGATCCCAAACCTCCACTGCCTTGTGGCTACATCCAGTTATGGAAAAGGCTTCAGGAGTCAACCTCGAGGCAAAATCTGGAGCCGGAGTCCCTGAGGCAGTTCATGGCTGAACACAGTCACGTTCTGGCAACTCCTGCGACGCCGCTGGAACCAACCGTATTGGCCTCTGCCTTTCCATTGGACCATTTCAGCGACGTGGAGAGGGGGGATTTGCTGCATGGGTAACAGCCTATCCTCCATACCTACTTTACCCAGGCTTCGCGCACTGGAGAGAACACTCTGTTCCAGAACTACCATTCAGAGCATGACACCATAGTCTTCAGTCCTTCCGAGACTGAAGGATGCCAACTCATATTATTATTATTATTATTCACATCAAAATGACAACACAGCTGATTGTATACACACAATGATTGTATACACACAAAAACCACAACATTTATCAATTGGTAAATCCTCGTCCACACAGACATCTGCCTGATGTCTAGGTGTAGATGAGGTACCGACGAAGGATGGACACTGTGCCAATTATGGCGGTCTTCTGAAATTCGACTGATGTTATTGCCGGGGCATCCAGTTGTGCAAAGTACTCATAAAGTTGTGTTGATATTGTCCTTAGTGCACCAATTACTATCGACAACACTTTTACATGCTCCATCCAGATTCGTGAGAATTCTATGCACAGGTCGCCATATTTGGTTACATTCTCCTGTTCTTTCTCCAAAATTCACAAGTTGCCAGGAATGGCGACATCTATAACACACATCTGGCTTCCATGATGGTAATTTCTGGAGTATTGGCCTCCATGCATCTGTCAGTCTGTATCCGAAAGTCCCACAGAATTTTGACCTCTTCATTTTCTACTACTCTTTCTACCCGGTGTTGCCATGGCTTTTCTGAAGCGGGTACGTTGTACCATTTACACAAGGCCCAGTGAACTAATTTAGCCACATTATTGTGCTGTTCTTTGTAATTGGTGTGGGCTATTTTGGGACATTCACAAATGAGATGATTGATTGTCTCGTCCCATTTTTTGCATAAACAATGTTTACTATCATCACTGTTGCCTTGTATTTTTGTCTTCATTACATTTGTTTGCAGAGCCTGATCTTGTGCAGCTAGAATCAGTCCTTCAATCTCCTTCTTTATGGTACCTGTTCTTAACCATGCCCAACCCAAGCTGTTCTTGTCTTGCCTTCTATACCTTTAATGAACTGTCCATGTAATGACTCGTGATATAGTCATTCAGTTCTCGCTTTTCCTCTTCTACTGTTTGTTGTACTTGCAAAAGCCCTCAGCCTCCAATCTTCCTCAGTAGGTACAGTTGATCAACGTCACTTCTAGGATGCAATGAGTGGTGAATGCTCATTAGAATCAGTTTACGGGTTTTTCGGTCAAGAGTCTTAAGTTCACTTTGGGTCCATTCAACAATGCCAGCTGGATACCTAATCACTGGAATGGCCCATGTGTTTATTGCCTTTATGATGTTCCCAGTGTTCAGTTTTGATTTAAGCACTTTTCGTACTCTCCTTAAGTATTCTCGCTGGGTCACATTTTTTACTCTTGGGTGCAGTATATTGTTGCATTCAAATATGCCAAGATATTTGTACTGGCCATCATGTGCAGGCGCTTTTATGATGTCACCTTTGGTGAGTTCGATACCTTCTAGTTGTTGTATTTCCCCACACTGCAATGACAATGTGGCACATTTATCAATCCAAAATTCATCTGAAGATCCGCACCATATTCAGCAACGCCTTGAGTTCAGCAGGGCTTCTGGCATATAATTTCATTTATTATTGGTATTGGTATTGTTATTGTTATTATATTTTTGCACAGTCAGGTAGATGTTATTGACTGGTTTGTTTTATCCAGTCCTTCCCAAGGACCTGGGATACCTTGTTTTTATCCTATTTTGCTGCTGCTGCTGTTGTTATTGTTGTTATATTTTTGCACATGCTGTTTTTTTTTTACTGAATTTTGTTTATATCCACCTATTGAGTCCTTCCCAAGGTAGCTATTTTTTGTCTTCATGATGTTGCGTTACAAATATTGCCAGAGTATATGTCCTGTTCCTAGTCAGTAAGGCGGCCTTTTGTAATTGGCTGATGGTACTTGTGCTCATCCTGATGGTGTTCAAGTGCTTTTCTAGCTGTTTCAGAGTAGCACCCATGGCCCCTATGACTATTAGGATTACTTTTAATCTTTGGCTTTGGCTGTGGCTTTCTTGTGTCACAGTCTTTCAATTTCTATTTGTAGGTCTTTATACTTGGTTTGGAAACTACTGCCCTAAGCACTCCTCCACTACAAGCCTGTTTGTTTCTATTGGGTTCATACCTGTGTTTCACTTTGAGGATTGTTGCTTGTGCCTAAGACTGCCAAGGCTTATGATCTGGAGACAAGCACATGGTTGGGGCTGTACAGTCCTACAAGCAGCTCAGTCTAGGCCCAAGTGATAAATCGCTCAGGTTGAGAACCCAGGCCAGTGTCAGCAGCTTTCTAAGATCATATGGAACCCACCTGATCCCTTGGGTCTCACACTTCCCACTGAACTGGTAGCTGCAGCACCACATTTTGGGCTTCTCCTGCAGCACAAAGACAGCAGGTCAGCATTTCCCTTCTTCAGCAAGCCACTACGAAGGTACAAAGGGTTAAGCACCTAGATCCTGATCTGGAATCCCTAGTGTGGGTAGCAACAGGAATCCTCTTTTAAAAAAAAATACACAAACAGGATGATACAACTCCATATGGGAGGGGGAAAACCAAGGATCAATGCAGAAACAAAGGACCCTTTGACACTGCTGTCCCAGGTCCACAACTGCTTCCTCTGCCACAAAGCACTGAAAAGAAAAAAAACCCTTGTTGTGCTCCATTTTGCAATTTTTACAAGCCTGGAAGCATAGAGACCATGTGAATGAAGGAGCTCCTTTGTTTGCTTGGTCCCTTTAAGATTTATCATCATCATTTTTGTATCCTTTAGAGAGGACACTTTGTTGCTCATCACCCAGATATATGTCTGAATGCCTCTTTATTCGCTCTTTTCTCAGCCAAAGACTTAGCAAAGATGTTCAAGCAAAGATGTTCATATGGACAAGGAAGAACCTATGAAATAAATTTGTGCAAAGGCTAGAAATTGAGTGACCCCCTCTCAAAATTCTCTCAATTTCAAACATGTATGTTATCCCTGAAATCTCAATTGCTCCTTTTGAAATATTCTAGAAGGAAATATGTTCAATCAGAGATGTGATTTAAAAAAACAAAACACATGCTGACGGTTTGCCTTAAAATTTTTAAGAGTTTATGAAACTCTCAGTCATTGTCAGGCAGATTTGAGTTTTAACAACATGACAAACATATCCATTTGTTGATTTCAACTTGGTGCTATCCATCATCAGTTAACATGATGTGAGTGTGGCAGGAATCCAGCATGATGATATTTCGTAACAGTTGGATAAAATGTTTGTCAAGTATTGATTGGGAGAATAGTTTTGCAGGCAGCTCATGCAAAAATTAGCAAACTGGATGGTAAATCAGAGACAGAAAAACAAAACTACATAAGAAACATGTTTGGTGAAAGGGGAAATAAGTAAAAATGAAACTGAATGCATCCTCAGCTTTGGTAAGGATATTCATGGATTTCTGTGTTCAGCAAATATCCTTCCTTTTCCCATTTCTGTATTACTTTTCTCACTCCCTACTTCTTTTACATTGTAACATAAGGAGATCCTTGCTGGATCCCATCCAAAGTCCATTTAGTTCGATGTCCTGTTTGTAACACTGGCCAGCCAGATGCTACCAAGAAACCTACAAGCAAATTATGAAATCAATTAGCTGCTTTTACTGTTGTCCACCAACAACTGATGTCTCTAAAATTCATGCCTGAAATGATGTTTCTCAACAAGGGGGCTCCGCTCAGCCATCATATTTAATCACCAGTGATAGAATGTTACTGATAAATTTTCCTAATCCTTTTGAAGAGACGCCTGAGCGTAGAGTCTGCCATATCGTGTGACAATAAGGTCCATATATTAGTTGTGCAATGTGCAATTATTCAAACTACTATTTTCTCTCTGTCCTGAACATATGCCAATCAATTGCATTTTGGATCATCCTGAGTTCTAGTCTTTTGAGAGGGGGCAAAACATGTCTGTCAATTCACATCATTCATAGTGGTAGAAGATTTCCAGAGCAGCTTTATAGGGACAATTTCCTTGTAAGGAGCAAGTACCAGAGATGTCATTGTTTTGTGCCCTGTCTCTTTCTTGACAGATATGCACGTTGAGCAAATAGGAACAATCAGGTACACAGGCAAGAAGTGCTAGCTCCAAGATTCTCTAGTATCCTAGCAGCCTTGAAAAAAAGTCAATCAAAAAAACTCTCAACTTTTCTTAGCCTAGCCAGCTGTTAGCTCTCTTCTAGGAAGATGAATGTGATATTAATATCTTTCCAGGGTCAGCCCACCCACGAAGCCAACTGAAGCAGCAGATTGATGGGGGGGTGTCCATCTCTGTCCACCTACTTGCCTCTACTGCTCCTCCTTCCACAGCCTGGATTGGAAAAGGGATACAAAGAGGAAGAGGAAATGTGGGAGTACTGAGCTAGGGCACTGGAGGAGGCACAGAAGCTGGCGTATCATCAGGTAAGGGTAGCCATCAGAGGCTGGCACATCATGTAGTAGTGTAGCTGGAGGGAGGGTCACACAGCTAAGTTTCACAGGCACCAGAACCACACCCTGCAAGCAGCCCCTCCCCCTCTCCTTCCGAGAGATTCCGGTTGGCCAGAGGAAAACGGAGGAGACACCTGCATATGCTACTGGGGAGAAAGTGTTTGGCATGCCACCACAGGTGTCAGGAGGTCCTGGGCTCTTTCATTAAAATAAATAATTTATGTAAGTTTAAGTATATTTTTTTCCACTTCTTGCTCCCTTACTGCATCCTGAAAGTGCTTTGTGGTGCTGTTTGGTACAGACTGCATTGTGTCTGTTGATTTTCCTATGAAGGCATTAAACAGATTAAGAATCTGATTTGCATTGACTGGAAAAATCTCTGCAGGTAAGAAGGAGCTAGCAGGATACGGACAAAATTCTGTGAAAACTGTCATGCTGTGTGGAAGTTTGTGAAACGCTCTGGCCTGATGAAGCCTTCCCATCCCTTGTTGTCCAAGACGCAGGCAGCCTTGACGGATAGAAACAACAGCTGCATCAAGCCCCCTCTGGAGGCCTCAGAGAGGCACTTCTGTTTTTTACCAAAAATCCAAAGTATCTTCTGAGGCCTCCTGAGCCGTTCTGACGTGCAGTCAGAAGACTCTTCCAGTCACATCTGGGAGATACAGAGAGGCCCTCCTGACATGGCTCAGGACCTTCATGGAGTCAAAACCGGGGTCCTAAGAAGATAAGATAAGAAGGGCCCACTGTACTGTAGATCAAACCCTCCTTCACTTTCTCTTCTTTGTGCTGCTGTTGTCTTGTCCAGAAGACTGAATGGAACAGAAATGGAGGTGATATAGCAAGCTGCATGAAGATTCTAGAGCACTTTTACTCCCCTAACCAGAGATCATGACCAAATGTTATAGAATACCTCCTAAAACTATTTAATTCAATTTTGGAAGGTGGAGAAATACCAGTCTTGGACAGCTAGAATAAAAGCCATATGAAAACCAGAAAAAGATCCAATGCTGCCATCATCGTATAGACCAATTACGTTGCAAAATCAGGATCAAAAGATTTTTTCATCAATATTTGCACAAAGACTAAATAGTTTTGTTACTAATTATATCCGTACAGATCAATATGGCTTTATGCCAAGAAGACAAATGACGGATGCTATTTGTAGAGTTTTGAACGTAATATATATAGCTAATAAAAAAACTCAGAAATTAGCAGTACTTTCGCTAGATGCACTTAAAGCTTTGGATCGTGTAGAATGGTTGTATATGTTTGATTTATTAGAAAAAAGGAATATGGGTGAAAATTTTATTCAAACGCTAAAAAAATTATACATAGGGGCAGGGGCCACAGTACTTATTAATGGTTTAGAATCAGATAAATTTACTCTTTTTAGAGGGACAAGACAAGGTGACCCTTTATCCCCAATAATGTTTGCACTAACAATTGAGCCACTTGCAGCAGAAATAAGAAAAAGTGAAAGTATTAAAGGACTAATGTTTAAAAACAGGCATCACAAAATAAATCTATATGCTTTTGTTTTTGGACGACCCATTAAAAAGCATAAATTCATTGAAACAAATACTGGAAGACTATCAATATTTATATGGGCTTAAAAATTATCAAAAATCTAAGTTGTTATGTCTAAATATGACTATAGCAGAACAAAAAGAAATTGAAAAAATGTCTCAGTTTGAGTTATGTTATTCAAGTTTTAAATATTTGGGAATATGGGTAACAAAAAATGTAAATCAATTAATATTTAGAAATTATAAACAACTATTTCAATTTATAAAGGTGAAAATGAAGACTTGGATTAATTAAATTTATCAATGTTATGTAGAGTAGCATTAATTAAAGCATATCTCCTACCAAAATTTTTATTCCTATTTCAAAATATACCTTTACAACCAGATATTAAAAAAATAAAAGTATGGCAAAAAAAATGTGGAGTAGTTTATTGCAGGAACAGGGAAGAAAATAAGGTTTATAAAGAGTGTTAAATATGGTCAAAGTGCAAAAGGAGTGTTAGGAATACCACAACTGGAACAATATTATGAAGCTTTCCAATTAAATAAAATTATCAAATTTATACAGATAGAAGAAACTCCTGATTGGGTTGAGATGGAGGAAGATGGAGAAATTGGTATAGTTAATATGCATATAAGTTAATAAGAACTAATTGGCTACAAATAAAACGAGTAAGGAATTTCGTGATGCAATTATATAAAGAATTTGGCCCTATGAGACCATTAAAGGAATTTGAACAATATTGTATAGAAGAAAATACACATAATAGTAAAAGATTAACTTCATTAATATATAGAAATATTATTGAGAGAGAATATGGAAAGGGTATGGGAGTTAAAATAGCTTGGGGGGAAAATTTGAATATTGACATATCAGAGGAAGTATGGATGGGAATATGGACCAATACCCCTATAAATCAATATCAGCTAGAACAAATGAAATGGTTTTAAAGGTAATTCATAGATGGCATTTGTACCCCACAAAATTGTGTAAAATTAATAGAGATATATCAGATATGTGTTGGAGGAATTGCGGAAGAAAGGGTACATTGGAACATATGTGGATTTTTTGTCCTAAAATAGAAGCTTTGACTAATCAAAAAATAATTGGGAGTGAAACATTATTATTATTTTCATTATTCATTGGGGGAAATGAGAAGTTGACTAATACAGAATTAATTGCGAATCTTATTGGACTAGCAAGGTGTGAGATTGCAAAAAAGCTGGAGAAATGCCCAAGATCTTACATTACAGAGATTTCTGAATAGGACCAGGCAAATAGTTACTTTGAAAAAATTGACCAATAAGGCCAGAATATACAGAGGAGAAATAAATGATCAATTTATGAAAATATTTGTTAATATATAGTTAACATATAACATATAACATATAGTTAATATATAGCCTTTGTTAATATATAGTGCTGACTTGGATAGGAAGAACAATGTGGAAAGTGGTCTGGATTGTTGGTCTTTAATTTTTTAGGTAATGATATTGTATACAAAATTGTTGCCTCGGGAGATCAAGGCATTTCCTTTCACTTTGAACTTGGGTTCTCAGATATGTTAACATATACTAAACCTCCTGTTCTCCTGATTGTTTTGGGAAGTCTTATGGGTTTATGGGAAAAATGGGTCTTCAGTCAGTGATTAGTGTTTTTTGCTGGAGCGCCAATGTCTTTTGAACTTAGAAAAAAGAGTATTGTGGAAACTGAAGAACCTATTTATATGGTCACCCTAAATACGAGGGTCACCCAGAAAGTAATGCACCACATTTTTTTTCTTCAACAATTATTTATTGAACACAATGAAAATTACACACAAGAAAGAATGATGTTTCTTCTACACTCCCTATTTTTCCACATAATCTCCATCCAGTTCTATGGCCTTCCTCCAGCGAGACACAAGGGCATGTATGCCCTGTCGGTACCACTCCTTGTTCTGGTCACGAAGTCATTTCTGCACTGTGTGAATCACCTCTTCGTCATCCTCAAAATGTCTTCCGCGAATGGCATCCTTTAATGGCCCAAACAAGTGGAAGTCTGAGGGAGCTAGGTCAGGGCTGTAGGGTGGATGGGGTAACACAGTCCAACCCTGTTTAGTGATGTGTTCCGAAGTCCTCAAACTTGCGTGAGGCTGAGTGTTATCATGTTGAATCAAACATTCACCTGGGTTGTTATGGCACCGAAGTCGCTGGAAGCGCTTCTTGAGTTTGGTTAATGTCTTCCCAGAAGCTTCAGAATTAATGGTGCTGCCTCTTGGCATCACATCAATGAGTATGACGCCCTCACAGTCCCAAAACACAGTGATCATGACCTTACCGGCGGAAGCAGTTGCTTTGAATTTTTTCTTCTGTGGAGATTGAGGATGACGCCATTCCATCGACTGTCGTTTTGTTTCGGGCTCAAAATGGTGAACCCAGGTTTCATCACCTGTCACAATCCTGGACAAAAACGCTTGCCCCTCATCTTCAAAATGTTTCAGCAACTCAGAAGAAATGTTTCTTCTGAGAGATTTGTGGTCCACCATAAGACAGCGCGGAACCCATTGTGCACACACTTTTGAGTAATCAAGAGCACGGATGATTGCATCCACACTTCCTTTGCTGATTGACAGCTTCAGCGCCAACTGCCTAGTTGTTATGCGTCGGTCCTCGCGAATGAGCACATCAGCAAGCTGCGTCTTGTCAGGTGTGACAGCCGTGGATGGCTGCCCCGAACGCTGCAAATCTTGGAGTTCTGCCGAACTGCCTTCTAATGGCCTCACCCTCTGTGCCCAGCAACTAACCGTACTTCTGTTGACTGCAGATTCTCCATAAACTGTACACAAACATTTGTGAATGTTCCCAACAGTTTCTTTCTCCGCAGTGAGAAATTCAATAACGACACGCTGCTCGTAACGTACATCACTTATAGACGCCATTTCGAAACACTGCTGCAGCTACGCTATCTGTCTGAAGAAACCAAAAATTTGTGTGCGCACTCCTGAAAATTCAAATAATGTATATCTAAAGTTTCGCATTCGTACCATTACTGTAGGCTGAGAAAAAAAATGTGGTGCATTACTTTCTGGGCGACCCTTTTGTTCTAATTACAAAATGCTGTACTTGATGCTTAAAATAAATAAATAATAAATAAATAAATAAGAGAGAGAGAACCTCTTTTATAGATTTAGTATATAAAGTGCTATTTTCTTCTATTTTAAGGCCATTGAAAGCAATGTATGAATTCCATATATAGGAGCACTGCAAAGCAAAGGCATGCACCCAAAATTCCAATTGTCTCCTCTGTCTCCAAGTGTCCATTTGCCCTCCTTCACTGCTTCTTAACCCCACCACATAATTCAATTTCATGTTGGTCACAGTTCTTTGCCCCATGTCACTTTCATCCCATTGGATGAGTGTTGTGGGAGCTGCCCAATGGACTGCTGCTAATGAGACAGATGAAAAGAGCAGCTGGGGATGTGTAGCCACTGGATTAGAGCCAAGGCCATTGGAGCAAATGTATGAGAGAGATGAAAACTTGAACGACTGCCAACAAGCAGGATCTCTATTATCCCACTGACGCAGGGCATTCATTATTATCTATTGTAACATAATTTTGATTCAGTCAAGTTCTCTCCCCCAATCCTTGGATTTATAGTAATACACTGCCCAATAACAAACCAATGAACATATTTCCCCCCATGAGGCCACTTTGCCCAGGCATAATGAAAGAAGCATAAAGTCCAGAAAACAGTGCTGACACATTGGCACTTGGTCTTTTGATTTACATTGTGGACACCACGCTTTGCTAGTTCTGCATCTCTCTGTTGCCTGCTCGCTCATTAAGGAAAGATAAAATAGAAGTCCGTGTCTATCCTTTTTTAAAAAGCAACAACCAATTCTTTCAAATCTGGAAGTATATCAGACATGCTCACAGGCCAAAGTCACCAAAGGGTTTTTATTATGTCTTTGTTGTAAAACAAGAGTGGACATTCCCAGGCTCTTTTCGTATGACTGTGAGTTCTCAGGTTTCTGATATCCTAAGGCTTTGTATGAAAAAGGTAGGCTTCTAGCTCTTGTGACTGCAGTTTGAGGGCATGATAACCTCGCACCTCTGAACCAAAATGTTTCTCTTTTACTCCCAGGTTCATATACAGTTCCTCCCCCTGCCTTCCCCCACACACTGCTTTTATTTCCTCACACTACTTTTGTTTTATGTCCTGCTTTATTTCCTTTAATTGATTCTCGCCTCAGCTGGCACTACTTTCCTGGAGAACAAAAAGCCCATTTGTGTGTGTGTGTGCATGCATCCTTGCCAGTTTGCTTGCCTTCCCTCTTCCCTTTCTTTGTTCCTCCTCTCTCCCCAGCAATATCCTTTTTTTAAAGTTTCTGTTTTGTTTTTGAGAAGACCGTTCTTCAACCAGGCATGTGCTTGCTGCATATCTAATTGCCTCCCTGTTTCTTTGTTATATTCTTCCCCTTCCTCTGCGAAAAAGAAAAAGCCAGAAAGAGGGTGGGATATGACCTGGAAACTCTGGTAATTCAACTTTTCCCTCTCCGTCTCCCTCTCCCCTCTTCCAATATGGGGACTTATGCGACTTTCATAAGAAACATAAAAATTCCCCCTTTAAAAAAACAGAGAGAGAATACCCAAAAGTTGAATGAACAGCTTCCTACTGAGCAGTGGTGTCACTAGGGTTTGTGACAAATGGTACGGGAGGCCAGCATGTCACCCCTATGATGGACCTCCTCCCGTGCAGTGGATGGGGCAATGCACTGGGCAGTGGACATGGTGATGAAACATCACCCCGCCCTGCTGGTTTTTGGGCTATAACTTTTCATAGAATATATTTCAAAGTGGTTTGTTTCATTGCATTCTGCATAAAATTCCTCTTCAAATATATATATATAACATGATGGTATTATTTGAAAATACCAAGATTTTAAAAATTTTGGCCGGTAGTGATGTCACCCCCCCCCCGTGCGTGTATGTCACCCAGTGCAGCTCACACCCCCTAGCAATGTCATAGCTACTTAGCCTTCTCAGGAGGGAACAATCCTTTGGAGTTACTAATTCTTTTTCTTCTTTGGAAAATCCCACAAGAAATGCCATCCTATGCATATCTGCTCAAAAGTCAATCTCACTGAATTCAATGAGATTAAGGATGCAATCCTAACCCGCGCTGGAGCAGGCAAGCCAAGAGGCTTGCACTGCATCCAACATGGGATTGCAGTGAGCAGCGGCTCAGCCGGTGCAAGGGGAAACTCTTCCCCTTACCCCTAGATAAGAGCTGTGCGCCCCTATGGGTCCCCCTATGGGACCCTATGGGTCTCCTCGGACCCATGCCACTTCCAGAGGTGGCGCAAGTCTGAGGAGAGCGGAGTGACTTGAAGCCGCTCTGCTCGCCCCAGGGATGGGGGTTGGGATCCAGCATAACTGCCGGATCCCAGCCCTGTCCCCGGCTTCCCGCACATCTACCCCAGGCCCGCCCTCCCCCGCCCAGAACTCCCCCTCCTGCCCCCTCCCCACACCCCCCCATGCCTACCTTTGCCGCTTGTGCCAGCAAGGGAGCCACAGCAGAGGCTTTTGCCTCCATCCGCGCGTCGGCACATCTGGATGCGCGGACACAGCTCCCACCTAAGGAGGTGCAAACGTGCTTTAAGGTACGATTGCAACTCCTCCAGAGCACCTATACCAGCATGTGCCAGTTAGGATTGCTCCCTTAGGTAAGCATGTTTAGGACTGTAGCCTTAATAACTGAGGATTGTGCAGTTCAGAAGCCTAAACACATTTTTCAAAAACTTGACGATAGAAAAGCACTAGCTTAAGGTCTAAGCTGTCAGGAGCAAAATTGCATTACCCACGTGCAGTTATAGGTGTGATTTTGATGAGAGGTTTTTGGTTTGTTTTTAAGGGACCTATTGCAGAAGGAAGTCTCTACAGCAGTGTTTCTCAAATTGTGGGTCGCAAGCCAATTTCAGGTGGGTCCTCACATTTCAATGTGCATCTTATTTTTTTAATATATTGGACTTTGCAAAAGGAAACTTTTTCTTCATTTTGCTTTGGAATGCTGTGGAAAAGGAAGCAAACAGTGAGAACCTAGACTACTAGCTACTAAAGAAACACTAGAGGAGATGACAGTGAGAAGAGTTACAGGAAGCAAAGTCTAGGGTTCTTGCTGTCTGCTTCCTGTGCTGCCCACTTGGAAACCCATGTGCACAGCCTTAAGGTCTGTGATGGAATAAAGGCAGGAAATAAATGTGGAGAGGGAAGGGGAGTTGAGCTTCCCACTCTTCCACCATATGAAGAGAAAACCTACCAGCAGTTATGCATGAATAAGGGACTTTGTTTTAGGCTTCATTTTTGGTTCCTGAGATATTATTTAGAAACCAAAAATGCTCTTAAAGCAACTCAATTGAAAATTACAGAAAGTCTAGCAATTCTTTAAAATATTGATTAAATTTAACGATTAGCCACTTCTCAGCCATACCACAGTAGCACTTTTCAGAACATTAATAGTGACGTCTGTTACTGTCAAGGGAAAATATTTTGCTGTTTTAATTGTTGTGCGTTTTTTTCTTTCCTACCTCAGTGATGAATAATCTGTGCCGCCCCTATTCCCTGGTCTGCATCATCAGCCTTGGAAAGTTATAGATTGGTGGGGAAAGGGATGTAATATCTAAATGTGGAATATTATGGTACATCCAATTCAATAATGACCTTCTGATTGTGTCTGCAAAGAGACAGTTGATTTCATTACCACCTAACCTCCAGCTGGAAAAAGGAAAACAACCATCAGTTGCTCAAGAAAAACAAATTGGCTTTGACACAGATCCAGCAGGAAGCATTGCAAGATTGAAAGGAAAGGATTCCCCATCCAAAAATAACAGCCTAATTAGTCAGTCTGTTTCACTGACAGATGGCTGTCTAACAAGTCAATCAGTATAATTTACCTTGCATGAACTGAGTTTAAATCCTACAACATCCCTTTTGCTTAAGGATAAAATGCAACCAGGAGCTGCATGTTAATTGAGACTTGGGTCTCCAGAGCAATCAAGAAGTTCATTCCCGTGCCCTCAGCAGGATGCCAAAAACAAGGAAACCACCTTGAACTTCAAGGGCCATCAAGTAACAAAAGGAGGGTCTTTGATGAGTTTACCTCATGGTAACCTTTATGCTCTCCTATTATAATTTTTGCACAGACCCCTCATGTTGGCCCATTCGTCCAATTGCTGTTCACTTCGTGCACATGTGTGACTTTTGCCGCTGCCGATGAATCGTTCAGGAAATCCCCTGGTAATCATGTACCCCCATTCCTCATGCAATGCAAGAACACATCAGCTGGCACCCAGGAAAAGGATCAGACAGCCCCAATCTCTCTGACTCCACACTCTCCCCCCAAGCGCCACTGCAAGCAGCCGCTCAGGAACCCGCTAAGCTAAGCTACCTTCCATTTGGAAATCTCCACTCCAGCACCCTCACCTCTCTAGGAAACTTCCCCCTGCACCTTTAATCTTGGGCATGCAGGCCCAGTCTTGTGATCTGTGGATCATCTGGTCTGCACTAGGAAAGAACATGAAGTTTCCTTGAACTGAGCCAGGCTACAGGACCATCTCGTCTAGGAATGTCTGCTCTGACCGGCAGCAACTCCCTCTCAGGCAGGCATCTTTCCTACTTTAAACTGGAAATTCTGTAGACCAACCCCGGGACTTGCAGGAGGGATGCGCAAATTCAGCACAGCTTGACTCAAGTCAGGTCATGAGTCTCTGCCCCCTGCAACTTGATTCAAAAACGAGTCCTAATGGGAAGACTTTCCAAGTCGCCCAGAGCAGTTTTGCAACTCAAAAAGACTTGAGTCACAAGTCTTTCCCTTTTTTTAAAAAGCCAGACGAGGCTCAGCTGAAAAAAAAACAGAGCTGCTGCCAGGGTGTGTGTGTTTGTGTCTGAGTTCTCTTTAACCACTCCCCTGATGTCCCCTCCCATCTGTAAACAAGGCAAGAGGGGGTGGGACAGACTGCATGAGAGCAGAACTGAAGCAGCAAGGGGGAAGAGAGTCATGCGCAGCAGCTGGGAGGCTTACCAGTATGACCCAATCCTTGGCAGCTGTACTCAGAAGTAGTCCCATTGCATCAGTTGTTTAAAGAGGTTTCCTCCTCTCAAGTAACAATGGAGACCAAAAGAGCATGCAGTTGGAAACCATGATTGTTATGAACCACCTCTACCCCCTCCCCAGCTTCTTTGCCTCCTCCTCCTTCCTAGGCTTCTCCAGTCAATTCTAAGGCAAGAACCCTCTTGGGCTCCTCCTCCTGTCCTACCTCATCCAAAGAAAAAATCAGACTGCTCATCCTTCATCCACCAGTTCCTTCAGAGACAGAGAAGAGAGTCCGCTCCCACCTCCTCCCCCCCCCCCCGCATCCTGCTTGATGCAAAAGAAAAACCTTCATTCAGAATGATGGCCCCACAAGGTCTTTCACGTTGCAAAAAAGTAAGCAATTACACCCAGACACAGACAGACACAAGTTTGCATGCTTGGGGACCAAGTGCCAAGTCCCCTCAGGCTTGAGTAAATGACCGAGTCATTGACACAGGTGACTTGAGTTTGCACGAGTCAGCAAAAACACTTGTTTCTGCAACTCAGACTCGAGTCACCTGACTCAAGTTCCTATCCCTGACTTTCAGTATACAAAATGCATGCTTTATAACTCAGTTATGACCCCACTTCACAGAAAGCTTTCTGATCAGTCAACTGGTTAACTCCAACTGAGTTAAACTCATGCCAATTGGAAATCAATTGCTTTATTATGGCACCCAATTCCGCATTTTGTTTTCATGCTCAGATGCTTTGTACACTTTGCAAATTCTGCTTTGTCAATTCTTCAGCTATCTAACTGTGCTAATTAGATTGCAACTTTTTCAAGTCTATCAGATATTTCTGTATTGTATAGGCACAGTGACATGCATATAGTTAAGGTGGGTGCAAAGTTTAGCATTCTGTCATACTAGAGCCTGAAAATTCTTTTCATCATAAAAGCAAGCAGATTTGTTCTGTGCAAGATGACATTTGACATGGAGAATCTTGTGAAGGGTATACTAACCAAAATTCAGAGATTTCTGTTAAGGCACGGCTGAATTATAGCAACTTTAAAAGGCTTACTATGGCTTTCTTACTGTCTTGCCCATCCCAAAATATCTTGACTTTCTCTTTTTCTCCATTTAGATTGCATCCAAAAACTGTTGTCCCTATCTAAATTTCCCTCTAAATTTGCCTTGTGGTGTAAAAAAGCCATTTCAGAAGGCATATCACCTTTTAACATGGTGATCCCCTTACATTTAGCAGGGGGAGAGCAACTATCCTCATTCACACCATGGCTATTTGCTAGTATTTCTTTTGCATCTTTTTTAGACTGAACCTTTTTTAAACCATGTATTTATGTAGCTAACTAGCAATGGAACCTGCTTTGTGAACATCTTTGTTGAAAAGCACTATATAAATATTCTTCATCATCATCATCATCATTTAACTGGGAAGAGGGCATACAGAGCAGGTTCACCCTTAGCACTGTAGCCCCAAACCGGCTCCCAGATGCTTTTTAGTTTTTCAATCCTGCACAGAAAATCTTGATCATTGATCTTCTGTTGCCTCTTGCCTGGTTGTGTCCTTAATTTATTGACCCAAATTGCATTATGCCTGGCTTTCTCATTTTCAGTTATTCTGATCCTCAT
Source organism: Tiliqua scincoides (assembly GCF_035046505.1). Taxonomy (NCBI): domain Eukaryota; kingdom Metazoa; phylum Chordata; class Lepidosauria; order Squamata; family Scincidae; genus Tiliqua; species Tiliqua scincoides. The sequence goes on from NC_089825.1 coordinate 72,925,163, forward strand.
TTCAACTTAAAAGCCCTCAAGGGCCTTACAAAAATAAAGTCGCATACAATAAAATCACTCTCTGATTTCTGACTCTGTTAATGCCAGGTGTAATGGTTGCAGAGAGACAATGTTCTAGAAAGGGAGGAGTCAGATGACAGGCTCACTGTCCTCTCCCTTTGCTACAGTCATACTGAGTGCTCTGACCCAGAGGGCAGTTAGTCTCAGGATGATGAATGGGACCTCTTTTCTCTGTTCCCTCTTTGTCTCTCTCAGGCTTTCGAGAGTGTAATAGAACACTTTAGTTCACTGGTAGCAACCCAGTTTTGATTAAAAAACACAAAACACACAGGCAATATTGGGCAGACCAAGTAGCAAAACTGGGCAGGTTGGGGTGCAGTAAGGGTAAGGACTAGTGAATCAGGAGATGGATTAAATAGCAAAACAAGTTTGCTATGCTGCCTTTGATGGCCACTAGCTCTTCAGACCCTAATATGGGCTATCAGCCAGAAAGTCACTTTTCTGGTCAGGATCTCTCTAGACTGGCAGAATGGGCAGCAAAATGGCAGATGCGCTTCAATGTCAGTAAGTGTAAGGTCATGCACATTGGGGCAAAACATCAAAACTTCACATATAGGCTGATGGGTTCTGAGCTGTCTGTGACAGATCAGGAGAGATCTTGGGGTGGTGGTGGACAGGTCAATGAAAGTGTCGATTCAATGCGCGGCGGCAGTGAAGAAGGCCAATTCTATGGTTGGGATCATTAGAAAAGGTACTGAGAACAAAACAGCTAATATTATAATACCGTTGTACAAATCTAAGGTAAGGCCACACCTGGAGTATTGTGTCCAGTTCTCGTCACCGCATCTCAAAAAGGATATAGTGGAAATGGAAAAGGTGCAAAAAAGGGCAACTAAGATGATTGCTGGGCTGGGGCACCTTCCTTATGAGGAAAGGCTATGGCGTTTGGGCCTCTTCAGCCTACAAAAGAGAAGCCTGAGGGGGGACATGATTGAGACATACAAAATTATGCAGGGGAAGGATAAAGTGGATAGAGAAATGCTCTTTACACTGTCACATAACACCAGAACCAGGGGACATACACTAAAATTGAGTGTTGGGAGAGTTAGAACAGACAAAAGAAAATATTTCTTTACTCAGCGTGTAGTTGGTCTGTGGAACTCCTTGCCACAGGATATGGTGACGGCATCTGGCCTGGATGCCTTTAAAAGGGGATTGGACAAGTTTCTGGAGGAAAAATCCATTACGTGTTACAAACCATGATGTGTTTGTGCAACCTCCTGATTTTAGAAATGGGTTATGTCAGATGCAAGGGAAGGCACCAGGATGCAGGTCTCTTGTTATCAGGTGTGCTCCCTGGGGCATTTGGTGGGCCGCTGTGAGATACAGGAAGCTGGACTAGATGGGCCTATGGTCTGATCCAGTGGGGCTGTTCTTATGTTCTTATGTCCATTTTCCCAATAAGAAAAAAGACAGTGCTTGCATCATCGGTCTCTGGGGAGGCAGCAGAAGACTTTCATACAGCAGGTTAAAGCTGGAATCATGGGTGTCTTCCAATAAAAAAAATAGCAGGTCACCTGCATCAGCAAGCTCTTCGGAGGCAACTGGAAGAGTTGCTTTTCTTCTTTTTTAAAAAAAATGAAAAAAGCAGGGAGCCTGTGCAGTGGGCTGGCTCTCCAAAGCAGCAGGAGTAACCATTTTCTTCAGGAAGGCTCATGCTGAGCTCTCTCCAGCTCCAAGTGGGGGAAGAAGAGGCGAGTTTAAAAAAAGGATTATTGAGGGGGTGGGAAAGAGTGTTCCAGAGACTGAGCCTTATTTATTTCTGAGGGGGAGGGAAGAGAGTGTGTGTACCAGAGATTAAGTTTAAGGAGGGAGGGATGGGGAGGGGGAATGTGTGTTGCCTCCACTGGCCTGGATCTCACTGCACATCACTAAACCCAATAACACAGGCCAACACACATTTTCCTTCCTTAAATGTTACACCAATTCCTGGGTATATTTGGGGTGCCGATTCCAAAAATGGCATCCGTTTTGCCCTATCATGTCTAGTTTTGGAGACACAGCATAGCCTCTTTAGTGAATGGTTCAAGCAGCTTCCTCATGAGGAAGCCTACACCATGGCTTCCTCATGAGGAAGCTGCTTGAACCATTCACTAATGAGGCTATACCATATCTCCAAAACTAGACATGATAGGGCAAAATGGATGCCATTTTTAGAATCGGCACCCCAAATTCATATCAAACCACCATAAAGTTTGGGAAAAACTTTTCTGACCCTCAGTTTTGTAGACCTGTGTAATTATTGTTTGTTCCTTTTGCAACTTGTCAGGTAGCACATTCAGTTAGATGGGTTCTGCCTTCATTCTGACTTGGAACTCAGGCTTGTTGTAAGTTATTGTTCTTCCTCCTGACCACATGTACTGAATAGTACACTGACTAGCAGCAGCTGTCTGAGATTTCAGATGCATCCTTTCCATCCCCTAGTTGGAGATGACAAGATTGAACCTGCAAAGAATGGGTTCTATTGCTGATCTACAGCCTCTCCCTATTAAACTGTGCATTGCAGCCTTTATTCAGTACTAAGCTCCATGGAGCTCACTTACTAACTGCATTGTAAAGCCAGTTATTTCCCCAAGCCTTCTCCTCCTCCAGCCACCCATTTGTCTTGTCAGACCAGAAAAACTAATGGAAACTATTGGTTACGGTGGCTGTGTCTGTAACTCGCATAACACACACCATTTCTACGCCCCACTGCAGGCTCCAGCAGTAGAGTATCTGCATTCCGTATCACAAGTTTATTTTATTTGATAATTTTTTTTTGCACTATATTGGGCCCAATCCTACCCAACTTTCCAGCTCTGATGCAGCTGTGCCAATGGGGGCGTGCACTGTATCTCATGGAGGAAGGTAGTCATGGAGACCTCCTCAAGGTAGAGAAACATTTGTTCCCTGAGCTTGGGGCTGCACTGTGTCTGCATAGACGTTGGAAAGTTGGAGAAGACATCTATTAGTATCTAAATATCATCCTTCCGCATCTCCTTCTCAGATTCTGCCACATTTAGAAGTACTCTTAGAGTCCAATGAAAAGAAGAAACTGGTACTGTTTATTTATAAATGTTTGAGGTCACTCAACAAATGCAGTTGCTTAGAGTAAGTTGGAACTTAGAACTTGATCGTCCTATTCTATACAATCAATGGCAGAAGGTACTAAAAATATTTCTGTAATATCTATGGATCTTAGATTACATTTAATATAGCAAAAAAAAATTTAGGGTGTATTGGACACCACAGCGATTATACAACAAAGGACTAATTAAGGAATCTAGATGTTGGTGCTGCAATTCTTGGGCTGCTTCTCTTACAAATATGCTTTGGTCAAGTTCTGTAATATGTTGTTTTGAGGGGAAAGTTATCAATAGCGTAGATCCTATGTTACAACAATCATTGATTTTTACTGATTTTGAAAAACTGGAAGAATCAAAGCTCTCCTACTATTGCTCAATGGATTGAATGTCTTTTTTTAACTTTATCGACAAAAGTGCCATAAAATATGACAATGACCATTTGACAATGACAACTTGGTATATTTGATAATATATGGAAGCCATTCTCATAATATACTTATAGCTGTGTAATGTGTGTAAATAATAGGTAATATCTTTGACTGCTTAACAGCCTAATCCTGAGCTGCCCGGAGCTCCTAGGATTGGCGGCTCCGTGCAGGGCTCCTGCCAGATCCTGCGCCTCCCGCGCTACTGCAAGAGGCACCTTGAGAGAAGGGGACCTTCGTCCCCTTCCCCCGAGTAAGGGAAGCAGCCCTGCAATGGGGCTACTCACTTTAGCGCCGACCAAAAGCGCGCAGCCCTCCACGAGTGCCTTGGATCCTGTGAGGCTCAGCTCCACGGATCTGCCTCTCCCCTCCCCCCGACAAGTCTCCTGCCCGCCCCCTGGCATGCCTCCCGCCGGCCTCCCCCCTCCCTGGAACGCCTCCCCCACACCCCCAGTCACGCCCCCACCTCCCGTTCCACATCCCGGCCGTCTGGGCAACTGCTGAGCAGCAGAACCCAGGCCACCATCGCGCTAGCCCAGCTCCGACCGGCACTGGGCTAGCTCCGGCGGAAGCCCTGCAAACTTGCCTTATGGCACGTTTGCAACTGTGATCCACGGCGCAGAGCCATGCCGCGGACCTCTGAATAGTTTGTTTTTCTTTATTTATTAAGGGTTTCTATAGTAGTTACTCATTTGTTTTAGTCTTTGCCTTTATTTGTTGTGTATTCTATGTGTTTTTGCTTTTTCTTTCTTATTTCATAAAATAAAAAAAATTTTTTTTTCAAGGTGGATAGGGTTGGGGTATTTAGCTCATTTCTGAATTAGGGCCCAATCCTGAACTCTCCCAGTGGAGACTCTCTGAGCCCTAGCACCAGTGCTGGGTGCCGTAAACATGCCATAAAGCATGTTTACGGCACCAGGAGAGCAGGGAGCATTGGCACTGGGCCCCAGCACTGGCAGGAGGAGGACACATAGCTGATTGGGGTAAGTGAAACCGCTGGATTGTAGTGCAGCATCTGGGGGGTGGGGGAGTGTGGAACAAAGGCAGGGCAGGGGAGGAACCAGGGCATGAAGGGATGGGAGTGGTGGAGCTTTGCTCTGTTGTATCCTGAACTCCACGTCAAGCTGAAAAGTCTGACATGGAGTCTCTCAAGTCTGCATTGGCAAAATAGCCGGCACAGAATTGAGAAGCCCCATTGTGGGGCTTGAGGCTTTCCCCAGGGGAAGGGGATGAAGGCCCCCCTTCCCCCAAGGAGACTCCCAGCAGCTTCCCAGAACCCGTTGAATACAGCGGTAGCCGCTTTGGCAATGCTGCTCCAACAGGCACTGGGAAGCTTTGGGCTGTCAGTACGCTGCCTTTATTATGCCTTCCTCTTCCATTTTCCCCTCTCCTCCTCTTCCTCCAGCAACAGGCAGTATCTTCCTTGTCTTACTAATGAAGATTGATTCACAACTAATTTTTCATTTGAAAAACTCTTCATCAAGAATTTTAGTTTATTTGTTTTTTGTTTATTTCATCCTAATATACACTGTACCTTCAAGTACCCAGCAGTTGTGTGCAAGAGTGCCCAGTGAAAAATGTACAGTTTATTCATAGCAGTGGGGAATTGTCTGAAAGAGATGCAGACACACACAGGCACTCAAAGCACCCACCACTTTTGTGTATTGACCGGGGGGGGGGACCATCAATATGCAATCCAAAGATGCATTATCGGTCCCTCTGGGCAATTAAGAGAAAGGATGTTCATTTTGTGTTGCATGAACGAAGAAAGCTGATGTGTTCTACGTACAATACACAAATGAACAAAACTCATAGGAGAAATTATTTAAACACAGATGGAAAAATGGAACATATATGAGACAACTTATCTGTGGAATAGGTACGGAACAGAACCAGGGGAATCCATCCAATTCTACTTCGGTTGTTGCTGGAGGAATCAAGGAAGTGTTATTTTTTCTGTAATTAAAAGAAAGCTACTTACAAGAACCCTATTTGTAACACTTATAAGTTCCCTTGGGATCATTTAAGTGACTGATTTTTGATAACCCAGACAACAAATGAGGACCAGGTCTCTTCTCCTCCTACAACCCTGTAAACATGATCCCCAATTGATTGGTCTCTAATACATCAGACTCAAATGAAAAATTAATTAGATTGGCTGCAGTCACTGGATCCTTTGATTAATGGGTAAAGTGGCAGGGGGAGGGATTAAGCATGGGTGGTCAGGAAAAGTTGCTGGCAATGAGGTGTGTGTGGGGGAGTGTGAATGTGGGGAGAGCTCTGCAAAGCATAGGAAGGAAAGGTTTTAATAAAGCATGAGTAATGATGAGCTGATGAAGTTTCTTCTCAGAAGTAATTATTTCAGGGGACCCCAAGCATTTAATCCTAATTTTTTGGTGGCCTCTCACAACTGTTCTCAGTCACTGTTTACTCCTTCTGTTTTGGTGGCCATTTTTTTTCTTGGAATCATTCATTGAGTAATCCAAACCAATCAGGGATCACATACTGCAAAGTTTCTCAAACTGTGGGTTGTGACCCACTTGGTGAGTTGTGACCTGATTGTGGGTGGGTCACTAAGGTGCAACTGACAAGCTGATAGAAGACAGCAAAATGCATTGAATCCTATGGCAAGTGAAACTGAGCAATACTGCACATATACTTGAGAGTAGATCACCATGTCTTGGTTGATTGTGAAGAGCAGGCTGAGAGAAATCCAACACCAACAGAATGGTCCCAATTTGATGAACACAGCCACCCAAGAAGGAAGTCCCTCCTCCAAGCTGACGAATGAATTGAGCCCTATGGAAAGTGAAACTTAGCCATGTTTGCATTTACTCACAAGTAAGCAAACATGCCTTGGCTTGTGTTGAAAGTCAGGTGAAGGGGAGTGCAAAGCTACCAGAATGGGCCCGATGCTATGCATGTGGAGCTCAACAAGTGCTCCGGAAGGCAACACACCCACCATAGTACAGTAAAAAGAGACTTGAGCTTGTAAGACTTTTTTTTTTCTTTTTTAGTCTTGTAAAGCTTGGTGGGTCCTGATGGTGTGTAATTTTTAAAAGTGGGTTTCCGGTGCTAATAGTTTAGAACAACTGCTTCATTGGAAAGCGCTGTAGTCTGTTACAGACTCCTCTCCCACCCACCCCCACCCCCAATACAGATTCCTCTTCCCCTCCCAAAGGAGGAAATCTCATTTCCTCACCTCATCATTCTGGGTTTTTAATGCTGTTTAGAGGGAAGCTTTGAATCTCAATCCAAACCAAACAAAAAACATGTTGGGTTGAAAATTGATTTTGTCCCAAATCACATTGAACTGACTTAAATATAAGAACTTAAATTGAACTGGGCAGAGGATGGAGAGAGGGTGGGGAGGAGGCGTGAAAAGGAGGCGGGGGCAGGGAGAGGACAGGCAGGAGGTGTGCCAGGGGGAGGGAGCTGGGAGGCAGAGAGGCAGGTCTGGTGGAGCTCTGCTGCACCAGATCCTGTCTGTTCGTGTAGGGCTTGGCGCCCTACACGAATGCATTTACCACTGACAGTAAAGTGAGTAGCCCCATTGCGGGGCTACTTCCCTTACCTGGGAAAAGGGGACGAAAGTTCCCTTCTCCTGAGGTGCCACCCGCAGCAGCCCAAGGTGCACAGGATGCGGCGGCAGCTGTTTGTGGTGCCGCCAAAGCTGCGCGCGCCAGGTAGCTCAGGATTGGGCTGGCTGGCATCATATTACTATGTAGTCAAGTCTTTCCTTTTATTTTATTTATTTATTTTATTTAAAGGATTTTTATCCTATCTTTCCCACTAAAGTTAGGGTGCTCAAGGCAATGTGCGATTGTGCAAACACAGGGATCAATGAAAAGCCAAAGACTATTGGTGATAGTCAGGGATCATTCTTAAGTGCAGACCAATTTCTCACCCATTTCACAATAATTTCTCAAAATTCATCAAAAACAAGCCCTTCTTCAGTTCATTTTATTTTACTTACTTAATTTTACTTACACTCTACTTTTCAGCCAAGATTAGCTTCCATAATGGCTTACAATTACAATGTACACCAAAATACAATTAATAAAGATTCATATAAAAGTCTTTCACTTCTACTGAAGTTTTTCACAAAATAGCATTTCCTATTTTGCTTAGCTTCTTTCTTGGAATGATTCCAAGAAAAAATACCCACCAAAATAATGGGAGGGAATAGTGGCTGAGAACAGTTGTGAGGAGCCACAAAATAGTTTTTAGCACTATTTAGCACTAGCAAATTCAGCTTGTATTCTTGAGGTGTAAAGAATGATCCAAGCTGCTCCTGGAAAGTGGAATCCTCTCTTCCTCAACCTAAGGATTGTTCAAGTGGAGCAATGAAACTTATGCAGCCCGATATTCCCGTAATCCCATGTGTTATTTGGCCTGTCTTTTACCAGTATCATTATGCTGCTAAGTGTGTTAAGGCCCAGACAAATATAAATATAAATATCACACAACCCAATCTTATGCTTCCCCTTCCCCCCACTGACACAGCCATGCTAAAGTGGCTTGTGCTGCATCCTAGGGGGAAGCAGTCCTGAGGTTGAATGCTACACCCTGGAGGGGGGTCAATCCAGAAGTCTCCTCTGGATAAGACTCTGTGACATGGAGGGGTCAACTTGGATCTCTGCTACCAAAATCACTGGCACTGATCTGTGTGGACTGGGGCCACAGGATCAGATCTAGGAAGGGGGCTAGGATTGAGCAGTAGACACTGTCACCAAGCCTGCCACCCTCCCAGAGCTGATTTCCTTTCCCCGACTCCATTGCCCTCTCATTCTGCCAAGGCTTCTCAGAGGAATTTTATCAGGGGGTACAAAGTTTCTTTTGGGCCCCTTTGCAAAGGAGGAGGGGGGTGAAACAGAGCAGGGGAGGGTGGTGATGGGCATCAGGATAGGGGCAGGGAGGGTAGAGACAGCTGGAAAAGTCTTTAGAGCCCAGGTCTACTAACCCATGTGGCATCAGTAGTATCCCCAGCATCCCCAATTGTGGTAGTGCTGCCGGCATCCCATGCGGGCAACAAGTCTGATTAGATAGGAAAATGTAAGATCCCAGGAACTTTCTGGGCTCCCTTCTTTGGCTCCTGGTCCCCCCTTTTTACCCTGGGCCCAGGTACAAATTACCCCCTTTACCCCCCTCTCTTAGGCCCTGCATTCTGCCCACCCCTCACCCATCCTGCCTCCCCTACTGACTCAGCTTTGTCAATGAGCTTTGTCAGTGAGACCCAATGGAGCCACCACTCCTTACAGCATGGGTGCATATTCCCACTGGTGCTCCAGCAGTACGTGACTCCTCACACTGTCAGTATTATTTTGTGACTGCCATAAGGCAGTAAACCCAATTGGACTGGGCTGTAATGGTCAGGTTTGGTACAGATATCCCCTGCTTTCTAACAGTTTGTTTTTTGATGATTTGCTCTTTCAACCCATTTCAATTATTCCTGCAAGTCATTCATTCAATGCATGCTCCACTCTTTCAATTTCAATTTCAATTTCAATTTCAATTTCAAAACCTTTATTGGCATATATACAAAGAAACCAAAATAATGGTCCAAGAAAATTTATTTATTTATACAGGTATTTATATACCGCCTTTCTTTGGTCATCAGATTTCTCCTCAGACCTTAATCCAAGGCGGTTTACATAGGCAGGCTGTTCTAAACCCCTGTAGGGATTTTGACAATTGAATAGTTCTAGTCTTTCATAGAACTCCTCCTTCCAGCCGGATTCCTTCCCAGTCTGGCCTCTCTCTGGCCCTTTGCCTCCCACGCTCCACTTGACGGCAACTCCTCTCTGCCACTGAGGGTCAGCTCATCAGTATATCAGTGTGTCATCAGTTCTCGGGTACTTCCAGTTGTTTCGAACTGGCAGCCTCAGATCTTCAGGCATACAAGGCGGCAGCTCTACCAACTGAGCCAGAACTCCTGCCCACATCATACATTGATTATCCACATCATACATTGATTAAGCTCAGTTTCTGGAAACAATTCTTATATAAACATGGTAAAGAAATTTAGCCATATTAATTGATACTGCCTCATTCCTGCCAGTTAGTAATTTTCTGATGATGTCCATTTCACATCAGTAGTATATAGTACATACTTCATGTCAAACTATCTTTGACAGTGGAAGTCCCGCCCCTTTTAACCAGAAATCCCGCCCCCTAAGGGGGTTCAAGCAACCCCTCAAACAACTTCCCCCATTCCCCTCGACCACTAGGGAAGGGCTTTGTAGCACCCCGACAAATGGTTTGGCAGGAAAAGGAGCCCCCCCAATAAAGTGTTGGAAAGGGGTTCATGTGACCCCTCAAACAACTTCTCCAGTTCCCCTCGACCACTAGGGAAGGGTTTTGTAGCACTCCAACGTTTGGTTTGGCGGGAAAAGGTGCTTGCCAATAAAGTGATGGAAAGGGGTTCATGTGACCCCTCAAACAGCTCGTCCCATCACTGTTGACCAATAGGAATGGGATTTGTAGTTCTCGGACCACCGCAGGGACCAATGGGGAATGGGAACAGGCCCAGGCATGCCCCCTGTATTTAAGGCCCTGGCCTTTGGGGGGAGGGAGAAAGCCGATCAGCCTGCTGCAGCCATGGCATCCCCTCTAAAAAGCTCACCCGCTTCGCCTTCTGAGATGGAGACTCCCCAGTTGGAGTGTGAATCCCCTGCTAGGGAATTGACCAAGATGGAGAGCCCGAAGAGAAGGAGAACGTGCTGCCTTCTGAGATGGAGACTCCCCAGTTGGAGTGCGAATCCCCTGCTAGGGAATTGACCAAGATGGAGAGCCCTGAAGAGAAGGAGAACGTGCCGCCTTCTGGGACGGAGACCCCTGTCAGACTGACTGATTCTCAAACCCTACCGCGAGCACCTATGAAGAAGCAGAAGCGCAAATATGATGATGATGATGATGAAACTTCAGACGTGTTGCCGTTCCCATCTCTGAACCTGGTTTACCAGTTTGCAATGGAAGATGCACCCGTACCTCATGAAACTGATGCAGAGAATGAGCTAGAGGCAAAGGTAAATCTGTGCGCGTGAGTGCATGCGTGTACACGTGTGTGGCTGTGTTGACTGATTTGTAAAAATCAAAAAAAATTCTTATTTGTGTTTTTTTCTGTAGGCTATTTCATTGGATGAGAAGCAAGAAGCTTTCAAATCATTACGAAACATTTTGGGGATTCTCCCACTGGACAGACATAACAATTTGACATCACAGACAAGGCAGAGAATCACAAAAAGTGTGCTGAGAGCAACCCTGTACGCCATTGTGAAGTATTGTGTGAGCAACTTTCTAGAAAATTTGTGTGACGGGTATGGAAAAAGGATCCAGCCCAGGGTGCTCATGAATGTATGGAATGGACTCAGGACTTCATAAGAGAGAAAATGTGCAGAGTTATGAATAGAATTGATATTGCATGTCTGGTGCATACCACCCTCTGCATTGCGTTTTCACTGGGGTGTCTGAAAATAAAACAGGATTTTCCTGTAATCCTGATGCGCATGCTTCAGCAAATCGAATCTGATTCTGAACCAATCAAAGCAAATGAGAAAATGATCAGATATGAAGATTGCGTATTTTTGATTTCTGTTGAAAGAGTGGTCAAAGCAAAAGCATACTGGTTTTATCTGAGATGAGCGGGTGGGGCTGATTTATTAATATCATTCCAATAGTTTGGAAATATTTCAATCTTTGACATGGGAAGCAGAATTTGGGGTCTGTTTTTTACGTGTAAAAAAAACATTCCGATAGTTTGGAAATATATCAATCTTTGACATGGGAAGAGAATTTGGGGTCTGGTTTTTACGTGTATAACATCCAGCACCTGTGACTTCTTTTAAGATTTATGGTGTGAAAAAAAAATAGTATCTAACCAACATTTTTGTTTATTGTATGGGCCTGGGAAGAAAAACCAATTGGAATGTCCAGATGTGAGGGTACAGAGATTTTTCCCTATAAAAGGGGACATCTTTTTTTGTGTGTCAGAACATCTTCCAAAAAAGAAGGTTGCAGTTTTTTGGTGAGCATATTCTTCTCTCTCCTTGCCTCTGTGTGTGGGGTGTGTATGTGTTCTGTGTTCCTGTGTGAATCTGTTAGAATTAAATATTGCTTCTCTCTATCTATCTGTGTCTCAGAGGCCTAATAGTCTGTCTTTAATTCAGGGTTTGTTTTGTTCAATCTGCATGTGCTCTGGGGCATTCTTGGTCTGAGTAAAACTTCCATATGTTGGCTTATTCAGGGAATATGCTTTTTCATGTGTTCTGTGTTCCTGTGTGAATCTGTTAGAAATAAAAAATGCTGCCTTTATTCATGAGGGGGGAGATGGTCAGGCTGCACAGTTTTTTTTTTGGAATGTTCCTTTTCACCTGTATGACTTGAATTTTGGTCATTATCCAGCTAGGACAATGGCGCTGTGTGTGTGTGCGGGGGGGGTGGTCTGTCAGCAGAGGCCTCTCTTATTCAATGGGGGCTGTGTGCCTTTACACTTTACAAGTGGTCTGTGCAAATTGTTTGAAATCTGATTTTTTGGGGGGAGGGGTTGGATGGAATGTTTTGAGCATTTTCCAACACTGCAGGGGCCTGTGATCCTGTTAGATTTAAATTTTGCTGCATTTATTCAGGGACAGAGTGGGTCATGCTCCTCAGTGTTCTTGGCCTGATTTGGTTTTCTTGTACTATGCCAGCCAGCATGTCTGTGTGACTTTGTGAAACTTGCCCCTGTGTGTGTGGGGGGCGGGGGGGCTGTCAGCAGAGGCTTCTCTTATTCAATGGGGGCTGTGTGTCTTTACACTTTACAAGTGGCCAGTGCAAATTGATTGAAATCTCTGATTTTTTTGGGAGGGGATGGGGGGTGGAATGTTTTGAGCATTTTCCCACACTGAAGGGACCTGTGTGACTGTTAGATTTAAAGTTTGCTGCATTTATTCAGGGACCATGCTCTGTGCATTTTGTTTGAAAGCTCTGTGTTTGTTTGTTTGTTTGTTTGTTTTTTGGGAGGGGTGGGAATGTTTTTTCACGTGTTCTGTGTGACTGTGTGAATCTGATAGAATTAAATATTGCTTCTCTCTATCTATCTGTGTGTCAGAATCTTAATAGACTGCTTTTATTCAAGGTTTGTATTTTCCACTCTGCATGTGCTCTTCGGGTGTGGTGAAATGGGAAAAACTTTGATTGAGCTTTTTTTCCTGTTGTGTTATAATTTCTAGATTGAAAATGTCTGAGGACGAAGAAGATGGAAAGATGAATAATCTTAAAATTTCATTTCCTGATAATTTTTAAAAGTACAAAATATAAATCTTTTTGTTTTCTATTTCAAATCCAGTTCTCTTTATGGGTGCCCTAAATGAATCTACTCCTAACCAAGGTAATTCTTAGTGTTTTTTTTATTTTCCTTTCTAAGATAAAAACTGAGCAAGCAAAAACAAAAAAAATATGGCTTGAGAACAAATGTACTAATAGGGGCTTTTACAACTGCATACGCACGGTTAGAGCTTTACAACTTGCTAGACAAGTTACAGGACAGTGCTTGTACCACGACACAGATTCTGTGATCTTTGTACATCGTGAGGGGGACTGGCGTCCCCCCTTAGGAGACTACTTAGGGGATCTGACAAACGAGATACCCACAAATGAGCGCATCACAGAGTTTGTGTCAGCTGGTCCAAAGACCTACGGCCTGAGACTGTCCTCAGCGAGGTCTTACATGCGGGTGAAGGGCATTACGCTCCACGCACAGAATTCTGAAAGGGTCCATTTCGATAGTCTGAAACAACTGGCTCTGGACTATGGAACGGGATCTAAAGAAATTGTTCTGCAGCAGAGGGGCATTCTGAGAAATAAAAAAAAGTGGCGTATTGAAACAGGCGGTCTGAAGAAGACGCTAAGGGTCGTATATGATAAGAGGGTCCTTCTGAAAGACTTCAGAACTCTACCTTACGGGTATTAAGATGGATGTACGGTGGAAACACCCCTTTTCGGCCATATTAGCAGGCCCAAGCAACTGCGGGAAAACGTATTTTATAAAAAACATGTTGGATCATGTGCGTACTGTGCTCTCTGTCGTTCCTGAAAATATTGTATGGCGTTATGCATGCTGGCAGCCTATGTATAAGGAGCTCCTTCAGAAGTACCCCCACATACGTTTTATGGAAGGGCTCCCTGTGAAGTTTAATGATGATGAAATATTACCCCCCAATAAAGTGAATCTTGTTATTGTGGATGACCTCATGGCCTCTGCTTCTTCCAGCACTGAGATCGCTGATGTTTTTACCAAGTATGTGCATCATCGTAATTTAAGTATTTTTTTCATCACACAGAACATTTTCTTCCAGGGAAAATCCAATCGCACCATTACCTTAAACGCAAAATACATGGTGCTCTTCAAAAACCACAGGGACAAACTACAGATCGTTACACTGGTGCGTCAGATGTACCCTGGAAACGTTCAGTTCTTTCTAGAGAGTTTTCAGGATGCAACAGCAAAACCTTATGGCTATCTGTTAGTAGACAAATGCTTCCACGCCTGAGTCTTACAGATTGAGAACGGGGCTTTTCCCACCAGACTGGCTGGTCGTTTACACTATGAAAAAAAAGAAACTTGGAGCCCTTTACAAAAGCAAGTGAGTTAACCTCAAGACCCTTCAATTGTAAGTGCGTCCTCCGCATGGCAACATGTCTAACTGCGTGAGAAGAAATCTACCCCTTTTGCAATTGCTTATCAAGGCCCCGCCGCGACAGAGAAAAGCCATTCTGTGCACGGCTCCTCACAACCTGGTCTTGGCTATCTCAGAAATTGCACTCAAAACTTTAAAAGGTAACATTCCCTTATCCGGCAGTCAGATTTCTCAACTGAGAAAAAACCGCTCACTCATCAGAAAACTGAGTAATAAACAGCTATCAATAAGAAAAAAGAAGCAGCTGGTAAATCAGTCTGGAGGGTTTCTAGCACCCTTGTTAAGTATCGCTCTTCCCCTGGTCGCAGAGCTTTTACGAAACCAATGATGGAACATGCTGAAAAAATGTTCCTTGTACCTAGCCACCAGCCAGAGCAACTGAAAAATCCTTCCCAGGGAGAAGAAAACATCAGAACTACAGCCCTCAGTTCCTTAGATCTTGACATGCGGAACGTTTTACTTAACGTTTTACTTAACTTAAGGGACTTAACGGAATATGAAAAGGCGAAACAATATTCCGTGCTGCTTCAAAAATATCTAACTCATGTGAAACAGGGGGAAACTGAAAAAGGACAACTGAGCCTGTTGTTACCAACGCCACCACCAACAGCAGCAGCTGAGACAGCTAGTAAAGCACCTGCTTCTGCAGCTCCAGACAATGTGTATCATGAAGTCTTAGACAGTTTGTCCGTCAGATTTAAGAACACTGCAAAGATAGTGCTAAACAAAATGATGCAAAACAAGTCTGTTTCTTCGTGGAATGAAAAGGGGGCTTTTGTTTACAAAGGGGAAACTATCCCAGGCTCCAACATGCTGGACTTGGTGTAAGGAATCACACAAATCCATCTGCGCGCACCCCTAAAGGCTGGGATGTCTTTCTGAAGGTGATGACTGAACTAAATATCCCTTCCACGGTTGTTGGCAACCCTGGAAACGGCCTCATTGGAGCACTTGAAAAACCACAGCCCCACTACGGAATTAAAACATACCCCCAAGGCTTCCAGAAGATCTTCTAAAAAGCAGAGACAATCTAGTTCTGTAGCATGGCTCACCATATAAAAATAAAAGCAGTTTAAAAAAAAAAAAAAAGCTGATTCGATCTTTTTTTTTTTTTCTTTTAAACCCCTCAGCGGGGGTATCTTTTTATTGAAAAACATAACCATGAAAATTACTACATTACACACAAATTTGGGGCTGATAAAAAAAACTGGGGGGGGGGGCAAGCCACGGTATGTACTGCTTCTTTTTTACAAAAAAGCAGTACCATGCGATCGTTCCTTAGCAAATCATCGGAATAGAGTTCTTGAATCTGGTTGAATGTTAGCCCCTTACAGCGCTGGTGCAAAAAAAACACACAATGGTATCCACAGGTTGCAGAGTCCGGGGGCTGTACTTGTTTTGCTTGAAATGTTGTTACAGGGCCACATTTTCTTAAAAAATCCATGATTGCCTTGGGGAATCGGGGATGGTCTGGTGGATGTCCGTAGGAGTCGAAAAACTCTACGTGGTTTTCTTCTAGCAGGTACAAAGCTAGCCAGTGCTCTCCCGGTCGGTCATGAGGGTCCATGTTTACCACCAACCCTGCGGGTCTTTGTAACTGATTCGCTTGAGGAAGTAGGTCACAAGGAAACACTCCCTTGAATATCCTACGGGTGGCGGGGTCAGCGGACAGCAACCGCGTTAATTGGAGAGTGTCCATGTCACATATAATCAAACAGAACATTGATTATTTCGATTATATTGTCAAAAACCCCATATACGATCATGTTAACGGTCTGTGGGAGGGGTTTGGCAAACCGCACTTCTGCCCTAAGGTTCCCCATGTTGATCAAGGAATAGTGGTCGCCGCATTCCTGGTCAGGGGGCAGATCGAAGGCGGAGAGCATGTAGCCCCTCGTAAAGTCTTCTCTGTTGACTATCAGCCCTCTGTCTTTCATGTGCTTACCAGTGGCATGCACCAGGCTCATGTACTCCCTCTCACAGCTTCCTTCTTGAAAGTCTGGTTGAAACAGCTTTGCAGGGATTTGGTAGCCCGACAGGTAAATAGCAAAAAAACTGATGTCATAATGCTTAACGTTAAACGGGTTTTTGCCGAAGGTCCCGCTGAAAGCGTCGTTGTCCACCAGGCCGATTACGACCATCTTTGGAAGTTGCCCAAGAAATAGGTTCTCTTGGTTACTGACATGACTCCCCGCAGGGAGACTGAACACTTTCATACTGACACGGTCCATGGGGTACTTGGCAGTGGTTGTAAGCAAAGCTTCAGCGTGCCCCAGCCGTACCCCCGGGGCGACTCTCACTTTCTTTACAAACAGCGACGCTGCCAAAATCTTCAACTTGTAGCATTACGTGTGCATCATCAGTCATCAAGCAGAATCTGTCTTTGCTCCAGGTGAGTTTAATTTTCACGTCCACGCCGTTTAACATTAGTTTTTCTTGAAAAAAGAGGTCCGCGTGGAGATGACCTAGGAGTTCTATTTTTCTGCTTTCAGCAGTCAGACCTGCTCTTTTAATAAACCCCCGGTTGTGCCCGTCCAGGTCCGCTGAGTCGTGTTCACCAGGAGTGTCTTTGTAAAACATCCCTGCAGAGAACTGGCTGGATAGCGTGTCTTTGCCGTAGTTTAACACCGCCTCGATGAAAGCCCTATAGGGGTAGCAGTTGTTACTCTGACTGATGAGTCTGTCTCCCAGGGTCACATCCAACTGACTAAAAATGGAAGCGATTGGGTAGTTCACCAGCGCCACTTCGGCCTGCCTGTCAATGTTGCTGCCATCTTCTTTTACATTTCTACACCTCAGGTATAGTAAAGTGTTGTTTAAATCCATATAATCCTCCCCATTCCCCGCAACGAAAAACTCCAACGATGAAGACTCCGTCACCGTTGTCAATGGAGGCACCTCCACATAAATGCTTCCTTCAATGCTTGTCTGTGTAGGGGCAATTTGGAACAGGTCTAGTTGGGATTTTGTACACTCTTCTGAGCAGCCGTGAATAAAGCCATGATCGTTTTAAAAAATGTCTCTAGAGAGGGCTCTCTTTCTACACCCTGGTCTCCGCACTTTTATCTTCTGCGTCATCCTTTCGCTATTAGCCCTTCTTTTAAAGGGCCAGCGTGGGCCTGTCAGCAGCGCTCGTGATGCTTTTCGTTTAACCGCTTTCCTTCTTTTCACATACATCAGCCCCAAGCCCCTTTGCGGAATAGCTTTATTCAATACGGCCTGAGAAACGTTCCCGACCATGTCTCGGGTAATATTACAGGCAGCTAATTTTATGTGTGGCTTAATAATCTCTAATCCCCTCCTCAAAAGGGGAACCGCCTTTCGAAAAAGACTTCGGAAAATGCCTCCGACCCCCGCCCCATACATAACAGGCGCTCCATGAAATCCTTGAAGGCCTTGCCCCGCCTGCCCCCTATAGTAGTTGCTATAAAGGGTGGGATCCCCATAATGTTTTTAAAAAACCATGTTTTAAAATAACCTGTTTTTCCTGGGACGGAAGTGCAGCTTCACAACCACTTTGCCAAAACAAAATGACACGTTTTTGTTCTGGTCTGTCTTTATCTCCACTGTGATGATGTCTATATGGTCCCTGTTTACGAGGACATAATGCGGTCTATCGTAAGTGATTGTGACTCGATCACCGTTCTCTCCATGAATAGGAACACATCGCAACAGAGGCACATAAAAGTCCCCCACGACCTGGTGGTCTATAATGTTTGTGTAAACGTACAGGGTGCTAAACCCCCCTGTAATATCCACAGTGAAGGTTGATTTTCTGGTGGCTAAGCTCGTGTCCAGCCCTAATATATGAGACAGTTCCGCTTCTGCTTCAATTTTGTGAAGCGACGGAGCATTAAGATAGACCTTCCTATCCACAGAATCATAGGTCAGAGATGTATCAGGTGGTGGATTTATATGACTCGTTATTACCTTGTTCATATTATCCAGTATGTCAGGTACTGAAGCGTAATAACCCCTCTGTAGAGTGAATAGCCATTCTGCCCTTCCATCGTCAATTTGAAACTTTCTATCGTCTATGAGTGTGTCCCAGGTGTGAGGGTACTGTATCTCCGCTAACCCCACTTCCCAGTCCCCCGGAAGATCCAGGGAGCGCGCCAGACAGATTGTGAAGTCAGCACTGCTGTTCTGATGAAATATTTTATTGCAGGCGTTGCTAGGAAGGGTGATGTAAAAATCGTTTTCCGCCATTTTCCCCCTTCTCTACTTAGCTTCACACAGCTCAGAGTCTGCGACCCAACTATTAAATTTGTCAGGCCACCCTAACCATTTCACCAAGTGTTGCTTTTTCTTACCCCTCCCCCTCATAGCTAGAACTTTTTCAACCCTGTAAACCCTATCCTCTCCCGCCCTCACTCTCTGTAATTCTTCAGGATAGAAAGTCCCCGCAGTGCTCTCACCCTCGTAATCTTTTAAGCTGTACACGGGTCTTCTCCCCTTGCTGCTGACTTGGTCGACTATGAAAATCTCACTGGTAAAGCTTTGTTCGTAACCTTTTTCAAATACCCCCTTGAGCTTTGAGATCCTCACATGATCTCCTTTTCTGAACACAGAAACCTCTTTTCTCCCTCTAACCCAATCTCCATACACTGTTTTCCAGACAGACACGGCGTTGGATTGGTTCACATCCGCAGGTCGAACCCCGGTTGTTCTGTGCACCATGTGGTTATAACTGCTTATAAGTCACGGTAGCACTTCCTTGTATCTAAAAGTGTTGTTAGCTGTGAAAAATCTCCACATTCTTGATTTTAATGTTCTATTAAAATGTTCCACAACCGCAGCTTTGACCTCATTCCCTGTAACAAAGTGATGGACGCCTTGTTTTTTTAATAGTTCTCTCACAGTACGGTTTAGAAATTCTTTACCAGAATCAGTCTGCAGTTTGCGTGGTATTCTCCCCTGTTTGAAAATGTGCTGAAAAGCGGCAGCCACTTGTCTGCCTGTTTTGTCTTTCAAGCTTCTGGCCCATGTGTATTTAGAAAGTATATCCACCACCGTTAAAATGTACTTGTGCCCCGCGTTGTACTTAGAAAATTGCTGCAAATCCACTAAATCAGCCTGCCATTGTGCATCCATTCCCGAAACAAAAGTTTTGTTTCTCCTAAATCGTACTCGAGGCTGTTTGTGCAATGTGTAAGCATCTTGCTCTGCAAGCCACTCCCGAACATGTTTTTGAGTCAGAGATTTACTATGCTTTTTGGCCTGTTGAAAGAGGGTGTTTACCCCTCCAAAGTTCCCGACCGCCTCAGGTGTATAATATATATTTTTTAAAATTTCCTCATGCTTTTCCATGGTTCCAGTTTAGCACAGAAAGACGCACAATCAGATAACGTAATTCGATTTTATTTTTTTCTTCACATTTATTTTCATTCCTCCGGAATTTTAGGGGAGCAGGAGCGGCCTAGTGGTTCACTGAGACTCCATTTTTCAAGACCCCCAACAACAACCTCTTCAATTTCCTAGACAAGACAAAAAAAATCATGTCTCACACATTTTTTTCCTCAGTGATTAAGGTGTCTAGTTATATTTCAGATCCCCCCCCCCCGTAAAATTTTACATACAGACATGCATGGACATTGGGGATTTGTCTTCTTTGGGACTTTCCAGATATCTTCACCGGTATCCCCATCAGCCGACCAGTCTAGTGGCGCAACATCTAGTTCCCGCATCTGATTTTTTTAAAAAGAAAATTGCAAATTATTACCACCCCACCCCATGTACCCGATTTCGAAACCATCCCATACCCTCCCCCCCAAAAAAACAACACTTTTTTTTTTTTTTTGCTTACCATGGATTGAGTCCAGTAGGGTGTTGAATCCACTTCACTTTCCTGGCTGTCAGGCAGAGAACTACCCCTGTATAAAACCCCCTCTGGAGGTCCAATACAGGGCTCTGGTTCTTCACTCTCAAGGGGGACCTTTCCAATTAAATCATCCATGTGTGTACCCCATTCAAGTGAATTACTACGCAGATCCACGGCGTTATAAAAATTGATAGTTGTACCCAAGCACTGCCCGTCTACAGTCTCCATTTATATATATATTTTACACTCCGGCCGGGGTCTTAAATACAGGGGCATGCCCTGGCATGCCCGGACATGTTCCTGAAAGCCAATTCCTATTGGTTCATTCCTTCCCCTCCCCCTCCTCTCCTCAAAAAGCAAACATTTTGTGGGTTTTCTTTTATTTATTTTTTAAAAATCATACAATGTTTTCTTACATCTCCTTCACTTCTTACAAACACTTAGACAACAGTGGCCTCTTGCAAGAAACTTTTGATACTTTTTTTTTTTGAAACCACGGGCTCTACATACTCAAGGTAAGTGTAATCCTCCTCCCTCATTACAGAGTCAAGCCAATTCAGAGTGTCAGGAAAAGCCTTCATGCTAGTGAACAGGCTTAAAATATAATCAACGGTTGTGGCGGTCAGATGCAAAAACCGTAAACTGTAAGCTATATTAATCACAGTGTTCAGAATTGCCAGCAGGTAGATTCTTTGACACACAACTTGGAATATACCTAATCTATCAAAATTATCCCAGTCACTGCAACTGTGAACTTCCTTATCCATGCAATTAATTTTACATCCAAAACAGCAGTCAACTGAATACCCCTTATAACAATGCTTAAGAATCACATACATTGTAGCTCTGATTAGTGATTTCATAGCGCCTGAGCGGCAGCTTGGGCTAAAATTCTCCACAGGGGTCTTCTGAAGGCCTAAAATATCACGGAAACTTGTACGGCCTACTTGTTTTCCTGGAACCTTCTGGGTCTTTAGAGAACCAGGACATTCTTTCTCCTCTGGGGATTCCTTTAAAAATATAAAAACAAACTTAATTTCTAATATTTCTGTCTTTCTAACCCATTAATACAACAATGAGCATCAAGCATGCCTGCAAAAAAAAAATGTTACCTGCGCAATCTTGATTGCAGCTGCTTCCGGAATGTCGGATACTGTGTGGAAAAGCACATCCCCACAGTCACAGCCTTTTGGGGGAAAACGCACAGTCTCTTCATTCCACGCTAGCTTGTAAAGAAGCTCCATAGGTATCGGCATACGAAATTCTTCACTAACATCGATTTCACAGCAACGACTTCTCTTCCTCGGTGGAGATCCCGTTAAACGCTCAGAGACTGAGGCCGAATGGGGGAGGTTCTCAAACACTGATCTGAGCACCCTGGTGTTAGGCGATTCGATGGGGCTCTGAGAATTAGTGGGTCTGACCGGGGTCTCCGGGTCTTCTTCTTTGGTGCTCTCCATCTTAAACAGATGCCAAGCATGGTTTTCACAACCAGGGGGCTTTTCGGGGCTCTCCATCTGCCAAGCATGGTATTTACAAGCACGGGGCTTCTGGGGAGTTCTGAAGCATGGGGCTTCAGTAAGATCAGTCCTGGGGAATAAAAGGAGTCTTCTAAAATGTTTTTCAACATCATCACAACCTTTATTGGCATAAATACAATATAAATACAATATACCTTTATGCCAATAAAGGTTGTGAAATGTTTTTCAATAAGGGGTCCTTTGCAGCAGCAGAGCCAATTCTAAGCTAATGTTTGAAAAGGCACAGCCAGGCTAAAGACTCCACTTTATGTTGCCCGGCTTCCAGGCATACGACAGTGTACGGTATGCATTGTGGTACTGCAAAGATTTTATAGAGGAAGAGAGACTGAGGGCCCAATCCTATCCAATTTTGCAGTGCAGATGCAGCCATGCCAATGGGACATGCACTACATCCTGTGGTGGAGAGGCAATCACAGAGGCCTTGTTAAGGAATGAGAACATTTGTTGCCTTACCTTGGGGCTGCATTGTTGGCTACACCAGTGCTGGAAAATTCGATAGGATTGGGCCCCTAATCCTCTCAACCATAATGCAAAAGGCAGAAATTCAAATGGGGATGCCATATAAAAGCTGTGCCAATACCTTGGTGTTGAATATCTGGAGCGCTGCGGGAATGAAAGAATTTCCCCAAGCACAAAAGAATCGACTAATAGCTTGGGCTGTAATATTACTTTTTTGGCTTGCTAATTGCCGGTGTGTCGTCCATGAATGCCTGTAATGAAACAAGACTCCTAGATATTTAAATGTTTTTACTTGTTGGATAGCATGTCCATGTTGTCAGTTTCCAAGAGTGGCAAAAAACTATTTTTGATTTGTCAAAATTGAGTATCAGCTTGTTTTGTTTAAAATATTTTAAACACGTCAATATTAGTCATTTTAAACCAATTTTTGTACGTGCTAATAAAAGCATATCATCCACGTATAGTAATAGAGGCAGAGCTAATTGACCAATTTTGGGTGGATGGACGTATATTGTACGTAAGAAGAGAGCTAGATCATTTAAAAACAAATTTAAAAGGGTGGGGGCCAACACACAACCTTGTTTAACACCTTTATTTGTCATCACTGCATCTGTCAAGGCCCCATTGGAAGATAACCTAATTTGACAGGAGGTGTCAGTATAAAGGTTCCTAATTAAGTAATATTGTATCCATATCCAAGGCTACCAATTTGGACCACAGAAGATCCCTGCTGATTGAATCAAATGCCCCCCTTAGATCCAAAAAGGCAGAGTATAGTACAGACTTACAATTAGCTGTATATTTCGCTATCAAGTGTGAGAGAACAGTTGTCCAACATAGACTGCCCAGACCTAAAACCTGATTGTTCAGGCCCCAGTATATCATTCTCATGCAGCCAGGAAAGCAATTTTTGATGCAGATGCATGGCATACAGTTTCCCTGTAATTGATAGTAAACTGATCGGCCGGTAACTATTTGGCATATTTTTATCACCATTTTTGAAAATAGGGACTATTATTGATTTCTTCCAGGCATCAGGTATTTTACCAGAGCTGTCAACTGTGGTAAAAAGATTGGCAAAAGCTGGAGCCCACCAATCTGGGTCAGCTCTTATAAATTCAGGTGCAATAGAGTCATGGCCCGCTGCTTTCTTGGGCTTGAGTCTGGCTATTAATTCGAGAATTTCAGTAGAAGAAACCGAGGGCCAATCCAGTACATTAGTTAGAGTATTCTGAATTATATTCTGAATTCTGAATTCAAAATATAATGACCTATAATGATTGACCTATATTGAAGGTGAAATGGGAGATTCGCTTGGGGCAAATTGATGGAAAAAGCCTCCTACTACTTCCCAAAATTTTTTATTGTTATGACTGACAATAGCTCTATGCATGGCATCCCACCTAGTAAGATTTAATTTTTGCTGGACTTGGACAACCATTATGCATAGCTGACACTGCAACATACTTGGCTAATAAATCTCCTGTTTCCCTGAATGCTCCACTCTTTCAATCTCTCTCTGCTGTTCTAAAGGCTAAAATTGCCCTCCCCATGTTGATTTGCATATGACAAGGCCTGCAGTTTTCAAACTCGCAGGGGGTTTGAATCCTGCAGTAAGTCTTTGCGGGGGCGGGGGGAGGCAGCAGTGCGATCCCCAGGATTGTGCCACTCAGGGGGGCTGCAGGGACTGGGGTGCACTTGCCCAAGGCCCCTGCAGCCCCTGGGGGTGCGGGGAGCCCTGCGCGACCTTTGGCAGGGCTCCCCGAGTCAGAGAAAGTCAGAGTGGGGTGATTGCGCTCTGCCTCTGCAAAACTGAAAGCGGGGTGCGATCACCCCACTCTCACTTTCCCTGACTCGAGGAGCCCTGCAGGCGCTCGTGCCCGGCTCCCCGCAGCCAGGGACGGCTGCTGCAGGGACTGGAGGGTGCACCCCAGTCCCTGCAGCCCGGTCAAAAGGGAACGTGGAGTGATCGTGCACCGCTTCTGGTTTAGCGGAGTGGGGTGCAATCGCTCCACTGTCACCTTCCCTGACCCAAATGGTCTGACTCAGCATAAGGCAGCATTGTCTTCAGATGATTGGATATGATAATCTACATCAGAGGTCTGCAGACTTGTAGAAGATGTGAATACCACAGGAATTCCCAGAAGGGATGGCAGGCACCACAGCAAAATTACCACCAGGGTGGAGGGGGAGAGGCAGGCACAAACAGCCACTGATGGAACAGGGTCCGGCACAAAATGAGATCTCACGCACCTTCCACTTGCTCTTCCATGCACAAGCATCTTCCATCCACCCACTCATCCATCTACACACATTCACTCATCC
This sequence comes from Tiliqua scincoides, assembly GCF_035046505.1. Classification (NCBI taxonomy): domain Eukaryota; kingdom Metazoa; phylum Chordata; class Lepidosauria; order Squamata; family Scincidae; genus Tiliqua; species Tiliqua scincoides. The sequence continues at coordinate 72,949,538 of NC_089825.1, forward strand.
TCCATCCAGCCATCCATCTTACACCCACCCATCCAGGTGTGCACAACAGCTATTCTTCCATCCATCCTCTGCAGCTGACACCACTGCACCGCCATTTCATTGCCTCTACCTGTCTGCTCAGCAAACTGCCTTGTAAAGCTCTGCTTGGCTTAGAGCATGCTTGTGCTTCAAGAGGGATGGAGTGAGGATATTTGGGTGACAGAAGAGAGAGGTGCTCCGCCTTCCACTCTTCTCTCATCTCCACACTTCCTTTTTCATATTACAAGCCCATGAAGAAGGCAGAGTGGAGACTAGGCTGCAGTGGCGGCGGCAGGCAGAACACCATCAGACACTCAGCAGGCACATATGTGCTGATGACACCTCATTGGGGACTTCTGGGCTACATGCTCAACCTAATTTTCAGTTTCTCTTAATACACTAACCTAATTTTTAAAAAATTGTTTGATAACTAGGTGGTTTGCTCATTATACCTTATGCTTCTTTGATGTCATTCCAAATGTGTGATCAAGGTAATTTAAATAATCTGATCCTTCTGCTATAGGAATAAATGAAGCTGCCTTATACTGATTCAGACCATTGTTCTTTCTCACTCAATATTGTCCAACTGTATTGGCAGCAGCCCTCCAGGATTTCAGGTAGATGACTTGGAGATGCCAGGGACTGAACCTGGGACCTTCTGCATGCAAAGCATGTGCTCAGATGAATTAGCAAACCTGACCTTGAACTTTTTATGGAGATCATGGATTATTTCCTGATCTGCTTTGTCCTGATCTGCTCCCTCCTTGGGTTGGAATTAGGGGGAGACAGAACACAGGCTAAACCCCTCAGATCCCAGGTTTGAGACTCACTCAGGGCTTGCATCAGAGCTCACTCAGGGTTGAGACTCACTCAGCGCTCCAAGGCTTGAGTTAGAGCCCAATCCTATCCAATTTTCCAGCACTGGTGCAGCCACAATGCAGCCTCAAGGTAAAGGAACAAATGTTCCCATACCTTAAGAAGGCCTCAGTGACTGCTACCCCACCACAAGATGCAGTGCATGCCCATTGACACAGCTGCACCAGCACTGGAAAATTGGGTAGGATTGGGCTCTGAGTCCTTTAACATGCAGTCAAGATAGAACATAGCTGCATATGGTAACACTTAAGAATGCAGCCCCTCCACCATCAGAATTGAGGCAGGGGCTCTCCTTGTATAGTCCCACCCCTGCACAAGAAAAGGTGAGGAAGACAGGTGCCTGATTGGTGCCTGGGACCAGCCAGGAGCAGGACTATTTAACAGCACTTTATGAATTCCAGTTCCAGCATTCTGATCGTGGGTGGCAAAACTAAGCAAGAAGTAGAGCAGGGGGGTGGAGAGGCTCAGTTGGGCACAACACTGGGAAGCAGGCTGTAGGACCCAGTTTCAGGACCCAGTTTCCCCACCCATGTGTTTGGCAGTATAGGGGTTGGGTTTTCTTGGATATAGTTTGGGGGCCTAGTTTATGCTCATTTGTCACAGATTTCATCACAGTATCTCACTCCCTGCCCCCGTTTATATTTATACAGAGTGTGTGTAAAGAGTGAGGGATAGTGAGTGACTCAATTTGGGGGGGGGGGGTTGATTGGCCTGTGTTTGATTGGTTGAGCTGAAGGAGAGCTTGGTTGGGGCCTTCAGTCATAAATATAAACACACACACACACACACACACACAGAAATATTGTATTAAGTTTTGTATTGTATTAAGTGAAGGTGTGTTTGGATATCAGGCCTTTATCCCCTGCTATGGGTGAGTAGTTAAGTAACTGGGATTGGAGGTGTACCCGCTACTGCCTTAAAATATATATTTTTTAAAACTAAAATTAAATAGGAAATGTTTTAAAGGGGGGGTAGAGGTGCTTTGGTGGGTTCAGTTTTGATACTGGTGGCTTTGCCATTTGTGGGGGTACCTAGGCAATTGCTCCCAGCTCCATGCAGTACTACAATACAAATGAGCAGAAGATACTGACAATGGCCTTAGACCAATTAGGACTGATATCAGGGGGTATAGGAACAATGCAGCCAAATAATTGAAGGTTGCATGTGTGTGTTGAAATGTTCAGGGAACTCAACATTTAAACTCCAAAGTAAATAGTGAAAAACAATATAAATACGTCCATACTGAAACATGCTTTGTTTCCCCTGAATTTCTGTCTGATAGTTCATGTGAACAGAACCCCCACATTTGCTTCGCCTTTGCTTTCAGGAGTCACCTCAACTGCACATGCAGACTTTTTGGTGGGTGTTTGTGTTGTAAATAAAATGATAAAGATGTGTCTCAGAAGTACTGTATTTCATACTTATCCTCAGACAATGAGAAACAAGAAATCAGAGAGAGTGAACATTTCTCCAGCAGTTTACCAGATGTAGCTGTCAGCAAAGGTGATTTATTAACCATAAAAATGTAGGTTTTGACAGGATATCTTGAAGAACTAGGTACGCCACCATTCTCCCCCCCCCCATCATATCTGCCTGCAAGATTTCTCTCCTAACCTGCCACCATTTTAAAATTCATCCCATTGTCAACATCCACTTCCAACTCCCAGGAGATTCCCAGGATACTGAATGAATTTCTGTCACCCTGCTCATCTGAAATCCATCCACTCCCAGTGACCAAATGGATCATGCTATCAAGCTCAATGAAGCAGATAATTTATCAAGAGGTTGAATGCATCAACTTTCCATTTTTCCATCCAGCCTTTTAAAGGTGCTGATTAAAAGATTGTATTTCAGCTTGCATATGTCTGTCTGTGCCTATCTATATCAATATACACATGTGCAGAGTGAGATAGGGAAAAAGACTGATTTCCTTTTCAAAAGCGAGACTTTTTGAGATGCCATTATCCATTTTTGAAGCTGTTTAGACCAGTGGTTCTCACACTTTGCGCACTGGGACCCACTTTTTAGAAACAGAATCTGTCAGGACCCACTTGAAGTGATGTCATGAAAGGAAGTGACATCATCAAGCAAGAAAATTTTTAGCAATCCTAGGCTGCAATCCTACCCACACATACCCAGGAGTAAGCCCCATTGACCATCATTGTTAAAAACATATGCAGAGTAGCCTATTAAAAGTATAGATCTGTAATATTTCCCCAAATGCAGTCACATACCATGGGAGCATCAAGTCTAATAAATTAAAAATAAAATACTGAAATGAATGGGGACCCACCTGAAATTGGTTCGCGACCCACCAAGTGGGTCCCAACCCACAGTTTGAGAACCACTGGTTTAGACATTTAATGAGACATGGCTTTCTTTACCAAGGAAAAACATGCAGAAGTCAAGTTTGCTCATTGTGTCCAAATCACAGGGGGGAAAAAGAATACTCATCACTGTACAGATGCAAGAAATTATGCTGACTGCCACCCAATGTCATCTTTCAGATGTGTCAAGACACAGAGGGAAGAATAATGATGTTTACCTTTTCTGTAGAAAATCCCATGTGGCAGGGAACCTTTTATTTGTTTGGGGACCCAGACCACCTCCCACTGGCAAATGTTTAAAGGAAGGAGAAACAGACTAAAACTACCAAGAGCCTTTTGTCTCAGTTTCAGCAACAGACATCAGATACAGCTCTTAGATTTTAGATGGTCCTATGTGGTATATATACCCCTGGGGGCTGGGGGATAAGAATAGGCCCTCAGTTTGGCTGTACTTGTCTTAAGAGGCGACTGAACAGCCACCGGGTAGATGGGACTTGTTAGCCTGGGAAGGTAGCTCATCTGAGAGAAGGAAAACTCTGATCCCAAACCTCCACTGCCTTGTGGCTACATCCAGTTATGGAAAAGGCTTCAGGAGTCAACCTCGAGGCAAAATCTGGAGCCGGAGTCCCTGAGGCAGTTCATGGCTGAACACAGTAACGTTCTGGCAACTCCTGCAACGCCGCTGGAACCAACCGTATTGGCTCCTGCCTTTCCATTGGACCATTTCAGCGACATGGAGAGGGGGGATTTGCTGCATGGGAAACAGTCTATCCTCCATATCTACTTTACCCAGGCTTCATGCACTGGAGAGGACACTGTTCCAGAACCACTATTCAGAGCACGATACCATAGTCTTCTGAGACTAAAGGATGCCAACATGGTATGTGGCATATTTAGTATGAGCAGTTTTCCATGACGTCATGCGTTTTTGCAACCTGCTTACAAGAGAGATCACTGTGGATCCAGGCCTTGAGGATGGTTGTCATGTTCCAGCAAGGTGCAGGGTCCACGGTATACCTAGTGCAGCTGGCTAACAGCAAGGGGCAGGCAAGAGTTGGCAGAAACCACATACTGATGTTGAAGGGAGACTGCAAGTTGCTCAAGAAGTTGCTCAGCATCAGGCAGTAAAGAGAGCGACTGTCTATAGTTTACATGTTACCAAATGAAGAATTTTTAAAGGAAATCTATTCAGGAAGAATTAGGAGGTGGCAGGAAGTGCTTATTCCAAATCACACACCAAACGCTTTGCTGCATTTCTCCTCCAAACACATAATTCTTATGGTTAAACACTCTTGTTGTACCCTGTAAAAGAGAACTTTTGGGGGTTTGAAAGAGAAGGCAGACAGGGTGAAGGTTCAGCACACCTCCTCCCTGTCACTTCCCAATTTCAAATTCCACTTTGAATTTAGTTTAGTCAGTCAGGTATTAACTGCACATTCAACATGATCTGCAGGACTATGAATTGCTCCATGCACATGAAAAGTGCATTCATGGAGAGCTATACTGCTGTGATGGAGGCTTACTTGTCCAGGCATGAACTTTCAGGAGCTGGGACAGGGAAGAAGCTCTAGGATGTTCCATCATTGAGGGGCAACATGGCTACCCTTTTGTCAGCCCATATGCCAGCACTTCTTCTGTGTACATTTCTAAAAAGCTGTTGTTGCTTGATGTTACAAAGGAACACAGTACGTGTTTGATGTGCATTTGTAATTATCTGTTCTGGTATTCGAATGTAAACGTAGTTTAGGATTTATTTTGAAATACCATATTTTTCGCTCCATAAGATGCACTTCCCCCCCCAAAAAAAAGTGGGGGGAAAAGTGTGTGCGTCTTATGGAGTGAATACTGCAAAAAAAACAACAACAAAAAACAACTCTTCCCCAGCCCTGGCCCCACCCCCTGCCCGCTCACTCTGCTCTGCTTCCCAGTCAGAGGCTACTCAGAAGTAAGTCTCAGAGTCACTGGGGCTCACTCCCAGGAAATCGTGGGTGGGGTGGCAGTCTCCCTGCCCAATCCTGTGCATGCCTACTCTGAAGTAAGTCCCATTAGAGTCAGGGGGGCTTACTCCCAGGAAAACCTCTCTCCCCCCCCCAAGCCTGGAGCATCACAGCCTCTCTTTCCCCCCCACCCCAAGCCTGGAGCATCACAACTTCTCTGCAACACAAACACTTTCCCCCCTCTCTCACACACACAGACTGACCCCTTCTCTTACACACACAGATGCTCTGCCCCCCCCACACTCACTCACACAGCAGAGGAGGGGCACTTTCACTCACCTCATCCAGCATCTGAATGTAAGCCCCCCCCCCATCACAAAGAAAAAACTGTCTCCTTGGTCAGAATGCCAGTGTTTGCTTATTGCACAAGCCCCAGGTAAGGCTTGGTTCTCACCATAAATCCAGAGGTTTGTTGTGTCTTGAGAATTCAAGTTGTGGTTGGACTTTCCACTTGTTCATTTGTATTGGAATCACGGAAGAACTGGCGAGGAGGTAGATGTGGTGTCAGCAGTGGCCCCTTTAAGGGTAAGGCCTGGGCATTCAGCAGAGTGTGCTGCACAGCTGCAGCCACTGGAAGGCAATAGGGCCCTCAGGGATATAAGGAGTACCTGAGGCAGAAAGGGTTTGTGGGTTTTGAAGGAGTGCAGGTTGGAGAGGAGACTGACTGGGTTTATTGAATTTGGAATCTGACTGTAGATTGTGACTGGACTTGGATACCCTGATGGATTTGACTGAGCTTGGACTGTAATTTGGTTTATTGGTTCTGGACTCTGATTGATGGGACTGATTTACTTGGCATCTGTGGACTGGAACTGGACTCACTTTTGCTTGCTGCACTGGTGAGTTACACAAGGGGGACTGATCAGCCTTAAGTGGGCACAAGGCCCAGTGGATTGGGATTTGGCAGAACATCATTGTAGCAGAAAGATAATGTGATCCCCTATTTGTGTGCACCTGCTTTTGTGAGCTTCATAAATTCTGACTCCAGCGATGATGAGTTCTTGGGGGTTCCAGAAAACTAGAGTACTCAAACCTTTAAGTCTCTCCATTTGTTAATGACAGTGATAATGGTTCTTAATGCCACTGTTGACTGCTGTTCACTTTACATGATTCAAATGTTATTCTGTTATAGTTTATTAAATATTTTATTACACTATTTAGTTCAGAATATTTTTTTCCTGTTTTCCTCCTCTAAAAACTAGGTGTGTCTTATGGTCATGTGCGTCTTATGGAGCGAAAAATACGGTATTTATTAACAGGTAACATAACAATAAACTATTTTAAAAATAAATACTTTTTTGCTTAAAAAAACCATCACTTATTTGAGCTATGGACTAATCCAGCCCGTCACTGCTGAAATGGGTGCAGAGAGCATCTGATAATTTGGCAGAAATCATGTGGATTCAGCAGTGCTACTGAGCCTGCCTGTCAACTTGCCATATCCCTTCCCTGATTCCATTCAAATAGGTTACCCTGAGCAACCTGCAATCAATGGGCCTACAGAGAACCCTACCTGGTCAAAAAAACAGAAGGAGGAAAAAGGACTTTCCTGTTAAAGCTGGACTGGCGAACCATGTACTGAGCCTATGGCTGGCATGTCTTTTTTTTTTTTTTTAGACTAATTCATCAAATGGAAGCCAGGTAATAGCGGTAATTTTCTATTCACTGAAACATAGGTGAGTGGGGAGAACATAATATATCAGGGTGTTAAGAATTCACCCAGTGAGATATTTTAAGGCATTTTATGTTTGCAAATATTTAGATTAGAGCTTGCCGATGCAGTTTTCCCTTCAAAATATATATATTTTTTAGGGCGCAATCCTATCCTGTGCTGGAATCAGTGGCACCACTAGGATTCATGTCACCGGTTGTGGGAGGCCTGCGTGTCACCCCATGCAGTGGGTGGGGCAATGCCCCAGGTGGTGGGTGTGGTGATGTACCATCGCTCCGCCCCCACTGGTTTTTTGGCTGTACCTTTTGTTAGAACACAGATATTTCAATGTGGTTTGTTTCATTGCATTCTGCATGAAATTACACATTGATTGATATATAACATGATGGTATTATTCCTCCAAACTCTGATTTTAGTGATTTTGAAAACTTGTAGTCTCACACACACACCCTATGTCAACTTACTAACACCTTATTGCAGCAGTTCTCAAACTTTTAGCACTGGGACCCACTTTTTAGAATGACAAGCTGTCCAGGACCCATTGGAAGTGATGTCATGGCCAGAAGTGACATCATCAAGCAAATTAAAATAAATAATTATAAATAATTAAATTAAAAGAAAAGAAATAAATAAGGGGGAGCCAGTCCTGTTCCACCAAGTGAATCTACTCTGAAGTAAGTCTTATTGTGGTCAATGGGGCTTACTCTCAGGAAAGTGTGGGTAGAATTGCAGCCTGTGAGCTACTCAGAAGTAAGTCCCATAGTGTTCAATGGGGCTTACTCTCAGGAACGTGTGGGTAGGATTGCAGCCTGTGAGCTCAAGCCTATGCATGTCTACTCAGATGTAAGTCCCATAGTGGTCAGGGGCTTACTCTGTAGTCTACCTGCAATAACAACCCCCCAAAAAGAATCAGTGAGATTTCCAGCCCTCCCCAGTGCCCAGTTTAAAGTACTTCTACTTCAAGCATATCAGAATAAAGTATCATATAAGATATCATAACTGCCAGATCCCAGCCCTGCCTCCAGCTTCCTGCCCACCCGCCCCTCCCTGGCTGCCCTCCCCAGACCCCCATGCTGGTGGCCCCATGCTGGTGACCTGCAAATTTACCATGCACTGGCACTGTGGAGGCCGAACTCAGCCTCTGGAGGCTTGTGCATCTCCACTTTCTGGCCTGCTTCCTCCTGTGGTGACACAGAAGTGCTTTATGGCACTTTCGCAACACCCGGAGTAGGTTGCCATTTGGATTGCACCCTAGGTCATCCTGGGTGACCTGTGATCAACTGGCAGGCACTGCCAATCAATATATGGGGAACCAAGGGAGCCACATTTTTGGAAGGGGTTCCCTCTTGATGACCCTGCTTTCTTGATTAAAGAACTGAATAACAAGAGGAAAAAAAATATTTCTGTGAAAAGTTGGAGAAGTAAATTACTTGATATGCCTGAACTAGGAAATGTTCTGCCAAGGGCAAAGACCTCAGGGGAAATTCTCTCCTTTGGAGAGACAAGTATTGCACTGCTGGTATACATTCAGACACAGGAAGACTGCCAAAGAATGATTGACTCTTAATTTTTCTCACCAACCTCTTGCATAGCTTGTGTAAAGGCCCAAACCTGTCCCCCACTGGCACACAAGATTTATGGCCACTGATAGATTGTCCACTGTAACCTGCACACTGGCAGGGGACCAGGCTGGCTGGGAGAGGTAAGAAAAGACCAACTTACTTTCCTGGCTCCTGCACAGTCCTCTATGAGACTCCTTAAAGCTACAACAGCTTTTTCCTGGTGTAGCTCTCAGGAGTCTTCTGGTGGCAAGTCAGGCCCAGGATGGGTATATAGGATTCTGCTGTCAGTGAGAGCCACCACTTCTCACCCCAAATCCTTCCCCAAACTTACCACTCTGCCAGCAGAACTTTGTTGGCGGCCAGCCTGCAGGGCATTGTTGGCGGCGCATGGCCTTCCAAGCTGTGCACCAGCAGCAACAATCTGCAGACCAGCAGAGAGGCTGCTTTGACAGCAGACTGCCTTGCAGTCCACTAGCATACTGTGCAGCTAGGACTGGGCCATTAAGCTGCAGAGTGCAATCTTGTGCATGCTGAATCAACTAAAATCAAATAATGAACCATTCAAGCTTCCCAGAACATCAGATCTATATGTTTGTACATTCTGAAAAATCCAAGCCTGTGCATATTTTTGCCTAAATATGCAACATCTCTGTCTTTCCCTTGCTGTGTATCACCTTATCATGAAACAGCCATGTGCCCCAAGACCCATTTTCCCAGTTTTGTGTCCCACTCTGTTGTCTGCAGCTATCAATCATGTTACCCCCAACAGATGCCATTCTCTCTCACTAAATGAACACACACAGGAAAAGCTCCCATTGGGACCTGAGGTTTCATTTACTCCCAGTCTGCAGAGTAAGAGAAATGGGACTGAAATCTATTAATAAAGGCAATTAATGTCTCAATTATAGACTTCACACAATTTAGGAACCAGGCATCTTAAGAAGTCACTTTTTTCCTTCTGTCCCTCTGTGAGCTGATTTTATTCCATATCTACAGTTTCCGTGGTTGAACTGCTTCAATTTGAGATGATTATGGCTTTGTCAGTTACTGTCAATAAGAACTTTAGTTGCTGTCAAATGATTCCAAACCATTTTGTAAGGATTAACATGAATAATTCTTTCCATATAGCCCAAATTGGCATAGCCAACCATTATCTCAATGATATAAATGTAGCAGGAAATTTCGAAAATGAGACTAGGTAAGCAGAATGCTCTTAACAAAATGCAGTTTATTCCCGAAGTCTTTTTTCCCCTCTGCAGATGGCCACTGCTGTCCACTCCTTTTTTGAATCCTTCCTGCCCGGCTTAGTATAAGTCTGGAATGGACTGCTAGTCTGTGATCAAATGCCTTTGGAAGTCCTATTATTTCCCAGTTTGAACAAAAGTGCTGAGATCACTTAACTACTGACTTTTTCTTGTGTCCCATTCTATTGCTCCCAGTGTTCTATGTCAGCATCTGCCCTCCACACTTCCACTTTGCCTCTTCCTTTTCGAGTACAGGAAGTGGAAGGGAATGAGGAGCAGTGGCAGAAGTAGCAGACCCCATCTGCTGCCTCCGGATACTTCGTCCTACAAAGTTCTGAGATCTGCTGCCTTCCCGCAGGCTGGGCAACCTGTCACTATGAGAAGCTGCAGCTATTTATTCTTGCAACTAGTTAGCCTGCCTGTTATCCCATCTCTTGCCCCTTTGGTTCACAGGACGTGCTACTGCTCCAACTAGGAGTGCTCTTTTGTCTGAAACGCAAAAAAAGAAAAGAAAAAAGAAAAAGGACTACTCAAAATGATATAAAATCTTATACAGCAAGATTTCAAGAACTATGGACCAGTCCAGCTACTTGTGATTTTCATAAATGAATCAATGGGATATAAATTGAGAAAATTGCTGTTACACACCTGATTAAGCAGACTTTCAGATCTGTGGCATAAATAGAACATAAGTTTGCCCTAGGACAATTTGAGCAGTGACTGGATCCTTTTTTATTTATTATTGTTCCAATTTGATGCTGGTATCTTCCATGTGAACCTTGATGCTGGTGTCTTCCATTTCAGATTCAACAATGCAATATTTTTCTTGATCACTCCAGTTCCTGGAGGAGGGACTGGTTTTGCAGTTGTGACTGGCTCTGAGGGCAAGGAGAAGGGGCTGCTTTACACCAGTGGCCAGGCACCTGCAGAAACTTTTGCCCCCACCCCTCAGGAACACCAGTGCTCTTGACCTATTTTCATTTGTTCTTGCTTCTGGGTTGAGCTAACACACCTCCTGGCTAAAATTGCAGAAACTGAGGTGTATGACATACTCCAAGATGTAGTGCTGCTTTCCTGACCTGTGGATACAGTGGTACTTATGCATTCCAGGATGCACTCCAGATCTTATAGAGTATCAGCTGCGACAATTGCAAAAGCGTGAGAATCAGAACAAGATGTACAGCCTGGTGCCATTCATTTAATAGAACTCCTGGGATGCTGGAGAATCAGCCAACAAAAGGCAGTCATGCTTGCTGTGTCTGGATCAGGCAGTGGGATTCACAGAGGGACACATTAGACTGGAGAGCAAGCAAGGATATCCAGCCAAATACAGAAGTGCAGACAGGAGCAAGGTGAATGATTTCATTGGGTAGATCAGACTTTACAGCAAAAGAAAAAAAAAGATCTCAACAGAGAAGTTGACTATTGGGGATATTTGGAGGTCTGAGAAAGAAGTTACTTAACTGTCCCTTCTCTTGTCACCTCTTCGTCTTTGTGTTATCCATGGAACACATCACACATTACATTATAGGATGCTTTAAAACGTATGCCTTAAGATGTGAATGCAACAAAAATGTTTACAAAGTATCGGTACTATACATTTATACTGATCAGGAAGTGGGGAGTGGCTGCACCATCTGATGAGAGTGCAATTGGTGGTGAACCCAAATTTGCCTTTACATAATATGTCTTTGTGTGTGCCACCCTACTGCGGAACAGATTACTGTTCCTTTGCCTTGTAAAGAGCATACTATTCTTTCTTTTTCTTCCCATGCCAGTTCGTAGCAGCAGCAAATAAAATCCTAAGCAATACAATCCTAAGCATTACTCAGAAGTAAGTCTCATGCTTAATAGGGCTTACTGCTAGGTAAGTACGCATAAGACTCTAGCCTTAGCCTCTTTGCATTTTATACATCAATAGAGATTTATCCTTATCAAAGTGCTAAAGCCAAATTAATTAATGACAGTCTTGACAGTGCTTAGTGATTTTAGAGCACTCATGGAACTGACCTTATTGCAACAACCTTTCTTTACAGATGCAGTCTGGAATATATTGATCATTTATTTCCATGCCAAGAAATTGCCAAAATTGAACAAAATGTCAGCTGAGGGGGCTGCATGTTGTGGATTTAGAAGTCAATGTTGATGTCAACTGAAGTTGTCTTATATTATTAAATGGTAGGTGAATTGATGTCTTTGATTCTTATTATTCTCTCCAGCTGCCCATGTTTCTGTTGGAGGATATAGTCATTACTGAGAATATTTGCCATGGGAGTTTTTAGACACAGACAACATAGCAATCAAGTTGAAAATCATGTGAAAGATTCTATACAAGACTTTAAAAAGTCTTCAAGGAAGGTTCAATGAATCCCATTAGAGAGAAAGGAATACCCAATATTTAATTGTTTCTAAGTCCCTGTGGTATTCAAAAAGAATTTCAAACAGTCAAGATTTTCTAACCACTAAACAACAAGTAGGGATGAGTGAAATTTTTTCTCCTTTTTTTCTTTATTATTCTATGTGTTTGCTGTCCACCTTGCATTTCAGTTGAATTCTGATTTAACTAGGTAAGTTTCTAAAATTGTTTAGAGGCAAACTGAGATTTAATTAAACAGGTGGTAATGTATCAAACCCACATGCGCACACACATATTTGAGAGAGAGGAATGCATAGATTTGGAGGGTTAGCTAAATGCAGATGCTGTGAAAGTACAATAATTTTTAAAAAGTATTTTTGGATCAAGATGTCAAACTTACAGTAGTAAAATTTCCACAGTTAGAATAAGGTAGTTGTATTGATTACTCTGTTTTCTTTTCTGATAATCAGACTGCTTTGTCTTTACAGAAGTGGAAGAGTAATTTAGGCATCTTACAGCCTAACCTCTGCCAGGGTTTATGGTGGTGGATCTCGTGATCTGCCACTGTAAGCCACAGACCAACGGTGTGAACATCATACCACTGTCATGTGTGCTGTGCCTGCCAGAACAAATGGCCAGAGGTACCACATGCACAAGAACAGGTCACAGACACCACTCTGGAGCAAGATGGTTGGTGGCAGGGATGATCCAGGGAGGACTGAGGTAAGGAGCAATCCAGGCAATGGCTGGGAGGTGAGGAACTAACTCAGCAGCAGCAGCCACACATGCTGAGATCCTACCCTGTTTTCCCCACCCTAAACTGCCCCGAGACTCCTCAGACTTATTCCAGCTAACTAGCTGGTGTAGGTTCAAAGACATCCATTGGAGGCCAGGCAGCCGGTGGAGAGATAAGTAACAAATATTTTTATTTACCTCTCCGGGGCTGTCTGGTCACCTCCACCCATAGCAAGCGGTGCGCACTCCATCATAGCTTTGTGCTATGGGCTGGAGGTGGATAGGAGTGGGCCTTTAATATCATAACATAACTGGTACCAAATTTGAAAAATTGCTTTCTTACAGCAGCAATTTTAATGGAAAACTTTATTCAGACAATAAGATAACCAATGGGATGCAATGTCACAAACTGAGAACGATGTCAGTTGCTGAATGATGCATATGGAAATATGGGAAGATATATGGTGATTTAATTCATGCATTTTGGAAGTGTGAAGTAATTAAGAAATACTGGGAAATTGTTTTATTCAATATTGAACAAATTCCTGGGCACAAGATCCCAGAGGACCTAGTAGTGCTGAACTATTAGAGAGAATAGTTGAGCCAGATGATACTGAAGTGCTTTTTAATTTATTACCAGCAGCCAAGATATCTATTGCATAGCATTGGAAGAAGTTTACTGCTCCATCCATGTGAGGCTGGCTTTGTGACAGTGCGATAGACTTTGTGGCGGTGTGTCACAAACTGTCAAAACTCACAGACTCCATTCAAATTTGAAAAGGTGGATGAAGCCAAATGGATGGACAAAGTCTGTAATGTTTGTAACTTTTTGAAATGAAAAATTTCAAGACAATGTTCAACCATATACATTGCTGTCCTACGTGAAAGAATGTATGATATTTGGATTACTACTACTATTACTACTACTACTACTACTACTACTACTACTACTACTAATAATAATAATAATTTATACAGAAAGAAAAAGTAGCATATCTGAGCAACCTTATTTGGAGCCCAATCCTATTGTTGTTCCTCCCCCCACTGACAAACAGGCACTAAAATGAATACTGCTGTATCCTGAGGTGGGGGGGGGGACATTTGAGGAGGTCTCCTTTGGGTAAGGGAACAATCATTTCCTCAACGGGGGGTAAGCCTCTGCAGAACAGGAGTTCTACTCAGACCTGCCATAGCTAAATAGTTGATGCAGGTTTACGTGGACCCATAGTGCAGGTCTGAGTCCAGGAAAGGAGTTACGATCTGGCAGCTGCTACTGCAGCCGAACCCACCCCAGATCCATTCTGCTGGGTCCCATTCTTCCCATTCCACCCATCACCCACCCCTCTCCCTGCCCTCTTTTACCCCCCACCCCGTTCCAACCTCCATCCACCCAGTCCCACCAATCTCAGTAACTTACCTGCTCTGATGGGCAATGGAAGCGCTGACAACGTGGGTGGAAAGGTTCTGGCCTTCCCACCAGTGTCCCCAGTAGCATGCTGAGTAGCACACTGTTGGAAGCACCTTTACGACAGCTTTTTGGAAGTCAGTGCCAGTGGAAGAGGCACCATGACGACAACCAGTCTCTTTAGGATTGGGCTACTGGTCTATTTCTGTGTTTTCTATGGGTCTGAGTACTAGAAAGGTGTACAGGTTGAGCCTACTTAGCTGCAGATTTTTGATCTGTGGATTTGGCTCAATGGGGGGTCTGGAGGACCCCCACTGAATCAGATTCGGCCCAATGTGAAGACTCCAGAGGCATTCAGAACAACTCTGGATGCAACTGGAGCAAGGCTCTGGTTGCATTCAGAGCTCAGTGGACCCCAATATTCATGCGATTTGATTTCATGCAGAATTCAATGAGGGGTCCAGGAACAGAACCCTTGTGGATAATGAGGGTCTACCTGTATGTGAGTGAAGAAAGTGAATGTTTCTTGAAAAGGACTAGTACAAACAGACATAGAAAAGAACGAATCAAAGAAGAGTTGAAGAAGCCAGACCACCTTTTTAATAGCCCTACTTGCTGTCTGGATTAGTTGAAATTCAGTAGAATGATGTCCTGGCAACCATTCTAGACTGTTTAAGGCTGCAATCCTCTCCACACTTACCTAAGAGTAAGCCCCATTGAACACAATAGGACTGACCTCTGAGTAGACATGCCTAGGATTGTGCCCTAAAGTTGGTATTGAAAATGAAGCAAGCCTGGCTCTTAAAGCACTCAGAAACAAATGTGCCACAGAGGTCATAACATCACCAAATCTATTATCTGGGCCTGTAATAAATGTTGTCCAAAGCAAATAAATTATAGTGCTTAGGATGAAGAGAAATCGGTAAAATACCACAATGATTGCCAGCTAATCAGGATTAACACGCTAAACTAGAATATCATCATCTCAGATTTCAAGTGCAGCCTGTAATGTCCATTTGCTGGGATTTTTCTTATTATACTTTCTAGAAAATGTAGTTATTTTCTAGTGCCATCCAGTGTTAAATGAGCAAATCCAATGCAGGTTACTGACCTCAGCAAAAAGCAATTTGCTCTCACCCTACAAGTCTAACTGTTTATGATTTGCGGGTGGGGGTGGCGAAGAGAGAGAACCAAGCTGCTGCGTGTAATAAGATTAACAATGACCAGTCCCTGCAATACAGACATACAAGTTTACAATACATAAGGACAAAAAAGCAAGGGAGTAGGGAACACTGGCATTCCTGGACTGGGGGGGCAAAACGCTAAGTTTCTTCAGGTGCCCTTTACAGATGCCTGTGTAAAGCAATCCCTCTCCCTCGGCTTCGAGCCAGTCACAGCTGCAAAAGCAAAGCGGAGGCTGCTCCTCCATTTTGCTCTTGCTTTCCCAAATGGCTTGGAAGCTGAGGGGGAGGGGCTGCTTTACACAGGCATTCCAGCACCTGAAAAAGATTAGTTTTTTGCCCCCCCCCCCCAGGAACACCAGTGGTAGGGAAATACCATGGAGACAGAGAGGTGTTAAACTATTTTTATAGCTGACTAGGGAAAGCCACTGCCAGGCCCCCCATGCAGCAACCTAATGAGGATTGTATCAGTGGCAGATTGTGAAGGAGCGAAGGGGGTGGCAGATTTGGAGTGGTTTTGCCTTGAGTCTGCCGCCGCCGCTGCTGCTTCCCTTCAACCTGCCGTCAATGAAAGCTGCAGTGATCTGTTCCCTGCTTGCTTGAGTGAGAAGCAGATCATTCCCCTCCTTACCATGCTGCTTGTGTGTAAAACTCAGAAGTTCCACACTTCCAAGAAGTCACAGCAGCATGTAAGGAGCATGTTAAGGGTTGGAGGGGGGATTGTGGCAGCAGATGAGATGGCATCAAGCAGCATTCCAGGTCAAGCCTTGGAGAAAGAAATCTTGGTGCTTATTAAAGAATGGAAAGACTGATTTTCCCAGCAAAAAGCCTTGATTTAAGTCTGGTTACGGCTACTTTTGGTTTCTCAGCAAGAGGCTTGAATTTTTTTTGGTCATTTAAAGGCATACTAACCTAATTTGAGTGTGTTGATTTGACTGATTTTTTTTTTGGATATTAAAATTGGAAAGTAACCCTGGATACAAAATTGGAAAGTAGCCCTGCAGGAAGTGGTTCTAGTTGGTGTTGATAAAAATGGCTTTTGAAAATTTAAAAGATGGTTGTGAAAGCCAGGCCTGGTTGATGGACTTTGTGATGGATTTTAGAAGAGAAATGGAGCAACAGGTCAGAGAACTGTGTGAACAAATTGGGCAAATAAGTTCCTCCCTTGTAAACTCACAGGAACAGATTATAAACAATAGAGAAGAAAAAAGAATGGATCAGATGTCCGGCGAAGTTAAAGAAGTGGAGTATTTTGAGATGGGACACGAGGCGGAAGAAGCAATTGTCATAACTAAGAACCTTAAGGAAGAAAAAAGAGGAAATGTTCAGAGAGCAAGCTGAGAAGAGGAAGAATTTATGGACTGAATTCAAGAATAACAGAATGAAGAAGAAAGAAAAATACAGGGGGGCCAAGAAATTCAATAGACTTAAGATGAAAAAGAAGAAAAAAGTGGAAGAACCAGTTGGAAGACTAAGAGGGAACACCAATAAGATAGCACAAAGCAAGCAATAAGAAGGTCAAAATGGTTGAATAATAAGTAGAATTTTTTTTTAATTATATTAAATTAAAATAGATTTAAATGAAAATTTGAAATATAAATATTGCAGAAATTAAGTGGTATTAAGATAAATATTTTATTAATTATATTAAATTAAAGTGGATGAAAAGGGAATTTGGAATATAAGTATTGTGAAAATTAAAGTGGTAATCATATGAAATTAGATGGAACTGTAAATTTGGAATATAAGTATTGTGTAAACTAAAGTGGTATTAAGATAAAAGGGTTATTTTTTAAAAGAGAAGGTAAATAAAATAAATTATAGATGTTTATTTTGGAGAAAATATTAAACCTGTATTTTGGGTTAATAAATATGTGGTGAAGTATGATAAATGTGTAATAAATATGATAAGTGAAGTATAATATTATTGTAATTGGAGATATTTGTTTTTAGATGTGATATTAGAAATTAAGAATTAGATAAGAGATTTTATTTTAGAGGTTAGTTTAGTGGTAAGAAAAGTCTATAAGCAAAAATTTGAAGTTTTTTTGATTGGATAGTTATGGAAAATGATATATAATATGTTAGAGATTGAAGGGGGTAATACCATTGTAATCAGAGACTTCTTTTTTAGATGTGATATTAGAAATTAAGAATTAGATAATCTCTAAAATAAAATCTCTTATTTTAGTGGTAAGAAGAGTAAAAGTAAAGTAAAATTTGAATATGATGGGATAGATAAGATTAGAGGAAAAATATGGAATGTTAAAGTATTAATCAGTTGGGTTAATGAATATGATAATTTTTGTATTGATTAGTAATTTCGTTTGGATTAATGTTTTTGTAATCGATGGCCACCAGCCTTGTGTGTAACCTATGTAGTCCTAACCCTATCCAATTTTCCTTACCTGTATCTGTAATAAATAAATAAAGCATTCTAAAAAAAAAAAATAAAGAATGGAAAGACTGAATCACATGGATGTATGGAGACCATGAATTCCCCACAAACCCCCCCTAAGCCACAAGATAAGGTGTCTGGGTTAAAACATGACTGGACATCCAACACACGCTGCTGCAGGTCCTACCTATTCTAACACTCCACTCCCCCTTCAGTGTGGGTTCCTGCCTTGGAGAACACAGCTCATATTTGCTCTCTGCACCTTTGCTCTTTTTTGGTCAACTGCCCCCCCCCCCAAGTTCCAAGCTGCAGGTTCATTTCTTTGATAAGCCTGGTTTATCACTGCCAACTCCTATAAGAAGTTAAGGAAGCTTAGAGTTGAACACTTCCCATAACTGCCCACGTAAAAGTGGTAGGGGCTCTCCCTTCCAACACCCCCAAGGCTGGTTGGTCAAAGTCACACATCCATGGCCCCCTGCATAGTCTCCTAAGACATGTTAAAAGCCCTAGAAGTGTGGCCAAAAAGTCACACTAGGAGTCCAACCACTTGCACCGAGCCTGATCTAGCAGTCCAGCACCCAACACACAACCAGCCCCCCACAAAAGTACAGCTGTGCGTTTGCCCCTCTATGGCAACTGTGACTGGGAACAGAAACCCAAGGACCCCTCCAAAAGGCACTGCCTCCAATCAAGTGAGCTTCCTCCATGTGACTGTTTGCCACTCTGCTGAAGGCCCCAAGAAACTACAGTTCTCCACCACTGCTGCTACTTCTCTCCCCAACATGCATCTAAGGCACCATGCAGGAGCAGCAGTCCTCATGGTTGCATAGGCACCTTCCTTTCAGCACCTCCAACCATGGGAAGGTACAGACTTCCTGCCTTGCTTCATGCCAAGAGGAAAGAGGCAGGGATGGGAACTTGAGTCAGGTGGCTCAAGTCCAAATTGTAAAAACACTTTTTTTTTTTTGCTGACTTGTGTACACTCAAGTCACCTGTGTTGATGACTCTAGCACTGACTTGAGTCTCAGGCCATGACCTCGGAAATGAGTCACAAATGTGAACAACTTCAGTCCGTGAGTCTGGGTGTGCTTGCTTACTTTTTTTCTGCAGCGTGAAAGACCTCGTGGAGCCATCCAGAAGCCAGCAGTTCCAGCCGAGAGGCAGGGAAGGGTTAATGTTTTCTGTTTGCATCAAGCAGGAGGCTGGGGGAAGGAGGCAGGAGCAGACTCGCTTGTCCATCTCTGAAGGAACCAATGATCACTGGATGAAGGATGAGTGGAAGGAGGAGCCCAAGGGATGGGGTCCCACCCCTTCCCACCTTGCCAAGATGGGATGCCTCCTCCCTGCAGGTCCATCCGTGCTTGGTGCCCTTTTCCAAGGGCGGAATTGGGAGTTGTGATGTGAATGGGGGTGGGTTTTGTGGCTGGGATTCGTCAGGAACCGATCAATGCATCCTCTACTGCTGCCTTCACTGAAAGAACAGCAGAGCTTTTGTTTACAGGGGTGGGCATTCCATGATGGGCAACATAAGGGATGGGATGGGCAACATGAGGGGAGTGTTGAATGAGTACTCCAGTACACACACAGACACGCCACCAGGAGCTCCATTTTTTCCATAGAGCCACGCCTGACACGTGTATCAAAAAGACTCCTGACTTGAATCAAAACAAGTCAGTAAATGGTTCTGGATGCCCGTCAGGACTCGTGTACAAGTTGACTCAAAGAGGGTGAGGACTCATGATTCGACTCAAGTCTAGCTGCAGTGGATTTGCACATCCCTGGAAAGAGGTAAAGAACCCACTTGATTCTCTTTGAAAGACAGGTGGTATTCCAAAGTGTGCTCCTGCCCTTCAAGGTGAAGCAGGTTGTGAGTTGAGTTGAGATTTCCAAGCATCCATGTGATACAGTCTCCGTGGTGGAACTCCAGCTATGAAATGCTCCTCCTGGGATGCCCGACTAGTGCTTTACCTCTTAGGTGTTAAGTTAAAGTGTGACTTTTCTGCCAAACTTTTTACTGTCAGCTGCTGCATGTGGGTTTTTCTGACATTTTAATTGCGTTTTATTATGCTGCGTCTGTCATAACAGCTGTTTTTATGGTTGCTTTTGTTGCTGATTTACTATTGCATTCTAGTTATTATTGTTTATGCTGGTTGCTAGCTGGTTTGAGCAGTTTGTAAAAGGTCGGAAAGCAGGATATGTGCCCTTTCCTCTTGCTACCTCTACATCTCCTGAACTAGACAAACCGACCCCATAAAGTCATACATTGATGCAACATGTCAGCTGGAAAATCCTCTCCTTCTGGGTGAGGCTTGATGGAAGGTGACAGAATGACCAGGGTAATATGCCATTGGGGCAAAAAGCTTAAAAGCCACACTGCTAGAGCATGACACAGAATAGTGAAAGCTGTATTCATCTAAAAATCATAGTTAGTCTCACAGAAAAGCTGCTTGAAAGAATTATTTAGAAGCTGTTGTCACAGAAGCTGAGACCTTGGACCTCAAAGTCTTGTGTTGATACACTTTGGAATTTGGAAAAGGGAGTCATATCTAAGGCAAAGATAGATAGGCTACATCTTGGCAGAAGTATACGGCCAGCCAAGATACCACAAGCTGAGAAAACACATACATGCAACATTGTAGTCATTAGAAGTAAATTTTAGCTGCTGGCTTATCAGTTGGCAATGTTTCTTGGCAAACTAATATAGTGTCTAGCTAGCTAACTATAGACACTTGCAAGAGATGAATTTAGAAAAGAGAATACATTTAATTAGATAAGCAAGAGCATCCTTGAGAATCAGTCTTTGTTTGAATTGCAACTGAAATGGAGAAATGAATGTTTAGATGGGTTGGTGCAGGGTTGTTTCAAGCAGCTTGCCTAGTAACTTGTTTGAAGGTAAATGGGAGAAGAATTTCTTAAAAAGCAAATGTGATGCAGTGAAAGTTTGGCTTGTTTTATGTTAAAATATATGAAAAATCACAAGAAGCTGGCTGAAGCCTTAGCTCAAAGAGATTACACTTTAGCAGGTGCTAGGCAACCACTAAAAGGGAAGAGGTCACTTCTTGGCAAAGATATACACCACTATACCCCTTAATAGGTAACTGATCACAATAGTCATATAGAATTAAGACATAGAGTGCAACTGTTGAAGGAAGTTTGAAGGACTTTGCCTTGCAGAGGTTGGCAGAGAGCCCCACAATGTTTTGCTAAAAACAAGAAGGAATGCAGGAGAGATAAGACAGGTGGCTCAAGCAAGGCCATCCAAGAGTCTGAAGGGAATGTATACCAAGAAATGGGTTTGAAGTTCTGCCAAGAGGGACAGTCCTGGATAAAATAATGTTATAGCACCCCCTGCTGGTTCTTGAAAACTTTGTAATACAATATGTTTAATTGTTTAATTTTACCTTATTTGGAAACCTGTAACTTGAAACTCACCTATCAAGTGTCTCTAAGGCTTTCTACAGCCTATTAAGAGTTAGCCCCATCTATGATGTCAAACTTCAGCCAACGGGAAGTTCAAATCTTCAAACAAAGAACCCAGAATGTTATAAAGGGTCTGGTTAACACTGATACTGGCTCTCAATGCTTTGGACAGTAGTCCCATGAGATGCCCGTTGCTAGCAACGAAATAAAAGCTTGCAAAAGATCACCCTTGACTACTGAGTCTTGCTTTTTGGACCTTGCAACAAGGCTCACTAGGTTTTAGAGCGGGTCTGTTATATTCAGCTTCTTCGTTTGTGTAGCAGCTCCTGCAAAAAGTCTGAAGTTGGCAGGAGTCTTTCCTCATTCCCACAGATTGAGGGAACAGGACATTTCCTTCACTTTGCCAGATACCGCATGCAGTCATACACTTTGCAAAGGTGTTAAAAGATCTGGCACCTGACCCAGTTATGATACACAGATAATCACCATAGGTATTCTGTTTTCTCTTTCACTGCAGCTTCCAGGAGTGAGGTACTCACTCAGGGTCCCAGGCCCTAATTTGACCCTTGCCTTCAGGTCAGTACTAAGCACACACGGGTAGGCTTCTAAATAATTTCAGTTTGTTGACAACGGTTCACAGCACTACACCTTCCTAATATGCATTCATGTCCGGAACTAGAACAGAATAAAATCTCCATCCAGTAGGACCGAACCACCCCAGGCAAGTTTCAAAGGAGAGCTAGACTGTTCCATTACAGAGCATCTAAAGGTTCATTCAATATACCATAATATGTACATGGTAATACATAATATGTAGGGGATAGGATCCTAACATGTGCTGCAGCCAAGATCCATCCCAAACAGCCCTGCTCCCTGCCCCTGCCCTCCCAACTCCCAACTCACCCAACTCACCCCAATCATCCCCTGAAGCACTCACAAACTGCCCCCCTGCCACTTTACTTGCTTTGGCATACAGAAACCACTAGTCGTTGGGCCTTCAGCCGTTTGCATTGCTAATCCCAAAACGCACAATGGTACTACCACTTTTGTGACATGGTGAGAGGACATATCACAGCGGGTGATGAAATCTGCTGCTACAGAGGCCCTCTATACCAGGGGTCTCCAAACCCCGGCCCGGGGGCCAGATACGGCCGGCGGCCAGCTTCTATCTGGTCCGCAATCAGCCTCTGATCCCCTGAGAACCTCTGGCCCAGTTGACCAAACACAACTGGAGTTGTGCTTCTGGGGTGGGGGAATGGGGGCCATTTAAGTGTGTGCTTTATTTCTTGGGCTGTATTAGTGCTTGGAGAAATCCTGGGCATTTGAGTCCATTCATTTATTAATTCATCTAAGTTCCATTTCTAATGTATTTATTTAAATGTTATTATTTAATTTTTTTTCCGGCCCCCGATACTGTACCTGCTATTTGATGTGGCCCTTCGGCCGAAAAGTTTAGAGATCCCTGCTCTATACAATAGGATTGGGTCATCAGATATATTGGTATATAAGTATTATCAGATATACTGTATTGTTTTTGGTTATGGATCTTCCATTTATCAATCATGGCTATTAATCTCTAAAGACCTAAACTCAATTAGTTTATTTAATCTAAAAAAAAATCTAGAGATCAACATCACATCTTATGGGAATGAATTCATAAGATAATTCTGCAGACATATTTCCTTTCGATTGTCCTGAAACTACTGGCAATAAATTTCACTGGATAATCTGAGTTCTGGTGTCGTAAAAGAGGGCAAAACATATCTCTCTCTCCATCATCTCTACACTATTTGTATGTAAAGTGATGGCATTTACCTTGCATGGAACATAGCAAAAGTGAGACTACTGAGCATGTGGAATGAGTGTATTCAGTGTGAATTAGAGAGAATTAGCAGTGACAAAATATCATTATCCAGAACTGCTCAAAGTTATAAGAAAATGTACAATTGCAACAGTACAGTTGAAAATATACAGCATGAAACCCAGCAGAATCTTAAAATGTTGACCAATTGACATTTCATACCTAATGCGTTTCATATTTCAATAAATCTGAGTAATCATTAACTTTATGACAGTGAGCAAATATTTAATTTTAAAATGCAAATAAGACCTTATTGATCATATGCATAGTGGACTGATGTTCACTTCATTCTGTAAGTGTACATAATTTTTCTTGAAATCAATGCAGACAAACATGATCAGCAGCAAGATAATGGATATCCCTGTTCATTTATTCAGATGATTTGAAGAACATACAAAGGGGACATGGTGCCTGCTCCCCATCCTGTCTGCTCTTGGGCATATCAATTTTTACACAGAAGGCTCTACACATCATGCAATTGGAAACTTGGATTTTCCGGGCTCTGGATTGCAAAACTAGACGCCTGTGTGTAAATGCAGTATGCACAGGAACTCTGGGCATTTGCATGATTACCAGGTCAGTAATCGGGATGGCTTAAGGTTGCTCATCCTCCAGAATTCACCTAGAGTCTCCAAAAATCAGCATCAATCTCCAGGAGACGACTGAAAGCAAACTACAGCCCAATCCACTGTGACTTCCCACACAGTGATGCAGTGGTGCCGATGTGGCATCCACTATATCCCGCAGGGGGGTTCGGCATACTGAGGCCTTCTTGGAGTAAGGGCACATTTGTTCCCTTGCCATGGAGTAAGCACCAGCTGCTGCCATGGGTCAGTTTGAGTGGGGAAGGGGGGAAGGCAGCGACACCATCCACAGGATCATGTCACTGCCAGGGTTGCAGGGCCCTTTTATAAATTTACCCCTGCCCACAGCAGCCTCCTGGGGGTGCAGAGAACCCCACTGAGCACTCTGCAAGGTTCTCTGTGGCTCAAAATAATAAAAAATGCAATCACATTCTGATTGCAAAACCAGAAGTGGGTTGCGATCGCATTTTTAAAATTATTTTGAGGTGTGGGGAGACTTGCAGAGGACTCCATGGGGCTCCCCACATCTCCAGGAGGCTGCTGTGGGCAGGGGTAAGTTTTTGTTTTTTTTTAAACCCTGCAATCTCAGCAGTGATGTGACCCTGCAGATCACATTGCTGCCTTCCCCCCACCCCCACCAATATTTACCTGTGGTGTCAAACGCTCTTTGAGTTTCTGAACTGCTGGTCTATAGGAACAGCCACAGTGTTTGAAGGTTGCAACAGCAGTGCTGGAAGCAGGGAATCGTTTTCTGTCCCCAAATGCTCCTGGGCACCATGCAATGTCACAAAGTTCATTCACCCTCCCACCAAGGGTCATTTCCCAATGTCCTGACCCTTGAGGTG
The DNA here is from genome assembly GCF_035046505.1 of Tiliqua scincoides. Taxonomy (NCBI): domain Eukaryota; kingdom Metazoa; phylum Chordata; class Lepidosauria; order Squamata; family Scincidae; genus Tiliqua; species Tiliqua scincoides. Next base: position 72,974,019 of record NC_089825.1, read on the forward strand.
ATATACTAAATATTGACTTCCCCTAGCTGGCTGTGTACCAGCCTCTGCTTGTTCTGCACCCTGGATTAGAAAAGGAAGAGGGGTCATAGAGTGGAAAAGAAAGAATGGAGGAAAGACGCTAGAGATGGTCCACCCTTCCTGTTCTTCTCCACCCCCTTTTCACTTCTCCAATCCAGGGAGTGGAAGAAAGGAGTAGTGGAGATGAGTGAAGGTGAGTACCCTGCACAAATCTCTTGCCTGAGGTTAGTGCCTCAGCCAGCCTCATGGATGGACTAGCCAGCTCCCATCCCCCAAAAGGCTGACAAGAGGATAGGCTGCTACTGCAAGTAGCTGAGCAGTGTGTTGTGTTGTCTTCTCTGAATTCCCTTAAACACTGATGTTCTGGCTGCCTTTTGAAAATAGCTCAGTGTAAAGGATACTGGAACAAAATGGCACAAATACAGATCTCCTTGCAAGTGTGATTGACAATGAATTGGTGAAGGGCAAGGCCTAATGGGGGCTTGCAATGAGACCACAAAACTAATTTCTTTTGCGATATAATCCTGACCCTGAGCGAGAGGAGAAATGCTAATGCATTCATCCACGTCTGTAACACTGCTGCTCTAATTTCATTCATTACTGAGAAGATAAATCTCTGAATACATCCTGCATAAATAACATGCTTTGTTATGAATTTGCTAATAAACCAGGGAAAATTAACAGAGGCATTGCTACCAGCTTCCCATCAGAATATGAATGCATATTATTGTTTTATGAAATACAATGCCATGCACATCCATGCACAAGTTACGATACTGTGCTAATCTTCCTGGGCTGCCTTGGGACAGAGATGGCAAACCACAAATGCTCTCTGACTAGGATTGCCACCTGGTCATAATTTATATGGACCATTCATGTTTGAGAAGTGTTGGCCGCAGTAAGTAGAAAATGTATTATTGATGGAGTTTATTCCTTATGAGCAATATAATATGGACAAAGTCCTAACGGACAACAGTAAATTTCACAGGCATGACAAATCACAGACTATACATTTGCCACTTTGATTGACTGAATTAAACAACAAGTCTTTTATTGGCCTGGTGCTGCAATCTGCATCACCATCAAAATTTCCCCGGTCCTTCGAAATGTGAACATAAATTTATGTGATGAAAGAGAAGGAGAGTAGGTCAGGCATAGTGCCTAGTGGTTAGTGATGGCCCTTCTCTCTAGCTCTCCCATCCCATTCTTCCTACTGATTGGACTGGGATTGGGCCAGTAGTCTCTTTGCTGCCACAACCCACAGAAACCTTTGTATGAGACCTTGAAGAGTCCTGAATACAGTTCTGGACTAATGGGAAGTAACATAAAATATGCTTCCTATGTTTGCATGCCAACAGTCAATTCTTCCTTTCCTTTCCTTCCTTCCTTCTTTCCTTCTTTAATAGGCCCTGTACATAATAAGCCTGAGCACAGGTCCTGTTTTATCTAAATAAGATGAGCTCCAAAAGGGAAGGGGAGTGGTGAGAATGGGGAGATGTGCAAGATCAGCTAGAATGGATAGGAAATATTTGTTAGCTATTTAAGGAGGCAGACATATGAAAAGAGATAAAGTGTTCCAATGCCAGAAAGCTACAAACTAAAACTGATGCAGTCGGAGAATGGAGGATGTAATTTTCAATTTATGGAAAACAAGGGCTCTTTTTCCTTTCAACCACATTGTGTGAAAGCCCTGATTTTTCATTATCTTTTGTCCAGTTCCCCTTTCTGGACCCTTTTAACCATCTCACCCAAAGTCTTCTGTGATGCTTCAGCCTCCTCACAAACAGCAGAGACATCCTGCTGCAGTGGAGTTCTCAGATTCTTTGAATATGGTACCATTGCAAGGAGGCCAAATGGCAGGACAACCTGGTTCTTCGGTAAATTGCTTGTCTTCTGATCTGGCTTCCCCCCCCCCCCAAAAAAAAACAATAGATCCTGGCAAGTCCTTCAGCTTGGGATTGACATACAACAGCTGATTGGACATGCAATCAGTGGTGGACCTCTCCAGCCCCACTCCCCACAGCAAAGATCCACACTGGTGCCCCCCGGGAGATATTGCCGCCCCCCCCCCGTGAGCAAATCCACCTCCTCCACTTACCTGAAGATTACAGAGCCTTGCACAACCCCAGGCTGTGTTGGGGAACCTTCATGAGGCTTCCCCAATGCTTTAAACTGTGTTTTCGGGAAAACGGAAGCACAGTTTCCAACCCTGCTGGTAGCCTCAGAGAGGCTTCTGCAGCATGCGACGCTCCGCACCTGGGGCTTTTGCCCCATCAAATGAATGGGAGGTCTGCTACTGCAAGCAATTCCCATATGACCATAGCAACGGGCAGTCAAAATACCTAGGTGGTTGTAAACCTTTCAATCAACTGGACAGTGGTTCTCAAACTTTTAGCACAGGTACACAAGTTTTAGAATGACAATTTTTCTGGGACCCACTGGGAGTGATGTCATTAACCTGGAAGTGATGTCATGGCTGGAAGTGACATCATCAAGCAGGAAGTACTTTCTTGAGAATGAAGCAAGTACTGAAATTGTACCATTTACCCAAGATACGCAGGCTATAAATAATTAAATAAATTAAAATCAATAATTAGAAATAATTAAAGTAAAGTAAAACAAATAAACAAGGGGAGATGAGAAGGGGAAGCCAGCCCTGTTCCACCAAGTGAATTCTCTCTGTAGCCTGCCTGCAAAAAACTCAACCAAAAAATTAAAAAAAAACCGTAAGATTTTCAGCCCTATTCAATGTCCAATTTACATTGCAATCCTAACTTGCACTGGAACAGGCAGGTCAGGAGGCCTGTGCAGTATCCAGCGCATGTTTAGGGCTGACTGCGGCTCAGCCTGAGGCAAGGGGAAACTTACCCCTTACCCTAGGTAAAGCAGCAACAGCCCCAATGGGTCCACTTGGATCTGTACCACCTGATGAGGTGACGTGGATTGGCACAGAGTGAAGCAGCCCAGAGCTGTGCCATGCTGCCTAGGAACAGGGTCATGATTTGGTATAACAGCCAGGTCCTGGCCCCACCTCCTGCTCCCTGCCCGCCATTCCCCAGGAACGCCTGCTCCCCACCCTCCCTCTGCCCCAGAATGCCTCCCTCCCGTCTCCTCCCTGCCCTCCCCACGTCCCCCCCAGACCTCTGTGCTGGCCAAGCTCAACTGGCATGAACTCACCTGCTGCTGCCACCACAGAGGCTGGATCTGGTCTCCGCGGGCTAGTACATCTCCGTGCATTGCGCAGTTTTCTCCCATGGAGGCTCAAATGTGCTTTACAGAACAATTGCAGCCCTCCCAGTCTGGCACAAGAGACTTGCGCCGGTCCAAGGTGCAGTTAGGATTGTGACCTTTAAGCCAGTGCAGTGTGATTTGGGACAAAATCCATTTTCAAGCCAATGTTTTTTGTTTGGGCTGGAATGAGATTCAAAGCTTCCCTCTAAACAGCATTAAAAAACCAGAATGATGAGCAGAGGAAACAAGGCTCCATGGGAGGGGGGGGGAATCTGCAAGAGACTACAGCCCTTTCCAATGAAGCAGTTATTCCAAACCTATTAGCTCCAGAAACCCACTTTTAAAAATTCCCATCAGGACCCGCCTAGCTTTACAACACTAAAAAAGAAAAAAAAGTCTGACCAGCTCAAGGCTCTTTTTACTGTACTATGGTGGGGGGGCTGCTTTCTGGAGCATTGTTGAGCTCCACATGCATAGCATCGGGACCATTCTGGTAGTCTTGCATTCCCCTTCACCTGACCTTCGATGTGGGCCAAGGCACATTTCTTACTCATGAGTAAACACCAGTGTAGGGAACTCGAGACAGGTGACTCAGACTCGAGTCGCGAAAATGCATGATTTTGAGTGACTCCGTGACTCGTGAGTCACGTGCGTGGAAGACTCTGAAAACTTGTCGCACAGACCCAGCACACCGTTAAGTGAGCACCCGCCAAGTCAGGCTGTCGTGGGGGCTTGGGGAGGGTGGAGGGAGGGCGGAACGAGAGCGTTCCGGGGTGGAGGGAGGGTGGGTACAGGCAGGCCTGTGTGCAAGCCAGGGCCGAGTCGAGGGTGGGCCCAGGATGCTGCACTTAGGCCAGATTCTGACCCCACTTCTGGGCAACTTGGAGCAGCACTGGGTTGCTTGGATCTTCACCATCACCACCACCACCACCTCTCAGACCCACTGGGGCTGATGCCCAGGATGTGAATTCCCCTCGCCCAGTACTGAGCTGTAGGCAGCCCCAACCCCATGCTGTATATTGGACTGGCCAATCGACCTGTGTGTTCCAGAGCAGGTTAGGATTGGGCTGATACTCTTCTCCTTATTCCATATAACAAAAGTGTCACCTACATAACAAACCCAAAACAATGGTTCTTGGGTGACTGTACTCAATGCTATGTTTTCAAAGGCCTCCGTGTACAGATTGGCAGCAACAGGGCTCAGATACTCAAAATCCAGGACTAGAACCTGAACCACACAAAGCATGAACTTATCTTTCCCAAGAACAACTGTGCTCTGTATCAGCATAAAGGAAGATATCAATAAGCTTCCTGATGTCCTCTTTTTCATGCCCTGCTGATGTGATGAATGCCTGGACTGTCCATAATTTGCAAGGTTAATAAGTGTCAATGCTATGTCTGATCTAGTTTTTCCCAACATATCCTTTCATATTGATGTAAATGAGAATAATAATAGGTTATTTGTACAGTCAACAGACCCAACAATTCAGAAAATAATGGAATCAAACAACATTTGTTAGCCATCAACTACTGCAGAATACAGAAAAAAAAAAAATATAACCACCAGCTTACCCAGAATCTCTCTATATAAAAACAAATGGACTGACTGACTCATCAACATTCAGCCCAAACCCCTGGACCTATAAACACAGGGAGTATATTCCTTCCCATGATGTAAGGACCCACTAAGAAGGGATTTTTCGAAATTCAACCCTAAGGGGCTGAAAAGCAGTAAAATTGTGTTTTCACAGATTCCTCAATATTTTTTAGGCTCAATGAGATATTGACTTGGTTTTTGCTTACAAAGGTTACCCATACAAATGCTTAAAAACATAATTCAGAATTTCACTCTAATCAGCCCCTAAAGGGGTGAATCTAAATTTGGGGTGAATTATACAACCCTTCCTATTATTTAGACCTGATTGGCTTTTCCCCTGTGCCAACTGTCTGAGAGAGGCCTGTGACCCACATGGCAACTGAGACCAGGCCAGCCCTTTAACTTAACCCTTTTCAAGTGGGTATGGAAAGGGTTGTAATAGTAAAATAATGGGGAAAAAACAGTCATTATAGTGCTTACTCTGAACAGTAAAATGAAGTGTATTTCTGGCTCAATGTGAAGTTCTGCTACCCCAAGATTTTGACAAGACTTTCTCCTGAGAATTTGTGCTACACCAGCCCTTGCTCTGCTTGTCCCAATGAGAGGAGCATCAGGGAAGGGCACTGGCTCAAGAGTTGTATGGCGCAGTCTAGCGTCCCTTACAGGAGGCATTGCTCTGCTTTTCCCTAAGTACCAGTAGCGTAGCACGGGTATCACGCTAGTAATTATATATGCTGATTTACAATTTTTGTTCATGTTAGTTGCTATCAGCAAGAATTTAGCTTTAATCTCTGTTACATATTTGGTTGTCATCTGAGAGACAATAAAGGGCATAGAGACTGGGAGATCTACCTGGGAATACAAGATCTAAGGTTCAATCAACCCAATCTGAAGCACATTTCCTTGGAAGAAAGTCTAGTGATCTTGCTTATCTGTAATCCCTAAAGACTTGTATTCTCAGAGAGGCATCCAATATTTTTAGCCACTCACCTTATTCACTAAATTTGCACTGAGTCCTGAGCCCAATAGAATTAGGAATTGAACTTTCACATTAGCTTTAAGATGTTTTTGTTTTGTTCTGCTTTCCCTCTCTTTCAAATTGTGCCTTTTCTGTTGCTGTGTTTATTGTTCTTTGTTGTTGTTTGATGGTTTCATTTTGTATTTTACAAAATTTTTGGTATTTTTTATATTGTTGTTAGTTGCCTTGGACTTTTTTATTGTAAAGGGGAAAGGTGGGATATTAAAGTTTTAAAATTCCATGCACCAAAGAACATCTGATTTTCATGGCAATTCTATGCATTGGAGTAAGCTCCCCTGAACATGGGAGAATATGGACAATGTCACACCCAGGGCCACAACTTCAGAGTGCACCCCTCCAGCTGGTGCTCGCCCCCCTGAGGCTGGCGCACCCACCCCCCGGAAGTAAGTGATACCAGGGCAATCCAGAGCCTCGTGCAGCATCCTGGAGTGCTCGGAAAGCCTTCTGAGCCTCTGAAGGGCCCTTAAACAGTACTTCTGGGAAACTGGAAGTACAGTTTAAAGGACCCTCTAGAGGCTCAGAAGGCTATCCCAGCATTCTGAGACACCACGCGACACCTCACCACCCGGAACCATGTGGCTCCCTGACTCTAACGCCAGGTAGACCACTGCCTTCCAAGTAAACATCCATAGGATTGGGCTGCAAGTTCCCAGATCATACCACCACTGCACTGTATACTGATCTATACCAGGGGTAACCTGGTATAGCCCAAACCCCAGCCCAGGGGCCACTTGCGGCCCTTCAGTCTTGCTGAAGCCTGAGCTGGCCCAATGTAACTGCTCTCAGTGTGAGGATGACTGTTCAACCTCTCACCTGAGCTGTGGTACAAGGGCTCTCTCCACTACTTGCTGTTTCACATCTGTGATGCAGCAGTGGCAGTGAAGGAAAGACTGGCCTTGCTTTGTGCAAGGTCTTTTCTAGGCCTTGAGCTACTGCAAGACCTTCATTCATTCATATAAGTTCCATCTCTAATAAATTCATTTATGTAAATTTATTCAAATTTTAATGTAAATTAATTCTTTTCTCCCCGGCCCCCAACACAGTGTCAGAGAGATGATGTGGCCCTCCTGCCAAAATGTTTGGACACCCCTGATCTATACAAAAACCCAACGCTGGAATGAAGAGTACAAACATGGCTGGGAGGAAGAATTAATTTTCTGTGAATTCATCAGAAACGACTATAACTAGCAGCCAAAGAACACAGCTGTTCAACAGTCCCAGAGAGGAGTTTGAAACAAGAGTCAGATAATGGGTGGGGTTGAAGGAGGAATACTGATGTGGTTTTCAAAGTTGAATGTTTTGAAACGTGTCATTTTTTGCAACCTGTTCTAATAGATAAGCGAGTATTCCAAATCCTCTCATGCTTTCTTAGCAAATACAGCCCACAGAAATCACAAGGACCTGAAGGTGCAAAGTTTGTTACTGAAGCAATCCCATTTCCCAGAGCTCAGAGGCTATACAGCATAAGGCTTCAATCTGGAAGATTATTTAAGTTGCAAAGGCTTCTCAATTGTTGTTTCGCAAGCAACCAAATTTCTCAATTTAAAAAACGTGGGTCAGAATTCAAAGGAAATGTTTCCCAAATAAACCCGCCCAGAAATGAGCCCTTGGACAGCAGTCATTCAGTTGGATTCAAACAGCCCTAGCATTTGCACAGTCCCCAAGGGGAACCACGAGCAGAGTGCATGTACTCCAATCCAGGACTGTACTGTATTTATATTTATTTATACAAGTATTTATATACCGCCTTTCTTTGGTTGTCAGATTTCTCCTCAGACTTTAATCCAAGGCAGTTTACATAGGCAGGCTGTTCTAAACCCCCATAGGGATTTTTACAATTGAATAGTTCTAGTCTGCTCCACTTGACGGCAACTCCTCCTGGTCTGGCCTCTCTCTAGCCCTTCGCCTCCTATGCTCCTCTCTGCCACCGAGGGTCAGCTCATCAGTATATCAGCGTGTCGTCAGTTCTCGGGTACTTCCTGTTGTTTCAAACTACTGTAGGAGTTCGGAGAAGACAAGGAGCCCAGGATTATTACTGATACTGGGCCTGGCTAATCCAGAAGCTTCAGGCTGCCTTTAGAGACTTCAATTGCACATACCATTTCTTTCTACACTGCAAAAGGGATCCAAGACTGGCCTGAAAGTACTATATCTGACTACTGTATTCTTGAATACCTTCAAAGTGCTCGGGAGGCATAAATGTTGGCAAATTTCATGAACCCACAACATGTTCCAGCAGTTGGGGTGACTAAAGTGGCGGTGGCAGCATTGGCACTCTCTCAGAGAGAGAGAGAGAGAATTTTAAAAAAATCACTGAATATGTAAGAAATGTGGCACTAGATCAGATTAGGCTGTCCTTTTCTGGATTATTGGCAACTGAATTATTCATTGAATGTTTGAGCTGGAGGGCACCTTGGAGTCATCTAGACCAGCTGTTCAGTGTAGGCAACTACAGCACCCTTGACAAGTGGCCATCAAGCCTCTGCTTGAAAACCTCCAATGAGGGAGAGCAGCTCTTAACAGCCCTTACAGTTTACACATTCTTCTGCATGTTTAGCTAAATCAACATCCCTGTAGTTTTAACCTCTTGACTCTAGTCCTGTGTTTAGGAACCAAAGAAAGTAAACCCTCACCTTCTTTCATTTGACAGTGTTTCAGATACTTGATGACAGCTATCCTATCTCCCCGTAGTCTTCTCCAAGCTACCAAACTCCTTTAGCCATTCCTCTTAAGCCATGGTTTTTAGACCCACCACCATCATAACTGCTGTCCTCTAAACCCACTCCAGCTTGTCAATGTCCTTCGTAAAATATGGTGCCCAAAATTGGATGTGGTATTCCAAATGAGGTCAGAATAGCATAGGATACAGTGGAATTATTACTTCTCGCAATCTGGACTTTATGCTTCTGCTAATGTAGCCTAATAATGTAGCTATTTTTGTACTTGCATCACACTCCTGGCTAATGTTTAGCTTGTGGTCCACCGGGGCCCAAGCCTATAGTTGCCCTGCACTGCTGGAACTCACTCACAGACCAAAATAAATAAAGAAATAGTCCCCTATCCCAAAAGGGCTCAAAATCTAAAAAGAAGCAGAAGGCATACTAGCAAACAGCCACTGGAAAAGATGGGTGCAATCAAGATGCACGGGGAAGGTTGCTGTTCCCTTTCTAAGAGCACCACTCTAAAAGGTGCCTTTCTACCCAGAAAGCAGGGGTTGCACGTGCCCAGGCTAAAAGACAGTACTTCTCTGTGCAACTTGTCTCTCTGTTCATTGCTGTTGCTTTTGTCACTGTTGCCACCCTTGCCAGTTGCTTGAGTGTATGAAACACCCACTGCCACTCATGAAAGGTGCTCCAAGCTTCTCCAATCGAGTTTACCACTTAGGGTTGCCACTCCAAGGCTGAGCAAAGGCACAAGTATCCACACTCCGTACACTCCTATCTACTGGCTAGGCAGCCAGGCTCCACCCCAGCCTCATGCATTTTTCTCTGGAAGGGTGGAAGCAAAGCCACTAGTCCCCACACATGGAGCAAAAGAGTGTTACTCTGGAGCAGGGGTGCCCAAACCCTGGCCCGGGGGCCACTTGTGGCCCTCGGGGATTCCCAATCCAGCCCGCGGGGAGCCCCCAGTCTCCAATGAGCCTCTGGCCTTCCGGAGACTTGTTGGACCCCGTGCTGAACCAACGCAAGTGTTCTCAGCATGAGGGTGACTGTTAGACTGTGGAATGAGGACTGCTTGCTGTTTCACATCTGTGATGCAGCAGCAGCAGCAAAGGAAACACCAGGCTTGCTTTGTGCAAGGCCTTTTATAGGCCTTGAGCTATTGCAAGACCTTCAATTATTCATATAAGTTCTATCTCCAATATATTCATTTATGTAAATTTATTCAAATTTTATTTCCGGCCCCCAACACAGTGTCAGAGAGATGATGTGGCCCTCCTGCCAAAAAGTTTGGACACCCCTGCTCTGGAGCAATGTGATTTACAGCCCAGTCTGAGCTGCCCCATGCTCAAGGCTGCAATGGCGCCAAAATGGCTGCTGCTGCATCCTATGGCCATTCAGGCAGCCATGGGAGGCTCCTGATGCCTCCTTGTGGGAAGGGGACATTTGTCCCCTTCCCCCTGAGTAAGGGAAGCAGCCTGGCAATGAGCTCCTTGACTCTGCACCAGCTATTTAGCCAGTGCAGAGTAACGCAGTCCCATGTTGGGCCAAGAGGCCCCAGTGTGGGGCTTTGGATCCGGCAGAGCTCAGATCCACCCCCTCCCACCCTGGTCCCTTCCCCATGCCTTCTCCCCGTCCCCTGCCCACCCTGGTCCCTCCCCCCATGCCTTCTTCCCGTGCTCACCCCACGTCCTCTCTGCTGCCTGGCACTTCGCTTCCAGCTTTCGACCGACGTTGGCCAGCGTGGGTTTGCGCCAAGCCTGCTCCTGTGCTGGACCAGTGCAAATTGCCACAAACGTGCCTTACGGCACGTTTGGGACAGTGTGCACTGGCAGTGAGCCACCACATGTTCTTCTGGATCAGGCCCTTATCAGCATATCTCTGTATGATGATAGTTTCAGAGGAAAACAGTCCTTTGGTCCAAACCATTTTAAGCTTGGTTCAAGGACAAGCCGGTCACATTTCCACCACAAAAGCAGAAAGCAACACACGCAAACTGAAGAAGTTTGTTGTCATTTCTGTGCCACAAAAATATCAAAAAGCTTGGATTAGCACCTGCATTCATTTCACTTTCAGTATTGAACAAATTAAATGGATTGCAGATGATATCATATATTAATGAATGCATTATTTAAATGACTTCATAAATCACATAATTTATAGAAGAGAAAATCTAGCATAGGCTTCTTTAAAAAACAGAACAATATTAATTCATTTACATAGTGTATGATTAATTCAAAAAAACATTATAGCCATGTCCCTGAGATATAGATAAATAATTTTACTTTTGTAGTGCCCCTCGGTGAATTGATACACTGCGTGCTTTATATAAAAGTAATTCAATATAATAAAACTATATTTAAATATTTTAGAGCTAAATTTTAAAAGAAGCAAGGGAAAGATACAGCAACAGAAGACAAATGAGGTTCTTCCACAACTGGGCAGTCCACACAAATAGCAGATCACTCAAATTGTGTCAAACTGTACCATGTTACCATATGTTGAATATTCTTTGTGAAAGTAATTTTTTTCCACTGAGGAGCATTCAAACACTTCTCACATACAATTTTCAAGTGTTCTGCCTGTTGTCCAAAGTAGTACACTTCAGAATGAGTTTCACTGCAATGTTGACTGTCTCTGTGTGTACACTAGCAGTGGCAGACCTCCCATTTGGTTGATTGGGCAAATGGCCCGGGTGCGGAACCTCGTGCGCCTTTAGGAACCCACAGAAGCCTCTCTGAGGCTCCCAGAAGGGTCAGAAACTGTGCTTCCAGTTATTCGGAAGCACAGTTTAAAGCACCAGGGAATCTTCAAGAGGCTTCCCTGACATGTCCTGGAGTCACATGAGGCACTGTGCACTCCAGGTAGGTGGGGGGGGGGTGAATCTGCATGCGGGGGTGGTGGCATCCTGGCGGGGGCACCATAGCAGACCTTTACCCCAGGACGCAGGACTGGAGAGATCTGCCACTGAATGCTAGGAATATGTCTCTGACCAGTTGTTAAAGCTGCAGAGAATCTGAAAATTTTGCACCCCACATTCAGTGTATTATCAGAAGCTAAAAATAAGCCTATATTGGGGAGAGAAAAAGCTACAAAAGCAAACAAGAGTCTCAGTGAAAGATGCACACATTAACACACCCCAAATCTACCTATATCCAACACTATGCAGCAACCACAACAAAAATAGTTTGTAGAGAAAGCAGGAGGAAAAGTGCAGGGGTTGTAGTACCCAGAAGCATATAAATCAACCTGAAACTCTTTCACAGTCTAAAACGTGTGAACAGAATGCAAAAATAATACACATGACTAATTAGCAAAGACAAGTCTTGCTAATTGGGGTAGGAATTAAAAAATGATGTGCCTCCTTTTGTCCATTCACCCCCCCCCCTTCATCATCAGCTGCTTCCCCCTCTTGACCTATTTCACTTCACTTCTAAGCACCATCCAGTTATGCTGGGTCATGCTTTTCTCTTCCAGGATAACTCACAACCCAAGAGTGTGCCATCAGCTGACATCAGGTTCAGAAACTGGTGCAGAGCCAGGTGGGGAAGGGGGGAGAGATGTCCTTGTAGTTCCCTGCTACAAATTGCAAATATGTGGAGTTGGTATAGGACTGGGCAGAATACACCGTGTAGGGCAGGGGTGATCATGGCGCTACAGGCACAGTGGCATAGCTAGCAGGGGGTGGTCTGCCCTGGGTGCCAGGGGGTGTGACACCACTAGTGACCAAAATAGCTAAAATCGCAATTTGTAGAAACAATACCATCATATTATATACCATTCAATGTGTAATGCACAGTGGAATGCAATGAAACAAACTGCATTGAAATATCTGTATTCTATCAAAAGTTATAGCCAAATAACCAGAAAAGAAAAACACAACAACCTTATGTCAAAAAAGTGGGTTTCCTTAACTCAAAATGGACCAATGTCTGAGTGTTCTAACAAGGTGTTATTTTGATACAACATGGAATCAGTAAGATGTTATTATCAGTCAGCTCCCTTTTCCAACTATCAGAGCTAATACTCGAACTCCTATTCAGTTGTGTGTCATCAAGTTGGCCACTGTTTTTTTTGTTGGTTACTAATGGGTTGGGTAACCTGTATTACTTTATAGTAAAATCAAGTTAATGGGGGTGACACCATGAGTTGACTGTGTGAAACCAACCCTAGTGATGCCATTGGTGGGAAGGTTGGGTGTTGCACACTGGCCTAGATGACTTTTAAAGTAGTTTCTAAACATTCATGGTGGACTATAGTCTATCAGTGGCAATTAACCATGACGGCTGTATTGAACTGCCAGATGCAGGGACATTATGTCACTGACTACTATGTGCAGAGGAGCAATAGCAGGGGAGGGCACTGACATTCATCCTTTGCTTTTGGAGAAATATTCATTGCATTTATTTTCTGGACATCATTATTATTCATTTCATGTCTTGACTACTACTATCTCTCAGCCTCACTGACCTCACAGGGTTGTTATGAGGACAAAAGAAGGGGAGAAACCATGCATACCACCCTAAGCTCCTTAGAGGAAGGATGATGTAAAAATGTCTGTCTGACAGACAGATATATAATTTAGGGCGCAATCCTAACCTCTTATGTCAGTGCTTTCTAGCACTGACATAAGGGCACTGAAGCTCTGAGGTAAGGGTACAAACATTCCCTGATTTTGAGAAGGCCTCCATGAATTACACCCAACTGCAGGATGCAGCACACATCCCATTGGCAATGCACTGGAAAGCACTGACATAAGGGGTTAGGATTGCACCCTTAGTCATATGGGGGAGTGACAAAAATTTATGGGCCCCAGGCATCAAATGACCTAGCTATGCCATCGCCAGTGCACATTTGGTTTCTCCGCTTCACATGTGAAAAGGTCTTTGCATTTACTTTTTTAAGGGACAATTTCCTTGAGAAATTGCTAAGTACTTTACAAAATATATTAGGTGCATTAAAACTTTGGGAATAAATGTATCTTTGTCAACTTGCATTCTAAACATCCATGCAGCCTACTGACCACATGATAAAGTCCCAAACACGGCCTGCATAGCAAACACTTCTTTTGCATCTCATTTCTTCAACACTACCTAAACCGAAGAGGCACAACATGTGAAATGAGCTTCTAATGTTCTTTTCTCACTCTAGGCAAACACTAGAGGAAAAAAAAACAAAAAAACAAAAATCAAGCTGTGCATGACAAATAGGCACCCTGTATTTCTTCCTCCAGCCGCAGTAATAAATACTGTTTATTTATTTTAATAGTATGCTTAGTGAAAGTATTACCAATATTTCCTTGGCTGAAAAACATCCTGGAATGTGAGGCTCAGCATTTTCTTAGTAATTTACAACTTTAAAAGGGTAAATTCTATTATTCCCTGTCAGAATGGCAACTGGGTAAGTGTGGAATGTTACCAGATGACACAGGATGAAATTTATTGCTGCAGTCATTAGTCTAGATTGATTTTATAACAACCCCAAGCGAATATTAAACCTATTATGAATGTACTGAATTCATTCTCTTCTTCTGTCAGCCACTAAACGCAGTATAGCTATTTCTGGCAGAAAGGAAGCTTTTCCAAAGATTAGCGCTTATTTTTATTTTTGAACTTGTTCCTATGTACATTAATTTTTCAAAACAGAGGTGCTTGTTTTTTTCAAAAAAGGTGGTAGAACAGCAGGAGGAAGTCTTGGAGCTCGGAGGAACCAGAAGTTGGTGTGTGCACAACTTAAGGGGAACACTACTCAGAACTATTTACATATTTGCATATTTGAAAGATGTTATGAGAAGTACAGGAGGGCTCCATCTTGCAGTAATGATTTTCAGAGCGAACACTGATTCTTAGTCAAGTATTTTCAAATATTCAAACATTTACCACATTTTTCAAATTTGTCATTGAAATTTTGAATATGAAATTTTGCCTCAACATTCAGATGCTTAAAATTCACTTGCGACTTTTTATTAGTCTGGCAAGCTTCATATACAGTACACACTCTTGGAAGCCAACAGTTGTCAAACACAAAATACCACTGCTTGTTAATCAGCAAAGACTATCAGACACAAAATTACATTTCATGTCACATGTAAAACACAGTCAAAGAATAAATAACACTGCATATGAGTACAATATTTGCTAGCACACTGTAAAATAGCAGATGTTGATATCAAATACCATAGAAAGTCAAGCACACGTATCAAATAGTCTGTGAACTTTGGGCAATTTTTGAAGTATTCATAGCAAATCTGGAGAACAGTTAACTTAAAATATACTCCCTGGGGGAGCGCAGTAAAATTTAGTGGAAACATGGCTGTAATTTGGTGTTTTTATAACTCTCAACATAAGGCTAGAAAGCAGTGACTCCCAAGTACCCAGTCATGAACCACTAAAATGTGTGACTTGCAGTTTAATAGGGGGATTTTCAGGGCACTTAGAGGAGAACTTAGAGAAAAACGCAATGACTAAGGATTCATCAAAATTGCAAAAAAAGACAGTGGCACAATTATGAAGCCTCGTGGGCTAATAGATTACCAGTAGTAGTGCTTCCAGCAGACCACAACAGTGTGCCCTGCACCTGTGCCTTGGCAGCTTGATCTGCAGATATGCAGCTCAATCCTGTTTGGCACTCAAGGCTGCAGCAGTGCTGAAATGGCTGCTGCTGCATTCTATGGCTGTTCAGGCAGCTGCAGGTGGCTCCCCTTCCCCCGAATAAGGAAAATGGCCCTACAATGGGGCTACTTGACTCTGCACCGATTATTTAGCTGGTGCAGAGAAAAGTAGTCCCATAACAGCCTGAGGAGTTGAGCTCCTCCGGTCCCGCCCCTCCCGCCCCACACCCTCCCCTCACCACACCTTCTCCCCACCCTCGCCCCACCTTACAATACCTCCCCCCATGCCCCCACTGACTTTTCCGCTGCCCGGCACTTCACATGGAGCAAAGCCTACTCCAGTGCTGGGCCTGCACTAACTATCACAAGTGAGCCGGCACCCGTTCTTCTGAATTGGGCCCATAAACAGGTAAGGTGTTATAAAACTTTTCAGCAGCTAGCATCTGCACAAGAAGGTGCTACTAAACAAAACCTTTACCCTCAACTGTGAATCATTGAACCATTTGATTTTGACAGAAGTGCCACAAATGCAAAAAAAGTTTAGCTGCCCAATCATATCCAGCCTTACACTGGCAGATCTCATGATCCACCAGCGTAAAGCTGAAACTGCTGGTGCAACAGCCAGTCTGTCATTCTGTGGCTCACTAACAACAATGTGCAAGTTGGTACACCTGCCAGGAATGGCAAACCACACAACCACAACCAGAACAGATACGTTTGTGGCAGGGGCGATTTGGGGACAGATTGGGATGGGGAATCAGACTGGACTGGGGGTAGGTTGGGGGTGGATCTTGGCAGCAGCCACACACACCAAATCTTATCCATCCTTTTTCGGCCCAGATCTGCTGCCACAGGCTCTTCAGACTTATGCCAGCCAGAAAGTTGGTGTAGGTCTGAAGAGACCCACTGAGGTAGTTTTATAGCTAGGGGGGTTGGGGGATGCTGTGCTCCCAGGCAGCACAGTTTTGGGGGCAGGACAAACACTGACCTCGCATCTGCCCAATTCTTCACCCCCTGACCTGTACCCCTCTGAACGTTCGGCCTTCCCGGGCCTCAGAAGACCCTCCAGATGTGACTGGAGCACAGCTCTGGTCACATTCAGAGGGGTACAGGTCAGGGGGTGGCCCTGGAAGGAGCGCCCTAAGGCGGCATTCCTTCCATCTATGCCACTGCACTGAGGATCAGACGACCCACATGCCCATAGCATGCAGCAGAGGCTCGTTAGCAGCACTACACAATTGGGTCGGCCAAGGTTAGGATTAGGCTGCCAAATTACTGTATTCCCACTATACTGATGTGTGCACCTGTTGCAGGAGTGCCTGCACATTGCCATCATTGCCTGGAATGGCTCTGAGGGCAAGTGGGAGGGGGGCTTACACAGTGCGTTGTGACACCTACAATCAGTGCTTTTTTTGTAAATAAAAAGGTGCAGGAACTCACAACTTGTTAATCATTTATTTATTTATTTATTTATTTATTTATTTATAAACCATTTTTTATTGGAGAAATAAAATATTTTTATGTGCTTCCCCCATAAAGATGAACTTACTTCTGAGTAGACATGCATAAGATTGGGCTGCCAATCTCCACATCCCCTTCCCCCTAGCTATTTTTTCTACACATGGGGAAAAATACTGTACAGGTGCACTTGTAATATGTAGTATGTAGTGTGGCACTACTTCGAGGAGAGGAAGCAGTGAATGGATTCCGAAAAATGGCTTACATGAGTTCCATGTAGTAAAATTACTCTAAGCAACTGTGGGAGTAAGAACAAAAAAGGAATTCTTACACGAGAGGGGTCCTTAGGTGCACATAGAAACAGCTACGTTTGCAAACAAGCGATTAAATATGGTTTAATTCAGATATCAGAATACTCTGTGTCTTTGGGAAGGCGCTTGGCATGCAATTGTATGTTCTCTGCTGCCCTGAGCAGCTGCTGTGCATTGCTGGAGAGGAGCTGCAAACGCTGGCTGGTGGAGGGCATGCTTGTGGGGGAAGGATGAGAAGGATCTCTGGCAAGGCTGGACAGCACGTTGTACACACGGAGAATCCCTTTTCACCTGCCCTTAGCAGGGTGCAGATATATATCTCTGCCAGGATTAAGAGCCCAATCCTAGGTATGTCTACTCTGAAGTAAGTCTCGTTCTAGTCAATGGAGCTTACTCCCAGGAAAGTGCCTAGGATTGCAGCCTAAGACCCGAATCCTATGCATGTCTACTCAGAAGTCCACTTTAGTGAATGGGGCTTACTGTGGATAGCATGGCAGCTTTAGTGAATGGGGCTTACTGTGGATAGGATAGGAAGCTGCGCTGGGAAGCAGAGCGCAGGGGGAGGGGAAGCGGGCTGGGCTCAGGCGAGAGCTTGGAGATGGGGGCAGGAGGGGGTCGTTGTGTGGTCAGGCAGGGGCCAGGTGCCCGCCCACCCTGCACCCCCCAGCACCCACCCAGCGAATGCCTCTATTTTGCTCCCCCCTTCTGGAATGCCTCCAAAGGGGAGGGGCCCCTGAAAAAAGGTGCCGGAACTCCGTCCCCCCCGCGTTCCATTAGAAAAAAAGCCCTGCCTACAATATTTACCATGCCACCCCCTGTAGCTACACTACTGTCCCCAACATGAGGAGTTTTGCAAAGTAATTGTTACCAATTATTTTAAATATATTAAGCAAAATTCATCACCTTCTACAATGTGAGCAGCAGTCTTCTTCATATTGAGCAGAGAATAAAAACTGAAATTGCTTTAGAAGTAGCAACAGAAATCACTGCAAAGGGTGCATTATGAGAAAGATTTTTCACAAGGAAGCTATGCATCAGTTGTGTTAGCCAGAATTTTCAACACTTTTTTCTTTTTCTTTTCTGTTTTCAGAGAGAGCAGGCAAAGCAAGCTGTGCTCTTCTATGAAACTTTGATGAAGGGAAATTTACACAGGTTGTTTTGGATGCCTGGCTAGAAGACAGCTAAATGACTTTTGTGTCTGGTCAAAAACCTTGCTAGATTGAAAAATTCTGCATCAGACTGTCCATCCCTTTCCACCCTCTCCCCACAGTTTTTCCATTCCAAATTACCCCTTTCTGCTGCTATTTTGCAGCAAAGAAACAGATTGTTGGGATTTCCTTGTAGACTTTTGCACATATCACGTAGTTTAACAATCAAATACAAAGACAAATATTCTGTTAGAAATCTGTGTAACTATACAAGGATTTTGTGACAAGAAGCAGTGAAGGTAGGGAGCAGTGAAGTACTCTGCAGTAATGACAATGGGGGAGCTGCAATCAACACTTCTTACCTTGGAGTGTTTTTATGATCCAAATTCTCTCTCTCTCTCTCTCTCAAGCACACACCCACACTTTGAATGGAAGATGAACCAAAGGTTGACTTTTCTCATTGTTGTTTTTAACAAAACATACACTGTTAACATCTAGAAAATGGCAACTTCAAGATCATCAAACAAATCTCTACCTGTTGGGAATAGAATTTCTAGAAAAATGTATGGATGAGAGTATGTACAATCAGGAATCTGCACCATATATTTTTAAAATACAAAAACCGCAGAAATGTTTGGAATGGGATCATGATGCAGAGAAGAAAAGATGGGATAAAACTAGTTATACATACATCTAAAAAAGACAGAAAATTCTAGCCTCAATAGGAAGAATATCATTCTAGTTATTCAACACAAGACGTATAGTTATTATAAACAAAGTATTCCAGAAAGAATGAAAGAGATTAGTTGAAAGGTATTATTGTAACCAGTATATAGGGACAAGAGGATGTGACATTTCCCACTGGTGGAAAGTTATTTGACACAGGGCGTCTCTGATAGCAGCCACACTCAGTTCCATAATGCTTTCCTCTAAGAGAAACAACACCCCAACACTGGGGAATCCCTCTCTCAGAAAAGTTGAATTTTCCAAATGTCTCAGAGAATGTGGTCCCTTTTCCTCTCATCTGCATTATTCTTTTCTCTTTCTACATACTGTTGCTCACAAGCTAAATTCCATATGCCACAGCCCTGCCTTTCTGCTCTCCTCCTGTGAATGCATCACTGCTAATTAAAGTCTGCATCAATTAGTGCTTCAGTGGCATCTCAATGAACCCATTTCCAGCTCTCAGCAATCCTGAGCAGACTGTCTCCCTAATAAGGATAATGATGACCTGTAAATATTTGCAGCCAACTGAAGCATGGGGCAGATTATCTGCTGACAATGCAGCTAATGGGCCTTGCAGACTTTAATCCCAGAGCAGGGCTTCTGTCAGGTACGATGCAAGGAAACCAAAGCATCTAACTGTGAAACTGCTGTGTTGCTGAGAGCCTAGGCTTGCATATCTCTTCCAAGGTCTCCAGAGTGCTGGCTTGAATGTCATTTCCCCCAGCAGTAGGAAATTCAAAGGACAGCCTTTTACTGGGTGAATTTCCTTGTGGGGTGAGAATACTCAATTTACAGTATTTTTATAACATCACTGTGTTTATAAATATACATGCTGAACTTTAGGAGAGCGCATAGGCATCATTAACGATGCTACCCACTTTTTTGAAGCAACCCCAGTTTCTTCTCCCAATCCTTGAAGACCTGGACACCTGCTTTTCTCTCTCCAAACCCCACCCAAATAGGTAGCAGGTAATATCCTTCACTGTTAGTTATACAGCTAGGGAAACGGTGATTTAACTTTGCACAACCATGACACTTTGGGCCCAATCCTATTCAACTTTCCAGAACCAGTGCAGCTGCAATGCAGCCCCAAGGTGACTGCCTCCCCATCGTAGGATGAAGCGCATACCCCACTGGCATAACTGCACCGGCACTGGAAAATTGGATAGGATTGGGCCCATTGACTCTAGAAACTGGCACTTTGCTTTAAAAATAGTAATTTTCTTCCCATCCACTGACATATGACAGAGCTAAACTCTTATGTCAAAACAACAGAGTGAAAAGGAACCACTGACTGACATGCTAATTTTCTATCAAAGGGAGTTCTCATAGGGGAGAATTCAAACACTCAAGCAGGTTCTCACCTGCAATCAGAAAGACAATGCCATTGTTAGGGCTTTTGAGCTGAAAATGCAGTCAAGGCATTAAAGAGAATGCAAGCATCAGATTATAACTGGGTAAGCAGCCTGCCAGACAGGGAAAGGCCAGTAGAAAATTGAGGTGGCAGCTAAATCCATACTTTGGACACAAATATGCTCAGCCTCTAACGAAAAGGCCAAACCAGATTTTCAGAATTCAAGCCAAGATAATATTCCACCCTTTGGCTCACAAACTGCTGAGTCACCCTGAGTATGTCAGCTTGCAGGTGCTGGCAGTACAGCCTCTTTGCTAGCTCAGTTGGTGGTACCTTCAAACAGACAATGACAGGCTTCAAGGCACCAAAGCCCCCCTCTTCTGGTAAGCTGCAAGAAGAAAAATGTCAGAGCCTAAATGCAGGTGCCCCCTAACCCTGCCTCCTTGCCTCCGCGCAGTTGTATGGAATGTATAGATCAGCTTTTATCTGTCTTCTAGACATCTGAGGGGCAACAGCATAAAAAGGCAAAAGTAGGACTGTAATTTCAGCAACAAATTATAGACCTAGCACTGAACTCCCAATGAAAAGTAAGGATTGTTGGCTCCTGGGCCACCTGCCTCACTGAAAAGCTCAAAAACCACAATTTTATGGCTGCTGCTTCTTCTCAAAGAGCGAAAGGAGACCATCATAATCATTGTTGCTTGATATACATAAGCTGACTTAAGAGAGATGAAAGAAGAGGGGAGTGAAAGTAAAGGGCAAAAGTGGGCAGAAAGATACTTAGTTTAAACCTTTATTGTTCTACAGATGTTGCTATAACCATCATTTAAATTGCTTCTGGAAAACAATCCTTCCTATCTCATTGATTGTTTCTTGCCTCCAGATAAACCTGAGCTAAAGTTCCCATTGATTTACACCTGATTAACTAATCCAATTCTCACAAACCATTGAAATTGTCTTCAGACCAAGTATTTCTTCAGAGAGAAAAAAATAGGTGCAGGATATAAATGAAATAAAATAAATGCATATTTTCTAGCATGGTCACCAGCTGTTAGGATGTGTTTCTAAGAAAGGTGCTGTGACAGTTGCGGATCTCCTATTATGTTATATGCGGCAAATGCCCCGGGCGTGAGGCTATAGGACCCCGCAGAAGCCTCTCTGGGTCAGAAACTTCTGGTTTCCCGGAAACACAGTTTATAGCGTCAGGGAACCTCAGGTTGCGCAAGGCTCCATGAGCCTCAGGTGAGTGGGGGTAGGATTTCCGCACGGGAGGCGGCAACGGTTCGTGGGGGGGTGCCATTGCAAACCTTTGCCTCAGGACGCAGGGCTAAGCATATTTTAATATAAAATTGCATACATGTAAGTCTACAAGTAAACACACAAAATGTGGAGAGTGCCTTTAAAAAGTAAATACAGGTTGAGACTAATAATTATTTGTGTGGGTTCCGTTCCAAGCACTCACTCGGATGGCAAAAAAAATGCACTGTAGCAAATCAATTTAAAGAACAAAGTTTCTTTGCTCCCATTATTTAAAAACAGCTTTGCTGGCCTTTGCAGTGGAAGATAAGAGTCATTAAGAAGACAATCCACCATCAATCACTCGTCTTCCAGCGCTTACAAAGGTGCTTCACTCAGCCCCTCCCTTCACCAATGCAAAGTGTGCTCAGGGGGAAGGGAGGGGTCGCCTGGAGAGAGAAGGATTGATGGATTGCCAGCCAGCTGCCCCCCCCTCTCATTAAGGAGGCTACTGTTAAAGGACTGTTCAGTTTTTAAAACTGATTTTAAAGGGGTGCATTTTTCCGCTTCTCTGGGGATCGGCACATTCCTTCTCATTTGCAGGGGCCATTCGTGTTGAGTCAAATCTGTGTATAAAAAATCCGTGTATAAATAGGCTGGACCTGTAGTTACAGAACCACTTGTTTAGTGACTGTGAAATTATACACAGTCCAGTTCTATCCACACTTTCCTGGGAGTAAGCGCCATTGACTCTAACGAGACTTAATTCAGAGTAAACGTGCATAGGATTGGACTGCCAGTAAAAATAATACAATGTAGTGTTGTATCCGGCCTTTTCAGAAGCAAGTACCATGAGAAACAACTTGCGAAACAATTTCAGTTTTCCACAGAGGCCTGTGTGCATGGTTGAGCCTATATGATTACCTCAGAGGCCTGCACAGTCATAGGCTCAAATGGATTGAAACCAGAGTTGTGTGTTTGTTTGTTTGTTTGTTTGTTTACTCTTTATTCTTTTATGCCTTGGACTTTTCAAGTGAGTTAGAAGCAATAAGTGGCTGACTTCTTAGGAGAGGTCTTTTGCGTGCTGCTGTTCCCACATATCCATCGGTGGTGTCGTTGCTAGGGAACGTTGCTATCTGAGATTAAAAATGGAAGGCAACAGCTGCTCAGAGAATTGCTGCCTCTGCCAGTTTCATGCCCTTTTGTCCCATTTTGCACCCTCTTGAAAACAGCAAACACGGCATCCCCATTTTTGACACATGCAAACGGGAAGGGGTGTTTTAGGTGAGCCCTAATCCCACACCTTGCTGTGGTCACATCCGACACACCAACTGTGGCTACACCAGTGCATCCTTGCCACCTCTTAGTGTTGTTTTCATGTTTCTAGGCTCTCCCTCCCATCATAGTATGCAGTTAGAGACGCACGAGCATCTGTCTGCTGAGCCCAACAAGGGCACGGTGAGTTGCATGCATCAGAAGCATAGCTGGAGAAGGGGTGACATGGTAAATATGGCAGGTGCCACAACATGCCATGTAAGCACCCCTCCCCCTCTGAGCCATTTGGAGTGGCAATGGCAATGAGCTGCAAGTTGTTATTGCTGCCATGAATGGCTCCAGCGATGAGGGGGAGGGGCCACTTACACGGCGTGTTGTGGCGCCTACTGTATGTCGCGCCACCACCCGCTGGCTATTCTTCTGGTGCGTAATGCAACTAAGAGTGCACAAATCATTGGCTGGTGAAAGCCGAAAGCCAAACACAAATGCTAACAGACCAAATGCTTAATGAAGCTATGAGTGTATGTAGCCATTATGCTGAAACTAATCATTTATGCAAATGCTTACTTATGTTAATAATGTTGATGCAATGTTATGGGTGAATTAGTTAAGTAAGAAATAAGGGAAAAATTATGTTTGGCAATGCTTAAAACATATGAAATCCATTTTGCCCTCTCTGAAGAAGTTTAAAATAGCAAAGCTGAAGGCAAACTGTAAATCAGGGGATGTTTTATTGCTAAGTTGTCGAAGCATCGGATAAGAATGAGACTGGAATTTACCAGCTGTCAGGCTAATTGGTAGGATGATGGATGAAGCTAGGCTGAACAGAGTAGTGTCTTTAAAATACACTCTCAAACTTGAATGCCTGCTTCTGAATAAAGAGCAATTTAGGGTTTAAAACAGGCTTTCTTTAGAACCAAAATGTGCAAAGCTATTAGAAGGTTTCATGTCAAAAGAGTCTTGTATATGCATTTTACCAAAGCAACACCATGGTGTGTGACTGCATTTGGGAAAATGTTGCAGATTTGTATTAATGACAGGCTACTGTGTATGTGCTTTTAATGCCTACTTAGTAGTGCCCTTAGAGTTGTAAATTAACAGAAGAATCTCTCTCTCTCTCTCTCTCTCTCTCTCTCTCTCTCTCTCTCTCTGGAAACTGCCAAAGCAGCACACCAAAGGTTCATAGAAATGCCAAATGAATCATGAAAGTTAGCATGTATGTTAATATTCTTCACTGCCTTAATGGTTATAGAATACAATTAACAATATATAAGGAAGAGTGAATTTTAGCTGTTAAAAATAGTTTGATCAAAGCATGGAACACACAGAATAGTGGAAGCTAAATTGAAAAGACTTAAGTCTCAGATGTGTCTCAAATTAACCTTGAAAAACAGATGTAGCAAAGTTAATTAGTCAAAAGTAATACAAACAAGCTCATGGGCTTGGAATGTAGTATAGGGTTACTCCTCATAGTTAGTAAAGGCATTCCAACTCTATATCATGCCTGTCACCTTAATGGAACTAGATAAGATACAACATACAGAGAACTAGGGAGTAACTAGGAAATTTCTCTCTCTCTCTCTCTCTCTCTCTCTCTGTACCAAGAGCAGATAGTTGAGGTCAGAAGCAGTTTAATGAAAAGACAGTTTATCTTGTTTGACAGACAGAGATAGAGTTTGGTAGATACAAACACCTACAAATCAGCTAAGACAAGAATAGATAAGCAGTAAGAGTATCCCCTGATCTGATTCCTAAGAGTATCCCCTGATCTGGAAAACATCATTAGAGGCTCTAAGTTAACAGAGAAAGCAGGATTTAACAAAGAGAGAAGTCTCTTAAAAACCCTTATTTGCAGGAAGAATTCAGTTTCTTTGGTATTAAATTAAGTTTATATACATAATGAGAATTATAGAAGACCAAAAGTTTAGTTTATAGAAAGCCCACATTGTTTGATAGAGAGGAATTTAAACTAGTTCTGTAATAAATGGGTAAACAGTGCCATCTAGTGGTTGTTGGAAACCACGTTTTCTATGTATACCTAGCCTTATAAGGAAACTGAAACCTGAAACTGACCAATCAGATGCTTGTAAACTTGTAACCAATCCTGAGAAAGTCCCCATTTCTGATGTCATGAACCCCCAGCCAATGACAGTGAGATTTTTCAGACAAAGAAGCCAGAATCCTATATAAGCCAAGGATTCACATTGGAACATTGCTATTCTCTGGAGGCACTGAGAGTTCCCAGATAGCTCTCATTGCTCCCCACTTTGGACAAGAGTCACTGAGAGGCCCGTTGCTGGCAACGAAATAAAGCTTGCAGACGATCACCACTCTTGCCTACTGAGTTTGTTTCTGGAACTTTGCTGCAGACCTTGCAACAACTGAAGCTTTTCAAATGGCTAATGTAATGTGCTATCTAGGTAGCCCAACCCCTTCTCTCCCCCCTTTCCCCACCATAAGGCCTTTCAGAAATTTATGTCAGGACAGGATGTAGAGATGGTGGAGGCACCACCAATGCACCAGGTCCCGGCAAAGCAAAATTCTCCAATTTTTCACTGAAAACAAAACCCCCACGGGCCCTCTCTGCAGCAGGAGTTGTGCTCCCAGTCTGGTAGAGTGTTTTTTTTTTCCTTGCCAGGGAAAGGGCTGGGACTCCATGTCACAGCCTCTCCAGAAAGAAAATAACACTGTACACAACATGCATGCTGTGGAGAAAGCCCATTTAATAATTTAGGGCCCAATCCTATTCAACTTTCCAGCTCCAGTGCAATCGCGATACAGCCATGAGGTAAGGGAAAAAGAGTTCCCATGCATTGAGGAGGCCTCTGTGATTGCCTCCCCACCATAGGATGCAGGGTACACCCTATGGGCACAACTGCACCAGCACTGGAAAGTTGGATAGGACTGGGCCCTAAATCATTTCTTGCAGCACACCAGCAATTTTCACACAGTGCATTAGTATGCCATACATAGTTTGGGACTTACTACTCTCATCTTTTAATTTTTGACACATTTGTTTTTGTTTTGTTTTTCCTTGATGATACTGCTCTAAGCACCAAGACAGTTGAACGTGAATCTCCTACAAAAGTTTTCTTCCCCCCCATTGATTACAGCTGAATAATCAATTGACATTTCACACAGTTATTTATAATTCAAGTAAGCAAGCAAGATAATTTAGGAAGTGGTAACCAAGCATGTGCTGGTGCTGAATCAAATCCAGTTGTCTAACAGATTTTATTTTTTAAATGCTAAAATTTTGACAGTAAGAAAGAAGCCAGAAAAGTCAGTGGAAAAATCTTAATAAAGAAGTACTACAGTCAGTGGCATCGCTAGGGAGGTGCGGGGGGTGTAGGCCGCACCAGGTGATGCACACGGGAGTTACGCACACTGGGGGGGATGACATGCTAAAATCGCGGTGGTTAGGAGTAACCCCATCATGCTATATACCGTTGGATGCAGAATTTCAAGCAGAATGCAATGCAAAAAACCAGAGAGAAATATCTCCTTTCTATCAAAAGTTATGACCAAAAACCTGGAAAACAAAAAATACATGGAGCCCTATGGAAAGTGAGAGTGAGCCATATTGCGCGTTTCCTCGTGAGTAGGCGAACATGCCTTAGTCCGTCAGAAAGGGCAGACTGAGAGGAATCCAACGACACCAGAATGGTCTTGATCCAATGAATGTAGCCCCCAAAAACATCTGAGAAGGTAGTCCCTCTCTCCAAGCAGACATATATATTGAGCCCTATGGAAAGCAAAACTAATCCTCACGGTCGCGTTTACTCGCAAGTAGGCAAACATGGCTTGGCTGGTGTGGAAGATCAGGTGAAGGAGAGTGCAAGGCTACCAGAATGGTCCTGATCCTATGCACCTGGAGCTAAACAAGTGCTCCAGAAGGCAGCCTCCCCCCCCCCCCCACTAAAAAGGATCAAAACAGAGGCTTCAGCTGATAAGGTGAACCTTTTTGAGACTTACAAAGTCAGGTGGATCCTGACAGTGATCTGGTTTAAACAGAAATTCTTAAATTGAACTGGGCACTGGGTAGGGTTGAAAACTTCACTGGCTTTGGAGGGGTGTGTTATTGCAGGCAGGCTACAGAGGAAATTCACTTGGTGGAACAGGGCTGGCTTCTGCTTCTTTAATTATTTGTTTTACTTATTATTTATACTTATTTATTTTAATTTGCCTGATGATGTCGCTTCCACCATGACATCACTTCTGGTGGGTTTTGGACAGATTGTCATTCTGAAAAGTGGGTCCCAGTGCTAAAAGTTTGAGAACTGCTGCAATAAGGTGTTAGTAAGTTGACACCCTGGAGGGTGTGTGATACCACTAGTGACCAAAATCACTAAAATCATAATTTGGAAGAATAATACCATCATGTTATATACAGGTTGAGACTAATTATTTGCGTGGGTTCTGTTCCAAGCACTCACGAGGATGGCAAAAAATGCACTATAGCAAATCAATTTAAAAAATAAAGTTTCTTTGCTCTGGTGATTTAAAAACAGCCTTGCTGACCTTTATGATGTAAGATAAGAGTCATTAACAAGACAATCCATCAATCAGTCCTCCTCCAAGAGCTTACAAAGAGCTGAGAGTTTACACTCAGCCCCTCCCTTCACCAATGCAAAGGGATCACCTTTCTTTCATGCTCAGGGGGAAGGGAGGGGTTCACTGGGGAGAGAAGGATTGATGGATTGTCAGCCAGCTGCCCTCTCTCTCTCATTAAGAAGGCTGTTGTGAAAGGACTGTTCAGTTTTTGAAACTGATTTTAAAGGGGTGCATTTTCCCCTTCTTCAGGATCAGCACATTCCTTCTCATTTGCAGGGGGCATTCGTGTTGAGTCAAATCCGTGTATAAAAAATCCGTGTATAAATGGGCTGGACCTGTATCAATCAATGCATAATTTCATGCAGAATGTGTTCTATCTTTGTTCTATCAAAAGGTACAGCCAAAAAAACCAGTGGGGGCGGAGTGATGGTACATCACCACGCCCACCACCTGGGGGTTGCCCCGCCCACTGCATGGGGGGTGACGCGCTGGGATCCCACACCGGGTGACGCGAACCCTATTGACGCCACCGGTACTACTTGCCATTTATATACTGCTTTTGCTTTACATACATTGCCTTAATGCTCGTGTTACAACAACACTGTGAAGTAGGTCAATTAGATCTCCATTTTGCAGTAAGACTGAAAGAAGTGGCTTGTCCAAGGTCATGTAATAAGTTCATAGCAGAAGAAAAAATTTCAGCAAGGGGGTTCAGAGTTCAGTTTCTTATGCAATATGTGACACAAGATATCAGGGACACTGATGTGCATGTAATGAAAGCACCATACTGCAATATCTGGTTGGGGAAATCAATGGCTTTTGGATGCATAATTCCATCACTTGCTTTTTTATTCACTCAAGACCAGGGTAATTAGGGCCCAATCCTAAACATCCTCAGCGCCATCACTGAGCTCCAGCACTGGTGCTGGGTGTCACAAACAGTCACATTGCACCAGGAGAGGAAGAGCCACCGACGCTGAGCCAGCACAAGTTGGTGCTGAGTCTCAGCACTGTGTGGAGGGTCTGCTAGCACTTCAGCTGTGCCAACCTGCAGTAAGTAGTAGTTTTGGAGCAGGGGGGAGACAGGGAGTGGGCGGAACGGGATGGTGGGGTGGGGAGAGAAACCAGGGCAGGAGGGGGTGGGACCGGCAGAGGGCTCTGCCAGATCCTATGCTCGATGTTGGGCTGAAAAGCACAACATGGAGCTCTTCCAGTCTGCACCAGCAAAATAGCCTGTGCAGACTAGAGGAGGCCCCTTGCAGCCTCTGTGCCTCTACTCGGGAGACCTCTGGTGGCCTCGGTGGTGTCGCTACATGCAGCGATTGCCTTTTTGATTCTGCTGCGCCCGGTGTTGCCACGAGCTTCAGGATTGGGCTGTTAGTCACGTGTCCTTGGTGGCTAAGGACAGAGATATACCCCTATGCACTTTAAAAAAAAAATCCAGCTAAGTACTTGTAGAGAACAAAAGTCAAAGTGCCTTTTGAAGCAAAAATAAAAACTCTATATGCTTCATTTCTCACCCACCAAAGGAGATCTGATAATAGCAAATCTAATGGCAAATAGCTACCATTGATTTTCAACATTTCCCACATTTTTCTTCTCATGTCACAATGACCTCTCTGGTTTTCTCTGTGGTCTTTGCCTCTTATGATGCCACTTCCTGCTTCTGGGAGATTCTTCCAGGTCTCTGTGGCCCTGTTTTCAGGGCAATTGTTTGTAGTAATGAATTGTCTGGCCCTCTTCCTCCACAGAACCCAGAAGAGTTTTTCAGCAATATCCAACTGCTGTGCTCCAAACTCCCATGGCACACCTGTAGATCTTTTGCGGCACACCATTTGGAAATAGTGATCTATATAGTGCCTTAGGGTGTTTCTGCAAAAATGGCAGATCAGATAGTTAATCCACTCCTGAACTGTAGCAGCAAACTCTTGGATGGGGTTGCATTTTAGAATGTTTCTCCACAAAAAAAGGACCCTTTCTCTATAAAGTACATAGAAAACTAGGTGCCAGGAAGAATGGTTTGTATCTAGCCTTCTCCTTGGAATATTAGTTTTCTATGAAAGCATCCTTGCTGCAGTTGCTTTTAAAGAGAAGAAATACAATAGTGTATCATTTCCCCACTAGCAGCCTGGTACAGACCAAGAACAGTTTAATATGTAAGTGCTGGTGATGCAGACTAGCTCTTAGAATGAATGAGACAAAAAATGCCTTGCATGCTTTTGCTGCAAAAGCTTGTGTAAATTTTGTCATTGTTGGTGCATAAATGTATTTTATGACATGTTTAAAAATGTCATGAGAAGAATGTCATGAGAATGTTATGACATGTTTAAAAATAACATGAGAAGGATGCAATACAGTAAGCATCATGAAATGCCATCAATTCAGCCCTAAGTTTTTTACAAATAGATCCCTACCCCCTTTCCAGTCACACAAGTGGTATAATACCATCGCTAATGGTATTGTACTTTTCCAGTGATAATGACTGCATTCTTCTCTCTCTCTCTCTCTCTCTCTCTCCCCCCCCCCCCCAAATTCCTGGTGCAAACCTGGTGTGGACTTTTTTTTTTTTTTTAATCTTTCCTTATTTTCTGGTTTAGTGAACTGACAAAGAAGCTGTGCTGTGTAGAAGTGAAGATTAAGATCACAAATAACATGCTGGTAATCTGAGCTTTACTTGCTTGCAATACTCATTTTATTGTGGGACAAGCACCAAGCATCCCTAATTGCTCCCAAATGTTTTGTAGTTAATTATGAGGCATTTTGAGGGCAGGGAGATTTTTACACCCAGTACAGCCCACATTCTCCAAACAAGGATGCCTGCCATTCCAAACTTGATTACTTTTTTAACCCTCTATCCAGCTCTTGTCATTGATTTCTTCTTTCCTTCCTTATTTTTTTTTAAATGGTTCAGCTGTTTTCTGGTTTGTAATGCAGTGTAATTTAAATTGGAAAGCCAGAGAAAGTCACATACACCCCAAAGGGAGGGAGGGCATGCCTTTGTTCATCATGTAAATGGGGGAAGGGTGACCTTTGCAAATCCAAATGTTAGGAAATCGGTGAGGGATATGTGAGTCCTCTGAGACCAACCCACTGAAAATGTATTCAAAGTCACCAACTATTTCATGAATTTTGAATCCTTCCTAAGGTGCTAATCCATCTTGCAGGAGGAAGAGTAAAACTTGTAAATGAAGCACCAATCTTACCACTCTTGAACTCGCTAATATACCTTCAACGTCCAGTTCATGAACTGAAGGATCATTTTCCATTTCAGACCAGACTTGGACGACAGTGCACTAAGATCATTGGATCTGCACAATGACAGCAGCAAGGCATCTTTGGAACTACTATTTTTACTAGGCCCTTAGATTAGATGGGCTTCCCAGAGGGTCATTCCATGTCAAGTGGTCTAGGGCTCCCCACGTGACCATCACGGATTTTAATGAAGTTTTGTGTGTAGAGTCCCACATGTCTCAAACAAACTTTGGTAAAATTTTAGGTTCACCGGTGGAAAACCTATGGAGATATAGCCATTTGTTTGACCCCATACTGCAACCATGTTCAGTATGATTGTGAGATTTTGACAACTTTGAGACATAATATCTCCTTTGCTATTTTTTCAAAAAGAATGAAACTTAGCTACTTTATACAACTTTTTGCACTCTATTTAATGAAAGTAATAATTTTTGTTGAGCGTGTCCAAAGTGGTTAAAATTGCAGCAAAGTTGGCCAAAAAAAGTCAGTGCTCCAAAAAAGTCTAAAGTTTAATGTTGAATAGCTCCAGCAATAATTAAGTAATAATTGTGAAATTTAGTACATAATATCCCAATATAACTGTTTTCAAATATGTAATTTCAGCCTCCTAGCTCTTTCCACTAGTTTACAAATTAAGTGTAAAGTTGATGATTTTTGTAAAAAAGCCAAAATAGGGTATTTTCAACCTGCTTTTACAAAAAAGTACCTTCTAGAAATTCTTTTAAACTAATCTCATTAGAAAGAGCATGTTTCACACACCCCAGAAAAATGGGTTTGATTTTCTAATGCAGGCAAACAATGCATGAAAAATAGGGACAAAGTTGGGAGACATTGCCATAGCAACAGCCTATATTTCAACATGCAATTCTGTCATTTTTCTGGTTGTGCTGATTTTTTAAAACAATTTTTTATCCACCATTATAACTACTCCATGGTGACGTTGTCACTGCCAGTTCAAGAACTTGAACTGGCAACCCCATCACCATAGGGGGTCATGCCCAATAGCCATGCAATACCAGCCACAGGTGGGTTTCTTCATCCAGCTTGCCAAGCCTGTCATTTGGGGCACAATCCTAACTGTGCCTTATGTTGGCCCAAGTCCCTTGGGCCAGCATAGGAGTGTTGCAAACGTGCCATAAAGCACATTTGCGCTTCTGTGGGAGGAAGCTGCGTCAGCGCATGTAGATGAGCCGCCATGCGGAGGCTGGCAGAAGCCTCCGCAGCAGCTTCCTCGCTGCCGCTTATGTTGGCGCGTCCGCACTGACACAAGTGGCAAAGATAGGCATGGGGGTGGGGAGGAGGCGGGCATTTCTGGGCAGGGGGAGGGTGGGCGATGGGCAGCCCTGGGGGCGGGCGCTCAGGGAGCCAGGAGCAGGGCTGGGAACCGGCAGTTATGGCAGATCCCAACCCCCATCCCCGTGAAGAACGGAGTAGCTTCAGGCTTAGGAACCTAGGATAAGCAGCCCAATCATTGGCTTGGGAACCAGATAGATACCCATACAAGGCTTTGGAACCTCGACAAAGAAATCAAATTACAGGCTTGGCAACCTGGATGAAGAAACCCACTTGTGGCTGGTATTGCATGGCTATTGGGCGTGATCCCCTACAGCAATGGGGTTGCCAGTTCAAGTTCTTGAACTGGTAGTGACGATGTCACCATGGAATAGTTATAATGGTGGATATAAAATTGTTTTAAAAAATCAGCACGACCTGAAAAATGACAGAATTGCATGTTGAAATATAGGCTGTTGCTATGGCAATGTCTCCCAACTTTGTCCCTATTTTTCATGCGTTTGCCTGTGTTAGAAAATCAAACCCATTTTTCTGGGGGGTGTGAAACATGCTCTTTCTAATGAGATTAGTTTAAAAGCATTTCTAGAAGGTACTTTTTTGTAAAAGCAGGTTGAAATCACCCTATTTTTGGCCTTTTTACAAAAATCATCAACTTTACACTTAATTTGTAAACTAGTGGAAAGAGCTAGGAGGCTGAAATTACATATTTGAAAACAAAGTTATATTGGGATATTATGTACTAATTTCACAATTATTACTTAATTATTGCTGGAGCTATTCAACATTAAACTTTGGATTTTTTTGGAGCACTGACGTTTTTTGGCCAACTTTGCTGCAATTTTAACCACTTTGGACACGCTCAACAAAAATTGTTATTACTTTCATTAAATAGAGTGCAAAAAGTTGTATAAGGTAGCTAAGTTTCATTTGTTTTGAAAAAATAGCAAAGGAGATATTATGTCTCAAATTTGTCAAAATCTCACGATTGTAATGAACATGGTCGCAGTATGGGGTCAAATAAATGGCTATATCTCCACAAGTTTTCCACCGGTGAACCTAAAACTTTACCAAAGTTCGTTTGAAACATGTGGGACTTTGCACACAAAATTTCATTAAAATCCGTGATGGTCACGCGGGGCACTTTTCAAAAACTTAAACCACTTGACATGGAATGACCCCAGAGAAACCTGGTGCAGAGAAGGAGGAAGAAAGGGCAAAAAGTGTGGGGATTCATGGGAAAAAACAAAGAAAGTTTTTGGTGGTTCAGTTCATTGCAGAAGGAAAGACCACTGCAGAAGTTTGTGACAGCTCTCTGAAGCTCTGAAGGCTTCAGGCAGGATCAGCCTGATAACTGGCCCAAGTTCATTTACAGTGCAATCCTATGGACACTTTCCTGGGAGCAGGCTCCACTGAACAAAAGTGGACTTCCTTCCAAGTAAACAAGCACAGGATTGCACTATACATGAACTTTATGGCTAAATGTGGATTTGAACCCAGGCTTGCCCAGTGCTAGTCCAGCATTGTAATCACTATACAGCAGGGCTTCTCAAACTAGAGCATCGCAGCTCCCCAGCCTGAGGGCCCAGCTTACCAGTCCCTGCTGCAGCCTCCCGGGGGTGCAGGAAGCCCTGCGCAACCGTCTGCAGAGCTCCCCAGCCTTCAAAATGTGAAAGCAGAGCAATCACACTCCACTTCCAATTTTGCAGAGGCGGGGCGCAATCACTCTGCTTTCACTTTTTGAAGGCTGGGGAGCCCTGCAGAGGGTTGCGCAGGGCACCCCGCACCTCCAGGAGGCTGCAGCAGGGACTGATAAGTGCATGCCAGTTCCCTGCACCTCCCTTAGCAATGCAATCCTGGGGTTGCATTGCTGCCTTCCCCCCGCCCCTGCTGCCTTCTCCGCTCCCCAGCAAGGAGTTCCTGTGGTCCTCAAACTCCCTGAGAGTTTGAGAACCACTGCTATACAGTATTGCACTTTCTTCATATACCCATTTGTGATTTACTGGTTTTTTCCCCATTTCATTTCCTCTGGATTATAACCCAACAGGATCCAAAATGCATTGGGACCAGCAGTGTTACATAATGCATTCATTGTGCCTCTTATTTTTCCTTTAAAGAGCCATGCCATTTCCTTTACTTTTATACTCACCATGAACTAACTGGATGGCATACTTTTAAAACCAGCCCTACTGCATATTTGCCATTCAGCTGGCATAAATTTGATTGTCACACTGATATGCCAAGATATCTCTTTAACCGCACCATCATTATCAAATCATCACTCCCCCCATCCAAGTGCATGGCTACCAGTTGTTAATAACAGATTTGTTTAATTAACGGCACAAGGCAAAGCCAAGGTTGATGTTCCAATAAACAGGCCATTAACTTTGGTAATGACCAATTTGGGAAGACGATTACAAACTGTATTCCACAGCTTGTAAAAAAGCAAGTGTGCAGTTTTAAATCCAACAGGCAGCCAGATTTTAACAGAGATGATGGATTTGAAATGCTGTCCTCATGCCTGTCTCTCCAGATTGTCATACAATGTAAAATGTAGCTGACAATCACAGCACGTTTGTTTAAAAATAAACACACAAATATACTGAGAAGCATATCGAAGAAGTTCTAAAACAGGAGGGGAGAAGACAAATTCCCTCTATCCCCAAAGCAGCTTTTCTTTCTTGACATTGTGCTTTGCACAAGTTTGTTCACACTAATCTTAGGTTTCCTAAATTTTATGCTCATGGGTGGGTCATGTAGCTTTCAAACAGGATAAACTAAGGGCACAATCCTAACCAGGTCTACTCAGAAGTAAGTCCTATTTTGTTCAATGGGGCTTACTCTCAGGTAAGTGTGGTTAGGATTGCAGCCTAAATGACATATAGAAAGACAGGAAGGACAAAAGCAGAAAAGGTACACAAACAGACAGATGCAGAGAGAGCATTGGGTGAGTCACTAAGAACATTGATGAAGGAGAAGAAGGGCACTTCATCAAGTCTCCTCCTATTAGAATTTTAATTGCTAGGGAGCCAGCTATGTGTTGCTACCCTGTAAAAATGCTGTAAACCCTGATGATGCTGTTTCTGCTTTACACGGAGGGTTTGCAGGTTAAAAAAGTAGCAGAGAAGATTTTTTAGTCCTGAGTTACAAAGCCTAGGCTGTCTGAAAAGCTCATGTGTGTGAGTCATCACAGAACAAACACAAAAATAGAATTTGCATCTCACATCACCTCGTACCCACCACTTTTCAACGTAATTAGTCTGCACATTTATTGTACTTGCATCATCAAGAGTTCCATTACTGAGAAATGTAGAATCCAGGGATACAGATCCCTTCCCTACTTCCTTACTTGAAAGGAGAGAAAATGTCAAAAATGACATCACAATTTTAAAAAAAACAACCAGAAAGAAACCTATATTTGGTTCTTCCCCCTTTTTTAATTTCCTCAAATCTCCAGATAAATGATTTGCTAAATCTAATTTGTGCCATGGAATTTCATTGTGTGTTACCTTAAGATAAACATATATTTGTGACAAATGTTAGAAATAAGCTTATCCATACCATCTTGTGTTCATTGCATTGCCTTTTGATTTGTATTGTCTGTTTTTTATTTTAAAATATTAATGAATAATATTTTTTTGAAAAATGAGGAAAGATTTAAAAAAGAGGGACAATGGTGGAACCATTTTAGAATTGATGTTCACTGGATTCAGGCTGAGAAAAGAGTTTTAGAGTCTTGATAATGCTGGTCTCAAATGAAAGGCAAGCGTTAGAATAAAAATGGGAAGAATTATTCTCCAGTGTTGATTAACATCAAGGCAAGAGAAGAATTCTCAGACTTGTTCCAGAGACAACTGGGAGTGGGAACAAAAAGCTCACCACCTGCAGAGTACTCCTGAGATCAGAGAGTCTCCTGGAAGCAGTGAACTTTTCCCTCAAACCAGGTTTTCCAGCAGCCACTGTTCAATGCAATCCACCCTATCAATGATACAGGTATATTACCCCCCTTATCTGGACGTCCGAAATCTGGACTATTCCAAAATCCAGTCATTTTTGTGTACAAACCTTTTTTAAAAAAACTTTCTGTAGTGTGAACACTAGAAGGTCTTGTGCTCATTCCCACGTACAGTGCAGGTGTAAGATCTATTATCTACTCAGTGGTGTGTACCTGTTCAGACATTGTTGAAAAAATGTTAGAGGCCAGCAGATACTGATATGTAACAGTGAAAAGAGCAAGAGGAAGTTTTTTTTTTTATGGATATTCAACCTATAGGCTATAATTCTATTTTACGAACCCGAAACAAACACCTCTAGATTGCAGCCTTACAGCCCAATCTTGAGCTGCCGGGGGAACGGGGCTGCGGTGTCACCAAAAATGGCTGCCACCACATCCAGCGCGCTCCAGACAGCTGCCAGCAGCTCCTCAGCAGAAGGGGACTTTCATCTCCTTCCCCCGGGTAAAGTGAGCAGCTCCGCAATGGGGCTACTAAATTCTCTGCCAACCCAAAGGTCAATGGAGAATCAAGAGCCTCCGTGTCAGGCGGTGAGCCTCCTCCCACCTTGCTCCCTCCCCCTGGAATGCCTCCTCCCCACCCTCCTTCCACCTCCCCACCTCCTCCCTTCGTACGCCACTGATTTTAGGCAAAAACAGAGAAAGAAACATAGGGGCACACTTCAACTAGTACTCAGGCTGAAAACAGTATCATTTACATCTGCTCAGTACATTCGCTAAATGACATGGTTACTAGGCAGGTGCAAATGGCAACACTTTTGAAAATGGTTGTCTTGTTCTAAAAACATAGGCTTTTACTTCTATACTGTTCATCCCCCTGGAATACTAGGACATGGGCACTGCTGGAAAACTGAAATGGGGAACTACTCATAATTAACTTGCAATAAGTTAATTTTTTAACTTATTGGGGAGATATGATGGCCCCAATCTCACATCCTGGCAGTGCAAGGCACTTTGCAACAGCGCAAAAGTCAGGCCGTCTCCACCTGCTTCCAGGTTGCTGCTGCTGCAAATCAAAGGTTTCACCTGTCTTAATAAGTTGGCAGTACATGAGTGTCATGGGCAGTGAGGGGAGAGCAGCAGGAGTATCAAGCCGGGGGGGGGGCATGGAAGGGTAGATCCCAACACTAGCATCATGTGCTGGGATCCTAACCCCTCTTTTCCAGGCCACCCTACCCCACCATAGGGTAAGTAATATTTTTACTTACTCCTGCTGGCTGGCTATGTTCCCCCCCCCCTTAACAATGAGGGGTATGATTGTGCTATAATTTTATGGATGTCCAAAAAATTAAACTGAGTTTTGTCTAAATAGAATTATGAGAAGTGCTAGACTTTGACAAGTCTCTAGACCAGGGGTCTCTAAACCTTTAGGCTTAAGGTGCCACATCAAATATTTGGCACGGTGTTGAGGGCTGGAAAAAAAATTAAATATAAAATTTAAATAAATACATTAGAGATGGAACTTAGATGGATGAATGAATGGGCTCAAATGTCCAGAATTTCTCCAAGCACCAACACAGCCCAAGAAATAAAGCACACACACTTAAATGGACCCCCCCCCATTCCCCCACCCCACAAGCACAACTCTGGTTGTGTTTGGTCAACTGGGCCAGTGGCTCTCAGGGGATCAGAGACTGTCTGCGGGCCAGATAGAGGCTCTCTGTGGGCCGCATCTGGCCCCCGGGCCGGGGTTTGGAGACCCCTGTTCTATACTTTGAGACTTTTCTATAGCCCACCACTGATGTCACCACTGGGAAGAAGGTCCATAGGCTTCAGATCCTAGTTAACACTTCTGTCCACATTCATTAAATAAGGAAGGAATGCAGAATGGCCAAGATGATGCCACTCATCATCACAGGGCACCAGGGCTTACGGGCATTTGGGGAGGCCTGGCCTCATAACTATTTTAGATCAGACATAGATTCTGGAAGATCCACTTCTCAGCGGACTGTCCACTGACCAAAACAAGTTTCTTTTTCTGCCCCCAGAAAAAGGTGGTTTGATCCCCAAAACTGGGTATCAACTGCAGTTCATCGATATCTCTGTTGGAAATAAGATGTTTCGCTAGGTGGACCATTTTAGTCATGTTTGTAATGGCAGTAAAAGATAAGCAGGGAAATAGCTCTCAGGAGACCTACTTCAGGATTATTGCCTGTGTTCCGGTACTTGAAATACAAAAGTGTCCCAGTCTACATCATTCTGGAAAATCTCCCAACAATTTCAAGAGTGTTTGGAAACAGGTTACTGACTGCAGTTACCATCATTGATTCCACCCAGTGAGGCTTTGGGAGAAAGCAGAGGGTGAATAGAATGGGGGATTGCTGGAACTGCTGCCTCCAAAGTTATTGGAAAAAGACCCAGACACAAATTGAGCTAATAGTGGGGTCTGGCAGCAGAGACTGCCAGAGCATCCATTAGTAGTAATTCTTTGGGGCCTCTCTGTAGATTATAAAGTATTTCAAGGGAATAGTGAGTGACCTACAATCTTACCATTTAACAGCTGCTAACATGTCACTTACCAAAAGCCAGCGAAAGTGACTTTTTCACCAAACTCTTAGCTTCATGGATTGTGAGAGACTGCAGCTGCTTCATAAACGAAGGTGACTATTTGCAGTTACTGCAAAGGCCACAGGTAAATACTCAAACTCATGATCATCAGTGCATGTATCATTTCTGTAATGCAATTCAGAAAATGCAGGAATTAGAAACTGATGTTTTTCAGAACAGTCAACCACATTCCTCTGCCTGCACGATAACTTTCAGAGGCCATCAGTGCACATGAGAGTTTACACTGTTCCTGTGTCACAAGTAGATCAATTTAAAGGTGTACATTGGGATCTGGACAAGGATTGTACCCCTTCTGTGTTTGTAATGTCTCAGTTGAGCAAGCTACTGTGCAAACACTTGTATCTGAAAAGTGCTTCATGCCTTTGGGAGGGGTGCAGAAACTTCAAGTGCTCCAAAATGCAGTTGCCAGACTGCTAATGTGGTCCATGCTGCAACTTTGCTCAAACGTTTGCATTGGTTATCAGCTATCACACCAGAAAAAGAAGGTGAGGTTTATAGTTGCATGGAGCAGGACCTTTTCTGTGGCAGCTCCCTCTTTGTATAGTGCTTCACCTAAAGAAACCTACAGCCCAATCCCCACCAGCCAATAGCACATAAAGCAAGTGCCCCTGGGCATGTGCCAAACATTTCCCCCTCAGTATACAGTAACTGCATTCCTTGTATTAGGGAATGGGTTAGAAGTTAGAGGGTGACACTTGCAAGAAGGTTGAGCTCTGACGTCTCTCATTTTTGAAATAAAAGCAAGGGTGGTTCACAGATGGGGCCTAGTTTGAAGTATATGCTAGGGATCCATGCCAGGTCCCAACCCATAGTCAGCCAATGCCTGAGGCCCCTGCTGGCTACAACTGCTTCCCATCCCTGTCTGGTGAGCTTGGACTCATAGGGTGTTTAACCAG
Organism: Tiliqua scincoides; assembly: GCF_035046505.1. Taxonomy (NCBI): domain Eukaryota; kingdom Metazoa; phylum Chordata; class Lepidosauria; order Squamata; family Scincidae; genus Tiliqua; species Tiliqua scincoides. The sequence continues at coordinate 73,013,254 of NC_089825.1, forward strand.
GTGGTTGTAGGGGAGCAGCAGTCTTTTTATTCCCCCAGGGCCAGCCCATGACCTCCTGACATCTGAAACAGCATGCCAAATGCATCCATCTGTCCATCCCACTGTCCAGCTCAGCTCTCTCCTCCACTCCACATTTCCTCTTCCTCTCTGTTCCACTCTTCCTTTTCCAATCCAGGAACAGAGTAGAAGGGGCAGTGGAAGCAAGTAGGCAGAGATGAGTGCCCCCCATTAGTCTGCTGCCTGAGGCAAACACCTCAAGGATGGGGCAGCCCAAATTCCCCCAAAGTATATTGCACTTCCCGGATGTCCTATCTCCTGATGCTGCATTAAATATTGTTCAACAGCACCAGGGAAAGAAAAAGTGTGGTCTACTGCTGTCACTGCCTGCTTCCCACACATTGCTCCAGCAAGCTTCAAATTATTATTATTATTAAGAATATTTAAATACCTCTTTTCAACAAAGAAGTTCGCAAAACAGTGTACAGAGAAACTCAAATAACTAAATGGCTCCATGTCCCCAAAAGGCTCATAATATTTAGGGAGAAATAAGCATCAGAACACCAGCAAACACAACTGGAAAAAAAACACTGTGCTGGATGAAGGGAGGCAGTGTCTGTCCTTGCTAAACAGAAGAAGAGCAACACTGGAAAAAGCCTCTTTGCCCAGTTAAGCAGGGTGAGATCCAGTTCTCAAGGAAGATTTTCCTCTATATAGCTATTTGGGAGGAGGGGTATTTGAGGAGGCTCTCTCCCATGTGCATGATTGCAGGTGGTCTCATGCAGTCTGTTACCTACGCCTCTTTCCTAGTTTTTCAATATCTCCCACTTACACCAAAAAAACAGTTCCGCAGGAGAAAGTGGATAGACAGGTTCACAGAGTTGTGTAATGTTTTACATAGACAGACCTGAATCACAAAATACCCATGACTAGTCTCTCATTTCTTTTATAAGTTCGTCCAACCAGTGTCCTTTTCTCTTAGATATCTACCAATAAAGAGACTATATCTACCAGAAGCTAAAAATCGCAGACCGACCTATCAGTAAACATACCAATTTTATTAATTTACAAGACAAAGAATGTTGGAACTGACAGAGTGAGATTAAATGGACAAGGACAGACTATATCTTTCAGTTGACACCACAATGAAAACTCATTTTAGGTGCAAATGGGAATTTATACATGATGAATGACGGTATAAAATGTAACAGCATGTTGGTGGAAATGAACGTTATAAATGGCCAAATACCTGTGTTATCATCCAGTGTAGCAATCACATAAGACATATTCCCATTTTCCATATTTTTAAAAATTGTTCTATCTCCACTGGATGTCTTAAGATGTATGGAAAAATGAGTATGGAAATGTATGGAGTATGTATGTCATATTCTGTTATCTATTCTGAAACTAGTCAGAGTACATTAATGTGCTTACAGAGGTAGGAAAAAAATCAAACAAGTTGGGATAACGTATAAATGCAAACTTTAATTAGTTTTATCAGAACACAGCACAATCCTATCTTGCACTGGAACAGGCAGACCAGGAGACCATATAAGTATCCAGCGCAAGACAGGGGCCCAAAGTGGCTCAGCTGGAGGCAAGAGTAATTCTTCCCCTTACCCCTGGGTAAGCCACCACAGCCCCAATGGGTCTCCTCAAACTTGCAGCACCTCCCAGCCCTGCCTCCCACTCCCTGCCCACCCGCCCCCAGGACTGCCCACCTGCCCCCTGCCCCAGAATGCCTTCCTCCTGCCTCCTCCCCGCCTTCTCCCCACCCTTCCCAGACCTTCGCATCAGCCAAGCTCGGCCGATGTAACTCTCCCTGTCAAAGCTGACAGGGTTGACACCCTGGATTCAGCCTCCGTGGGTCAGAGTTCAGCCTCCCGGTCAGAGTTGGCACGGAGCCTGGATTCAGCCTCCGTGGGCCGGGACATGTCTCTGCAGCGGACCAGCTGACTCTAGAGAAGGCACAAACGTGCTTTATGGCACATTTGCGACCCTCCTGGGCTGGCACAAAGGACTTGCACCAGCCCAATACTCTGGATTGAGCCCCCAGTATATTAATCAGCAACACAATGCAGTCATACCAACTTGATGGCTGTTCTAGCATACTGTCAAGCTCAGCTAGTATGAGGTATACTCTGTGCTGAGGTATAATAATATTGGAATGCTTTATTATTAATTATTAATGATTATTAATGATAATAATATAAAACACAAAGCCCAGTCCTATGGGCTGCTCACACTGCCAGAGCCCATGTTCTGGCAGCACAACCTGCTGTCCTGTGCTGGTGCCACTTAACTGCAAGCTGTGAGGCACGCACAGCAGTGGCTGGGAGGGAGATGGCAGAGGAGGCAGAGGAGATACCATGGGGGAGGGGGAGGGAGGGGGCAGGGGAGTTTCTGGGCGGATTGGGGGAGGGCAGGAGGTGGGGACCAAGCAAGAGAAGGCGGGTCTCAGTGGCAAATGCATACATGAAATTCAATCCGCCTCGGTTCAGTCTATGCTGCCCACTTACATTCCTCAGGGTGTATGCCGGGGAGACCCATAGGACATCAGGGGGCTTACCTGGAGACAAAGGGACAAAAGTTGAAAAGCAGTCAGCCAGTGCTCAACCTGACCAACTCCTGATGCCTCTCTGGTTATACCAGCAGATCACCAGCAGAGTTGCCAAACAGGATCTTAAGCTCCCACAGACTCCATCGCACCTCCCCAAGATCGGTGTGACATGACGCTGGCAAAAGAGGTAAAAGTGAACACCCACTGAAGAGAATGGCAAGCTAAAAATGACAGCCCCGTCTCCACCCTGCCTACGCAGCCACAAAAGAGCGGAGGATAGACCAAATAACTCCACTACAAACCAGACTAAACCAATAGCAATACATAAACCCTCAGACAAGGTAGCAGACAATATGATGTGCAGCTCTAGCATCAATATGTGAAGATCTTGGGGTGAAAACAAGGAAAAATGGGGACAGAGTCCTAAGGACTAAGATAGTGTCTCTCTTTCTCCATGACCTCCTGACCATCAGGCCAGAGGCAGATCTCAATACCGTCCCTGTGTCTTGGCTTTTCCCAGGAGTCCTCTAAGAGCTGCAGAGATCTGCAGGATTCCCACCGTCAGTGCCATGCAGATCACTAACCAGGTCTACAGCATGCATCCAGCTTTTCCTCTGTGAAGTTGCTGGCTCCTGTTGCAGTAGGACTTTTGTATCTCCACAAACTGTGTAGCGGACAGTTGATGCAGTCACACCCAGGATGCGGGTGCAGCAGGGAGAAATCCCACTTGCAATCTGCTGTCTGTCATGCAGATTTCAAAGGAATAGAAGCCTTGCAGAGGGAGGAAGGTTGGCAACCCCAGCCTTGCTTTCGTAACATCTCTAATACTGTTCAATGCAAGTTATCACCTACATTCACCTTTCATGTCTTATAGAGGTTCACAAATAGGCACTCCTCCCTGTAGAGGTAGCATAGATCCAAGCAGCCCAGTGCTAGGCTGGGCCTCCAGGAGGGGGGTTAAGATCCAGTCTAAGTGCTGGATTCTAGCACCATCCCTTTCCCAGGCCCAGCCAGCCCATGGGCCCGCCCTGCCACTCGCCCTCCCCCCCGCCTCAAAACACCCCAGTTCTGCCCTCCCCAGATACCCTTGCCGGCCTGAGTTGGCCAGCACGAACTCCAGGCCCAGGGTTTGCTCCAACATGGGAAGGCTGACACGCGTCCTTGCGCCGGCCTCCCAACTCCTAAGTTGTTGCAAACATGCCTTATGGCACATTTGAAACACTCCTCAGCCAGTGCAAGAGACTTGTGCCAGCCAATAGAGCACTTGGGACTGTGCTCTTAGAGATTAAGCAGCAGCCCCTACCCCCGATTCGGTTCTCTCCACTTCTCCTATGGCCACTGACTTGGAGAAGAATGGACAGAGCACCCCGATATATATGGACATGAGTGATGTCGTGAGCACTTGACTGGGGGAGCTCAGAATATCTAGCTCCCCTGCTGGAAACTTTAAGAACAGGAGCAGAAACACAGTCCTGATCACACTGGCATTACAGTATTAGGATTCTGAACAGATGGACACAGGTTGTTGGGCGGGCATCAGTAGCAATGAGACAAGGGAGACAGCATGCTAAGCATTCCAGAAGAAACCCTTTTCCCTATCTGGCTTAAACTACCCTGATCCCTTCAATGGGTAGTAAAGTGCCTAAAATGTAATGCCAATTGGACAGAAGAAAAACACAGAAGCTACCAGCAACCAAGGAGCAGCTGCACCTCTGATTGGTTTCAATTCCCAAAAGAACAGGAATAATGAAAACAAATGAAATAATAACAAAAATGAGTTTTTGCATATCCCTAGTCAAAAGCACATCAGCTTTTGAATTTATACAAAAAGACAAGCTATTTTTGAACCATGTCCATACCACATTGCAAAAAATAATCTCTTCAGACAAATACAAACTGTATTTTATGTCAGAAGCCCTGCAATATCTCATTGCTGCTTGCTTCTTTGTGTATGCTGCACTTTTAATGTCCAAGTTATTATAGTCCAGTATTTATTTCTGGCTGAAGAGGAAATGAATTTACACCATTAAAATACAATACCATTTTTGAGCACACACACCCATTCATAAAAGCACAAGCCCACCTATTAAAAACATGAGTGCATCACATGACAATCTAACAAAAGTCAAGGTTATTCTCAATTGCATTGCATTCAGACTTCAAAATATAAACCTAATGAATGTGTCCTAAACTGAAGAAAATTCCTAAAGTGCTTTCTGTCTGGCTGAGGCCGAGGTTTGGATTATGAGTTCCAAAGTACTGGAACCACCACTTTGCAAGCCCTGCTACACACACACACACACACACACACACACACACAGAGCCATTCTCTTCATAGCCATAATTTAGCAGGTTGGCAGCTGAGTTTGAGCAAGGCCTCAGATGCTAATCTTAAAAGATGAGAGGATAGATATGAGTGGAGATGCTTCTAATTTTTGCAGACTGAAGCTTACAGCACTTCTGATAACAGCAAAGTGAACCTGCTTTACAACAAAGATAGAAATGCTAAATCTTAGGAATAAATAGGAATGCCATCATATCTGACCTTCTGAAGCAAAAACCTGAGACGTGCTGTTCCATGTAATATCCCAGACTTTTTTTGCTGGGCTTGATTCTCACAGGGAAAATTCAGTGGCTTACAGCCCAATCCTATGGTTTTCCCCACGATACCATGCAGCCACAACACAACAGGTTGCACTGCACACTATTGGGGGGGGGGGGGTGAGAGGCTTGGGAGAGAAATATTTTTCCTTATCTTCCCATATGCCTCCCAATTACCAATGGGTGTCATATTGTTTGTTTCAGATTCAAGGAAACAAAAAGGTTTCCCCTGCACAGTCGTGTCCATCTCTAGGGGACAGTGCTCCTCTCCGTCTCTAAGCCGAGGAAGCCAGTGTTGTCCAAAGACATCTTCCATGGTAATGTGGCCAGCATGACTAAACACTGAAGCACACAGAACGCTGTTATCTTCCCACCAAAGTGGTACCTATTTATCTACTTGCATTTACATACTTTTGAACTGCTAGGTTGGCAGGAGCTGAGGCAAGCAATAGGAGCTCACCCTGTTCCGCAGTACAGGGCTGCCAACCTTCCAGCTGGCAGTCCAGTGTCTTTAACCACTCAGCCACCGCGCTTCACCCAAGAAAAAAAAGGAGGAGGAGGTTCATCTGCCACTGGGGTGCATAGCATCCAGTGCAAGTCACCTGTGCCAGGTGCCCCCCTCCTCCCTCTGACACACCTCCTGCCCTCTCCTGGTTATGCTCTGTTATGCCCTTCCCTGCTCCATTCCTCTCACCCTGCCAACTCACCTCTGTTGGCAGGCCTTCTTCACCCTGCTGCTGCACACATATCTCTGGGTCATCTTCAGCTATGCACACTTCCAGATCACCATTTGGGATAGCCAGAAAGCATGCTACAGGGACAATGGGGGATAGGATTTAGCTGTTAATCTGACAAGCTAAAGCAGATTATTTTAAAAACAATTAATTGAGACTATATGTCCTTGCCAACCACTTCACTTGAGTATCTCATGGCAGCTAACAAAAATGAAAAGCAAAATATCAGTTCAGATAGATGGACTGACTGACAGGCAGACATCTGATATGCAATAGTGATTCAGATAACAGGAAAACAGCATATCTATTTTTTGCCCCATGATGTTAGTGAACAGGAATGTGGAAATATCTATGAAAATAAATGAACCAGTTTCACATATCCTACAGTTAACTGTTTTGGAAAAAAGGTCTTTTGGTCCAGTGGTGTAGCTATAGGGGGGCAGCACAGTAAGTACTGCAAGCACCACAATATGCTGTGTAAGCGGCCCTTCCCACTCATCATTGGAGACATTGTCCAGGCGACAACAACAAAGCACAGACACTCGCCAGGCACTCACAGGCATTGCTGTCGATACCCAGAATGGATTCAATTGCAAGTGGGAGGGTCTGCTTACACAGCGCATTGTGACACCTGCAGTACTTACTTCACCGCTACCCCACTGTTTTGGACCTAAGAGCAAATGGTGATTCTTTTATATATTCATCTTCCACATTAAAAGTGAAGAAAGCATCTCTTTGATTTAGCAGCTCTTAAGACAATTTGTTTCCATACATAACAAGGAAAGAAGTGCAGTAGGTCATAAATGTACCATCCCAGCCAGTAATAATTGACACTGTTTGTGATGCACATTTGTGTACTAAGTGATAAATGACAAGTGCTCATTTTAGCCTTCACCAATCAAAAGAAGAAGAGAGCAGAGAAAAGTGTTGTTAATTTACTCTGTCAAAGGTACAAAAAGAGTCCCGTCATGTTTGTGATTTACTGATTTGTAACCCACTGTGCATGGATGATAATAATTAATGTTATTGTTTAAAGGAAATGTGAACACTATTGTTATAAATCCAACCATTCACTATAATCACAGCATCTACGCAGCACAGCGTATTCATACTTCCCTGTCTGATGATATTGATCAGCTAAGAACATGTAGCCTTGAACTGATATCATCCAGTCTCTTCAATTTATGCTCAAAATATATGTTGCACTTAACAAACTCTGGTGCACCCCATAACCAAGGTTAACAAATATAGAGCCAGTTCATACTTTGGTGAAGTCAGCTATTCCATATTATTCTGTGATCCACAACAGGGTTCCATAAAAAAATCCCACAGAGAATTTTGAAGTTTACATTTTTTTTTCCAGATCTGGAAAACAAGCTACAAAACCAATTTGGGGAGACATTCTGCAGCATTAATTCTGAAGCTAATTTTCCCTGCTGGTGGACACTCAGGTGTTGATATGTGATAACCTATGAATGATCTCATATAGAAAGCTCATTTTTGTGACGTAAACATACGTTTTAGTCAAGAAAAGGACATTCTCCAAGGCAAAAGAAACATGTACAACCAAACAATGGATAAGTGGGCAATGCTATGGATCTGTCATGCAGGTGTCCCAGTTAACACCAGCATAACATCACTGTAATTCTCTGCATGCTTCCTTGAAAGAAAGCCTCTCTCAAGGGATTTACTTCTGAGGATTCTACTGTGTCAGTTTCCCTTAGTGGAGGTTCTGTATACACCCAGCACAAATTTGTACCCGGGCCCAAGATCAAAAAGGGCGCCCAGGAGCCAAAGGAGGGGGTGCAGAAATTTCCTGGGATCTTATCTTTTCCAATCTACTCAGACTTGTTGCCTGCACAGGATGCTGGGGACACTACCATGAGTGTACGGCTGGAGCTACAGGCAGCTATAGGCAAGCCATATATGCTGGGCCAGGAAATGCATATATGACACTCCTTAATACAGTGTCAAATCTGGGAGAAAACTGCACTGCTAAAGTAGCTCTGGCTTGTGGGACTTCTTACCATGAAGGAGTGTATAGGGGTTCAGGGTTGCAGCTGCAAGTCTACAGCTGCTGCAGGAGCAAGTTTTGGTACACACAAGACACTTTCCATTCTAGTGTAAGCCAAAATACAATGATGCTAATTTTCTGCATGATTTTCTATATTTAAAAGATTTTAGATGGACTTTAGGGGTGCGTTTGGTTTTCTGTATTACTGTATCTTGCTGCCGATGCCACATGGGTGAGTAGACTAATTTAACTCATTTAATTTCTCTGCCAACTCTAAGTCTCCTTTTATCTCCCCTTTCCCTCCCTCACCATCCAGAGGACCAACCGCTTCTCTGGCGGGTTTCCTGCTTCTAACATATTTGAAGAAGCTTTTATTATTCCCCTTAATGTTGCTGGCCATGCGTTCCTCATAGTCTCGCTTGGCCTCCCGTATCACCTTCTTACATTTCTTTTGCCACAGTTGATGTTCCTTTTTATTCTCTTCATTAGGGCAAGACTTCTATTTACTTCCATAAGGGCCAGGTTTTGATGTCTTCATTCACGGATATAATATTCAACTCAGCAAAGAAGGAAGCCAGATTTTCAGCTAGTAAAACTATTTCAGCTAGAATTCAGATTCCTCCTCTAGTTAACGATCTCATCCAATACTTGAGAGTCCAAGTGCCATAGCTAAATAGAACCTCCATGTACAGTCACAGTATACCTGTGAACATCAAATACTGGGACACAGTCATATGCCAGATTTGCAAGCTTCCCAGACATCTGACTTGCCAGCACTGAAAAGAGACTGTTATACTGGTAGAACCTTTTTGTAACTGATACAACTAAGCAATTATTATATTTGTATGTTCTTCTGGTAGCTGTGAAGTGAAAGGAATATGTGTGTGTTCCATGGTGTGTGTTCCACCCCTCCAGGCCTCCAAGCCTTGTGGGTTGCAGAAGCACTGGCCTGCACAAGATCTTGTGAGATTTGGGTACGGACATCTTAAATTTTGAGATATCCAAAATGGTAGCGCCCAGCTGAGCCAGGAAAAAGAGGCTGCTTACCCTGATCCCACTAAGTTTGGGAACCACTAAGGGAAATATATTTTCATTTTACAAAAAGGTAAAAGAATGACAGAGGCTCCAATTTGCCCTTTAACCCTCTTCTAGTGAAACTCCTATTGCTTGTTCAGTACATGCAATTTCAAAAGGTGGTCAGCATGAATTAACAGTTGTTGTATGAAGTGTTTATTTTGGATAAACCACCTACTTGTTTGCATTGCCATCACTCAGTGTCCTCAAAAGTTATTGTAATTGCAGGGGGGAACTATTGCCTATGTGGTTCCCAAACTGTGGGTCAGGACCCACTGATGAGTGATTTTTGGTGGGTGATGGAAAGATCAGATAACTAAGGCTATTTAAAAATCAGATAATAACTCGGTAATAACTCAGTATTTATATACTGCCTTTCTGGTCATCAGATTACTCCTCTGACTTTATTCAAGGCAGTTTACATAGGCAGGCGTTTCTAAATCCCTCAAGGGGATTTTTACAAACATAGAGGTTCTCTCTTTCAAGAACCAACAACATTTCAGAATGGATCTTCCTGGTCTGATCTCACTTCTGGCCTCCAGTTGCCTCCCACACTGGCTAACAAGCAGCTCCTTCATCTCTCACATGGAGGGCAGCCAAGACGCTTCTTGCTCACACCAAGAGCAGGTGGAATCACTTAGCTTGGTGTCATACTCTTGGTCTCACTCCCAGGGTTTTGGGTGCTCAAGGTTGTTGGTTCTGAACCCTAGAGCCCTCAAAGATCCCTGTTCGGTAGTACTGCCACCACCCTGTAAGAGCCAGTGCCTCAGTCCAAGGAACCCGAGACCCTCTAGGCTTAACTATATCCCTTGTAGGCACTGAGCACTTCCTTTACTTAAAGTCTCAGTCCTCAAGTTACTAGTCCACAATGTGGATGTTTGGTAGCTTGCTGAATAAATGCTTGCTGTGTATAAATGCTTGCTGTGTATACTTGCTTTATACATAGCTTGCTGTGTATAAATGCTTTTATGCGAATGCCTGAAGTCTACGAGCAAAGGTGGGAGAACTGGAATGTCTGGTAACAAGGGAAAATATTGACATAGTGGGCATAACGGAAACCTGGTGGAATGCAGAGAATCAGTGGGATACCGCAATCCCGGGCTATAAACTCTACAGGAGGGACAGGCAGGGGCGTGTTGGAGGTGGGGTGGCCCTTTATGTTAAGGAAGGGATAGAATCCAGCAAAGTAGAGATTGAAGGTGGGTCCGACTCCACCGTAGAATCTCTGTGGGTTAAATTACCAGGCTTGTGCAGCGATGTAATACTGGGGGTGTGCTATCGTCCTCCAGACCAGAAATCTGATGGGGACCTTGAAATGAGGAAACAGATCAGGGAGGTGACAAGGAAGGACAGGGTTGTAATCATGGGGGACTTCAATTATCCTCATATTGACTGGGTCAATTTGTGTTCTGGTCACGATAAGGAAACCGGATTTCTTGACATGCTAAACGACTGTGGCTTAGATCAGCTAGTCACGGAGCCCACCAGAGGACTGGTGACTCTGGATTTAATTTTGTGCGGTACGCAGGACCTGGTTAGAGATGTAAACGTTACTGAGCCATTGGGGAACAGTGATCATGCTGCGATCCGTTTTGACGTGCACGTTGGGGGAAGAATACCAGGCAAATCTCTAACAAAAACCCTTGACTTCCGACGGGCGGACTTCCCTCAAATGAGGAGGCTGGTTAGAAGGAGGTTGAAAGGGAGGGTAAAAAGAGTCCAGTCTCTCCAGAGTGCATGGAGGCTGCTTAAAACAATAGTAATAGAGGCCCAGCAGAGGTGTATACCGCAAAGAAAGAAGGGTTCCACTAAATCCAGGAGAGTGCCCGCATGGCTAACCAGCCAAGTTAGAGAGGCTGTGAAGGGCAAGGAAGCTTCCTTCCGTAAATGGAAGTCTTGCCCTAATGAAGAGAATAAAAAGGAACATAAACTGTGGCAAAAGAAATGTAAGAAGGTGATACGGGAGGCCAAGCGAGACTATGAGGAACGCATGGCCAGCAACATTAAGGGGAATAATAAAAGCTTCTTCAAATATGTTAGAAGCAGGAAACCCGCCAGAGAAGCGGTTGGCCCTCTGGATGGTGAGGGAGGGAAAGGGGAGATAAAAGGAGACTTAGAGATGGCAGAGAAATTAAATGAGTTCTTTGCATCTGTCTTCACGGCAGAAGACCTCGGGCAGATACCGCTGCCCGAACGGCCCCTCCTAACCGAGGAGTTAAGTCAGATAGAGGTTAAAAGAGAAGATGTTTCAGACCTCATTGATAAATTAAAGATCAATAAGTCACCGGGCCCTGATGGCATACACCCAAGGGTTATTAAGGAATTGAAGAATGAAGTTGCAGATCTCTTGACTAAGGTATGCAACTTGTCCCTCAAAACGGCCACGGTACCAGAAGATTGGAGGATAGCAAATGTCACGCCTATTTTTAAAAAGGGAAAGAGGGGGGACCCGGGAAACTATAGGCCGGTCAGCCTAACATCCATACCGGGTAAGATGGTGGAATGCCTCATCAAAGATAGGATCTCAAAACACATAGACGAACAGGCCTTGCTGAGGGAGAGTCAGCATGGCTTCTGTAAGGGTAAGTCTTGCCTCACAACCTTATAGAATTCTTTGAAAAGGTCAACAGGCATGTGGATGCGGGAGAACCCGTGGACATTATATATCTGGACTTTCAGAAGGCGTTTGACACGGTCCCTCACCAAAGGCTACTGAAAAAACTCCACAGTCAGGGAATTAGAGGACAGGTCCTCTCGTGGATTGAGAACTGGTTGGAGGCCAGGAAGCAGAGAGTCGGTGTCAATGGGCAATTTTCACAATGGAGAGAGGTGAAAAGCGGTGTGCCCCAAGGATCTGTCCTGGGACCGGTGCTTTTCAACTTCTTCATAAATGACCTGGAGACAGGGTTGAGCAGTGAAGTGGCAAAGTTTGCAGACGACACCAAACTTTTCCGAGTGGTAAAGACCAGAAGTGATTGTGAGGAGCTCCAGAAGGATCTCTCCAGACTGGCAGAATGGGCAGCAAAATGGCAGATGCGCTTCAATGTCAGTAAGTGTAAAGTCATGCACATTGGGGCAAAAAATCAAAACTTTAGATATAGGCTGATGGGTTCTGAGCTGTCTGTGACAGATCAGGAGAGAGATCTTGGGGTGGTGGTGGACAGGTCGATGAAAGTGTCGACCCAATGTGCGGCGGCAGTGAAGAAGGCCAATTCTATGCTTGGGATCATTAGGAAGGGTATTGAGAACAAAACGGTTAGTATTATAATGCCGTTGTACAAATCGATGGTAAGGCCACACCTGGAGTATTGTGTCCAGTTCTGGTCGCCGCATCTCAAAAAAGACATAGTGGAAATGGAAAAGGTGCAAAAAAGAGCAACTAAGATGATTACGGGGCTGGGGCACCTTCCTTATGAGGAAAGGCTACGGCGTTTGGGCCTCTTCAGCCTAGAAAAGAGACGCTTGAGGGGGGACATGATTGAGACATACAAAATTATGCAGGGGATGGACAGAGTGGATAGGGAGATGCTCTTTACACTCTCACATAATACCAGAACCAGGGGACATCCACTAAAATTGAGTGTTGGGCGGGTTAGGACAGACAAAAGAAAATATTTCTTTACTCAGCGCGTGGTCGGTCTGTGGAACTCCTTGCCACAGGATGTGGTGCTGGCGTCTAGCCTAGACGCCTTTAAAAGGGGATTGGACGAGTTTCTGGAGGAAAAATCCATTATGGGGTACAAGCCATGATGTGTATGCGCAACCTCCTGATTTTAGGAATGGGTTAAGTCAGAATGCCAGATGTAGGGGAGAGCACCAGGATGAGGTCTCTTGTTATCTGGTGTGCTCCCTGGGGCATTTGGTGGGCCGCTGTGAGATACAGGAAGCTGGACTAGATGGGCCTATGGCCTGATCCAGTGGGGCTGTTCTTATGTTCTTATATTCTTAACAACTAGGCAGGATTCTGAACCTTTGTCCCCAACAGACAATGAACCAACATGGTAAAAAGATTTTCTACTTTATTAAATACATAGGGTTACAAAAAGTTTACAAAGGCAGCAAATGCTAGAGACATAAAACTTCTAGGAAACATAACAGCATAAAACAACAAAGCTAACTGGCTAACTCTATTATTCTCTAACCCTCACCTGGGTCAGCTTCTTTTGTAGATCCTCAGGCCAGTTACCTATGGCCACATGGTCCTGGCAGGGCAGGATGTGCACCCACCACCTCTCTCACCAAGAGACCAGGAACAAAGACCCTGTCCTCCAGAAGTGGGGCTGGAAGCTCACCCTCTCAGCTCTTCCCTCCCCCTTGGAGATCTGCAGCTGCATTCCATCCTTGATGGGCATCTTTCTGGCTGCCTAGGTGCTACATTATCACCTTCCATTGAATTGTAAATCCTGGCAGCTAGGACTGCAAGCCACTTCTGTGTTACTGTTTTAGCTTGGTTCAGGCCTTGCATATTCATGACACTTGGCTTGCCAGCTGCGTCAAGGTCTCGCCATTCTCAAGCCATTCAGGGAGCTGCTGGTGCCCTCGAACTGAGGACCTTCTGATGTTATCTTCAGGCTTCCGGAGGCTTTACCCAGGCTCTAATGGAGGCTCAGATACTGTAGCTGCTAATTATGCTGCAAAGAGCTCAGCTCCTGCCATTTGCAAGCATGTGAAAACATAGGGAGATAAATGTTTGAGAATCTATTATTATTATAATAAATAAATATTATTTCTTTCTAGATCACCTTTATTAAAGTCTGGTAAGCTTAGGTGGGTTCCAATAGAGTGCTAGTTTAATTCTGCCCAAGATTGCATATACGTGAAAAGGACCAAATGTGTACTCCTGTAGCCCAAGCAGAAATGGGTTAAAAAGTGGGTCCCTGTGCAAAAATGTTTGGGAACCATGGGCCTATGTGCATCCAAATTATTTCTTTCTTCAGAATAATAAGCAAATGGAAGCACAATTGTACATGCAATTCACTGATCTGAATTTCAGCCCAGGTGATTGAGAGTGGATGAATGGATTCCACATGCCTAATGGAAATGTTTAACCAAACATCTGCCAAGGGAAGTGAGCAGCTAGTTAAAGGGAAACACAGATTTTAAGATCCTGTGAATCAATATTTTACTAATTGGTAAATTAATTACTGTCTCTCATATCGTAAAGTACTCACAGCTGTTGCAGTGTTACTCAGGTTGGGTTAGCTGTCTGTTAAGGCCTAGAGGCAAATTCCAGCACAGGCTTACATGTTTCAGCAGCATAGAGCCACCATCTCTTAAATGTTTTTAAGCATCTGTGTAGGGGTGGGGGGAATTGGCAGCAGCCGCCCAGATCAAGTTCACTTTGCAATTTGACATTCTGGAAGCGGGGAGGGGGTTGGGTGGCAGAATGGAAATGCTCATTGTGGATTAAATAATGCAGCAACTGAAAGCTTGATGAGGTCAGACTTAATCTGGCATTCACATGTGGTAATAACAAGATTCTCACTGCAAAATCCGTTAAGTAAAAAATCAGTTGCCCTGATCCAGCAAGACAGGCAACTTCCACACATGAATTCCTTCCTGAATCAGGAACTCTGTACACTGGCTGCACCACAACATACATTCAGACATGAAGTATCCATTTGTAGAACACACTGTGGATGCAGAGAAGAGTAAATTCCCATTCACACTGAACATGAACAAAAATGTACATTCCAAACCACTATAGTGGGCTGCACTTTGTTGTCTGTGACTATACCTGATCAGAGCTGGCCCATCCATGGGGCCAACTGAAATGATTGCCTCAGGCAGCAGTTTGGTTGGGGGCACCCATCTCTGTCTGCCTACTTTCCTCCATAGCAGCAGCTTCTCCTTCCACTCCCTGTACTGGAAAAGGGACAGAGAGGAAGAGAAAGTGTGGAGGGGAGGACAGAGCTGAGCTAGAACATTGAAGAGTGGGAGAAGCAGAGGCTGGCATATCATCAGGGAAGGGGGGGAAGTATTTGGCATTCCGCTTCAGGGGTCAGGAGGCTTGGGTAGCCCTCAATCCGGTCAAATATACATTGTACACTTTTAAAAAAAATAAAGTGAAAATAAAAACCTACCTTACAACTCACTGAAGTTCCTCCATACCCAATATAGCTTACTGATTGGAAAAGGTCCTCCTGGATCTCAGGTACACAGAGGTGTTTCATAGCACTGCTATGATCAATTTAACTGGAGATGCCAATGACTGGAAGCCAAATTAAGAGGGACTTTAACTGTGCCGTTAGACCTGAAATGCTGTGGTTTTGTTATTGTAGATATTCTATTAATAGCATGCATAGGAGCCCAATCCAGACAAGGATCATGGTGAGAAGTAGGGGGACTTTAACACGACACACTATCACAGTCTCTGATGCAAGAAAACATTTAGCTCCACTCAGATGTGACATGGATCTAGCGTAAAGGCAAAACATTCAGAATTCCCAACACAACAATCTTAGGGGGGAAAGAATTTGTGATGGTCAAGTGAAAGAAATTCACCTCCCAAGACAATGGTGATTCTGGCCACTGTGCCACCTGGGGCCATGACTACAACCTGCCCCCCCCCACTGGTCCCATCATCTGCCTCCCTTTTGGAGGCCCAGTGAGGTACCTCCCCGACCCTCCAAAGGCTTTGTATGGCCCTCTGAGGGCTGAAAAACATCACTTCATTTCATGGAAGAAACCGGAAGTGATTTTTTTTGGCCCTCTTAGGGCCTAACAAGGTCTTCAGAGGGCTGGGGAATCCGTGCATGGTTTCCCCAACCCTCAAAACACCTCTGGGAGGTGGCCCTCAGAGGGCAGCCCTCAGATTAGCACACTAGTCAATTGAGTGCTGCAGGGGGTGGCGCAGGGGGGTGGATGGCAGCGCTGCCACCCCAAGCCTGGCACAGAGGCATTTATCTCCCTTGTCCCTTAGGTTCACCACAGTTCCAAGGTCATTATGAAATTGGAACATAATTACATCAAAACTCAAAAGATGGGCAGCCTAATCCTGTCCTTCCCTGAGCCTGGATAAACAGAGGTGCCAAAATGAGTTTCCCCAGGCCTCCCAATGTCTCAAGGCATTAAAAACGCCACTTCCAGTTTCTCTCCGGAAACCAGAAGCACATTTGTTCAGCCTTTTGGGCTGTTCTGAAGCCTGCAGAGTCCACAGGTGGAAGTGCGCAGCCTCTGAGGGCTTCAGAAAGCTCACATAGCTTGCATCACCTTTTGGAGACCAAAAGCTGCCTTTAAAGGGACCAAAACTATGGATTTCGGTATTCACGGTTTTCAGTATCCAAGGGGGTTCAAGAACCAATCTCTTATGGATACCGATCCCTCATCTGTATTATGCGATTCTGAACTTATTCTGAGAAGTGCAGCAGCATAGGCTGCATCAGAGCCTACAGGTACAGCTTTGCTTCGTAACGATGTCATTTCCCATATCTTGATGGGAGGGAGGATTCTTACTGTGTGGGGGCCTCTCTGCTCCAAGGCATATAGAGTGCTGGATAAATGACTAACAGCAAAAGCCTAGGCAAACTTACCTGAGAGTGAACACATTGAACAAAATGGTTCTTAGGTCTGAGTAAACATATATAGGATGGTGCTATTTCTCAAGGGAATGAAGGAAAAACCTCACAGTTGAACTATAGGCAATGTATTAAGGCCCAGCGCATTTCAACTTATAGGACTCTTCTTCAGCACTGACCAAATAAAATAATCAAGGGATATCTAAAATGATCTTACAGGCTGATGATAGGGTTGTGCTTTCATTTTATAATGAAAGAGGAATTGAAACAAATGAGCCTCATTTATTTCATTCACTTCCCACAACAAAATGAATGTCACAGCCATGAATGAATTCATGTTGCATGTTTCATCACTCTTTGATGTTTGTTTTCTTGAGTCAAAATAGTTCAGACTGAGACTACAGGCAATGTGTGTGTGGGGGGGGGGGGAAGAGAGAGAATTAAATTTCAACACAAACATATTTAAGCCAAATCCAACATTATGGCCAATCTTCTATCCACACAGAACCCTCCAATCACAGTGGCAAGGAGAAGACTTATGGAAGTCTGTTAAAGAGGGTGTCAAAGGCTTTATTTTTTTCCCTGCACCAGCTCTTTCACTTTGGAGTCTGAGCATTTGCAGGTTCATCACTTTGGGTTCCTGACCTTCCAGGATTGTCATGGAGTCTTCAGGAATCCACCTCAATCTCCAGGTGACTACTGACAGCAATCCTGAAAATCTCAGCTGGACCTCTGGGAATTTCCAACATTTCATCAGGTTGGGGAAAAACCTTCAGAGATACCTTGTGCAAATTGGCAACCCTATTCTCAGCTGACCAGTCTTTTGTCTTTATGCAAAAACAGTTCCCAACCTCAGCAACTCAGCAACCTCATAGCCAAAGACTAACATAAGAACATAAGAACAGCCCCACTGGATCAGGCCATAGGCCCATCTAGTCCAGCTTCCTGTATCTCACAGCGGCCCACCAAATGCCCCAGGGAGCACACCAGATAACAAGAGACCTCATCCTGGTGCCCTCCCCTACATCTGGCATTCTGACTTAACCCATTCCTAAAATCAGGAGGTTGCGAATACACATCATGGCTTGTACCCCATAATGGATTTTTCCTCCAGAAACTCGTCCAATCCCCTTTTAAAGGCATCGAGGCTAGACGCCAGCACCACATCCTGTGGCAAGGAGTTCCACAGACCGACCACGCGCTGAGTAAAGAAATATTTTCTTTTGTCTGTCCTAACCCGCCCAACACTCAATTTTAGTGGATGTCCCCTGGTTCTGGTATTATGTGAGAGTGTAAAGAGCATCTCCCTATCCACTCTGTCCATCCCCTGCATAATTTTGTATGTCTCAATCATGTCCCCCCTCAAGCGTCTCTTTTCTAGGCTGAAGAGGCCCAAACGCCGTAGCCTTTCCTCATAAGGAAGGTGCCCCAGCCCCGTAATCATCTTAGTCGCTCTCTTTTGCACCTTTTCCATTTCCACTATGTCTTTTTTGAGATGCGGCGACCAGAACTGGACACAATACTCCAGGTGTGGCCTTACCATCGATTTGTACAACGGCATTATAATACTAACCGTTTTGTTCTCAATACCCTTCCTAATGATCCCAAGCATAGAATAGGCCTTCTTCACTGCCGCCGCACATTGGGTCGACACTTTCATCGACCTGTCCACCACCACCCCAAGATCTCTCTCCTGATCTGTCACAGACAGCTCAGAACCCATCAGCCTATATCTAAAGTTTTGATTTTTTTGCCCCAATGTGCATGACTTTACACTTACTGACATTGAAGCGCATCTGCCATTTTGCTGCCCATTCTGCCAGTCTGGAGAGATCCTTCTGGAGCTCCTCACAATCACTTCTGGTCTTTACCACTCAGAAAAGTTTGGTGTCGTCTGCAAACTTAGCCACTTCACTGCTCAACCCTGTCTCCAGGTCATTTATGAAGAGGTTGAAAAGCACTGGTCCCAGGACAGATCCTTGGGGCACACCGCTTTTCACCTCTCTCCATTGTGAAAATTGCCCATTGACACCCACTCTCTGCTTCCTGGCCTCCAACCAGTTCTCAATCCACGAGAGGACCTGTCCTCTAATTCCCTGACTGTGGAGTTTTTTCAGTAGCCTTTGGTGAGGGACCGTGTCAAACGCCTTCTGAAAGTCCAGATATATAATGTCCACGGGTTCTCCCGCATCCACATGCCTGTTGACCTTTTCAAAGAATTCTATAAGGTTGGTGAAGCAAGACTTACCCTTACAGAAGCCATGCTGACTCTCCCTCAGCAAGGCCTGTTCGTCTATGTGTTTTGAGATCCTATCTTTGATGAGGCATTCCACCATCTTACCCGGTATGGACGTTAGGCTGACCGGCCTATAGTTTCCCGGGTCCCCCCTCTTTCCCTTTTTAAAAATAGGCGTGACATTTGCTATCCTCCAATCTTTTGGCACCGTGGCCGTTTTGAGGGACAAGTTGCATACCTTAGTCAAGAGATCTGCAACTTCATTCTTCAATTCCTTAATAACCCTTGGGTGGATGCCATCATGGCCCGGTGACTTATTGATCTTTAATTTATCAATGAGGTCTGAAACATCTTCTCTTTTAACCTCTATCTGACTTAACTCCTCGGTCAGGAGGGGCCATTCGGGCAGCGGTATCTGCCCGAGGTCTTCTGACGTGATGACAGATGCAAAGAACTCATTTAATTTCTCTGCCATCTCTAAGTCTCCTTTTATCTCCCCTTTCCCTCCCTCACCATCCAGAGGGCCAACCGCTTCTCTGGCGGGTTTCCTGCTTCTAACATATTTGAAGAAGCTTTTATTATTCCCCTTAATGTTGCTGGCCATGCATTCCTCATAGTCTCGCTTGGCCTCCCGTATCACCTTCTTACATTTCTTTTGCCACAGTTTATGTTCCTTTTTATTCTCCTCATTAGGCAAGACTTCCATTTACGGAAGGAAGCTTCCTTGCCCTTCACAGCCTCTCTAACTTGGCTGGTTAGCCATGCGGGCACTCTCCTGGATTTAGTGGAACCCTTCTTTCTTTGCGGTATACACCTCTGCTGGGCCTCTATTACTGTTGTTTTAAGCAGCCTCTATGCACTCTGGAGAGATTGGACTCTTTTTACCCTCCCTTTCAACCTCCTTCTAACCAGCCTCCTCATTTGAGGGAAGTCCGCCCGTCGGAAGTCAAGGGTTTTTGTTAGAGATTTGCCTGGTATTCTTCCCCCAACGTGCACGTCAAAACGGATCGCAGCATGATCACTGTTCCCCAATGGCTCAGTAACGTTTACATCTCTAACCAGGTCCTGCGTACCGCACAAAATTAAATCCAGAGTCACCTGTCCTCTGGTGGGCTCCGTAACTAGCTGATCTAAGCCACAGTCATTTAGCACGTCAAGAAATCCGGTTTCCTTATCGTGACCAGAACACAAATTGACCCAGTCAATATGAGGATAATTGAAGTCCCCCATGATTACAACCCTGTCCCTCCTTGTCACCTCCCTGATCTGTTTTCTCTTTTCAAGGTCCCCATCCGATTTCTGGTCTGGAGGACGATAGCACGCCCCCAGTATTACATCACTGCACAAGCCTGGTAATTTAACCCACAGAGATTCTACGGTGGAGTCGGACCCACCTTCAATCTCTACTTTGCTGGATTCTATCCCTTCCTCCACCGCACCTCCAACACGCCTCTGCCTGTCCCTCCTGTAGAGTTTATAGCCCGGGATTGCGGTATCCCACTGATTCTCCGCATTCCACCAGGTTTCCGTTATGCCCACTATATCAATATTTTCCCTTGTCACCAGACATTCCAGTTCTCCCACCTTTGCTCGTAGACTTCGGGCATTCGCATAAAAGCATTTATACACGGAATGCCCCAGGATGGGCTGCTTATTCGCTCCTTTGTCCCCGCATCCTCTCATCCTCTCATACCAGACTATGGTATAAGCCTACAGCACCCGGTATTCCCAGGCAGTCTCCCATCCAAGTACTAACCAGGCCTGACCCTGCTTGTCATTAAGTTTTTTTAACCCCTTGTACTTAAGGTTAATAGCCTGCTGTCTGTGAGAATCTGTCTATGTGTCTAGTCATTGATGGTTAGAGTATGTATGTGTTTGTGTGCCTATTCCACACATATACTGAGTATTTTCACTGAAGTGTGAACACTTTACAGACATGCACAGAGTTTGATGTATGCATTTGACTCCGTTTATATTTGCAATAAATACCTGACAGGGAACTTCTTGAGCAGGTTATGTATGTGGGAGAAGGAGAGAAGCAGGCATAAGAATATAAGAGTCCTGCTGGATTGGGCCAAGGCCTATTTAGCCCAGTTTTCTGTATCTCACAGTGGCCCATCAGGTGTCTCTGAGAGCACACAAGAGACCTGCATCCTGGTGCCACTCCCTTGCATCTGGCATTCAGACATAAGCCACCTCTAAAAGCTACAGGTTACATATACTCATCATGACTTGTGATGAACTTTTCCTCCAGAAATCTGTCCAATCCTCTTTTAAAGGCATATAGGCCAGACATTATCACCACATCCTGTGGCAAGGAGTTCCACAGATTAATTCTATGCTGGATAAAGAAATATTTCCTTTTACTGTTCTGACTCTCCCACAGACAGGCCAGAGAAAAGGGAAGGGGCAGATGGGCAAAACATGCTGTGTCACACATGCTGCCTGCCCACCTTCTTCTACAACAGGCAGCTGTGCGGGTCTCCTACATCCATGTATTAACCAGTCTGGACCTAAATGAATCCAAAGTCCTCTAATATCAGTAACAGAAGGGCAGTTTAGTACCATACAATAACTTTAACCATAAGGTATTAAGAAGGCACAGAATAACAGTATACTATGCAAACACATCAGAATAAACCTCTTAAAAACTAATAGAAATCCACTTGTTCGCTAATAGAAAATCCACTTGTAATAGGCCTTTTCTCCACAATACAATCTAACAAGAAACTCAGCAGAATCAAAGCTATCTCCTCCCTCACTAACTGGGGGAGCTTTCATAGATAGCTCAACTTGCACCTACCCCCTCCCAATTTAGCCTCACAGATGTTTTTAAGTTCCAATTATAGGGTCCTTCATCCCAAGCCAAGGGAAAAAAAAATCTTACAATTGAAATTTAATGTGACACAAACCTGATTCTTGCTTTTCCATGTCACCCAGGGCCCTGGCCATGACAAAACAAACTATTCAGTACAAAACAAATTTATTATAACATAAATTTGGGTACCTCAAAATCAACCTATCCAGGACTGTGCTTCCACTATAGCTTTAATCCACTTCAATAATCAATGCACTTCTATTACCCCAATGCATTCTGGAGACTGTTTAAGTGCAGCTCTAACAGCTCTCAAATTCCTTAACAAACCACAGTCTACCCCAGAATGCACTGGGGGAATAGAAGTGCATTGAAATTGGATTAAAGCTGTATTGGAAATGCAGCCCAGGTCTTCTCCATAAGCACCAACATGTATTAATACAGTTCAAACATGGGAAAAAGAAACTTCCAGCTTTTGAGAGAATGACTAGACCCCAGTAGTTGGTCAGCCAGTTCAGTTCACAGAATTCCCAGCCCCAACAGTAAGCTTCACGACTTCTATTTTACTGTGTGTCTAAAACGCACACAGTATGTTCAAGTATTGAATCAAGTATTTGTGTGTTTTGGCATTGTTTGAAGGTGAAATTAAGAGTATAATTTCACCTTCACCAGGAGTACAAATGTACGTAAGTCTGAAGCAAAGAAGAGAAAAGATTAACCATCAAAAAAAGTCCAGGCAAGTTTATTTCACCTAGGTTTTGTTTGAAAATTATCACATAGAAATGAGGGAGATAATGAATGGCAGTCCTTGGATGCTCTAGAACAGGGGTCTCCAAACCCCAGACCGGGGGCCAGATGCAGCCTCTATCCGGCCTGCGGCCAGCCTCTTGTCCCCTGAAAGCCCCTGGCCCCCTTTGCCAAACATGACTGGAACTATGCTCTGGTTGCATCTGGAGTTCTAAGGGCCAGAGAGGTTGAATGAATGAGCCCATTCACTCATTTATTCACACATATAAGTTCCATCCATGCGCTAAACAAGCGCATCGGTAAAGCAGCTACCACGTTTTCCAGACTCACAAAGAGAGTCTGGTCCAACAAGAAGCTGACGGAACATACCAAGATCCAGGTCTACAGAGCTTGCGTCCTGAGTACACTTCTGTACTGCAGCGAGTCATGGACTCTTCACTCACAACAGGAGAGGAAACTGAGCGCTTTCCACATGCGCTGCCTCCGACGCATCCTCGGCATCACCTGGCAGGACAAAGTTCCAAACAACACAGTCCTGGAACGTGCTGGAATCCCTAGCATGTATTCACTGCTGAAACAGAGACGCCTGCGTTGGCTTGGTCATGTCATGAGAATGGATGATGGCCGGATCCCAAAGGATCTCCTCTATGGAGAACTCGTGCAAGGAAAGCGCCCTACAGGCAGACCACAGCTGCGATACAAGGACATCTGCAAGAGGGATCTGAAGGCCTTAGGGATGGACCTCAACAAGTGGGAAACCCTGGCCTCTGAGCGGCCCGCTTGGAGGCAGGCTGTGCAGCATGGCCTTTCCCAGTTTGAAGAGACACTTTGCCAACAGTCTGAGGCTAAGAGGCAAAGAAGGAAGGCCCATAGTCAGGGAGACAGACCAGGGACAGACTGCACTTGCTCCCGGTGTGGAAGGGATTGTCACTCCCGGATTGGCCTTTTCAGCCACACTAGACGCTGTGCCAGAACCACCATTCAGAGCGCGATACCATAGTCTTTCGAGACTGAAGGTTGCCAATACAATAAGTTCCATCTCCAATTTATTTATATAAATTTTATATTTAAATTTTTTCGGCCCTCAAAACCTTGCCAGACATTTGATGCAGCCCTCTGGTCAAAAAGTTTGGAGACCCCTGCTCTAGAACAGTGTTTCTCAACATTTGTCCTCCATCGTACCACTTCACACAGTTCACTTATTCAAAGTACCACAGGAAGGAACAGGCGATGACTTCATCACCAGTTACTTCTGGGTTGGGAGGCCGGATGCGATACGACAAACACCAGTAAGAAGCTCAGGGTGGACTGGAGGGCTTCATCAAGTATGGAAAAGCATGCTTTGGAGCTATGCCCACTGAGCCGAGCCTCCTACGGCTGTTTGTACTGACTGACCAACTACTGGGGCCTAGTTCCTGGTCTTGCTGCCAAGTGGCAGGTGTCCAGGGATCTCGCGAGTACCACTGGACACCACCTCAAGCACCACTGGTGGTACCTATACCACTAGTTGAGAAACCACAGCTGGAGCTGTGTTGGAGCAGTGTTGGGTTAAGAAATACTGCACTAGAAGAAAAAGCAAATGAGGTGGACTTTGCTAAGGCAGAAGAAAAGAAACACAGTAGCATTACTCAAAATAAGGATGTCAGAGGGTGTTGGGGATGAGAGAAGGCCCTTTCACATAGACTTGTATGGGAGAGTACAGTCTTTCAGATGGCCTAAGGACAGTATTTGAGGAAGGGGAGCAATCAGGCATCTAGACCCAATGCCAACTCTCAGCGGCCCTGCCCACAGGTCAGTTTAAATGCATTCTGGTGTTGTGAGAGAAGGAAAAGATCTTCCCTTTATCCATCCCGTGCATGCTTTTATATGTCTCATGCTCCAGTCCTATCCAGTGCTTATGACAACAGGTCTTGCAATCTGCCGTTGCAAGTCTTGGGCTGGCAGCGCAAAAGCTGCTCCAGTGGCACATGGGCCAGGGCTTTCAGTGGCTTCAGGACATCCAACAGGTAAGATGGTGGCAGAGGTGTTTTGGTGCAGTTTAGAGGAGGATCAGGATGGGCAATGGTGTCAGCAGCACACCCTCAGCAGCAGCAGTGTACACCAGGATCCTTTTCCCCTTTTCCTGACCCTCTGAGGCTTCTCGGACTGATGCCATCTAAATATATTTTTACCTCTCCTGGGCTGTCTGGTTCCTCGCGCCCCCTCCCACTATTGCTTGCAGCGTATGCTCCAGCAGCAGTGTTGGGGCTATGGACTGGTGGGGGATAGGATTGGCTATCAATCATGCCGTCCCTCAGGTGCCTTCTTATTAGACTGAAGAGCACCAACCACTTTTGTCTTTTCTCATAAGGGAGGTGCTCCAGCTCACTAGTCATTTGGGTTGCTCTCTTCTGCACCTTTTCCAGTTCCATTGATACAGGCTAATGAAAGCCAGCCATTTATGTTAAAACAAATCATTTAAACAGAGCAAATGCTTAGCAGTTTAATAGGGAAAATGTTCAAATCTTTACTTATGTTAATGAACCAAATGTCAATGCTATGTTATGGGTGTTTATAGTTAAATCAGTTTAAAACAAATTATATGTTTAAAAAATAGGGAAGATGATGCTTAAAACACATGAAATCCACTATGTTTGTCTGAAGAAGTGTGCAAACAGCAGACAGGCTGATTAATCAGTCTAAAGGAATGTCTCTTGGCAAACTGTCAAGGACATCAGATAAAATGAAAGCACTGTCTCTGAAAAAGGGAGTGAAACAGACTCCCAGCTTCTTCCCTGCTAGGAATTGGAACACATGGGAAAAAAGGGGATTTTTGCATTCAAGCTTCCTTAAACCATGGCAAGAGAAGGCTTTTTAGATTTTTAAACAATGTTCATTTAGGTTTCTCTTTAAATCAAAAAAGAGTCTTGTATATGCATTACACCAAAGCAATATACCAGAGCATCACAGAAGTGTCAAATTATTAAGTTTGCATGCATTCTTCAATATTTAATAGTTAATAGTTATAGAATGTAACTAACACACATATATAAGGATGTAATAGTTTAGGAATAAGTTTTACTGTTTGAAAGTTAATAATAGCATAAAATACACAGAAAGGTGAAAAAACGATTAAAGGGGCTTAAAGCCACAAGTCTGAAAATGTAACCTTGAAAGGCAAATGCCTGGCAAAAGTTAATTAAGAGAGTCTAACAGGGAGATACTGGAATGTGGTAACTCCTCACAGATAAGACTCTTATCTTGGGTCCTGCCTGATACTTTTAATTGGAACTAGGGAGTTACAATTCAGAGACAGATTTACAACTCAAAGAGAGACAGATTTGGATAACAAATAGGGAGTAGTCAGGATGCACTTGCAATAATAAATTATATCTTTTGGCACTTAGAAACGATAAAACTAAAGGTTATACACAGGTTAGAGACATTTTAATGAGGAAAACTAGCAACATTAGATAAGAAGGCCTTGGCAAAGACAATTTATCTGTTGCTACTTAAAATAGAGTTTTCTAAGATACAGACACCTGCAATGACTAGCTAGACAGGAACAGATAAGCAGAAATAACATTCCTGAGAAAGTCCCCTGATCAGCAAAACATAATGAGAGCCTCTAAGCTGACAGAAAAAGCTGGATTTTGTTAAAATGAATAAGAAAGAGTTCTTAAAATCCTTTTTACAATAAAAGGTTAGTTTGTCTTGTATTAAATATATGTTTATACCACTATACATCACAATAACAAGTCACAAATAGAGAATTACACATGAAATAGAAAGGAAAACCAAAGGGCTTAGTTTAAACAGAGGTTAGCAGAAAGCCCACAGTGATTGATGAGACCAGACAGAAAGGAATTTAGAAAGATAACACTGGTGGCTCTGTCAGGGTCAGAAATAAGCACAAGACATACCAAAGTCAGTAAATGAGTAAACAGTGCCATCTAGTGGTTTTTGGAAACAATGTTTTCTATAATGTCTCAATGTATGTTTTTGCCTTTTTTGAAATCTGTGACTTGAAACCAGCCAATCAAATGCTTGTAAAGTTATCTCTGGCCAACCCTGAGAAGGCCCCCTTCTCTGATGCCACACACCAGCCAATGAGAAGTGTAAGACTCCTCAAACAAAGGAGCCAGAATCAAATATAAGTGAGAGGCTCACACTGGAAAATTGCTCTCTCTGAGGGCTTTGAGAGTTCCCACATGGCTCTCATTGCTCTCTTCGCTTTGGACAGGAGTCCCTGAGAAGCCCATTGCTGGCAACGAAATAAAGCTTGCAGACGATCACCACTCTTGCCTACTGAGTTTGCTTTTGAACTTTGCTTTTGACCTTGCAACAGCATTATATTGTTAAGATGTGGCTCCTCACCAAGTGATCATGCTAGGTGGGTTGGCAAGATGTGGCAGTGGCCCACTTGCCAACCCACCCAGAAAGATCAAGTGTGCTTTGTTTGCACAGCAGTAGCTGAGGAACCCAAGGCAGGAAAGGGCACAGAGCAGCCGCAGGAACAGCCCCCAGCTGCTGGCAGTAGTGGTGGTATAGGAGTGGCAACAAAGAGAAAAACTCAACTATGATGAATCTATGCTGAGTAGCAACAGTGGCTCCTCTGTGCAAGTTGCACAGTTTAAAGTTATAGTTTTTTTAATTCATAGATTGCAGAAACAGCTTTTTGTTCTACAGATACCATGGAATGCAAATATAGTCCTCTTTTTGGCAGCACTGGCATTTATTACTAAGTCAATCTTCCCAAGCAAACTAAGGATGCAATCCTATCCTGTGCTAGAACAGGAAAGCCCTGAGGCTTGCACTGTATCCAGCAGGATTGTGGCCAGAAGTGGCTCAGCCAGAGGCAAGGGGAAACTTTTCCCCTTACTCCTGGGTAAGGGCTGCTGGCCCCTATGGGTCTCCTCGGACTTGCACCACCTGTGGAGCTGTTCCGTTCACCACCACTTCAACCATTCTCCCCGGAAACGGGGGGTTGGGATCTGGCATAACTGCCAGATCCCAGCCCCACCTCCCTCTCCCTGCCCGCCCGCCCACCCCTGGGGCAGCCCACTACCCACCATCCCACCACCCAGGAACACCTCCTTCCTGCCTCCCCCATGCCTACCTTTTACTCTTGCATTGGCCCAGCTGGCCCACCAAATGCCCCACCAAATGCCCACAGTGGCCCACCAAATGCCCCAGGGAGCACACAAGACAACAGACACAATCTGCATCCCGGTGCCCTCCCCTGAAATCAGCAGGGGCAATCAGCAGGGAAGTCACCACAGAGGCTGAATTCAGCCTCCATGTGTCAGTGCATCTCCCTGCGCCAACACAGCTTCCTCATAAGGAAGCGCAAATGTGCCTTACGGGCTGGCAACCTTCCCAGGCCAGTGCAAGGAGCTTGCATTGGCCCAAGGTGCAGTTAGGATTGCGCTCTAGATTTTAAATTTAAGTAAAGCAATCTAGCCACTGTCTTCAGCTGGGCAATTGACAACAACTATTAGCCTTGGCTTTAAAGGGCTAATGTGGTGAAGATTCACTTCTTCCTTCTTCTGAACCCGCTTTCTTTGTGTTTCAGAAAATAGGAAGCAGAATGGAAAAGGGAGATTTCATGTTTGTGGGAACAATATTAGGCATTCCACCTAATCTCTGATAACCATAGCAACTGAGAAAAAGTACCTTAACCTGTTTTCAGTCAAGATGCCTTGAATATTATGAGTGAGGATTTATTTGCTGAACCTGAGATGAAAGACAATCAGCTTATTTTGAGGAGTACATGGAGTTGTGTTTTTTTCCAATCAAGTTATTGCTTTCACTTCTAGACTATCCTATGCATGTCTACTCAGAAGTAAGTCTCATTAAAGTCAATGGGGCTTTCTCCCAGGAAAGTGTGGATAGGATTGGGCTGTAAGCTAAGTTAAATGCACTTCTGATGCTTTGCAATATTTCTCAGTTTTACAGGAAAAGAGAACGACCTTTCTTACTCATGTAACCATGAAAAGATGAACTGTTTCCTTATTATCTACC
This sequence comes from Tiliqua scincoides, assembly GCF_035046505.1. Classification (NCBI taxonomy): domain Eukaryota; kingdom Metazoa; phylum Chordata; class Lepidosauria; order Squamata; family Scincidae; genus Tiliqua; species Tiliqua scincoides. The sequence goes on from NC_089825.1 coordinate 73,041,552, forward strand.
CCAAGGTAGCCTATGTGGCAAATCCAAAGTGTAAGATAGTGCACTCTAATATACACTAACAGTACCATATGCATCCCCTTCTAATTTGTATGCAGAAGTCATGTTCAGCATGTCCTTCTGTAAGGGATCCAAAAGGACCAGGGAAGCAGAGCTACAGACAATGCCTTTCTTTACAGAAAAACAAGTGAATAGTAGTCCCACAATACATTTCACTTCACCCTGCAGCTCTCTAACAACCCTCCTTCTCTTTCACTGTGGAAGTTTCCAACTGTTCTCTCTGCAGAAAGGAGCCCTGCCACAACTATTGGCCATCAACACATCCATCCCATCCAACGCCTCTCTTTCCTCTAAGAGGACTCTTCCTTCCAATACTAAATCACTAATGGACCACCTCCTTTTGCCACATAACTCCAGCTCACCTGCCCCCATGGCTTCCCATGGCATCTACTGAATGCCCGGTACCACAGCCACAACAAGCTGACTCACATTCAGGATAGACTTGGGACACAAGTAGGAGCCCTGCTTGTAGTCCACAATGACCATGCCACAGTGAGGCACTTATAAGCTGTCCTGTATTTGTCAAGACATGCCACTAACTCCCTTTGTCTGCACCATCTATAGCACAGGTTGGTCACTCATTGCTCTGTTCAAATATCCACAATCAGGGTAGACTGGTGTAATGTATCAATGCATGCTTTTCCCCCTGTTTGTTTTGCCTATTCTTCCATTAGCCTCCAAAGTAAAATTAGAGAAAGCATGGCATGAAGGCTAAAATTATATTCCTTCTCTTCTTCTACTCTCCCTACAGTGAATAAAAACCTTGAATTTACTTTGTGATTAAAATGAGTATAAATTGCTAATTTATAAAACATCTGCAAGAATGTTGCTACAGAATGAGTGACAGCAGGTCTATTGGCATTATTAAAATGCAATACTTTACCTGAAGAAATGCTTATTTATGGTTTCTGTGTCAATAAAAATTACTTTTGCTGTAGGCAATGCAACTAGTTCCAGTGAATTTGTTATCTTGACTCAGGATGCTAGTAAACTGAAGACTTATGCCTTTGCCTACCTCTGATTAAATATTGTCCACATCAATGGCATATGCATATGCAATATTTAATTGCTATGGCTGGCAGTGGAGTAGCCTCCAACTACAGGGGAGGGATGCCATTTTTTATTGTGCCCTCATGTAAAAAATAATCCTCACAAGCAGAAAACTAGCACATCAGAGAGAAAGATTCTAGATCAGCCCTCTTCCTGCTACGCTACTTACTTAGGGCACAATCCTAACCCAATTTCCATAAGGGTAATGCAACTTTGAGGTAAGGGAACAAACATTGCCATAAGTTTAGGAGGCCTCCGTGACTGCCCTCCAACTGCAGAATGCAGCACATGTCCTGCTAGCACAGCTATGCCAGTGCTGGAAAGTTGGTTAGGACTGCACCCTTACTTACTTGCAAAGAGTGGTTTTTGTTTTTAACATAAGAGAATATTCATAAATTTGATTGATCCCCTACTGCAGTCTGAATTGCTATTCCCTTTTTACCATTCCCACCTCATTTTGCTGAATGTGTAATTCTTACCTTTCATTCCTGAAGTCATGAAAACTATGACATTTCCAAGATTTATGGCTGCATGTCTGGCATGAGCCTATACAGGTAGATAAATACAGGCACTTTGCCTAATAAGCCTCTTTCTGTCCATGTCAAATGAATCCTTCTCCCAGTCTTCAAATAAGTTTTCTACAGGTCTTGGGCTGAATTAGGCTGCCTGGCACACTCCATATACTAACCTTAGAAACTGCTTTTCTGTGGTGCAAAACACACACATTTTGGTTTATTTAGGGCAGGGGTGCTCAATACGTCGATCACGATCTACCGGTCGATCGCAAGGCAAAATGAGTGGATTTCAGGCTTCTCTCCCATCCACGCATCCCTGGGAGTGAGCCCCTGGCAGGCTTGTGAGCCCAGGGAGTGAGCCTAGGGAGTGAGCCCAGGGAGCCCAGGGAGTGAGCCCAGGGAGTGAGCCCCTGGCAGGCTTCTCTCCCATCCACACATCCCTGGGAGTGAGCCCCATTGACTCTACTGGGGCTGACTTACCTTTCCCCTGTTTTTGCACTAGTATGTATGGAGATCTGCCCCCCCAACTTCCATCTGTTGGTTCTGTATGCAAGGGGTTTTGCACTGGTCTTGCTGTGATGTCTATATAGAGATCTTCCCTCCCCCACACCTTTCCCCTGTTTTTGCACTGGTATGTATGGAGATCTGCCCCCCCAACTTCCATCTGTTGGTTCTTTGTGCAAGGGGTTTTGCACTGGTCTTGCTGTGATGTCTATATAGAGATCTTCCCTCCCCCACACCTTTCCCCTGTTTTTGCACTGGTATGTATGGAGAGCTGCGCCCCCCCCCCAACTTCCATCTGTTGGTTCTTTGTGCAAGGGGTTTTGCACTGGTCTTGCTGTGATGTCTATATAGAGATCTTCCCTCCCCCACACCTTTCCCCTGTTTTTGCACTGGTATGTATAGAGATCTGCTCCCCCCCCCACTTGTATTGGAATCCAGGAAGATCTGGTGAGGAGGTAGATGTGGTGTCAGCAGTGGCCCCTTTAAGGGTAAGGCCTGGGCATCCAGCAGAGTGTGCTGCACAGCTGCAGCCACTTGAAGTTAATAGGGCCCTCAGGAATATAAGAGCACCTGAGGCAGGAAGGGCTCCACATATTTATGTGATTCAGCCTTTTCCTACATGAAGATCATTAAGTCCAAGTACTGTTCCACCATGACTGATGAACATTTGGAAGTGTACTTGAGGCTGGCTGTCAGCAGCTACTGTCTGGACTATGCATCCTTGGCTGATTCACTTCAGTGCAAGTCATCAAAGTAAACCCAAGTAATTACACAAAATGTTTATAGTTAATTATGTTGTGTTGTGCAATATTGGCTCATTCGGTTATGCAAGGTACACCAACATACATTGTACGCATAAATGTTATATGTTATGATGGTGCGAACATTGTAAAAAAACTCTGGTAGATCTCTGGGCCTTGCTGGGTTTCAAAGTAGCTCTCGAGCCAAAAAAGTGTGAGCACCCCTGATTTAGGGTGTGTTTGTCAAACTATTTTTCTGGGTACTAAATTCCAGGTGGACACTTTTTAGTGTCCACTTGCTTCTGGGTGGTCATAGGAAAGCGAGTTGCTCATTTACATGGGCTCATTTACATCACTTTCCCAGGATGTTTTCAACAATTAATGAACATCCGATCTAGCAGTAGTGTGGGGCTCCCTGTCAGCAGTTCTACTCTTAAGCAAACAGAGCAGGTTGCTTGTTCAATGCTCATAAATAAAATCCATTAAGAAGGCACCTGCCTGCTGCACACAACTGCTTAAAATATTTTGCATAAAGTGCTATCACTGTTGCTGCATCCTAAAGTTCACCATCTGTCTGCTTTCCTTGAAATGGAACCCTTTCTAGGTCATGAAAGGGTGTGGCAGAGGTTGGCTTGCTTGCTCATGAGCGGCTCTTCTGAGTGCAAAAAGCAGCATCAAGATATTCTGAAAGGAGGTGGGGTTGAAAAGGACAGCTTGACCTTCCAGAAAAGAGCTGCCTGGCATGAGTGCATCCAGAGTCCCAACTCTTTATCCAGCACAAAGGGTAAGACCCATCCAAAGAGGAGCTAAGCGAGTGAGCTATTTCTCACAAACACCTCCCCTTCAGGCTTTGCTCTGTGGATTTTCTTTCACGCTAGGGGGGTTTGTCTTGCAAAGACACCAATTGCAAAGGTGTGACATCATTTTTATATGTGAAATGTGGGATAGTAATTGTGACCGAATGAAACAGTGGTTTACTTTCAAGCAATCTTCTCTTTTTTTATTTCTATAGTGTCATTCATGAGAATGGAGTTTTCTAAGCTGAGAGAGAGACTAAAGGTCCCTGGCCTGTGGAGCTTACAATCTAAAATTCAACACAATGGAGGCTAGACAGGTTGGTGGCAGGGAAGGTAAACAGAATGTATTCTATTCTCTTTCATGTACAGGCTTACCATAGATACTCTAGTATAACTCGGTTTTGAGCAAAAAAAATCATGGCATTTTCTATGACCCTTGGATAAGTCGGGGGTTAAACTTAGGGGGGTGTCTGAATATATTTTTGTCTGATTTTACCTGAGGGCAGATCCTGAAAAATAACCTACCACTAATTGTTACCTCAGAACTGTACAGTCTCTAATTTATTAAAAATATAGTAAAAGATCATAAGATACATTTTTATTCATTAACTTTTTTTAATTCTGGTCTTTACACCTTTTTGTAAACACTATCAGAGTAAGTGCATTGAAAACAACATAACGGTAGAACCATTCATCAAATCCTTCTTTAAGGTTCCTGGTGTGTTAAGTCAGAGGCTCAACATACAACATACAACATGTAACACATAACTGGGAGTGTGCAATTCAATTCACAATGGAGGGACAAGCAACAAGGAATGAGCATGAGCAGGTGCAGCTACACATAGTTGCAACCTGACTTACTCAGAAGTAGACCCATTGCTTTCCAGGTGTTATTCTTAAACAATGGTGCAGTGAATTGCAGCCTGGCACTTTGTTTCGTATACATCCTGATGTTTAAAAAACCAGACCTCTGCAAAGCATTTGCAAAGTGGAACAAGGCTGCAGCAGGGTCTGCTAGAGAGAACGAGGCTTGCTTGATTTAAACGGAAACCTTGAGCCCTGGCTTCCTTTTTTTCTCAAGAGGAGAATAAAGGTTAACTTTGACTGCAGCTTGCCTCGGGAAGCCTGGTTTGCCATGAAGATTGATTGCCCTGTTGTTATCTCTGCCTAGCCATGTGCCTGAAACAGCCCTGATCCCTGACTGACCTCACAGATAAGTCCAGGAGGTTATTTACACTTGCTTTATTGGCAGAAATTTCTCATCTTATAAGCGAGTATGGTAATTTTAGCAGTGGGTGAAGAGGATGCTATTCACAGACACTGCCAGCAGTTATTTTGGTTGCCCCATAGATTGCCCATGTTTCACTATGTTGCCCATGTTGCTACTATGCTGTCCTGTTCCATGAAAGTGGTCCCGTTTCCTATAATGCTAGAAACCTTGAACAGGATCATTGTGCTTCAGCATTTCTGAAGACCCAAAGCACAGCCTAAAGTGAACGGCACAGCAGTTTCAATACACACATACATATATACACACAGAGAATCAAGAAATCCCTGCTAGTCTTGCTTCAGGCAATGCAGTAGAAAAGACGCTTTCGTAACTCCTAATGATTGCTGCCTTCTTCCCCAGCAGGAGATGAAGGCGAGGACTTGGTTTATAATAGAGAGAGAATTGTCTTTATTTTGTGATCTCTCTGTTGCCTGTTAATACTGGGGACTTGCACTGATGCTATCTTCTCCTAAGCTTCTTCTTTGTAGATGATTGTATTCCCAACTCTGGCACAGCTATTACTGAAGTATTGATATAGGGCAAATTTCAGCATTCACCTGTACAATCAAAACAGAATCTATACATTTAGTGAAGGGGCGGGTTAGAATGGACTGTATGATGTCATGCCCCAGGCAGAAGACTGGAATATGCCATTATTAACAGTCCAATCCTAACTAGGGCTGCGCTGACCTCTCTACAACAGTGGAACATAATTCCACTATTGTAAATGGCTGCAAGGTCATGCACCATGGAAGCCATTCTAGGGCTGCTGCAGCAAACGACAGCAGTGCTGGAGACCCACTACCTCTGCTGGCAACCTCCGGCAGTGAAGATAAGCCACTGGCAGGAACAGGGGTGGGTGGTATGGGGCGGGGGGGGCAGAGGAATTTCTGGGTGGTGGAGCAGGGGGAGGCAGAACAGGGGTAGATCCTTGTGGCAGATCCTAATCCTGTTGCCTCTCCCATTTCCTCTCCCTTATTCTTCTTGGACTTACACAAACAAAATAAATGGTGCAGATTCAAGGAGACTCATTGGGGCAGTGGAGGAAAATGAACAAAAAAGAACAGCTGTATTGGCAAGGGAGAATTAGTTGGACTATTAAAAACAAACGAACAAAAAATATAGGACAATAAGGAAAAGTGTCTGAGTCTAGTCCTCTCTCTGCTGTGCCACTTTTCTACTTACCCTGTTACCCTGAAAATAAGACCTACCCCCAAAATAAGACCTAGTGTGTTTTTTTCAGAATTGCTGAAATATAAGACCTACCCCAAAAATAAGACCTAGTTGTGATCAGGGCCTGGATGGGGGGGGGGGCGGAAGGGGTCCTTGGGCGGGGGCGGGTGGACAACATGACTGGGAATGCTCCCGGGAGCCACCTAGAAAGTGGCTGCTGTGCTGCCTTGGGCAGAGGACGCTCAGGAGTTGCTGAGGCGGGAAGCAGCAAGCGAGGCAACCCTGCCTACCGGGCTCTGAGGCTCTCCACACCTTCGAGGGAGTAAGTCCCATTAACTATAAAGGGACTAACTTCTGAGTAGACAGGCAGGCAGGCATCCTCCTGGGCGCTGAGGGGATATTTTTGTATGGTATATTTTTTTACATGAATAAATGTATACTGTTTTACATGAATGACTGTGGATTGTTGTACATTAAAAATAAGACCTACTCCAAAATAAGACCTAGTGTGTTTTTTTGAGCCAAAAAAATATAAGACAGTGTCTTATTTTCAGGGAAACACGGTAAATGAAATTTTGTACATATGGAACTTTTCAAAAATGTTTTTCCCCACCTCCAGTTTGAAATCCATTTTTTGACCTTGACATACTGTTAACAGTCTGCCATACTCGGTATCCTGATTAGGACTGGAGCCTAAACCCCTAACCTTTTAAACATGCATTTGAGAACTGTTCCTCTTATGTGTAGTTGCACTAAGTTCGTCACACATTCACATGATGAGTTGATATATGCAAAGCTTTGCAAAATCAGGCTCCTGAGAACATGTTCTTACAGTGGAGAATGTCCATGGTCAGAGAAATCCATGAATCCCGCACAAGGCTGAGGTTGAATCAATACCATGGCATAGAGTAGGGGGTTCAATCTTTGAATATCATGCCATTTCTGGCCCAAATCCTGCCCCCTAAGGGCAGGAAACAGCACTTCCTTTGTTAAATAACCGTGGAGGAAGGGATCATTTTCAGCAGGAAACCATCATCCCTACCTCAGTGCCAGGATCCCATTCCAAAATCTAATCCTGCACAGCTTCTACTGGAGATCAAAGGCAAGTCTCTAGCTACATGATGATGCATTTATTGCCTGGTCCTCCATGAATTTATGGCAGCAGGACACTGTCCTATGTTGTAAACTAGCTGCCAATGATACGTGGAACATGCCTCTGGTGGCCATTTCCAAGCCACTACCATAAAGCAGCAGCATTGTTAGAGGCCCATTTCTGCAACTAGTGGCCTGCACCAAAGCAGGGAAGCCCATGTGGGGGGAAGGCCATGGGTGGGGAGAGGCTAATGGGGCATTTGAGGAAAGGACCTGGAGGTATGTGGGTGGAGGAGAGGGGTAGATCCAGCAGCAGTCAGGCACACCAGATCTTAGTTCCTCATTTTGAGACCCATGGGTGATCAGGCAATGTAACAGGATGTAAGTCTTTTTACTTACCCCCTGCAGGCTGTCCAATTCCCCCTCCATAGCACACAGTGCAGCCTCCAATTGCATGGCTGCATGCTATAACATGGTGGAGGACAGGATTGGTGCCTCAATGTCCCATATAATTTGGCTTTAACGGAGATCTTGCACCTTTCAAGGGCTCTGAAAGGTTTCAGCTGGTACAGCTTTTCTCAGTGTGTTGCAAGACAAGCTACATCTGCCAAAAAAAAATTTTTCTGCACAGCTATTTAGGACAGGAGCCCTGCTGTCCCCTTTTACATCTGGTCACCCAATCAAGAACTCAGCAGGCACTTAGTGTTGCATGTCCTTGGAAGTCTCGTCTTCTCTGTTCTTTAGGGGGAAATGGTAGCAGAATCAATTTCCTTCCAAGTTCTCTTGTCTCTGCCATGGAGCTACAGAGGTATGCTGTTAAGGATCAAAGTAAAGTGCCAGAAGCCAAAGAAGCTGCTAGTGAGACTGTGTGTTACATTTTGCAAAGCAATATCTTTTTCTAAAAATCTTTGCTACTTTTAAAAATCTTTCTCTAACCTAAGGACTCAGTAATAGAATCATTGAACATCAAATAAAATTGCAGCCTGTCAGTACAAGCAGAAGGTGTTGGAAAAGGCAAGCTCAAGTGCAGCTTTTCTGATGGTGCTGGGCTTAGTACAGGCAGATAGGTGGTGCTCAGTGCCTGCCGTTCCATTCCACTGAAGTTCATTGGTGTTCTGCTTCTGGATGTGCAGAGAAAGAAGTGGGCTGTTAATTGTTGTGATTACACCAGTGCCATTAACCATGACATTTCAGATGTGTCTTTTTTCCAGAAGTGTCTTTGAAACATTCAGAAATGATACCACACTCTGCAATAGACTTTTGCTTTTCCCTGGAAAATTCTTGAATCCTGGAACCTTTATTGGCATAAAACAACCAAAAGATACATACGTAGGCATTCAGAGGTTTTAGCAACTGTACAATAATAGATAGTTGGATCAAACATATAAACTTTCTCAGGCTACTCAACATTCAGCATAACTGTAATTTCAGCCCACATCTCTGGAGTTCAGCACTACGAGGATAAAATGTGCTACATTTTTTAGTTTCTCACACTCCTCTATCAATAGGACAGCACGGAGAACGACCGTGTTAACAAATCCCCTGAAGTTAGCAAGCATAGAAGCAAGAAACTTCTGGCATGGGATTTGATGCAGAGGGCAAGATAGAACCACATGTTTATGCGTTTCCACACAATTCCTCAAGGGCATACTCTCTCTATTATGGACATTATTGTTGTGGAGGGTAGGAGTTTCCAGCAGAGCAATATAAACGGCTGCGCAGCAGAAAAATTGAAGCCGATGCTCAAGGTTGTCCCACAGGAGGCATGACAGTTGCAAATAACCACTCCAAAACAGAAGGCTGGGTTCCACCACCAAGGTATATTTACAGGAGATATTTACAGCAACATAGCAGACAGCAACGCTGGTCAAACAGACAAACACACGTCTGGCTCCACATTCTCCAATGCCTCCAGGAGAGTTTGTTTGCAGGCCTGCTTTCTACATACAGCCACACCTAAACTCAGGTGCACGGGGTTTGCACTTAGTAGCACCTGCCACTTAGATACATGGAGCACAACAGAATTAAACATCCACAGGCTACATCAGTGCCTGTATCTTTTCTCCTGTGTACAAGACCTGAGGGATTTCATAGGTTGCAGACCTCAACACCCCTCCAAATTGTTTAGGTCTTGTCCCAGTGTACAATCTTGTATGTTTAGTTTACTGCAGAGTTGTTCATGCTTAGACACGGATAACAGCTTAGTAAATATGTCTGCTAGCTGTGCCTCCGTAGGGCAATAGCATAACACAATAAGACAACTTCTTATTGCCTCTCTCACATTTGCATGTCTAAGTTCTATATGTTTAGTTCTGTTTTTGATCCTTTCTGAGTTGGCCGTTGCAATACAGGCTTCATTGTCCTCAAGGATTTGAATAGGTGCATTCATTTTAAGACCTAGATCTATTAACAATTGTTTATACCATACCACCTCAGTGCATGCCAAGGAGAGACTGCCATACTCTGCCTCTGATGAAGATAGCGCAACATAGGTCTGCTTTACACAACGCCAGCCAATTAGAGCGCCTGCAAGCAGTAAATCTAGTCCTGAAATAGACTTTCTTGTGTCTGGGCAATTGCCCCAGTCTGCATCTGAATACACAATTAGTTCTTCTGGACCTTGAGGATGAAGAACCTGCCCATGATGTAGAGTACCCTTTAGGCATCTCAGGAGTCTTTTAAGTGCCTGGAAATGTTGCTGTATAGGAGCAGAGACAAACCTGCTTATAATATTAATAGCACAGGCAACATCCAGTCTAGTCCATTGGGAAAGATACTGCCCACTGCCCACTATGGATTGATATAATTCACGGTTGCATGGTGGACTCTCTATACTTGCAGCCTGTATGAAATTAGGGACCATAGGTGTTTTGCAACCTTTACAATCGGTCATATTGCACCTCTCTAATAACTCCGTTATTTTCTGTGACTGGTGTAATTTGTAACCCCCAGTAGGAGTGGGTATAATATTCACTCCAAGATACTTCCTAATGGGACCAAGGGACCTTAGAGTTAGGTGTTTTCGTAACTCTACCAATATATCCTCAATTCTCTGCTGTGTCTTGGCCAAAATAATGAGATCATCTACAAAAACAGTAACAAGTATCTGGTTCTCTCCACTGTCTTTCATATACAAACATGGGTCAGCCTTTGATGCTGTGAACCCAATATCTCTCAGACGGGAATCTAGACAGACATTCCATTGATGGGGGCTTTGCCTTAGACCATATATGGCTTTATTTAAACACAATACTTGCCCCTCTTGAGGGCTCTGAAAACCTTCAGGCTCTTGTATATACAACGTTATCCCCTCCTCCAACGGGGCATATAAGAATGCCGTTTCTACATCTACATGCCTAGTTTTCCAGCCACGTCTGGCATCATAGACTAAAACAGTTCTAAACGTTTCAGCTCAGACAGTGGGTGAAAAAATTTCATCATAGTCTTGAGCTGTTTCGCTAAACCCCTTTGCCACTAACCTTGCTTTATAGACCGGTGCTCCTCCAGTCTGGCTATGTTTTAGTTTGAACACCCATCGAGTGCCAATAGCTTTCTTGCCCTGGGGAAAAGTTGCAGCTGAAAACACAGCATGCTTCCTCATAGACTCCATATCAGTTTTCATAGCCTCCTCCCAGCATATTCTATCAGCTTTAGGAAGCTTTAAAACTTGGGAGTAATCCCAGGGCTCCAGCCCTACTGTCTGACACACAGATATTAATTCAGGCACATAACAATCAGGGGGTTTTGTCACACGTATGGTTCTGCGTAGGACAGGCAAAACAGAACCCTTTGGAGTTAATCCAGCTTCCTGACTAATCTCAAATTTGGGCGGATGTAGCTCCTCCTCTCTCTTACTTGGTTGTACCTGTTGCCTAGGCGACACCCCTCTAGGTGACTGAGGATCAATCTCCCTTTCACCAATCCCAGGTGTGAGAGCCATAAACACAGAGGGAGCTTGTTCAACTGAGGTCCACTTGGGGTTATAGAATTTCACAGATCGGGAGATTATTAGTTTGCCTGATTTGGTCATTAACCTTTACCCCTTACTTCTAAGTTCATAACTTATCAGGGTAACAGGCTGAGCTCTGGGAGCTCACTTTCTGCTCCTTCTCTGTACCAGTACTTCCCCACACGTACCAAAAGGGTATAAATGTTTTAGAGAGGGTAGTTCCCCATGTAACATCTGATAGGGAGTCATCTTAACTATAGAGGAGTAGGTGTGATTAAAGATATAGCAGGCACATTTTGCAGCCTCCACCCAATAGCCATAAGGAAGTTGGCTTTCTGCTAAGAGAGCATGTATTTTGGTCTGCAAAGTTCTGCCATAGCCTTCCGCAACACCGTTCTCCTGAGGACAGTTAGGGTTCGATAAACAATGTTGTACACCTTTCCTTTCTAGCCAGGTCATAAAAAGTTTGTTTAGATACTCAGTGCCACTATCTGTTTGAAGACTAATCAGCTTGTGGCCAAATCTACGTTCTGCATAAGATACCCACCTTTTAAATGTAGAAAACACCTGTGTCTTAGATTTCAGTGGGAAGCAGAACATGTATTTCGAAAACCTGTCAAGAACAAGAAGTAGGAACCTGGCACCACTGATAGATTTATCCATGGGCCTGATCAGATCTGAGTCAACAAGCTCTAGGGGTTTATTAACTACCTGGTCACTCCTATGTGCAACAGGAGCTGCAGTTATATTAACCCTTTTACAGACAGCACAGCCCAGAAACTCTTTACAAGGGGTTAAGTTCAAGCCCTGTGAATGCTTTACCGTTTGCAAAACAGCCTTAAAACTGGATGCCCTAAGGACCTATGTAAGACAAGAATGCAACCGTAATGCCTAGGGGTGATAGCATGTGAAACATGTGCCTCAGCCCTAGTCTGGACAACAAACAGTCCATCTTGTTCAACCCCCAGCATACATACCTTCCCTTGTTTGGACACCGTGCAACGCCGCCCAGCAAAAGCAATGTGATAGTCCTTTTTGCACAAAGCTGATATACTGAGTAAACTGTGTTGTAAATCCAGAGCATAAAGGACCCCTTCCAAAGGCTCACCCAGTTCTGGTAACTGAACCACCCCACATCCTTCCACAGGAGAGGACAGCCCGTCTGCCAATAACATGTAAGACCTATCAGGAGATCCTAAAGTGGAAAAAACACTCTCAGAATTTGCCACATGCTCAGTTGCACCACTGTCCAATATCCACACAATGGAGGTTGACTCCTTCTCAGAGAGAAATCTCTGGCCTACATTTGCTGCGTGGCCCTTGTCTTCGAGGCTTCCTGGAATCCCACCCAGGTGGCATCAGTAGTGTCCCCAGCATCCCCAGTCATGGTAGTGTCCCCAGCATTCCATACAGGCGACAAGCCTGAGTAGATAGGAAAATGTCAGATCCCAGGAAATTTCTGGGCTCCTTTGGCTCCGGGGCCCCCCTTTTGACCCTGGGCCGGTACAAATTACCCCTTTACCCCCCTCATCTAGGCCCTGCTGGGGATTGCTTTCCTGCCTCTCCCTTTCCCCTGCCCCTTAAAGGAACTGGGGACCTTTACATGAGCTGGTGGGTTGCGACCCACCAGTTTGAGTACCACTGCACTACAACATACTTATGATTTTAAATGGAGTGCTAGACTATGGGCACAATCCTAACCAACTTTCCAGCACTGGCATAGCTGTGCCAGTGGGGCATGAGCTGCATCCTGCAGTTGGGGGGCAGTCATAGGGGCCTCGTCAAGGTAAGACAATGTTTGTTCCCTTACCTCGAAGAGGTTGCTTACCCACACGTCTGATCTCATCTGATCTCAGAAGCTAAACAGGGTCAGGCCTGGTTAGTACTTGGATGGGAGACCGTCTGGGAATACCGGGTGCTGTCAGCTTATACCATAGTGTTTCGAGACTGAAGGTTGCCAACCATTTACCTCGAAGTTGCATTACTCTTATGTCGGTGCTGGAAAGTGGGTTAGGATTGCGCCCTATATCTTGTTCTGCAGAATTCCCACCTGACCCCAAAGCCATAGTGAGCAAGAGAGAAGTGTATTGATTTCAATGCATTGCAGAAGTAGTAATTTCATGTGTGGATGCAAGTCACATGTGCAATTCACTACTGTAATTCCTAACCCAATCCTGTTCCCCTAATCTTCCACCATACAGCCATGAGTGCACACTGCATGCAATGCTGGTGGTGGTGGGGAATCGGTCAGCTACTAAAGGTAAGTAAAAATCTTACTTATCTCCCAGTAGGCCACCTGATTACCTTTGGGTCACCTCGGAACCACACTAACTGTTTTGCTGGAATAAATCCAAGGAGAGGAAGAGGATGAGACAGGCTAAAAAATTGAGGATAGGATACAACATGCATGTTTGCTGCTGAGACCCACCACCTCCTGCGCACTCCCTGCTCTGAACCACTTACAGAGGGGAGGGGAGAAAGCTTAAGAAAATAAGGTTGAGAAAGGGAATCCTCCTAAGAAGGGAGAGTGGCCGTAGGAGAGGAGCTGATTGTGAGGGGAGAAACTAGAAGCAGGAAAACTGGGGAAGAGGATTGGCAGGGAGAAGTGCACACAGCCAGAAGTGCAGAATTGTGGAAAGCTCTAGGTATATGTTTGAACTAAGCAGCCAAATATTTGGCTACCAAGCTCTAGGACACTTTGGATACTTTGGATCTCTGTAGTAGTATTCATATTTTTTTCTTCAGCAGTAAGTACCCAAGTTTTTAATTATGAAATCAATCTTATAGACTAGCTTAATGCACACAGCACTCAATTACGGATGAGGAGAGGCAGACTGGCAATCACTCTTCAGTCTAATGAGTATGAACAATATTGTTTTACCTTATAAATCAAAAACAGTTACCACATGCAATTAACAACTAGCACAATAAATTTTTCAAAACACACAAATGATCCAGCCACAAACCATTGTTGGTTGAATGGAAAAAGTGTCCATTGCTTATCACTAACTGAATAAGGCTACAATCCTATTGTCTCATTTAGCACAATTCTTCTGTAAGAATTCTTCTGTAAGAATACAATTACTTCTGAGTAGACATACACAGGATTGTGCTGAAGTCTCTGTCACAGAAGGTCCTTAAGGACATAAGACATAAGAACAGCCCCACTGGCCCATCTAGTCCAGCTTCCTGTATCTCATAGTGGCCCACCAAATGCCCCAGGGAGCACATCAGATAACAAGAGACCTGCATCCTGGTGCCCTCCTGACATAGCCCATTTCTAAAATCAGGAGGCTGCACATACACATTCCAATCCCCTTTTAAAGGCATCTAGGACAGATGCCATCACCACAAACTGTAGCAAGGAGTTCCACAGACCAACCACACGCTGAGTAAAGAAAAAATTTTTTCTGTCTGTCCTAGCTCTCCCAACACTCAATTTTAGTGGATGTCTCCTGGTTCTGGTGTTATGTGAGAGTGTAAAGAGCATTTCTCTATCCACTTTATCCTTCCCATGCATAATTTTGTATGTCTCAATCATGTCCCCCCTCAGGCGCCTCTTTTCTAGACTGAAGAGCCGAAACGCTGTAGCCTTTCCTCATAAGGAAGGTGCCCCAGCCCAGTAATCATCTTAGTCGCTCTCTTTTGCACATTTTCCATTTCCACTATGTCCATTTTGAGATGTGGCGACCAGAACTGGACATAATACTCCAGGTGTGGCCTTACCTTAGATTTGTACAACGGCATTATAATATTAGCCGTTTTGTTCTCAATACCCTTCCTAATGATCCCAAGCATAGAATTGGCCTTCTTCACTGCCGCCGCACATTGGGTCGACACTTTCATCGAGCTGTCCACCACCACCCCAAGATCTCTCTCCTGATCTGTCACAGACAGCTCAGAACCCAGCAGCCTATATGTAAAGTTTTGATTTTTTGCCCCAATGTGCATGACTTTACACTTACTTACGTTGAAACACATCTGCCATTTTGCTGCCCATTCTGCCAGTTAGGAGAGATCCTTCTGAAGCTCCTCACAATCACTTCTGGTCTTTACCACTCGGAAAGGTTTGGTGTCATCTGCAAACTTTGCCACCTCACTGCTCAACCCTGTCTCCAGGTCATTTATGAACAGGTTGAAAAGCACCAGTCCCAGGACAGATTCTTGGGGCACACTTTTCACCTCTCTCCATTGTGAAAATTGCCCATTGACGCCCACTCTCTGTTTCCTGGTCTTCAACCAGGTCTCAATCTATGAGAGGACCTGCCCTCTAATTCCCTGACTGTGGAGTTTTTCAGTAGCCTTTGGTGAGGGACAGTGTCAAACGCCATCTGAAGGTCCAGATATATAATATCCACGGGTTCTCCCCCAACCACATGCCTGTTGACCTTTTCAAAGAATTCTAAAAGGTTTGTGAGGCAAGACTTACCCTTACAGAAGCCATGCTGATTCTCTCTCAGCAAGGCTTGTTCGTCTATGTGTTTTGAGATTCTATCTTTGATGAGGCATTCCACCATCTTACCCAGTATAGATGTTAGGCTGACTGGCCCATAGTTTCCCGTGTCCCCTCTCCTTCCTTTTTTTAAAAACTGGTGTGACAATTGCTATCCTCCAATCCTCTGGCACTGTGGCCGTTTTGAGGGACAAGTTGCATATTTTAGTCAAGAAATCAGCAACTTCATTCTTCAATTCCTTAATAACTCTTGGGTGGATGCCATCAGGGCCCGGTGACTTATTGATCTCTAATTTATCAAGTAGGTCTGAAATTTCTTCTCTTTTAACCTCTATTACTTAATTCCTTGGTCAGGAGGGGCCATTCAGGCAGCGGTATCTGCCTGAGATCATCTGCCATGAAGACAGATACAAAGAACTCATTTAATTTCTCTGCCATCTCCAAGTCTCCTTTTATCTCCCCTTTACCTCCCTCACCATCCAGAAGGCCAACCGCTTCTCTGGCGGGTTTCCTGCTTCTAACATATTTGAAGACACTTTTATTATTCCCCTTAATGTTGCTGGCCATGTGTTCCTCATAGTCTCTCTTGGCCTCCCGTATCACTTCTTACATTTCTTTTGCCACAGTTTATGTTCCTTTTTATTCTCCTCATTAGGGCAAGACATCCATTTATGGAAGGAAGCTTCCTTGCCCTTTACAGCCTCTCTAACTTGGCTCGTTAGCCATGCAGGCACCCTCCTGGACTTAGTCGAGCCCTTCTTCCTTTGCGGTATACACTTCTGCTGGGCCTCTGCTGTTTTAAGCAGCCTCCATGCACTCTGGAGAGATTGGACTCTTCTTACCTTCCCTTTCAACCTTCTTCTAATCAGCCTCTTCATTTGAGGGAAGTCTGCTAGTTGGAAGTCAAGAGTTTTTGTGACAGATTTGGCTGGTACTCTTACCCCGACATGCATGTCAAAACAGATCGCAGCGTGGTCACTGTTCTCAGCATGGTCACCTTCTCAATCAATGAGGAAATTCTGCAGGGCATCTGTGAGGAATTTTATCAGGGGGGTATAGAGTTGCTTTGGAGCCTCTTCCCTTCTCCGTTGAATCATAATTTCTATGAATTATAACATAAAAAATTATGTAGGCTTACACAAAATGTAAATGCTAGTCTTCACACAATGGATGGAAACATTTTCTGAAATTCCAGGAAATTTCCAATTCTCCTCCTTTGGCTCCTGGGTTCCCTTATTGACCCCAGGCTCGGATAAGATGCCCTTGGGCCCTGGTGAGATTGGAAAACGTAAGATTCTAGGAAATTTTTGGACCCCCTCCTTTGGCTCCTGGGCCTCCTTTTCGACCCTGGGCCCAAGTATAATTTACCTCCTGCATCTTCCCCTCTCATGGGCCCTTAAGTTCTGTTCTTTGGTGGCCATTTTTCCTCATCTCCAGCACCCTCTTTTTCCAAGTTCTTCTCTTTATCTGGTCTCTCATCAGCTCCTTCTCTCCTTCCCTAACTAGTACCACCAACATGTTTTCCCATTGTTCTTTCCCAACAGGCTGAAAAGGATTTTCACTTGCCCTGCCTTCAGTGACCAAACAGGAGTAGGCATTACACCAATACTAGGATAGGGCTTATCTCCTTTGACCCTCACAACAAATCTGTTAGGTTGGTTAGAAACGGACTAACTCTGGGTGACTCAGTTCAAGTCCAGATGTCTTCAGTCCAAGACTGGGACACTAACCACTATACCACCTTGGCTCCCTATGCTCCATGAATTACATCTTCCTCCTTTGAGGAGATAAAGGTGAGCACACGATAAATAGCATTGGGAATCCATGCAAAAAAGTCATTTTCTTAGCGTGAAGGCAACACTAATAAAACATGTAAAATGTCATTTTTATTCATTTGGATTAATAAATGATGTGTTTTAAAAGGTCAGACTCTGCTGTAATCATTGCTGTGGGGAAGCAGAGTGTGAGGTGAATGTCAATATGGTGATACAGAAAGCGATTTGGTGGTAATAAAACCCCTTACTGTAACTGGCTGAGATGCCCTGATGTCACAAGAACCATTCAAATGACAAACATGCATGTAGAGGGAAGCAGGAACATAGCAGATAACTGTGCTCCCCCCACCTAGGCATATTCACTTGTCCGTACTGTCCCTGTGTGTATGAACTGTTCATGCATAGGCTCTGTGATGTCGTTTGGGCATCCTACTTTGTGGATGGTCTCTGACAGTGCACACAGAGTCTACATGCATAGGGGCCATGCATTGTTCATGCATAGGGCCCACAAAGATGGTTGAATGCATCATTTCTTGGCTTGAGTCAGGACACACCACAGGGGACCATAGAGCAGAAGGTCCATAGCAAAGGCATGGCTGAAGTCCAGGAAGGCAGCCCAGAGGTGACGCAAGGCAGGGTGAGGGAATCTGCTTGGTTACTCTGCTGGGCTGGCTTCAAGGCCAGGGTACAGGTGAGCTAAACACATCAAGACTGGGTCAGCTGACCACATGCAACTGGCATTGTTTCTTAGAGGACACCTAGAGAAAGAGGGCACAGTACAGATATGTGTTTTTATATTTTTATTTTTGTTGTTAGCCACCTTGGGCACTCCATTTTTATGGGATGAAAGGTGGGATACAAACATTTTAAATAAAAGGTAAATAAATGAAGCCAGCTCAAAACAACTTTTTGACCTAGTATGGAGAATCGAAGACTTCTGGTTCAATCCTATCTTCCACCCACCCACCCCCCGGTGCAGATGTGCTGAAAACAAGCATGGATCCAGAGGCTTTGGAAGGGGATTCAAATTCTCCTACTCCCCACCCCCACCCCCATAAGCCTCTTGCTCCACAATGGGCCTATACGGCTTGGGGCTAGGTTATTTAAGAGACCACTTCCTTTTTACAGTCCGGCCCATCCATGGAGGGCGTTGTGGAGAGAAAAACTGAAAGTCAGGGCTGGTTGAGTGGTCAACCCTTTCACTTCTCCTCTGCTGCCCAACATCCAAATCTCACCACTTGGAGTTGTCCCTAAGGAAGTACCAGGGGAATATCGTCTGATATATGTGTTGGCATCCTTCAGTCTCGGAAGACTATGGTGTCACGCTGTGAATGGTAGCTCTGGAACAGAGTGTCCTCTCCAGTGCGCGAAGCCTGGGTAAAGTAGGTATGGAGGATAGGCTGTTACCCATGCAGCAAATCCCCCCTCTCCACGTCGCTGAAAAGGTCCAATGGAAAGGCAGAGGCCAATATGGATGGTTCCAGCGGCGTCACCGGAGTTGCCAGAACGTGACTGTGTTCAGCCATGAACTGCCTCAGGGACTCCGGCTCCGGATTTTGCCTCAAGGTTGACGCCTGAAGCCTTTTCCATAACTGGATGTAGCCACAAGGCAGTGGAGGTTTGGGATCAGAGTTTTCCTTCTCTCAGATGAGCTGCCTTCCCAGGCTAACGAGTCCCATCTACCCAGTGGCTGTTTAGTTGCCTCTTACGACAAGTACAGCCAAACTGAGGGCCTAATCTTATCCCCAGCCCCCAGAGGGAGCTTCAGTAAAAGACATGATTCCTGAACACCTGTGCTCTGTAAAGTACACTTTTTCAGACCAGGCCATTCAGGTGGTGCGTGGTTGTGGTAAGGGCAGGTTGATGGCAAAGGCCAATGTAGTGTCAATCTTCAGGCCTTGTACACCCCAAGGACTTTTGCTTTTTGGACTTTCAATTTGGGGGAGTCCTTTATCTAGACAGGGTGCTGCTGATGGAATTCTCTATTTCAGGGGTCTCCAAACCCCGGCCTGGGGGCCAGATGCAGCCCGCGGCAAGCCTCTATCTGGACCGTGACCAGCCTCTGATCCCCTGAGAGCCTCTGGCCCAGCTGACCAAACACAACCAGAGTTGTGCTTGTGGGGTGGGGGAATGGGGGTCCATCTAAGTGTGTGCTTTATCTTTTGGACTGTGTTGGTGCTCGGAGAAATCCTGGACTTTTGAGCCAATTCATTCATTTATTCATCTAAATTCCATCTCTAATGTATTTATATAAATTTTATATTTAATTTTTTTCCCCTGGCCCTCGACACTGTGCCAGATATTTGACACGGCCCTTCAGCCGAAAAGTTTAGAGATCCCTGCTCTATTTCTTATGCTTTGTTTGAGAAGTTCAGCACCTTTTAGGAGTGAGTGGTAACCAACAGGGCCAGCCTGACCTTGGAGGAACACTACCTGGATGACTTTCCTTTCTTGGGCAGGGTGGGCACCATGCAATGCAATCACCTTCTGTACACTTTTGTGTCACTGCACAGAGCTCAGGGTCCTCTTGGCCAACAAGGCTGAAGGCCAAACAAGCAAGCTCACGTTCTTGGGCATTGAGCTAGATGTCCAGGAGGAGTGCAGCCACCTCCTGCTCGATAAACTGCTCAGCTTAAAAGAGTTGTTGCGGGCCACAGCAAAATTGGCCACACGCAAAATTTCTTTAAAGGAACTTCAGATGTTCATCACGCATTTGAACTTCGCCTCCATGGTAGTTGCCCCTGGACATGCTTTCCTTTGCAGGCTGTGCAGTAGTATGTCAGGACTCCAGAAGCCACATCACTGTACTAGGGTTACCAGGGAAATGAAGGAAGACATGTGCACTTGGCTGCGATTCCTGGATGGCTATAATGGGGTCTCCTTTTGGAGGGCAGAGCAGTTCATCAAAGCAGAATTGCAGGTCTGATGCAGCAGAAGGCCATGGTTTCCATGTGTTTTTTAGAGGCAGATGGTGGGCACAGGAGCGCATCAATGGTGATATAGCATTTTTGGAACTCTTCCCATTAGTTGTGGCAGTGTACTTTTGGGCCAAGGATTTGGCTAATGCAACAATGCATTTCTGATGCAACAACCAAGCAGTGATCTTTGTTGTCAACCAATAAACGCCCAAATCCCACTGGGTTATGACCCTTGTCTGAGCATTTGTCCCGCAGTACCTGCAAATTAACACCCTCTTCATAGCCAGGCACATCCCAGGCCTTCAAAATGGCATAGCCAATGCCCTGTCTCGTTTTCAGGTAGAGCATTTTCATCAGCTGCCCCCCTAGGCGCATCTGGATCCCAAGCCCATGCCCCAGTGGCTCTGGAACCTTGGTTCTGCAGAGCACAGGACATAATTTGATCAGCACTCGCTCCTTCCACCCGTCACAACTACCACAGTTAGGCACAAGAATTCAAAGCCTTTAGGGCTGCTTTATCCCTTCCCCAGGTTTGGCCCATACCACTCGAACACCTGATATGTTTTATACCTGCAAAGGCTCGGGATAGCCACCCATTCTGTAGCTGATCACCTGGTAGCCATGGCATTCTGCACCAAGGTGTCAAGTTTTCAGATAATACAACCGATTTCTGAGATTGGAAAATGGTGGAAGGCTATAGGAGGAGGATCCCGCCACAGCTGGATCAGAGAAGACCGATCACCCAAGATTTGTTACTGAGACTGGTCAGTTGTTACGATAATTTATGTTCCTCACATCACAAGGTGTTAGTATTCAGACCAATTGGCCTTATGTTTTTCAGTGCCTTTCACCCTGGTAAGGTCCTATCATCCTCTACCAGGGACATGTCAGGCAGGGCTAGCCACTAGAGGGAAATCAGTTTTGTTGGTGAAACAGTAATTCTCACACTTTGTTTGTTCTGACCAGAGAGGAGGTTGGTTGTAGGATTAGGCTGGGCCAGGCAATTAACCTGTCTCTCTGCCCCATAAGGGCACTCAAGTCCTTATTATTATTTAGGTCACCCACCCTGGGTCCTCTGATTTGCCATGAGGACTCTGCCCCAGTTCATTTGTTTCAGTTCAGGACAGTATTTTGCAGGGCTCTGGTGGAGCTTGGAAAGCAAAGTGAGGAGTACGGTTTGCACTCATTTTGAATAAGGGTGTCGTCTGCAGCACCTGGCATTCCCACTGCATGCAATTCAGTGGATTGGCTGCTGACACTCCGGCATGTTCAAGTACTATGTCAGGTCTCCTGACAAGCATTAAGCCTTCAGGTTCCAGCCAGGTTTTCCCAAATGAGGTTCGCCCTTTCTTCCTCCAGGGTGGGCTAATTTTGATGCCATGCAATTTCAGGTTGTGACAGCGGTTGGGTGCATGTATGTGTAGTTGCTAGCTGAAGTTGTTCAGCTTTAGTTGTTGGGTTCTGACTTAAAGCTTACCTAGCTTCAAGAGGTAGCTTTCTTAGCCCTGCCCCTGGCTCCCCACGTGCCCGCCCCCAGGCCCACCCTTCCCCCACTCTCTCCCCGCCCAGTAATGCTCCCTCCCGCCCCCGCCCCATGCCCCCCTACGCCAACACAAGCAGCGGCGCAGGAGCCGAAGCGGAGGCTTCTGCCTCCGTTGTGCGTCGGCGCATCTGAATGCGCTGACACAGCTCCCGTCTAAGGAGGTGCAAACGTGCTTTACGGCACGTTTGAAACCCTCCAAGGCCACCTATACCAGCATAACTGCCGGTTAGGATTTCACCCTTAGACAATGCCTCCTGGGGTTGGTTGTACTTCAGTCCAAACTTCTCCCACTCAGGACATGGCAACATGCTAGGTACTCAAAAAAGAACAAGTTAACTACGAATAAGGTGAATGCCTACCTCAATTGTGTGGTCACAGGGCAGGGTGGGGTGATCATTTATCACCCAAGGATAAATGCCCTGCCCTGGGCATTTCATTCTGCCCTGTTCAGAGGTGATGGAGTTCATCTCTTAGCACTTAGCATTTCTAAGCAATTTGCAGCAGAGCCTGCTGAATGTCTTGTCTTGCTTGGGTTGGAGGGAGCCAAGCACTGGGTTGAACGCCCCCCCCGCCATGGTTCTTTAGAACTCCCATGGCAGGTGTCATGCAGGTTGGGGTGAGAAATGAAAATCTTGGTGTTCATTGTGGGGTGGCAGACCTGCTCATGCTTGCTTGACCAGCTGAATAAGGTGGGCCGGCTGACCCTCTGGCTGGGGCACACACAGGTGTATGCTGAGGCTCAGCCTGTGTGGTTGGCACTGCCTGGCCACCCAGCCCCTTGCTGGGCAATGATTAGAGGTATGGCAGATCCTCCCTGCTGTATTCAGGAGTCTGATGGTTCGCCAGTATGCCAGTGGGGGATGTAATTTCCATTACATACAGGATTAGAACCTGCATATTCTAGTTATAGTTTGACCCTGCTGCATTTGTGTTAATAAATAGTTAATAAAGTGGCCCATTCTATCACCAGATCAGGGAACTCCACATTTTCCATGACAGGTTGCAAGGGACTTCGAAAGCAGTCACTGAGTGGCAGCCCAGCCCAAGAAAATCAAGGCAGGCCAAAAGGGAGCAGAGGCATAAAAGTCTACGGATGTGCTTGATTGTTTCTGTGGCTGGAGCATCTTTCTGAGTGACAGATCATTCATCTTTTATCAGCTGCCACTGCCTAGAGATTGGCCTTGTGGTTGTTTTCAGCCAAAATGTACATAAACTGAAGCATTTTCAGACAAGAAACCAGATGTGACTGGGACAGCCCCAGACCATGACAGGGACACCTGGGTTAATTAGGACTGATGCCACAATGCATTTCATAAAGTGTATGCTTGCCATACTGGGTATGCTTGCTGTCACTGATGGAGTATTGCCAAGGTCTTCAGATATACGGGATCTTGCAATCAAGGAGAAAGGAATGGAGATGTAAAATAGCAAATTAAACTAGGTTGGAGATGGAGGGAGGGAGATAATATAACTGCATGTTAGGCCAGTGGTTCTCACACATTTAGCACCAGGAGGCACTTTTTCAAGTGGGTGCTCCTCTTTTTAGCAGAGGGAGAGTAACTGGCCCACCTCACCCCAGCAGTGTCTTTTCTAGTGGCTGTCTGCTGGTGTTCTTTTTGCATCTTTTTAGATTGTGAGCCCTTTTGGGACAGGGAGCCATTAGTTATTTGATTTTTCTCTGTAAACTACTTTGTGAACTTTTAGTTGAAAAGCGGTATATAAATACTGTTAATAATAATAATAATAATAATAATAATAATAATAATAATAATAATAATAATAATCTGTTGGGACCCACCAGAAGTGATGTCATGACCGGAAGTGACATCATCAAGCAAGGAAAATTTTTAACAATCCTAGGCTGCAATCCTACCCAAGATTAAGTCCCATTGACTATCGTTAAAAGAATATATGTGATGTTTGTCCATCATTTTTGAAGAGGACCTTGACATCATGGATGTCAAGACTTGCGCATGAATTGGATTAAAGTGAGGGAGAGGTGCACATAGTCAGCCACACTCTTTCTTCCCAGATTCCATCTTGCTCCAATGGCAGGACAAAAGTTGAGACGGTTGGAGATGGGCTGGGCGCAGTGGTTGACCAGGGCGTCTTTCATGTCTTGCCGTGCTCTTAGCGTATAGAGCATAAATATAAAAGTACATTCTTCTGTATAAAAGAATATACAGAGTAGCCTGTTCAAAGTACAGGTCTGTAACATTTCCCCAAATGCACACACCATGTAGCATCAAGTCTATTAAAAATAAAATATTGAAATGAATGGGGAACCACCTGAAACTGGCTCGCGACCCACCTAGTGGGTCCTGACCCACAGTTTGAGAAACACTGTGTTAGGCTATGTATATAGCACGTGGAACATTCTTTCAATTTCAAGAATGGTTAAGGGCAGAGGTGGGTGAAAATGGTTTTATTTTTTCACAGATTTTGGCATTTTCCAAAGTTAGAAGTGCAGATAGAGGTGTTATGTGTTTTTATTCCAAGGGCGCATTTTTTATAAATTGTAATTATAAATTATAATCACTTTAAAAGTGTACACTTTAAAAGTGAACTAGGTAGATTATAAAGGTGGTATAGTGTCAGCAGATATAGCCACATGCATGGAGAGGTGTTAGAGAATGTGTAGAGGTGTTAGAGCAGTGGTTCTCAAACTTTTTAGCAGGGACTCGCTTTGAGAATGACAATCTGTCCAGGACCCACCAGAAGTGATGTCATCAACCTAGAAGTGATGTCATGTCCAGAAGTGATGTCATTGAACAGGAAGTGCCATCATTGTGATTGCAGAGCAAGAACTGCAATCAAGAACTGTCATCAAGCAGGAACTGACATCTTCCTTTAATACAGTCAACACTATGTGGTGGAGGCATAAGTGTTTACTGTATTAAAAGGAGAGTATCTCATGGCATTTTATTATCTTTTATTGGGTTATTTCTCAGCCATTTTCCAATAGCAAAGTGTAAAAAAAAGTCTATTTTAAACCTTGACACAACAAAATAATATTGTAGACTGCAGGGTTGCCAGAGCAAATATTATGCAAAGGTCAGCTTGGAAGAATGTCAGCATCTCAGCTTATCAGAGCCACAGTAAGCCACAATTTTATGAGCTGGAAACCCAGAAAAATGAAAACAAACAGCTTAACAGAGCCACACTGGCAAGCAAGGCCTACCTACTGTACCAATCCAGGTCAGGCTTACAAAATTGTGTCTTGACCACACACCAGCAAGGCTGCAAAAGAGAGCTCAAGGACAGATTTCTGCCTTGCATTTCAGAGACCATTCCTTGCATAAGATCAACAGATGCACCTTCCTATCTACAGATCTAAACAATTTCAAGTGGTTTCTAGGTAGAAGTAAAACTTTCCTCCTCCACTTTTCAAGGGAAAGAAGGTGTGTAATGGTGTAAGCAAGGAGGAAAGCAGGATAGGAAATCAGGTTACCCAGGGGGATTTGTGGTTGGAAAACTGGAGATCTGGCAGTAGTGGGAAAGGAGAAGGAGAGGGAAAGAACTTGGGAAAGGAGGTAAAAAAGTGGAAGAAATTTTCCTCAAAATGCTCTCTGAGAACAGTGTAACATCCTCACTTTCCCAAGAGACATTCTGTTTTTGTTTTAAAGGGCAGCTGCCAGGACAACTACCACCATAGCCGTCACCGCAATTCTTTCAGCCCATTTCACATACCCCCTGCAGATCACCAGAATGCTTAATTCACTCACCCCAGTTTCCCCACCCATTTCACATACTCCTGCAAATCACTAACTTGCTTAATTCAATTCTTCCAATTCCTCCACCCCATTTCACACTCTCCTGCAGATCACCAACTTGCTTAATTCATTCACCCCAGCAGCAATCCTGTAGCTTCCCTAGGCTGACTAAAACCTTTCAAAATGTTGACACCCAGGTTTGCCAACTTCCAAGAAGGCAGACACCAACCTATCACAACCCACCAAAGATCGGGTTGCAACCCACTTGGTGGCTTGCAACCCAGTTTGAGAAACAGAGAATGATTTTTTTTTTCTCCACAGATTTTGGGTTTTTTTACAAAAAATGAGAAGTGCAGAAAGTGATGTTATGTGTTTTTATTTCATTATTACCTAAAAAAAAACCTGCCTCTAGTTAAGGGTTATCCATCCACTGCCAGCTGAAGAGCTGTTTATTATCCAAAAACTGTTATTGGCCCTACCCAATGTGGTTGAACTCACATTTGACATTTTCTGTTTAATTCCATGTAATCTGACATAATTCCTTGAAAATTAAGACAGAGCACTGTTTTCAAACATTCTGATTTCAAGAAAGCTTTTCCAGGTATGGGAACTCAAGTTAAGTGACTCGAGTCAGAGTTGCAAAAACACATGTTTTTCACTGACTTGTGCAGACTTGAGTCACGTGTGTCAATGACTTGGGCAAACTCTCGAGTCTAGGGCGACTGACTCAGGAACAGCCATGGATACAGGCAACTCGAGTCACCTAAACACAGCTTGGGGGTGCTGCTTGCATACTCTGATGTTGCGCCACTTCTATGTCACCTGAAAGACCTCGTGGGGTGTTCCAGAAACTAGGCATTCAGTAGGGTATGTTCTTTTCAGTCAGGAGACAGAGACAGAACTGGGGGTGGAGGGAAAAGTTAATTTTTTTTTTTTGGAGTTTGGGTATTGGGTTGCTGAAGTAACTAGTTGCAAAAATAACTAGCTGGGTACTGCACATGTCCAGAACACAGGGGAGGGAGGTGCTTCTTCTTGTCCCCATGACTATCCATTGAATGGAGGATGTGTCCTGATTTTGTGTCACGAATGGGGGGGTGGGCAGGGTCATCAGGGAAGTGTTTAAAGAGAACTCCAACACATACACCCTGGCAGCAGCTTCGTTGTTTTTTTTCTGCAGAGCCACAGCTGACTTTTTTAATGGAAAAGACTCGAGACTTGAGTCTTTTAGAGTCCCCAAAATGCTCTGGCTGACTCAGAAAATCCAAAGGGGGTGGAGACTCATGACTTGATTCGAGTCAAGTCATGCTTGATTTGCCCATCTCTGCTTTTTAGTACCAGGACCCACTTTTTAGAATAACAATCTGATGGGACCCACTAGAACTGATGTCACTAACCTGGAACGGATGAAATGGCTGGAGGTGACATAATCAATTTAGGCTTCAAACCCAAGCCATGATCAACCAAAGGTTCCATTATATAGTGTACTCGTGCCGTTATTTTGCAAAGCTCAGAATAAAAACTTCCCAGCTTGGAAGTCAAAGCAGAATGCAGTCTTGGGTCCTTCTCCAACAATGCAGCCCTGCTCCCTTTCCAGCATCCCATCTTCCCACCTTTTCAGGGCAAAACACCAGGCCTCTCTCCCAGTGGGAGCCTGCCCTGCCCACCAACTCTGTATCCTGTATTTTCAGCTCTGTATGTTCAGTGGCAGTTGAGCCAGGTGCTACACAACCCAGCTGAAATGGGCTTGCACATTCCAACACACAGTTTGAGAAACACTGCACTATTTGATGTGTGTTGCTTTGGTCTGCTCATACTGCATTGGTAGGAACTGGCACTTTACTTAGTTGTGTTGCTGGCCATGCATCATCATTTCCCTTTACACAATCAGGAAATGGCACATTAGGACAGGAGAACTATTCACCACACACACTGTTCAGTTCATCAAAATGGTGGTTGGTCTTCCACTGTGGTCTCTTTCTGATGCACTTCATTTGTCTTGCCCATCACTCCAAAGATTAGCATTCTGATGGATGTGCAATGAAGTGCTCATTTTGGCTGCAATCCTATACACACTTACCTGAGAATAAATTCAGATAAACACTAAGGAGCCTACTTCTGAGTAAACATGCATAGGATTGCACTGCAAATATGCCACACTGTTCCCACATGTTCCCACTTTTTTTTCTGCCACACAAAGAATGTGCTAAACAGGATACCTTCATTTTATTTTATATGTTGCTATTCCAGAAGAATGTCGGAGAGCAATATTCAAAGGCAAAAATTAACAAACAACCTTCAAATTAGCTGCAGAGAAGTGCACAAAATGAATTACCCACAGTTTTCAGCCCTTCATGAATAATTCAAATCCCCCCATGTCACTGGATCTAATTAGTAATCATCCAAACTATTCTTAAATTATCTAGTTTCAAGTTACTTGCATAGCAGCTATCCTCTGTTCCGATACAATTATTAATCATTTCCAAGGCAGCAGCCCGTGCACCTTCAATTTGCTGCTGGAGACATGGCCTCCTGTGAAAAGCACACCATCCATTTAGATTATGAATGGTCCTTTTAACAACTGACCTCTCAAGTACTCTGGGCTACAGCACACCTCCCAGATGAATAGGTATTCTTTAAAACGCTCTTGACACATTCTGGGTGTCCTGCTGGCTCAGCTTGCTTCCAAGGCAGAGATTCTACATCTAATCACACAAGGAGAAGCATTATGTATAATGACATGCAAAGAATAAGAATTTCAAGCAAAATGTGGAGGTTCCTCCTCAAGAGACACACCTGAGGAATTTTAAAGGAAGCAAAAAGCAGGGGAGAAATCCAGTTCAGTCAGTGGTGTAGCTGAGGTGGGTCTGGGGGCTATATGCCCCCCCATTGCTGCATGACAGTTTTCTGTTGTCTCCACTGAGGGGGGATGACAGCACTCACCTCAGGCGCATGGCAAATGCATCAGAATCATCCCTCCTACCAGCTTTTGGCTCCATACAGCTCCAAATGGAGCCATTTTCAGAGGTGAGGGCTGCAGGTGAGAGAGAAAGAGAGAGTGACAGCACAGGCATGGGGATGCCACCCTCCTCCACGATGTTACGCAGCCCAGGGTGCCAACAGAGCCTGAATCCAGTAAACCTAGATATTAATCAGAATGTCTCCTGGCCCTACTGCATTGCCAGAGGGCAAGGGTTCTTTTGGATTTGGAAGCAATAAGCACATCACTGGGCAAAGCAACTGCTTTTTATTGATAGCACATAAGCACCGTTTATAACTCAAGAAAGGGCACAGAACCTACAGGTGTCACTACAATGCAATGGAATGATAGCTTTACCTTGACAAATGCCAGTGGCGGACCTCCCCAGTCCCATGCCCCAGGGCAAAGGTCCATGATGGCGCCCTCTATGGGATGCTGCCACCCTCACATCCAAATCTGCCCCCCCCACTTACCTGAAGCACACTGAGCCTTGCGTGACTCCAAAATGCACCAGAGAAGCCTGCCAAAGCTTCCCCAGACTCTTAAACTGTGCTTCCAGCAAACCAAAAGCATAGTTTCTGACCACATTGGGAGCCTCAGAGAGGCTTCCGTGCAGTCCTAGAGGTGCACAAGTTTCCACACCTGGGGCATTTGCCCCTTTTCATTAATAGCAGGTCCGCCACTGCCAAATGCTTTAAATTTGGCCTAGCAGCTTGTAGTTTTGCTTCTTGAACTGTATTTACAATTGTACTATTACTATCAGTGTGTGTTTTGTATGAGGAGATCAAATGGCTTTAGTCTAAAGCTCAGATAGCGTTACAGCGGAATAAAACAGTGAGTTCTATGGCTAGAAGGGAGATATGGACATCATGGGGTGGACTACAGTGATGTATGCGGGTGACCATTGTATTTTGAGTAGTTAGTAGTATCCAAATGCCCCTTTTGTTCCCCTGAAGCCTAATGAGGGGGAATGAGGGGGAAAGCCTGCTCTAGCAGCCTGCTGTGGTATATTTCTCCTGTTTGGTAGAAGCTTCTGAAGAGCACTGTGCAGCTTATTCTTACCCCTTAACTGGGTGCATCTTCAGTCTTGTTTGTGTTCACAGGCAAGGGCTTTGCACCTGGGGCTAACCACATAGTTCGTTCATCCAGAGCATAAGCACATTCATCTGTCCTACTTGCTTTCTTGAGATTAGCAATGCTGCTTAGGCTTATCACCATCTGGCAATACACCTACCAATGACAGAAAGACTGATAGTCAGCTGTGGAAGAAGGCAACCCCTAAACCCAATCACCTGAACAAGAATCAGGGCCCAATCCTATCCACTTCTTCAGCACTGATGCAGCCAGAATGCAGCCCTAAGATAAGGGAACAAACATTCTCTTACCTTGAGGAGGCCTTAATGGTTGCCCTCCCACCGCAGGATGCAGTGCATGCCCTAATGGCACAGCTACATCAACGCTGGAAAGTTGGACAGGACTGGGCCTTCAGTCTTCCTGTTGTCAGTGGGAAAGGGGAGCACCCCATAGGTAGGTGAATGCCCAGCTGTCAATGAGGGGAAATACTCTCTTAAAATCTTTTTCTTCTTTAAAGTACATTCTCTGAACAGCTTTCTTGACTGTTATTTTAGTTAGACATTTCTCTGAAATTTGACATACCCAAAGGTTATTTTAAAACCAGTTAAAATTAACCAAGTGTATCCTACAGAGAATGCTGCATTCTACAGTTAAGAAAGGCAAGAGAAAGAAACAGAACAGTGATTAATTAAAAATTGTGAGCACTTCCTCCAATATGTTTTGCCAGAGCCGGCCATTTGGAAATGTTGTGCATGATAAACTACCACACACACAAATTAAATGAATGCCCAAGCAGCAATTGTTGTAAACTTACTTCTATGGTCTTGGCCAAATATATTGTCTGGGACAGCCAAGAATATCAGAGGACACCTATTGACCAGTCAATTCTAAATAAGTGTTTCTACAAGTCTGGACTTGTTTCAGTGGGGGCTGTCAAAGGGCTGTTAATGTTAATGTCACTGACATTAAACAACATCAGTGTTTAATTAATTAAAAGTGTTGGGTTCAATAAAATTATGGGGCCTGATTATTAATGAGGCATTCATTGCCTGATGTAGGCATCGCTCCCCACAACATTCATATTTCTATTTTAAGCCCTTACCACTCTCCTCAGTGACTCCTTGCCTCAGCTAAACTCCCCTCCAAGCCATGGAAAGTTACCCCAGAGGCCCCTATGATAATGCTAGGGCCTCTGGAATAATCAACTACTTCTTGATGGGAGGAGAACTAGAGGAGGTGACTGAGAGTCTCTCATGCACTAAGGAGCCAGTAGGACCAACAAGAGTTGGTTGTTCCAGGAATCTGTCCCATCAAGAAATGGGAGGAGTGCCTGTGTGATGGAGCAGACTATTTTACTGCGTCCTCCGATCACTCCTACTATCCAGGAGTGAGAGATTGGCTGAAGAGGAGAGCATCAGCTCTGTTCTCTCAGGTGGAGTTGCAACTGGGGATGACTGGAATGAAAATGATGCCCACAGCTGTAAGTCCAGCTGTAAGGCTAGCTGAGGTGGTCACCTTGGATACCAAATTGGCAGGAGGCACCTACTTTTGTTTGCCCACTCACCTCCATTGCTCCTCCTCTTCTCACACCATGGATTGGAAAAGGAGGAGAGGAATGGAGCAGAAGAGGAAGAGGCTAGACACACACTTATTGATATATTTTACTATGTTAACTACTTTGTGAATGACTCCTGTTGAAAAGCGGTATATAAATGTTCTTCATAATAGCCCATCCTTCTCTTCTCCTCCAAACATTCTCTTTTACTCCACCGCCCTCTTCTTTTTCCAGTGCAGGCAGTGGGAGAAAACACTGGCACATCACTACTTGTTTGGCGATTTTGGGTCAACCCTGGGTGCCCAAAGACACAGTCAGACCTCTTTGTGCAGAGGTGTCAAACTCATTTCATGCAGCAGGCTGACTAGCATTCATGGTGCCTGCTGAGGGCTAGAACTGACATCCTTATTCAGAAGATGGCCAGAAATAAACACTTTGTTCACGTAAGAACTCATTAGCTACAAATGATAGAATAGAAAATATGCAAATCTTGACCAAGGTATGGGAGAGTCCAATTATCAAGGGGGCTGTTCTTTCAGCACCGCCATTTCTGCCAAACCATCACTTTGTAGCTCAGTAGCTGAGAGGTACTCTGTGAAGTGACACTTTGGCAGAAGCAGAGCTGCTGAAAGGGAGGCCTGCATGATAATTGGGTTTTCTCAGTACTTTGGCAGTGTCTCCCTCTCTCGCACCTCTTGGTCTGCATCTTCTGAGGGCTCCTTCCATCTCTCCCTCCCAGAGCCATGGTAGAAGTGGTGCTGCTTGAAAGGGCAGTGCCAGGAGAGCCCAATTATTACACAGGCCAGATAAAGAGTTTCTGAGGGCCGTATCTGACCCACGGGCTTATGTTTGTCTTAGTGCAATAAGAATATGCAGCCCCCATAAATCTGAGGTTAGGCACTAGAGCTTCCAAGGTGAGTAGACTGACTTTCAGACAAGCCAGCACTTTACAGCGCAATCCTAACTTGCACTGGAACAGGCAGGCCAGGAGACATGCACTGTATTCAGTGAAAGTTTGGGACTGGCTGAGGCTTGTCCTGAGGCAAAGAGAAAAAATTCCCCTTACCCCTGGGAGATCCGCAGCAGCCCCAATGGGTCTACTTGAATCTGTGCCACCTTCGAGCAGAACGAAGCAACCTGGAGCCACTCCGCGTTGCCGAAGAATGAGGCTAGGATCCAGCATAAGTGCCTCATTCTGGCCTAGCATCCTACTCCCTGCCTGCCCATGGTCCCGCCCTCCCCCCACCCTGAAACACCTCCTTCCCACCCTCTCCATGACCCCCCACCCCCACCCCTGTGCTGACTGAGCTTGGCTGGCACAGACCTACCTGGCCCTGTTGACAAAGAGGCTAGATCTGGCCGCATGAATCCCTGCGCTGGCCCAGCTAACTCACAGGGAGACGCAAATATTTGCACGTTTGTAACCCTCCCAGGCCAGTGCAAGGGACTTGCTCCCGCCATGGGTGCAGTTTGGATTGTGCCCTTAGTTTAAAAATTAAGCAAGTGAATGAACAGCAGACAAAGGACAAGGTGAAAAAGGGGGCTTTGATGGGCAGCTGCTGGACAAGAATTAGCATAGTGGGGAGGTTTAGTCTTAATGGTCTGAAATGGACTATTCAGCAGCTGAAGACATATTCAAAGACATAGGTAGGCCTTCCTGAAATCTCTGAGCAAAAAGTGCCTCTCAAGGGATGAACAAGAACATAGCTTTAGAAAGAATTATTTTAAAAGCTTCAATTAATTACAAATTCCCTGAAGTATCCTCCCTTCTCCTCTCAATTAGGAATGAAACACACTGACAAAATCCCACTCCTCATTTTTAGTGATTTCTCAAAGTGGTTTGGGATTTGCCTCACAGTTCACACTAACAGCAGATTTTTAATGATA
This sequence comes from Tiliqua scincoides, assembly GCF_035046505.1. Taxonomy (NCBI): domain Eukaryota; kingdom Metazoa; phylum Chordata; class Lepidosauria; order Squamata; family Scincidae; genus Tiliqua; species Tiliqua scincoides. The sequence goes on from NC_089825.1 coordinate 73,074,594, forward strand.
AACGTATGCATAGTAGTACTTTGGTTTCTGTTAATACTGTACAGCTCTCCACTCCAAAGCTAGGTAAAAAGCGATGAGAATAAATCACACTTCTGAAAAATATAAATATATTAAGCACTGGAACCAGGAGTCACTGAACTGCCAGAGTCCTGTCCACAACTGGTCGAGTATCTCAAACAGGAAACAGTAAATATAAAAGAGGGAGAGAGAGGGAGAAAATATTACAGTCCGCTGACATTTTTCTTGACAGAGATAACATGGAACGTCCTTTACTAAGTGTGTTCCCTCAATATTATATTTATATACCTTTTTTAGAGAATAGAAAAATTGTTTAAATTGATATGCAGATATATGCAAATGTAATCAATTAATTGTCTAAAGCTCTGATGAGCCATCAACTAAGCTTTCTTCAATCAAGTGAGAATCCTAATTGTCCATGTGCTCAAAAATATGATGCTTTTAAAAGGATTGGCAGGACTTTAGGTGAGGACTTTCCAAATTATAATTCAAGTCACTCAGTGATTACACCAGTGGTTCCCAAAATGAGCACCGTGGCAAACTCAGAGTGCTGTGGGATGTCTCTGGTAGCCTTCCTGGCTCTCCCAGGTGCTGCCATGGGATCATGTAAGATCTCACGAGAGATCACATACAATCTCATGAGAACTGATCTCACGTAAGATCTCACAAGAATTGCAAGATCCAAGATGTTGGCGCCTCGAGAGGTGGGAAGAAGAGGCTGCCATGAAAGAAGGGCATCTTGACCAAGGTAAGTTTGGCAACTGCTGGACTACCCATATAGGTTCTAAAGAAAGCTCACCAAGTCAGATGGAAAGGGAGAGTGATTGTCCACTGGTTTTCTTTTCCCCCCTTTTTAAAAATTAATGAATAACATAAAGCAATGATGAAATTGCAGATCACAATATTATATATGCAATGCAACTGCATTAAAAACAACAACAACAACAACAACAGTATTTATATACCGCTTTTCAACAAAAAGTTCACAAAGCGGTTTACAGAGAAAACAAAAAAGAAGACGGAAAAACAGAAAAAATGATCCCGTAAAAATAGGCATAGATATAGGCCCTTCATAAACAAAAATTACTAATAAAGCTCTATAGATTGGTTATTTGGAAGCTTTAAAAAAATACCTAACATGGTATGAAATTGTCTTCAAAATTCAATTGAAGAAAGAGTTAAAAAATCTTCCATCTATAGAGAAATAATCCATGGGCACTTATCTTTCCACTGTAGCTATTGCCTTCCTTCCCTCCACTGGCCTTACAGCCCATTAATGAGCTGCCAGGCACCCAGAGGAGCAGTGATGCCAAAATGGCTCCTGCAGCATCCTATGCACGCCAGGCAGCTGCCGGCATCTCCTCAGGGCACAGGCCCCGCAATGGGGCTACTCAAGTTTGCGCTGGTTATTTTGCTGGTGCAGAGTTGATGTTGGGCCGAAAGGTCTGACGTAGGGTTCTGGATCTCGCGGAGCTCTTGACCTGCCCCTGTCCGGCCTTGCTACCCCCACCCCATCCTCCCCTGCCCCAGAATGCCTCCCCTCCAACCCAACAAACCTCTCCACCACCTGGAGTTTGGAGTATGGCGGGCTTCCAGCTGGCGTTGGCATGCGGACTGGTGTTGAGCTGGTGCCGGTGCTGACCTGGCACTGAGTGTTGCAGGTGTGCCTTACCGTATATTTGTGACACTCAGTGCCAGTGTAGGGCCAGTGCTAGGAGCTCAGGATTGGGCTCTTAGTTCCCATGTGTATAACCATGCTTACTGTACTACAGGGTTAACCAAACATGTAAGTATAGGATAATCATACTGTCTGGAAGGTATTTGCTTGGTCCCTTTTTTGTTCACAAGTAGCCAATGCTAACTGTAGGGCAATCAGAGATCCTGAAGTTGTCTTACAATGCAGTAGATGGTTAATTGCTAATTGTAGCAGGAGATGAATATATGATGGGTTCTGCCTTGCAGCCTTGTCTGTTGTCTGTTATTTAGACCATATTGTGGTTCACTAGGATTACACAGAGTTTGTGATTAGAAAAAATGCATAATTCTCATAGGCAGAATAAAGAGAACTGTGAATTCACTCAATTGACAAGTATTTATTTGGGAGAAGCAAAGATCATCTGTTGAAGCAGACTTAAGAAACAAACAAAACAGAGTATCATGTCATGAATTTGGAATTAACATACAACATACCTTTATTAGGCATATAGTTTTACAACTAATATCTCCAAACAGTCATGTATGAAGGTATATGTTAAAAGAGAGATAAGAAATAAGGGTTAAAACACAACAATTTGCTTACACAGTTACTCCAAGTTGCTTAGAACCAGCAGCTTAGCCCATTTCATGTTGCTCAAATGTAAAAATTTAGCAACTGGAAGGGTCACGAATTTGAATTCACCCGCCAGCAAAAGTTGTAAAGAGGTGATCTCAGAGAGAATTTGGAATTCAACTATACTTTGCTTTTTCAGAGCAGATGAGAAGGTTTTGAAATAACTGAGAATATATAGTGTGCAACAAAGAAAAGGCCCAGTTTCCTCATAATGTAATATATGCAATGAAAAATCCCCAGCGTACAAGTATTTAGCCTCAAATAAACCAAGGTTAATAGCTATAATGGGAAATAACCATCCACAGTGAAATAGTAATTAGGGGCCCTAGAAACAGTGTGAGCAAGTGGTATTCCAGGGGAGATGCAACACTTCTTTTTCCAAGAGGAATGCTGTACTCTTAGAACTTGAGGAAAAAGACATTCCTTGGTGGATTTCTGCAAAAGGTTTAACAGCCTTCTGGAAGGATAAGCTGGGAATCTGTATTTTCCAAGAGTACTTTAACTTACTTTGTGACCCAGGGAGAATACATCCACTGTATGGAAACTTGCCTGGTGGATTTATCAAGTTGCTATAGGCATCCTGAGATAAATCGCCACTTGGCAAATGGTAGGCTGAGGCCTGGGCTACACATGCAACAAAACCAAGTGGTAGAATCTGAGATGAGAAGAGTGACCTGTGTCACTTTGGAATGCAGGTGGGAGAACCATTTCTGAATGCTCCCAAAGGAAATAAAAAAGTAGTGCATCACAGTTCAGACAATACAGTGGTGCCTCGCATAACGAAATTAATCCGTTCCGCGAGTCCTTTCGTTATGCGAGTTTTTCGTTTTGCGAAGCGCGTTTTCCCATAGGAATGCATTGAAATTTAATTAATGCGTTCCTATGGGCAAGAAAAGTCAGAACAAAGTCAAATTTGGTTTACAAAGTGTTTATTAAGTGCTCTTTAAAGGCATACATACTGTACAGAGGATTTCAAAAACGGGAGGAGGATGCTGAGTGGGGAGCTTGAAGGCTGTAATCCTGTGCACACTTTCCTGGGAGCAAGCACAATGGGACTTACTTCTGAGGAGACACGCACAGGATTGTGCTCTAAGCTGGGGAGGACAGAGCAGCTGCACTCAATTGCTTGCTTTTGCCGTGATAATGGGGGGAAACGTGAAGGAAATGGGGCAGTAGAGGGTGAATGAGCAATGGGGGGGATCCTGAGTGGGGAGTTTGAAGGCTGTAATCCTGTGCACACTTTCCTGGGAGCAAGCACAATGGGACTTACTTACATAAACTGACATGAAGATCCTCCCCTTACTAGGGTGGACAGGATCATAAACTGACATGAAGATCCTCCCCTTACTAGGGTGAAGGGGATCATAAAATGACATGAAGATCCTCCCCTTACTAGGGTGAAGGGGATCATAAACTGACATGAAGATCCCCCCCTTAAGACAAACCAAAGCAAAACAAAAAAAAAAATTCATTTTGCAAAGCATAGGTCATAAAAATTCGTTGTGCGAGTTACCAAACTTCGCAAAACGCTTTCGTTCTGCGAGTTTTTCGCTGCGCGGGGCATTCGTTATGCGAGGTACCACTGTACTTGGATTGCCCAACCAGCCCATTATTAGAAGATTGTGTTCCCTACTGTGTGTTCATGGTATAGGCATGTCCTGGCTCCCTCTTCCCATCCAGGTGAGTTGAGTAGGGATGGCCCAACCCAACCCTGTCTCACTGCTGTTGCCCTCAACAGGGTACATGTGCTTGTAGGTGCATGCGAACCCTCCCCCCCCCCCAAAAAAATGGCCCTTACCTCCTCACCACTCTCCTTACATTGTGCAATTCTTTTCCAAAAATAGAACAGAACTGAATGAGGAAGGAGTGCTTTGCTACCTCTTCTCTCACACCATACTTGCACAGGGTTTAAGGCTGAAAGGGAACACAAGAAGGCACAGACTGGGAGCCAGGCAAGATGGTCTTGAGCTCAGTCAAGGGACTTGCCCTACCCAGCAAGGCAATCACCTTTGGCATGACTGGCCAGAAACACCCATGGGAGGGACAAAAAAGAAGAGGGGGAGGTAAATCTAGAACCCATGCCAGCTGCTCTTTAACCACCCAACCAGAGTAGGACACTTCATTCAGCGTTTAACACCCTGCATCACTGCAAACAGGCACACCTGGCTAGCTCATGGACCTATCAGAGGGAGCACTGCATGGGCCAACCATTGGCCTGGAATGTGATACAGGGCACCTACTGCAGCAGCCCTCTCAGTCAGCCACACTCACACACATCTCATGCCCTTTGGTTCATCGCTGGTACTTGCTGGTGTGGCCATCTCTGATTGTTCTGCTGCTACAGAACACAGCCTACAGAGACTACAGCTGTGGCTCACAATTGTGGCTTCCACAATATCACATGCCAAGCTTTCCTGTGGTGAGCCACTGCCATCTGGTGGATATGATGAGTGCAAGCCATGAAGTTGGAGAGGTGGGTGGGGACTGTTCCAGCAGTGGCACAGTGATCCCCACCCTGACCCCATCGAAGTTGTGGAAGGCAGGGTTTTTTTAGCACTTAGAGCACCACAACTGTGCAAGGTCAAATTGGCACCCAAAACAGGAACAATGTCATGTCAGGAATGACTTCTGCTCAGTCACAACACTTGGAGCCCTCTGACTGAGTGGCAGTCAAATTGGGGGGGGGGAGCCTTCATTGCTCAGCCTAAGCAGGAAAAAGAGCAGACACCTACAATTTGGTGATCAAAGCCAGCCAACAATTGTAGAACCCTGTCATTGTTCTTAGGTAGAGCTTTTTCCTCACTGGGAAACAGGATGGGTGGGCAGGGGTGTGGCATGTATGACCCACCTCATGCAGGGCTCTGCTGCTCACCTGTTCTATGATCAGAAATCAAACTTGGGTGTTTTTTCCTAAGTGAGCAATCTCCACCTTATTTTTGCGATTCTTACATTAACACCCACTTCCTGCCTCAGCACAAACAGAAGAGTTAAAATGAGAGTTTATTACCAAGCAAATATCCAGCACGTCAAAAGTCATGAAGCAAGCGCCAGTGAGCTCAGTGGAACCTATGGCCCAATAAGCACATCACAGTCTCACTCTAGGTAACAGCAGAACCAATCTGACACTTGCTGTGGGCGAGAGGGAAATGGCTGCAGACTTTTTTCTCTTTTTTTCCTTACTCCAGGCTGCCTCTGCAGTTCTAAATAGTTGTGTCTGCTCCTGCTTAGGAGCCTACCTGGGCTCAGAATTTATGAAGTACAATTTGGCACAGTTACAGCACACTTGTGGGGAAGTACAGCTGCTATAGATTCACCCTGCCAAGAGCCTATCCGTCAAAGCCACAACTTCAGTGTTATACAGCCTTTGCAGGCCTGCATTAGTCAATGATAATTAAAGTAAATTATATTTTGTGCCATGCACTATCATAATTCAGAAAAGAATCATAATTATCCTGCATTGTACCATACCCCCCAAGATACATGGACTCAGAGCAAGAGTCTCATCTATACCTTGAACAAAGAGGGCAGACCTGCTCGGTTTGTGACCCACCCAGCCATATGAACCCCACAGTCATATATCAAGCTTATCAGAAGCTTAATAAACTTCATTTTTGCTGCCTCTCTGGGATTATATACAGTAAATGGCGGTTCTTGATAGGCCATGATATGTGGCTGGAGGACTCTAGCTTGAGAAATCTCACATACGTGCTTTTGCAGCAATTTTCACACTTTGAGAACTTAAGATCCTGAAGAAGTGGGAGTTGTGCACCTTGACTTGGAACACCCCTTTAAGCCAAATATAACCTGTGCATACTTCCTACCCATGTTCCCAACATTAGTCTGCACCACTGAGTAGAGAAATCACTGGGTCAGCTCTGCAGGTGACCCTTCTCTGTCATGGCACCAAAGTCAGGGACTGTGAAGGCCCAACTGGATGCTTCTGTTATGAATTTCATGAAATTTTAGGAAAGCTAAAGCTATTTCACCAAGCTTTTCCACCTTACTGCAGCCAGAGATAGTGAGGTTTGCAAGCCCCAAGCAAGCTCAGGAAAGGCTTTGCCTGGCTCAGATTGGGAGCACCTTATTTGAGGCAGGGGAATTCTCTTTTCAGGGATGGCTGGAGATGACAAGCACTGGATGAGCTAATTGCAGGCCAAGCCAAAGTTTGGGCAGGGATTGGCTCACCTCATAGTTGGCATGGTTCTCCACACTGGTGGAGTTCATGTTCACACCTCCCAATTTGAAACTGCAATATCATCCAGGGAATATGTTGATCTATCCACATTAGACCAAACAAAGAGGTTTATTCCTTTGGTTTATTCCTATTTTCTTTGCATCTCTGTTGATGGGATGCAAAACCCTGGCTTTGTGCGACCCATTACCATCAATGGAAGCAGATGGTTTAGAGGTCAGGCCAAGCAGCTTGTCACTGTCCTGTGCCTTTATTTGCAAGCAATCCTGGCTGGAGAAATAAGGTCAGATAAGATCTCAATTGAATTCCAGTTTGTGCCACATCTCATCATGGTCTCTGGAACTGGAGCTGGTTTATATCAGCACCTTCTGGCTGGCTGTCTCGGAGAGCCGCAGGAAAAGCATCTTCCTTTTCATCATGCTGAAGGGTTCACTTAGCACCCCTGTTTCACATCATAGGAAAGTGAACAAGAGCCTGGTGTAACTTTTTATGTGGCCTTACATTGGTTGTTGTTAACAGCATAAAACCCTTGAGTTGAACTGACACATTACTTACTGAAAAGTGCTGCCAATCAATGCAAGGGCAAGTAGCATTTAAATGCCTCTCATGTATGCAGTGGACTAAATGCAATTAGTGCTACACATCTCAGCAACATTGCCATGGATGTGGCCCTGTTGTAAGGCAAAGTGAGGCATCTTTTATCAAAATTGCTGGCGCAAGTTCAAGTTGATCCATGCCAGCAGATCAGGCCAAAGAAGGGAGTGGGATTCACTGCTGCCACCAATCCTGCCCCCCTGGGCCCACCTCATCACCACCCTATTCTGCCCACCCCTGCCCTTCTCAACCATCTTCCTGCCCTCCTCCCTGTGCACAGGGTGACCAGATGCAATGGAGGACAGAGTACCTATACCTTTAACCATTGTATAGAACAGTGGACTTTGGCAGGTGAGCCTTTTTAAACCCTTCCATGTTGCTGAACCTGCCAAAATTCCCTCTTCTATACAATGGTTAAAGGCATCTTCCACTGTATCTGGTCACCCTGCCTGGGCAGGCTTACCTCTACCAGCGAGTCACTGCTGATCCACTGGCTCACACAGGAAGATTCTGGATTTCCTGTAGGCACACTGGCAGCTTGTACTGCCAAAAGCACTTCATGGCTGCTTTGCAGCAGCCTGATCCAGTGAAACACATATTTCACTAGTGCATATTGGGCTGTGAAAAATGGGGTTTAGGTTCAGCCTGCCTATGTAAACTGCCTTGAGTCTGTGAGAAAGGTGGTATATAAATACTATAATATATAACACCAGAATCATTGATTGCCTGATTGTTTGCATTTTCATTCTTTATTTCCCCTTCCTCTGATTACAAACTTATTTCCCCAATAAATAATATTGTGTGGGACCTATAGCTGACTTTTGGCACAGTCCTATGGTCTCCCTGTGCCAGCAGAGTGCACGTTATGCCAGCTCAGGCTGTTACAAATGCACTGCAAAGTGCTTTGCAACAACATAGGAGTTAGTGGTGCCAGTGGGAAGGCCTGTGCCATCCCACCAGCACCAGTGCAGACCACCACACATGCTGGAACATGTACGCTCCATGCCAAGCAGCAGAGGGGCAGAGGAAGGGCAGGGGAGAGTGGGGAGGAGGTGTAACAAGCCAGGGGGAAGGTGGAGAGGGGCAAGAGATGGGAAGATAGACGGGGGTGGGATCAGCGGTGCTAGCATGTACCATATCCAGTCCCCCTTCCCGGGCAAGATGCACTGACATGGAGCCACTCCGTGAACATAAGGAAAGCCTTGCTGGATCAGGCCAAAAGCCCATCTAGTGCAGCCTCCTCTATCTCACAGTGGCCCACCAAATGCCCCAGGGAGCACACAGGACAACAAGAGAACTGCATCCTGATGCCCTCCCTCACATCTGGCATTCCAAAAGGAGGTTGCACATACCCATCATGGTTTGCAACCTGTGATGGCCTTTTCCTCCATATATCTGTCAAATCCTCTTTTAAAGGCATCCAGGCCAGATGTCATCACTACATTCTATGGCAAGGTGTCCCACACACTAATTACATTCCTGGGCAGTGGGAGGGCAGGGGGAAGGCAGGCAGTGGGCGGCCCTGGGGGCAGGTGGCTGGGTGGGGAGCAGGAGGCAGGGCTGGGATCCAGCAGTTATGCCAAATCCCAACCCCCATTCCTGGGAAGAATGGAGCGGCTTTAAGCTGCTCCGCTCTCCTCAGACTTGCGCCACCTGAGGAGGTTCTGCAAGTCCGAGGAGAGCAATTGGGCAAAAGGCGCTTTCAAAAAGGGGTACTTTCATTGAGCTATCCAGTAGCACCCCAAGCTCTCTCTCCTGATCCAGCTCAGAACCCATTCCAGTGTTTCTCAAACGGTGGGTCGGGACCCACCAGGTGGGTCGCAAGCCAATTTCAGGTGGGTCCCCATTCATTTCAATATTTTGTGTTTAATAGATTAGACTTGATGCCACCATAGTATGTGACTGCATTTGGGAAAATGTTAAAGACCTGTACTTTTAACAGGCTACTATGTATATGCTTTTAACAATGATAGTAAATGGGACTTACTCCTAGCTAAGTGTGGGCAGGATTGCAGCCTAGGATTGTTTAAAATTTCCTTGCTTGATGATGTCACTTCCAGTCATGACATTACTTCCGGTGGGTCCCAACAGATTCTCATTCTAAAAAAGCAGGTCCTGGTGCTAAACATCTGAGAACGATTGCATTAGCCTATATGTGAAGTTTGGGTTTTTTGCCCCAATGTGCATTACTTTACACTTACTGCAAAATTTCCCTGTGGGATTCAGTGCAAGCTGAGTTGGCCCCACTGCATTGCATTGGCGCAAGGGAATTTCAATAAGATTGGGCGACTCCTCATATTTCATGAACACTAATTTCATCTGGAGTGTGCCATGAGCCAACAGTTCAAAGACATTTAGAAACTTGCATGTACAGTAGATGAGTAAGAGTGCTTACATGCATCACTGAACAAGGGTGGTAATAATAATAATAATTAATAACAACAAGAAGAACCAGTATTTATATACCACCTTTCTTGGTTGTTGGATAATTCCTTTGACTTTAATACAAGGTGTTTCACATAGGCAGGTTTTCTCTAAACCCCCAAGGGGGATTGTACAATAACAGAAAAGTTCTATTTTTCAAGAACCAAACAACATTCCAGATTGATCTTTCAACAGTCTGCTAACACTTCTGACTGTGGTTGCCTCCCATAATGGCTGACAAACAGCTCCTTTTCCTTCACAAAAGGATAGCTGAGATGACTTCTTCGCTCACACCAAAGAGCCGGTGGAAAAGCTCAGCTTGTCAGCTGCTTCTCAAGGCCTCGCTGCTCACAGAAGCCTCGGTGATCTCAAACTGGCAACCTTCAGATGTTATCTTCGGGCATTAACAGTAGCTCTGACCTCTAGACCAGACCTCCTCCCCACCTTGTCTCATAACACCTCTAATAACACCTCTTCTTAATTCAATTGCACCAGAAAACTTTCCAGTGAATTTATGTGGTCTCATCAGATAGATGAATTGATAGATTTGAATCTAATAACCTTCCCATCCCCAACATATAGTATGATATTTATCAATACAGTATCAATAAATACAATGAAATACATAAATAAGGACCAAAAGGCAAGGACTGTCATCATTAACCTATACTCCAAATAAGGTACATTTGAAGGGTTATTTTTAGCCTAAATAGCCTCCATGACGATAAATAACAGGAAGAAATTGTATCAAAATATGCTGATATTATTACAATCTGCCAACATACAATTTCAGTCAGTGATTTTAAGGGAGAATGCCAGCATACAGAAAACAAACTTTGTCAGTACATCCCAAGAAACAGCTTTCTCAAGAACAACACAATCTTTATGGACACAAAACATGCTTCAAATACTGGACCAGATGGTGAGACCAGGTACAAATGCATTGCAAATGCACTAAAAACAGTGTACATCACCACTGCACCAAACAAAAGAAATTATCTGTAAGGGCTCACGTGGCCTGCAAATGATTCATCTTTTTAAAAATCATTTTAATTTAGTAAGAATGTTTAATCATGTATGATATTCAGAAATGACAGCATGAAGGTATTTAGTACTTAGGAAGGTTCTAAACAAAGGCAAAACATTTTATACAGTGTTTTATACAATTATGGATTTTATACAATACACTGGCAAAATGCCCACTGTTGTTGAGAAGGTATCTGGGTGAAGAGCTTGTATTTGCAAAAGACCCCAGGGGCATGTGCACAGAAAGATACACCATGCATACACCTTCACATTATCCCCTTTAAATGTTTTTAAATATATTTTTATCACATAAATAAATAAATTCATAAATTAATTAATAAATGCCACAACAACACAAAGCAGCCTACATCACAATCACACCACAAAATCATGACACACTGCACTGTTGTTAAACAAGATGGCAGCTGCCACAAAACACTCTGGGCTGCTGCTAACCAGTTATTCAGTTATAACTCCACCAAGGTACTTGTCTGAGGCCCCTGGTACCTGGATACAGCTCCCCCCCCCCCCAGTACATGGCATAGCAGGCTTTCCAAGTGCAAAGACTTTCTGATGGTGCCATTTTATGTTCCAATAGCAACAGAACATTTCTCCAAACACCCTGTGTGTCATGGATAAAAACAATCACAATGGAGCCCTATAGCTACTTCATTTCTTTCTTTTCTTCATTCTGAGAATTAACAGGGGAAAAGCCCAGGAGCCCTTTTCATCCCCTTATTTTTCTCTGTCACATAATTAAAGGTTCAGTGAATCTCCAATTAAATCTCCCTGCCTGCTGTCGCCAGTTTGATTGATAAGTGTCCTTGAATCAACCTCAGTAGGACATGGTATTGAACTAGCCCCCACACTCACAGATTTCCCCCTCCCATTTCACCAGCAGCCATCAATTATCAGAGACTTGTCATCATTACCCTCCTATGTCAGTTCATGGACCACAAAAGCTACTAGCCATCCAAGAGAATATAAAACCTTAATTACATAAGAAGAGAAAATTAATAAACCAGGAAGCAGATTGTACAAAACAAAAATCCTGTTTTATATAGTGCTCGGGCAAAATTTACCAAAAAACCAGAATTTTGGAGTCTTTCCCCAAAATAGATCCCCCAGATCTATTTTTGAACAGGCCCAGATCTCTGCAGAGTTTGAATCCAATCCAAAATTAATACTTTCCAAGCTGCAGAGGCTCTCAGGAGACCTCTCTGAGACCTCCCTTTCTACACTGGCAGAGGCAAGAACTCTCCACAACCGCTGCAGTAGCCTCTATGGTTCTATGCCAAATATCTTCAGTTTATTTAAAATAAATGTATTTGCTGTGTTTCTGTCCCATTCAAAGGACCACCAAGGCTAAAGCTTGCATGCTAGCAGTGAAGCAGCTAGCCGGGCCTCTCAAGCTGGGCGAATGCTATTGTTTGGGCCTGCTACCAAAACAGCTGTGTCCTGCATTCTCACCACTTGCAGTGCGCCATGAAATAGAGCCTCTAACATGGTTCAGAAGCAGGTTCCTGAAAGAGAAGACCAAGGCCTTCAATAACCAGGTCCCAAGCCATGTAGGGTTTTACACATAATAACCAGCACCTGGAATTGTGCCTGGAAGCCAATGAGAAACTAAGGCAGATCCAACTAGAAACTGCATTCAATGGTGGGGGGACCAGAAGGTCATCTCTGGGTTGACTCCTGGCCACCTATGGGTCTTTTTGGACCCATGGCAGCGATGTCACTGGCATAAGTCCAAAGAGAGAGGAACAGGGTAACAAAAAATGTGGGACATGATTGTGCACTTCTGTCACCCCCCTCCCGCCTGCTCCCTACCCCTGGACCCCCCCTCCCTCCCAGCACCAATTTTCAGACAAGGGAAAAAATGAATTATTTGAACCAGGTTTTTGCTTGTTTGATTCTTGCAGTTTCATTCCTTGAATCACAAAAATAATGCATCCGTGTTATTCCTTTTTGTTTTTATACTTATCAGAATATATCATTTCAGTCATTTTCTATCTATCCCTGGAACTATGCACACTGTGTGCTGCAAGGATATTTGTCCTCCTTTATAGCAAATGGCAACCCTAAATCACTTGCCCAGTACCACCTCTTTCTCTAGGTCAGTGATTCTCAACATTTATCCTCTGCTGTACCACTTCACATGATCCACCTATTGGAAGTACCACCAGAAGTAACCAGCGATGACATCACTGCCAGTTCCTTCTGGGTTGAGAGGACAGATGCAACATGCCAAACACAAATAAGAGGCTCATGGTGGATGGAAGGGCTTTTTCAAGTGCAGAAAAGCATGCTTTGGAGCTCTGCCCACTGAGCCAAGCCTCCTACCACTGTTTGTTGTGTCATGTTCATCTCACCCTCTAATACCCCTAAAGAACCCTAAATACTGCCCAAAGAGCTCCTAGAGATCCCTTAACACTGTGTCCTTTAGGGAGAAGGGCGGGATAGAAATAAAGTTTATTATTATTATTTATTATTATTATTAACACCCCCTTTAGAGTACCCTAAAGAGCCCTTGATAACCCATAAAAATCCCATAAAGACCCAATATCCCATAAAGACACCCCTAAAGACCTTGTTATACCCCATAAAGACCCCTTAATACCTCCTAAAGATCGCTTATATCCCATAAACATCCTTTAACTGCCCCTTAATACCCCTAAAAACCTGTTACTATCCTCTAAAGACTGCCTAAAGACCCCATAAAAGCTCCTAAAGACCCCTTAACACCCCCTTTCGACACTCTGAACACCCCAAAAGACCCAGTATTACCCCATTAGACCACATCTTAATACCCCTTACTACCCCTAAATACCCCTTAATACCCCAAAAGATTCCCTAAACTGCTTAATATCCCCTAAATAGCCACTTAAAAACCCCTAAAGACCCTTTATTGTCACATATAGATCCCCAAAGACCCCTTAACACCCTCTTTTGACTCCTAAAACCCATAAAGAGCCTTTATTACTACCTAAAGACAACCTAAAGACCCTTTAATAACTCCTAAAGACCCCTTTATACCCCTAAAGACCCCTTATTACTGCCTAAAGACCACCTTTACCAGCATAAAGACACCTTACTACCCCATAAAGACCTTTTAATACCCCTGAAAGACCACCTAAAGACCCCTTAACACCCCCTGAATATATCTAAAAATGCCTTAAAGACCCCTTATTATATAGGGACCCCCCAAATGCCCTTAAAGACTCTTTATTGCCTCTTAAAGACACATTAATACCCACATCCAAAAGACCCCTTAATACCCCTAAACACTCTGTAAACCACTTAATGCCCCCTAAATACCCACTTTGGACTCCCTAAAATCCCCTTAATATCCCACTAAACCCCCTAAAGACCCTGTAATACCACCTATAGATCGCTTACAAACCTTTAAGGATTCCACAAAGAACCCTTAATACAGCAATAATAATAATCCCTCCCAAAGACCCTCTCCATGCCGCTTAATACCCACTATAGAACACCAAAGGATCTTTTAAACTACCTAAAGACTCACTAAGGAACCCCTAAAGATGCCTTAATACACCTAAAAACTCCTTAATACCCCTTATAATTAATTAATCTTAATATGCCTTAAAAAAAACCCTTAAAGACTTCCTAAACAAGAGAGGAGTTATTAGAGCAGCTATTTGCAACCACTGTGTCGTGGCACATCGGTGTGCCTCGAATGGTCTCCAGGTGTGATACAGGAGTTTGGGCGAGGGTCATTTATTAGAAGGGCCAATGGGGATATGTCCACCAGCAGCATATTGTCAATTGTCACCGGCAGCCTTGTCAAGTGTCAAAAAACTGGTGGTGTGCCTTGACCATTTTAGCACCTTGTCAGTGTGCCATGAGAGGAAAAATGTTGAAAATCACTGTATTAGAGGAAGGATTGAGGGCCCAATCCTATCTAACTTTCCAGCACCAGTACAACCTCAATGGAGCCCCAAGGTAAGGGTGCAAATGTTCCCATACCTTGAGGAGGCCTCTGGGACTACCTCCCCATCACAGGAAGTAGTGCATACTCCATTGGCACAGCAGCACCAGCACTGGAAAACTGGATAGGATTGGGCCCCCAGTTGCCAGTGGTTTCAGTATATACAGCTTTTGGAGAGATTCCAAATGGACAGAAAATATACGACTTTGGAAGATTGTATGTGTTTATTAGAGAGTCAACTTTGTTTAGAAGAAAAGCAAGTTATTACCAGAATGAATTTGTTATTGTTAAAATATGAAACAGAAGAGAAACAGGTTAAGGAATTTATGATACAATGGATGAGAAATGTTGGCCATGAAATATCAATGAAGCAGTGGGAAAGTTTGTGGGACCAAAAGATTGAAATTTACATTAATTGTAAATCTTAAAAGAGAACTTTAACAAAATGATGTATAGATGGTATATGAGGCAGGAGGCAGGCAGGAGGCAGGTAGAGCTGCTGCCTTGTATGCCTGAAGATCTGAGGCTGCCAGTTCAAAACAACCAGAAGCACCCAAGAACTGACAACACGCTGATATACTGATGAGCTGACCCTTGGTGGCAGAGAGGAGTTGCCGTCAAGTGGAGTGTGGGAGGCGAAGGACCAGAGAGAGGCCAGACTGGGAAGGAATCCAACTGGAACGAGGAGTTCTATGAAAGACTAGAACTATTCAATTGTCAAAATCCCTACGGGGGTTTGGAACAGCCTGCCTATGTAAACCGCCTTGGATTAAAGTCTGAGGAGAAATCTGACAACCAAAGAAAGGTGATATATAAATACCTGTATAAATAAATAAATATGACACCAGCTAAAATGTACCTAATCGATGCTGAAAGTATAAACAACAAGAAGGATAATTTTATCATATGTGGTGGACATGTACCAAAACAAAAAAATACTGGACTTTGATACACCAGCAGACGCAATTGATACTCAAGGAAAATCTGCAAATGAAACCAGAAGCTTTTCTGTTGGGAATACTTAATAACATTAGATTCAGAAATATTTTGAAATTATATATTTATATATGACAACTGTGGCAAGAATATTGCATGCTAAGTATTGAAAGGTTCCAGAGATACCTGCAGTTGAAGAATGGTGGGTAAAGATATTGGACTTAGCTGAAATAGATAAACTCACGATTTTTCTTAAAGAGAAGTCAGTAAAGACTTTAATGGATAATTGAAAACCATTCATGGACTTCTTACGCACAAAGGGGAAAATTGGTCTAAAGAATTATGGATTCTATGGGTAGATAATTGATAAAGAGATAAAATGTTGAAAATAAAGAATTGATACTTAATTGATACAGGGCCCAATCCTATCCAACTTTCCAGCACCGGTGCAGCCGCAATGGAACCCCAAGGTAAGGGAACAAACATTTCCTTATCTTGATGTGGCCCTTGTGACTGCCTCCCCACTACAGGATGCAGCACATACCCCATTGGCACGGCTGCACCAGCACTGGAAAATTGGATAGGATTGGGTCCACAGACAGGCAGGGTCCTCATTGGGTCTGTAGACAAGAGGGGTTTTTTTAGAATAATTTGAGAAACTGTTTTAGAAATAACCAATAGACCAGCCATTTTCAACCACATTGGTGTGCCGTGAGTGGCCCACAGGTGTGCCACAGGAATTTGGGGGAAGGTCATTTATGAGTAGGGCCAATGGGAGTTGTGAGCCCCCCACTAGTAGCATGGTGTGCCTTGTCAATTGTCAAAAACCTGACAGTGTGCCTTGACAATTTTAGTGCCTTTCAGTGTGCCATGAGATGAAAAAGGTTGAAAATCACTGCAATAGACTGTTTAAGATATGATACTTACAGTACAATCCTAACTTGCACTGGAACAGGCAGGCCAGTGGGCCTGCACTGTATCCAGTTGCAAGTAGCTCAACCAGGGACAAGGGGAATCATTTCCCCTTACCCCAGGAGAGCCACTGCAGTCACAATGGGGCTACAAGGAGCCGCACCACTTCTGGAAGTGGCACAGATCTGAGCAGCTCAGCACTGGGGTGGGCTGCCCAGTAATGGGGTTAGGATCTGACATAACTGCCAGGGCCTCAGGGCTTGAGGGAATCAATTATCTGATCTTTCTATCACCCTTTGTCAGGGTGTCACCTATCACCAGAAGTCAGGTCATAACCCACCAGTGGTTCCCGACCCACCGTGTGGGAGCCACTGCCTCAAAGGCACCCTAAAGACACCTTAAAACCCCTTAAAGCCTCCTTAATGATTCCTTAATATTCCCTAACGACACTTTAGTACTCCTTAAAGACCCTTAATGACCCCTTATTACCCCTAAAGGTCCAGTAAAGGTCCACTAAACACCTCTTAATACCCCTAAAGACCTATTAATACTCCATAAGGCACATTAATACCCATTAAAGACCCCCTAAGGACTTCCTAATACCCCATAAAGACTCCTTAACACCTCTATTGACTAGACTATATACCCTTTAACACCCCTGAAACACCCCTTAATACCTGCTAAAAACCCATTAATATCACCTAAGTACACATAATACACCATTAAGATCTGTTAAAGACCCCTTAATACCCTTTAAAGACTCCCAAAGATCCCTTAACAGCCCCTAAAACCCCCTTACGTCCCTAAACACCCCCTAAAGAAAGAACCCCTAAAGACCCCTTAGTACCCCAAAATACCCCTTATTACCCCTTAGAATCCATTAATACTCCCGGAAGACTTTCTAAAGACGCCTTAATACCCCTGAAAGACCTCATAAAGATCCCTTAATATGCCCCAAATCCCCTCTACATTCACTACAATAGACACACTGCGTTAATCTGTTGTGGCAGAAATTGCAGAGTCACACAGCACTTTCAAGACAAGGAGATTTATTGCTGTGCAAGTTTTTGTGAACTAGAGCCCATTTCAGCAGACTGCATGAAGCTTTCTCCCTTGATTGTGATCCTAGTTGGCAGACACATGCTATAGAGAGAAAAAATGTTATGCACTGGGGCCAATTGGCCATGACGTGCAAGAGGTATAGTCTGTGACAATGATATGTAAACTAAGCATAAACGTATTGAAGATGAATTACCACTGTGCTTATCTTGCACCTCTTCTATTTCACAGCCATCATGGCCAAATAGTTAACAATTTTTCTCTATACGTGTGTGTGTCTCCCTGCCAACTGAGGGTAACACAATACTTCATGTATGTGACAATGTGGGCTACACTCCATGAAAGCTCATGCCATCATAAATCTACTGCTTTTTAAGCCATCAAAAGATTCTTTGTTGCAATCTCTATTAAGTGATCTTGAGCATGCATCTTTATTGAGCATCTAAGATCACAAAATAAGATCACTGTCTCGGGGCCCAATCCCATCCTCCACCAGCTGTGCCTATGCAGCTGCAGCAAAAAGGCTTGCGCTGCCAATGAAAGATAGGGAAGGAAACCTAATGGCAAATGGGAAAGAAGTATAAAGCATACTTACCCCCCAGCAACCCCTGGGACCACCTATGGGTCTCCTTAGACAAATGCCACATAAGCCTCCAAGGAGAGGAATGGGGTGGTGGGCTTTGGAATGAAGGGAATAGGATCCCATGTGCACCATTGTCACTGGATCCACCCCCCTCTTTTCTCCTCCCCACCCCCAGTTTCCCTCTTATGCTCACTCCCTCCCCACCCACCCCCTACCGCTGACTTACCAGATCCAATGTAGTGGGATCTGGCAATGGAGCTGCAGCACCACCATCTCTTGCAGCAACACACACATAAAATGGCCACTGACAGAATACTGCATACTCCATTGGCGGTGGTTTTATGACCGAGGAAATCACTTCCACTATCATAACCCTCTCTGCCCAACACTCCAGTTCTGGATAGGATTGGGTTGTTGAACTGTTTTCTCAGAATCAAGAAGCAAATTAGAAATCTGCAGCCAGTGAAGATACAGTGTTACACCCTTCAGCAGTCAGCAGGCAAAACAGAGGACCCAATCCTATTCATCTTTCCAGCACCAATGCAGCCCTGAGGTAAGGGAATGAACATTGCTTTACCTTGAGGAGGTCTCCATGACTGTTTCCCCCCACCACCAGATGCAGCTCATGACCTGCTGGCATTGCTGTGGCAGCACTGGAAAGTTGGATAGGATTGAGTCCAGGGGCACTTTCTCAAAAAACACACCCTTAACTCTCACATCCACCCGTCTGAGTGCCCCCCACAGCCAGGATCATGTGTTTCTTAAGGGACCCCTCCACTTGCTACATTGGCAGTCCTGTCCACCTGGCTAATATGAAGGGTACAATTTATGGAAAAGGCCTGCCGAGGGATATGCAAGTGAAAAAGGCTGGGAACCACTGCAGGAGATCCATGAATCAAATCCACCTTTAAGGTGTCTGGTGTGTTAAGCCAGAAGCTCTACATACAACATACAACCCATAACACATAACTGAGAGTGCTGTGCACACATAACATAGAGTGCACACATAACATAGTGCTGCCAGAGGCAGGGAAAACAAATGCCACCCCCACACCTGGAAATAATCGTGGTGATGTCATCACAATGCACTTACCATAGATACTAGCCGATAGTACAATAGTAGGTAAAATTTTTGCCAAGGTATCAAAATTATCACTTCGCCTTATCAATCAGAGGGCAGAGCCTTTCAACTCTGAACAGTTTCGTTTCTTGCATTAGAAGCAATGCAGAGATTAGTTTCTATAGTAACTTCGCTGGGAAATTCCGGCCAAAGTCAACCTTTTATTCTCCTCTGTTCCATTTTGCAAATGCTGTTGCAGCCTGGTTCTGTTTTGCAAAGGCTTGCATTTAGCAGAGATCAGATTACAACACCAGGATGGGATCCTCCTTTCCATTCCAAGCAAAGTCCCAGACTACAATTCAGTGCACCATTATTTAAGAATAACTCCCATGGAAAGCAGTGGGTCTACTTCTGAGTAAAAAGGGTTGCAAATATATGCAGCTACGTCTTTCTGCTGTAAACTGAATTGCACACTCTCAGTTGTGTTATGGGTTGTATGTTGTATGTAGAGCTTCTGGCTTAACACACCAGACACCTTAAAGGTGGATTTGATTCATGGTTCTCCTGCAGTGGTTCCCAACCTTTTTCACTTGCATATCCCTTGGCAGCCCATTTCCATAAATTGTACCCTTCATATTAGCAAAATGTTTGTAATTAATAATACAAGCCCTCATCTCCTCCATATGAAAGCCCAGACTTCATATATTCATCACATATTTTCTCTTTTCATCTGTTTGAAGAACAGAAGACTCTGCCTTTGCACTGTTTTGCACCAGAAGTGTGCTGAGAAATTCTGGGTGATTGATCACTTTCCATATTATGTTTCAGCTTTTTTACTATGCTGGTTTTCAATCACTGGTTCATAGATGAATTGATGACCAAAAACTAGCTATTGGTGGGGCTTTCACAGCCATCTAGCTCCCTTCCTTCCTTCCTTGTTGGCTCTGCAAAGCATTCTGGAGTATGTTATGTATGCAAGATTGAAATCCTGCATAACTGATTGGCCCAGACTTCTGGCTGGCCAATCGGGTGGTGTTTCGAAATCCTACCATCTGATTGGCCCTCTAGTTAATGTTTCAACTGCACCAATCATGGGGAGTCTGGGCGGAGCTAAAGGATATAAAAGCCAGGAGCATTTGCTGTGTGTCAGATTCATTGTCAGGTCCTGTTCTGAAGATGGAATAAATATATTGAGCTGTTATCGCTATGCCTTCCTTTATTTGCGTGGACCCACTATATAACAGAGCATGACCTGCCTTTTTCTGCCATTATGCCATTCTTTTTCAAATACCCCTAAAGGTCCTGTTGAGTGCCCCTGGGAGTACATGAATCCCAGGTTGGGAACGACAGTTCTACTGGTATGTTGTTTACAGTGCATGGATAGTGTTTACAAAAAGGTGGTGAAGACCTTATGATCTTTTACTATGTTTTTAATAAATTAGAGACTGTACAGTTCTTAGGTAACAATTAGTGGTAAGTTATTTTTCAGGATCTGGCCTTGGGTAAAATCAGTCAAAACTATAGTCAGACACCCCCCCTGAGTTTAACCCCCCAACTTATCCAAGGGTCATAGAAAATTCCATGATTTTGATCAAAACCTGCCCTTATCTGTGAGATCAACTTGTAGCCGGGTGTCTGTGGTGCTTGCCAATCCATGCCAAGAATGGCTCAGAGCTCACAGCGATTCTCGGCATACTTCTGTTCCACTCTAGACCCCCTCCTTCTCCCCCCACCTTTTTAAGGGGGACAAATGAAGGTGCACAGCTGGGAAAGGCTCTGAGGTTGCTACACTCACACAGCCACTTTGAGCCTTTCTGAAAGGACCAGACCTCTTCCTTTTTAAACAGGGGAAGGAGGGGTGGTCCTGAGGAGAACCCATCCTCCTCTTTAGGCCCACCCACTCCTTCCCAATTTAAAGAGAGATTGCAGCCACCTCAGAGCCTTTCCCAGCTGCCCTCCCTCCCTCTGCTTTAATATAATAGTGGAATAGGGGAGCAGACTCTGGAGTGGTGTGGAAAGGCTTTGAGGGTGGCTGCGATTGTGACCACACTTGGAGCTTTTTCATGCAGCTCTAAGGGCCGTCCACCCTCCTTCAACATTTTTTAAAGCAAAGAATGAGCAGCGGTGGCACTGGTGACAGGAGGGCACACAACTGGGCAGGGAGAGTGGTTTTGCTCCTGCATGGCACCCTGGGACTTTTGCTCCCCTTGCCCCCTTTAAAAACACCACTGACCTGCTATATGCTGTTTTCATTTACTCTGAATAGCAGTAGCCTGTTGTGCCCTGAAGTTGGGGAAAAGAACTTTGGGCAGCATCTTTAACATATACTTGTGTTTGTTTCTGGTAGGTAAGATAAAATTACAGCCTAAATCTTACTGAACACAATGGGCTTACTTCTGAGTAAAATAAATAACAAACCCTTCTACATAATGGTTGGATTTGTTTTTCATTACTCTGTCCATGATGGGAGATGTTATTTTAGTTTCTGCTTGTCCTAAGTTTGAAGTTTCAGCGTGGATGAGTCTGGAGTATTTTGGGCAGTGTCTTGTGGGTGATCGATTCCTGTAGAAATTGCCTTCCTCATCAGCTGGGTTTTAAGCCACTTCTGCCCAATGTTGCATATACGCAACTGGGACCAAATGTGTACAACTGTGGACTGGGCAAAAATGGGTTGGCAAGGACATACTTTCTCTTAGAGATCATGTTCTCATCTTCTGCCTCACAGTTTTGTAAGTCTCTGCATACAATTCATTCTCAAAGTGTGTTTTGCCTTTGCTCCATCACCTTTCACAGTAAAGGTAGTGGCATGTGCCTTACATTTTTGCCTCTCATTCCCTTGGAGTGCCATCTGAAAAAGCCAATCATTTCCTTCTCCAACCAGTGGTCTGCCAGCATAAGCCCCAGGCACCTGAAGGAAGGAAACTCTTTCTATCTCCTGCAACCAAAAGGCCACAAGTGCCCGGTGATTCCATCCATATACTTCCCATTGACAGAAATCCTTACAATATGTTTCTCACCAGTGACTATATAAGGGCTGGACTGAACAACAGACTGGCCTGTCCATGGAGAGCGGAACCTGCTGATTCCAGACCAAAAGGAAAAAAAAATCTTGCTGGGTCATGCTAAAGAAACGGTTCTATTCTTTGCTCAACATTTCATATGGAATTTTGCTAGGAGAAAAGCATAGCCAACTCATGCTATGGAGTAATTCCAACTGCCATAAAGCAGCAGTAGGAAGAACATATGCCAAATTCTTCTTCATTGCATGACGAATAAGAGCATCCCAGCCCTGTCCCATATGGAAAGTGGCAATTCTAGCCTGTCCTCCTCCATGCATTTCTTACACTGAGAATATGTTGTTCCCATTAACCTTATAAGCTCCACCTCCTGCTGAGCTGCATGAGAGCCACATGCTGTCTCCTACCCCACATGGGCACCTCACGTTTCCTTGCTGCTCCAGGCAGGTTCCATTCATTTTCCTTCAGATTTCGCACATTTCATCACAGCCACTTAAGTGATCATCCAACATCTTTCACTTTAATTAGGCTGACTCTGCTCTGCCTTCCTTTCCTGCTGCTTTTGACAAGCCCCTCTTGCAAATTAATCAAGAAATATCTCTGAAGATAGGAAACAATTAAAACGCAATTCCTTGCCAGGGTGATTAAATCAGCGTAAATTTGCAATTCCTTGTTCTGTATGGCTGCTATCAAAGGCCAAACTTCACTTTAAATGTAAGACATGTCTGATATGTCTTGTTACATAAATTACCCCCCCCCCCATTTTTTAAGTAAAAGGAACACAATACAGGAAAGTTATGCATCCAGGATGTTTTCTCAATCAAGAATTATACCAGATAGAGAGCATTAAATCCAAAAATACCTGAATACACCAAATCCAGCTAGAATTTGGCAAGTTGCAGCCAGTTCTGATTAAAAGGATGACATTTTGTGACTGTTGTCAACTGAATATCATCAGTACAAACTATCATAAATTCTGCGAGAGAAAGTAGACCTCAATGAATTAAGGCAGTGATTTTCAACCTTTTCCATCTCTTGGCACACTGGCAAGGCACTAAAATGGTCAAGGTACACCACCAGTTTCTTGACAATTGACAAGGCACACTGTGCTGCCAATGGGGGGCTCACATCCCCAACAACCATGCTAATAAACTATCCTCTCCCAAATTCCCATGGCGCACCTGGGAACCATTCACGGCACACCAATGTGCCACTGCACAGTGGTTGAAAATGACTGAGTTAAGGTGTTGATTTTCTCTGGAGGAGGGTGTGTGCTAAAGGATTTTAAAAGAGGATTCCTGTTCTTTTAATAACTATGCAGAAGGAGTTTCATCAGGTAAGAAGAACCTACTGGATCAGGCCAAAGGTTCTGCATCCAGCATCTTGTTTCACGCAGTAGCCCACCAGCAGCCTCAGGGAAGCCCACCAGTAGAAGATGAAGGCCTCCTCCTCTCCTGCCATGGCTCTCCTTTAACTGGTATTCAGAGGTTATAGGTGGCCCTGCAGTGCCAGTAGAAGAATGTGGAAAATCCATTAAAAGGAACATGTTTCCTACACTGTGTTTCTTATGGCATGTATTATAAAATGGTTGCCTGAGGAAAAAAAAATATGTTCTTGACAGTTTCAGTGTAGCACTCAGCATAACAGTTAAAAGGCCGGCTCAGGAATCAGAAACCAGAAGTATTAATCAGAATAATGAAATGTAAAAGTATTGAGGAAATTGTGAATAAAAGGAACTACTTTGAGAAATGAAGTTAAAAACTGGACATTGGTTTATGAAAGCCTGGTTTCCCTACACAAGTTGGGCAGAGCTAGAGCAGAGATCAGAGACAAGGGGCACACTCCTAACCAGGTCTACTTAGAAGTAAGTCCTATTTTATTCAATAGGGCTTACTCTCAGGAAAGTGTGGTTAGGATTGCAGCCAAGGAAAGAGAGAGAGGACCAAAATATACATAGCTGTAATGGAGAAGAGGAAGCTACTGAAAATGAGCAAGGACTGGACTGAAAATGGGAAAAATGGCTTCAATCTCAAATATGGCAAATATGGCTTTAATCATAGGAAACCAGTTTAGCTGGATGTGTAATAATTCTTTTCTTATCCCAAATGCTCATATGGATTTTTTTTTTTCAATTGTTCTAAAACTGTTTTTCCTTGTTTATAATCACTTATTGAAATGTTTTTCAAAATCTCTAACAGTGCAATCCTACCTTGCGCTGGAACAGGCAGGCCAGGAGGCCTGCGCTGTATCCAGCTCAAGATAGGGCCCTGAAGTGGCTCAACCAGAGATAAGGGGATACTCTTCCCCGTACCCCCAGGTAAGCCACTGCAGCCCCAATGCGTCTCCTCGGACATGCGCCATCTCCTGAGGTGGCACAAGTCCAGGGAGAGCGGAGCTGCTCCGCCCTGCTCAGGGGTTGGGATCCGGCATAAGAGCTGGGTCCCAGCCCCACCTCCCATATAGGCTAGTGCAGAGGTTCTCAAACTGTGGGTCCTGACCCACTTGGTGGGTTGCGAGTCAATTTCTGGTGTGTCTCAAGAAGCTGGCAGCCGCCATCTTGGAAAAGGGCAAAATGAAGTGGGCGGCACCATTTTGAAAAAGGGCAAACAGACCGTGGGGGCACCATTTTAGGCTTCCAGGCACACAGAGTACATAAACAGAAAGAGCGGCTCGCACATGTGCAGGGCACTCCACTAAAATTGAGTGTTGGGTGGGTTAGGACAGACAAAAGAAAATATTTCTTTACTCAGCGTGTGGTCAGTCTGTGGAACTCCTTGCCACAGGATGTGGTGCTGGCGTCTAGCCTAGATGCCTTTAAAAGGGGATTGGACAAGTTTCTGGAGGAAAAATCCATTATGGGGTACAAGCCATGATGTGTATGTGCAACCTCCTGATTTTAGAAATGGGTTATGTCAGAATGCCAGATGCAGGGGAGGGCACCAGGATGAGGTCTCTTGTTATCTGGTGTGCTCCCTGGGGCATTTGGTGGGCCGCTGTGAGATACAGGAAGCTGGACTAGATGGGCCTATGGCCTGATCCAGTGGGACTGTTCTTATGTTCCTTTGTGAGCATGCTGCTGCCCAGCCCCATTTGAAGCAGAGGAGAGGAGAGCGTGCATGGAGACTTTCAGGTGTGTGCTCCCCCATCACTGGGGGGCGCAGGCCCCTCTGTTTGACTCCTTTTTAAACTTAGGAAGCGAGAGGGAGTATGGAGAGGAACCCGTGGGTGGGTGGTGGCGGAGGCTGCAGCGCCATCTGTGCTGGCAAATGCTTAGCCAGGCAGGAGGGAGTGTGGAGAGGCACTCTGGGTGGAGTCTGTGGGCAGTGGCAGAGACTGCAGCGCCCACACCTCTCCTGGCTGAGCCTCTCCCCTTGCCTGGCTGAGTGTGTGCCAGCAGAGGTGTGGGCGCTGCAGGCTCTACCACCACAGAACGGCTCCACGTCAGGGTGCCTCTCCACACTCCCTCTCGCCTGGCTGAGTCTGTGCTAGGGGAGGTGTGGATGCTGCTGCCTCCCAAGGGGTCTATAGGCGGCAGCAGCATCTGCACATCTCCCTGACACAGGCAAGTGAGAGAGCCTGAAGGGGCGCCTGGTTGGTCCCTGCTCCATCACCAGGTATGCTGGGGTGCCCCTTGCCTGCTGCTGCTGCTGGTGGTCCTTGCAGCCCCCTAGCCTACTCCTCTCCCTCTCTCTGCAAAGCTGACCCCGCTGCCACCACTGCACACGGACCCCTCCCACATGGCAGGCTTGCCCCCTCCTCCCTCTCCTGAGTATGGAGCTGGGTCCCCTGTGTGCTTGCATTTTGCCAGCCAGGAAATCATGGAGACCCCCTGAATTGTTGTGCCTCACCACCTCTCCCAGCCATGACAAGCAAGTGCTCCCTTCCAATGTAGCTACCCCATTGTCTGGCTCCTTTTAGCAGCTGGGAGGAGAACAGTAGAGCATCCCTATCTTCCTTCTTCAGCTGTGAGGGGGATGCTCCACGCCCCCCCTTCTCTGATGCACACCATTAGGTCGAATAGATATGATACATGTCTCCAAGTGCCTTGGCCATCTCTTCTGCATATGCTTCTGCACTGAGCATATGTCTGAGAAGCTACAGATGGGGTTGGACTAGATGACCTTTTAGGTCATTCCACGATTTTGGTGATTTTGGGTTGCATGTCAAATGAGCTGAAATTAAGTACTGAGCATATGTCTGAGAAACTACAGACGGCGTTGGACTAGATGACCTCTTACATCCCTTCCAGCTCCTTGATTTTGGTGATCTTTGGGGTTGTATGTGAAATTGACTGAAAGTAAAGACAGAGTGTGTAGCAGAAAAGCATTTGGAATCTTTAGGGTAATTTGTGAAATGGGAAGTGTTACTGATGATGGGAATGGTGGTTGGTTGTCCTGGCAGCTGAGTGATTTCAAAGCCCACACTCCTTGCTTGTATCTCTGGTTCAATCTTCAGAGAACTACAGCTCTGCCATGGTCTTTCACTATGGCTGAACCTTTGTATTTCTTCCACTTCTTTCTCTCTTTCCCCTAGTTCCCACTATTGCCAAATCTCCAGTTTTCCAATCCCAAGTCTCCCTGGGTATAAAGCAGCTTCATAGATATTTAATTCAAAAAATTTTCTGCTGTACTTTTGTCAGGGAAAGATGTAAAACAAATACTGTATTTCCTTTCATGTGTAAAATGACATACGAAAGAAAGCACACCCAAACCAGCCAAAGCTGGTTGTTTTCTACTGTAGTTTGTCAGCAGGGCAAAAGCACAGAAAAGGAATCAAAATTTCTGAATGGGAAATCTGTGCGTGATGGGCTGTTGTCTTACCAGTAATTTTGCTTTACTATTGCCAGCTGACAGTTCTGGCATATGTTTAAAACTTCCTACTTCTTGGTGGTGGTTTTACAGATATACTTTTACAGATGTTTTATTTTTATTCTTTTTGCTCGATAGCAATGGTAGTAGGGGGAAGAAGCTTTTGAGCTGGAATATTTTGTCTTGTCATTTACAGTTTGAGTTCCAAGATAAGAACAGTGATGCCACTTCCTGCTTGATGACATCACTTCTGGCTCTGGCATCACAGTGATGTCACTTCCTGTTTGATGATGTCACTTCCAGCCATGACATCACTTCCAGGTTGATGACATCACTTCTGGTGGGTTCCAGACAGATTGTCATTCTCAAAAGTGGGTCCTGGGCTGAAAAGGGCGAGAACCACTGGGCTAGTGGGTTCTGAGCCATCTGAGACAGATCAGGAAAGAGATCTTGGGGTGCTGGTGGACAGCTCAATGAAAGTATCAGCTCAATGTGTATCTGCAGTGAAGAAGGCTAATTTCATGCTT
This sequence comes from Tiliqua scincoides, assembly GCF_035046505.1. Taxonomy (NCBI): domain Eukaryota; kingdom Metazoa; phylum Chordata; class Lepidosauria; order Squamata; family Scincidae; genus Tiliqua; species Tiliqua scincoides. Next base: position 73,102,031 of record NC_089825.1, read on the forward strand.
GGGATCAATAGTGGTATTTGGCCATTCCTGGAAACCAACAACATGGATCTTTGATGGGCATTCCATTCAACAAGTGAAAATGTTCAAATACTTAGGATTCCTATTTCATTTTAGGCACTTGTGGAGTGCACATCGCCAATCTGCAATTCACAAAAGCAGTATAACAGCTCAAGCAATCAGTCAATTTTTTTTATGTCTGGGGGAATTCCTTTATACCAGCAGTGCTCCAGACATTTAATACTAAGGTAATGGCACAGCTCCTCTACGGCATTCCCATTTGGATCTCTGCCTTCTGCATCACAATTGAGAGGATTCAGTCTCTCTTCCTATATAAAATCTTTGCAGTAGCTCGATGTGTACCTTATGCTGTTTTAGGTCTCGAAGCCGGCCAAAATAAAGCTTTGCTTTGCTTTTTCAAACACTGGTTCAGAATTGGCTCTGCTGCAGTTAAGAACCCCCTATTGAAAAGTATTTTAGAAGACTCTTTCCAGGACTTGCCTTACTTAGCAAGAAAGTTCAATCTCTAGGGCTTTCCCTGGATTCGCTGGGTATGATGCCATGGGCAATTGCGTTTAATACCTTACATATCCAGCTAAGCGACATTGAAAAACAAGAACTTTTAACTGAGGCCAAAAAAACCTGCTCCTCACTTTATTTTGGACTACCTTGGGCAGCTGATTTTGGCAGCAACTATACAAATTTTCTAACAAAACCACAGGAACACGGAGTGTTTTCCCTAGCCAGATTCAATGCTTTCCCCTCGAATGAGATTGAAAGCCAGGTTCAATGCTCAACAATCCAAAGTATGTTGTTGTGGTTCAGGTTCTATTGAGACACTCCCTCATATTTTATTAAACTGTGATTATTCTTATTTACAAAGCCACTATTTATCCCCCTTTTTAAAGTCTTTTAATGGATCTGAAATTGACAGTTAGACAATTAGTAACTGGCAGGAATGAAATTTTAACAACCAACACAGAAAAGTACTTTTACGGTATATATGCAGATCCAGCCTATTTATACACGGATTTTTTTATACATGGATTTGACTCAACATGAATGGCCCCTGAAAATGAGAAGGAATGTGCTGATCCCAGGAGAAGGGGAAAATGCACGCCTTTAAAATCAGTTTAAAAAACTGAACAGTCCTTTAACAGTAGCCTCCTTAATGAGAGAGAGAGAGAGAGGGCAGCTGGCTGACAATCCATCAATCCTTCTCTCTCCAGCAGAGAGAAAGGTGATCACTTTGCAGTGGTGAAGGGAGGGGCTGAGTGAAGCTTTCTAAGCTCTTGGAGGAGTGGAGCTGAGTGGAGCTTTCTAAGCTCTTGGAGGAGGACTAGTTGATGGATTATCTTAATGACTCTTATCTTGGAATCAAAATGTCAGCAAGGCTGTTTTTAAATCATTGGAGCAAAGAAACTTTGTTTTTTAAATTGATTTGCTATAGTGCGTTTTTTGCCATGAGTGCCTGGAACAGAACCCATGTGAATAATTAGTCTCAGCCTATACAAGAATTGTCTCAAGAAGTTGAGTCTAATGTACATGGATATTTTTTTATTTAACACCTTGGTTTTATTGTTAATGCCAATAAAGCTTTTTGATTTGATTTGAATGCATGGGATCATTAGAAAAGATATTGAGAATAAGAATAATATTATAATGTTGTTGTACATTATACAACGTGGAGTATTGCACGCACCTGGAGTATTGCATCCAGTTCTGGTCACCACATCTCAAAAAAGGATATAGTGGAAATGGAAAAGGTGCTGAAGAGAAACCAAAATGATTACTGTGCTGGGGCACCTCCCTTACAAGGAAAGGCTATAGCGTTTGGGGCTCTTCAGTCTAGAAAAGAGGCACCTGAGGGGGGACATGATTGAGACGTACAAAATTATGCATGGGAAGGATAGAGTGGATAGATTCTCTTTACACTCTCACATAACACCAGAACCAGGGGACATTCACTAAAGTTGAGTGTTGGGAGAGTTAGAAGAAAATATTTCCTTACTCAGCATGGAATTAGTCTGTGGAACTTCCTGCCACAGGAAGTGGTGATGGCATCTCACCTAGATGCCTTTTAGAGGGGATTAGACAAATTTCTGGAGGAAAAATCCATCATGGGTTACGTCAAGGTAGGTATGCGTAAGCACCTGATTTTAGAAGTAAGCTCCCTCTGATTGCCAGATGCAGGGGAGGGCACCAGGACACAGGCTGTTATCTTGTGTGCTTCCTGAAGTACTTGGTGGACCACTGTGAGATACAGGAAGCTGAACTAGACGGGCCTTTGGAACTCTTCTTACGTTCAGTGGGACTCTTCTTACGTTCTTATTTAGAGAGTTCGTGGCATACGGAGCAGGATTTCCTGATTACTGCTCAATCTTTTGCAGCCGAATCCATTGGAAATTCCCATGTGGCAATGCAGTGGCACTAGCACAGGCTGTGTTGCATCCTGAGGGGAAATGTTGGCTGCTGGAGTTCTTCTCAAAGTAAGAGTACATTTGTTCCCTTGCCCAGAGTAAGCCTTAGCAGCCGCAATGGTTCAACTCAGGCCTGTGCCAGCAATATCTCTGGGACAAGCCCATGCTGATCCTCATAGATGGAATTGGGCCCAGGAAGGGAGTTAGGATATGTGTGCACCAGCACTGCCAATTCTCCCCACCCCCTGCCCCATCACTGCCCTCCCTGACCTGTTCCACCCCTTTTCTGCTCTTTGCTGAACATCCACTGCTTAGTTCCACCCTTGTGCTCTGGCAAGCATCCTCTCTCTGATGATATGCAGAGGAAGGCTCCAGCCTTCCTGCTAGTACACCTGCTGCAAACGCTGCAATACTTTACAATGCTTTTGCGATAGCACGAAGGCCAGGCACACTGATGGGACACAGGAGCAGCCAGCGCACCAATTAGTCAGGATTCGGCCATTAGTAATTATGCTACACAAGCTCTTTTAGATAGCTGGAATCTGACTTGTTTTTGCCTTTGTCTTTGTTGCAGTCCAGGATTTGGCTCTCTATGATAACTTCTATAGAAAATCCAGCCATTGGGTTGGCAACAAAATTCTTAAACTCATCCCAGCAGCAGGGATAATTTCCTCCCGCTGGTAGCATCTTCTCTACAAACTTAGTGTGCTAGTCCAGATTTAAAAATATCATCACAATGATCACGGCAGTGACTATTTCCAGTCCATTAACTATAAGAGAATTAAGTAATTACCCTAATGTAATTACCAGTATTTTCCTACTGTTTCAGAGAGCATTCATTTTAGCACATACATTTACATTTTTTAAAAAGATGCTTGGCAGAGTCATATTTCCTTCTGCAAGGTACCTGTCAGAACTGAAAATAATTAATATTACAGGGACATATTTGCATTTGCAAAAAGTGAAAATTCAAGTACTGGGAGATTCCAGTCCCTCCAGCCAACACTCTGGCCTGAATGGCATGCACAAAAGAAAGAAAAAGGCATTCCAGTATTCCTGAAAGGGTTGTCAATCTCTTTATTATTTATTCTATCCCAAAGCATCTTAAAATATGTGCTTGAATAAATGACTGTCTACTTAGAAATAAGTTTGACTGAGTGCCCAATCCTGTGGTCCGCGCTGCACCTCCGCAGCGCGGACCACAGTCATAAATGTGCCGTAAGGCATGTTTGCAGGGCTTACCGCCAGGTTCCCACTGGAAGTGGTTCAGCTCCAGCCGGCAATGAGCCACCGCCCAGCGGGCGCCCGCGTTCCGCGGCTCAGCAGTGCCTGCAACCACCAGGCTGTGGAATGGCAAATGGGGGTGGGGACCAGGATGTTGTGGGGAGGGGGGAGGCCAGCGTGACACGAGGAGTGGGTGGGGAGGCTGGCGTGATGCAGAGAGGGGGATGTGCCCGGGGGTGGGCGGGAGGAGGAACTGCGGAGCTCCGCTCCGCAGGATCCTCGTCGCTTGTGAAGGTTGCATGCCTTACACGAGCTCTTTTACTTTAGCGGCGCCCAAAGGGCACTGCTAAAGTGAGTAGCCCCATTGCGGGGCTGCCTCCCTTACCCAGGGGAAGGGGAAGAACATCCCCTACTCCCAAGGTGCCTCCTGCAGTAGCGCGAGAGGCGCTGGATTTGGCGGGAGCCCTTGTAGTGCCACAGAGCTGGGGCGCCCCAGGCAGCTCAGGATTGGGCTGCCCATTAGGATTGGGCTGTGAGTCCATTGGGACTTAGTCCTAGATAAGCGTGCATAGGATTGCAACCTTGGTTAATTAACAGCCCAATCCTGTCCAGGATTGGGGTGCTGGGTGAAGAACATTCTGACATCGTGACTTTTGCTCTTGTAAAATGGCTGCTAATGGTGCGCAACAGTGCTTCATCAATGGGCAATGGGTACAAACAAGAAGAGAGGAGATTTTGATTAGACATCAGGAAAAAATTCCTGATGCTCAGGGTGGTTCGGCAGTGGAACAGATTGCCAAGAGAGGTGGTGGACTTTCCCTCACTAGAGATATTCAAGCAGAGGCTCGACAAGCACCTGTTGGAGATGCTCTAAGAGGATTTCTTGCCTAAGGCAGGGGGTTGATTACCTATTAGGCTCCTTCCAATTCTATGATTCTATGATCAGTGGCCACTTTGCATGCTCTGCAGCAAGAGTCAGCAGTGCCACAGCTCCGTCACTAGACCCTGGTGTCCTCCTCCCCCCTGAATACAGCATGCGCTTTTTGGTGCAGCTGCATCAGCATGGCTGATGGGAGATAGGATTAGGCCCAAAATTCAGTACAATCAATATTACAAGTTAATGGGGGGATGCAATTTTCCCCTAGAGTTCTCAACAGATACTCAGAATTACTAACCTGTTTGCAAAGCAAGTTTAGGGGACTCTGCCCATCACGAAGCTGCAAAAGTGCTATATTAATATGGAGCATTATTAACAATTTATCCTAACTCATGTGTCAGTTTTAGGATCAGCATTCTCTTTTATTCCAGTTACACCTTTTACTGAGGGAAAATAAACCATAAAAGTTGATTTTATTAATGACAGGACCATTGCATCCTGGACAACCGTGTCCTGGTCAAATGTTTCCACATTTGTGTCTGTGTTTCTTTGCATCCTGGACATTTCCGTCCCAACATATGCATATTTATATTACATGTACCTTTTTTAAACATGAAGGTAAGGTTAGGGATAGGGTCAGTCCTGGTATAAAGAGGATTAGAATATATAACATGGGGTCTGTTGCCCAGTTTTTGTTTGTTTGTTGCCAAGTTATAGTGGAAAGAAAGAAAGAAAGAAAGAAAGAAAGAAAGAAAGAAAGAAAGAAAGAAAGAAAGAAAGAAAGAAAGAAAGAAAGAAAGAAAGAAAGAAAGAAAGAAAGAAAGAAAGAAAGAAAGAAAGAAAGAACCAGACACAAATGTCAAGGGATGTCACAGACTGGGACGCATTTGACCAGGGTACAATCATTCAGGATGCAAATACCCTAGTACCGATTTTATTATAAATAATAATAAAAGTTGAAGACTTTAACTTCTGAGAGCAGTTTGCCTTTCTGCTCACAGTTTTCACAGTTACAAAGCAGATATCACTGTCACTTGACCAGCCTCATTCAGTGGCGTAGCTAAGGAGGTGCAGGGGTAGCAGTTGCACTGGGCATCAAGTTTAGGGGGGCAACAAACTCAGCTTGACACTAGTGACCAAAATTGTGAAAATCTTGGTATGTATGAACAACACCATCATGTTATATATCATTGGTAAGGTAATTTAATGCAGAATGCAATGAAACAAACAGCACTGGAATACCTGTATTCTATCAAAAGTTATGGCCAATTAACAAGAAAATGAAAACACAACTGCCTTGTGGAACAAAAAGTGGATTTGCTTAACTCCAAACTGAACTGTGAGACTGATTGTTCTGAGTGCCAATGAGATGTTGTTATGATACAGCATGAAACCAATAACTTTTTATTTATTTAATTAAATTTGATTTTTGTCATGCAGAGGGGGCTACAAAATCTTTGACCTCAGTAGCAGATATGTGCCTTAGCTATGCCGCTGACTGGGGGGAGGCAGCAGAGCAAGTGGGTGGTGAGCTGCTGCAGGGAGGAGGTGGGTTCCTACCAATTTTCACTTTTTAAAAAGCCTGGGCGTGATGTCACTTCCGGTTGTGACATCGCTTCCAGGGCAACATTTTGAACTTGGCACCGGGCTACACAATCATTAGCTACGCCACTGGCCTCATTCTTTTGTTCTGACGCATCTTAGCAATGGGATTGTTGCTACTGCCTCAATCTGTCCAGCAGAAGCTAGTCCTAATTACTGGTAATACAATATCTCCCCCAGAGTATTCACAGAGGAATTTTACAAATAGAATCAATACTCCTCTTGCCACATACCTTCAGAGGCAGCAAGCAGTATTGGGATGCAGAGTCTTTCTTTAAAGCCCTGAAAGAGACACTCACAAGAACAGGTGGCTTTTGCATCTCTACCTCTTTAAGTGTTATTGAATCCCACTTCCTGCCTGAACAGAACCAGAATAAAGGACTGTGTTTGGAAGGAGAGGTTTTGTCCTTGATGTAAGTGCCTTTCCTGAAGACACTTGGTCTTCTGAAGTGCATGCTTTGTTATAAAGAAGTCTCCCTTTGACAAGGCCTAGCTGTATCAATTTACAACTCACCCACACAGGAAATGGGTTACACCATTTATACTGTGTTCCTAAGAAACCTAGTGTTCCCAAAGGCCTAATAATCCTGTTGGCTACATGGTACCTCTGTGTTCAGAGACAGGATTCCTTTGGCGACTATGTGCTAGCAACAAGGATAGGTGGTGGTGACCTCCCATGCTCAACTCATAAGCTTCCCAAAGGTATCTAACTGGCAGCAACTGGAATCCCAAAGATAGATTTTTGGTCTGATGCCACATGGCAGTTCTTTGGTGAGCAATGAACAGTGTCATTTTGAGCTTCTAGTTTACAACCTCACTAAACACAGATGGTGCACTTGGTGTTTTATTACTTGAAGGGAAACGGATGGAAACAAATACCAGTTTTAACAGCTTCTTTGACCAGTAGAAAATGTTCTGGAGAGGCATGACAAGAGCCACTATGCTAGGGATCTTTTTTCCTATCTCAACAAGTGTTTGTGTTGTTACGACTAACAGACTGAAATGCTCCGTTTGAGTCATTGCTCATTAGCTCAGCATTAATTTTAGACAGCTCTTTTGAACAGCGGAAGCAGCTACGCAATTAATGAAGACTCAAATTATTTGGGTGCAAAAGCACAAAAAGATGGCAACTAAAAATATTATTACAATTGTCAAGTCTCTTACAGCTGACATCCATCTCTGATGAATGAAACAGGACTTAGTCCCAGGTAAATGGGCACATGGTTGTAGCCTGAGACTCATTTGGAGTGAAGCTTTGAAAAATTCCTAACAATTCATCCCAGACTAGCTATCAATTCCAGCTGCCTGTCAAATATTCTGCATTTGAGTGACTCACAAACTTTTCAAAGGTTGCAATCCTATAACTTTCTGGGAAATAACAACTCAATCCTATCCTCCCCAGCAGTGCTGGGTACAGTGGCACCGAAATGGCTACTGCTGGATCTAATGGAGTCTCTTTGGGGAAAGGGGATTTTCATCCCTTTAACCCAAGTAAAGCCCTGGCCCCCACAATGGGGCCACTCAAGTCTGCGCCAGCTATGCATAGGATAAGCATTGGATTCAGCAGTCCCACGCCCCTCCTAGGCTGATCCACCCTCTCCCTGCCCTGGAAAACCTCCCCCCACCCTGAAAAGCACACTGGCAGTGCTACTTACTTTTGGCAGCTCTTCACTGTTGTTCTGAGGCCCAGTGCTGGCACTCCCACCTCACCAGGTGCCACAAACGTGTTTTATGGCACATTTGCAACACCCAGCGGTACACGTGTACCACCGGCGCTTGAGCCCATAGGATTGGGCTCTAAGTCCCATTGAATTTAATTATTCTTACTTTTGAGTAGACATGTGCGGAAAGTAGGCTTGTGCAGAAAGCGGGAACAAACAGTCTAAGATTTCTCCCTCCCACCCTTCCTCCCTCTACTCAAATTTCTGATACACAATTAAAATGTGTGCAATCCTCTGACAATGGTGACTTGAACAAATTGGTTTGATTTGATTTCTCACAGTAAGAGAAGAGAAAAAAAAATGGTACATATAAGTTATAACTTATCAGAACCAGAGAGCCAGGTCCGCAGCCAGGGGGGGATCAGGGGGGTTTCGCCCCCCCCCCGAGCCAGCAGTTTGGCCCCCCCTAGAATTTTTTCCAAACTTGTCCTCTTTTTGTCTAGTCTGGTGTCAGTTGGGGATGATTTGAAGCCCTTTTTGCAACTTTTTTCATGCACAGGAGGGAAGAGGGCTTGGTGCTTCTAGCAGTGATGGGAGGGAGAGAGAGAGAGAGCATATGCGTAGAGTGAGTAAAACAGGGTCCTGGAGGGCTCCTTGGAAGTTATGACCTCTGGTCACCCTGCCCCCATCCAGAGCACATGGAGAGCAGGGCTGGTCAAGAGCAGCTACATGGAAGGTAGGGAGATATTTCAACTTGTACTGGTGAGGGTGGGGAGGGTGCTATTTCTTCTACTGTGGAACATGCTAATTATTACAAGGTATTGCTGCGGAGGGGCAGGGAGAAAGGTTTCTGTTTGGAGAAATCATGGTGGTGTTTTTACCATTCATATATGTATTTAAAATTAATGGCTGCTGCTTGGGGACTGGGGAGACCCTTTTTCTGGTGGAGAAAGCATGGGAAGCATTTGAGTAAAAGAGAACCAAGAACTTAAGTGTGGAAAAGGTTCTAAGCAGGGACGGATCTGGGGGAGGCCATGGGTGCATACCCCCCAACTGTCCTGCCAGCAGGGAAGGGCACTGGAGATGGAGAGCAAAATTGGGTGTCAGGGAAACACCCACGAGGTGGTTACCAAGGAGATTGGTTGGAACGGGAGCCCAGGTCTACCCACTCAGCAAAAAGCCACAGAGGCTATAAGCTCAATCTGGAGCCCAGGTCTACCCAAGCAGGTAGACTTGGACTGCAAGTTCACCAAATAGCCACAGAAGCCTGAGGGAGGACATGACTGAGACATACAAAATTACGCAGGGGATGGATGGAGTGGATAGAGAGAGATACTCTTTTCTCTGTCACATAACACCAGAACCAGATGACATCCACTAAAATTGAGTGTTGAGAGAAGGTGGGACAGATAAAAGAAAATATTTCTTTACTCAGTATGTAATTAGTCTGTGGAACTCCTTGCCACAGGAAGTGGTGATGGCATCTTACCTAGATGCCTTTAAGAGGGGATTGGACAAATTTCTGGAGAAAAAGTCCACTATGGGTTATGAGTCATGATAGGTATGTGCAAGCTCCTGATTTTTGAAGTAGACTACCTCGGAATGCTAGATACAGGGGAGGGCACCAGGACACAGGTTTTGTTTTGCTGTCTTTTGTGCTCCCTGAAGCATTTGATGGGCCACTGTGAGATACAGGAAGCTGGACTGGATGGGCGTTTGGCCTGATCCAGCGGCACTCTTATTATTATTAACCATATTTATATACCACTTTTCAACAAAAAGTTCACAAAGCGGTTTACAAAGAAAAATCAAATAACTAATGGCTCCCTGTCCCAAAAGGGCTCACAATCTAAAAAGATGCAAAAGAACACCAGTAGACAGCCACTAGAAAAGACACTACTGGGGTGAGGAGGGCCAGTTACTCTCCCCCTGCTAAAAAGAGGAGAACCCACTTGAAAAAGTGCCTCTTACCCAGTAAGCAGGGGTCTCTTTGTGTGTTCTTATGTAGGCTATAAGCTCAATTGGGAGCCAAGGTCTACCCAAGCAGGTAGACCTGGGCTGTAAGTCCAGGTGGGAGCCCAGGTCTACCTGCCCAGCAAATGTCCACAGAGGTGATAAGCACACGTGGGACCACAGGTCTACACAGCAGGTAGACCTGGGTTCGAAGTCCAGACGGGAGCACAGGTTTACCTAGCCACAGAGGCTATAAGCTTAATCAGGAGTCCAGGTCTACCCGGTTGGTAGACCTGGACAAGTCCAGGCAGGAGCCCAGATCTACCTGCCTGGTTGACCTGGGCTCATGGTCTCCCCCCTATACAGACACTGGATCCACCCCTGATTCTAAGGAGATTCAACTCTCAGAAAGATAGAAGAATTCAGCTCTACTAGGTAGATTCAGTAATTCAAATCTTCTGTACTTTGCTTTTTCAAAGTAATGAATATTGTAAAAAAACTAATGTTCCAATGGCGTTACTGTATTTGACTTGCATATCTTTCCTCTTGCTTTTATGTAAAATAAATAAACTTAATTTTAGTATGTATCAATGAATCAGCAATGTGTCATCGGCTAATGAAAGGCTTTCAATACAAGCAAATACTACCTGCATCACAGTGATATGTTTTACTTTTGCTGGGATGCAAGCCTGTGTATTGTGCTGGTGTGTAAAATGAAAGGATAAGTTGCACGTTATTTCTATGTAGACAAATACATTTTACATTGCATACAGAGATGCATTTATTCTATGCAAATGATCATTACATTGCTTTACAGATAATGAATGCATGTTTCAATAACCCCTCAAAAATATTTTCTCTTCATGAAATTTGGGGGAGTTACGGGTCTTGATGTTTCTCCATACTTATCCCTTCATTTTGCACACCAGTATAGATACCCAACATAATTGCCCCCCCCTAAAAAAATAGTCATCCCCCCACCTATGGGCCTGCAGAGAGCAAGACTGCACCTTTCAATTTCCCAAGTAATCGCAGATGAAGCCGCCACAATGCCTTCTCCCAGTCATTCCCCCAATCCTGATCCTGGATTATGTCACCTATATATACTACTGTATAAACAGAGGCAGTATGACCATCTCGAGTTTGCCGCCTCTGCACAACTACAGAAGAAAAAGCAGCCACTTGCAGTGCTCCTCACAAAGTTTCTTCAAAAGTGGAAATGCAGGACTTCTAGTTTTATTTAAAAGGACTGTGCAGTTTGTGCAGTCTCTAAATCAAACCAGAGCTCTGCACTTCTATGTTTGGAGAAAGTAGGTCTGGAGCAAGGTAAGGAGGCAGGTGGTCCACTTTCTGCTCACTTTCAGAGGGTAGAAAACAGATCAGCACGTGTTGAATTTGTGGCCAGCTGGATGACTGCCCCAAAGTCGTCACTCTCTTTCCCCTCAACAATCTACCGCAGATGCAACCCACACAGTGGCGTCACTAGGCGGGGGGTGCAGGCCGCACCGAGTGACATGCACATGGGGGGGTGACACACACTGGGGGTGTGTGACATGCTAAAATCGCAGTGGTTAGGAGTAATACCATCATTTTATATACCATTGGATGCAGAATTTCCAGCAGAATGTGAAATAGAGCTGTATTGCACTTTTACTCACAAGTAGACAAACATGCCTTAGTCCATCAGAAAGGGCAGGCTGAGAGGAATCCAACAACACCAGAATGGTCCTGATCCAATGAATGCAACCCCCAAAAACACCTGAGAAGGAAGGCCCTCCCTCCAAACTGATGAATGTATTTGTTCATTCCCTTTGGAAAGCGAAACTAAGCCTCACAGTCGCATTTACTCATGAGTAAGCAAACGTGCCTTGGCTGGTGGTCAGGCCAGGCAAAGGGGAATGTGAAGCCACCAGAATGGTTCTGATCTGATGGAACTGGAGCGTCAGAAGGCAGCCTACCCCCACTAAAAAGGATCAAAACAGGTTTCAACTGATAGGGTGAACTTTTTTGATACTTGTAAAGCCAGGTGGATCCTGACAGTGATCTGGTTTAAACAGAAGTTCTTAAATTGAACTGGGCACTGGGTAGGCTGAAAACCTTACTGGTTTTGGAGGGGGGGTGTTATTGCAGGCAGCTACAGAGGAAATTCACTTGATTGAACAGGGCTGGCTTCTACTTCTTTAATTATTTGTTTTACTTTAATTATTTATACTTATTTATTTTAATTTGCCTGATGATGTCACTTCCACCATGACATCACTTCTGGTGGGTCTTGAACAGATTGTCTTTCTAAAAAGTGGGTCTCAGTCCTATAAGTTTGAGAACTGCTGCAATAAGGTAAGTTGACACCCTGGGGTGTGTGTGTGTGACACCACTAGTGACCAAAATCACTAAAATCACAGTTTGGAGGAATAATACCATCATGTTATATATCAATCAATGTGTAATTTCATGCAGAATGTCCTCTATCTTTGTTCTATCAAAAGGTACAGCCAAAAAACCAGTTGGGAGTGATGGTACATCACCACACCCACCACCTTGGTTATTGCCCACCCACTGCATGGGGGTGATGCACTGGCATCCTACAACAGGTGACGCGAACACTAGTGACACCACTGAACCCACATCACCTTACCTAATGGATGGGCCACTCCCATGTATAGTGCAGAACTTCCAGGTGTACTGAACAGCAAGGAGGGGAAGGGGGCCACAGGATAAAAGGAGTAACGGATGAGATAATCTGCAGCTGCCTTTTTTTACTGCACTGAAGAATTAAAAGGCAACCCTGGCAACCCTCACCATTGCTCAGGTAGGGCTTTCCTATACTTTCACTGTTTCCATCAAAGAACTTCATAGTACCTCATTGCCTTTAGTTTCTCGCATTCTTTTTTCCTCATTTCATGCACTTAATATTTTGGGGGTGGGGGGTGGTAGTGATGGAATGCCACATTTTTTTTAGTGTCAGCAGGTGTTACTGATCTGAAAATATAGATCCAGACTGAGGAGTTTGTTTTTAGTTCTTAAACCAGTGCTTCCTTTAAATTCATGAGGAGATATAGATGCCTAGGTCTGAAGTTGGAAGAATTTGCAGATATTCAGCTCACTTTATCTAGCTTACAAAAAGTGTTTTTTCCTATGGCTTACATCTCTGGCAACAAATATTTAAACCTTGAAAAGAAACCCCATGTTGTTCTGGACCAGTTAAACTCAGCTTGAAAAGCATGCAACGTGTCTTGTTCCCACCATGGATTCACTTTAGAGCCTTTGTTGGTTTTAGCTGAAAATGTAATTGAACAGCTAATGGGAGTCACTGTAAAGGAAGAGAACAAATAAATGAAGCATTGCTAATCTTAAGCCTGATGCATAGTCTCATGGAGAAGGTGATTCACAGAAACAGGAAAAACATCAAAGTTTGAAAAGCAATTTGTGATAAGGTAGGGGGAATTGTCACTCAAAAGGAAGAAGTTGAAGATTTGCCTGGGCATGTCTAAGCTTGCCTCTGAATCCATGGCATATTGTGGTACATCTACTATTGTAAAGCTACACTGAAATCAAATTTTACTGCCTCCCCCACCTCCTGCCATCCCAATTACTATGATGACTCCCTATGATTCAATCAATTACTTTTTCAACAATACAAGGACATTCTAGGAGCAAATATCTTCCATTTTAAAATATTCCTCATTTCCATTGAGGGCCCAATCCTATCCAACTTTCCAGCACCGATGCAGCCGCAATGCAACCCCAAGGTAAGGGAACGAATGTTCCCATACCTTGAGGAGGTCTCTGTGATTGCCTCCCCAACACAGGGTACAGTGCACACCCCATTGGCACAGTTGCACCGGCACTGGAAAATTGGATAGGATTGGGCCCTGAGATGCTTACAAATTCACACATGCACCAAAACCCATGGAAATTGCAAGTGAAGGAAATTGCATGGTGGGTCAGTGGTCAACACATTCTACAGTCTCCTATACTGTACTTACTTAAAACATAACCTCCCTGAGCCCACAATTTCCTTTGGTCTTGCTTTAAGGTTAACAATCAATGGTCAATGGTATGTCAGTCTCTAAGATACACACTCCTAATTTATACACTTTTAATTTTAAGAAGCAACCTCCTAACACTTACTTTAAGCCCAACAGTCCATTCTTTTGAGTGCATTAATCAAAAGTAAGGCCAGCAAAAGTATTTCCAAGCATTAGCAGAATAGCCGACTTTTTGGATCTCTGTCCTTTGCAAGTAAATTCTAATGATTAACAGCCCAATCCCATCTTTCCCGGCACCGCTGGGTGCAGTAGTGTCAAAATGATGTGCTGCTGCTATTTTGCTGGCACAGACAAGAGAAGCTCAATGTCAGGCTTTGCAGCCTGACACAGGGTGGAGAGTCCAGTGAAGGAGTCCTCCGCTGATCCCACCCCCATCCTAGGCCAGTCCCACCACCATCCTGCCCTACCCCACCGACACCTCCCCCACCTCAAAAAACTGTACTGCTGCCTGGTGGTGTTACTATCCCCAGTAGCCATGCATCGTCCTCCTGCCAGCACTGAGGCCAAGCATTGGCACTTCCTACTCTCCAGGTGCCCTAAATGTGCTTTATAGCACATTTATGACACCTAGTGCTGGTGCTGGGCTCTAGTGCTGGTGCTACAGTCGCATAGGACTGGGCCCTTAATTCTTTCATTTCACAGTCATCTAGTTGCAAAGTCCAAAGTTTCTCCATGTTTCTTTATAAAAGTGGGGCATCTCTCTTTCTTTATTTTCCAGATTTAGATCTCATGACAATACATACACTTTCCCAAAGCTTGTTTCCATAAGACTTTGGTCCCTCTCTATATATCCCATCTATCAACCTCCCTTCCCAACACCACAGATTTGGCCCCTCATAGGAAATGTATGTTATTTTCTCTGTGCCCAACAGCAACATATAGGGAAAACAGAGTACCAGTGTGCAGCTACACAGCTACCGCCCTGTGGTGTCCTGATCTTGAATGTTCTTTCCAAGCTGCAGAGAAAGAAGTTTGGAGACAAAAGATGAACACAACAAGATTGTGTTGTATGGGGACAAAGAGCCCAATCCAACATTCCAGTGCTGATGCAGCTGCAATGCAGCCTCAAGATGAGAGAACAAGCATCCCCTTATCTTGAGGAGACCTCCATGACTCCCCCCCCCCCATAAGAACATCAGAACAGCCCCACTGGATCAGGCCATAGGCCCATCTAGTCCAGCTTCCTGTATCTCACAGCGGCCCACCAAATGCCCCAGGGAGCACACCAGATAACAAGAGACCTCATCCTGGTGCCCTCCCCTACATCTGGCATTCTGACTTAACCCATTCCTAAAATTCCCCCACGCCATAGGATGCAATGCCTCATTGGTATGGCTGCATCAGTACTGGAAAGTTGGATAGGATTGGATCCTAAGTTGTAAGTGAGCAGCAGGGCTGGCCCATCCATAAGGCCAGCTGAAATAGTTGCCTCAGGCAGCAGTTTGGTGAGGTGCATTCATCTTGGTCTGCCTATTTTCCTCCATAGCAGCTTCTTCTCCTTCCACTCCCTTGATTTGAAAAGGAACGTGGGGACAGAGAGGAAGAGGAAATTTAGAGGGGAGGAGAGTGCTGAGCTAGAACATCGGAGAGTGAGAGGAGCAGAGGCTGGTAATCATTGGTAAGGGGGAACTATATGGCATGTCTCCAAGTATCAGGTCTTGGGCCAACCTTGGTGAGGAACATATAGCTGTAGAGGCTGTAGAGCATATTTATGGCTTATTATGGCATGGAGGTTAAGGTAACTTGCAAAAGCCATGGATTTTGGTAGATGAGGACTTTGTAAGCCCCTTAACTGTTGTTTAAACTGAAGGATTTTTTTCCCCTTAAATTATGTTCCTCTAGCACAGCAATTTTCAACCATTGTGCTGTGGCACATTGGTGTGCCGTGAATGGTCCATAGGTGTGCCATGGGAGTTTGGGGGAGGGTCATTTATTAATAGGGCCAGTGGGGGATGTGAGTCCCCCCCACCAGCAGTGCAGTGTGTCTTGTCAATTGTAAAAAAAACTGATGGTGTGCCTTGACAATTTTAGCTCAATGTGCCATGAGATGAAAAAGGTTAAAAATTGCTGCTCTAGTACAACCCCTTTTAAGGATGCAATTCAATGATACGATTTAAGTTGGTTCTTCTCATTGCCATGGCTGCCATCCTGTGTGATAGAAAGCAAGTAACTGCTGTGAAATTGCATTTAGCTTTTCCACACAGGAGAACAGCAACTGGCTAATAGTGTCTTCAGACAGCCTTGGCAGATGTGCCAGGTCTCTATGCAACTGTGTACCGTGTGGGACTGCAGTGGCTGAGATAGTCCCTTTCATTAATGTCTTGGACTTTAATTCATCAAGTGCATCACTTACGACTGTCAGCAACACCATATGGGCTAAGTATAGTTTTGAAGAACAAGCTATTGAGCAAGAAGGTCTGCAGAAAGATCACAGCTGGATGTCTGATTGCCAGAGAGGAAAGAGAATCCCACCATATTTGAGCAGACCTTGTTTGTGGGCTGGCTCACCCACTGCTCCAAACTGATGAAAGTGAGGGAGGCAAGTCTTCCCCCCACTCAGTGTGTCAGCATCAATCAAGCACAATTTAAATATACTTCATATGGAAGGACAGTTTAGATGAACCACATAATTAAACAATGTCTCTAGTCTATCCTGCACAGGTCTCTCAAAACTGCCTCCATGTGATGACTGTTTCATGTACATTGGCAGTGTTGGTGCCAAGTTGCAGTGGATCTGAGAGCATATTACTTTGAGGAGCCCCATACATGCACATAGGACAAGCCATCTCCCTCCCCCTGTGTCTTCCCTCTCAGTCCTCTATCCCCTTGTAGCCCATGACCCACCTGTTTACCCCCATCAGCAGCATGGATGGGGAAGCCGTTGCCTGTCGAGGCGGGGCAGAGAAGGAAAACTGTGTACAATTTCTGCATGAGCTGTTTCTTCTCCATCCCATTCTTCACCCCACCACCTTTTTGTTCTTCAGGTCACTTGAGCAGGAAGCAAATACTCACTTCCTTACTGTGTTCTCCTGCATGGATTTTGCAAACCAGTAAGTATGGACTACAGAGTTTATTTACAGGGACTGAATAAGTGAAGGTGCTCCCTCATTTGCATAGTTCTTTTAAATAAAACTGGAAGATCACATTGGTACAACTTGCCTATGTCTTCCCTTGAGAAACCCAAACTTGCTGGGGGAGGGGTCAGCACACTACCCTACCACTACAAGTCTCTTTGCTGCTGGCCTTTCAGAAGCAGGTAGAATCTTGTTCATTTCAATTGGCCTTTAAGAATTATTGGCTGTGTTGCCCCTTTGCTATCCTACCGTTCTTTTGCTACACTGTTTGTGCAGTTTGTGGTTCCCAGGGTATTTTTCTGATGCTTTACTCTTTGTTTTCATTTTGTAAACTTATCATGAAAAGTGCATGAAAGAGCAGAATAGAAATGCAATTCAAGAAAAAAATAGATAGTACAGAGGGAGAGAAGGAAACTCTATATGGAGCTATTCTTTGCAATGTATGGTTTTAGCCTTCTTGTGTCTTGGGGTAATTGAAAATTTTTTTACAGTGTTATGACAGTGCATAGAGAGGACAAAACAAAAATTGTTGAAAAACTCCCCATTGATAATCAAACTGAACTCATCAAGGCACCTTTCAGATTTTTAGAACGGTTAGTCATAAACTATATGTATGGCATCCATGTTCTTGATACATATTTTTTTCTTCCTTGTTTCTCAACGTGGCTTTTAAGCAAGTTGCCATAGAATGAAATAAGCACTGAGAAAGCACCACTCGTGGTTGATGTCCAAAAGTGGGGAACCTGCCACTTTAAGGCTGCATGAGACCTTTAGGGGATACCAGCTGCAGCCGTTTTCCTATTTGTCTGCAAATACTAAATCCGCTCTTTATTTCATGACATAACACCAAACTCATGGTATTTTTTCAGTACTTGTTATTAATGCTTTCCTGTCAGTGGCAACTCAGTAATCGGAGAATGAGCAACTGCCCAGTGACTTGCATCAGAGGCCTGAGAGCTTCTTAGGGAAGGAACTGTAATGTGTTAAATAAAAATATATGCCTTTTCTGGTTAAGGAAAATAATGAATTATTATGTAAAAACGAAATAAATAAAATGTGTCTTTACAATATGAAAAGGTTTATGATAGGAAAAGTTCTGATCAGAACATGAGCAATTGAGATTGTGTCTTATTAGGAGGAGCAGTGCGTTCTAAGAGTCCTTGATGAAGGGCAGTTTCATTTTATTACCTTACCTTGCGTATTACATTTCCACCTGATTAGACTAGAAAACTTCTAGTCACTAAATGAATTAATAGATTGTCCTTGATTTCAAAGTCATCAGTATTCTCTAATTAATTCTAAGTACTCCATGGATGGATATTTTTAAATCGGTGAAAAAGCCCGTCCCCTAAATGGAACAATGGCAGTTGAACCAAATGATGGAATGGGCAAAGACTGGTGGCGATGAAATTGTTGCATAGATCCAGCTGTTGGCCAAGTCAGAGATAAGATTAGCAAAAGAAGAAATTAGAATTCTATAGCTTAAGCCTAGCTTTCACTGACATAGCAAACCTATGCTTGGGTTGCACTACTTCAGATTCCAGGGAAGGCTCATAGTATTGAATGTTTCACTTTAAATATTCCCAAGATGTTGAAAATGAGCATGTTAGGGAGCCATTTTTCCTTTGAAGTGGCTTTGCTTTGTCTGACTGGAAGCTCAAAGTTGAACTGCAGTTTTAGAAAAGTGAGTGGGGGATGTGCCCAGAGTTGCGAGTCTCAGGATGGAACTACACAAAACAGCACATCCTGTTTAGTTTTTTTCCCCTCTTCCCAATAATGCAGAGTCTCTCATCCTGGATTATGACATCAACATATTGTGATTGCCTTGCCAGTATCAGCCACTGATCTGGAATGAGTGTGAAGAGATTGGCAGCACAAGGTTAGTGAAAGACCTTGACATGGGGATGCCACTTTTGGTGGTATCCTTGTATTGCATGTAACATGGCCCTCTGCCCTGAGGGCCACTTCATAATCAGGTCATTTTAGGTGTGCATCTGAGTTTTTGGAAACTGTAGGGGGTGAATCCAAAAAACTGAGTGGAAGAAAAATAGTTGCTGGCACTAGTCTGTGAACACTTTGAGCAATTTTGGCAGAGGGTGGAGAAAAGGTGTGCCGGGGAGGTGGGGAGAGGGTGGGGAAGAGGCATGCTGGGAGGAGGAAGCAGGGAGGGAGGAAGGTGGGACCATCCGACGCAGAGGCACCTTTGCGGAGCTACTCCATTTACCCGGGGGAAGGGGACAAAAAGTTCCCTTCTCCTGATGAACCGTTGGTGGCTGCCTCGGATGTGCAGGATGTAGTGGCAGCCATTTTCTGAGCTGACACAGCCCCATGCACCCGGCAGCTCAGAACTGAGCTGCTAATTATTACAAAAGACAGGGAGATTCAAATGCTCTAAGCATTTTAGAGCAGTGTTTCTCAAACTTTGGGTTGGGACCCACTAGGTGGGTCCCCATTAATTTCACTATTTTATTTTTAATATATTAAACTTTATGCTACCATGGTATGTGACTGCATTGGGGGAAATGTTATAGATCTGTACTTTTAACAGACTGCTATGTATATGCTTTTAACAATGATAGTAAATGTGACTTACTCCTGGGTCACTTCCAGTCATGACATCACTTCCGGTGGGTCCTGACAGATTATCATTCTAAAAAGTGGGTCCCGGAGTTAAAGGTTTGAGAGCCACTGTTTTAGAGGGTTAAACTCCCTTCTCCCACCCACACTCTCACTCTCCTGGAGTGAATCAATCCAGTTGCTTTTTTTGAATGAAAAACAAGCACCCAATCATGTGCTGAAAGTAACAGTTAGACCCAAAGATCTGCATATTACAAAGCAATGTGCAAGATGCCCCCACAAGACCCTATTTAACATTTCTTTGTCAAATGTGACTTCAAATAAACAAGTGAAGCCAGGCAACTCTGTAAAAACCAACCAAGCTGAAATAAAGCAGGAGAAGTAAGACAGTTCAGCTTCAGGGGAAGCTCACAACTGCCTTCAAGATGCTGTACATTTACTACATGTTCCTTGACCTTTAATCAGACACCAACACATTAAAACTGTTGAGCTTGTAGTGTTTAACCTATTTTATAAGAAGAGGGTCAGAAGATTGGCAAAAACTGACCCTCTTTCTTCAGCTGCCGCCCCCTTTTTATACAAGCAGTAAAGGTTAATCTCAGGCTCCACTCTGGTAGATCCCCCACCAGATCCCCCCACCCAGTTTTCCAGTTTAGCGACATCACCAGTCCCTACCTCAGAAATCTCAAGTATTTGGATGCATCCAAATGGCAACCTTACATCCTTCAGGGAGGATGACACATATTTCTGAAATGGTAGTCCTCAATATAGCATATTCCCAGGCATTTTTAGGTTTATTGTATCTTGTGTGAAAATGGCGGTAAGTGTATAGAATGAGTGCATGTGCACGTGTGAAAATATCTATAATTATTTCAATCTAAATTGATTATATATAGTGTCACCAGCTGCCTGGCACTAAACAGAATAAGAGAAGCACAGAGAGCGCTTCCCCACACAGTTTACAAATTTTAATCGTGGAAAAGAACCCAAACAGGGAGGGGAAAGGCATGTGAATGGATGTCAACAAATACAGTTTATAGATAGACCTCATGGAAATGGGAGAGCACCCATTGGCGTGCGGAGGGAGGGAGGGAGGGAGGAATGCCAGACATAAAGGGCAAGAAGAGAGATTTTGTGGGGTCATTAAAGAGAGCAGGAGCCTGGGTGGTGGATTTGAAATCAAAAGTTAAAAAAATTTAAAATGAGATCAGTTGAAAGCAATTGTGATCTGGCACCTGCTTCAACTTAATTTGTGTATTTCTTTAAGAAAACAGAGAAATGAATCACTAGGCACTGGCCTGAAAAAATGGAGCTCTCCAATACTTGTTGATTGCTTATAATCCCATCTTGTTTCTGCAAAGCTCTAAAATGTTACCATAAATGTGTCTAGACTATGCCAACTTATTTATGGCATACAATCGCCACAGTAAATGATGGGAATGAGGAAAGGTACCCCATTGTACTTCAGAAAATTCTGATTGAAATGAATGTCTTTATATTTACCAAGAAAAAAAAGTGTTCTACAAAAACCTGAAGATGGAGAACAGGCAGTTCTTTCCTCACATCACTGGAGTGTGTGAACCACTTACATAAGAATAGATTTTTTCCATACTGAGATGGAAAAGAAACATTTGAGTTAAAATATATAGGAAGAACAAAACTTAAAAAGATAGCACATTTTGCAGGCAAGTAGGGTGCTTCTTTTTTGGTACTGTACTGACCTCTTGTGGACATCTAGGCCACAAAACTGAATTGCATTATATGAAGTATTGCATTCTAGGGAAGTATTTGAGTGTAGTCTGTGGTGGGGACACCCCCTTAGGTGGTGACTTCGTGCGTCTCATAAAGTGGACTATGGCCCACTAAAGCATTATAAACTGTTTATCATTAAGGTGGCACAAGTCTCTTGACCTGTGGCATACCTGAGCGGGGGCAAGGGGAACAAATGCCCTGGGGCATGAAGATGGGGGGCAGTGCCACACTGCTATCCACCTCCCCTGGCGGTGCCTCCCCCCACTCAGGCTGAAGGTGCTTGAGCTTTCTGTGTTACTTATGCTAACAAATTGTATTATTTACTCTTCATTAATGTGTCATAAATCAGAGTACTATGAGATCTGTGTTATTTATGAGCTGGTGTGCCATCCTGGCTAAGAGACTGAGATGCAACTCAGAATTTCTCAGGAGTGCAAGCATCTCTGTTAGGTGGCCTTAGGGAAGCCTCACCCCATTAGCTGCAATATGGGGATAATATTTACCTCCCAGTACTACACTTACTTAGTGTTCAGTTTGTTTCTAACAGCACCTGGCACTGCCAGTTTGCCGTCTACTAATTTGCTGCAGCTCTTCTTAAGGAGGGGAGGTGTCTCTCTCTCTCTTTGATTGTGGGTGAGGCTAATGCACAGCCTCTCTCCACCAGCCAAGACAAGCTCTCAGTTTTTTTTTGGGGGGGGGGGGGTTGCCAGAATAGTGTGGGCAGCTGCAGTACACAACCCAGAGAAGATTATAGATAATCAATCACTCAAATAATCACAACTACCTCACTGACTTAGTGTTGAGCTTGTTTCCAACTGCAGCTGACACTGCCACGCTAGTGTGCTGCGGCGTATCCTAAAGGGGAAACAAGGTAGGGAGGTTCTCTCCCTCATTGTGGGTGAGGCTAACGCACAGCCTCTCTCCACCAGCCAAGGTAAGCTTTCTGTTTTGCAGGGGGGGGGGGTTCACCAGAAGTATAAGCCCCATATAGATTCCAAACTCGACTGGAGTCAAGCCACGCCCTGACTTGCCCATCCCTGCTCGTTTGACAGGGGCCCCTGGAACCTGAGAAGAGCTCCTAGGGGGCCTTAGCAAAAACAACAACAAAAAGGTTGAGAATGGCTTCTCTAGGGTATTAGCTACCCCTCCAAGTTTGGTGTTTTCTGCAAATTTGATGAGCATTTCTACTCCCTTATCAAAACTGTTTATAAAGATATTGAACCCAGGACAGAGCCCTGAGGCAACCCAGTCATCACTTCCCTCCCAACGTGAGGAGCTATTGACAAACACTTTCCAAGTATGGTCCATCAGCAGGCCTTGGCTCCACCTGACAGTAGCATCATCCAGCCCACAGCCCACCAACTTGGCCACCAGAATGTCATGTGGATGTGAATGTGATGTGTCAGAAGCCTTACTGAAATCCAATGATTATCTCCACAGCATACCCCTGATCTAATTACTCTATCACAGGAGATGTTTCTCTGGTAAGAAAACCAAGCTGGCTCATAGCAATTGTTACCCTCCTTCATAAATGCTCAGACAACAACCACTTAATTTGAACCAGCACCTTCCCAGAAATTGATTTCAAAATGGCAGGTCAAATAATTGCCCAGATCTTCTTTATTTCCCTCTCTACGGATAGGGAACTTGATGGTCCACTTCCAGTCTCCCAGCACTTACCTGGATCTCCAGGAGTTATCAAAGGTTAAAGACAAGCATAAAGACAAGCTTAAAGCTATGCTCTAGGCTAGATTATCACACTGTGCTGTGCATAACTAACTTTGTCCAGCTAGTGCAAAATGTGGCTGTTACAGTATTATCATCTTTCAAAACTTATTACTTTGGTGTTGATCCATCCACACTGGCTACCAGTTTGTTTCCAAACACAATTCAAGGTACTAGTGATTATCTATAAGACCCAATGGCCTAGAAGTGGACTTTTGAAGGATTTTCTTGTGCCATACAAGAAGCCTCATTAGCCCTCACTCCTAGGCTTTATTTACTGCAGTATCTACACACCACCTTTCTCATAGTCTATTTTACATCGGCAGGTAGTCCACAAAACCCTGTTTTCAAATGGGATTTTTATAAATATTACTCTATAAGAGAAACTTATATAGCCCACCATTTCCCCCAGATATTTCATCATGCAGTTGTCATTCTGGCTGCAGCTTTTGCCTCCGTGCAAATCACACCACAAGTTGGGTTCTCAAGATGTTATCCATTCTTGCCAGCTGACTCCTTCACAACTCCACCCTCCTCTACCAGCATCTTTCCAGTCACCCTTCCAAGGTCAATTTGTTTCCAATTTATACTTTACCAGCAGTGGTTCCCAAACCAACTGGCAGCTCCCTTGACCTACTGGGTCACAGGCCACAGCTCCCCATTAGGGTTCCAATCCTATACAGGCGTGCACTGCTTAATGATAGACCGCATATATGACAGTAGTCAAAGCACAATAAAAATGCTCTTAATGAGGCAATCGTGTCTCCCATATCCTGCAGAAGAGTGTTTACACAACAGAGAGGCTCTTAATGTAAAGAAAAGGCAATCTATCTCCAGTAGCCTGTGCAGCCTGCTAGTGTCTGGCAGGGAGTGTCAGTTTACACAACAAAGGCAATAGATTGGACTGAATGTTCACTTAATTACCTAATTGCATAACAACTGGGATAGAAGATCATATCCCTGTCGTTAAGTGGCGCACACCTGTACATTGTATAGGGTGGTCAGTTTTTCACAAGGATTCTGCAGCTGGTTTCCACAGTTCCCCATGAAGCCACAGCTCGTAGTTTGGGAACCACT
Source organism: Tiliqua scincoides (assembly GCF_035046505.1). Lineage (NCBI taxonomy): Eukaryota > Metazoa > Chordata > Lepidosauria > Squamata > Scincidae > Tiliqua > Tiliqua scincoides. The sequence continues at coordinate 73,126,019 of NC_089825.1, forward strand.
GCTTTACCCATATAAAACTGTGTGGTGAATAATAATTTTTCCTCCTTTGCTGCTATCTTTCAAGAATAGCAGCAAAAACACAACAGCCCTGGCTTAGTTTGCATCTTTATTAAGCTCTTACTTTTCAGCAGGAAGTGGCTGAAATATTGAAAAAAAAAATGCATATTTGAGAGATTCCAAATGATTAGAGAATCTTTGAGTAAGCATCTGCTTTTTTACCCATTCAATGAAATGTAAATATATTTGCAAGTTACCACAACCTAGTATAGATGTCTTTCAAAATCTGAAGAGTGAAATAGTTTTGAGTTATTAAACGTTAATACTTATTGTTTAAATTTTAAAAAGCCATGGGTACTGTTTTACTTATTATTCCCAGGGATGGGCAAATCAGGCGTGGCTTGACTCAAGTCATGAGTCTCCATCAATCCACAACTCAACTCGAAAACGTGTCATAACAGGAGCATTTTGAGTCCCCCAGAGAGTTTTTGCAACTTGACTCTTGAGTTGTTCCCTTTAAAAAGCCCACCGTGGAAAAAAAAAAAAGAGGCTGCTGCCAGGGATGTGTTTGTTCTCTTTAAACACTACCCTGCTGTCCCCATCCAATCTGTAAACAAGGCAGGAAGGGGTGGGATGGACTGTGTGAGAACCAGGCAGAACGGCAAGAGGGAGGAGGGTCATGTGCAGCAGCTAAACAGCTTACCAGGATGACCCAATCCTTTGCAGCTCTACTCAGTAGTCCCATTTGCGCAGGTCATTCAATGAGGCTTCCTCTTCCCAAGTAACAATTCCCAAGGAGCGTTGAGAAGCCATGTGTTGGAAAGCATGATCGCTATGAACTGTTTCCTCCCCTCCCTGGGCTTCTCCAGTCAATCCTAACACAAGAACCCCTTGGGCTCCTCCTTCTGCCCTTGCTTATCTGAAGAAAAAAACAAGACCACCCATTCTTTGTCCAATGACCATCAGTTCCTTTAGGGATGAGCAAGAGAGCCCACTCACATTTCCCGCCCCATGCAAAAGCAAAACATTATCCCTTCCCTGCCTCCTGGCTGGAACTTCCCTGCTGCTTGCAGAGTCTGAATGATGGCTTCACAAGGTCTTTCACACTGCAAAAAAAGTAAACAAGCACACCCAGACACAGCCTCCAGTGTGCATGCATGGGGAATCAATGGTGAGTCAAGTGGCCTCAGACTCAAGTCAATGCCGGAGTCATTGGTGCAGGTGACTTGCAGGTGACAAGTCAATGAAAAACACTGATTTTTGTGACTTGGACTTGAGTCACCTGACTCAAGTTCCCATCCTTGATATTCCTCATTACAGAAACATACCAGAACTATCACTTCAGTAAACAGGAATGCCCTTAACATGCAGGCTCCAGACAAAATTGGTTCCTATCATTTAATCTACGGAAGCTTTAGTTGATGAAACTTAGGCACGCTTCAAAGCAGTTAATTCCATTTAACTCAACAAGGTTTATTGCTGAGTAAATATACACAGGATCAGGTATTTAACTCAGAAGTTTCCACCAATTAAAATTCATTAGCAGTTTCAGCAACAAATACCTGAATCTACAAATTCAGCACATTATCTTTGCAGCCCAAGTTTCTACAATTTGGCTACTAGCTTAAGCCTAAAAAGACACAAACGTTGTACCACAGAATATGCTATGGCAACAGTGAAAAACAAGTGGAATGTTGAGGTGTTTGCCATGAATGGAAAAAAAAAAGTTAGGTAGACTCAGTACATACATGGAAAAAGAGCAGTGTCATGTTTCCACTCTGCCTGATAAGGAGAAATCCCTGGGGCTGTATTTAAAAAATAAGACAGGCACACAATGATGGTCCATATCTACCTCAACTTGGATCAGCCTAAGTCAGGGTGGCCCATGTGTGGCACACATACAACTAGAGGAACCTGGACACTTCCTAAGTGGCACACACCCAGTCACCATATATTTTTGAAAATATTTAAATAACAAAGAATGCACAACAGCAGTTTATGGTTTGCTTGCTTTGTTACTCCTTACACAGCATGCCCCTCACCCCCATTCCTAATCTTGCAATGGGCACACTCAGGGCAGACATGGCTACTCTGCTTAGAAAATGGGGAGAAAGGTGTGACTAGATAGTCAGATCAGAAGGTCAGATAGAGGTTAAAAGAGAAGATGTTTCAGACCTCATTGATAAATTAAAGATCAATAAGTCACCGGGCCCTGATGGCATACACCCAAGGGTTATTAAGGAATTGAAGAATGAAGTTGCAGATCTCTTGACTAAGGTATGCAACTTGTCCCTCAAAACGGCCACGGTACCAGAAGATTGGAGGATAGCAAATGTCACGCCTATTTTTAAAAAGGGAAAGAGGGGGGACCCGGGAAACTATAGGCCGGTCAGCCTAACATCCATACCGGGTAAGATGGTGGAATGCCTCATCAAAGATAGGATCTCAAAACACATAGATGAACAGGCCTTGCTGAGGGAGAGTCAGCATGGCTTCTGTAAGGGTAAGTCTTGCCTCACAAACCTTATAGAATTCTTTGAAAAGGTCAACAGGCATGTGGATGCGGGAGAACCCGTGGACATTATATATCTGGACTTTCAGAAGGCATTTGACACGGTCCCTCACCAAAGGCTACTGAAAAAACTCCACAGTCAGGGAATTAGAGGACAGGTCCTCTCGTGGATTGAGAACTGGTTGGAGGCCAGGAAGCAGAGAGTGGGTGTCAATGGGCAATTTTCACAATGGAGAGAGGTGAAAAGCGGTGTGCCCCAAGGATCTGTCCTGGGACCGGTGCTTTTCAACCTCTTCATAAATGACCTGGAGACAGGGCTGAGCAGTGAAGTGGCTAAGTTTGCAGACGACACCAAACTTTTCCGAGTGGTGAAGACCAGAAGTGATTGTGAGGAGCTCCAGAAGGATCTCTCCAGACTGGCAGAATGGGCAGCAAAATGGCAGATGCGCTTCAATGTCAGTAAGTGTAAAGTCATGCACATTGGGGCAAAAAATCAAAACTTTAGATATAGGCTGATGGGTTCTGAGCTGTCTGTGACAGATCAGGAGAGAGATCTTGGGGTGGTGGTGGACAGGTCGATGAAAGTGTCGACCCAATGTGCGGCGGCAGTGAAGAAGGCCAATTCTATGCTTGGGATCATTAGGAAGGGTATTGAGAACAAAACGGCTAATATTATAATGCCGTTGTACAAATCGATGGTAAGGCCACACCTGGAGTATTGTGTCCAGTTCTGGTCGCCGCATCTCAAAAAAGACATAGTAGAAATGGAAAAGGTGCAAAAGAGAGCGACTAAGCTGATTACGGGGCTGGGGCACCTTCCTTATGAGGAAAGGCTACGGCGTTTGGGCCTCTTCAGCCTAGAAAAGAGACGCTTGAGGGGGGACATGATTGAGACATACAAAATTATGCAGGGGATGGACAGAGTAGATAAGGAGATGCTCTTTACACTCTCACATAATACCAGAACCAGGGGACATCCACTAAAATTGAGTGTTGGGCGGGTTAGGACAGACAAAAGAAAATATTTCTTTACTCAGCGCGTGGTCAGTCTGTGGAACTCCTTGCCACAGGATGTGGTGCTGGCGTCTAGCCTAGACGCCTTTAAAAGGGGATTGGACGAGTTTCTGGAGGAAAAATCCATTATGGGGTACAAGCCATGATGTGTATGCGCAACCTCCTGATTTTAGGAATGGGTTAAGTCAGAATGCCAGATGTAGGGGAGAGCACCAGGACGAGGTCTCTTGTTATCTGGTGTGCTCCCTGGGGCATTTGGTGGGCCGCTGTGAGATACAGGAAGCTGGACTAGATGGGCCTATGGCCTGATCCAGTGGGGCTGTTCTTATGTTCTTATGTTCTTATGACTAAGAATAGTGGGCAGGAGAAAAGGCCATTAGGGCATATGCTGGTAAGCTGCATTACACTAACTGGTGGGTCACTCACTTATCCAAGCAAGCCCACATTGGTGGAGCACTGAAGGGGTAAGGGGTGGGCTGTAGAAGGCTGTGGGGGGCTGAGTGGGGCAGCTCAGAGATGGCCAATGCGATCAGCAAAGCTGAGGTGGCCCAGCCAATTGGAGATACCATATTCAGGAAAATCATCCACAAAGAGATCCTGGCTAAGATCATCTTTGAGGATGAGAAGGTAGGCAGGCAGAGACAGGCAGGGCTGAGCAGAAGGGCAATGAACACACCTTATATGGATTATGAAAAGGTTCATTCAGGGCCAGACTAAAGGTCTATACAGGCCACCTTTCTGGCCTCATCAGCAGTCAACCAGGTGTCTTTGCAAAGCCCCAAATAGGCAACAGCACCCCCCTCCATGTTTCTTGCTCTATACCTTCTGGTACTTGGGAGATATATGCCCTTGAACTTGGAAGCTCTATTTAGCTATCATGGTAATAGCTAAAAGTGATGCCCCATGTTGCCTATACGCAATAGGGATCAAATGTAGGCTGGGCAGAAATGGGTTAAGGTGCAGTGACATGTTCAAGATTCTCTACATAAAAATGTAACATGGCACACTGTGGGCTGGCCACACCTAGCCTACATGTCAGCGCACTGCTCGCACCCATACCTCCCCCCCAGCAATTTGCAAATGCTGGAAAAAACTGAGCCACTGCAGATCACATTTTAATACTCTTTCACTCCATCTTTACAAATAGAAAATCAGCACAACAAAGAGTTAACTACACTTAGGGTGCAATCCTAACCCCTTATGTCAGTGCTTTCCAGCACTGACACAAGGGCAATGCAGCTCTGAGGTAAGGGAACAAACATTCCCTTACTTTAAGGAGGCCTCTGTGAGAGACTCCCAACTGCAGGATGCAGCACATGTCCCATTGGCACTGCTATGCCAGTGCTGGAAAGCACTGACATAAGGGTGTTAGGATTGCACCCTTAGTCACCTTGGGTCCCCCTTCGGGGAGAAAGGCAGAATATAAATCTAGTAACTAAATACACTTGCACTTTTGTCTCTGATGTGGTTTTATGTGCAGGGAAATATTCAAAATGGCACTCTTCCTGCCCCACATGTAGCTTGAAGTGGGTAATCTTACCTGACACTGCAGGATTCTACGGCATGGGTGGAGCAGGTGATGTGTCAACAGAGAATTTTGCTTAGAGTCTAACAGGAAATAGGTTTACACTTCTGTTTCAACCTGTCTGCAAAAAAAAAAAAAAAAAAAAAAAAACACCCCTTACATGACCTGCTGCGTGGTTATGTCTCTAAATAGCTAGAAAGAAATTTTGCACAGTCTGAGTGACTCTTTTATTACTATCTTATGAGGAAAATAACTACCAAGGATTTTTCGCAAAGTGCGTTTCTTCATCTGTAGGTAGGTGAAACTTCTGAGGTTGCTTTTTATATTATGCCTCTTCTTAATTAGTACAGATGACAGCATGATATGCTGCTGCTCAAGAACACTTATATTTTCTATTTCTGTAGCCCTCTTAATTGATTCTTTTTATCCATTGCTCCATCTGATATATTCAGGTGTTAACAGGCACTATTTTAAGCCTCAGTTTTTGCTCCCCCTTTGTTCACACAGGTTGCATCTATGGAAGTTTTAACTGCCTTCTGTTAATACAACCCTCCTCCTTCAAGTATCTCAGTATGGGTATCTTAGCTTTTGAACAAGAATGACTATGAAGTGATTGAGTTACAAGAGAAACCAAACTATTGAAAGCTTCTGCGCCTCTACCTATTACTCTGCAAAATATCTAAAAATGAATAAAAAACTCAGGGCGAAATCCTAACCCCTTATGTCAGTGCTTTCCAGCACTGGCACAGCAGCACCAATGGGACATGTGCTGCATCCTGCAGTTGGGTGTCACTCACAGAGGCCTCCTCAATGTAAGGGAATGTTCGTTCCCTTACCTCGAAGCTTCATTGCCCTTATGTCAGTGCTGGAAAGCACTGACATAAGGGGTTAGGACTTGCACCCTAAGTGTTGTAATATTGGTATGCCTCTTAAGAACAAATTGAAACAAGTGTTACAAAAATCATACATGCAAGATGACAAACTAGACATGCTTCTGTTAATGACCTAACAGACCCTCTGGTTTCTAGTTAGGGAACGAAAAATAAAGAGCCCTCCATCACGATATTCTTTGAACCTACCCAACCATGTACACTGGACACCTTTATTAACAGTATTTATTTACCGCTTTTCAACAGAAAGTTCACAAAGCGGTTTACAGAGAGAATTAAACAACTACAAGCTCCCTGTCCCAAAAGGGCTCACAATCTAAAAGGATGCAAAAGAACACCAGCATACAGCCACTAGAAAAGCAGTGCTGGGGTGAGGAGGGCCAGTTACTCTCCCCCTGCTAAATAAAAGAGCACCCACTTAAAAAGTGCCTCTTACCCAACTGGAGTTGCATCTTACCCAGCAGGAGTTGCATCTCACCTATCCTCCCTTCAACTCCATAGTTTCAGTCACTGGATGAAGACAGAGATGGAGGTATGAGCAAGGAGAAAAACAAGCGTGGATTGGCACTTCAGAGGCATAAATAGATTGGGATGAATTAACTGCTATGCCTCATACTGCCAAGTCTATACAAGAGCATGAGAAACTGTAATCAAGCTGACAAAACATTTAACACTGCACAACAAAGTTTTTGCTTCTTGAACACTGTTGGGTGTTCCGTATAGATTTTGGGCTGCTGATCACGAAAATCACATCCAAATTTGCCCATCACATACCATTTCATTGAAATCTTCAGTTTTGTCAAGTTTCTTCTTATATTTCTGTCCAAAAATTTTCATTCCCGCAAGAGACCTATGAACAAGAGACCTTGCCCTAATGAGGAGAATAAAAAGGAACATCAACTGTGGCAAAAGAAATGTAAGAAGGTGATATGGGAGGCCAAGCAAGACTATGAGGAACGCATGGCCAGAAACATTAAGGGGAATAATAAAAGCTTCTTCAAATATGTTAGAAGCAGGAAACCCGCCAGAGAAGCGGTTGGCCCTCTGGATGGTGAGGGAGGGAAAGGGGAGATAAAAGGAGACTTAGAGATGGCAGAGAAATTAAATGAGTTCTTTGCATCTGTCTTCACGGCAGAAGACCTCGGGCAGAAACTGCTGCCCGAATGGCCCCTCCTGACTGAGGAATTAAGTCAGATAGAGGTTAAAAGAGATGTTTCAGACCTCATTGATAAATTAAAGATCAATAAGTCACTGGGCCCTGATGACATCCACCCAAGAGTTAAGGAATTGAAGAATGAAGTTGCTGATCTCTTGTCTAAGATATGAAACTTGTCCCTCAAAACGGCCACGGTGCCAGAAGATTGGAGGATAACAAGTGTCATGCCTATCTTTAAAAAGGGAAAGAGGGGGGACCCAGGAAACTATAGGCCGGTCAGCCTAACATCTATATCGGGTAAGATGGTGGAATGCCTCATCAAAGATAGAACCTTAAACACATAGATGAACAGGCCTTGCTGAGGGAGAGTCAGCATGGCTTCTGTAAGGGTAAGTCTTGCCTCACAACCTTATAGAATTTTTTGAAAAGGTCAACAGGCATGTGGATGCAGGAGAACCCGTAGACCAGGGGTGCTCACACTTTTTTGGCTCGAGAGCTACTTTGAAACCCAGCAAGGCCCGGAGATCTACCAGGAGGGAAGGAAGCGTCTGACAGACACCCCCTTTAAAGTATGGAGCCCCTGCTGGAGTCTAGTCAGTTTCATCAGTTTTGTTGCTGCATGCCTGAAGAGCAGCTAAAGTGTCAGTTTCAGTGTCAGTTTAGTGTCAGCTAAATATGTCAGTTTCGTCTAGTCACTAGACGAAACTGACATATTAACAGTTTAACTGACAGGGCTCTGCGATCTACTCATTTTGCCTCGCGATCTACCGGTAGATCGCGATCCACCTATTGAGCACCCTTGCCGTAGACATTATATATCTGGACTTTCAGAAGGGGTTCGACACGGTCCCTCACCAAAGGCTACTGAAAAAACTCCACAGTCAGGGAATTAGAGGACAGGTCCTCTAATGGATTGAGAACTGGTTGAAGGCCAGGAAACAGAGAGTGGGTGTCAACAGGCAATTTTCACAATGGAGAGAAGTGAAAAGCAGTGTGCCCCAAGGATCTGTCCTGGGATCGGTGCTTTTCAACCTCTTCATAAATGACCTGGAGACAGGGTTGAGCAGTGAGGTGGCTAAGTTTGCAGATGACACCAAACGTTTCTGAGTGGTGAAGACCAGAAGTGATTGTGAGGAGATCCAGAAGGATCTCTCCAGACTGGCAGAATGGGCAGCAAAATGGCAGATATGCTTCAATGTCAGTAAGTTTAAGGTCATGCACATTGGGGCAAAAAATCAAAACTTCACATAGAGGCTGATGAGCTCTGAGCTGTCTGTGACAGATCAGGAGAGAGGTCTTGGGGGGGTGGTGGACAGGTCGATGAAAGTGTTGACTCAATGTGTGGCGGCAAATTCTATGCTTCGGATCATTAGAAATGGTATTGAGAACAAAATGGCTAATATTATAACGTCGTTGTACAAATCGATGGTAAGGCCACACCTGGAGTATTGCGTCCAGTTCTGGTCGCCGCATCTCAAAAAAGACATAGTGGAAATGGAAAAGGTGCAAAAGAGAGCGACTAAGATTATTACAGGGCTGGGGCACCTTCCTTATGAGGAAAGGCTACGGCGTTTGGGCCTCTTCAGCCTAGAAAAGAGGCGCCTCAGGGGGGACATGATTGAGACATACAAAATTATGCAGGGGATGGACAGAGTGGATAGGGAGATGCTCTTTACACTCTCACATAACACCAGAACCAGGGGACATCCACTAAAATTGAGTGTTGGGAGAGTTAGAACAGACAAAAGAAAATATTTCTTTACTCAGCATGTGGCTGGTCTGTGGAACTCCTTGCCGCAGGATGTGGTGATGGCAACTGGCCTGGACGCCTTTAAAAGGGGATTGGACAAGTTTCTGGAGGAAAAATCCATTACGGGTTACAAGCCATGATGTGTATGTGCAACCTCCTGATTTTAGAAATGGGCTATGTCAGAATGCCAGATGCAAGGGAGGGCACCAGAATGAGGTCTCTTCTTATCTGGTGTGCTCCCTGGGGCATTTGGTGGGCCTCTGTGAGATACAGGAAGCTGGACTAAATGGGCCTATGGCCTGATCCACTGGGGCTGTTCTTATGTTCTTAACAATGTTTTGTGCAGTCTGGGCATGTCCAGGCATGAAATCAGGCCAAGTTGGAAGCTGTTCTGTGGAAGTATGCTGCTTGGGCATGCCTGGACATGCCTGAGGCAGCTTGACACTGTCTCAGCAGGCTATAAAAGTGGCTTGTATACACAGATGCTGCTCATTGGATTAATATAGACCTTATAGTGTGTACTTATTGTTTCAGAATATAGGATTGCCTCAGTAGCACTGTAACAAGTAAGTTAGATATTATAGAAGTTTCACAGGATTGGTGTAGGTTGATGTCATCAGTGTTGTAACAGGTGTGATACATTCTGCTATCTTGTGGTGCATATACACTTGTTCATGAGAGATGCTCAATGACTGCTCTTGTGAAGAAAGCATATCATTTGTACTCCAGCAGTAAAATTGGTGAACAAGACAAGGAATGGGTGCCTCACATTTGTTATGCGACATGTGCTGTCTGTCTGAGAGCTTGGCTCAGAGGCACTCAAAGGACAATGCTGTTTGCTGTCCCAATGATGGTGAGAACAGAAAGACCATGTGACAGACTGTTACTTCTGTTTGACTAATGTGTCTGGTTTCTCTGCCAAAGAACAAGAAGTCAATTGAATACCCTAATCTGCCTTCAGCAATGAGACCTGTGCCACATGACAGTCTTCCAGTTCTGAAACCACCAGAGGAATGGACCTTAGACGAACCAGAAGAAGAAACCGAAATGCAGGGAACTGGCAGTGACATTGATCCGGATTTTGAACCGTGCTCCTCAGGCAATCCACATCTCATAACACAGAATTAAACAATCTGGTCAGAGATTTGGGTCTGTCAAAAGCAAAAGCCGAACTGCTGGGTTCAGGACTGCAGGAATGGCATTTGCTGTCACCAGGTACGAAAATTTCTGTTTGTCGAAGCCGCCAAGATGATATAACCAAATTCTTTGCAAAAGTTGACAGTCTGTTTTTGTGTTGACATGGAAGGATTGTTCTCTGCTTTGGGTTGTGACCATGACCTGCAAGAGTGGCGTCTCTATTGATTTGTCAATGTTAAGCCTCAAAGCTGTTCTGTTACACAATGGCAACGTTCACCCTTCAATACCTGTTTGGCTAAGCAGTACACATGAAAGAAACCTACAAGAACATGGAAACGTTGCTGAAGCACATCCAGTACAGCAAGTACAACTGGAATATCTGTGAACTGAAAGTCGTTGCTCTGTTACTGGGACTGCAGCTCGGCTTTACAAAGTACTGTTTCATCTGTGAATGGGACAGTCGTGCCAAAGAGTCACATTATTGTAGACAGAGCTGGCCACTCCGTAAAAAGTTAGTTCCAGGTCATAAAAATGTGGCACATGAACCACTTGTTGACCCGGCAAAGATTTTTTTGCCTCCTCTTCACATAAAATTGGTACTTATGAAAAATTTTGTGAAAGCAATGAAAAAAAGAAGGCAAAGGTTTTCGTTATTTAAGACAGATGTTCCCAAGAATAACTGAGAGCAAGATCAAAGAGGGCATTTTTGTTGGGCCTCAGATCAGACATGTTATGAGTAACAAGCGGTTTGAAGATCTGTTAGTTGGGCCAGAAAAGATTGCCTAGAAAGCCTTCAGAGAAGTTGATGACAATTTTCTTGGCAAATACAGAGCCCCACATTACATTTAGCTGGTAGACAAACCTCAAAGCATACAAAACAATGAAGTGCAACATGTCACTCAAGATTCATTTCCTCCACTCACACTTGGACTTCTTCCCTGCAAATCTCGGTGCTGTCAGTGACGAACATGGTGAAAGGTTTCACTAGGACATTGCTACAATGGAAAAACGATATCAGGGCAACTGGAATCCATCAACGCTTGCTGACTACTGTTGGACACTGCAACGTGATGCACTGGGCACTGAATACAAATGAAAATCAGGAGCAAAACACCTTTAATTATGTTAAACTTAATAGCGTATTAGAAACATAAGCACGATTAAATATGTTATTGCCGGTAAACAGTTAACTGTCTTTCTCAGAGTTGCTATGTGATGCAGCAAAACCAAAACTATATTTGTGCATACCCACCAGGTACCTGTCACAGTCAGCAAAAACTTTTCAGGAAGCAAAACTTTTCACAAAAATTGTTATGCAGTGTAATGGGAGTGAGGAGTTCCCTATTTCAACTGATGTCATTCTAAGGCAATTTCCCTCTGGCTGCCCCCCCCCCCTCAATCAATAAGATGGTGAGGTTATCTCTCCATTTCACAGGAATAGCAACTCTGCAAATAGCAGATCTGAGGAAAATCACATCCGGCTGTCCAGTTTTTAAAGCAGGTTGACTGGGCAACATAATTTAACATTAGGAACCCAAGGCAGAACATGATATAGCTGTTGGAACAGTGCTTCCTAAGCCAGACAAGTCTACTTGAGAACAGGCAGCAAACTCCTTCTAAGGAATTTCCAGCAGTATTGAGAGCTGACTTTGCATCTGATGTAAGTCTGTGAAACAAAGAGAAGCAAAGAGATTCCTATGTTTTACACTTTTGAAAAACTTCACCACAGCTGTGTGATCACAATTTTATTGGCATTTACAATTAGCAAACAAAAAGTAAAAAGCAGCATAGAGGAAAAATAGCAAACCAGTTGATCTTCTGCTAAATGGAGCCAGTAAGAGCAGAATGTGGGATCCATCAATAGGTGGTCCTGTGCAGATATCCTTGTTGTACTCTGACCATGGTTGACACTTTATATGGCAATTTGTATGGCCCTGCCCGCATCCCTAGCACTGCTGCAGAAAATTGCAAATTGCTTTCAAATGCCAAGTTAGAAAAGCCAATTCAAACTGCTGCTTGTCACAGAACAGCAGCAGCAACCTTGGCTTATTTTGCTACAACAGATGCCATGAGAGAAACCTGGGCAGCCTGTCTATAAATGCCACTTTGTCCTGAAACAAGACAGTCTGGCATATTTTAAGGGAAACTCACTGCAAGAAGTGAGGAAACACTTGAAAAAATTCTTCCAGCTTTCTTTTGAAGTGCCCAACCTTTAAGGTTATGCTATGGATACCTTACAAGAGAACTTATTAGGGGCAGCCCACCCACAAGGCAGGGATAAAGTGGCTTCCCCAGGAAGTGGACTGACACTGTAACCTGCATATGTCTGACTGCTCTCAGTCAACTCCTCACTTAGCAAGTTCAGCAGCAGCTGCCTCTTCCAACTCACTGCCCAATAGAAGAAGTGTATGGAGAATCAGTGAGGTGGCCTAGAGCATCTCAGACACTCTAGACAACCCCACTCTACTCTCACATATTTCTTCCTTCACTGCTCCCCAGGCTCAGCCAGCAACTGGAATGTGCAGGAAGAGGCAGTGACAGATTGAAGCGGAGCAGAGCAGCAAACTGATTTTAAAATTCCACATAAGAGCTACCTAGTTCTTTCCTGCTTAACCAATTCAGGATAGCAATATAGCTGCACTACAGCTGCATGCTTTAAACACATGCACATTCCCAAGTGTCAAGTAAATGGGGAAGCAAGAACACACTGCCTCAGGAGGTCTTGGGCTGGCACTAGAGCTTGTGAAATACAAACCGTTACAAAAACATACAAGTCGGCTGAGAAAAAATACATTTACTTTGAGGTATTGGAAACCACATAACTGGAAAGTTGTTAAGGAAACAGTTTCCCTGAGAATCCCTCTGATTTTTAGCATGAGACGATCTCCAAGTTGCTCCAAGAAATATGGATACAAGCATATGTTTTATTTCTCTTCCAACCTGAAATGAAATGCACTTGTTTACATCTTTGTTTCCTTGCAGCTATGCCATTACCTCTACAACCACTGGCCAGTAAAAGCAAATTGTAAACACATTCTGCATTGATTTTTTTGCATTAAAATGAAGTTACCTGCACTCACGAAAAGAAAATAAACAATCATTCAAATTGCAACGTGACTGGAACTAGGGTATAGTTTTGCCTATATACTTGTAAAGTGAGTGAAGCTAGGATCAAATATCTTGGGCTTTGGATATGAAATGTGGTTTCCAGGAAGTTTCACCTGATGCCCCCATATGACCTTTAAAGGGGGGCACCCCAAGGGGGAGAGAAGCATGTAAGGAAAGAAATTCTCTGGGCATATTGCCCAGAGAACAGAGGCAGTAGAGGTTGTGATTTTTCCTAGAAGTTTGGTCTGTCTTCTTTTTCTGGGACATTTTCATCTGGTGCCAGGAGGGATTCCCAAGTGCAAGTTTCCCAGGGAGGGCTGGCACACAGAACAGACGGAGCTGGGGGCTTGAGGCTATTTAGTGGGACACTCCACCCAAGGAAAACAAAGCACCCAATGCACAGGGAGATATTTACAATATGTATTTGATTTAACCCAACCAAAATACATGTGTTTAATGCAAGTGTTTTGTTGATATGTGCACATGGCAGAACTCCCTTATCTGTCAGTTTCAACAAAAGGTAAGGGACCCACTTTCAGGTAATTCTTAGTTTTGCACTCTACTGGATTCAACTTTCCCCAGTGTTTTTTTGGATGCTGCACTTCAAAAACCTCTGAAGCAAAATTAAGTATAAACATCATGGTCCATCTCTAGTCCCATGCATGGAGAAGGCAGAAAGTAGACTAATTCCAGAATCTTCAGTAGGATTTTGACTTCTAGCTGCCCCATATATGGCCAGGGCTTGAATGCAATTATAAGAAGGCACCACGATTGTACAGCTATATATTCTTGTAGATACAATGCCAAAGTCATAAAGTTCCCTTATCTGGAAGACTAACTGCTTGATAAGCTGTTCAACCCCAGCTATGCCCCCTAAGCAGACATTTGCCCACTTGAAAAAACTCAGGGGTCTTCCCCAATAATCTCAGTCATATGGATATTTTCATCTATCACCAGCCAGCCCACATGGGTTCCAAGTCACTTAAATGTCCCTGAGATCCATGCATGCAAGGCAAATCCTGTCAGGAGTGTTTAATGTTACATCTGGAGTTCCTTATTTTTTGGTAATTTTGATCCTGTCACTGAATGAAGATAAGTTTGGGCTTTTGGCTCCACCTGCTGGTGCATGTTTAAAGCATTATTAGAAGTATACAAAATTAAAAACAGTGGCCTCAACTTATTAAAAGGGTGCAGATCTACTTTTCCAGGGTGCAGATCCCTGACCACTGTCATTTTCACCTTTTTCCCCATTATTTTTTTTACAATAAATATCCATAGAACTGCTATGGTCTATGTTCCTATCCAGGAAATACAAATGTGTGTCTGTTTCTCAGCATGCCAAATTTCTCAGTGATTCCATGGTATCTCATGGATAACTTCCTATAGGAGGGCTTCCCTGCACCAAGACTGCATTTGCACCTCAAATTCACTAAGTGCTTTCTAGCCCATCCACAAGAGACGGCCTGTATATACTTGTAGCATAAAATAGGGATTGTCCACTGGTACTCAAAACAGGGATTAGGACTAGAAAAGGAATGCCAAGCCTCAGATTTCTGTTTACCAGAATGAGAAATTTAGATTCTACTGTGGTGGCAAGAGGGTTATATAAGAGAAAGAAAAATGTTCTTAGACTTTTTCTTCTTCTTTTTATACAACCCTCTGAATGGAAAGAAATGACAACATGAATTAGTCATAGACTAATTCATTCAACTAATTTCGTAATCAAATTTAAATTTGATTATACAGGCAATGTTAATAAATAAAAGCAAAAAGATGGGAGAGATGCACAAAAAAGTAGGAGAAAAGAAAAATGCAGTGAAAATTAAAAGTGGAACCAAAATGCTGATAAGGGTTAAAGTGAAGGTTTTACAGTACTGAAAACTACCACACCCCTTCATTTTTCCTACCTGTTTCCTTTCAGTTGTGTGAAAACGATGACACATTCTTTATTCAAGAGATTGCGTATGTTGTATATATTCCCTATAAGAAAACAAAGAGTTTCTCTTACACAACAGTCCTGTGGCTTTATCAACCCACAAGTAAGATGTCTCAATATGACTGTAATATAAACATCTGTAGTGTATACAGGTGGGCCCTTTTTATCTGCTGGTTTGGAACCCATGGATTTGACTCAAATTAGGTTCCAAACCCATGCTGGAGGGCCCCACCTGACCTCCTGGACATAAATGGAGTCTCACTTGTTTGCTGCTCAGTTCCCAGTTAGCTTTCCTAGCTGGAAATCCAATGGAGATGCTATGAGGAAGCAGTGGAAGCAGCCATCCCCTTCCTTTCCCAACAGTGTTGGAAACAAGACATCGGAGAGAAGAAGCTGCTCTGCTTCTGCTCCCCCACAATTACCTAAGTAAGCATCAGCTGTGCCTTACCAAGTTACCTAAGCTACCTTCAGCTGTGCCTTACCAAGTGGAAGAAGGAGGAGCAGCAGCAGACCCTCATTGTTTAGTCATTGGTTGGGTGGACATAGGTATAGGTTCTTGTGTAAGTGCAGGTGGCTTTCCACATATTGTATGAGTCCCCATTGTTACTAGACATGCTTTTTTAATTTTATTTTGGATTATTTCTGAATTATTCCCTTCACACTCATATAGTCTGTAAACAGATACTATGACAAATACTTGCACACTCATGCCAACAGCAGTTGCTATTAGCAATGCATTCTGGGTTATTTTCCTGAAGTCTCTTACTATATATGTCAATAAATATGAACTACTGATCCTACTCTTTTTAGAACTTAGGTGAAGCTCTCAAAGTGTGCTTCCTTTCCCCTAATTCTTGGTATTGTGTGACGAAGTGGGAGAGGAATATTCTCCCAGTAGGAGGAAGGAGCGTGCTCTCTCCTGCGCAAGAGACTCAGGAGCAGCAGGGAGAGGATATGTGAGTAGGCTTCCTTGATGGCTGGTGCTATGAAACTTATCAAATGTACTCAGAAGTACATTTTTTATACTGCAAATATCCCCAACATTGCCCCAACATTTAAAGAAATAACATTCTCTTCTTTAGTAGAGGCTCACATTTCTCTTTCTACTTTATCTCTTTGCTCTTTAAACATCCATCTTATTCACTTAGAGATCACACTTACCTGCGGGAATATAGAAATAGTCTCCAGCAGCCAGACTATAACACTGGTCATATAGGGTCAGAAGAAGTTTGCCATGAATAATGTGAAAAACCTTCACAAACAAAAGGTATAAGCATTACTGCACTAACACAGCTTGTTCACAGGAAGCTAGCCAAAGAAAAAATATACTTTCAGTCTTAAACTTGTCTACATACATTATAAATTCAACATGCTCCCCCAAATGTAAAGCATCATCTTTCTCCTATACAGTTAAAATATCTCATAGCATATAGCTGAGTATTCAGCTAATAAAATTATGGTTCAGCCTACCCCCGACACCAGCATTTCCCAAACTCCTAATAGTACAGGCACACTTTCTGGAATTGTTGGTAAAATTACTCTTACACAAATTACCATATATACTCATGTATAAGCTGAAAAATTTATGCCTAAAAATTAACCCTGAAAACCTGGGACAACTTATACACAGGTCAAAACAGTAAATAAAGCTTCTAAGAGCAGCTGCCTGGTGAGGTGGGGGTGAAACTGGGCTGAGAAGCAGGACACAAGGGGGTGGGGAAAAAGGAATAATTTTACTTACCAGTAATTATTCAGAGGCATCAACAAAAAAAGGCACCCATTTCAACATCTAATCCAAATACAAAGAGAAGTGAAGGCACTTATGGGAATTGTAGTTCTATATGAGAACTATGGAAGTGCAATGTACTCTTCATAAAGCCTACAACCCCCATAAGCACCTTCATTTCTCTTCCTGCTTGGAAAAGGTAAAATGACTCCTTTTAATTTTTTACTTTTTGGCTTTTTACTACTACCCCAGAACAATTCCCGGTAAGTCATTTCCAAAGAATTTCACACATCCCCTAAGTTTTGAAACCCCCCCCCCCAACTTGCATGACAGTCATAGAAAATTCCATGATTTTTGGTTCAAAACCTGCCCTTAGTTTATCTGTGAGATTGAATTATAGGCGACTATCTACTGTAGATTTACTTTATAGTGTGAGAGTGTTAAGACTCAGCCAAACTGAGTTTGGCTGTACTTGTCGTAAGAGGCGACTAAACAACCACGGGGTAGATTCATCGACAGCCTGGGAAGGCAGCTCATCTGAGAGAAGGAAAACTCTGATCCCAAACCTCCACTGCCTTGTGGCTACATCCAGTTAAGGAAAAGGCTTCAGGAGTCAACCTCGAGGCAAAATCTGGCGCTGGAGTCCCTGAGACAGTTCATGGCTGAACACAGTCACGTTCTGGCAACTCCTGTACTGGAACCAACCATATTGGCTTCTGCCTTTCCATTGGACCATTCCAGCGACGTGGAGAGGGGGGATTTGCTGCAGGGGAAACAGTCTATCCTCCATATCTACTTTACCCAGGCTTCGCACTCTGGAGAGGACATTCTGTTCCAGAACAACTATTCAGAGCGCGATACCATAGTCTTCCGAGACTGAAGGATGCCAATGATGAATGTTAAGACTCACTCTTGAAGAAGCCTTTCCCTCCCTGTACTTCTGCACAAGTCACTGTGAACCTATCTCTTGACAGGAAGGAGGCAAGTTCATAACACATGCAAAGATTGAACCAGCACGCTCCTCTGAGGGCAGGAGATTCTGGTGTATCTGCATGAGGAGTCATAACCCAATTATCTTCCCCCAGCAAAGGTTGACTGGAAAGAGGCAAAGCAAGAGCAATGGACCATGCATAGATGAAGTGGGCAGCCTCCTCCATGAAGAAGTCTCCTCCATTAAGCTTACACAGTCTTAATTATTCACAGTGCA
The DNA here is from genome assembly GCF_035046505.1 of Tiliqua scincoides. Taxonomy (NCBI): domain Eukaryota; kingdom Metazoa; phylum Chordata; class Lepidosauria; order Squamata; family Scincidae; genus Tiliqua; species Tiliqua scincoides. The sequence goes on from NC_089825.1 coordinate 73,143,977, forward strand.
CTACTGTGTCCCCAGCAAATTGTTTGGAACTGATGGTACAATCTTCAAATACCAAAGCTGTAATCTTATGCTCACTTACCTAGAAGTAAACCAGGCTGAATATAGTAAGACTACTGCCAAATCAACATGCATAGTATTGAGGTGTTAATTGCAAAAGTATACAAAGATGCACAAAATTAATAAAATAAAACTGGCAAAACAGTAAAATTGAACAGGATACTAAATATAAATATTAACTGAAAGAGCTTGCAAATGTGTAAGATTTCACTAAGCAAAAAACTTATGAAATAGCTGGTGTACTTACCAGTGTATCTGAGTGGGAATACTGTGATCCCTTTTCTTTTAAGGGCTTTAGTATTATTTTGCCAACAGAAAAGGAGGGTGTAGTCAAATATTTGTAGATGGACAGTGCTTCATTAGTGACAAAAAGCAAATGTGAACTACCACTGCTCACGCATTCTGTTACAAAAGGAAAAAAATTAATACTTAATATTCACATGAGGAGGCAAGATAAGATAATTCATACTCTATCTTTTTAATTTTTTGGACCTAAGCAGGAACCTGCAATCTTTACCAAAAGGTAACTGCACAAGACTGTAGCACACTGAAAGCTTAGGTCATGTCAGTATCAAAATGAGATCTATATTATTGAGGGATAAGTTACTGCAGTCAAAAGGCAAGGTGTGGAAAGTAGAGCTATGGCAGAATCTAGATCCACACTAGGGAAAGTACTCTGATGATCATCATATGCTTCCTAAATGATCTAGGAGCCAAGTAAATTTTTCTACACTTGCCACATAAATTTTATAAACTTCTTCATGTCACTCACCTAACAGAATCTCTTGCTTAGAAACTGGATCAAACACAGCAGCTGGTTGAGAAGGATCTTTTATGGAGACCATATTATCATCCGGTATGTTCTCTGCAAAACAGAAATGCAAAAAGAAAACTAGAACTCCAGGGCTTGTGGTCACTGTTCCTTCAAACAAAAGTGCAAGTCTGGAAATCATCAATCTTCCTAGAGGTGGCTCAGGGTAAGATAATGAAGATAAGTGGATTCTACATCCATGATGAGAGCCTAGCTATGTCCTCATCTCTCTGTTTGCACAACCAAGGTACTTTCTTTCAATTCAAATGCTGGGCCATTCATCAGAAAAAAAGGGCTGCTTAAAAAGAGTTGCAACATTTGATGCATGGGTGGGTGATGAGTGCCCCTGAGGCCCATTCCCCACCAGTTATCACAATGCAAAGCTGGTTTTGCTGCAAACATTCTAATTGTTTTGTTATTTCTCCAGAGCTCAACCCTAGGGAGAGAAAGGTTCCAAATGAAGCAAGGGCATTTCCAAAGAACCCTACTGCTGTACAAACAAGATAGTCTTAGTCTCTGAGATAGTGATTCTGATTACAATTGATGTGAGATTTTGACATGGGAAAGTCTGCAGTACTGAGTCTTTGTAAGTGTGCCTATCTCTGAAGTTCTGCCCCACCTTTTTATACTGAACATGGACAGGCAGAGATTCATAAACATTCTGGCTTAACTTAGTATCTGGTCAAAATTTGTTGTCTCTTAGGTGATAAGTACAGGAAAAAGAATTGCAACTTCTGGGTCTGTCCTTCCATTTGAGCACATAGATTTCTATTCAACTATCAGATAATTAAAAGCACCTCTGTCCACCTAATCTAATCCAGTTATATTTCTATAAAAAGCTCTACACAGAGAGAGAGAGAGAGAGAGAGAGAGAGAGAGAGAGAGAGAGAGAGAGAGAGAGAGACTCTTACCTGATTCCATGGCAGGTTTTATTTTCTTTTTACATTTTCTGGGTTGTCTCTGTTCAGGAGATATTATCCCGCCAATCACAAAACCTCCTGAAACAAGAGGTTAAGGAATCATTTCTGCATAACACTCATTTTTTTTTTTTTAGGTATAAACTGATGAGAATGATCATTACAGGAAAGACAATCTGCCTCTAAGTGCCTCTTCCAGGACTGTTTCAGAGTTCCATCACCACACCTCCCAAATGCTAAAATTGATGTAAGAAAACAGCAGCAGTTTGAGAGATACTTTGTGGGGAGGGGGAGGGCTTCCACTACTGTTCAGCAGACAAAGGAGGAAGGATCCAGTGCCCTTACTGGAACACGTAACAAGGTAGCAGGTTAGAGTTTAGTTTTTCCTGAAAGAGGATAAGAACATAAGAAGGAGCCCTGCTGGATCAGGCCAAAGGCCCATCTAGTCCAGCTTCTTGTATCTCATAGTGGCCCACCAAATGCCCCAGGGAGCACACAAGACAAAAGACACAATCTGCGTCCCCTGCCCTCCCCTGCATCTGGCAATCAGAGGCAGCCTGCCTCTAAAACCAACAGCTGGGTTACCCAGACATAATATTTTTACTTTAAAAACTGCAAGTTAGAAAATACACAAGTCTCCTTCCCTATGACTTGCAGGAGAAATCAACTTTGGTCTAACAGAAGGATTAGGTAAGTGGTTCTCAAACTCTCTGGAGTTTGGTACTCAAACTCTCTGGAGAGTTTGAGAGCCACTAAGTGTTTGCTCAGAAGGCAGGGGGGTGGGGAGAAGGCAGAGACACAGTGCCCAGCATTCCACCTCTGATCTGGGTGCAGGGGCACACTGCCATTCATCGCCACCTGCAGGAGCCTCCCAGGGGTAGGGAGAGCCCAGTACCAGCCTCAGCAGGGCTCCCCACGCAGTGCAGTGTCTCTGCCTTCCCCCCTCCTCTTAAGGGACGCCCCAGTTTGAAAACTATTGGACTAGTTTATAAATCTTAAGTCCAGGGGACACGGTCTCTCTTGCTCACACACTCACATTCCCTTAGAAATAACATGCTTGGAGCCAGCAAACTGGGTCAAAAAGAACATGGGAAAACAGCAATATAAAAATGAATCAACTGAACCGGCATCAAGAGCTGGTACAGGCACATCTACAGCAGTACCAGTAGGGATACAAATACACCCTGTTAGTTTTAACAATGGTTAAACACAATACTGCACACACATATTAAGTGTGGTTAACCAGGATTTCCTCTTATCCAGGATTTAAAATCAAGAGGGAGTTTGTTAAGAGAGAATGCTGGTTAGTCTTAATTATGGTCAATATTGGTGCCATTTAATTTGGTAATGTTTTACCTTAACTTGCACAGTCACTTTGTATATACGTATATCAATAGGTCTCCAATTGTGGGGTTGGCCCTTCCACTATACGGGTAAGGAGGGAGAGGATCCGGCATCAGTTGAGTGATCTGATTTCAAGTTGATTTTTTTGGGGGGGTGTCAATATTATACCAATTACTTTAAAAAGAGTATAGGCTACACTGCATTTGCCAAAGTGGGACAAAATAGATATGAGTTACATATATATGTTAACACCTGAAGGTCTTGTCTTGTAGTTCACACGTTCTCCTCGCCAATACTCCAATGGCTTAAGACGAATTCTTTTGGTCCGACGAACATTGGGTGTATTGGTAGGCATTACTAATAAATAACAAACAAACAGGAGTGTCTAAGAAAGCCCAAATGCAATAAAACAAAATACACAAACAAGAATGGACAACACATATCCAGGAGTCTCCTGAACTTGCCATCACTATGGCCATTCTGCTGCAACACACTTTATAATTAAATTCTGCAACTTAAAAGTTGCAACAATACAGCATATGAATGCAACAGTACAACAAATTAATATAGTATCAGTAAATTGTGCTGCTCCCACCCTTCCTCAAAGAGGTCAGTATATACATTGTCCTCATACCTTTAACCTCATAACCTTACAGCTTAAGACTTACTGAACACAACGGGCTTACTTCTGGGTAAGGTAAATAACACCATTTTCAAACACCTCTATTCATAAGGCTGGAAGGTACTAACTAAGAGATTCACTAAGCTTTGTTGTTAAGCAAGGGTTTGACCTTGGAACCCCCTAATTTACAGTTCAACATTCTAGGAAATACATTACACAGGACTTGATGTGACTAGTTTTTTCCCATATCATATTTCAGATTTGCATGGAATTCAGTTAATCTCAGCAGTTCCAGGATGGCTCAGTCTTGGCATCTGCGTTCTTGAGTTTGACACTCAAGAGTTCTATACTCTACTCTACTGTGAATTCTATACTATTGAGTTCTACACTAAAGCTCTGCCTCCATTTTCTCAGCCTGCTCAAGTGCATACAGTACTTTTTGGTGGCCAGAATGGGTGTGTAATTGTGCTTTGTGTCTCTTCTGGCAGAAAGTTTCTACCAATTATTTCCTTTTTCCCCAGATTATACAAAATCAATTCCAAACAGCCAGGATCCAGACAGCCATAACATTAATGTCATCGAACAGAAGGGACAGCAGTCCCCGTATGGAGGACAGCAGTCCCCGTACAGCATGGCAAATTACTTCTCACAAACAGCTTGCAATGTGGAATGGGAACATTCAAAGAAACAAGTCAAAAATTTCACTTTTTTTGAAATTCTTCACTTCACTTGAAATTCTTCACTTCAAGACCCTATCACTCTGGATCCTCACTAAAAACAGAACTGCCATTCCAAAGTATGTCTATAATAATCATTTTTCAGTTTGGAACACGCTGAGCATTTTGGACTGAATCAACCTTGTAAACACCCACAGAAGAATGTTGATATTTTGTACATTAAGGGGTCCGCAGTCGTGATGGACCAACAACTCCTGTAACTGCAATCATATGCACCAATTCAGTATACGTACACATAAATAGCTACTGATATTCCAGTTTTAGAATGAAAAATACAGCATTCAATTCTGCCGCCTTGCATAGACATCAATACAGCACTGATTCCAATTAAGACACTTTTAAAGTTCATTGTTGTTTTTAATACTACTTACCCATTTTATACTTCAATGAATTTGTATCAAAGACCTCTGAATTCTCCTCCAAGTCCACAGATTCATCTTAAAAAACAAATGCCAATTATAGAAACTTCTAGGTTGAATGCCTCAGCAATATCTCAATAAGGTATGCTATTACTTAAAATTATACCAATAAGGATGAATTAATAACCGAAGCTAAGTTCAAGTAAGGCAGAGGTACCATTGTTTAGGAATTTATTTGACTGAGGAGGGGGCACTCACCTGGATGGAATCGTGTTGTTCCTAAAGGATTAGGTTCACAGTTTGGAGGTGCTGTTAGATCTAGCCCATAGATACCATCATAATGTTAGTGACAACATGTCTTTTTCCAGGTCTGGCTGACATATCAGCTGTCACTCCAGCTGGGCGGAGACAGCCAAGCCACAATTATCCATGCCCTCACAACACACATAATAAAAATAACTCAATAATAAAATACATATCCATAAAAAAAATTCAAAACACTATAACAGGAGACAGAACAGGTCAACACACTCAGTGCGCAAGCTCTGTGTGCATGTCTCCAGAGGCGGACCTTCTGAACATTAACAGGTGAAGCCTCTTTATACATGGAGGTTATGCTCCTGGACTCCTTGCGGATACTGAAAACTGCGGATAACAAAATGTCCGGAGCCATTCATGCCACTGCTTAGAAAGGTGCCCAGTGGGGTTTTCAGATGGCTTCTAGTAAAACCACAAGTCATCCAAAAAACCACTCTGGGAGCCATTCTGAACCTCAGACATGCTGCATGAGGTGGTGCATAGTCTCTCTGAGACTCAGAAAACCTTCCCAACGCAAATGGAACAAGGTTCCAGTCACGTCTGGGGGGGTCTGCAGGGGGAGTAATCTGGGGGATTGGCATTCATGGTGGGGTGAATCCACGGATAAAGAGGCCCCACCTGTATATGCATTCAGAAATCAAACTTCACAGATTTGGGACCTTCAGTTTTACTTCACTGTGGTCCTGAACCTGCAGATCTGCCCACCTGTTATCCTACTATTGCGACTGGAACTGTACTCCAGTCATGTTCAGAAGACCTTCTGAAGGGCGGGGAGGCCACATTCGGCCTTCCTGACTCTCGGGAGGCCTTCTGAGGCCTCCAGAAGGCTAAAAATCGGCATTTCCCATTTTCAGCCTTCTGGAGGCTTCAGAAGGCTTCCTAAGGATTGGGAAGGCTGCACACAGGCTTCCTGGCTCTGACAAAGGCCTCCGAACACATCCGGAGCACAGTATCTAGGAACAGATCCCCACAGATACTGTGGCACCACCTGAATTTATATTTACCATAGATACTGCCTATAGGGCAAGAAATTTCTGCCAGTAAATCAAGCTTAGATCATCGCCTTATCTGTGAGGTCACTCAGGGGTCAGGTCTTTTCAAGCAAGTGGCTGTACCAGAAAAAGCAATGCAGAGATAATTAGAGGGCTGTTAATCTCCCTGGCAATCTCTCCACCAGCAAGCTGCAGCCAAAATTAACCTTTTATTCTCCTCCTGAGAAAAAAAGCAAGGCTTCCATTGAAATCAAACAAGTCTCATTCCCTTTAGCAGCTCCTGCTGCAGCCATTTTGCAAATGAAATGCTTGTTTCCATTTGAAACAAAGTACCAGGTGACAGTTCAGTGCACCATTACAAAAGAATAACACCCATGGAAAGCAGTGGGTCTACTTCTGAGTAAATAAGTTAGCGACTATGTGCTGCTGCACTTGCTCATGCTCATTCCTTGTTGCTTGTCTCTCTGCTGTGAATTGAATTGCACACTCCCAGTTATGTGCTCTGTTATATGTTATGTGTACAGCCTCTGGCTTAACACACCAGGCACGTTAAAGAAGGATTTGAATAATGGTTCTCCTGCAGTGGTTCCCAACCTTTTTTCACTTGCATACCCCTTGGCAGCCCATTTCCATTAATTGTACTCCTCATATTAGCTAAAAATGTTTGTAATTAATATGAATATAAATCCTTACCTTCTCTATATGAGAACCCATACATCATGTATTCATCACAGTATTTTCTCTTTTTATCTGTTTAAAGAACTGGAGACTATGCCTTTTCACTGTTTTGCACCAGGTCCTGAGAAATTCTTGGTGACTGATCACTTTCCATATTATGTTTCAGCTTTTTTACTGTGCTAGCTACTGGTGGGACCTTAACGGCCAACTAGCTACTTTCCTTCCTGCTTTGCTGGCCCTGCAAGGCATTCTAGAGCACTAGTTGCCTTTTTCTGCCATTATTCAATTCTTTTTCAAGTACCCCTAAAGGTCCTGTTGAGTACATGTACACCAGGTTGGGAACAACTGTTCTACTGGAATGTTGTTTACAGTGCACTTATTCCGATAGTGTTTACAAAAAGGTTTTGAAGACCAGAATTAAAAAAGTTAAAGAATAAAAATGTATCTTACGATCTTTTACTATATTTCTAATAAATTAGAGATTGCACAGTTCTTAGGTAACAATTACTGATAGGTTATTTTCAGGATCTGGCCTCAGATAAATCAGACAAAACTATAGTCAGACACCCCCCTAAGTTTGACATAGTCAGACACCCCCCTAAGTTTGACTTATCTGAGGGTCATAGATACCCTTCCATGATTTTTGGCCCAAAACCTGCCCTCAACTTACCTGTGAGATCAACTTATAGGTGAGTAGTTGCAGTGTGTATAAGACATATTATATCTGCCAATTACAACTATACACACAGGTGCATTAAACAGAGAATGTGAACATATACATTAAACAGAGAATGTACAAGAACAGTGTTACTTACCTGACGCTGAATTCTCTGTTTTGAAGGAATTTTCACATTTGGAAGTCTTTCTATGTTTATGATCCCAAACTGGGCCACTTAAAAAAATTCATGTTTAGATGAAGAAACAATTAGAAAATGCTACACAAATATTAGCTATTACTGTAGGTGGAGCCTGTTTATCCGCAAGAGTTTCGTTCCTGGACCCGCTGCAGATACCAGGGTCTGCATCTGGCCTGCAGATTAACAAAATCTGCGGTTTTCAGAGCCCACCTGAGCTCCGAATATGACTGGAGCATTGCTCTGGTAGCGTCCAGAGGTGTTCCAAGGTCCACAGAGGTCGTGCGTGGCCTTTACGGGTCTCAGAATGGCCTCTGGAGGTCCTAGAAGGGCAATATCAGTTTTTGGCTAAAATTCAGAAGTGCCTTTCTAGAACCTCTGGAGACCATTTTGAGTTCATTAGGGGTCACATGCGACCTTCATGGGCCTTAGAAGATCCTCTGGAGGTGATGGGAGAACAGCTCCCGTTGTCTTAGGAGACTTCAGGTTGGGTAAAATCTGGCTCATTGCAGGTCCAGGGGACTCACATTGAACCAGATCTGCAGATATAAAATTCATGGATAAGTAGGCTCAACCTGTATGGTAGGGCAGCAAACGTCCAAATGCTAATTTTACAACCTGAAATCCGTTATTGAAAATTAAAAGCGAAGTGGAAAACACACGCAGAACATAAAATTTATCAAGATTTTGGGGAACTGGAATATGCTTATGTAAATACTGGGGCGATACCCTAAGCATATAATTAACCTTAGGGTATATAACCTAAGCATATAACCTAAGAAAGCATATAACCTAAGAAAACCTGCTGTGTCTGCTGAATTTTACTGCATATAATTTTACATTTATAGCACTATACATCAGATTACTTTGTAAACACACACAGTTTTTCACTTAAAACTACAAAACAGAATAAAGCCACCTGTTTCAGCATTCTATGCCATAACTTAAAACCTTGGTTTAAATAATGGAGTTTTAAAGAATGTGGAATTAAATAATGTGAAAAATTCGGTTCTCGGGGTTGACACTTTTCTGGCTTTAGCCACTTTGAGTTTGCCAAAGCAACTGTGAGCCCCTGGCTCCTCTCCTTAACATGCTGCACCTTCAGAGAAGCTACACTCAGAAATTCCTCCTACAACTCTCTTAATCCAAAAGAACCAATTCTTATGCAAATTGGTAGCCCCCCCCCATGTCTAATGCCCACCCTCTTAGCTCAGAGACAACAACCAAGATGCTCCACTTTAACTTCACTTTTGGTAACTGAATATTAATCCAATTTCTGGAGCAAGACTTGAGCTAAGACTTGAGCACATGAACCATTCACACAGTTCATTTTTGAGTTGAGTTTGAGGCTGAGGCCTTCCCTCATTTCCAGACATTGTTTGAAGGCCCTGTGAGCTGCTTGTTCTAGAGTCGACAAAGCATGCATCACAGCCTGACTTACGGAGCCATCCCTTATCTTTCAACTCAACACCCCATTCTCACCCCCACTTTTGCCCTTTCTTCATAATTCCCAAACTTCCATGATCTTGGTCCCTGGCATGCTAGGATGGCTACCAATCTGCCTGCACCCCTCTTGCCCTCACCTTCTTTCTCTCCTAGACCTCTTCCATTCCCTTGTAAGGACTTCCTCTTCAGTCAGTGCAAATATTTATATAAATAGAATCTCTGAAAATTCCTCATTGGGCAAGTACCGATCACCTGAATAAGTGATGTATGCCCCAATAACTGGTGTGTTGTTGGCGGGAAGATCTGTCCCTTCCCTTCCACCATACAGAATTCCTTGGCTGTTCAATTCATTCACCTCCCTATGCTGCCCGCCCCCACCTGACCATGCCATAGAGACAGAGCTCATGAGGAGACTGCCGAAAGGATCAGGGACACAATCTGCAACTACTTTAGTGCTCAGGTGTGGAGTAAGCTGTTCTGGCCCACTCTAAATTGTGTATGTTGAAGGTGAAATGGGCAACATTTCCAGAAACATAAATAACTTTTCTGAAGAAAACCACAGAATGCCTGCACACATTCACACCCATGCATTCAATGAACGTTCCAAAAGAAAACTTCACAATAACAAGAGCTCTAACAGGTGTATTTACAAAACAATACAATGTAAAAGGCATCTCAGAAGAACAATACTGCAATGACAGCTCATTCATTCCCAACTTCACAGCACTGCTAGGTTAAAAAAAAGATACGAAGTATACATATATACATAGTAGGAAAAATTACCTGCCGCTATTCCTGCTTGCATCTGTTGCACCTGAAGGTCTAAGAGATTAAAAAGTAAGTAAGCTTTCTGGAACTAAATAACCTCACATAGCCAGTATACATTCATGATCATTGGCACAGGAACCTATCGAGTTCCTCAACCTATAAAGGTGCTTAATCACTGAGAAGGTGGGGCCCAAAGCTTGGCACACTGCAATGGTTTAACTCAGGGATGTCAAACACACAAAGGGCACAAGTTAGCTTTCATGGTGCCTGCTGAGGGCCAGAAGTGACATCATTAAGCAGAAAGTGACATCATTAAGCAGATGATGGTCATAGCTAAGTACTTTTTTCTCACACAGAAACTCATTAACCGCAAATGACAGAAAAGAAAATGTGCAAATCTTGGTCATATTTTCAAGATATGAGAGAGTCCAATTATCAAGTTGGGAGAGCCCAATAGCAATGGAGCCTGGATAAATTGCTTCCAGGGTCTGCATTTGGCCTGTGGGCCTTATGTTTGACATCCCTAATTGTCAAGCCCACTGCTACCCGAGAAAGTGACTTGTGTGTTCTCTAGCTGGGCAAGACCTAGAGGCAATGTTTATGGTTTGCCCTATCAGTGGTTTTCCAGGTTCCCTGTTTGCCCTTTGTCTGGGAAGAAAATAACCAATCAATACTGAGTTGTACAACAACTGAAGATTTTAACCATGCTCAACAGCAGAAATACCGTACAACAGCAACATTTTCTAGAGGTGTTTTAATCTGCTGCAGAAGTCAAAAAAATTCAACAAAAATTTATACCACAATAAACCTGCCAGTCTTTTTAACAGGCCACTTGGATTGACTTTTTTTTTTAATTCAAAACACCCACCACATAAACAGTACTATAAATAAGTTCAGTTTAGGTATTTTATTTTTTCCACATATGACTAATAGCTGAAGCACTAAACACATTCATCATTCATTCTCCAAAGAAGTAGAATGTTCCTGCAACTCCACCTGCTGTCCAGAATACCAACCCAAAAATGTAGGTCAGGAAGTAAATAAGGAAACAAAACTAGATGATAGGCGCAATTAGGGCTGCAATACACACTTACATGGCTGTAAAACCCATTGAACATGGTGGGACTTACTTCTGAGTAAATATATACAGGATTACCCTGCAAGTGAATCAATTTAGGAAGAACAAACAAGGAAAAAATGGAGATTTGGTTTTAAACATGTTTTGGCTGAGAGTTACACAAAATAGCTCCATAGCCCTGGTAAGATCAGCCAAATCGTCTACCCCTTACTGAGATACAGACAGTAGTACATACTTTTCGCTGGCCTAAGAATGAGAAATAATTATTAAATGAATACAAAAGCAAATCAATATACAATAGAGAAAGAATGGAAACACTTACTGCAATGAATTGGTAGTAATGTTTTGCTGTTCTGAGGACGCAATTAATGTTTTTTTGGCAATATATTGCTCAGGAGAATCTTGTTTGTGGAATACAATCCCATCATGATCTTCAGAACTTATTAAAAATGTCTGTGTTCCTTTCAGACCCCTAAGAGATGGTGTCTTCCTCAAATCAGTTAGTCTTTGCTCATAAGGTTTTTTAGTCTGTTCATCATATTGTTGTTCTCCATGCTCACTTTCAGAACTTTCCTCTGAAACCAAAACTCTGTTTTTTCTTCTTTTGGTTCTAACAGAACTTTTAACATTACTCCTCTCCATTTCCAATTGTTTTTTAGATTGTGAAATTATTGGAGATCTTTGCTTCTTAACTGGTTTGTCAAAAGATGACTGTTGGGTTGTAGCAATAGTGACTCTTGACTCCATTGAAAAACTGTGGTCCTGTTCCAGTAGAGCAGCCTGGTCCTCCAAGTGCACATCCTCCCTCGTTGGCTCTTGGTCATCTTCTTTTTCTAAGTCTACTGATTGCTTATCTTCAGAGCACGCATGCTTCCTAGCTTGTTGGATGGAACAAACCAGTTGTGACTGGTCATTTACCACAGTTGTTCTTTCACTGATCCTTGCAACATCTGGTAATTCATGAAGTGTTCTTCCAGAAACATCCAACTTCATTTTAGTTTGAGGATTGACAAGTTTATTTGATGCTCTTTTATCTTTCCTTTTCATGCTCTGCAGCTTGGTTGCCTTTTTTGTTTCAGATGAAACAGTTAAGCTCTTTTTCTCTGCTTGTTTATTCTTTTGGGGCACTGAAATCCAAGATGTAGAAGGTGCTCCAAACGATTCCTCTATGAAAAACTCACACTCATTATCTGACTCAACAGTTATTGTATTCCTAGTTTGGGGAGATAACGATTTCCAAGTGGTCAGCTGCCTAAGAGACACAAAGAAGAGAAAACTCAAATGTTATTTCCAGGGATGATTCCATTTTGAAGATAAACTCAGATATTTTGCATTTTCCACTATTCATTTCTGTAATGCGTTACAATTTATGAAGTTTATTTAAAGTAACTTTCAGTTAATCAGAAACTCACATTAGGTGGTTTCTCATATGGCCAAAGCCTTAAGCAGCAGTAACCTAATTGCTTTAAATTATATACAGTATTTGTCACATATGTCACACTGTAAAATTAAATGGAAATATCTTGATTTTGGTTCTTTCGTGTTTCTGTAATAATGAAAGAAAGACTTTTTCAAAAAAATTTCATAAAATGACCTCAAGGTGTTTGCAGTTTTTTGAGGATATTAACTGAAATATGAAACTTTTAAAAAGTTAGGATTCTATTATTATAGAAATTCAATAATTAATCTCGTAAGAACTAGAGCAGTGGTTCTCGCACTTTTAGCATCGAGACCCACTTTTTAGACTGCAAATCTGTCAGGATCGGAAGTGACATCATCAAGCAGGAAAATTTTTAACAATCCTAAACTGAAATCCTACCTACACTTTCCCAAGAATAAGTTCCATTTACTATCAGTTCAGTAAGACCTTTATTGGCATAAAATACAGAGAAAGAAACAAAACAAAACACAAATATACAAAGACAACACAACATAAACATCAGTCCTTTCCTCACACACTTCCCAGAGTCCCAGAGTTCTGCCTGGTTATTACCCTGGATAAAAAGGAAGCAGCCTAATCCAGGGACTCAGATTCAGATGTGGAAAGGAGAAACTGGAGCATGATTGAATCCTCCCAGCCCTGCATCCTAGCTAACAATGGGCGTAAATATTTCTTGCATGAAGCATCATGTAACGGGCAGTAGAAAAAGATATATGTTAGAGTCTCAATACAATGCCTACCACACTTGCAGTTCCTCTCCGAGTAGGGGATACCACTGATCCTGCCCATTAACAGGATCGATGGAAGAGCGTTCCATCTTGCAAGTGTGAAAGTTCTCCGAGACTATGAGCACTCCAGAAGATAAAAGAAGCAGGCCGGTTTCCCAAAACTAACCGGAACATGGAGATAGAGTGGAGAGCATGTGGTTTTGGCAGAACTAAGCAGCTCTTGTGGTTCAATATGAAGAATTCTTTCTTTGACAATTCTGTAAGCTACATCACAGCCAATCATGCCTAGCTCTGTGGTGTCCAGCCCTATTGACTTAAATTTAGTTAAAAGATTGGCTATCTCCAAAGGCAGGACTGAATCCAACAATAATTGATGCATTAGACCAGTGGAGGTAGGGTTAAATAAAATCCTAAACCAAAGTTTCAATAATCTTAGCCATGCAGTAGTCTTTAACCAAATTAACCCCACCTCGAGACACAGAACCAGGTAGGGAATGCACCTGGGTAAACCCAAAAATCTTCTGCAAAAAGGAGGCTTGAATGTGTTCTAATGATTAGTTAATAGCCTTAAACCAGATAGGAGAGCCATAAAGAACTTGGGAAAGAACCTTCCCCTTAAATACCTCCAGAGTGGCCAGAACATAACCATTGTCGCAGGTGAAAAAGAAATGGGAAATAGCAGAGGATGCCATTTACTATCATTGTTAAAAGCATATACAGAGTAGCCTGTTAAAAGTACAGATCTGTCACATTTTCCCAGTGCAGTCACATGCCATGGTAGCATCAAACCTAACCTACGTATTAAAAATTAAATATTGAAATGAATGGGAACCCACCCGGAATTGGCTCATTAATCAACAAGTGGGTCCTGACCCACAGTTTGAGAAACACTGAACTAGAGAATAAATGTACCATAAACTTGTAATAGGTTTATGGGCATTCAGGGAAACAATCCTGTCTGGAACACTGACAAGCCATACAACAAACTGTCTGCAGGCAAAGTGATGGACCTAGGGCCAGATCAGATCCAAGAGACCTGGACATCTCTTAGCAACCACCCATTTGCTTGCTTCAAAGGACATGCCTGCCACTTTAAGTGTCACAGGTGGAGTCTGATATCTAAACTTCCATTGTAAATGGTCAAACAGCTCAGACACAAACAAACGCCTTAAAATGGTAATGATATACTTACAGTTTCCCAACACATTCTTTTGTAGAAGATCTTGTCGTAGTTGTTAAAGATTCTAAGGTCTCCGATTTCTTTTTTGGACTGAAAAATATAGCAAAGTATTTAGTCCTTCACCTTGTTTCTTTTCTTGTATGATGTCTTTTAGTGAAGAATGCCCCATTTTTGTTCCTTTTTTAAAAAAAACAACAACTAATTTTGCCTTTCTTTGACACTTCTAACTTCCCAGATGATTCTGTGCTGGTTCAGCAGCCCAAGAGCTGCAAGTAGACTTTCTCCTTGATTTGAAACACCCTCACGATCCTTCCCATCCCTTCTCTATAGTCTGGATTAACCAAGCCTCCTACTGAGATTGGCATGTGCCTACTAATTGGGCAGCCAAACCCCTATGTCTAGACCAGCCATTTTCAACCACTGTGCCGTGGTACACTGGGGTGCTGTGAATGGTTCCCAGGTTCTCCCAATTTGGGAGAGGGTCATTTATCAATAGGACCGTTGGGAGATGAGAGCCCCTTACTGACAGCACAGTGTGCCTTGTCAAGTGTCAAAAAACCCATGGTGTGCCCTGACAACTTTAGTGCCTTGCCAGTGTGCCATGAAATGAAAAAGGTTGAAAAATCACTGGTCTAGACTTAAAGGAATGGGATAGAGAGTGGTGGTTTCCTCCCTATCAAACCTAAAATCAAGCACATGGCTTGGGTGTATTTTGCCTGGTTTGCTGTTGGAATCTAATGCAAGTTGACAGAAGACACACCCACTTACTCTTCAGTAACTGCAGGGACCAGGATTCCTGGGATGACATAAACAGCTAGCAATAGGAACTGCTATTCTAACAAGACACATTTAGGGAATTGTTTTCTTTGTTTTTGTCAAACCACACTGATCTGCAAACTTGTATGCTTTGTACTTAAGTAGTTATCCAGCTTACACTGCTGGATGTTAGTAGTTATTGCATCCAATTTGGTCCAGTTAGTTTGTGTGTCCATCCAGACAAAATGTAGACATTTTTCCTTAGCCTGCTTGTTGTACTTTTCTACCCCAATGTTTAATTTCTTTTTCTTTTATATTTTTCTTTTATATATTCTTTTTCTTGGTTATATTTTTATTTATATTTCTGGAAATGTTACATTGTCTACCTCCACTTGGCTCAGAGCAGGCAGAAGACTGTTGGGGCTCTACCCCAAACATCCCTGAAAACAAGCATCATATCTCACACTAAGAGATGGTCAGTGTTGACCAAAAATTTTGATTTACTGTCAAAATTAGTCAAAATATAAGGAACACAAAAGGTGTATTTATTCCCTACGAATATGAAATTACACATAGGAATAGAAACATTGCTATACATTATTGTGTTTGGATCAGGAGGAGTAAGTTCCGTGTGTCCTGATGATTTCACTTCTTCCAATAAAAGAGCAGGTGATCCTAAGGACACACTAATATCTTCATCTGAAAGAAAAAACACATGGCTTTTTAATATTCCAGCATCCTTTGATGGATTATCACCAGTTTTGTTGTTAGTGAAAGCAAAATAAATACAACTACCAACATCTTCACTCTTTCCTTAGATGTCTGCTTCAAGCTTCATTGCCACAACTAAAAAAAAAGACAATTATCTTCCTGTGGTCCTACTTCACTTTATGGCTTTTTGTTTGCTACACATTTTGAAAAAACGCCTCATGTCACTGTGACTTTAAAAAAGTTACTTGTAATCATCAAATCATCATACTTGTAACCATCAAAAATCAAAGCACTACTACAACAGTACAGGCAACATTCAAACATATTTAAACACCAATTTAAAAAGCTAAATGAATATTAGGCTGAAATAACCCCATAGCTGCTAGTCCATATAAATAAGACAACAACCTAAAATTGTAAGATAAAAGGGTTAACAGCAACAAAAGAAAAGGCACAACCATAAATAATTTTACTATTTTAATCTTGTATATTGCACTGGGAAGTTTTGCAATGACGAGTGGTTTATTTATCAAACAACAAACACACAGTTATTTGCTATCCAAATCTAGGAGGACATTTGTTTACATGGCACCAAAAGTTAACAGAGCCAGTTGTGCATTGGTTTGGGACACGAGCTCCTACACAGTTGCATTAAATTCCTCACGTTGCAATATTTTTGAACTATTTTTTGACAATAGTTATCATAATGAATTCCTAATTCCCCCTCTTGACTCAGTTCTCTAATAGAGAGGGGCTCCTTCCCACAGCAAGAAGAGGGCAAGTCTGTTTTGCACAGTTCAGCCTAGTGGAGCTTGCAAGTGGAGCAACCCATCCAAAGATTCTCTCCATCTACTGAAGAGAATTATCACGATAAGTCCAACATTCTTATTTATACATAAGTAGGCCTTTCCATTCACGTGCTCTCAACTCCAACTTACCCATGCCATTTTGAAAAGTGAAACTCCAAACATTTCAAAGAACCTTTGGCTGTTTTGCTTATTCCCCTTGTTTGCCTCCAAAAACCATATGCTGAAACTCACTTATCATACAATATATAAAAATAACTCCTCCACTTCTCCTGCAGCAAGACTATCCTGTGGGACCACTCTCCCCCCATACTTCTAACATGGCAACAGGGAGTATAGGAGGGTTTGGAATTGCTGGTACTTTCACATGTTTGATCATGTGGAAATGTCCTTTAGTGTAACTTAAGAAAATATTCAGAGATTAACAAATTAGTAGTATTTCCAAAAAACACATCCAAATGCCTGGCAGTTCAGCAACAACATTGCTCACCTGAGCTCCTGTCTTTTAGGTCTGATAATGATGAGGTGGCCAAGGTATTAAAAGCAGCCTTCACACAGTTAATCTTATCTGGACTTTGTTTTTCTTTCTCCCAATCAGATAGTGACTCAGAAATTGAAAGAGACAATAAAGGGTAAAAAATCAAAGCACTTGATAAACAAGGTGTTTGAGATTTCTGTATGTAAACCATTGGTAGCACTATGGTCACAATAAGACCTTTTAATACATAATGTGTTTCTGATATGGGGATAATCTTACTACAAAGAAAATGCACGCATTAAGTTGTATTCATAGTTACCCAATTAGTCCAATTAATTCAAATGAGACTGAATAATGACAAACTTTCTTTGGATAGAGCCCATGATCCCCTCTGAAGTACAGCATAAGTGCAATTTTCCCAATGTATACTAGTCAAGAAGTGAAAACAAAGGCCACAGCAATTTTACAAGGTATATGCTGTGGCAGCCCCTGTACATACAATTTTTAACACATGCAAGTTATCTCTACATAGAAAATGTATTGCACGAAGTAGCGGTAAACATTCCATGGAGTTCATTACTCTCACATTCTGACCAGCTGAAATATCTGCTATGAGTAAGGTAATTCAAAACTGAGGTAAGCAATAGCTAAAAGGCTAATGTGGGAAATAAACACTTAGAGAAGCTACAACTTTGTAAAGGGATAACAAGCTATTGTCTCTATGGCAGTGGTTCAAACATTTTAGCACTGGGACCCACTTTTTAGAATGACAATCTGTTAGGACACACTGGAAGGGAAGTCATTAACCTGGAAGTGATGTCATGGCAGGAAGTGACATCATCAAGCAGGAAAATAACACCCCCATATGACAAAAACAAATCTAATGAATTAAATCAGAAGTTTGCAATAAGTTTGTAAATCTATTTAAAATAAAGAACTCTCCTAACCCTCCCAAGCAATTGCTAAACTGTTCTAAACAGGGGTGCCCAAACCCCAGCCCTGGGGCCACAGACAGCCCTCGAGGCCTCTCAATGTAGCCCTCAGAGAACCCCCAGTCTCCAATGAGCCTCTGGTCCTCCGGAGATTTGTTGGAGCCCGCACTGGCCCGACACAGCTGCTCTCATCGTGAGGGCTATTGTTTGACCTCTCGCGTGAGCTGTGGGATGAGGGCTTCCTCCGCTACTTGCTGCTTCACGTCTGTGATGCAGTAGCGGCAGAAAAGGAAAGGCCAGCCTTGCTTTGTGCAAGGCCTTTTAGAGGCCTTGAGCGATTGCAAGACCATCATTCATTCATATAAGTTCATCTTTAATATATTCATTTATGTAAACTTATGTAAATTTATTCAAATTTTAAATGTAAATTAATTCTTTTTTCTCCTGTCCCCGACACAGTGTCAGAGAGATGATGTGGCCCTCCTGCCAAAAACTTTGGACACCCCTGATCTAATATACTGTATTAAAAATAAAATCCACATTGAAATGAATGGGGATCCATATAAAATTGACTCATGGTCCACAGTTTGAGTAACACTGCTCATGTGTCTTCTGGATATTAATGATGATGATGATGATGATGATGAATATCTCATTAAAATTTCCACTGAACATGACAACACTGTAAACCTGCTAGATACTTCTTGTCCTTTAATAGGAGCAGTAGCTCCAATAGAACACCACAACATCAAGCAGGCTAAATAAAAACCCAGTTGCAATGTATCTTCAATGCACTAAGCACAGATTCATAAAGGAGTACTGGCAAAACACAATTTTTGCATGAGGAACATAACAGCAAATAAGAAAAAAAAAAAGGTCACTCTTTCACTGAAGGCAGCCCAATCCTGCCTAACTCCCTGGTACCAAGACAGAAGCAGTGTGTACTGCATTCCAGAGATCTCCTTGAGGTAAGGGAACATTTACTCTCTTGCCCTGGAGCAAGGGGAGTTTAAGAACCCAAAGGCTTTCTGGGGGTAAGAGAATTTTTGTTCCCTGGTCCCAGGGCAAGCCTCCATTGCGCTGATGGGGCTACTTGAACCTGCACCAACTATTTTGGCAGAAGTCCAAGTTGACCTGGGTTGAGTAATTGAGGCTGGGGGAATAGGATATCAGCAGAGCTGCAGCTACCAATACACCCCCTTCCTGGCCACACCCTCTCTGCCCCAGTTTCCGCTCTATTCCACTCCCTCCCTGTTCCTCCCACTCCTGCATGGACTTACCCGCACTGAGATTTCTCCAGTGGCCACTCACAGTGGAGGCCCAACTGCGAAGGATGGCAGGTTACACTTCATAACTGACTTAAAGCACACTAAGCCACTAGAATGCACATTCCGGCAACTCAGAGGTCTCATAGAATAGGGCTATAAATCACGTTCCTCTGACAGAGCAGGTTTTTCTACACTGATAGCATAAGACAGATTACTCAGTGTATGAAAATAAGATTTCAAAAAGAAATGTTATAGTACAGTACTAACAAGAACTACTTACCTCTTTGCTGTCAGCTGAAACTTGAGTATGGACTGAATGAGGTGATGAGCTACATGATGGATTAGGGGAGTATACTGTAAATTCTTTGGCACAAGCTAAAGAAAGATAAAACTATACCTGTCAAGGAGTTAAGTCTCAAAGCACATGTTATTTTAGGATTATAGATATGCTAAAGCTAAGGTGCCCCTACCAAAGTTGGTCTTTTTATATTTTATTATATTGCTGTAGGGCACTTAGAGGCCTTCTCTGGCCAAAAACAGCAAATATATTTTAAAATAAATACTGTAGTTCATGCTTTAAACATTTTAGTGTTGATTGATTAATTCCTTTATTGGCATAAAACAATTTCCAGGAAATAGAGGCAGTGAACAACATAGAATGCACATAATAAAAGACAAGCATGAGCAAGATTTGAAAAAAAAAAAATTAAACAAAGCAAAGTAAAACACCAGGTACAAAAACCACTCACTGTTCAAATCCAGGGGAACAAAACTAGAAAAATTTATGCCTGATCAACACAGAATACAAATATCTCGCTACACTAAGCGAGCAGGACTCATTTTGCCCATCCAGCAATAACAAACAGTGTCAGAATCAGTTCTATGAGAATTTTGCAGAAACTGGGATAAAAATTGGTAAAAATTGTAGATCAGTATAGAGAGGGCAGTAAAGTAGCAAATGAATCAAGGTTTCAATTGTGGTTAAATTGTGGACCTATTGAATTTGGGGCTCAAAACATTCACAGGCATGACATTAAATCTGGCCAATATAAAAGATGTGCGAACCTGAGGAGAAAGTAAAAAGGAAAGGTAGCTTGAACCAGAATCAGAGGGCCAGAAAAGCCCAATATGTGAAGTGGAAAATGATTTAAGGGCTGCAGCTTGTAGATTGTTTTTCCAATATCAAATGTGACCGAATGAGCTTAAAGGCAGCAGGTAAAGGTAATCCGCCA
The DNA here is from genome assembly GCF_035046505.1 of Tiliqua scincoides. Taxonomy (NCBI): domain Eukaryota; kingdom Metazoa; phylum Chordata; class Lepidosauria; order Squamata; family Scincidae; genus Tiliqua; species Tiliqua scincoides. The sequence goes on from NC_089825.1 coordinate 73,164,490, forward strand.
TCCAGGTCAAGCACTAGGTCAAGCATCTAATTTACATACATGACCTTTATTGGCATAGATAAAGGAAATACACAAAGACATCCAGAACACACAAACAAAAAACAATAAAATAAATCATAATCATCCAATATCCCCTCCCTCATTCACTATAATATAGCAAAAGACCCAGAATTCCGTCCTGCCAGTACCCCAGAAGCAAAGCTGGCAACCTTGTCGAAATAATCAGTTTTCTCTATAGAAAGAAGAGATTGTAATCCTCCCAACCCTGCATTTTGTTCAGTAGTGGAGTCAAATAGTTCTTACGAAGGATGTCATGAAGTGGGCAATAAAAAAATATATGTTGTAATGTCTCCACACAGTTCCTGTCACAGGTACATCTTCTTTCTGAGTAGGGAATGCCACTAAACCTGCCCGCTAGCAGAACTGATGGAAATGTATTACATCTCGCAAGGGAGAATGCTCTGCAAGCCTGCGGGCACTGCAGATGATAAAAGAAAGAAGCCGGCTTCCCAAAACTGACTGGGATGCGCAGATGGAGAGGGTAGCAAATGGTGTTAGCTGCGCAGAATAGCTCTTGACGCTCAATATCAAGCAATCTTTCCTCAATAGTCCTGTAGGCTTCGCTTAAACCAGGGGTGCTCAAACTTTCAACTTTAGGGATGCTGGACCTTTAACAAGTGTATAGAAGAGAGAATTGCAGCAGGTGCAACTTGTCATCCCACAGATGTTCTGATCTGCCTCAAAGCAGACCCTTAACCAGAATTTCAGAAAGCTTAGCCAGGTCAAGGTTTTGATCTTATGCAAGGCCAGCTTCAAGGCACAATGCTGCATAAGGGGTACCACGAAGATCTTGTAGAGAAATCTGGATTGAATGTGCTCTACTAGGATAGTGATACCAGTATGCCCAGCTCACAATATGGAAATATCCCAAGATGCCCAGTTCACCAATAAGGCTCTTCTCTGACCAAAAGCCAGCATCTAAAAATCTCTCTCAGAGAACAAGTTAGCTGTGGTATGTTCACAAGGGTAAGACAGAAAGTCATAAACAAGGGCCATAAACAAATAAAAGGGATGCATAGAGTACCAGATCCTTTGTAACGGATATCTCTGTAAACAAATTGCCGATGCGTATCGAATTGCCCTCCTGAACATCCTGAGGATCAAGATGTTGATCTGATAACCAAGCCAAATGTTTGTGGAACTGGTGGTCTGTTATTTTTCTCATGCTTACCATGGATGTGTTTTGCTCTCTTTGTGTGCTCTTGTACCCCCCTCCCCTACCTAGACCATCCTATAAAACCAGCATCTTTGTAATTGTTTAGGGTCTCTCCACCTGTGTGTGTGTTTGTGGAGGGCCCCGTTTGCAAACGAGTAAAACGTTAGAAGTCCTTTGAATTCTCCTGTCGCCTGTTTGTTTGCCTCTCCAAAAATCCAAAGAACCGTGTGTGTGTGTTCATTCGGGAACAATAGAAACAGCTGAAATCCAAATGGGGATACCAAACAGCAATTGTGCTAGGACCTTAGACTTAAAAATCTGCACTGCCATTGGAATATAGGAATTACTCCAGGAGTAAAAAACCACAGGGTGGCTTGAGCTGATAAATTGCTTGAAAGAATAGCAGCCTGACAGTGAGAAGTCCAATTATGCCTGTGATAGAACAGAATCCCAAGATACTTGAATTCTTTAACCTGTTGAATTGCCTCCCCCCCCCCCCCCAAAGGACCATGAATTTGGTTTCCATTGAGAACCAAAAACCATGATTTTGGACTTCCCAAAATTCAGTTGCAGTTTGTTGGAAATGAGATATTCTATACAAGAAGTGATTAGACACTTCAAATCAATTTTTGTATGGGACATTGCAAGCATGTCATCTGCGTACAACAAGAGGAGAAATGATAAATTGCCTAATTTAGGAGAGTGGGCATCAATCGAGGATAACTGAGGGACCTGGTCATTAACGAATAAATATACATCCTTGTCTGACTCCTAAATTAGTTGGTATTGAGGCTGATAACTTCCCACCTGGTGATAATTTAACTCTGCAGCTGGTCTTCAAGTAAAGCTTCCTGATTAAGTTGCTTGTCTAGGTCCAAATTATCCTGTTTTTGCCATAGTAATTCCCTATCGACTGGGTCAAATATGCCTTTTAGATTCAAAAGGCAACATAGAGATGGGAATTTTTAGACCTAGTGTACTTGAAGATTAGGTGGGATAAGATAAGCAGTTGTCCAAAAGCAGCTGTCCAAAACCAGACAGATAGCCAGCTTGTTCTAGGTCAATGACATGGTTTTTTTCAACCACCAAGATAGCCTATCCAAGAGGTATTTTGCATAAATCCTACCTGAAATAGATAATAAGGAAATAGGGCAATAGCCCCCAGGTTTCTATCACCTTTATAAAAGATGGGTATAATGATTGACTGAGACCAAGAACTTGGCATAATACTAGTATTATTTACAACAATGAACAGGTCTGCCAAGAGTGGAGCCCACCAATCTGGGTCTACCTTGAAGATATCAGGGAGAAGGGCATCTGGACCTGCTACCTTCCCAGGTTTAAAAAAAGAAAGAAGTTGCTTTATTTCAAGCTCAGTTAAAGGAGGCCAATTTTGCGCTTCGGAAAATGAAAACGGGCACAGAAGAGCCTTTACAATCACCATAGAAGATTGATTTAATATGATTTTCCCAAGTAAATGTTGAGATTGGAGAAACAGGGGAAGCATAGTTATGAAAAAAGCCACAAGTAATATGCCAAAATTGTTTAGAATTCTTACTTAGGCAGAATGGCTTTATAAAGTAGATTCTACCTTGCGAGAATAGATTGCTAGTGCACAGAATCAATGGCTTCCCTAAGGTGAGTTCTCAATGTAAAATAACCAGGGGGTTACACTGAGGCCCCTGATTCCTTAAAAGTTCTAAAAAGCTTTCTAATTTGATCCTCTAAAAAGGAACACATGAAACTATGTTCTCCCTCTTCTTTTTAGTACCCGCATTCTTGGGAGGGGGGGTGTTGTAAGGAAGAAATAAAAAGATCCAAGTGAGCTTCAAAATTAGCAATAAAGTCAGAGGAGGCCTTAGACAAGAAGAAAGTAGACTGAGCAGTTACTACCAAATCTGAATACTTTAAGTTTCTGAAGGTCTTAAAAGAAGAATCTTAAAGAAAATTCATCCCAAACAATTTTGGGAAGATAATCACTAGACAGATATGATGCCGCCTGAGGTTAAGAGGAAATGGTCAATGAGAGCATCAAAATACAACTAAGGGGAATGTGATCACTAAAAAAGGGTTCCCCCACTACCAATTCTCTCACCAGTGACAGCATGGGGACTGAAATCAAAACATAGTCAATTACGCTATTACCTTGTCTAGAAATAAAGGTGGCCTACATTTTAATGTTAATTAAACACAGAAACTTACTTTCAAAACAATCTTGTATGTATTTCAATACATTTTCTCCTTGTTGTATATCAATAGCTTGCCGCCCTTGACTGGAAAAGTGGAGGCAGAAGAAAAAGAAAAAATTCAATGAATTTTGAACCCACATCCCAAATGCTTGCAACCTTCAAAGTACTGCAATGCAGCAGGGGTCATGTCAGTTAACCTTATCTTGTCAAATCTTATCTTGTCATATGGTGTCATATGGTGCAAGAGTGTGAAACCAAATAAAACATACAGGTTGAGACTAATTATTCGTGTGGGTTCCGTTCCAAGCACTAACATGGACGGCAAAAAACGCACTATAGCAAATCAATTTAAAAAACAAAGTTTCTTAGCAGCAGTGATCTAAAAACAGCCTTGCTGACCTTTGTGATGTAAGATAAGAGTCATTAAGAAGACAATCCATCAGCCAGTCCTCCTCCAAGCCCTTACAAAAGCGTTTCACTCAGTCCCTCCTTTCACCAATGCAAAATGATCACCTTTCTTTCAGGTGCTCAGGGGGAAGGGAGGGGTTGTCTGGAGAGAGATTGATGGATTGTCAGCCAGCTGCTCTCTCTCTCATTAACGAGGCTATTGTTAAAGGACTGTTCAGTTTTTTAAACTGATTTTAAAGGGATGCATTTTCCCCTTCTCCAGGAATCAGCATATTCCTTCTCATTTGCAGGGGCCATTCGTGTCGAGTCAAATCCGTGTATAAAAAAATCCATGTATAAATAGGCTGGACCTGTATATGCTCAGATACAATATGAAATGACTTATTTCTATTCAGCTAATAGCTTTGTATAAAAACAGTCTCTAACCTAAAACAATATGAATCAAAATCAGAATAAGCTACCTTTGTACTTAAGTTCAAGTTCCTGGGGGAAGGGGCAGGAATCATTACATAAAAGATTGCAAGTTCAAATTCAGCCAGATTATGGAATCTGCTGCTGATACAAATGCAAGGAGGGTGTGCAGTCCAAACTAAATCCAATAATTGTCACTAACTGTGCTGCATTATTTGGTTTCCACAGCCAAAAATACGTATATACAGATTCCAGAGACGTATAAGCATTAACGTGCCGACTGAATCACTCCTTGCTCTTTTTCTGGCCATTATGTTTCCTTTACCTGTATCAGTTATTAACTGTAAGCTTGCACACTGTACTCAGCCTGATAGCAGAAGCTAAAACCTGGCTGTTTCATGGGCCCAGAATCCAGCTATTCCACGAACCTAGATATCAGCTACTTCTCAGTCCCATCTTCTCTTCCCCTTTTTTCTTAGCAAATTGCACAAATGTTATTTCAATATGCATTGCACCTGCACTTGAGCAAACACTACAATCATTAGAAAAAACTAAAAACACAAATTATGCAGTTCTAGTGAGGCAAGGTCATGAAAGCCAGCCATTTATGTTAAAACAAATCATTTATGCAAATGTTTAAAAGTTAAACAGAGCAAATGCTTAGCAGCTTAATAGGGAAAATGTATACATGCTTAAAACTGAATAGAGCAAGTGTTTAGCAGTTTACTTAAAACATATAAAAATCCATTTTGCTCTCTGTCTGAAACTTCAGGCAGACAGCTTTTGCTGAAGTTGCAGGAGACAGGTTTGCTAAAATTGGCCAACTGCCCGGCAGGAGATAGCAAACAATGGACACTTTGAAAACAGAGGTTGTTGGAAAGCATCCAAGCCAACTTGAGATGGAAATTCCGTTTGCTTCTGAACAGAGAACTCATGGCAAGGAGAGAATCTGGAGATTTAAACCTATTATTCTGTTAGAGTTCCCTTTTAAACCAAAAAGACCAGTGTTATGAACACTAAAAAGCTATTTAGAACCAGAGCATCATAGAAGTGCCAAATAAATTACTAAGTTAGCATGCTTGCAAATATTCTTCACTGCCTTAATAAAGTATGTCTTTAAAATACAATTAACATGTAAGAATGTAGCTTTAAAGTGAATTTTAGCTGTTAGAATGTTTTGATTAAAACATAAATAAACAGAATAGTAGAAGCCATTAAATTAAAAGGCTTAAAAATGTGATACAAAATGCAGCCTTAGCAGAAGCCATTCCAGCTCTAATCAAAGGTCTGTCTCACAGACTCTGGAATGTGGGACCCTGTATCTCTGTAAGGCCTTGAAGAACTCCAAGGCTTGCAGAATTTGTTGCATCTCAGAGAGACTTGGCTGCAGCATAGGGGCAGAATTAGAACAGGGGAGTGACATCCCAGACAGTTTGGTTACAATATGCAGGCAAAAAGCAAGAGGGACTTGGAACACTGAGATGTTCCCATCTGAGTTATCTGTTGGCACTAGAAGCGGGAAAACTGAAAAGTTATACACAAGTTTGCAACATTTTAGTGGAGAAACTTGCAACTTGTAGTAGAGAAGCGCACAGCTTATCTTCTTGTTTGGCAAATGGAAATAGGATTTTCTAGAAACACCTGCAGAGACAGCTACACAGGAACAGATAACAAAGTTGTCTAGGGGAAAGTCCCCTGATTAAGCCAAAACATCATGAGAGCCTCTGTCTGAGCTAAAAGCTGACAGAAGGGGCTGGATTTAGTTAAAATGAATGAGAAAAGGTTTCTTAAAAAGCAATCTTTTTTACAATAAGAGGTTGGTTTGTCTTGTATTAAATAAATTATACCACTATACATCACCCAAAGGTAACAGGTCACATATAGAGAATCACAACATGGAATAGAAAGGACTTGGCTTAGCTTAAAACAAGGGTTGGCACAGAGCCCCATGGTGTCTGGGAAGAACAAAGAAAGGAATGTAAGGAGATAGCACTGGTGGCTCTTGCTAAGGTCAAACAAGTGAAGAGTGCCAAAAGATAAATGCAAAGACATACCAAAGGCCAGTTCTGAATATAATTGAGTAAAGAGTGCCACCTACTGGTTGTTGGAATCTTTAAATTATATATGTCAATGTATATTTTTGCCATATTTGAAACCTGTAACTTGAAACCAACCAATCAAATGCTTGTAAAGTTATCTGCGGCCAACCCAAAGAAAGCCCCATCTATGATGTCAGAACCCAGCCAATAAGAGGTGCACAACACCTCAAACAAAGGAGCCAAAATGAAATATAAGCAAGAGGCTCACACTGGAAAATTGCTCTCTTCACTTTGGACAAGGAGTCCCTGAGAAGCCCATTGCTGGCAACGAAATAAAGCTTGCCTACTGAGTTTGCTTTTGACCTTGCAACACTAGGACATGCTGAAAACACTTTTTTTGCCCTTTCTTAAAGAAAATGCAACTATTTAGGACAAAATATGAAAACATCAGATAGCCAAAAACTCCTATATATGATCTTACAAATAAAATGGCTTAAAAATAAGACAAGTTATCAGGCCAGAAGATAAATACTGTATGCATTTTTAATAACACTGAACACACTAAATGTGATAAAGATATATGAAATCCAAAGAGCTACTTTTAGACCATCTAAGGGCTTAGGCATGTCTTGTGGACTTTGACATTTTTCTTATAACCACAAATACCAATGTCATATTATTGCAAATGGTTCTGAAAAGTCCCTTTGGTCTGCTGTGTGGTATGGTAGATGTCATGCTGCTTATAAAGCCAAAGCCCAAAACTTATTTCCTGGGAAATTTGGAAATAACTGTATAGTTCTTTGGATTCTGGTCACTGTGAAATATAGCAATATGAAATGCATCTCACACACAAGCAGAGTAAGAATATATAAATAATAATATCTACATTTTAAGCTGTTTAGAAGAATCAGCTTAAGAAGCAAACTAAAGTTTATTACCCTTTTGCGTGGCAGTATCTTGCTCTGTAGTTATCTTTTAAATGGTTCTGTTGACAACAAAGAAATAATTATGAGGATGCTTTTCAAAAAGGGTAATATATTGGAACATTAATAGCTCCTTAAGTTTCACTTTGCTATGCTACCTATACTTCCCTGCACCTGAAATCTTTATTAGTAGGAAAGACATGATAGTTCTGTGTGTGGCCAAAATACAATACTGGGGAGACTTATGCTGCATAGAGATGTCAATATTCCATTAAAGTTGAAGTTGTGGGGGGGAAAGTATCCCATCCTCCCCTATCCCTGCCCCCAAAAGGAAGTTTGGGGAAACGCAGTGGCTAAGAAATTGAACTTGAAATCAGAAAGTTCCCTGTTCAAATTCTGCATTTATTGTGAACTCCGTGGGTGGCCTTAGGCAGACCTCTCAGCTCCACTCTGGAGATGACACTGACCTATGACAGTTCTCATAAGAATTACATCATGCTCATACAAGTGAAACACTTCGCTCACTCAGAAAAGTGCTAAGCAATGCTAGTGTTTAAAAGAACATGATTTGTGGTATATCTTTGAAAAGGTACAAATTCCTTAGTTTTTATTTTAAAAAAATACAAATACATCATTTAGTTCCAGATGGAATAGATCTACCTTAAGGAAACTTAGGCTGCAATCTTATACACACTCATTTACATACGTGTTCCATTAAACTCAATGGGGTTTATTTCTGAGTAGATATGCCCAAGTTTGTATTACCAACATATCTTTCTGTCAGTTGAGAACATGGGGGAAAATGAACGGTTTTTGTTCTCCGAATTCCTGGTACATTGAGTAAAGCATCCTGAGCATGTGCAGAGTTCTTCTCCTTTTCCCAAATGTAAGGACCTAAAGGGGACAATGCCTCCATCATATGCTCTCCTTCATCTGAAAGTGACTTAGAACTGAACTCCCACTTTTGTTCAGGGTACATACTATACAACCACTTACAATCACAGCACAATATACTGGAAATGCAGCCACTCTCTCATACTCGGTGCTGGAGCTCAGTGTCACAGTGCACATGATCACAACAGCAGCAAAAATAAATGATTAAATGTATTCCTCAAATTCTCACACTAAGCCAAGGCTGCAAAACCCTGGCCAAGTGACAATGCCTAAAAGTCAGGGATACAGATCAGAAAAACTGCAATTGTACGCAGTGGGTTTATCGGAGAAGTCAGAGCTTCTTTCTTCTCCCTTCATTCTCCAATTCCCTTACTGACTTCCTATATCAAGTAAACCAATTTGCCATTACATCTAAGTTTGAAAAACATGGTTCGCACTTTCCCGATTGCTTATCCCATACAGTACAAGTGTGCATCACTTAACCATTCACTTAATGACAGACTGCATATATGACGGTGGTCAAAGCACAATAAAGATGTTCTTAATGGGGCAACCGCGTCTCCCATGGCCTGCAGCAGTGTCTGTTTACACAACAGAGAGGCTTTTAATGCAAGGAAGAGGTAACCTAATTCCTGTAGCCTGTGCAGCCATCTAGTGTCTGGGAGTGTCTGTTTACACAACAAAAGGAATAGATTGGACTGAATGTTCACTTAATGACCTCATTGCATAACAACCAGGATTGGAGAACGAATCCGCTAGTTAAGTGGTGCACACCTGTGTTTACTGTAGGAAATACCAACACAATCTGGCTACTGCAAAAAGTGTAGGGATAGCTCTTGAGCAACTGTTTGCATGCAGGCAGTGATAAAAAGTAATCCTGAATGATTGGCTAGAGCAGGGGTGACAAACTCATTTCATACCAAGGGCCAAAACAGCATTCATTATGCCTGTTGATTGCCGGAAGTGATGTCACTAGGCAGGAAATGATGTCATTAAACAAGTCATAACCAAAAATAAGCACTTTTTCACACTTAGGAATTCATTAGCTGCAAGTGATAGAAGAGGAAACACTCAAATTTTTTATCATATTTCAAGATATGGGGGAGTCCAATTTTTGTGCAGGCTGCCCTTTCAGCAGTAACTCTGCAGCACTGCTCAGCAGCTAAGAGCCTGAGGGCCGGATAAAAAGCTTCTGTGGGCCGCATCTGGCCCCCAGGCCTTATGTTTGACACCCCTGGGCTAGAGGGACCAGGGAAATGAAGTTGGTAAATGTCCTTCCTTGCTGACTCTCATGCATTGCTCTTCCTCACACCTGATATTCAGACACAGTAAAAGACAGAAAACTCAGGCAGGATCTGCCTCACACAGGACCTACTCTGTGGTGGTTATGTTAGCAAAGGGATCTATACTACCAATGCAGTACTGTCCAGCAGAGCTTTTTGAAGTAGTTATAGATCCTCTACAATTTGAGCAGAGGGAAGATGGCATAGAACCCTAACATTCACTATACCCAGTCTGCTAAGCACTTTGCAAAAAAACACATTCACATACATTCCAATTCAGATGCTGTAGTTATTCTGGAAGTTGTTTCACTTGTTACTAGAGCTCTGTCTACTCGGTCAGACAGATACTTCTCCCTATTCTTCCCAGCATAGCCCTGTTTCCAGTGCTGTTTGCATGACTTTATGGAATCCTTATAAAAACCTTTGAAGTGAGTACATATTTTTTCCCATATTGCAGCTGGGAAACCAAGGCTGAGAGGGATTGGCTTGCCCAAGGCCACCTAGTGAGTTCGCAGGAGACAAGATCTATTCTAAACCAAGGAAGACCTGATCCATAGCTCAGGCACTATGCTACACTGCATGCACCAGCACAACACACCAATCCAGAAAATAAATTCTGCCCAAACTACTGGTATGATAAACTTATAATTAGCAAAATGCCATCACTCCGTGCTGTCCTTAAATATCTTTTCATCTTTTTTATTGCCTCTCCCTGCTAAAACACTGACTCTGCTTGGATGTTTAGGGAGATGTTAGCAATGTTTTTTGAGAGACTAGACAATGGAAGGAAAGCATCTTTTCTATTATCCAGATAGTAAATGTGTCTAAACATGCTTGAACTGGATGTATTCTATAAGTAAAATCAGCATCACTATGAAATTAAAGGCACAAAATATTCTCAGGTTTAACACATGCAGGAAACTGTTATGGTCCGTTGGTTTCTGAAGCTGCAGTGTTACTACAGAAGACACTATTACAGGGAACAGGCTGTTTAAAGCTGCAATCCTATCCACATTTACCTGGGAGTAAGCCCCACTGGTTATAATGGAACTTACTTCTGACTAGACTTTCATAGAATTGGGCTCTAAATCAATGTGGGTTACAGCAGGCTACCCCAGAGTAAATTAATAGAAGGGGAGAGCCAGCCCACCTGCCAGACCAGGGGTGGCCAGCCCACAGCACATGTGCCACTAGTGGTACATAGACACTTACTTTCTGAGTGGCATATGCAAAGTCACCATATATTTTTGAAATATATATATTTAAACAATAAGAAAGCATCAGAGCAGTTTATGGTTTGGTTAATTTCTTTTGTACTCCTTAACACAGCACACTTCCAAGTTTCTAAGGCTGCAGCGGGCACACTCAGGGTGGCTGCACCTGCTCTGGTTGGAAGACTGGGAGAAAGGTGGGGAAAGAGTGATGGACAGGGGAGAGAGCCAACAGGACCAGAGTCTAGCTCCGTACCTTCTGTGGCAAAGAGATAGACTGCCCTTGAACCTGGAGGCTCTATTTAGCTACTGTGGTAATTGCGAAAAGAGATGTTAAGGTGGAGATTCTCTCTGTAAAACGTGGCACGTGCCTTGGCCACTTCTGCACTAGACCGACTGAGGGCCCAATCCTACGCCTGTCTACTCAGAAGTAAGCCCCATTATATTCAGTGGGGCCTACTCCCAGGTAATTGTGGATAGAATAGCAGCCAGACAACCCAATCCTATGCATGTCTACCGAGAAGTAAGTCCCATGATAGTGAATGGGGCTTACACCCAGGAAAGCGAGGACAGGATTGTAGCCTGAAAGCCCAGTCCTATCCGCACTTACCTGGGAGTAAGCCCCATTCACTATCATGGGACTTACTTCTCTATAGACAGGCATAGGAGACAGGCATTACTTCTCTTAGTCAGGTACTCAGAGCGCACCCCACGCGTGTCTACTCAGAAGTAAGTCCCATGATAGTGAGTGGGGCTTACTCCCAGGCGAGTGTGGCGAGGACTGCAGCCCGGGCAGGGTTCGGGGCGCCCAGGCCTCCGCCCCACCGCCTCCGCCCTCGGGGCGCTCTTCCCTCGCATGAAGACGGAGCCTCGCGCCGCTCCTCGGCCGCTCCCCACCGACCCGCGACCCTCGTTCTCGCCCGGCACGCGAAGGACGCAGGCAGCGCCTCGGTGCAGGAGCGCCCTGAGAGCACCGGGGTCCCTCACCAGCGAGTCCATCGCCACGTCCCTCGGCCCGGCGGCAGCGACCCGGAGCGCGCCTCCCTCGCCCGCGTTTGAAAACCTCGCGCAGGCTGTGGGGAGTCGCTCATTGGCCGGGCCCTCGCGTCGCAAGGCGGGGCGGGGCGGGGCGGGGCGCAGGGAGGGAGTACGACCGGCGAGTCCCGCTCACGCCTCCTTTCGTGCCTTTGGACACCTGGCCAGATATTGTATTCGGTATGACGTGCAGACACGCACTATGGGTGCACTGTAGGTATGCCTGCATGTATATAGTGTGTGTGTGTACACATACACATACAGTATATATAATATACAGACACACACAGCATATATATGTGTATACTGTATGTGTGTCTGTTGTATTCTCGGCATCACCTGGCAGGACAAAGTTCCAAACAACACAGTCCTGGAACATGCTGGAATCCCTAGCATGCATGCACTGCTGAAACAGAGACGCCTGCGTTGGCTCGGTCATGTCGTGAGAATGGGTGATGGCCGGATCCCAAAGGATCTCCTCTATGGAGAACTCGTGCAAGGAAAGCGCCCTACAGGTAGACCACAGCTGCGATACAAGGACATCTGCAAGAGGGATCTGAAGGCCTTAGGGATGGACCTCAACAAGTGGGAAACCCTGGCCTCTGAGCGGCCCGCTTGGAGGCAGGCTGTGCAGCATGGCCTTTCCCAGTTTGAAGAGACACTTGGCCAACAGTATGAGGCTAAGAGGCAAAGAAGGAAGGCCCATAGCCAGGGAGACAGGCCAGGGACAGACTGCACTTGCTCCCAGTGTGGAAGGGATTGTCACTCCCGAATCGGCCTTTTCAGCCAGACTAGACGCTGTTCCAGAACCACCTTTCAGAGCGCGATACCATAGTCTTTCGAGACTGAAGGTTGCCAACTATACTATGTGTGTCTGTATTATACATGTAATATAGACACACACATACAATATATATATATACAGTACTGTGTGTGTGTAAATTATATATTACACCAATGAAAAATTGCCCTCGGCTGCCATTTACCCTGTTCAAAAAACACAAGTTGCAGATCTTCAGTGTCTCATGTAGCTGAAATCAAGCCCTGTTAGTTTTAATAGGACTTAAATCATAATAAACTTTCATTTTTGTTAAATACCCCCCATTCAGCTGTCTCCTCAAACTCTGTCAAAGGCAAAACCAAGCAGGAAATAGAAGAGGGAAGCTGGTTTGTTATGAAATCTGAGTAGACATAGATTGATTTGCAGTGCAATCTTTCAAGTTTATAAAGACATTAATTCACTGCTACATTTTATGTTTGATGGTGTGGTTGTTTTTACTTGTAGTGCTAGATGTTTATCTTAATTATAGGCCACTTTGACTATATCATGTTCATATTTAACCATATAAAAATGCATGTCACAAAAAGCAACATGGTGAATGTGATGGTGGTGAATGTGATGGCCCGAATCTGTCAGAGATTACTGTTTATTAGAGCACAATCCTAGGCATGTCTGCTCAGAAGTTCCAGTGTTCAGTGGAGTTTAGAATTGCAGGTTTTGCAGGACTCTGTGGACTCTTGTTTCCTTGCCAGTACAGTATGTTCATATTTTTTTTAATTGGTCTAAAATGTACCTTCTGAGTGGGGGTGGGGGAGGAGAACCTATCCCTGTTTACCTAACATAGAACATAAGAAGAGCCCCACTGGATCAGGTCAAGGGCCCATCTAGTCCAGCTTCCTGTATCTCACAGCAGCCCACCAAATGCCCCAGGGAGCACACCAGACAACAAGAGACCTGCATCTGGCATTCTGACATAGCCCATTTCTAAAATCAGGAGGTTGCATATACACATCATGGCTTGTAACCCGTAATGGATTTTTCCTCCAGAAACGTGTCCAATCCCCTTTTAAAGGCATCTAGGCCAGATGCCATCACCACATCCTGTGGCAAGGAGTTCCACAGACCAACCACAAGCTGAGTAAAGAAATATTTTCTTTTGTCTGTCCTAACTCTCCCAACACTCAATTTTAGTGGATGTCCCCTGGTTCTAGTTTTGTGTGAGAGGGTAAAGAGCATCTCTCTATCCACTCTGTCCATCTCCTGCATGATTTTGTATGTGTCAATCATTTCCCCCCTCATGCACCTCTTTTCTAGGCTGAAGAGGCCCAAACGCTGTCGCCTTTCCTCATAAGGAAGGTGCCCCTTCCTTAGCATCTTTTGCAGTGGCTCTTGCTAGTATTGCTTGGGGGGGGGGAGTATTTTTTAAAAGATGTTTCCCTGTCCTAGAGAATTCATAGTCTTTTTCATTTATTTTGCTATGAAAACTGCTTTGTGAACTCTTGTTGACAAGCAGTATATCAATATTTTTTAATAACGAGATTTGACTGCATCACTGAGAAGGGACCAAATGTGCATTAGACCCTACCTATGTTCCTCTTAAAGCAGTGGTTCTCAACCATTTTTAGCACTGGAACCCACTTCTTAAAATGATACTCTGTTGGGACCCACCTAGTTTTATGATACTTTTTAAAAACAAGGTGATCTATAATTTTTTTTTAATTTACACAGTATTTTATTTGCAAAAAATCTTGATCCATATCTTGTAATAAGGAAGTCCTAATGAATAGCCTCAGGGCTTGAGGGGCTGAGTTATGTGACCCAGCCTTCACCTGTCCCCACTACCTGTCGTTGATGGACTTGGAAAAAACACCCCCCCCCCAAAAGGTGCTCAAACCTTGATTTCCCTATATTTACGCAAGCTTGCAACCTGCAGGAGTTTAGCTATCTGATTTTTGAATAACCTCAGAGCAATAACCTCAAGGCAATTAGTTACCTGATCCTTCCATCACCCATGTTTTCATTGGAGGCTCTGCAGAACCCATCAGAAATCAGGTCACAACCCACCAAGTGGGTCCTGACCCACAATTTCGGAAACTGTCCTAAAGCATTATTTCAGGAAAATGGCAGACAATGCAATCCAAAGGTGGCTACTATGCCACAGCTAATACCATCAGCATGTAGTAGCAACTATGTTCAACTAGCAGTGGAGTTAACAGTACAATAGTTACAGAAACATAAGCCAACTAGTTACATTGGCAGTCACAGAATTTCTGGCTGACACCATCAAACAATAATTAAAACTCTTTTTCAGACGTTCTTAGTGCATGTTCAATGAGCAAACATGGAGGAGATGGTAACAATACAGTGACAGGGAGTTGAGCTTATACATGCACGGTCATTGTAATGCAGTGTTCTGTGGGTCAGGACCCACTAGGTGGGTCGCAAGCCAATTTCAGGTGAGTTCATTTTATTTTTAATATATTACTTGATGCTACCATGGTATATGACTGCATTTGGTGTAACGTTACAGATCTGTACTTTTAATAGGCTACTGTGTATATGCTTTTAATGGTCAATGGGGCTTACTGTGTAAATGTGGATAGGATTGCAACCTCAGATGCCCGATCTCATCTGAACTCAGAAGCTAAGCAGGGTCAGGCCTGGTTAGTACTTGGATGGGAGACCACCTGGGAATACTGGGTGCTGTAGGCTTATACCATAGTCTTTCGAGACTGAAGGTTGCCAACCAAAAGAAAAAAAAAACAGATCAGCAACTGTTTGGGAAAATTAGGAGGGTTCTTCATTTTAAATAAATTTTTAAACTTATACTTATTGAAAGCTTTTAATTTACTTAATTTGATTTGGTTTTGTCTATATGTTAAAATTTCCCTGTTTGATGATGTCACTTCTGGCCATGACATCACTTCCAGGTTTAAAGATATCACTTCTGATGGGTCCCAAGATTGCCGTTTGAGAACCACTGTTGTAATGCCTGAAGAAAAAATCTGCATTTGTATGATAGGAGTCATCTCAGGGAGTACGACAAAGTACATATGACAGAGTGGAGTCTTTCATCACCCTACAGATGTTTATTGTACACATTAAAATGAATGAAAAGAACTGAGTTGCTTTTCCCAGTGTCTCCACATCACCTGGGCATGGAAGGCATTCTGCATGCACAACAGGAATGGTGTAATTCTTGTCACTCTACCCAGTGTGCACACACCCCTCACCTACAACAAGCATGTTCCTAGTTATAAACAACTACACCATGTTCAGTACTCGGGGGGGACGATGGACGGACGGACATATTAATAGAATTCTAGAGACTCTCGAAAACAAGGTTTAAGGGACCCTGTCCTCATGCAGCTGGGTATAGGATTACTGTATAAAGGCTTAATGGAAAGCAAACTTTGTAACATCAGGAAGATGTCCCAGTTTCATACACGTAAAATATGGCATGCTCCATTCTCTCTGTGAGCTGTGACAGAATTTAAAACAAGGTTCACGTGCTTGCAACATACTGTATGGTGAACTATTGACAAAGCCATGCACATTTTTGATCATATATTTTTAAATTTAATATGAAAAACACAAAAAGCAGTTTTCATAACTGCTCAGGCTGTACATTTTTGTGTACACAAATAAAAACTGCACTCACTTCAAAGTGTATTGAAATAAACCAAGATAAAACAAAGTATACAGAATCCTTGTATATATATATTTTCTGTAAATTGAATGCACTGTTTCCAAGATCATTTATGTGAGTAGAATCATCCTCCAAACAGACCAAGGGGCTGCAAAACAGGTAGAAAGGTTGTGTTTACTCTGCCCCATTTTTTTATGTTTCTGTACAGTACAATCTGCAAGGAAGACTTGGTGGAATAGGTTCTTCGGTTTCAAAGTCCACTGATGTATGACATCAAATGCGGTTTGCAAATGCAAAGAGTCTTGTTGCTACTTTTGAACTCTGATTAGTAACCCCAAGGACAACAAAGCCCAAGACATGATCACACTCAGATTGCAAAAAAAAAAAAACACCACTCATTACATCCCACTGGAAGTTCATGTCAGGAATCCTTGTTTTATTACTACCCATCCTCTAAATCCTTATGAGTTTACAGTAGTTTGCCTTGTCCAAACTATTTAAATAAAAAATAAAACCAACCAGTCAGATTTATTTTAAAATGTACGCCTCTATTCCTGGTATGACAGCACACACCCCAAATCTGCAGTGTCCCCCAATCCCTACTAATCACTGGTTATTTATCCCGTCATTGCCTTTAAAAACATTGAGTTGTTAAAAAAAATTAAATAAACCAGCATGTTTTCAAAGGAAATCCACAAAACAAATGATAAAACTATAAATTGTGTATTCTGTAGAAAAATATAATACAACTTATAAAGAGTTATTTTAAGACTAATACCCAAATATTGGAATAAATTTTGATACGGGTTTCAGTTCAGAGAACACATACATCTTTGGTGCTCAAGTGCCTACAGAAGTTGGAAAACAGACAAGCGGTACGTAATCTTTATCTGCATAATGACCATAAAGGTAAGGAAAATAATAGAACACACTGATATAACCAAGTCTGTTATGATGAATTACTTTAGAAATATATTTTTCCTAAACAGCCAAGTATGTTTGAAATGGATTTGGCTTCTTTTTTAGTACTGGGGTGGATGAAATGCAAGAAAAGCACCAGCATACTCATTTAGGGCTACTAAGGACACAAGGAAGCAAAAATTAGGCTACTGAGGTGCCACCATTCATACAAACTGCCACAGCCAAAGTTATTTTTCTCCTCAACACCATCCCACCCCACTGTATTTTCTATTGAATTATGTGTAAATCTAGATGTCTAAGCTGTCCTATAATTAAATTCATTAAAAGCGAAGCAAGATATGTTGTACCAAAGTATTCTTTACAGAACTATCACACCAAGAGGAGAAAGAGCTTTTGCTTGTTTTTAAAAGAAATCTGCAACACACACACACCACAAGTTAAGAGTTAAGCATGTTCAAAGCCCACCAATTTGAGCTTGAGTGCTTAGATCCATGTTGAGTTGTGCCCACAGCAATTGTGAAATTTTCAAAAGTTGCATTGTATCAGGGGTCCTATACATAACCAAACAGTGGCAGATAAATAGCACTGATAGTATTTTCAGCATCTTGGACAGAAAAGAAATGTTCTTGATTCTACGAGCAGTTAAGCACTACCCTGGTGTTAAACGTTAAAGCCAGCAAAAGCAGAATATGGCAACAATAGCAGTAAAGACTTAATTATTTAATTGCCTATTCAATTTGAATCCATCTATTCTTCTGGTACCCAAAGGTATCACTTTCTGGTGACCTTTCATATACAACAGAAATATCATTACTACAAATCATTAGTGCTTAGTTCACCTGAACACTAAGTGACAGGAATCAACACTAAAGGTGATGAACAGTTTTATACCCATAAAAAGATGTGCTGTGTACCTCAGGCCTATTCTTACTGCATTTCAAACACAGGCTGATTTCCATGAGTCTATCATGTATATGAGGTATTCTCTGAAGGGCAAACTACCTGTGATGGTAGCAGATCTGTATTTAAATTGAGATCTGCCCCAGTCACATAGAATGAATGAGACTTCTGTGCATTTAATTTCAATCACAAAAATGGAGTGTGGGTAAGGGGTATTACACCTTCTTGCCTGCAGCTTACCTCCCCATATTTTTCATCAGCAAAATTCCACTACAAGTAAGCTTGGTTAAGAGAAAATCATGTAGGATGGGAGACTAGAAAAGTGGGCAAGATGAAGGTGCACTCCTCACCCGTATTTTTCTTTTGCTGTTTTAAAATAAGGGCTTAATCCTATCCAACTTTCCACTGCTGAAGCAGCCATGCCAACAAGGTGTGCGCTGCATCCTGAGGTGTGGGGCAGTCATGGAGACCTCCTAAAAATAAGGGAACGTTTGTTGTGGCTGCATTGCTGCTAGAAAGCTGGATAGGATTGGGCCCTAAGACACATACTGCATTCCTCTTTCTATGTAACTGGGGCAGATACTAAGATATACATATCTACTGCCAAATGTTTAGTTTGGCCCTGAGCAAACAAACATGTATGCAAGTTTTTGGAGAACATCGGAAATTTCAAAGCTTTGTGAAGAAAGGATGTCACTGTTGGACACCTGTATTTTCAGTTCAGACCAACACCTTAAAAGCAATTCTTGTCTTAAAGTAGTATGAGAAAGCAGTCTTGACAATCCGAATTCTTGGGAGGAAATTCCTGCAATAGGCATAGAATAGAATCTGTTTCCTTGATCTTACATTGCTTCTGGTATAATAGAAAAGACAGACACTTTTGTAGAGTAAGGAACCACAACTTTACAGTAGCTCAACTTTCCCTCACTGCAAATTATTCAAGACAATGTTTTCAAACAGGCATATTACAAACTATACCAACGTGTTTCAGGAGGGAACAACATAAACAAGGAAAAGTCATGCTCTTGTAACATCACAATTTGGCTCAGGGCTAAGATGCAGTGAAACACTGCAGAGGGGGAAAACAGTTTTGTGGTGGTGTAACTGGCAGTTCTTTCAAATCTTGATTGCCATCTCATTTAACACTTGGCTTCTGCAATGCAGATTTTCCATTGCCCATCCTGATCTTTCTGCAGAGGTTAATGCAAGTCTGTGTCTTCAGAAAGAGCCATACTGTCCTTAGGTACAGATAGCTATGAAAATGCTACAGGCAGACACATGGCAAATCCAGTTTGCTGTTGAGCTCCTCGGTGCAGTTCACCAACTTCAACTGTTTGTTTCTGAATTAAGGCTTTACCAAGTATGTAGTACCATTTTTATTTTTAAATGCATGATGTCACACTTTCATGTGATCTGCTATGCTCTGAACAATATGCCAACATCAGTTGCCATGGGTAAAATAGTATCTAACTGGTGGTCCTGGCAAATCTTCCTCGCCATCCGTTTCTGGAGCAAATGACACTGTGAGGTCCACATATTTTTTATCTGCTGATGGTTTCACAAGTTTCTGCATCCTACAAGACAAATAAAAATTTCAGAACAAATAAAAAATCCTTGCCCTATGAAGTACACACCAGTCCAATGCTAATCTTGTGATGGTTGGTCTCTCTCTTTTAGTGGGCCTTTGTTGACATGCTTTAATACTGTCTAGTATTGTGTTTAATATGTTGCTGTCTCTTGCTATTTCTTGGATTTGGGGGTGATTTTTTTTGGTTTATTCTTTGCCATTCCTTGTTTTTAGTGTTCTGATGTTTATGTTTTGTTTATATTATAAGCCACCCTAAAGGTGGCCAGTCTGGGAATACTAATATACAGTACTGCTCAACCTCTGAGAGGGCTCAACATTCTCATGAGGTCACTTGGACACTCTAACCTTCTAACTACAAAAGTGGAACCAATATATGATTGCGTCTCACATGGAATCACAATATATCATTTTCTCCAATTGACTGAAACAAAAAATTAATCCTGAACCTTTAAGTCACACTTAATCTTGCTGTTTCTCGCAGCAAACTATGACTGTGACCCAGAGCCTTGCACATAAATCTGCCATCAACATCTACAGTAGAGAGATCTAAGACTTCCATGGCCAACACCCGAAGATTCTAGTTAGCATGTGTGGGGCAGTATCACTATCCATATATTGGAACTAGCCTTAAGTTTTGCTTAATAGATCATAGTATAGGTTGTATATCTACATTATTCCATAATACCTAGGCAGACACTAATAAAATACCCCTGAAGACTAGCTTCTGACAATCTAAATGAGATTTACATATGATTTTTACAATTTTTTGGTATGCAAATTTTTTGTGTTGACTTTCTCTGTTATTTGTGAATTAACACACTACATTCCATTTATCAGCTTTAAAGAAAAACTTTCAGAATACCCAGGGGAAAGATCCTTTATCAAATATCAAACTTTTACTTGAGTTTCACTTAGTTAATACTTACGTCAGTTTTAATCTTTTGACATGCCCAGGCATTACAGGAACATATAGCATTTTAACGCCCTGAACAACCATAGTTGGCTCAATTCCATACTTTTCCTGTAACAGACAAATGCAAAACTATTTTGAATGGCATCACACAGAAAGCAAACTTATTCTATATGAAAAACACTATGCGTCTAGACCTGTGGTTTCCAAACTCTCCCAGAATTTGAAACCCGCAGTAAGTCCTTGCGGGGAAGGCAGCAGGGCCAGGGGGAAGGCAGCGATGCGATCCCCAGGATCGTGTCACTCAGGGGGGCTGCAGGGACTGGGATGCACTCACCAGTCCCTGCATCAGCCATCCTGGGGTGCAGGGAGCCCTGCACAAACATCTGCAGGGCTTCCCAGGTCAGCAAAAAGTGAAAGTGGAGCACAAAACCATAAGTGGAGTGCGATTGCTCCACTTTCACTTCTGCTGAACTGAGGAGCCCTGCAGAGGCTCACACAGGGCTCCCCGCACCCCAGGATAGCTGCTGCAGGGACTGGTGAGTGCATCCCAGTCCCTGCAGCCCTGTTGAAAGTAGAGCAATCGCACTCTACTTTCGGTTTGGTGGCACAATCGCTCACTTTCACTTCTAAAGCTTTGGGGAGCCCTGCAGACAGCTGTGCAGAGCTCCCTGCATCCCCCGGGGGGCTGCAGGAGGCTCTGGTAAGTACAGCCAAGCCCCTGCAGCCCCCTGAGTGGCGGGATCATGCTGCTGCCTCCTCCCTGCCCCCTGGCTGCCCCCACCCCTTAAAGGGAAAGAGGCCAGGGCCCACAGGCTGGGGAATCACGACACCCCAGACTGAAAACCTCTGGTCTAGACCAGGGGTGCCCAAACCCCAGCCCGGGGGCCGGGGGTTCTCATTCCGGCCCACGGGGAGCCCCCAGTCTCCAATGAGCCTCTGCTGGCCTGACGAAACTGCTCTCAGCATGAGGACGACTGTTTGACCTCTCACTTGATCTGTGGGATAAGGGCTCCTTCCACTTCCTGCTGTTTCACATCTGTGATGCAGCAGTGGCAGCGAAGAAACGGCTGGGCTTGCTTTGTGCAAGGCCTTTTATAGGCCTTGAGCTGCTGCAAGACCTTCATTCATTCATATAAGTTCCATCTCTAACAAATTCATTTATGTACATTTATTCAAATTTTAAATGTAAAGTAATTCTTTTTTTCCTGGCCCCAAACACAGTGTCAGAGAGATGATGTGGCCTCCTGCCAAAATGTTTGGACACCCCTGGTCTAGACCAATCATAGACAGAATTACAGAAGAGAAAATATACTATTTCAGCCAATCCCTTTAAATGTTTTCATAGGAAAAATATGAAGCTCAGTTCAATACAGTAATTTTTGCGTGTATATATAATAGGGGTCTTAACCTAGGAGCCACATATGATAAACTTCAGAGAGCTGCAGAGTTTGAGGGCCACAATATTTAAGAAGCATTTTTGGCACTGCTAGAAGCATGTACCCGGTTGAATTTATCAGAGACAACAAAAATGCTTAGATATGAAAGTTTATTAAGGAAGATGGGCAATTAAAGACAAAAGAAGAACTGTTAAGACAGGGTGTGGAGATGGATTGGTGGACTCGCTTGCAACTTGATTCAAAATTTGGGAAAGATAAACAAGAAGGATTCTATTCAGAACAGACGCCATTTGATAGAATACTCTTAGAAACAAAAGAAAAATATATCAAAAGAATGTATATTGGATTTTGAGATGCATGAAGAAACAATAAAAGAATGTATGATAAAATGGGCGCAAAATATAGGCCATAATATTACATTAGAACAATGGGAACAGATTTGGAAATATAATATAAAATTAACTAGAGCAACAAATTTTAAAGAAAATGTAAATAAAATGTTTTATAGATGGTACATGACACCAGTAAAACTGGTAAAAATAAATCAGAACATATAAAAAAATTGTTGGAAGTGTAAATGTGAAGAGACGTTTTATCATATATGGTGGACATGTAAAAAAATGCAAGTATACTGGTAAGGAATGGTAAAAAATGGTAAAAAATGGTGAAGTAATTTTTTACCAATGGTAAAAAAATGCAAGTATACAGGTAAGTAAAATGGTAAGGAATCTAATACAAGGGATTGTTGGATATATGATACCGCTGAAACCAGAGTTATTTTTGCTATCACCTTAGATATTATAGATAAAGAAAATGATGTGTATATAGTTATGATATTAACTGCTGCAAGGATTTTATATGCTAGATACTGGAAAGATATTAAAATTCCAACGAAAGATGAATTAAGAGAAAATAATGAATGTGGCGGAAATGGATAGGCTTACAGAGATTTTGGATCAACAGCGTAAACCGACACAGACAGAGCAATGGAAACCATTTTATGCTTGGTTGAAAATGAAGTTGTAGATATATAAGATAGGGCATTTAGATGAATATATTGTATACATGATATATTGTGCAGGATATGATATGATAAATAAATGATATTAAGAGGTTAAACTAGAAGAGGAACAAGATTAGGAGATATGTATTGATTGGATATATTGATATATGATTGCCTGCACCCTCCAAAGGTGTGTTTTTGTGTGTGTGTTGTGTATTGAGTTTGTGTTTGTTATGTGTTTGTTTATATTTGTTGTTTGTTTTTATTTTGGAAAATAATTAAAAAATTAATAAAAAATATTTAAGAAGCATTTTAATTTTTAAATATATTTACTCACCTTGAATGTTAAATTTACATTTTAATCCAGTAGACTCTCAGTTTATACCCAGTAAATAATTATGGAATTTGAAAATGTGTTATTTACCATTTATATTAATTAGGATGCAAAAAGAAGCTTAGCACAAAAGTACAAAAATGTACTTCCGCAAGCTGCACATTATATGTCAAAGAACTGCATGTGGCTCCTGAGCCGCATTTTGGCCACCTCTGATATATAGAACATAACAGCTTATATATTCTGAGTGCCATGAATCTCAAAACAGGGTGATTTACAACTTGCAGAGATCACAAAATTTACACTTTTCATCACACATTGCAATCTGACAAGAAAAATAATGTTATGTTCTTGAGTACTGTCTGTTGCATATTTAGTACGCATATCTTACTTTGACAGCATTCATGAAGTCTGACAGTGTGAAATCATCTTTCCCATGAACAGTCCATCTATCCCAGATTGTAAACGATATTCCATTTCTGTCACAGAATAAGAATGTAAAACACTTTTATTGCCAAGATGCTTAGGTTGCTGTAACACATTTTTCAATATTATTTGATATTATCAATAACTTAAAATATCACAGGCTAGGTAAAGAGAATGCAAGTGGGTCTCCCAAGCACAGAAGAAAATGAACCACGGCTTTAAAAAAAACCTCACTTGGTGAAGACAGAAACAAGCTGGAAGCTCTACGTATCATAGATACTCAAGTATATGTCACAGATAAGTGAAGGGGCAGGTTTTGAGCCAAAAATTTTCTATGACCCTCTGATAAGCTGGGGTTGTGGTGATGGTAAGAACTGAGGGGTGTGTGAAATTCTCTGAAAATGACTTACCAGGAATTATTCTGAGGCAGCAGCAAAAAGCCAAACGGAGAGAGAGAAAATGAGCCATTAAACCAGCCATTTTCAACCACTGTGCCATGGCACACTGGTGTGCCGTGGATGGTCCCCAGGTGTGACACAGGAGTTTGGTGGAGGATCATTTATTAGTAGGGTCATTGGGGGATGCGAGGCCCCCACCAACAGCATGGTGTGCCTTGTCAATGATCCAAAAACTGATGGTGTGCCTTGACAATTTTAGTGCCTTATCAGTGTGCCGTGAGACGAAAAGGGTTGAAACTCACTGCATTAAACCTTCTACTTCAAAACAGGAAGGGAGATGAAGGTGCTTATGGGAGTTGTAGGCTTTGTGAAGAGTACAGTGCCGCACTTCCATAGTAATAGCTCTCAAACAGACTACAATTCCCATAAGTGCTTTCACTTTTCTTCCTATTTGGAGAAGAAGCTAAAATGGCTTTCTATTTTTTGCTTGGTTTCTGCTGCTGCCTCAAAACAATGACTGGTAAGTAAAATAGCCCCCACCCCCTGCATCCTGTTTTTCAGCCCAGTCCCGCCCCCACCTCACCAAGCAGCTGCTTCTAGAAGCTGCATTCACTGTACTGACCAATGTATAAGTTGACCCATGTTTTCAGGATCAATTTTAAGACATAAATTTTTTACTTATACATGAGTATATACGGTAAATTTGGTCTCTTAACTGCAGTTAAGGAGCTGAGTTATGCTACAGATAAAGATTTTCAATGTCCTGATCTTAATCCTTCATTTGTGCCATTTACCTTATTTCTGTTCTTCGCACTTCAGCTGTTTCCGTGAAGACAATTATCGGAATGGCCAAGTTGAAAAAGCAGTTCTTGTAAGCTTGAAAAGGGTAACCACCCACAACCTTGATCAACTCCAAAGCAACCTGGAAGGGGGAAAAACGTAAATGCTGTGGAGAACTTCAAAATACCCATTGAAAAGCACACTGCTAAGAGAATGAAAGCATATTCTGACCTGTACAAAATGTAACAGGAATAATAGTCAGACTATGGGAAGAACCAGAAATCCTTTTGGAATTGAGCCTAACAATTACAGAGGTCTCAGTGGTCTCCAAGACATAAACAATTATGAAGGAATAAAGCTCTCTCTGCTATAAAACTGTAGCAAAGAGGACAAACACTGTACTTGGCAAAGATGTCAAAAGGACACAAGTACTGTATCAAGTTTTTCGATAGATTTTTCCTGTAACACACAGGCTATTTCACAAATGATTAAATTTTTAACCCAAACTGACTTCCACACAGGAACTTGAATGAATCTCATGTGCAGATAACAAATGGTAGTTCGCAATAAGTATAAGTGATTGTGTGTATATGCAGTTTGCAGTTACTGTTATATATTTGTGTGATCATTTATCTTCCTACTCCAAGAACATTAGGTAGACAGTTATACAGTAACCAAGGGTTCATGAAGTTTTTTAACTGCTCTATTTCAAAGTTTCCTCCAGACTATCTGAGTTTGTCCCTCTAATATAGATGAACATTACTTCACACCCATCTTTTGACACTTTTGTCTTATAGTTACCACATTATCCCAATCAGAGAAAAAACAGGATCTAAAGTTGAATTCTCCTAGTCCTGTGTCAAGTTGTGAGCTTTTAATGAATAAAGCTCGTTCTACCTACCTGGCATCAGAGGAACTATCATAAATAGTACTTTTATGTTCAAATGAGCCTCATTCACTCACCAAGCCAGAAACAGCTGCAGTTGAAGTTGCAATGGCAGGGATAATCTTCCCAGCAATTCGTTTTGTTTTGAGTCTATCTGCTGGTTCAATGTTATACATTTTGGCTCTCAAATTCGAAGCTGCTGTTATGAAGTCTATGTGCCCATTACTGTCGTCATCTTTTTCAAAAGCAAGTTCTTTCATTTGCAAGTAATCTATTCAGAAACAAAAGTTATTCATCAGAATTCTTTAGGAATCTCTGGTCATTCTACTGAAATACTTACTTTCCTCTTCCTTAACATGGTTTTGGATAGATTTATTTCCAAACTTTGTTGACAATGGTAGTGAGTTTGGAAAGGGACTGAAACTTATGGGTGAGGGAGAAAATTGGTGAGGGATGAGATAAGGAATAGATAGGATTCTCACCCCAATTTATTCAAATTGGAAGACTGAGTATAAGAGGAAAGGGAACAGTCAAGCTATGAAGTAGGAATCGATCTGGTTGGGGATTCCCCCCAATACCAAAGGGAGAGAGTTATAAGGAAAGCTATATCCTACAGCAGTGATTCTCAAACTTTTTAGCATCAGGACACACCTAAAAAAAATTCACTTTATCAGCTGCTCAAGCCTCTGTGGCTATAATGGTGACTGGGAGCAGTGCTCCCCTCCCCTCCACCAGTAGTAATCCATTTAATCCTTAGAAAGATAGCCTAATCTACTCTATCAGTTTCATGAACCACCAAAAATTAGGTCGTGACTACTGGTAGGCTATGGACCATAGTTTGAGAACTTCAGACCTACAGTATAGGAGCATGTATAAATAAGTAGGACAGTACGCAATTTCTCAGCCTTTTCTACATAAAGTCTTTTCCTTTTGTTTAACGTAAAAGTTTTAAAATATGTTATCCACCCTAATCCTTGGCATAAACCAAGCTATGAATAACAGTGCAAACATTTACTCACTTCTTGTAGTTTCACTGGCCAATATGGCAGTCTCCAGCTGAAGAACAGCATTCCTCTCATCTTCACTACTCACTGGAATAGGATCTGGTTTCCTCACTGTTTCATCTGTTTGTACAACCTGCAAAGATTGGCAATATGTCGCGCAAACATTATTGCAGATATCCCTTTCTGTGCAGAAGTCACATTTATGCAGATCAGATTAGATGCTTGTTCTAAAATGCATGCTAATCAATAAAATCTATCAAAACAAACTTTGAAAGAAATAGAGTAATTGTACAATATTTATAATCTCACAGTATTATCTAAAGTTGCACATTTCGAGAGTTACCAAGGCATCCAATTACTCTTTCTAAAAACAACAGCACAACATAGGGACTTATGACTCCACCATTACAACTCATTGGGAAGATTTGCATGTGCATGTGCACATCAGTCTAATTTTCTGTAAATGTGATAACTTGGCACCACGTGGCACATTATATTTGAAGCAGATGCCTCTGACCAAATACTGGAGACACATTTCCTAAAAACATGCAGCTGAAGGAAGAGAAGATGAGCTATTAAATGCATTCAGAAAATATTGCAGAAATACAGTCAATTAATTGTTTTCCATTTTCCCTTCATTTGTTTAAAGAACATGGACAGAAGCTCCCCTACTCACAAACAAAAACTTTCAGCCCTGACTTTGGATTTGTAGCTGATGGTGCTAAGGACGGAAGCCACTAAGGAGCACTCCTAGCTCCACAGTGAAACCAACAACCTTGGGAGTGAAACCGACAACACTGAGAGCATGAGAGGTGAAACTGTTAAGGTTGAGAGTATAATTAACAATACTGACAGTGCTCAAAGAGATCTAACTGGAGTGAAACTAACAGCTCCAGCTCCAAAAATGGAGACACTGCTGTATGAAAAAGCAACTTAGGACCAGATCTCTGGAACCTAGCAGGGCACTTCTGCACAGACTTTTAAAATTCTGAATATAACAATTTTTACAAGCACTTAACTCAAAACTTGGAGAGAAGAATACAGTGTCATGCTTTTAGAGAATATTCAAAGCACCACAGATACATTATCTTATAACATTTACAAATCTCTAGAAAAGGTATTATCATCATCATCAGTAACTGGAAATCAGACTATAGAACATCAAACAAAAATGTGTATGCAGAGGTAGTATGAAAAGGCAGATTACACAGCTGCTAAACTTACTTTGTTAGAAGGCTGGAACTCTTGAATCTTTACCCTGGAAATTACTTTAAAAATTGTTTCTTCTGACATATCCTGGATGACATTCAAACCAAAAGTACCACTAATTATGAAATGGGCAAACACAGCATCGTCTACTTCTTAACATTAAGCCAAAAACGAGCACTTATAAACGAAATATTAAACAGGAAGAATTCAAATATCTTTCACAGACTTACTTAATCCTGTTTATCATGCAATTTTATGAGCAACTGTATGCATAACAACACTGCATTTAATGGGACTTATTCCCAGGAACATGAGCATAGAATTGCAGCCCTACCTCCATAAATAATGAAAGAAATTTATAACATGTTAGACTATACTACATGAACATTTTCTAGAACACATTTCCTCATTTGAGCTTTGTATTGCTCATGCACACATTTATCAAATGAAATTCATTTTCAACATAGATGAACACAGAAATGTTAATACTTATGCATATGCCAAGTTCAAATCTGTGTTATCAGCTGCTTCCAAGTTATAAAAATGAATACAGGCAGGCCACCATATCTGTGGATCCGGTATCACCTATTTCAATTATCCACTGATCTGAAGGGGCCCTGTGCACATATGATAACATTCTTTAAAGCCTTGCCAGCAAGCATACCTTGCTTTAAAACAGAGTGCTATAAGCATTCAAGCTTATAGCACAAAGAGAGCAGGCTGCCAGCAGCCTGAATGCCTGAAGAAAATAGACACAAGGCTAAACAGGAAGCAGTTAACTTCCACTTCATGTTTTACATTAGGTCTATTTTCATCAGGCATTCCGGTTGCTGGCAGCCTGCTCTCTTTGTGCCATAAGCTTGAATGCTTATAGCACTCTATTTTAAAGCAAGAAATGCTTATCGGTAAGCCTTCAAAGAACATTAGTGGGTGCAGGGGGGTGGTATTAATACAGCCCCCCCCAGTATCCATGGTTTCTGTATCAGCGGGGGGGGGGGGGGGATCAAGTCCCTGGAACAGATTCCCAACAGATACAGGGGCATGCCTGTACAAAGGGATGATCAATTTGTATTTATTTTAAATTACAGATGCTATATTTTGCAAGTACTATATTACATCTGGAAAAGAGGCACATTCACATAAACCAGCCAACAGAATTTATTTTATTTTTTACATTTGTATCCTTACTCTAACACAAAAGTGCTCTCAGGGCAGCTCACAAACCTCAGGGAGAATCTACAGCAGTGCCTGCAGTGGCCAAGCAGGCCCATGTCACAGTAGAAGGTCTATTAGTTAAGTAAGTCCTAAGCCATGCAGGGTCTTAAAAGGAAATACCAGCAATTTGCTATTGTCAAGCTCTCTGATCTGTTTACACAAGTCATTGCAAGAAACATAATTTCTATCACAAAGACAAATATCAGAGACAACACCTCTGATTATTAATAGTGAAGAGATACTGTATTCAGAACTGATTTTAAGCACTCCTATATGTAGCATAGATTCTTGAAAGAGGTAATCAATTACTAATAGTAACAGGACAAATACATTATCATCTTTAAAGGCAGGATTTGAAGCATCATTTCCCCTACCTTTTTCCCATAATAATACCTATTTTTCCTAAATTAAAATGCTTGATTTCTCAAAGCATTTTGAAAAAGTGACAGAAACAGCCAGATCATTAAATGCTTTTACTGTCAATGGTAGACTTACCTTTTCTGTAAAAGGAATGCAGTACACCACTGCAAAGAGTTTTGCTGTACTCAATATGAAGTTATAATGCCTGAAAAGAAAAACAAGGGATATGACAGTGCAGGGGGATTCTACATTTTCCTGCAATCATGTACAGGTCGAGCCTCATTATTCCTGTGGGTTCTGTTCCAAGCACTCACATGGATGGCAAAAAAACACACTATAGCAAATCCATTTAAAAAACAATGTTTCTTTGCTCCAGTGATTTAAAAACAGCCTTGATGACCTTTGTGATGCAAGATAAGAGTCATTAAGACAATCCATCAATCAGTCCTCCTCCAAAGGCTTACAAAGGTGCTTCACTCAGCCCCTCCCTTCACCAATGCAAAGTGATCACCTTTCTTTCACATGCTGGGGGGAGGGGTCACCTGGCAACAGAAGGATTGATGGATTGTCAGCCAGCTGCCCTCTCTCTCTCTCTCTCATTAACGAGGCTATTGTTAAAGGACTGCTCAGTTTTTTAAACTGATTATAAAGGGGTGCATTTTCCTCTTCTCCAGGGATCAGCACATTCCTTCTCATTTGCAGTGGCCATTCGTGTTGAGTCAAATCCGTGTATAAAAAAACTGTGTATATAAATAGGCTGGACCTGTATATTACAAACCAAACAAACAGCTTTCTCTAGAAGTAAAAAGTCAAGGAAGTTCAATGAGTAAGTATTTCTTATAAGCAGAGGGGTAGGAAAAGCAGAGAACAAGCCCTTGAGTAAACTCTTGCTTTGATTCGTTTCTTTTTAAGAGGAAATGTTCAGACTAGAACCACTTCACATAACAAATCTCTTTAGACTACGACTATGAACTCATATTTGGGCATTAAATACTGCTAGATGTCTTTCAGAACACATCCTAAACTACATGGTGTATGGTCATAGCCTACAGGGTTTGTACATTTAAGTGACATTTAAAAAACAACCAACCACTGCCACCCAACCACAGAGAAGAATGGAGGTAGAGAAGGATGGACCTGCAGAATGCTATTTTAGGAACAAGGAGGAGTTGCACTGAAGTTGCAATGATGGAAGCCAGAGAAAAACAAAACAAAGGAAGCTGGCTATTGATGAGTGCGCGGAACAAAACAAAGTGAAATTAGAGAAAACAGAGCAGAGAGGGCACAAGAACCTTATTTAGCAACTTGAAATAAAGTGTTGCATGAATAAGAATGCAGACTGTCTAAATTCTCCACGCTTTTAAATGAATCAAGAAAAATGTTTATAGGTTGCCAGCCCAGACACCACCATTGGAGGAATGCAGAACCACTGCAGAATGCAGTTCTACAGCCTGGAACCACCAGAGTGCAGTGTGGAGGAAGTGAAAGCACAGTTAGAGGTGTATCGGTTGTCAGAATGGGAAATGCAGGATGGGAGAGTACAGAAGAAAGCAGGGAATGGAAGGTGACAGCAGGGATGATGGAAATTCACATATCAGTCTATTCAAGAAATGATGATGTGAAATTCAAGCTTTCAGTCTGGATTAGAACTCAATGTGTGTGATGCACACAGCCTTTCATAAGGGTTGTTTTTTACTTTTTTTCTTTTTCTTTTTTTAAGAAAATGCTTTCATATATTAGGAATTCTGTGCAAGAAATTCTCAGTAGACTCTTGAAGTCCCCAAATATTTTGAAATTTGGCAAGACAACTGAAATAAAGAAAACCTGGGAGTGGAGCAGAGAAGGTATGTTCAGTTTTACATATGATGTAAAACCCAAGGACTTGTAATCAAAATAAAGCTAGTTCCCAATGTACTTTTATATTGTCACATGAATCAGAGATCATTCTAAAGGTCACATTCTGAAAAATCCAAATACCATGGATTCCTTTCAACTGCTATGACCCAAGAATGTAGATAAGATCCTCTGGAGTTTGAGACTGTCTTCATGCAAAGCTGAGTTAATATAATCAACCAGGGCTGGTCTGGCCTATTGGGTGGAACGAATTGTAAATTCATCTTTGCAGGAGGGAGGGATGTCTAGCATCTTGGAAGACTTGATTCCACCAATCTAAACAACTACCAACCAGTATCTAATCTTCCTTTCTTGGGTAAAGCGACTGAGCGGTTAGTATTTTCATGGGATCCTAGATGAGACAGATTATCTGGACCCCTTCCAATCCAGCTTCAGATTCAGCTTTGGGACAGAGACAGTCTTGGTCGCCCGATTGGATGATCTTTGCCGAAGACTAGAATGTGTCCCTGCTGGTCCTGTCATCCAAGGATTTAGAGTGGGGTGCCACGAATATACTGATAACACCCAACTATTACTCCTTGTCATCTCATTTCAGGGAGGCTGTGGAAGTCCTGGAGCACTGTCTGGAGGCAGTTGGGATCTGGATGAGGACCAATAAGTTGAGACTGAATCCAGAAAATTCAGAGGCCTCCTGGTCAGGAAATCCTCAATGCAGGTACCAAGTCATCTGCCCACTCTGAATGGGGTCACACTTCCCCTGCAGGATCAGATGTGCAGTTTGGGAGTGCTCCTGGACTCACAGCTCTCTCTGCAGAGCCAGGTGGCAGCTGTGGCCAAGGGTGCATTTGTCCAGCTTTGGCTGGTGCACCAGCTGTGACCATACTTGAGTTGATCACACCTGACCATGTCTTAGTGACTACAAGATTGGATTACTGTAATGCACTCTATGTAGAGCTGCCCCTGAAGACAGTTTGGAAGCTGCAATTAGTGCAGAATGAGGTAACTTGAGTGGTTACTGGAGCTAGGCAGTTTGATTCTGTTGAACCGCTACTTCAGTGACTGCACATTTGTTTCTTGGCCCAATTCATGGTGCTGGTATTGACCTTTAAAGCCTTCCACTGTTTGGGTCCAGTTTATCTGAAGGACCGCCTTCTGTCATACATTCTGGTTCGCTCTCTTAGATCATCTGAGGGGGCCTTCTGGCAAGGGCTTAGAGTGATGGCGACATGGGGCCGAGCCTTCTTGGTAGTGGCACCACAATTGTGGAACTCCCTACAGAGGGAATTAAGAACTACCCCTCCCTCATGGCTTTTTGGCAAGGACTCAAAATGTTTTTGTTCCATCTTGCGTTTGGGTGATGGGTTGTCTGCCCCTTGTGCCTCTGTAGCAGTGCCTTGGTTATAAATAGTTGTCCTCCTCCGGTGGTTTTATTTATTGTTTTTATATACTGCATAGTTTAATTGGAAATTGTAAGCTGCCTTAGGCATGGGCTCTAGCATGGGAAAGGTGGGGTATGTATGCATAAATACATATCAGGACTGTATAGTTCTATTAGTATCAAAGTTGAACCAGGTGCCAGAGGACAAGCAGGGAGTCAGAGCACCAAGTACAGAGAGCAGACGGCTCCCACTCATGGTCTCACAATAAGCCCACAAATCTGCCATGTAAAGTTATTTCCCACCCCTCTCTTGTAAGAACAAACTTCAAAAAGAGACATATTTTACTTACAAAGGGTCATTGAAATCAAATTGTATTGGAAAAGGTGGCCTCTTTGGTGACTGCCAAAACAAACCTGGTAGTTTGAAAGAAAATAAATTGAATCTTAAAAGCAATTAATTGAAATACAGTACATTAATTACATCAACATTTGTTTAAACAATTATTGTACTTACTGCCATCTTTTAACCGTGTATCAAGGGGAAATGAGTGTAACAACTGGAGAGCCTGTACAGGAAAGAAATATTCTTAATATAGGCAGCTAATCATACATTAGTGATCTGCTGCCTTAATGAATCCTTGAAATTTATGCTGCAAAAGATCAAAGTTACTATAACTGAAAGATAAAGGTCATCCTCATTAGCTATTGAAATACACATTTCCAGAATTCATACCAGAAAAATACCTCCTTTCAAGAAATCATTATGAGCTCTGTATCCAAGAGCTGGATTGTATGGGAGTAGGCAATCTCTAAGATACACTGGCCCCTAGCTGTATCGGGCTTTAAAGGTCAAAACCAGCACCTTGAATTGGACCCGGAAACAAATGGGCAGCCAGTGCAGCCGCTGGAGAAGCGGTCCGACAGTCAAACTGCCTACCTCCAGTAACTACACGGGCCACCGCATTCTGCACTAATTGCAGTTTCCGAACCATCTTCAAGGGCAGACCCATATAGAGCGCGTTACAATAGTCTAACCTCAATGTCACCGTGGCATGGATCACCATGGCCAGGTCTGCACGATCCAAGTACAGCCGCAGCTGGCACACCAGCCAAATCTGAGCAAAGGCCCCCCTAGCCACAGCCGCCACCTGGGAATCCAAGAGGAGCTGTAAGTCCAGGCAAACCCCCAAGCTGTGGACCTACTCCTTCAGGGGGAGTGCAATCCCATTCAGCGCAAGCCGATACTCCAGCACCTGCATCGCGGATTTCCAAACCAGGAGAACCTCTGTCTTATCCGGATTTAATTTCAGCTTGTTAGCCCTCATCCAGATCCTCACTGCCTCCAGAAAGTGCTCCAGGACCTCAACCGCCACCCTGGAATCCGCAGGAAACGAGAGATAGAGCTGGGTGTCATCAGCGTATTGATGGCACCCCACTCCAAATCCCCAGATGACCTCTCCCAGTGGTTTCATGTAGATGTTAAATAGCATGGGGGACAGAATGGACCCCTGTGGCACCCTGCACCTCAAGGGCCAGGGTGTCAAGCAGGCATCCCCCAGCACCACCACCTGGGACCGATCCTCCAAGCAGGAGCAGAACCACAGCAAAACAGTGCCTCCAACTCCCAACCTGGTTAATCGGCCCAAAGGATACCATGGTTGATGGTATTGAAAGCCGCTGAGAGGTCCAGCAGGACCAACAGGGACACACTCCCCCTGTCCAGTCGTCATCCACCAAGGCGACCAAGGCAGTTTCCATCCCAAAGCCTGGCCTGAAACCAGATTGAAAAGGATCCAGATAATCTGCTTCATTCAAGACTCTCTGGAGTTGAGACGCCACCACCCACTCAATCACCTTGCCCAGAAACGGGATGTTGGAGACTGGCCGGTAGTTGTCTAATACAGTGGAATCCAGGGAGGGCTTCTTCAGGAGGGGCCAAACCACCGCCCATGTCAAGGCAAGCAGTAGCGTCCCCTCCATCAAAGAAGAGTTGACCACCCTCCCTGTCCACTCAACCAGCCCTCCCCTGGGCAGCTCTTATTAGCCAAGCTGGCAAGGGTCAAGCAGGCAGGCAAATGGGCTCACACTTCAAAGGAGTCTGTCCACATCCTCAGGCTGTACAAGCTGAAAAGAATCCCACACTGGACAAGCAGTTGCCAAGGGGACATCGCCAGACATTGTCACTGTGGCATCCAAGTCGTGATGAATATGATCAATTTTATCTGCGAAATGTTTTACCAACACTTCACAGTGGCTGACCATGTGTTCCTCTTCATCTGCTGGAGGGGCCTGATGGAGGCGGCCTCGTACCACATGGAACAGCTCTGCTGGATGGTTATCAGCAGATGCAATGTTAGCAGAGAAGAAAGATCTCTTCGCTGCTACCATTGCCATGAAATATGCTCTGTAGTGAGCTCTACTCTGTGTCCAATTGGAATCATCACAAGTTTTCTGCCACCATCGCTCTAGACACCTACCCTGCCGCTTCATCATTCGCAGCTCCTCATACATTAAAAAGACATTTTTAACAATACACAACCATATTTTTTCTTTAAAATTATCAACTGAGAACACCAGCCATAAGAAAAGGAT
Source organism: Tiliqua scincoides (assembly GCF_035046505.1). Taxonomy (NCBI): domain Eukaryota; kingdom Metazoa; phylum Chordata; class Lepidosauria; order Squamata; family Scincidae; genus Tiliqua; species Tiliqua scincoides. Next base: position 73,199,687 of record NC_089825.1, read on the forward strand.
AGATCTCATATACTCACCTTATGATTAAAATATTTTTCAAATTTTAATCGTGCTAATTCAACACACTGGGGCCAGCTTTTGGGTCTTCTACTGAGGCACTTAATCACTTGGAAAGAGCCTTCTAAACTCTCTCCAGATTTTATTCTCTAAGAAAAGGGGAAGAAAAAAGTTCAAGATAGTCTTAGGATCACATCACACATTATCTGGTAGTAAACAAATGTTTTTCACAATGGTGGATATGTAATGGAGTGCTGTAACCATTCCCATCTTCACACGTCAAGTACCTATGCAATATATCCAATAAAAAAAATGTGAACTCGTGCATGTTATATTTTAATATGTATACATGGAGCATTTTATAGATTATGTCTATAACCTATAACAAACAGCTCAACAGCTACTGTTATAATAATTATTAACTATTCTTTATAGTGACTAAACAAAACTTCACCTGTTCCTGCTCTCATTTAATTACAGTTATTTGGTTCCCATTTTTAAATAAAATTATTCAAAGTTTAACCACTTCACAGATGTTTCTTTCTAATTATTTTAACTAATATGGAATACCCCCCTCACCCTTACCTTTCAGTCACAGCAGATTGGCCTAAGTCACTAACAGCAAGGACATCTGGGTATAGCTCAGCCCTGTAACTGGCTACTTTTCAGCAATCAGCAAAAAGGTACCGAACACACTCGCCTATAGGTTGAAAAATTTATGCCTAAAAATGGAATCTGAGATCCTGGTTTGACTTATACCCGGGTCAATGCAGTGAATGAAGCAGGGTCCTCTGGGAGCTTCTGGGAAGCTTATGGAAGCTCAGCAGCTGTCTGGTGAAGTGGGGGGGGGGCAGGTGGGCGTGGAAACGGACCGAGAAGCAGGAAGTAGGTGGAGAAAAAGGAGAATTTTTACCAGTAATTACGGTATTCAGAGGCAGCCATTTTAGCGTCTTCTCCAGACAGGAAAGTGAAGTGAAGGCGCTTCTGGGAACTGTAGTCTGTATGGGCTGCTGCTATGGAATGCATGCTGCATGCATGCTCCCACAAAGCCTCCCCACAATTTCCAGAATCCCCTTTGTCTCCCTTCCAGTTTGGAGAAGGGAAATGCCTCCTTCTTTCGCTGCTGCCTCTGAACATTCCTGGCAAGTCATTTGCGAAGAATTTACCCTCCCCCCTTTTAGGCGTCTGGTTTTTAAAACCCCAGGATGTGATGCTCATTTCCATCTGAAACAAGGTCCCAGGCTGCAATGCACCACTGCAATGCAATGGGTGTTACGAATAACACCCATGGAAAGCAGTGGGTCTGCTTCTGAGTAAAGAGGGTTGCAACTGTGCGCAGCTCAGTCCCTGTTGCTTGCCTCCCTGCTGTGAACTGAACTGCACACTCCCAGTTACATGTTTTATGTTGCATGTTATATGTAGAGCCTAGGGCTTAACACACCAGGCACCTTAAAGAAGGATTTGACTGTTGGTTCTACTGGTATGTTGCTTACAGGCACAACACTTACTCTGACAGTGTTTACACAAATGTTGTGAAGACCAGAATTTTAAAAGTTAATGAACAAAAATGCATCTTATGATCTTTTATTGTATTTTTAATAAATTAGAAACTGTACAGTTTTTAGGTAACAATTACTGGAAGGTTATTTTTCAGGATCTGGCTTCAGGTAAAATCAGACAAAACTATAGTCAGACCCCCCTAAGTTCAAAAAACCCCCCCCCCCGACTTATCCGAGGGTCATAGAAAATTTCATGATTTGGGGCCCAAAACCTGCCCTCGACTTGTCTGTGAGATCAACTCATGGGCGAGTGTCTGCGGTACTTATTTTTCTTGCCTTTGATACTTGATTTATAATCAGCAGTTGGCTAGTCTTGCCTAGCTTGAAATTTTGGTCTTGCTGTTTAAGTGTCTTACAACACCATCCTAGTCAAGTCTACTCAGAAATAAGTCCCACTGTGTTCAACGGGGCTTACTCCCAGGAAACTGGGTATAGGATTTCAGTCTTAGTTTTTGATGTATTACTTGTTTTTACAATGAACTGCTTTGTATAGAAATGAATTTCGGATTTACCACGACTAGTCATTCTCTTCAGCAAGTGGAGGTTTTCCCGGAATGGGTAACTCCTTCCACTTGCAACACAAATAACTCATGTTTAGTCCCTTTCAGTTAGTTTTATGCTTCATTCCTGAGACTACTAATTCCGTCTCTAGATCACTGACCAGCACTTGTTTTATCCAGTTGAAGTGAATCATCACATGGGGGCAGAGGAAAAAAAAGTAGGCAGAGTTATTTCCCCACTTATTCATATTTGACTGCGCTTACTGCTTTGTGCATCAGTGCTGTGGCTGAATAGCACAGCTGGGCAGGGCTTTGGGGTTATGAGAATCATTCAGTACAGCTGGCCCCAATGGCAGCCCAAAGGAGGAGGCTCCCTAGTGGGAGATGCTTGACTTCCTTGCCAGAAATTAGCTTGAGAGCCATGTTCCTCTTTGTATCCAGAGTTGGCTTTCTCTGTCATGGTACACAAAACAGACGTGTGGCAAAAACTTCCTTTGTCAGGTAAACAAATACTGAATCTTACTGATGCCTCTGGATGGGGAGGCTGTGCGCATGGGTGGCCCTTGGAGAGGCATAGCTGGGGGATGCTGAAGGGAACCAGATATGAGTCATTTGCACAGCCCTGTCTCTGAAGCAAGTAGGAGGAATAACAAGTGTTTAGACAACCTCAATCTGCTGGAGCAGAATTTGAAGATTTGAAAAGTATATCAACGAACATAAAACATGGACATATTAGAATGGACATATGGACATTATCCATTACATATTTTAATGGACAAACTGTAGAACAGGTTAGGACATTCAAATACCTGGGCATTCTTTTTTCGCATAATTTAGCATGGACGTGCCATCGTTATATGGCTCGCTCCCTTGCTAAAGCCTCTTCGCAAGCCATTGTTAAATTTTTCCATAGCAAAGGTGGCTCGTATATTCCAGTGGCGCTGAAGGTCTTTAATGCGAAATGCTCCCCCCAACTTCTATACGGGGTGCCACTCTGGATCCAATCTTTTAATAGCTCACTGGAGCAGATTCAGTCAGTCTTTTTAAGAAGCATACTAGGTTTGCCCTGGTGTGTCTCTTATGAGGTGCTCTGTATAGAATCAGGTCAAATCCAACTTGAAACTCTGGCGTGGATTAGAGCGACTAAATATTGGCTTAAAATTCTCTACAACACTGATTCCAACACTCTTCTATTCCATCTTCTTGATGACCCTTACTTTACAGATAAATTTTGGAGTACAAAAATAAAACAACTGGGAGTCGAGCCTGATGTACTTGGCCAGTTGTCACAAGACGAGGCATTTAGGCTCATCAAAGAGAGACTTCTGGATATTCATACTTCCAATATTTTATCTGCTGCCAACAAAGTCTGCTCACCATTACACTTTCATTTACCGGTCAGAGTAGGGGAAATTCCCAACTATTTATACACTTTGGAATGTCCAAAAACTAGAAGGGCCTTTTCTATGGCCCGTAGTAATTCCATTCCATCTGCTGTCCTCTGGGGCAGATTCAATGGTACTCCTCTACATGAGAGAATTTGTCCATGTTCTCAGCATGCTGTAGAAACGCTAGTCCATCTTCTTTTCCATTGTCCGCTTCATTATGAGGCCAGGAGGAAATGTCCAGCTCTCCAACCCTATCTCAATTTTTTCTTGGAGGATTCTGCTATATTGCAAGCCTTATTAGCTTCCACTGACCCTAACACCATTTCCCAGATAGCCACACTTATTTCGCAAATTGTGACGTCTAATCTGAAGCGTGCCCCCATTTCTTTGAAGTCTCTGAATTTCGGGAGTTAATTGCAAGTTGGTATGTTATAAGCAAACAATTTTTTTTTTTAGCTGTATGAAAGTGTTTAATGATCTTTTAACTGTATGCCAATAAAGGTACTGAAACTGACATATTAGAATGCTGAGCACTTAAAAGGAACGAAATTGTTCAGGTGCTGAGATTTATCTACTATTGACCCAGTCCCACCCTATGAAGCAATTCATAATACATTTTATCATACCATTTTAGGTTGAATCTGGTGACAACTTTAGTTCAAATCTTTGTACACTCAGGTCTTTGGAAGAACATGGAAGGGGAGAGGGGGATTTTATCATTACATGAAAACCAGTCAATATTACTAACTACATGCAGGTTTTGCTAGAATCAAAATTATACAGAGTAGTTTAACACATAACATTCATCATGAAGTTCACACTTACCTGTAACACCTCTTCTGCTGAAGGGTAGGTTTGCCAAAATTTGTTAAACAGGGAAGGCTTATGTGAAAATGCACTTTCAAACTAAAACAAGAAGAAAGGTTATGAGATACGGTTCTCTATTCCCCCCCCCCCCCATACATGCAGGGCACCAATTCAGTACCTTATGAAACTGAATGCACTACTCGTGCCCTCAACCAGCTCCTATTCATTTAGATAGGGTTGCCCAGAACAACGTCCCGCTGAATTGTGCCCATAAAATATCAAATTCACAACAAACTTACTTTGTCTCTTGCCCACTGTATTGTGTGTTCAGTGGCAGCTGGGAAAGACTTTAAAGTACAAAATGGTATTTCTTCTTCTGGTGGATCTCGCTACATGTAAATAAAGAAGTGTATCATTAAAGACAGACACTATGATTTTTTTTTAAACCAAAATGTGTGCGCTTGTGCATGCGCACACATGTGCCAGCATTTTGGTTGGTTTTGTTTTTAATTCTAGTCCTTTATTTCTTTCATTAGATAAATTCCCTTCTGTTCTTGAAGATTCAAGGAGTATTTACATACAGAATATACAAATTGTTCTGTTACCAGGCCATGAAAGTTTATACAATATTAATATGACAATATCCAATTGTCACGAAAAACATCTCTATAGATAACATTGCTTTTAAGAGAACCTTATGCACTGCACCATCAACTCCAAGCTGCATTTTCAAAGGAAAATATGTTTACTTTTCTGCTTTAAGATGAGGACAGCTGCAAAATTGATTACATTTCTATTTTCAGTTTGATCAGCTTACTGATTTGAGTTCAATAGTCAATTAGAGAGTTGAAAAAGCATTCTGTTTACAATAAATACTTACAGCTATTATTCAGAAACATGACAACTAGTTCCACATGCACAAAAGGGCTTTGTATTTCTCAAACAGCACCCTCTTCCCTGCAATGGCACTTAAACTTCTTTTGAAACCAGGTGGATTTTCAAAAACAATTTGTAATATACCGTAAGGATCTGCCATTCAAATGTGTTGGTTTTTTAAATGAAAATGCAAAGCACTATAGCCTAAGATGTTCTTAAAATATATCTTACTCTACAATGTATTCACAGAAACAAACTAACAACCTGAACTGGTCTTTAAAGTTTTGGCAGCAAAACTTCAGAAACGCAAAACGCATTGTTTTGTTTTTGTTCTTTTGCTGCAGCACTTACATGACTGTTGTACGATTCTGTTAGATGAGGCACAATGACCTCAGTATGCCCTTTAGTTCCCATAGTTCCCGAATCTAAGAGAGGGCGCAGGTTTGCCAGGCAGCGGCTACAAGAAGGAAGTAAAAACGTAAACAAATATTATGAACAACAAACAGTACAGTAGATACTGCTTTATCAAAATAGACAAACTATGACATGATGGTTATGTAACCATCATACGCGTATGTTGGTCATATAATGATTATGTAAATGTTACTGGTTTAAAAAAGAAGAAGAAGAAGAGGAGAGGATTTTTGTTGTTGGAGGAACTAACTTGTGATAAATCCGTAAAATCAAAATTAGAAATTCCACAACATTTTGCAGTTATATACTGTAAATTACAGAACATTTACCAATATAGCACAAACAGGCATGTTTACTCAGAAGAAAGTCCCATTAAATTCAGTGGGACATTTCCAGGTATGAATTTAATTTCTTGTACATCAAATTAGTTAACGTTATCAGTTATAAGTCGCAACTGAGACTTCAGGAAAAGAATCTACAGAAGAAGTTTAAAAAAAGATAGCTGCAATACAGCTATCAAGCATGGCATTTTTACTCAAAACTCTGGTCCAGGAAATGAATGAAAGATATCATTACAATAGCATCAGAGAGAAAAAAATGCACTGATTGAACCCATGGTCTGAAGTAGATTAGTAAACTGTGAATATGAATAACTTGAGTTAATCATTGCTTTGTGGATATGTGATACTGCCAAGAAGGGAACAAGAAAATGGCGACAAAGGAGGGGTGAAAAAATGCATGCATATGGCTAAACCATGATCTGCAGGGAGCTCGTGTCATGCCAACACTGGACCCAAATGTTCAACTCTGTCATCTATGTTTGGTGGTAGAGGAGAAGAAGAAGAAGAAGAAGAAGAAGAAGAAGAAGAAAGGAAACAGAGCAAACACAAAGGTAACCCTCAGATCCTTCTTCAAACTGAATACCCACCTGTCAATATATCGCCTTGCTTCCACATTGTCTAATGCAGTAACAACTACATCTTGCTTGTTGTAGAAGTCATCACTGTATATGTTCTCAGTAGCCGGGCACACTTTGTTAAGATACGGGTCTATCTTCATTTGAGGATTGATGCTGAGTGTTGCTGCTGCCGCAGTACAGCTTTTAGGCATCTAATAAAAGTGGAAATATTTTAATTCTGGTTAATATCTTTTGCGGGAAACGGGAGGCTATGACATACTAGATTACTTTAGAAATATCAAGACAGACAAACTCATTCCGCAAAGCACCATTATAGTGAAAAACAATATGAACTGCTGTCACAATACGTACATTATACACAGAAGAGGACATACTCAAATACAAACTGAATCTTGAGTAGAGATAGAGCTCAGAGCATTTTACTTTGCACTGGCATGCTCTTCAGTACAAGTTGAGCCTCATTATTTATGTGGGTTCCATGTGGATGGCAAAAAACTATAGCAAATCAATTTGAAAAACAAAGTTTCTTTGCCCCAGTGATTTAAAAACAGCCTTGCTGACCTTTGTGATGTAAGATAAGAGTCATTAAGAAGACAATCCATCAATCAGTCCTCTGCTTCACTCAGTCCCTCCCTTCACCAATGCAAAGTGATCACCTTTCTTTCAGGTGCTCAGGGGGAAGGAGAGAGAAGGATTGATGGATTGTCAGCCAGCTGCTCCCCCCCTCATTAAGGAGGCTATTGTTAAAGGACTGTTCAGTTTTTTAAACTGATTTTAAAGGGATGCATTTTCCCCTTCTCCAGGGATCAGCACATTCCTTCTCATTTGCAGTGGCCATTCACGTTGAATCAAATCCGTGTATAAAAAATCCATGTATAACAAGGCTGGACAAGTACTCAAAAGTGAGAGAACTGTAAATTCCCTTATGTTAATTCTGCTGTATTTTAAGTAATTTTCTATTGAAGTGATTGTTCTATGCACAAGAGTTAAACAAGTTCCATACTGAAGTCAATACTAAAGTTACACTTCCTAAAATATTTTGTTGCTCAGATACTCACACAGTCATATGAAGCCATCTTATTCCAAGCCAAGACCATTTGTAAATCTAATTTAAACTAGTTCTTAAACAGTTCCCTATCACACTTGCCAAACCATGAATAATCCACACACAATTTTACGTCCTCACAACTTTATCACAATGACTAAAAGAACCCCTACCTGTATGTGACGTGGCCGAAAGAGAAACTGCCTGTTTAAGTTGGATTTTTCTATTAAATCAGGATCTGTAATTGTAACCTGCAGTAGACAAGACAGGCAGCTGAAATTAAGCCAAAGTTAAAAAAAAAAAATCAAACCTACAAGAGTTTTCAAACCCAAAATTAGGTCTTAATATCTTCCACCTGGCTACTCCTACATGATTCTTAGATTTAATACAGAATATCTGAAGCGAATTAATATTCCATCCCTCCTCCATAAGCAAGTCATGTGATCTTGAACAGATTCTCCTAAGGAGAGCCTGATCCTAAATGACCCACTATAACAATTTCCAACTAATGAGACAAAGTGATTGTGTGAATTCACTTATTTTTACAAACAATACATCATATAAAAATGCTTGGAAGAGACTGAGCAACTGAACTGCACAGGTATCAAAATCGTTAGAGTTCTTCAACTCCCCCTAAAAACTGGGAATATTTTTCCAGTTACTGTAAATGTTAAGAAATGGAAATCTATTCATCTCTCCACAGAAATGGAAGATGGCATAAACCAAAATGGGCAGTTTTAGCAAAGCACCCTGTATTTTAGTCAAAAGTTAGCAGGATGGAGACTCTCCTACTAGTTCTTCCAAACGCACAACAGATCTCCTATTACAAAGATCATGGCTAACACAGACATGAAAATATAAAAAGGGTAATTTGAAATCAATACAGAATATAAAACCTACCAGGCCCCTCTCTCGGTCAGTGCCAACACCAAGGAGTGCAAAATTTTTTAACATTTCACAGCCTATTGCACCACAACCAACCTAAAAAATTAAAGTGAAATGACAGACATTACCAAATTACGAATGATATAAATAACCAATTCTTGTATAACTACTGTTTGACAACACCCTAAACAATATGAATACACAAAAATTCATATTAAAAACTGTAAGTGGTCAGGGTCTCATTGGCATATTCAATCAACTTTCATGAAGGAAAAGCCTTTCAAAAAATACACAGACAATATCCTAAATAGCAATATCTGCAAGATCTGAAGCAAATACTGCACTCAATACTTTCCCCTGGGGGCTGGGGATAAGAATAGGCCCTCAGTTTGGCTGTACTTGTCGTAAAAGGCGACTAAACAGCCACCAGGTAGATGGGACTCGTCAGCCTGGGAAGGCAGCTCATCTGAGAGAAGGAAAACTCTGATCCCAAACCTCCACTGCCTTGTGGCTACATCCAGTTATGGAAAAGGCTTCAGGAATCAACCTCGAGGCAAAATCTGGAGCCAGAGTCCCTGAGGCAGTTCATGGCTGAACACAGTCACGTTCTGGCAACTCCTGCGACACTGCTGGAATCAACTGTATTGGCTTCTGCCTTTCCATTGGACCATTTCAGCGACGTGGAGAGGGAGGATTTGCTGCATGGGTAACAGTCTATCCTCCATATCTACTTAACCCAGGCTTTGCGCACTGGAGAGGACACTCTGTTCCAGAACACTGTTCAGAGCGCGATACCATAGTCTTCCGAGACTGAAGGATGCCAACAACAACTGCACTCAAACACATCAAACACTACAGAATATTCATGCAGGGATTTTTAACTGGGAGTATCCATACCCCGCAGGGGTCTGGAACTTGATCTCTGAACAATTTTTAAAAAATGTTAGCTCTGATCAGGGGTTGGCAACCTTTTCCTTTAAAGAAAAAATAGGGGCCAGAAGGTAGGTGGTGATGTCATCATATCACCACTGAAATTCTGGGTTGCTGATTACCCAAATGCATCATGTGTGGAGCTCGGCTTGGGAGACTTTGCCTCCTGCTCAGTTTGCTGCACACCTGACAGGGAATGAGGGAGTCACTTGCCCGGGTCAGCAAGGATTAAGCAACAGAAGTCATTTAGAACTGAGCATTACTAAAGATTTATAAAATCATCACAACACATTTAGCCTACAACACATTTTACAATACTTACTAAAAACACATTCAGGCTACGCAACTTCTGGCACAATGAGTCTCCAATGCAGGCTCTCAAGGCATCATATTTATCTCCCCTATTGCAGGCAAATTAGAGGTGAAGTAGGAAATAATAGTTGTGGAAAGAAAGAACATCGGAACAGAATTATTTAAGTATCTTGCGTTACTTTTCTTGTGTGAAATGACATACAAATGTTAACCTCCCCAACATTACAATCTTAGGACTTTCACAGAAGTCCTATTCAGCCATTCTCCATGCACTTAATAAACATATGGGAGCGGGAGCGGGACCATACCTGTATCATACCACACCCCCAATGTCCATATGTTTAGCTGAATGCATGAAAAGGGAGATCCATGCACATTTGGATTCCAGATGATTGAGAATTCCAGTAGTACAGAATTCATGATCATATGGAAACTTCTATTCAAGTAGAGGCCTTTTTGCACAAGTTCCATTAAAGGTGATATTGGGGGTGTTGCATGGGGGTCAACTGACATGGGGGGATGGCCTCTGTTATATACAGAGGGGAGAAGGGTAATCAAAAAGGGCTACAAATTAACTAGGCTAACTATTAACTACAATATTTGTAACTACAAATATCCTGTGTAGTGTGTCCCCAATTGATGCACTTCATGCATCTGATGCTCTAAGTTTATACAATATTAATTCCAAACAGTAACCTCCTCAATGAAATTTTAAAAAACCAACGCATACACACATTATTCAACAAACTGAAATAGATGCTATAATGCTTTTTTAAAAAAAATCACATCATATGTCTGCAACAAATTTAAGAGATTAGAAGAACAAAGGGAGCTTTGCAGTACTTAAAATTACCTTGGAAGGAATTCTTCACGACTGGATTTTTCTAGAGATGTGACTAATTCTAATGCATCAAGATACAGCTGGAGAAGAAAAGATGAATTCATCATCCATAATGACTTTAAAGCTTCCAAGTATACTCAAAATAAAAATGAATGTTTTATTATAATACACAACTTTAAAAAATATACTTGGATTTAAAAACCTGCTATTGTAGAGAGGTTCATGATGCTTACAAATTCATTCATGCACCGAAATGCATGGGAATTGCAAGTTAAAGTGCTTGCCTTAACTTCTACACTTTGGAAGCAGCCTCACGTGTATCACTTTAAGCCTAGACCAGTGGTTCCCAACCTTTAGAAGCCCCTGGACCACTAAGGCAAAAACTGAAAACTGCTGTGGACCACGTGCAACCCCCTAAACACAAAAAACGCAATTAAATTTGGTAATCCATGGAGAAGTGCTTGGAGAGACACTGGAAGTGCTGGTTGCGGGCAGTCCAGTTTCCACCCTCCCTGGCAGTCCTTGGTGAAGTATCTTTTGGAGCCAGCGCTTCCCACAGACTACCACAGAGGGCAGACAATGGACTGCCCATAGTTGCAGATATACTGAAAGCTATATCAATTTTTAGTAAGATTTTAAATTCAAACTCTTAATGTGATAATCAACTTCTTGGATGCCTTATCTTAACACTGCAGAGCACAACCCACACATAAGAACAATTTGGACTGCATGTGCGTTGGGGGAGGGAAAGAATGAACATTCTGTTTCTTCTTCTCACTAGAAGAAGAGAGAGCGACCATTTGTGTATTTGTGTGCCTATGGGGAAGAAGAGAATGTGTGTTTGTGTGATCGGAGGTGGGAGAAGCTCTGTTATTAGTCAGTTGAACAACTATATGGACACAAGTCCTTCACACACTGTTTCTTCTTCTACTCACTCACCATCCTCGGGCCCACCTGCAGAAGCTGGAAGCCTCCTCAGCTCAGGACCGGCCACTTCAGGGAAAAATCTTTTATACTTATGCATCTCAGCCATTTATCATCATCTTAATATTCTGAAATTTCGATTGCTCACAGCATTTATTGCATAAATACAACATGGTTAAGAAGAACTCTCTTAACTTTATTAGACTGTTCGGGCTGCTAGAGGCTTGTATGATTATGTACGATGCTTATGCCTTAACCTTACTGAGGATCAAACTGGGATGTAGGAACTCATCTAGCAATGGGCATTTTCCACAAAATGAGCATACTTTAGAAATCAGTACTCATGTGGGTTTCATGCTATGTATCTCTTTCTGACTTGTCTCCCTCTCAATCCATGAGTTTGCAGTTTCCCACATGGATTTTCAAATGTAGTCGCAAAACCCACATGGATCATGATATTCATGTCCTAGACCATTCATGTCCTAGACCATTTGTGTTCTGGTCACGATAAGGAAACCGGATTTCTTGACGTGCTAAATGACTGTGGCTTAGATCAGCTAGTCACGGAGCCCACCAGAGGACAGGTGACTCTGGATTTAATTTTGTGCGGTACGCAGGACCTGGTTAGGGATGTAAACGTTACTGAGCCATTGGGGAACAGTGATCATGCTGCGATCCGTTTTGACGTGCACGTTGGGGGAAGAATACCAGGCAAATCTCTAACAAAAACCCTTGACTTCCGACGGGCGGACTTCCCTCAAATGAGGAGGCTGGTTAGAAGGAGGTTGAAAGGGAGGGTAAAAAGAGTCCAATCTCTCCAGAGTGCATGGAGGCTGCTTAAAACAACAGTAATAGAGGCCCAGCAGAGTTGTATACCGCAAAGAAAGAAGGGTTCTACTAAATCCAGGAGAGTGCCCGCATGGCTAACCAGCCAAGTTAGAGAGGCTGTGAAGGGCAAGGAAGCTTCCTTCCGTAAATGGAAGTCTTGCCCTAATGAAGAGAATAAAAAGGAACATAAACTGTGGCAAAAGAAATGTAAGAAGGTGATAGGGGAGGCCAAGCGAGACTATGAGGAACGCATGGCCAGCAACATTAAGGGGAATAATAAAAGCTTCTTCAAATATGTTAGAAGCAGGAAACCCGCCAGAGAAGCGGTTGGCCCTCTGGATGGTGAGGGAGGGAAAGGGGAGATAAAAGGAGACTTAGAGATGGCAGAGAAATTAAATGAGTTCTTTGCATCTGTCTTCACGGCAGAAGACCTCGGGCAGATACCGCTGCCCGAACGGCCCCTCCTGACCGAGGAGTTAAGTCAGATAGAGGTTAAAAGAGAAGATGTTTCAGACCTCATTGATAAATTAAAGATCAATAAGTCACCGGGCCCTGATGGCATACACCCAAGGGTTATTAAGGAATTGAAGAATGAAGTTGCAGATCTCTTGACTAAGGTATGCAACTTGTCCCTCAAAACAGCCATGGTGCCAGAAGATTGGAGGATAGCAAATGTCACGCCTATTTTTAAAAAGGGAAAGAGGGGGGACCCGGGAAACTATAGGCCGGTCAGCCTAACATCTATACCGGGTAAGATGGTGGAATGCCTCATCAAAGATAGGATCTCAAAACACATAGACAAACAGGCCTTGCTGAGGGAGAGTCAGCATGGCTTCTGTAAGGGTAAGTCTTGCCTCACGAACCTTATAGAATTCTTTGAAAAGGTCAACAGGCATGTGGATGCGGGAGAACCCGTGGACATTATATATCTGGACTTTCAGAAGGCGTTTGACACGGTCCCTCACCAAAGGCTACTGAAAAAACTCCACAGTCAGGGAATTAGAGGACAGGTCCTCTCGTGGATTGAGAACTGGTTGGAGGCCAGGAAGCAGAGAGTGGGTGTCAATGGGCAATTTTCACAATGGAGAGAGGTGAAAAGCGGTGTGCCCCAAGGATCTGTCCTGGGACCGGTGCTTTTCAACCTCTTCATAAATGACCTGGAGACAGGGTTGAGCAGTGAAGTGGCTAAGTTTGCAGACGACACCAAACTTTTCCGAGTGGTGAAGACCAGAAGTGATTGTGAGGAGCTCCAGAAGGATCTCTCCAGACTGGCAGAATGGGCAGCAAAATGGCAGATGCGCTTCAATGTCAGTAAGTGTAAAGTCATGCACATTGGGGCAAAAAATCAAAACTTTAGATATAGGCTGATGGGTTCTGAGCTGTCTGTGACAGATCAGGAGAGAGATCTTGGGGTGGTGGTGGACAGGTCGATGAAAGTGTCGACCCAATGTGCGGCGTCAGTGAAGAAGGCCAATTCTATGCTTGGGATCATTAGGAAGGGTATTGAGAACAAAACGGTTAGTATTATAATGCCGTTGTACAAATCGATGGTAAGGCCACACCTGGAGTATTGTGTCCAGTTCTGGTCGCCGCATCTCAAAAAAGACATAGTGGAAATGGAAAAGGTGCAAAAGAGAGCGACTAAGATGATTACGGGGCTGGGGCACCTTCCTTATGAGGAAAGGCTACGGCGTTTGGGCCTCTTCAGCCTAGAAAAGAGACGCTTGAGGGGGGACATGATTGAGACATACAAAATTATGCAGGGGATGGACAGAGTGGATAGGGAGATGCTCTTTACACTCTCACATAATACCAGAACCAGGGGACATCCACTAAAATTGAGTGTTGGGCGGGTTAGGACAGACAAAAGAAAATATTTCTTTACTCAGCGTGTGGTTGGTCTGTGGAACTCCTTGCCACAGGATGTGGTGCTGGCGTCTAGCCTAGACGCCTTTAAAAGGGGATTGGACGAGTTTCTGGAGGAAAAATCCATTATGGGGTACAAGCCATGATGTGTATGCGCAACCTCCTGATTATAGGAATGGGTTAAGTCAGAATGCCAGATGTAGGGGAGGGCACCAGGATGAGGTCTCTTGTTATCTGGTGTGCTCCCTGGGGCATTTGGTGGGCCGCTGTGAGATACAGGAAGCTGGACTAGATGGGCCTATGGCCTGATCCAGTGGGGCTGTTCTTATGTTCTTATGTTCTTATGTTCTTATCCAACTTGGGAGCCCTTCTTCGCCAAAGCCCCTCTCTTTATTGGTTTTATGGTAAAGGGCCATTACCATTAATCCCCCTCACTTGGGACAAGCAGGAAAGAACAGTGAACTGATCTGCAAACAATGATTTAGCTTTCAAAGGAGGGAAGCCACAGTGTCTTTGTAAATAGCTGCTTCTGGTATGATATTCCTTAATCACATAGTTGAAGATTGTTTCTGGACTCTTTATTAACACATTGCTCATCAGAACAGTGTTTCCTCCCCCCTGCTGTGACTAACATATGTGTTTTCCCACTGAATAGCTGCACACTTTGTTTGGGCCTCAGATCATTAATGTCTAGATCCAATCTACACATCAACACAGAACATGAGATAGTGACTAGATAAAGGATTAGATCCTTCCCCTTCCACAATTTCACAGCCTTCATTTGCAGTCTGTGAAAAGGAAGTAGGATTTTGGCAACTTTGCATGGTGGGCGAAAAACTAACTGGTGCTCCTCCTTGTTGGAGTCTGCCATGTCCTATCCACCCCTTGAACTACATCATAACATTCCATCACTCCAAAGGGCATTTTCAGAAAAAAAAGTGGTGGCCACTAATTAGGAGCAGCACTAGTAAAAGAGGCAGCGTTCCCTGTATATAGTAAACTAACACGCTGGGAAAAGAGCTATACTAAATATTTCTCCCCAGTGTTTAATTTACTAAACAAAGAGAATGTTTATATGAGAAAGAATCCAGAAATTCAACCACCTTTGGTCTGAAGTGATCCAGATATCCTGTCTACCATGCCATTATCTGTAATGCATAGGTCAGCTCGTTTTCTACAAACACTACAAAGATGTGATAACCACACTGGCAATCTACAGGATGCCACACTATCACAGTACTACTGAGTCTCATAATTTATTGTTTTCTCATCTCAAACAGATTTTCTCATTGTGTTCCCCCATTCTTAGCTCCTGTGAATGTTAATAACAAGATGATAAACTTTTTTTCCAGCAATACAAACAATTTAATTTGAGGCTACTACAATTTAAAATTTAATAAGAATTACCTTTAGATAGGAATCCCAAGTTAAATTCTCAGGATAATAGTGCATCTTGTCTGTCTCAGCTAGAACAACTTGATTAAGCCCAATGGAAACATTAATTTCTTCACTACAGATTATATATGTATAATTTTAAATTAAAACAAGGGAGTATCCTACTTAGTATTATCTAACCATTTCCAGCAAGAGTGAGTTTTGTCGTTTTTTCAACACAAGAAACCATTATAAGATTCCAAGAAACCAAATCTGCAAACTCACATTTCAAATAGTTCAGTGCTATGCTCAAACAGCACTCTCTTCTCAAAGGCTATTGACAAATACGAATGAAGCCTAACTGAAAAAAGAAAGAAAAAAGAACTAACCCACTGCTGTAGAGGAGAAAACTTTCCCGTCACTGCTTTCAAGACTTCTTGACTGGCGACACCACCAAGGGCAGCTGTGAGGGGTGCTATAGATCCCTGAGCCATCCTCGCCAGCCATTTCACAAGGTCTTTATTAACTTGAGGCTGCAATTTAAAATTTAATAAGAATTACCTTTAGATAGGAATTTCAAGTTAAATTCTTTAATAAGTGACTCTCTCAATAGTTCAATTGGGGACTACACAAGAATAGCACATAAGTGGACAACAGAAACACACCAAACGTGACAGTTCATTCCCCACACAATTTCAGCTCTTAGCTTCTATCTTTTTCACTACTGTACTAGTAAACAGGCAGATAAATCTCTCATTACATAAAACAGCTCCTCATTATTAGAAACTATAAACTATGGCAGTAGTTCCCAACTCTTTGCTGACACAATCCACTTTGTCTTCCCGGGTAGGTTGCAACACTCCTAGTGGTGCCTGAATGACTTACCTGAGCCTTCAGAGCCCTCTTCTGGACCACGGATCCACTCTATCAGCCTTCACAGGCCTCAGGATAGCCTGCATAAGCCTTCTAAAGCCACGTCCAGTTTTCTGAAGCAAAACTGAAGTGGCTTCTGGAGGCTTCTGTGGGCCATTTTGAGTTCTGCAGCTTGGAAGAGGCCACTGGGGACTCCGATAAGTTATTCAGCTTCCAGAATGACTCCTATTTGGAGTCAACCAGCACAAGGGTGGGCAGGAGGGCCCAGCTCCACAACCCACTGCACATGGGTTTGCGATCCACCAGTAGGTTGCGACCCACACTTTGGGAACCACTGAACTATTGCGTGAGGGTAATCCTCTAGTAAGGCATGTCACACCAGAGGACATGGCAAGTGACAGTAGGTTTTTGCATTAACTGAAATGTTACAAGATACAAGTAAGCTACATGGAAAGTAAAGCATAAACGCTTTTGCTCCGTAAGCTCCAAGGTTTACACATTGACATTTTGGGTGGAATAATGTCATCACTTAGGTTGCACATTAACCTGGGAGTGAATTTCAGTCTTTGGAAATACTGCAATTATTGCACAAATCTCGGGGGGGGGGGGGACAGGACATGCAAGCGGCCATCACTGATTGGCCAGATGGGGAACTGACTGAGGGCCTGTACTTAGCAGAAACCCCACGAAGCCAAAGGGACTCCTCAACCCTTAGTATCAGTGACACCATCCATTGCACCATAAGGGGGGCAGGTGCTAGTGCCACAGGGGATCCCTTTGCTCATGGGCCCTCAGCATATACAACCTGGTAGCAGGTAGCGGGTTGCTATGTCATACATGACAATTCTGTTCAAGGCCTTCCAATGTGAAATTTCTATGAGTGACAGTCTGAATGTTTTTAATAGCCCCACCTAAAGAAACTATGATACTTCACATATATGCTCACAGAATTATCATATGCCTAGTACATACAAGGCGGCATGTGTCATCACCTACTATAGGGGGAAATAGACATAGATTAGTGACATAGCACATCACAGATTAGTGGCATAGCGTGAAGAAAGTTCCAGATTAAATCTCTGGCATCTCCAGGTAAGATTGTCTGAAACATTGGAGAGCTGCTGCCAATCAGAGCACATAATACTGAGTAGATGCATCAAGAGTCCAATCCAGATTAAGGCGGCTTCCCATGATAATGATTTCATGATGCTTGGCTCTAGATTTAATTGCACTTATATGGGCATTAAAAACATGTCATTCAGGTAACATTCAAGTTAACACACAGTTAACTCACTTTGCCTTCCAGCGTTTCACTTAAGGATAGTGCTATCTTCAACATCTCCTCAGCATCCTGTAGGCAACTACAACCCAACAAAGAGGATAAAAGTTAAGTGTCATTCTTATATGAATGCAAACTTGAAAAACAGTGCTAAACTATGAATGCTAACTAGGTATTAGCAATCATTTTATCAGATGCTCAGGAAAAGCATCCAGAATGACAGAATTTTTACGGAGAAGCTGGAAAAACAATTCATAACAAACTCACAAGGCCTGTCGAAACAGAACAGGTATTTGACTGGAGCTATACACACTACAGAAAAGATGAAAATGGCACTTCCAAGTGAAGGAATTCCATAGGATGAGGTAAAATACCAGTGAGAAGGCCCCCTCAAGAATAACTGACACATAAATCGGAATTGGATAACTACAACATTCTGTTTGCCTGATATGAAAAGATCATCTCTCTCAAATACTTTCAATACAGTTTCTGCACTTAGAGTAAGACGTTCCTCTTCTTTCTTTCTCCAAAGCACTTCCCCCTTTTTGCAGCAATTTATCAATTTAACAAAAAAAAACTTTTCTGTAAAGCAGGTCGATATGGCCCCAGATCTCTCTCAATTCTAGCATTTTCTCTGCTACAACCAGATGCTAATCCGTTTCCAATTTCTGCAGCTTTTGATACCAATACATTACCCAATGTTTGGCATGCGAGCATAACTCTCCTGGAAGTGATTTAAGGCAAGCATCGCTATGTGAATCTGCAGAGGGGCCTATAAAAAGGATAAAATATTCAATGTCAGTGCAATTGTATGCCAAGTGTTTCCCAGATAGAAAAAGTCTTTTGTGTCAAATACAACAAAGAGTCTTGAAGCACAATTATTGTGGCATAAGCTTTCATGGACTATAGTGGTATCCTTCTTGAAGACTGGGAGTGCCTGACAAAAAGGTCTCTAGCTCACAAAAGATTATGTCAAGAAATCAGTCCTGAATGCGTGATAAAACTCCTGATTGTTTTTGACAAGCATATGCTTCTTTTAAAGATACAGCCCTTACTCCCTTTCTAAACATATATTACCGCTCTGCAATTTAGATGCTTGTTTATGCAAGATAGATATCACAGTTCTAGAAAGCAAGAACATAATTTCTACATTATGTCTTCTTATGGCTTCTAGTTTTTAAAAATTATTTTTATTTTTAAACTACACATGAAGCTGGTCAAATTCTTCTAGTGAGCAGAGAGCAAGAGTTGCATTATTTTCCTCAGTATTCTTAAACAATGTTGTTTATAAGGAACTACAGGTGCAACCTATTTATCCATGGATTTTTTTATCACAGATTTGTCTCAATTTGTGACTCAGGTGGGAGGAATTCAAAGTCACACACACCTTTGCCACCTTTGCCCTGCGCTGGCATTTCAAGGCAGCCCAAAACACTGCAAAAAGGCTCCGCCTGGCACAGGCAGGGAAACAGCCCTGGAGCCATGGAAGAGGTTCCCCTGGAGCCCCTGAGGCAGCAAAGAGGCTGAAGAGGGGAAGGGGGGGCTGAAAACCTCTGTGGCCAGAACAGGTGCAGCAAGGTGGAGTTTTCTCTCTCTCGCTCACTCGCTCACTCAAACACATAGGGGCAAATGCGGCAGTAATAGAGGGGATTGCTTTAAAAAACCCAGGGAGTGTTTTCCCAACCCCCCCCCCTTCAAACTGAGATGGTGCAGGCTCTTTGTGCTCCAGCCTACAAAAACAAAACAGCCCAGCAAGCAAGTCTTCCCAGCAAGCCAAAGCATGAGATTTAGGCTACAATCTGATCCACACTTTCCTGGAAGTAAGTCCCATTGACTATAATGGGGCTTACTTCTGAGTAGAAATGCACAGGACTGGACTCTTAAAAGCTCAGCATCCGACTTGTGAAAGAAGTGGAGACAGCTGGCAACGGGGAGGGCTGAGTACGGAGCACAGGAGGGGGAGGCGAAGGAGCAGAGGGGGAGGCAATTGAGAACAGCTGCCTTCGTTTCCTTCCATCCCCAAGCGTCAGGCTGCAGCGTATTTGCGTAACTCTATGCAATTTAGCACAACACATTTTTTCTTAATCGCAGTGAAACGGAACTCATGCGCATAAATAGGCTCCACCTATATATGAACTCTTACTAAGGAATATGTCTCAGAGCACAATCCAAAGTGCTCTTTGGGCTGGTGCAAGTCTCTTGCGACAGCCTGGGACTGTTGCAAACGTGCCATAAGGCACATCTGCAATGACTTGGGAGTTGGCAGGGCTGGCACAAGGATATGCACAGTCCCACAGAGGCCAAATCCAGCCTCTACACTGCTGTGGAAGGTAAGGTTGTGCCAGCTGAAGGCAGCTGGCATGGGAGACTGGGGCTGAAGGGTGGAACTGGGGTAATTCAAGAAGGGGGAAGGGAAAGCTGGTGGGTGGACCTGGCCCGGAAGAGAGGTGGAACCAGTCTCCGGCACTTAGGCCGGATCCTAACCCCTCTCCTGAGCAGCCTGGCATTACACTGGCAATTTAGCTGGTGCAGATCTGAGTAGCCCCACTTTGTTGGCTGGGGCATTACTTAGGGTCTGTGTTGCGTTCCATTCACCTCCAACCTTGTACAGGATGTAGCGCAGGCCAGCCAGCTGGCCCAGCGCAGGTAAGGCTTGGGCTGTCATTGAATTTAAAAAGACTCACCTTTAAATAGACAGGCATACAACCTAGCTTTACAGTATTTATTTTAGCTATTTGTTAAACATACTTCCTAGCGTGGCATTACAAAACATAGTCAAAATAATTTAAATAAAAGAAAACCATCATTTGCCTGAGTTACAAGTCTCTAAAATTTCCCTCCAATTATTCAACACAAACCATAATAGAAAGTGCTACTATAACTCTAATGTACACACATGTAGCACCAAGAAATTACTCTGCATATTCCTTTAATGCATAACTTCTTTCAACCTGCACATATAAAATGAGATACATATGTGGCATACAACTCCTGTTTTTCTGAAATCCAGTTTAAAAAATAATTCAGATTGCTGTTTGAAGAAACCTAATGGAATGCCCTGAAGGATCATCTGCTTGTATATCATAACTATATACTAAAATAGTTTTTGTGGTCCCACTTCTTCTGGCCCTTCCACACCTGCCATCTGAGGTGAGGCACTTGGTGACTGGAAAAAGTACTTTTTCTTTTTTCATTGAGGTAACCCTCCTATGGGATTGTCCTCACAGAGGCTTGCCTATGGCTATATCTCTGCCAGACAGAGGGCCCAATGCTATCCAACTTTCCAGCACTGATGCAGCTATGCCAACGGGACATGTGCTGCACCCTGCAGTGGAGGCCTCCTCAAAGTAAGGGAACTTTTTTCCCCTTAACTTATTAACAGTATTTATATTAACAGTATTTATATACCGCTTTTCAACAAAAAGTTCACAAAGCGGTTTACAGAGAAAAAACAAATAACTAGTGGCTCCCTGTCCCAATAGGGCTCACAATCTAAAAGATGCAAAAGAACACCAGCAGACAGCCACTAGAAAAGACACTGCTGGGGTGAGGAGGGCCAGTTACTCTTCCCCTGCTAAAAAAAGAGGAGCACCCACTTGAAAAAGTGCCTCTTACTCAGTTAGCAGAGGTTAACTTGGGGTTGCATTATAGCTGCCTTGGTGCTGGAAAATTGGATAGGATTGGGTTCTAAGACTTAAAAAAAAATTTATTCTCCCAGGTCTTTTAAGGGCTTCATTTTCATCTGCTGTGTTGTGGTGTTTCTATAATTGTAAATCACATGTGTTTTACTATCTAAAAAATTAGTTGAAAGGCACTATGTAAATATTCAAATAAATTAATATAGTTCTCTCTCTGAAGCTAAGATTGCCTCAGTATTCTTGGTGTTCCAACAATCTGTCTAGGAATCCCATTCATTGCTCTGGCCACCTTGAGGAAAGGGCAAAACACAGACTACAATATTTTTAAAAAAATAAAGCTATTGTTCTCAAGAAGACTAACCTCAGGTTTGCTGAAGTCTGCAACAAGGCATGTTGGGTTCATCAACTGCTTTGCTAACTTTTCCTAGAAGACAAAAAGTTTGTTTGCATATATTTTCCACATGATTTCAAGAATCCTTCTTACTTCTGTTAACTTTATCAATTTCTTTTAACTTTAAGCAGAATGCAACTGTGGACACAAATGGAAAGAACCTGCCCCAGACATCGTAATCACCATGAGACAATTTAGATGGTCTACAACAGAGGTGGAGAAGGAACTAACACTTGTCAAATACACCAAGATTATTAGGAGTGAGGAATGGGTTTAGCTGCTTCCCAGTGATATATCCTTCACCTACATAAGCAATAATTTTCATTAACTTTAATGGGAAAAGGTAAAGCACTATTTTTTAGTATACTGTGACACAGCAGTTCCCAAACTCTCTGGGAGCTTAGGAACCGCTGTAAGTGCTTGTGGGGTGAAGGAAGTGAACGATCACCATGATTGCACCCCTGCCAGGGACAAAAGAGGTTGTTTTTTTTACCCCCTAGCAGTGCTGGATCTCTGTAGGGTGCAGGGAGCCTGAGGGGTCTGTGGGCTCCCTGCACCCTACAAAGGGCCAGCGCTCCCAGGGGTAAGTAAGAAAAAACCCTTTTGTCTCCGGCAGTGGTGCAATTGTGGCTATCACATCGCTGTCTTTTCCATCGCCCCATCCCTTAAGGGGGCAGAAACAGGGCTTCTCTGGCTGGTGTATTGCAATGCCCCAGTTTGGGAACCTCTTTTGTTTCGTCCATCACAGCACTCTCTGCAAGACTGAGAAGCCAGATATTACTGACAGAAACACCCATAGAGACTTGCAACCTTCCCTTCACAAGCTTGTTGCAGTTTATGGCTCTTCCCTCTCTTTGCCTATCAGTAACAGGCATTGACTAATGTGCATATATAAATACTACACTTATAGTTTGTCTAGTGATTTGATTTCTGAGCATCAGAAACATAAATACAAAGCTACAGTATGTTTTTCTTCAACCTAAATAACTCCTCTGTGCACTGCACTGTTCCTCAATCTACACTGTAAGCACCCTGAACTTCTTTCTCATTGTTTTCCCTCCTGCTTGTAGCCTAACATGGATTTAACTATGGGTCTTAATCTGTAGGCTTATAACATAATGTTGGTTCTCTGAGCCCTCTGATTCTTGCAGGAGTTCTCAAGTTTTTCCTGGTCTTTGTAGCAGCCCAAGCAACCGTGATCCCTATGTCACTGCCAATTGTCCAGCAGGAAAGCAGCAGGATATAATGCAAGGCATGAGAGGCACTCAGAACTCCCCCTCTTGGTTCAGAAGGAAAGCTGGAACCCATTCATGTTGGGCTGCACTTCCAATACTCTAAGAACACCTCTAAAGTGCAGTGCAACTTTCCATGGAGAACTTTTCACATCCTTTTCAAAGCTGCTCTGAGGGAAATACTAGGCCAAACTGTGTGGCCCTCTGCCTTGCACCAAAGGGCTCCAAACACTACAAAGTTCAGTGCAATGAACCTGCCGTTCCAATCTTGGAGGCAAGAAGGGGGAAATATCCCTGCATGTTTTACTGTATTTTTGAGGCTGTTTCATATGAAGCAAAACTAGGACAGATTTTCACTCATCTTCAAAACTCTGATCTCGGCTGCAGACTTCACTGTATTCTAGAAATGTAAATAGATGCAAACTATTAAGACTTGTATATAGGTAAGAAACTTACAAAATGAAATACTTTAGGTGTCTTCACTTGGACAGCTATGCCACCATGTAAGTAAGGTTCCATATCTTCAGTATTCCCAATGCTAAAGGAATGTGGTGATACCACTGGGGCCAAGGAGAGAAGAGAGAGAGGAAGAGAGAAGTCTAAATATTTGCAACAAGTTAGCTATATCAACAAGAATATGAACAGACCAAGAACCATTTGATTGTATAACATGCCTACAAGAATGAGTGCAATCCAAAAGTGCTCTTAGACCGATGCAAATTCCTTGACTGCTGCACTGGTAGAAAGTAAGTACTGCCACATTATTTCCCCTTAAGCCACAGCGCAAGTTGCGCCACAGTCATCCCCAACCCTGCTCTGGATCCTAACTTGTCCTGGAGCAGGCAGGCAGGCCGGCTGACCTAGCCGGCCTGCCTGCCTGCTCCAGGACAAGTTAGGATTGGACAGAGACTTAATTCTAAATATGGACTCACAAGATGCTGTATGTAATCTGAATTTTTAAAGGAACTGTCAATTTGTGCCAGGACAAACCTTATTTCCTATCAGAAAAAAATGAATTCTGTTACCGATATACTGTACAGTTAGGCAAATTGAGCATACAGTATAACTGGGCAAAGAGGCACCTTTTAGAGAGAGCAACTTTCCCAATTCACCACAGCAGAATGTCTCTTCTAGTGGTTGTTGTTGGTGTGTGCGCTGCATCTTTTGAGATTATGAGCCCTTTCAGGTCAAGGGACCATTTATTTTTGCTACACCAATCACTTTATGAACATTTTTTCTTTGAAAAGCAGTATAAAAATATTTGTAATACTAATAATTTATTTTATTCCTGCAGGTACTTTGCAAGATACTGAAAACCTGCCCAATGACTACTGAAAATTCTGTTCAGTCCTCCCTCTTACTTCAAGATCTGACCAAAACGTAATCCCGGATGCACTTGCAAAACCAATCTGTGCAGTTTTAAGAGCTAGAATGTTCTTGTGCTTTGATAGATGAAAGTTGAATTGGTATTGTGCCCAAAATCAAATCCCAGTATAAGCAACCACAACTGTTGAACTTTCAGGGTGGTGTCAGATAACATTCATTTCTCACTCATAAATCAATAGACTTTTGAGTTCATTCCAATTGAGGAAAGTCTCTAGATATGAACTGTGGAATAATAGTGAAGGTCAGGGTTGTGAAGAAATGGCAACACAGTTAAGGGAGAACACACAAGAGTAAAGGAAACTGCAGTTTTAACAATTTATACATAAGTGTTTGTATCAAGCAGGGTATCAAACTGGCTTACCAGTTATTTGATGCGTAGATCCATTTAAACACGACATTCCATTAATTTCTCGGAAAGTTACAAACTGTCCCGTTTCAAGTTTATGAGGATTATTATCAAGACAAGTGATGATACCAGGATTAGACTGAAATTGTAATCCATGAAAAGTCAGAAGTGGAAGGAATACAAGCAAACAATTTGCACAAGTGCCTACAGTAATTCTCAAACCTTTGCACATGTAGCTCTACCTATCCCTCATAATCATCCCCCTGCTCACTCCTGCTAACTGGGCAAAGGAGACCTTTAAAAGCTGTGTCAGATAACACCAAAACAGTTTATAGCTATGGCCATGGAGATGTGCTTTTCAATAATATCCACGCTGCAGTATTCAAGTGTAAGTTCACTCACAGTGAAACAAAATAATTGATCTGTATAATAATTTTGAAATTAACATCCTTTTGATAGTCAAAATTGTGCTCTTTTTCTAAAATAATTTACTCTGGCAAAAGTATCTGAAAAAGAAACTAAGTGATGAGAAAAGTATTAAAATTACAGCTGATAGCAAAATGTCTACAGAACACCACAGCCACCTTGGCATTACTACTGCTAATTAATTCTTTTCATTCACTTTTCTCAATTACTCTACCAGTTCCAGTCCCTCAACTCTGCCTTCTCCATTTCATTCTAGCTGTAAGTTCTCAGGGCAGGATCAGTGCCACTTTTGTCTTAATGTAAAACTTGTGTTATTCCATTGTAACACACGATCCATGATCCAAACACTGTAACACTCAATCCAACAATCTAACACTCAATTGAACACACCACCACTATTAAAGAATGTATTCAGTTGAAAAAATAACAGATTTTATATATGTACCAATGCAGTACAGAGAATCAGCACATATATATAATTATCTCATTACTAAGCTGTAGATTTGTGAGTTTATAAAAGCAAAACACTTAAGCGAGAGCAAATATTTAGACAAGGGGGCCATTAAACATAAAATAATTAAGGCTTAGTTGTATAGATCTTTGTCTTCACCTGTGTTATGTTTGAAATGAAAATTTCCTTTGGTTCCTCCCCTGTGGTGTCCAAGACTTCAAATTCATCACCAAAGTCACAAAACAGACGTGCCCATATTCCATACACATCTGCACTTATAAACTGAAAGAAAGACATAGAACAGTTAATTAGATATCTATTAGACATCATAAGGTATATATAGAGATTTGGTGCCAATTCCTGTAAAAAAACAAATCCTAACCAACTTTCCCATAACGATGCCAATGGGATGTGTGCTGCATTCTGCAGTTGGGTGGCACTCATGGAGGCCTCCTCAAAGTAAGGAAATGTTTGTTCTCTTACCTCGGAGCTGCACTGCCCTTATGTCAGTGCTGGAAAGTGGGTTAGGACTGCACCCAAAAACTGGTAAAGTGACATAAGGTAGATGTGTGACCAAAAAAATGCTATAACTCTCATTTCTAAGAATACAGGTTGAGACTAATTATTTGAGTGGGTTGTTCCAAGCATTCATATGGATGGCAAAAAAACACACTATAGCAAATCCATTTTAAAAACAAAGTTTCTTTGCTCCAGTGATTTAAAAACAGCCTTGCTGACCTTTGTGATGCAAGATAAGAGTCATTAAGACAGACAATCCATCAATCAGTCATCCTCCAAGCTTAGAAAGGTGCTTCAATCAGCCCCTCCCTTCACCAATGCAAAGCAATCACCTTTCTTTCACATGCTCAGGGGGAAGGGAGGGGTCCGCTGGAGAGAGGTTTGATGGATTGTCAGCCACCTGCCCCCCCTCTCTCATTAAGGAGGCTATTGTTAAAGGACTGTTCAGTTTTTAAAAACTATTTTAAAGGGGTGCGTTTTCCCCTTCTCCAGGGATCAGACATTTGCAGGGGCCATTCATGTTGAGTCAAATCCATGTATAAAAATCCATGTATAAATAGGCTGAACCTGTACTGTCAACTAACCTTGACTGGCTACATTTTTCTACAGCCCCTAAACCATCCCTCTTTCTGGTATCAAATTGTAGTCCGTTTGTATGAGTGTTCAGCATCCCGTGAGCTTTAACACTTCTTCCCTGGGCACTTTACATAGGTATATACAGGGGTCCCCATATCTATGGATCAATGGATCAGGTCCAGCCCCCCCAGTGCCCCTCGTGCACCCCTTCTGGAACCCTCCAGCTCCCCCTCGCTTCCAGAGGGGAGTCTGAGCCCGGCAGAGGCAGAAGGCATCCATCTCTGGCCTCCACTGAACTCAGACTGAGCTTGGCAGCTCAAATAAAGTGACTTCTGGTTTCACATGAATTGTAAGTCATATTGTTTGAGCTGTTTGAGTTCGGTCTGAGTCTGACAGAAGCCGGGGACGGACGTCCTTGGCCTCAGTTGGGTTCCGAAGGCCCTCCCTCACCTCTGGGGGGTGGCCCCCCCGACTATGGGGACTGGCGTTTGTCCATATCCATGGTTTTGGCTATCCATGGGGAGTTCTGGAACAAACTCCCCAAGGCTATGGGGGCACACCTGTACAGGAACAGGAGACAAAGTGGCACCAAAAGTTAATATTACCTATATGACCATTATTTTATTTTGCATCAATGCAGTGGTTCCCAAACCTTTTAGCATTAGGACATACCTAAAAAAAGTTCCATTGTACCAGCTGCTCTGCGGCTATAATGATGATTGGGCAGCAGTGTTTCCCCAAGTAGAGGTTATTTAACCCTTGAAGCACACAGCCTGATCTGCCTTGTCAGTTTTGCGAACCACCCAAAATTGGGTCATGGCCCACAGTTTGGGAACTACTGATCTAATGGGTTAGGATGGTGTCAGCTATTGGAGAAGGCATAATGGAATAAGGAAAATTCTCAGAGGAGATAAATATGGAAACATTTTACCCAATACAATGCAGTATTGCTAGTTAGCATTACCTTAATAGGTGGGTTTTGTGCATGGCAGAAGTCATTCATCTTCTTCTGCTGCGACAGTTTCATCTCAGTTACTATGACACACTTTTGAAAGAAAAGTTCCAGAGATAAGTCAGAGGTTACAAACACGGCTTTTAGGCTACAAAACTTGCCAGATATTTACAATTTGAAAATGTGGGAGTAATATATCCCACTGTATAAAAAGAGATTTACATTTTTCTGATGTTCAGGTATCAAAATAGAAATACATAGTTGAAAGTTAAAGTGTACTACCCTTAAAGTTTCTGCTCCCTTTCTTGAATTACAAAATAGACGCGAATGTATTTAGTTATATAAGTTATCACAATTCACTCCTCATACTATAAAAAGAGTAAGCCCTTTACTATGTCAGGACACCGCACTAAAGCTTCTTTTTGTGGTTTCCCTCTTAATTTTCTTTCTTCTTCACTCATGTACTGAATTTCTTATTTCTCTGCCTGCCCTGTCTCTTGATGCACTGCCTGATCTGGTCTGATGTGGCAATAGGCCTACATTAATTATCCTTGCTAGTGAACCCTCAAGCAAGTCAGATATCTAAGCTTACACATGAAAGACTATCTCAACAGAAGGCCCAACACAGGCAAGAGGTGTTACAGTCCCTCTGCCCACTACTGTGTCTACTGCTTTGGTATCATCAAAGTTTTACAAGAATAGAGACAGAATGTTGCCTGCCAAGAGAAAATAGACCACCTTTGGATCTGAATTCTGAGATCAGGAGCAATATTCCTTTTAAGGTAGTGGCCAAGTAGCTATACACCTTTCAGCCAAACTCCCCATAGTGCGGAGCTCAGCAACCTGGGCATCTGGCAACATGATGAAATCACCACCAAACATCAGGAGGCAGTTGTAGAAGGGGTCCACAGAAGGGGTGCAGTGGTCAGGAACAACTTTTACTAAATTAAACATCCTACATTTTGCAAATACACTATTTGTCATGCTTTTTAGTTGCATTTCTAAGTTACAGAAGCATTCAATAAAAGAAAACATACATTAAATACCAGTTAAAACCACTTCTAACAGAATGCCAAAGCAGACCAAACATCAAAAATCTAATGATTACCTAATGAAACCTAAAAATACCCCAATGATTAACAAAAATCCCACAAGTGCCCAGGAGAACAAATGCTTTCAATTGATAGCATAACATTTACAGGAAGATCTCCAACTAGAGCGCTCTCAGTAAGAAATTCCAGAAAGTAGAAGCCACTATTATAAAGGTTCAACTACATGCATTCTTCAGTCTTACCCCAAAGCAGAATACAAAGCAGGAAGGTATTTATGGGAGAAAATGTCCAGACCAGAAACATATGAAAAAAATTCTTACTTCTTAAATGTCACCTGCCGTGCCTAAGTGACAAGTTTTCCACAAATTCAACTGTCAAATCTCTCCTGATAACTACAGATTCATTTCTGACAACTGCCTATTAATACTAGCAGAAAAAGAGACACCCCTAACCTTCCCCTTGATGACCATGGAATGCAAAGAACCTGGAGGGAGCCAGTTCTACCCTGCCCTTCCTCCAAGTTCCCTGGCATGCATAAAGAGCTCATGAGAGAGGCGGGGTCAGCATCTTACTCTGGGAGTTGAAAGCACTCAGTTCTGCAACAACCCCTTGATGCTTCCGAATGCTGTCAAAGCTTTGACAGAGCACTGTGAAATGAATGACCACAACTCTCCCTCAAGTCTCTGAAACTTAGGGAAGGGACAGGGTCCAAGAAATGTTGTACTGGGCTTTGCAGAAACTTGGCAACAGTATGAGTGCATTTCCTGAGTACAAAAAGTGAGAGATTGACCCCTTGTCTGAGAGGCATGCACAAGACTCAGGGGAGAGGACAGCAAGGGTTGGGAGTGATGTCAATTAATGACTCGCTACCAAGTCCACCCAAAATGTGCAGATTCCCGCTAAGTGAACAATGTCTTCCAAATATTTGTCACATACCTGATACTGCCTGAGGAAAGAAATGTCTGTAGTTTCATTTAGTGGGTCAGTTGATGACATCACTTGGACATATGGATTCAACTCCGCAATGTGATGAAGTGTTGCCTCAGCTCTGAAAAACATTTTCCAATCATATTAACAGTCAAAACTTACAAGCAACAAGGCAAATACTTTCACTAATGTTACCAGACCAGCTACTTGCATTTATAATCAAACTGGACATCTGTGGCAATGTTCTGCAAAAGTCAAAGTTTTCAGGTGGTCCCAGAGCATCCCAGTGGCTAATGCACTGAAGTAATTCAGATAATATGCACCCAATGCATGGACAACCATAATGAGGTCTGAATGACGCGTGATGATCTAGGTATGATTGATCCAGGAAAGGGCACAGTTGTTTCAGGCTCCATGAAATGGATTGCACATATGATGGTTTGCCCCAAAATTGCACTAAAAAGTCACACATCATTCCAATTGGAACAGATAATGTTGACATCAGCATTGGTATTGAAAAGACCAATGACATTGCAGCTGATGGTATTATGTTGATGTTGCAGGTAATGGAGCTGTAACTGGTACCATACTACAGCCAAGGTGAAAATACAGATGGTGTCTTGGTATCAGCAGGGAATATGCTCCCGGACCCCCTATGGATACCAAAAACTGTGGATAAAAATCTGCAGTTAGGCACCCTTTAAGGCTTCCAAAGGTGACTGGAGTCTCTTATGATGCCTGCGGAGGCCACGTGCAGCCTCCACTGGCCTCAGAATGCCTTTTAAGAGCTCTGGGAGTCCTTAGACTGTCACTTTCAGTTTTGTGCGAAAACCAGAAATGACATTTTAAGGCCTTATGAGGCCGTTGGAGGTCTGGGGAAGCCATATTCGCGGATAGCTAATGTATCTCATAGCTGACAAGTATTCCACCTGTACAAGTCAGGGTCAAGTTGGGAACCTCGTGGGCTGGAACTACTATCTCCATAGATGGTACAGACACTGCAGCAAAGGACTGTTCCTTGGCCCATGCCCTGTCAGGTACCCATAAAGACTGGAGCCATAGCAGCAACAGCAATTATCCTTATCCTAATTATCCAATAATTCTTATAGAGGATGAGCACACAGTGAGTGTCTATGATGAATTCTGGACTCCCTGTATTCATAAGATGGTTAGTAGCTTAATTAACCCCATGAAAATCTTTCTAAAAAAACTTCTTTTGTAAAACAACAACTAACAATAATAAAAGTAAAAAGTGAGGTACATTTGATTTTCTGTCTGAGGAATAGAGGAACAAAGGGAAGCATTCAGCACAACGCTGCTTCAATGACATTCAAAAAGGCACTGAGGAATTGGTCACTCTTCCTGCTCGAGGTACATGACTGCTCACAGAGTTTCCTCCCTTGAAAGTAAGGACAGAACACTCAAAGCTTTGGAAGCTTCCATGGTTGGCTCTATGCATGTGCAGAATTCCAGTACTGTATGTACAGGATCAAGAAGAAAAAGTAGTAACTATTCTGAGACAGAAATCATACTTTATAGTTAAGTGGCTTGTAATGTGTTTGGCTTGACATGAATACTGAAAGGCAGAGACAATCATGTTGCTCACAAACTGCTAATATCAAAATATTACTGTAGGCGGCTGCTACTGAAACAGCTTGATTTCATCATCCCAACAAATCAGTAGAGAATACAGTGTGAGTTTTCACCTCAATATCAGGCATGCTGTTCAGAACATACATAACATGTGCCCAGGAGAAATCTACTGCATGCGCAGGGACTGAGTGCTGTGGCTAATGCCACAACTCAGTAGAATGGCATATAAGAAACAAGGGTAAAAATGCAACAATTGAAAATTTTCTATTGTGGGAATAATATAACAATGGAGAGGAGGAATCAGTTTTTAAAAGCAATGCAATGTAGTCACTAGTCACTCACACAAGTAAGCATGGGAGCAGCGACTTGTTGGTTGCACTCATGGAGGGAAAGAAGGGAATAAGGCACAAAAGAGTGTGGTCCATTACCTGTCCTGGGTGCCAGCTGGCATAGCAGTTTATGGGTGCTTAATGCTACACAGGGGTGCTTAATGCTACACCAGCAGGCCCACGAGTGACATCAACAGTGATAAGTCAAAACAAGGGGTCTGTCACCCTGCTTTTTAAACTCTAAATTCCCATAGGAACATATAAGTGCTTTTGTGGGGCTAACTCATCAAGGACCTTTCTTTTGTGCTTGATGGCCCTTGATTACACAGCACCAGCTCAGTATTGTTTTGTACTTTGCCAAGACTGTGGTAACAAATTCTTAATTTGCTCTGGAGGCCAGCACCTCAATTAATATTAGATTTTATTGATCTGATTTTATCACAACCCAACACACTTTTTGGTGCCTTAAAAGTTAAGCCTACTCTTGGATATATTTGGGATGCAGATTCAAAATATGGAATCAGTTTTGCTCTATCAGCTCTAGTTTTGGAGATACAGCATAGCCACCTTATATATTGATTCAACCAGTTTTCTGCACATCAGTATCTAAGGTGGGTATGCTGTATCTCCAAAACTAGAGCTGATAGGGCAAAACCAATGCCATTTTTTTTAATCAGCACCCAAAATATATCCAAGAATAGGTCTAACTTTTGAAGCACCAGAACAAAAAAAATTTTTTTTTGGTTGGGCAGTATTGATTTGATTTAGTCACAGTGCTGGTGAAGGTTGGCAACCCCCTTTTG
Organism: Tiliqua scincoides; assembly: GCF_035046505.1. NCBI lineage: Eukaryota > Metazoa > Chordata > Lepidosauria > Squamata > Scincidae > Tiliqua > Tiliqua scincoides. The sequence goes on from NC_089825.1 coordinate 73,231,925, forward strand.
TGCCGCCAACAACTTTGTTTACTGCAAGACATGAAGCTGCCATATTATTTTTATTCACTTCAAATGTGCTGTGAAAGCTAAATGTGCCAATTCATGGAATTTTCCAAGAAACTAAAGAAAGGGAAAACTTTTCCTGACTCAGCCAATCAAAGTGGGGAAAGGGTGATGGCTCTGACAGGCTAAAGTTGGGAGACCTTCCTTGAGACCTGTGGAATCTGAGATCTCTTGCCATCAGCAATTCAAATGTCTCAAAACTGACCTAGGTCATGCTCCCCTGGCATGCACCCAGTGCCACATATCACGTAAGCAAACATGTCTGCACATAATACAAACGAAAACATGTCAGGCAACAACAGGAAAAGCAAAAAAAGCATTAGAAGCATGCTTGTTATTTGTTCAATAATCACGAAAAAAAAATGCCAAGCTTCCCCCTTGAAATATACATGGGTGATACAGGTTTACTGCTGTTAATTGTAAGAGCTCAGATACAACAGGCAAGGAACAATGCAACCTTTTAAAAGATAGAAATTCAATAATGTTATTGAAAAGATGTAAAGCATCAGAATTAGCATATACAATAAGGAGCTCAAAAATATTTCTGAAGAACTGTACAGACCTGTTTCTTAGATTCAGAACATCATCTTCACGAACAAAAAAGTTTGTTCCTAGATCCCATGTCCTGCACTGTTTACTATCATGGATGGTGAGAGCCTTCAAAAAGAATCAGAAAGACAAGATTAATATTTATATGAAGTGCCAACATTGTGATTATGGTTAGCATTAGAACAGCATTTCTCAGCCTGTGGTACTCATACCCCCAGGTTGCATACTTCCAGTATACGCAAAGGACCCCCAGATCCCTGCCAGCTGGCAGCAAGACCAGCAATGGAAGCAATTCAGAAGTAACTGGCAATGACATAATTGCCAGATATGTGTGATCATACTTCCAATAGGTGGACTATGTGAAGTGGTATGGTGGGGACAGATGTTGAAAAACACTGCACTAGAACAATGTGCATTTATAAAGCTCACTACTTGGGGCCAAATATTGTTGAAAAAGACTGCTGCCCAAACAGCAGCCTTATGGTTAGCTCCCCCCTATTCCTAGCTACATATAATAGAGACCATCAGGTCCTGCTTTATCCATCTACTGCCAGCCAATGATGTGAAGCGGGAGATGGAGAAATGCAGATCATGATGTCACAACACAGGTAAATTCAATTAGAGATGAGAGAGGAAAGGAGAAGCTACATACTTAGGACAGAGTATATTGAACACCAACTCTCACTACAGTACTTCAGTCAACATGTACAAGTATAAAATATTTACGAATACAAATATAAGGTATCACAAAATTATCTTAGAGTAAACCCTTACCTTTATTCCAGCAAGGACTATGTTCTTAGCTGAAAAAAAAAAAAAAACATGCTAAGCTGCTTTGTGGTTCTTCTTTTTGTTGGGGTGAGAAAATTTAAAGACAGTAGGTAGTTACAGTTTCAGTGTCTTCAGACTGTGCGAAAGCAGGCGCTTATGGAACTCAGGTTAATGAAAATATTATCAGTTACGAGACAGAAATTGAAAAATATTTGGGGCAATGGTGTTAAATTGCATAACCGGTTTTGAACAATAGGAAATTTAAAGTGTTATGTCTAAATGTATTAATAGTGGCTAAAACTGCTTGGCTAGAAAGCTGAAATTAAAATCCACTCCTAGAAAAAAGATATACAAATCTATTGGGACCCAACTGGAAAATTTACAGATACAGTAATTCCAATAAGGAATCATATACAGGTAGCTTCCAAGTTACAGACATCCTACTTAAAGACAGCTGCACTGGTGGTTTTACACAAGTGCAGTCCATTTGGCCTTGTGCTTTTCTGTCTGTGCAAAAGCACTGACCTGGCAAGAGCTAGCCAAAAGGCCATATTGGCACTTCCGGCACATATTGGCACTTCCGGCACATATTGGCACAACTAGTATGTAAGTTGGGGAATACACATATAGATTCAATTTTTTTCCAAGAAACTGATTCCTTTTAAAATTACAAACAATAAGACAGACTGGATCAAGCTGTTGTTCTGTAAGACAACATGATTAAAAACGTGGTTTTTTAGACATTTTTAAAAATAAGAAGATTTACAATACATTTTTAGAATGATCGTGTATAAGAATATAGCTTTCAAGATAATGACATAAAGGTAGAAATATACTGTATTTTCTATTTTATTATTTATCTTATGCTTTGTATATCTAAACATTGCAAAATAAAAGAACAAGTACTACAGATTTTAATATGCAATTACTGCCTTTGTAAAACAAGCAGCAAGAAAGTTTCTTAACTTACCAATCTCCACTCCAAGACCACCCATACCACTCAAGAACACATGGGACTGAGCCATCTTCTGCATTGCTGTGTCTCCAAGCACATACCTCTGCCGACTACAAGGTTAAAAAAAGGAGGAAAAAACCCACAAATGACTACAGGAGTATACTACAATCTGCAGAACCTCTCATGATTGACAAAGATGTTTACAATAGAAAAAACTTAACATCAGGAAAACACCATAAGATAATGACACTTGGCAAACAAACACCACCCACTGCAAGGTACCTGATATGAAACTGAAATCAACAAGAAGCGTAATACTTTCACATAATATATATATATCACATAATTTCACATAATACTCTCACATAATAATTTCAAGGCAGTAACTGTGGTATATTGTAATATATTTTTCTCAGCACTTGTCTTTTTTTACTCTTTCTTTCACAGCAATGTGAAACACAAAGACTCCAATCCTTTGCACAGCTTAAAACCCACTGATTTTAATGATCTGTATGCATGATTTCAGTCAAAGTAACTTAGGCTGAAGTTATATACATTTTCTTCTTCTTCTTCTTCTTCTTCAGCATTTGTCCTGTGTGGTGGCTGGGTCCACTATTTTGGATCGAGTTGCCATTTCTCTCGATCGTAGGCTTGGTTTGGGTATAGGTGGTTGATTTTCATGTCGCTGTGCAGCATGTCAAGCCAGCACTGCTTCGGCTGCCCTTCAGTTGTTGCCATTGACCTCCAACTGAAAGCCCTTCTGCACCAGGGTATCGCAGGTCGTACCCTGAAGCTGGGTTTCTCTCAACTTGTTGGCAATTGGAGCAACGCCATACTGCTGCCAGATGTTGTCATTGCGGACATGGTCAAAACGAGTGATACCACTGATCCAACGCAGGATCTTTGTCTCCATGACACCAAGGCGACGTTTGACTTCCATCGTTGCCAGCCAGCATTCAGCTCCATAGAGTGCGACCGGCCAGATGACCATTTGGTAGATCGACTTGAGACGGTCGCTGATCTTCTTGTCACAAAGGACACAGGTCATCGTGCGTCACTTTGTCCAGACTGCATTTACTCGCGCAGTAGTCTCGTGACTCAGGCTGCCGTCAGCCACGATTGTCAAGCCGAGGTATCAGAATGTCTCAACAAGTGGCAGGTCAATGCCATTTATGCGGATTGTCCTGAGCTCATTGGGGTCCATCAACATGTTCATTTACCTGGAAGTAATTCCCACTGAAATGACTTACCATAGATACTCAGCTATAGTACCTAAAATTTTTGCCAAGTACTCAAGCTCCAATTATCACTTCACCTTATCTCCGGGTCAATCAGAGGGCAGAGCCTTTCAACTCTGAAAAGTTTCCTTTCTTGCTAAAGCAGGCTCATTAGAAGCAATGCAGAGATCATTTGTTTCTATGGTAACTTTCCTGGCAAATTCCAGCCACAGTTAACCTTTTATTCTCCTTCATTCTCTTTTGCAAATGCTGCTGCAACCTGGTTCCTTTTTGCAAATGCATGCATTTGGCAGAAGTCTTTTTTTCCCCAACACCAGGATGGGATCCTCCTTTCCATTAGAAATAAATTCCTATTTATTGGAATTCAGTGCACCATTGTTTAAGAATAACTCCCATGGAAAGCAGTGGGTCTACTAAGTAAAAAGGGTTGCAAATATATGCAGCTGTATCTCTCTGCTGTGAATTGAATTGCACACTCTCAGTTATGTGTTATGGGTTGTATGTATAGAGCTTCTGGCTTAACACACCAGGCACCTTAAAGGTGGATTTGATTCATGGATCTCCTGCAGTGGTTCCCAACCCTTTTCACTTGCATATCCCTTGGCAGCCCATTTCCATAAATTGTACCCTTCATATTAGCAAAATGTTCGTTATTAATACAAGCCCTCATCTCTTCTCTATGAAAACCCAGACTTCATGTATTCATCACATATTTTTTTCTTTTCATCTGTTTGAAGAACAGAAGACTCTGCCTTTGCACTGTTTTGCACCAGAAGTGTGCTGAGAAATTCTGGGTGATTGATCGCTTTCCATATTATGTTTCAGCTTTTTTACTGTGCTCGTTTTCAATTATTGGTTCATAGATCAATTGATGACCAAAAACTAGCTATTGGTGAGGCTTTCACAGCCAACTAGCTACCTTCCTTCCTGCCTTGCTGGCCCTGCAAAGCATTCTGGAGCATACCTGCCTTTTTCTGCCATTATGTCATTCTTTTTCAAGTACCTCTAAAAGTCTTGTTGAATGTCCCTGGGAGTAGATGAATCCCAGGTTGGGAACCACTGTTTTACTGGTATGTTGTTTACAGTGCACTTACTCTGATAATGTTTACAAAAAGGGGGTGAAGACCAGAATTTAAAAAGAATTAAAATGTATCTTATAATCTTTTACTATGTTTTTAATAAATTAGAGACTGTACAGTTCTTAGGTAACAATTAGTGGTAGGTTATTTTTCAGGATCTGGCCTCAGGCAAAAATCAGACAAAACTATTGTTAGACACCCCCCTAAGTTTAACCCCCGACTTATCCGAGGGTCATAGAAAATTCCATGATTTTTGACTCAAAACCTGCCCTTAACTGTGGGATCGACTTATATGCGAGTGTCTGCAGTACTTCTGAGCAGATAGATGCACATAGGATTGTGCTGGCTGGGTATCAAGCCAGGAGGACTGATCAAGGAAATTTTCCTTGCCCCTGATGATAATATTATCAACTACTGCTACACTATTATTAAAATGTAATAGGACCTGGGATCAACATCATCCCAGATACTTACTTCATAGCTCTTCCTTTTTCTGCACACTTGCAGCCAAAAGAAGCGAATAGCCCCAGGCTGGCCTGGCATCCATTTCCCCAATTCTCATAAAACTGTCTTGAGAGATCAGATCAAAACTTCATCCAGTCAGCACTCTTTTTTGGCAGCAGCCAGATTCCTCTGAGAAGCTATACAAACAGGGTATGAAGGTAACAACCAGAAAAAAATCTCCAGAAAACTTGGTGAAAGAATTCCTGGGGTGGGAGGGTGGGTTTTTTATAAATGAGTTTGGCAATCAGGAGTTTCTTCATAAAAAGATGGGCTGAATACAAAATTCTAGGTTGCCAAATTATATACTCCACGGTTTGATTGTAATTTTGAAAAATGATTCACTTCTTAAGGAACTGTTATATATTAAAAGTAATAAAACCTTGGAGGTGTGCACTCTAAATAAGCTTGGGCTATCCCCTATCATATACTCACACTATCATGAGATAGACCCTCACAAAGATGCCCTAGTGTTGTGTCCAGCACAATGCTTTGTTTACGTACAAGTCCTGTATTCAAGTGTACTTCCCCCATGCTAATATACATAAAATGAAGGAATTGGAGATGTATACTCCAAAATAACCTTTGGAAAACCCCAAATGATGCCACTTAGCAACCTGCCAACCAGCAACTGACTGGATATACAATGGTGGTTGTTAGTCAGCAGTTAGTCATTTTAAAAAATCCATTCAGAAAAAAATTTTTTAGAAATTGCTTACCAAGTGCTGGGATGCCTCACTGAAGACGCTGGAGGCCTCCTCCATGTTGCGCAAGCCCTCTGAGGGCCTCAGAAAGGCATGCAGAAGGTTTCAGAAGGCACTTTCAGTTTTCAGAAAGCCACTTGTTTGTTTCTGAAAACTGGAAGTGCTTTACAGAAACTTCTGTGGACTGTTCTGAGGTCTGCAGAGGCCCTGCGCAACATGCCAATATCTTAATTTCCCTTCCTAGACTCGATCCAGGAGGCAAAATTGCATAGGTTCAAGTAGAACCATTGCAGCAGTGAAGGCTTACCTCCAGGGCAAGGGAACAAATGTTATGGGGATATGCAAACAGGGTGCTGTTTATCTATCCCAAGTTTCATGCTTCTATCACACAGCACACGATTTCAACTGTTATTGTTGCTTGACCACTAAACTCACAGGCTATTTGTACTGTACAAAATAGCGAGCTGACTCAACACTGAGGCTTAACCACTCTTTCTATTCCTGACAGAGTGAATTCCATACTGGATCATCATGATGAAGCTCAAATACTCAAATTTCTGCAAAAGCAAACCAAATCAACCCTCAGTACAGTAATGAAAGTCTAACATGGATCAATATTTTGTGAGCATTCTTACCTGTACAAAGCATCATCAATTTCCATAGCATCAGTTGCCATTATGATGTATTTGCTTGTACTGAAAAACAGCAACAGAAGAGATAAGTGTTTTAGCCAAGAGAATAGAATCATAAAACTTACCGTGGTTTTCATAATGGGAAATTATTAAAAGACAAGAACAGAAGGGAGTTTGGTTATATGCAGAAAGAAATTGATATAATGCCTGGGTTACATCAACATAACATTATATGGTGCATTATTATGCTGGTGTATTCCCAGCGCTGGTGCTGCACAGCTGGCAGAGATTTGTTAGGGGGAGGAGTTGACTTAGTTCAAATCCTAAATTTCCCCAAGCCTTTCTCCTGGCCGGTACATTGCCATAAATTTACACCAATTAAAAAAAAGGTGGTGTAAAGTCAAAAGAAGCACTGATGGTGCTATATAAATAAATAATAACAGTGTTGCCCTGTCCACCAGTTAAAAGTGGTACCAAGTGCAACAAAATTGGCTACTTAGTTTTCAGCAATTTGGATTAAGGATATGGATTGGTCTACAAAACACTTAAAATGATGGATTTTTCAGCAAATCTATATTCATGTTCAATGTAACTTATGACTATAATCATCACTTTATTAGTCCAGGTCTTTATTGTCAATATTTTTAAAAATTGTCCTAATGTTGGAGTTATAATTGTTTTATCACAAAAGCATGCTGCTGCTGGAAAGTGTATTGACATTGTTTATGATTTAAAGTTATACACACTATGTAGGTATCCATATAGAATTGTAGGCCTCTCTGAAATGTCCACAGATTGAAAAACAGGATGTACATAGTTGTTACACATTACCCCTGCTGAGTAAGAGGCACTTTTTCAAGTGGGTGCTCCTCTTTTATTTAGCAGGGGAAGAGTAACCACCTTCCTCACCCCAGCAGTGTCTTTTCTAGAGGCTATCTGCTGGTATTCTTTTGCATTTTTTTAGATTGCGAGCCTTTTGGGGCAGGGACCCATAAGTTATTTGATTTTCTCTGGAAACTACATTGTGAACTTTTCACTGAAAGGTGGTATATAAATACCGTTAATAATTAATAATATATTCATTTAAGAAAAAAAGTGATACTCAAGCCTGTCAAAAAATGACACCTTCTAAACTGGAAACTTTACCCTTTTGCATCTTTTTAGATTGAGAGCCTTCTTGGACAGGGAGCCATTAGCTATTTGATTTCCTCTGGAAACAGCATTGTGAACTTTTCATTGAAAAGCTGTGTTAAATGCTGTTAATAATATATTCACTTAAGAAAAAAAGTGATGCTCGTCTGTGAAAAAATGACACCTTCTGAACTGGAAACTTCTAAACCCCAAACTATTGCTGAACAGACAGCCTGTGTGCGCTCTGTTCCTGTCAGTGTTCCTGCACCGTGCATGCTTATTGCTTGAAGAAATCAAGCCTGAAATAGGAATCTCCCGCACTGTATAGAGAGATGGCAGAACTGCCTGTACCCAGAGGAGACTGAGAAGGCCAATTCTATGCTTGGGATCATTAGAAAAGGTATTGAGAACAAAACGGCTAATTTGATAATGCCGTTGTACAAATCGATGGTAAGGCCACACCTGGAGTATTGTGTCCAGTTCTGGTCACCACATCTCAAAAAGGATATAGTGGAAATGGAAAAGGTGCAAAAGAGGGCAACTAAGATGATTGCTGGGCTGGGCACCTTCCTTATGAGGAAAGGCTACGGCGTTTGGGCCTCTACAGCCTAGAAAAGAGGCGCCTGAGGGGGGACATGATTGAGACATATGAAATTGTGCACAGGAAGGAAAGAGTGGATAGAGAGATGCTCTTTACACTCTCACATAACACCAGAACCAGGGGACATCCACTAAAATTGAGTGTTGGGAGAGTTAGAACAGACAAAAGAAAATATTTCTTTACTCAGCTTGTGGTTGGTCTGTAGAACTCCTTGCCACAGGATGTGGTGATGGCGTCTGGCCTGGACGCCTTTAAAAGGGGATTGGACAAGTTTCTGGAGGAAGAATCCATTACGGGTTACAAGCCATGATGTGTATGTGCAACCTCCTGATTTTAGAAATGGGCTATGTCAGAATGCCAGATGCAGGGGAGGGCACCAGGATGAGGTCTCTTGTTATCTGGTGTGCTCCCTGGGGCATTTGGTGGGCCGCTGTGAGATACAGGAAGCTGGACTAGATGGGCCTGTGGCCTGCTCCAGTTCTTATGTTCTTATGTCAGAAGTGTGCCAGGGACATGTGGTGGGTGCAGAGGCAGCTGAGGCAAAGCCTCCGGGCGGTAGTGCTTGCATACCTCACATGGTGGCTGCAGTGCTTTTCAAAGGACTACAGCAGGGAGGCTGTGCCTCACCTGCCGCCCCACCCACCACATGCCCCTGGAAGCGCCTGAACCACGCATGTCATCAGACGCAGCCCCACGTGCAGATGCTAAGGCCAAGGGCCAGGTCTGGGCTCCCAGAGCAGTTGAGCCTCCCTTCAGGCGGGCCTTTCGGGCTCTCACAGGGCGCCTTCGCTGCCTGCAACCAGCTGGGCCGTGAGGAGGGCCTGGGAGGCGGCCAGAGTCCTGCGACCTGCCGCAGGCGCTGCGCTGAGTCGTTTCCGCCAGGGCGAGACCCCGCCCGACGCCTCTCCTTCCGCGCCCTCTCCCCACAAAGACTCCCGCCAGGCGGGCCCACCTGCCTCAGGGGCCGCGCCGCGCCGAGCTCCGGCTTCCCCCTCTACCGCCGTTTCCTCCCCGCGGCTGCTCCGTTCGCCTCGCAGGCCTCGGAAGGAGGGAGGCGGCTCGGCCCACTCCAGGCACTGCCGGGGATGAAGCGGCAGGAAGCGGCCCCGGCGCACAGCCGGCAAAGAGGAGGCGGAGAGACGAAGCGCCGAGGCTCGCCACTGGCTGCCCGCCTGCCCACCCTCAGTCCCTCCCCGGATGGAGGGAGGCCGAGCCCGCTTCCCCAGGCCGACCAATCCCGCAGCTATGTCGGGTAGAGCCGCTGAGGGCGGGCGAGGGCTGCCTCCGTTCCCTGGATCTACTGACAGCGCAGTCCTGCACCCGGGTGTCTGCTCAGAAGGGCAGGGCAGGGCAGGGCAGGGCAGAGCGTGTGGAGGCAGGTGAGGCAGAGCCTCCCTACCGGAGTCCTTCGACAAGCGCTGCTGCTGTGTGGCGCCCCAGCACCCACGCGCTCTAAGCCCCCGCTCTGCCTGGGTTGTGGGTGCTGGGGCGCCTCACACTGCAGCGCGCTTTCCAAAGAACTGCCTCCCCACCCACCGCACGCCCTGACACAAGCATGCAGGACTGCACTGCACTCTGTGCATGGGTTGGGGGTGCTTGGGCGCCTCACGCTGCGGTGGCGCTTTTTGTAGGACTCCGGTGGAGAGGCTCTGCCACAACTGCCTCCCCACCCACCGCACGCCCTGCCCTTCTGAGTAGGCACAAGCTTACAGTACTGCACTGCGCTCTGCACATGGGTTGTGGGTGCTCGGGTGCCTCACATGGCGGCAGCACTTTTCTGGTGGGGAGGCTCTGTCCTCATCTGCCTCACTTGCCTCCCCACCCACCGCACGTCCCGGCCCTACTGAGTAGAGGTGGGTCGCAAGCCAATTTCAGGTGGGTCCCCATTCATTTTAATATTTTATTTTTAATATATTAGACTTGATGCTACCATGATATGTGACTGTATTTGGTTAAATGTTATAGACCTGTACTTTTAACAAACTACTATGTATATTCTTTTAACAACGATAGTAAAGGAAACTTACTCCTGGGCAGGTGTGTGTAGGATTACAGCCTAGGACAGTTAAAAATTTTCCTGCTTGATGACGTCACTTCCGGTGGGTCCCGACAGATTCTCATTCTATCCCGATGGGTCCTGGTGCTAAATGTGTGAGAACCACTGGAGTAGACACAAGTGTGCAGGACTGCACTGCACTCTGTGCATGGGTTATGGGTGCTTGGGCACCTCACACGGCGATGGTACTTTTCCAAGGACTCTAGTAGGGAGGCTCTGACTCCCCACCCATTGCACGTCCCTGGAAGTAGGTCCCATTGAGTTCAGAGGGATTTGTTCCCACAAGCAAGCATGTAGAGAGCATCACACCCTTGCGCCAGTATATTCCTTTTGAGCATGCAGAGTCCTTGACTAGACAACCAATGACAGCGATGACACTGCAATCCCCACAGTGTTCAAAACACTTTACCTAGATCATTTCCAGCAAAACTAGATTGAAAGATGCACAATAAGGCGGAATGATCTGGGCTGTTAAGTGGACCAGGGACATGGAGAGAAAGGACTGTCCAAAGAGACTCCAGTGGACAAGGAAAGGCCAAGTTATTCCTACAGGCTGAGCTCCTGCCAAGCTGACATCGGTAGGTTTGGCTAGCTGTTTCCAAATGCTCTTTCCTTCAAATGAGATCTAGCCAGAATTGAAAAGGCAACATCAAATCTTCTTGTCTTTTGTAGGTACAGGCTGAGATACAGAGAAGGGATTTGTGTGGCAAAATTTGCTGTGGCTGAGAGTAACAGATTTTAGAGGCCCCTCATAACGCAAGGCCTTAAGCGGTAGCTTTCTTTGTGTATAAATCTAGTCCTGGTACCATTCCCTGCTCTGTGACTTGCCAATCACCACACATTTATCTTCAAAAGCCAGAGGAGTGGGTAGAAAAATTGACATATCTGGGAGGGAAGACTCAAGAATGGTGTTATACTCACTAAAATTTTAGTGCTTGTTGCATTTTTAGGAAAGTACTTCCTGCCTGATGTCACTTCCTGCCATGACATCATCAACAGGTTAATGACTGTTTTCACCCACCACCACAATGTTCCACTGAATTCAATTACTTGGATTAGGATTTTGGAATCTTTGGAGAATTTCACTATCAAAATTTGGATTTGAGAGAGATTTCATTTTCAGCAAATTTGTTTGGGCTCTATAAAGATAAGAGACATAGCTTACAGTGGTGGGGAGCACAGCACCAGGATGTCTTCAACAGCAGAAGCAGGGATGTCATCACCAGAAGCACTTAGTTGCTGCCTTTTAAATATTTTTCTAAGGACCTGAGCAGAAGAGAAACTCAGAAATTTTTGTAGGGCCGCAAGCATCAGTATGCCTTGTTCCCCAGACGCAGATAAACAAAGGGCAGAAGGTTAAGATTGGATCATGTCACTTATGAAGGAAAGTGAGGGCTTGTTTCCTTAATTTTGTTAAGGAGACACAGGTGGTAGAAGTGGAATTTACTTCTAAGTAAACATGCACATGATTGCACTCGAATATGCCTTTTATAAATATTTTTTATCCCATCTTTCAATTTTTATACACTTGTTTTAAATTATTTTTACCTATTCTAAGAGCTTGGAATGAAACTAACAACATCTTTAAATGAATATAAATAAGTCATTCAGTAAAAACTAGTGGCAGAAAATGCTGCTCTGTGGATAAGAGTCTTCCATCAACGTTGGGGGTGGTACTGGGCAGAGTTGTGCCAATATTGCTTTGCCAGGGCAGACTGCATTTGACCCTTGTTGCGCTGCCTTGGTGCACCATTGATGTGGCATTGTCAGGAGAGGCTTAGGACATGACTAATATTGTTCATGCAACACAGATGCCACAACCAAATAGGACTGGACTATAAATTACAGTATTGGAAAATACGTAGGTTGGTCTGTACAGACTTATTATCAGTGCAAAATTAGACATCAACATTCAAAGGAAAAAATCAAGAGGTTTTAAAATATATATTTAATAATACTTGAAACATATTTTAATGTTTCCATTGCTTAATCACAATATATATTTTAATATAAGCTGTATATAAACCAGTATTGACACCAAATAGAGAAAAAAATAAACTACACATTAGTAATTTGTGAAGACCCCCATTGAGCTGATTGGTGAACTAGGAAGGTACTACAAGAGATAATACAGTAACAGAGGGAACAAGATTTTCAATTCTAGAGTAGAAGTTGAAACCCAAAAGTGATGCCAAAATAAATAAGGCTATTTTATAGACTCCTTTACTAATAAGCTTGGAAAAATTTATGTTAGCTTAATGTTACAGTTCTTGTCATTTAAATCCAGTGAATTCCAATTTCAGAAGTTCAGAATTCCAGCAAAAGGTGGCAGGGACAGTACAGAACCAGTTCAGACTTACGTTTGACTAGGTTTAGAAAAGTTCTCATGAGCACATTTTCCTGTATTTGCCCTTCCCTGGTATGACTTTATATGCAACAATCACATTCTAATTTAAAATTAACCTATTTACATAAACTCACTTTAAGACCCTGCCCCTCTTGATGACAGGAGACACATACGACCCTATGGTCTCTTACTATTCTCTTAATCCTGGTTAGTTCTACATCTGCACACAGGGCCTCTGAGAAGAATTTTACCAGGGGGTACAAAATTTCTTTTGGGCCCCTGTGTTTGAGAGCAGGGGAGGGTGGTGTCAGGTGAGCAGAACAGGGGCAGGGAGGGGCAAAGCAGAACAGGGTGAGGGAGGATAGAGACAGCTAGAAAAGTATTTAGAGCCCAGGTCTACCCACCCATGTGGCATCAGTAGTGTCCCCAGCATCCCCAGTCATGATAATGTCCCCAGCATCCCATATGGGCAACAAATCTGAGTAGATAGGAAAATGTCAGTTCCCAGGAAATTTCTGGGCCCCCTCCTTTGGCTCCTGGGCCCCCCTTTTTGCCCTTGGCCTGGGTACAAATTACCCTCTTTACCCCCCTCTCCTAGGCCATTTCTGCACAGTACAGTATTTTTAAAGGGTGATACCAGAATGTAAGCCAGAAGAAAATGATTTGGACGATATTATTTACAGTATTTTTATCCTACCTTTCTCCTCAAAGGAACCGAAAGCAGTTTATGAAAGAGGTTTGAAAAACTTTGTTCTAATTAACTGGAACAGCAAGTATCAAACTTCTGAATCTTGCTGTTTAAATCAAAATCAAATCAATTTCTGATAATGTTCAAGGATATTTTAATGGCATAACTTTCAAGTATGAGTTTATGATTTTTTGGGTAAGCTGCTGTGGGTGCCCTTGGTACAGAAAAGCAGAAAATTTATTAGGTATATAAATTTTCACTTTCCATTTCACTGCAGATACTGAACAAGATGTGTATATTTCCATCACAAAGTGCCTCAAACTTTTCTTTACTGTACTGTATAATAGCAGCTCTGGAGACAATAGTTGCTCCCAGGAAGAAGCTAGGCTTGCAACTTTCACAGCTTGGTTAGATGTCTTTTTATATTACTTTCATATTCACCCTTATGTTCTCTTTCCATGTTTCCCCTGTACTTCAGCATTGATCATTACGGCTACAGCCACTCTCAAAAGAGTTCAGTGTCAGTTAACACAAGAATGTTAGTCAGCAGGAGCAGCCAAATGCAGAGAATGAACAAAATGTTATGGACTTCCAGGAAATCATTGCACCCACATACTTTACTGAGTTTAAAGTGCCAGTAATATGTTATGGAGTTCACATTAAAAAAAAAAAAGTTATGTTTTTGCCACTGGTTGGAAGCATTCCAACAGCTTAAAAATTCTGAGACAGCATTGGAAGCCGCTACATGAAAAGCTAGCATTAACATACTTCAAGGTTACAGCACACTGAAATCCAGCAATGATACTGCACAACAAAGTAAACTTAATTATTTCATTTGGGACAACAATATATATCTCACAGGAAGATGTTGCTGCCTCCCACTTTCTACGAAAATTCCACAGGAAAACACTATGCATTCAATTTCTGCAGTTCAGCCAAGCTTTCCATCCTCTCAGTAATACTGTCGTGTTGCAGCTTGATGGCTGAAGGCAATCAGTTGTTCTTTGGGTCTTTACTATCTTCCACTAATAGAATCCGTGAAGGAGATATGTGGATATGGGTCAAAAATGGTGGTGAACATGGAGGGATGTTATGCAACAGTTACTCTCTTTTAAAAGGAAACAGGGGCTCCACAATGGGTGCTTCTGCATTCAAAGTTTTCTTCCTAACCTCTCAGAGCAATGTTGCTGACTTTGGAAATAAGACAGATACTTGTACACAAGCTTACTATACTTTTGCACAAGATACAGAGAAGTATGGCCTGCATACTTGTTTCAAGCCTACATTTATGTATTTTGAAATACATGCAACTTTTTATCAGAGTCCAGTCTTTTCAGTAATCCAGTTCCGGAAATAAGTTACTCGTGTGTAGACTCCAGGCTTATTTGGTTTCCCACAGTCATATCCCCAGCTCACAATGCCAACAAGATACCACATGCTTCTTGAATCAGGTGTAACCAATGGACCACCAGAGTCACCCTAGAGAAGAACATTTACATATGAAGAAAATGAAATTATATACTTCGTTCATTTTTATGCATTTCACAAAAACAAAAAGTTATCCCTTGGAGATAAGGAAGAGAAAGGGAGGGCTTTTGTTGGAAGATTTTGCAACAGTTCAACCAACTCAAGAAAGGTATTGCATGCACAGAAGGAGAATACTATGTGCATGTCCTGCAGCATCAGGAACTTGGCAGACCAAAGGGAAGTGCATGCCATTCCCAAGGGTGGAACTCTGCCTCTGTTACTTGGGACTGCCATCTCCATCAGTGGCTTGGGAATCTTATATGCAATGCCTGACAACAGCTGGTGAAGGTACTGAATGCAAGCGTGGTCTTTCCTTCTGTTCCCCATTTTAGGGTGGCCACATTAGTTTCAGGCTACTCACCTCTTTAAACAAGTAATCAGTGCCATCAACTTTAGAACGAGCTGCCACATGACCAATGAATGTATAATAAATGTGACCCCCTCATATAGTGAAATACAATAAAATCATTTAATTTTTTTAAACAGAAGAACCTGCATTATTTGTTCTGACCTCTGTTTTATCATATACTGCACAATTACATGAATAAAAACAAGTACACAAGGGCCCCCACATCTATGGATCCTGTATTGGCAGATTGTGTCCGTGCCCCCCTGTGCCCCTCTGGAGGGTCCTCTGGGCCCAGCAGAGGTCACAGATGGCCCAGGCAAAACTCCAGTCATGTTCGGAGCACAGCAGGTGCAGAAATCCACAAATTTGATTATCCACAGATTTCGGTATTTGATAGGACTACTTGTTCCCTTCAAAAAAAATGAATGCGTAAATGCAATTCTAGAATTTGAACTAAATTGTGCATATAGATTTTATATGATAAATACAGATCTTTCGGATGCTAAAATTGGCTTTTACAGGGCAACAAAATTAGGATTGTTTACAGAAGAGAATTCAATATTTCATCCTGGGACTCCCAAGCATTTTTTTAATGTTGAAAACAGACAGGAACCCAGATGAAATGAAAATGAATTCTCTTTTCATGAACTTCCTGCTTACTATATGTCATATTAATTAATTAATTAATTGATTGATTGATTGATTGATTGATTAGATTTGTATTCCGCCTTTCTCCCCGAAGGGTACCCAAGGCAGCTAACAATCAAGTTAAATACAAGGAAACAAGGAAACAGATAAACATTAAAAATACAAAACACTTAAAAACAATTAAAACAAGATAAAATACATAGCAGCAGATTAAAAGCACACAGTAAAAGACATAATTTATAAAGTTATAAAGACAGCCCTTATAGTTCCTCGAAGGCCAGATTGCCAAAGCTCTGTTTACATGAACAGTCTCAGTCCATTTTGGTTAGATAAAGTACCGTATATACTCGTGTACAGTCAAAAAATTTATGCCTTAAAATTGATCTGGAAAACATGGGCCAATGTACAGTACATGGGTACTGTACATGGGGATGTACAGTAAATAAAGCTTTAAAGACCAGCTGCTTGGTGAGGTGAGGGTGGGACTGGGTTGAGAAGTAGGATGCAGGGGGGGAAGGGGCAATTTTACTTACCAGTAGTACTGAGGTAGCAACAGAAAACAAGCAAAAAAAAGGGAGCTATTTTACCTTTTTCTCCAAATAGGAAGAGAAGTGAAGGTATTTATGGAAATTGTAGTCTGTATGAGGGCTGCTGCTGTGGAAGTGTGACACTGTACTCCTCACAAAGCTTACAACACCCATAGGAACATAAGAACAGGCCCATCTAGTCCAGCTTCCTGTATCTCACAGTGGCCCACCAAATGCCCCAGGGAGCACACCAGATAACAAGAGACCTCATTCTGGCACCCTCCCTTGCATCTGGCATTCTGACATAGCCCATTTCTAAAATCAGGAGGTTGCACATACACATCATGGCTTGTAACCCGTAATGGATTTTTCCTCCAGAAACTTGTCCAATCCCCTTTTAAAGGCATCCAGGCCAGACGCCATCACCACATCCTGTGGCAAGGAGTTCCACAGACCAACCACACGCTGAGTAAAGAAATATTTTCTTTTGTCTTTCTAACTCTCCCAACACTCAATTTTAGTGGATGTCCCCTGGTTCTGGTGTTATGTGATAATGTAAAGAGCATCTCTCTATCCACTTTATCCTTCTCATGCATAAGCACTTTCATCTCCCTTCCTGTTTGGAAAAGAAACTAAAATGGCTTTTTTTCCTATCTGGCTTTTTGCTACTACCTCAGAACAATTCCTTGTCAGTCATTTTCAAAAAGTTTCACACCCCCTCAGTTTTATTCCCTCTCCAACTTATCTGAGGGTCATAGAAAATTTCTTGAGCTTTGGCTCAAAAGCTGCCCTTGATTTATCTGTGAGATCAACTTGTGCTCAAGTGTCTCCAGTGACTGGCTCCACAGAACTGACTGTTCATAGAGCTTTTCCAGGAATTATTACACTAGAAGGCAGCAACTGGTGGATAAGTAGAATTCTACATATAGTGCATTAGAGGTGATTTGTTCAAAAGCCTTGTTTTTATTGCCTGATGCAAAATCAGCTGCATGACATGCAAGGATAACATTTCATAATGAGCTGAAAAATTACTCACTAGATATGTCTATATTTTATTTAAGGAAACATTTAACCATACTGAGACTCCAGCAAATGCTCTCCATCATTCTAGATGGATACTTTATTTCAAGGTGCCTTTCAGATCTATTACATTGTGTGTGTGAGGAGAAGACATTCCCCTGTGTTATTTACAGGAACATTTAGGGCCCAAACTTGCCAGTGTTGATCAAAAGCAATGCAGTTCCAAGGTAAGGAACAAACAGTCCCTTACTTTGAGGAGGTCTGCCTCCACCACCACCACAGAGTGCAGCATACGCCTGCATCAGTGCTGCAAAGTTGCCTAGGATTGGGTCCTTAGGTGACAATCTTATACACCAGTGTTTCTCAAACTGTGGGCTGGAACCCACTAGGTGGGTTGCGAAGCAATATCAGGTGGGTCCCCATTCATTTCATTTCAATATGTATTACATTTTTAATATATTAGAGTTGATGCTACTATGGTATGTGACTGCTTTTGGGGAAATGTTACAGATCTGTACTTTTAACAGGCTAGTCTGCATATGCTTTTAATACTGATAGTCAATGGGGCTTCCTCCTGGGTATGTGTTTGTAGGATTGCAGCTGACGATTGTTAAAAACTTTCCTACTTGATGATATCACTTCTGGTCATGACATCACTTCCAGTGGGTCCTGACAGATTCTCATTTTAAAAAGTGAGTCCCAGTGCTAAAAGTGTGAGAACCACTGCTATACACATTTACCTGGGAGTAAGTACGGTTAAACTCAGTGGGATTTACTTTTGTGCAAGCCTATGAATATCTGCATAGACATGCATAGGCTTGTGCTTCCAAAATAGGTTCCTACAGCAACTCCTGTAAATCCTGTAAACTCCTGTAAAACAATTTTCCAATCAACAGAAGTTAATTTCTTCTGGCCAGTAACAGCCAGACTTCTTATACAGTGGGTGGTTTTTGTCAAAGTTGCAAAGCAATAGGAAAAAAGGCTTTTGTGGATTGTAACAATCGTGCTTGCCACTGAGCTTCTGCTGTTGGTCACCTTTCCCCCCCCCCAGAGCTAAGGTTCTCAAACTGGGGTGTCGCAATGCCCCAGTCTGAGAAGCCCTGCTTCTGCCCCGGGGGAAGGCAGAGACATGATCCCCAGGATCGCACTGCTGCAAGGGATGGAATGGTTTTGTTGTTGTTGTTTTTTTACTTACCTGAAGCCAGCTCCTGAGTTCCGGAGGGGTCCAGGGAGCCCACTGATCCCTCCGCAGCGCTCCCCGCGCCTCCCAACACCTAAAAAGAGCAAGCAACGGACACTTCCGGTTTTTGTTGTGTAACTGGAAGTGCCCATTTCTTGCTATTTTTAGATGTTTGGAGGTGCGGGGAGTCCTGAGAAGGGCTCCGTGGGGACCCTGGACCCCCAGGACCCCAGCACTGGCTGCAGATAAGTTAAAAAAACCCTCTCATCCCCAGCAGCAGTGCGATCCTGGGGATCGTGTCACTGCCTTAGCCTTCCCCTGCACACACTTTACCTTGGTTCCCAAACTCTCGAGGAGTTTGAGAACCACCTGACATACTCTAAGAGGTCAGAATGTGGCATAGGTTCATACACTGCTGCATTCTGTGGGGGGGGGGGGTTGCCAGTAAGAGCCAGTTGCCGGGAACATCAATGGCATTTCAAGCACAGCAGAAGACACCTCCACCCACATCCTCAGTATTCAAATATTAAAGAAAATGGTACCATAGTCATCAATGGTACACACCCCCAAAAAAACTTCTTTGGAAATTCAGAATGGGGTAATTCCCCTGGTTTATCCCTTCCCCTGCAAACTTCTCTAACACTAAATTAGAGAGAAACCACCCCAGCCCAAGCAATTTTATCTAATTTTTGCAATATTTATTAATAAACAAGCGAGGATACATTTTTGCAGACTCTTAACTTTTCTGGGCTTAATTACAAGGCCACAATATAATTTTTGTAGGTGCAACCTAAAAGAGAGGAAAATGATCTGAGGAGAGCACAGAAAAATAATCTTCTCTGGAGCAATAAGCCTAGTTCTTGAGTTCTTCCAATCCTGGAAATGTCCTAGGCTGGAAGACCAGAGCTGTGTTTTGTTTAGGTCCCCATGTTCCCGAAGGAATAACTCTTACTATTTATTGCAATCAAACAAACATTCTTCTTTACTGTAGAGCATAACACTACTCAGCTAGCAACTAAAAGGAACAAGAATGAAAAGGATGGAACCTAGTACCATCCCATAATAAAAGTTCTTGGATTGAACTCGTTAGTGGCCACCTGACTACACACAGGACTCTGTTGTACAGACCTTTGTGTAAGAAAAGGGCATTGTGGAGGGTAAACAGTCAGAAGCAGAAAGGGATGCTTCCATACACATTTTCCCCGCAAAGAAATAGTACACTCCCTTGCTAAAAGGGGAATCAGATGAGATCAAACATACCTGGCAGGCATCTACTCCTCCTTCCAGATATCCAGCGCACAACATTCCAGGTGTTATGGCCCCATCGTACACTTCTCTTCTGTTGCAAATTCTGGAGCTTATGAGCTTTACCGTTGCTTCCTGCAGAACATTAGGTGTTTCACCTAAATAGAAAAATCCTGTTAGTTATAATAATAACTATTTAATTATTTAACTATAATAATAAATAATTTGCTCTGGCCTAGACAAGTATAGATGAACAAGATTCTGTCCAAACAGCAGTAATGATAGTAAAAGCCTTCCTCCCAGGAGTTACTGGGAATTACTGCAGAGCGGGGGGGGGGGGGGCAGGGGAGTCAGCTTCATGAGCTTGTGCAACATGTACATTGCCATGCTGGGGGCAGCAGGACCACATGTGGGTAGTTACTAGATGTGGAGACTTTTCATTCATAGAGCAGCCTGTCGAGCATCCTTTAATAGCTAAAGACATAAGGAGGAGACAAAGCTATAGAAGTGGGCCTAGGTTTTTCACTTTGGAGAACAACTTTGAATTGCACCTTGAAGTAATGTACAACACAGTTAAGAAAGCCTAGACACTTACATTCTAAGTCTTCAGAATAAAAGAAATGTACAGTAATTCTCCCATGTACAGCAGCGGTTTTCAAACTCTCCAGGGAGCCCTGCACGACTGTCTGCAGGGCTTCCCAATGCTTCAAAAGTGAATCGCACACCACTTCCGGTTTAGCAGAGGTGGAGCACGATCACTCCACTTTCACTTCTAAAGCATTGGGGAGCCCTGCAGACACTCACGCAGGGCTCCCCGCACCCCAGGGAGGCTGCAGGAGGCTCTGATAAGTGCAGCCAAGCCCCTGCAGCCCCAAGCAGCGCAATCCTGGGGATCACACCGCTGCCTCCTCCATGCCTCCTCGCTGACCCCATCCCTTAAGGGGGCAGAGGCCAGGGCCCACAGGCTGCAGCATCGCAACACCCCAGTCTGATCAGGTATCAGTCCAGCAGAGATTCTTGTATCAGTCCAGCAGAGATTGTCTGACAGGTATGCTTACATTTGCAGTTCCAGATATCAGCAAGCAGAGGCAGTCTAGCAAACAGTCCAAATAGTCAGCAAATCAGGTATCTATCCAGCAGAGATTCGTGCAGCAACTCACTCCTACAACTCACACAGCGGAGTGTGCTTGTTGGACATTTATACTCCTGTCAGCCAATGGGAAAGGCCATTACCTCATCACTGAGGAATGTCATTGCATCATCCTGGGTGGGGATTGCATCAGCTTTTCCCATCTCTCCTTGTTCTGTGCAATGACTCAGCACTTTGCCCTGATTGGTCCTTGCCCCATTGTCTGACAGGTATGCTTACATTTGCTTACACACAGCAGCAGTGTGGTGGGCCTGCCTTATCTAGCCACCAAATTGCCTTACTGTATGGGGCACATACTGTAACAGAAGCATCCCTGACCTGACAGGCAATTGCCTGCCATCCCATCAGACACCAGAGAATATGCTGGGGAATGGAGGGTGGGGCCCCTTTAAGGATGTCTGGCAGAAAGGGGGAGGAGTCAGGTGGAGCTGATAAGCTCCATAAAGCTGGGGCTGGCCAGTGATGATAAGAAGTCTGAGGACAGGTGAGGCAGGCAACGTAAGGGAAGCCAGCCAGCCAGCCAGCCAAGGGGATCAGAGTGCATTCAAATCCCCCTCCTATGGGGGGGGGGGGTCTGAGGCCTCCCTGACCTTCCCCTTCAGACCCGTTGAAGGTTAGGGGTGAGCCACGCCTTGGGGGACCATCTGCTAGCCCAGTAACATTGAGCGGCTCCCTGGACCAGTGGCCTGACAGTCTCCTTGCTCTAGGGTAAGGCACCAGCAGTTGCTGGATCACTGATTCATGTTCGCATTGACCTGGGAAGGTGGATCAGACCCAGGAAGGGGATCAGGATTCAGTATCTGCCACCAATTCCACCCCCTCATGGGCCAGATCTGTCCTGCCCTTATCACCATCTTATTCTGCCCTCCCCCACCCTGTGCAGCCCCCTCCCCATCTCCCTCCAACCCCCTGAGCAGGCTTACCTACTCCAGCAATCTCTTTAGGTCTGCTGCCACTTAGGAGGCCGCTCCAGCCTCCTCACTGGTAGGTCTGCTGCGTCCATTGGCAGAGGCTGCTTTGCAATTACCATAAAGCAGTCTCCACCAGCGCAACACTAGTTACGCTGATGGGGGAGGGGGGGTTAAGACTGGGACATTAAAGTATTTATATCCTGCTTTTAATCCCAGGACAACAAAGTTATTCAGTCAGTGGTTATTCCCCATTTATTGGATTTATTTCTAAATTTGAGTAACTGTTGAAAAAGTGTTAAATTAACTTGTGGCAATGT
Organism: Tiliqua scincoides; assembly: GCF_035046505.1. NCBI lineage: Eukaryota > Metazoa > Chordata > Lepidosauria > Squamata > Scincidae > Tiliqua > Tiliqua scincoides. Next base: position 73,254,105 of record NC_089825.1, read on the forward strand.
GTGTGAAACCTGTGATAAAGGTACCTGTGAAATCTGATAAAGTACTTTACTATCTGAAAAAGTCATGACATCCTGTCTGTGGCTAAAATTTAAATGAAGAATTTCTAAGCAGCCCTTTTTTTTGCCTATCACAGAGATTATATAGAAGCCACAGAGTGCAGCAAAGGGAGTGTCTTTTCTATTAGCATCAAAGCAGATACTTATGCACTTAGTGGTGATCCTGGCCCCAGTACCACTCAGGGTCACGACCACAAGCTGCCACATCCCGTCCCCCCAGCAGCCAGGCTGCCACTTCCTGCCTCCCTTCCCAAGGCCCAGGGAGGCTGCACCCAACCCTTCGAAGGCCTCGCAAAACCCTCAGAGGGCCAAAAAACATTATCTCCAGTTTCACAGAGGAAACTGGAAGTAACTTTTTAAGTCTTTAGAAAGCTTCTAAAAATGACTTTTGAGGGCATAAAAACACCAGTTTCTTCCATGAAACTAGAAGTGATTTTTTTTTTTTTGCTGCTTCCCCAGCCCTCAGTCCTCTGGGCAAAAGGCCCTCAGATCAGCACACCAGCCGACTGAGTGCTGCAGGCAGTAGGGTGCAGGGGTGGAAGGCGGCACAGCACCTCCCTCCCAAGCCTGGCACCTGGGACATTTGTCCCCCTTGCCCCGTTCAGATACACCACAGTATGGACTATAAGCAAATATAAGAACTAGCATGAAAAACAAGAATTGCACCGTTATCCTCACTAAGTGCCAGCAGTGCCTCCTCTTTGAACAAGCAACCTCTAACTAAATGAATGACAATGGAAAAGAGAACTACATTGGTATACAAGTGTGAATAGAATTGAATGGGGACCAGGGACAGATAAAAGAGATGTGCACGTGTATGCCCATTTCCAGCACAGCTCATAGATCACTTTAAAATTGGCAATTAGTAGCTGAAAGCTACTTCCTATTCAAAGAATAATTTCCTCTACTTCTTCTGCTAGTCTTATCACTGATTAAAAATATAAAATCTTGTCATCTTAATGAATGGGTTTACCATTATTACTAAGTGCTCCCCATCCTGTAACTACAGCATCTATGTTATATGGAAATCTCTCATCTGGGTCTGGAAGGCAAACTCGATGAACAGCCTTTGTAAATTCCACATGATCAGCCAGCTGCACAAGAGCAATGTCATATTCATGGGCAGGATAATGGTACTTTTCATGAACTATAATAGTCTTGACCCCTTGAACTAGCAGAGGTGATCTTAAGTAAGTTCCAAAGCTAACAGTCCATTGCTGTGGATTTCTTGCCCTAAAAAAAAAAAAAGACAAAAGATCACAGTAAGTCCCAAAGACCACCAACAAAATAACTATTACTGACAAACCTGAACAGAATCCCATCCCAAGTTACATTATTCATGGCACTCTCCACATCAGAAAGTCTTGAGCAGTTTGCGTATCTTCCATGCAGCTGTGAAAAGTGTATATGTTTGTTGGCATTCTGATATCTCTTTGGTGGGTGGGTCTGTTAGAAGTCAACGAGCTAGTAATCATCACAGTTAGACAGGAGACTTTAAAATGTATGAGCAATGTCTGATGAAAACCCAGAGAGACTGCAAAGACGAACACATTGCTCTTTAGGGATTCTCTCCTCCAGGAAGGAGGAGCCCAGGTGCCCAGCCCCTGCCAAAAGAGGTGTCCAGAAAGTACAATGGTTGATGGTATCAGATGCCACTGAGAGGTTCAGCAGAACTAACAGTTTCATGTTCCTGGTGGAGGACATCAAACAGGGCAAATCACAGCCTGATCCAAACCTTGACTTGTGCTGGTGCAGGCCCCCATGCACTGGCTCCTGAGTGTCACAAATGTGCTGTAAAGCCACAGTGAGCAGGCCACACTGGGACATGTGCCAGTCTGCCACTGCCATGCAAGGTAGGTTTGCACTGGGCAGCACAAGGGGTAGGAGAGGGGAGGGGGGGTAGAATGGGAGGCAGATTGGACCCAGAAGGGGGTATTGGCGGCAGTAGTGCACACCATATCCTAACCCCATCCTTACATAGGCTGGACAGCCTTACATAGCTGGAGCAAATCCGAGTAGCCCCATAGGGCAGGCTGGGGTCAACATGGGGTAAGGAGAAAAATATCCTGTTATCCCGAGGTGAACTCCAGCAGCCTCCCAACCTGCATTGCATACAGTGCAGGCCATGCAGTAATTTCAGTCCCAAAACCAGGAGAGAAGCCAGATTGAAAAGTGCCATGATAATAAACTGTATGCTTAACCCCTTCACCACCATCTGTTTTTCTGCCCAACCAGAAAGAGTGAGGGGGCAGTCATCCACCCAGAACTTCAGCCTCTGCAGGTGCTTTTGGTAGAAATAAAAAGGCAAGAGAAACAAAATAATGCAATTGAATGTCATGTGTCATGGGCAGGGCTTGTGTTGGGATTGGCATAGCTGGACAGCTGCCAAGAGCCCTTTGCTAATCCACAAGACTGACTCTGTGCCCATAACCATTGTGTCCTGATGACAGAGCGACTCTTTCAGGGCCATGGAGGGCAGTTTGTTGCAGGCTCCCTGAACCCTGGAGTCAATCCTGATTTGAATACTGATTGCTATAGTGCATCTCTTTTATTCCATCTTATTCAAGCCATTTTCTATACATAAACTTGTTCTATAAAAATATTTATGCTGTTGATCAAACATGCTAGCAAGAGATCCTGCTGTGAATGGGGTCAAAGTCTCATGTGCTTCACTTTATTTTCAACAGTATCAGTTGCTGGTTAATGCCTATCATATATTACCCAAAATGAACTTACTCTCTGAAGCAATGAGCTGCAGAGACGAGCCATGTGTTACTGATCAATGTTGCACCACAACGATGCATGTTATCCCGCATAAGACTGGCCTGCCATGGCCATCCACCATACCCTGCATTAGCCAGTCCTCCAGTTATTCTTGACAATGAAATTCCTGATCTGTTATATCGTAGCCCACAGACTGTTAATGTAAAAAAAAAAAAAAAAAAAGATTACAAGGTATATTAAATACATCTATTGAGATGGGTAAGTACGTATATATGTGTCAAAAGTTCATTCAAAAAAGACAACTTAAGAAGGGAGACTCGTGTCCAACTTCAACTGTGTATCTCATGTCAAAGCTTGATCCTGTGGACCAAAGCTTGGTCCAGTTTGCTTGAATTGTGACTAGCACTGAATTTTCCCTTTCTATTCCTTGCTAGGCACTATAGATTTAGGAGCACCTCCTCATAGTCAAACTGTATCCACAGTACCTCACCAAGCCAAACATTTAAACATTATGAAGCATAAGCTCATCCCATTGAGAAAAAAAAAAGAATGCATATACACATTGCATGTAGATCTCATGTGGAAACAGTCAGCTTTAAGGGTACAAAATCAGTTTGTTAAACTCATCTGGACTGGCCTGACTAGTTTGAAAACTTCATTTTCAAAGATTTTTTTTTTTTTTTCAGAAAAACCAACAGAAGACCTTTAAACTTACAGTCATTTAAGATACTTTCAGCTGTTTGCATCTTCATAACTGGAAAAAGAAAGGAAAGAGGGTTAGACACCACTGCAATTCCATTTTTCCCCAACAAAGTTTGAATTGATTTGGTTAGAATTACCTTTAATCAGGTTGAATATAATTTTTCAATTTTTATACAATTTTTTCAATTTTTAAAAATTGGTATAATATGCCAATTTTTGCTAAGATACAAAAATGGGCTGGGCCTAACTAGTGGTCTGTGACAGTTGATTGATAGGGACATTCCTCTCCAAAATTTGCATAATGGATGTGAATCTCATTGGATGCCCTACATCCATATCAGCACTCTGTATGTATCATATGGTTTCCACTACAGCAAGCAGATCTCCATGAAAAGTACTGCTTCAGTTCTCCTGCTCGATCAAAGTATTTAATTTGCAAACAATGCCTTAATACAGCAGATGCAGAGTTCACTGGTGGACATATTTTCCTTAATACTGTGTGCAATTTCAGAGTTGGCATTAATAATATATCCACTATGGCTTCAACTCAGAGCCCTGGAAACTGTAGTTCTGCAAGAAAGGGCCAAACTAGAGATCCTATCCAATTTCCAGTGCCAGTGCAGCTGTGCCAATGAGGTGTGCGCTGCATCCTGGAGTGGTGGGGCAGTCACAGAGGCCTCCTCAAGGTATGGAAACACTTGTTCCCTTACCTCAGGGTTGCATTGCAGCTGCACCAGTGCTTGAAAGTTGGATAGGACTGGGCCCTTAATCTATTTTACGTCTATAGAAAAGATATGACCTAGAAATAGCCTTTCCCATGGTGCCCAGGATGTAATCACTTTTTCCTCACAGATATGCACTGCATACTACCCAAATGAATCTGGGTGTATGTTGCCTTTTCCAACATCACATGCCTCAAACAGTATGATAGTTGCTTATATCCACTAGACTGAATGTCCAGAAGGGGGCACTCTGAAGCAAAGAAAACTCAATTCTCCCAAGAGACACTTTGGCCAGGCAAAAATGTTACACCAAAAAAGAAAAAATAATTAGTAGTAATTACGTATCACTTTTCTACTTTACATAAAACTGCTCAGGGCAACCCAAAAGAAATAAAAATACAATATAAACATATATGTTAAAAGATTGGCTTTTTTTTTACAGTTAAGACAGAGTGCAAGTCTAATTTCAAACACTCAAAGTTTATCATGCTCCTTATTTATGAGATGTTGATTTTGCAGCCCTACTTTAATGATGTTTCAGAGTTAAACAGAAACACCACTGCTCTGTAACTCAGTGGAGGAGAAAAAGAAGGCAGCAGATGCTTCCTATCATTCTCTATACCCTGCAACCCACCACATGTCCTAATCTACTGATAAAGTTAAGAAAAGTAGAGAGTGAGCACCCCTCCTTGGGATCTTCTCATGACTGGAAAATTATATAACTGATATCCATTAATTTAAAACAAATGCAGTAGTACTGTCATTCAGACATGCAATAGCTGAGGGGTGTAGAGATTGACAGGAAGCACCACAAAGGGGAAGAGAAACCAAAGTTATTACCAACTACACAGAGAGAATACAAAGACACAAGAGGTTCTTTGTAAGGTTCCCTGAATTTACAGCTACATTACGATGACTTTCAACTGAGCAAGGGTTTTGAAACCAGTGAATGAAACTACACCAGAGATTTAGTGGAGCATGAACATAAGAGCCCTGCTGGATCAGGCCAAGGCCTACCTAGTCCAGCTTCCGATATATCACAACAGCCGACCAAATGCGTCCAGGGTCACACACAAGAACACGTATCCTGTATCCTGTTGCCACTCCCTTGTCACTCTAAAACCTGAAGGTTACATCCAGTCATCACGACTTGTAAGCTGTTTTCTCCATAAAACTGTCCAATTTCCTTTTAAAGGCATTTAGACCAGGTGACAATATCTTGTGGCAAGGAGTTCCACAGCTAGTAGAAAACTAGCTATTGCAAGAGATACACTTTAGAACAAACCCCAGCCTGGGGGCCAGATGCGGCCCATGATGAGCCTCTATCCGGCCCACGGCCAACCCCTGATCCCAAGAGCCTCTGGCCCAGTTGACCAAACACAACCAGAGATGTGCTTGTGGGGTGGGGGAATGGGGGTCTGTTTAAGTGTGTGCTTTGGGCTGTGTTGGTGTTTGGAGAAATCCTGGACATTTGAACCCATTTATTCATTCATCTAAGTTCCATCTCTAATGTATTTATTTAAATTTTATATTTAATTATTTTTTTCGGCCCTCAACACTGTGCCAGACATTTGATGCGGCCCTTTGGCTGAGAAGTTTAGAGACCCCTGCTTTAGAAGAAAGGGTTACAGGCATGCTGCTGTATTCACAAAGTTTCCATTCCTGAGCCCCCCATGGATAGTTGAATCCACAGATAGGGGGGACGACCCTGCCCCCTAGTGGCAAGGGGAGCTGCACTCCCCTCACCTCCAGAGGGTCTTCTGAGTCCTGCAAAGGCAGCGGCCATCCGCCCACAGTCTCTGTGGAGTTCAGAATGCCTTATAAGACAACAAAGATGTCACATCCAGTTTTACAATAAAATGGGAACTTTTTTTACTCTTACAGTCCTTCTGAGCCCCACAGAGGCAGATATGTGCGGCCTCTGCAGGGCTCAGAAGACCCTCCAGAGGCGAGGGGAGCCCATCATGGAGGGCAGCCGTTTTCACCACCACGGCAGTCCTGTGTTCCAGGCAGTTCAGGATTGGGTTGTTAGTTACAACAGTTTCTGTAAGACTGCTGTTGTTGTGTTCTCAGCTGACAATTTACCTTCTCAGGACAATGGCTGAAGTGTCTGTTAATGCCAGTTTGGATTGGGAGTTCCTATCCAAAATGCCACCAAATGAAACTAAGGACATATCTTAGCCACATAAGCCATTAATGATTTGATTTTTCTCTGTAAACTGCTTTGTGAACTTTTTGTTGAAAAGCGGTATATAAATACTGTTAATAATAATAATAATAATCATCATCATCATCATCAGTATGACAGACTTGAGTCAGTTTCGCTGTTAAGGGTTCCCCTGGGAAGTGTCATTCTAGGAAAGGTGGAGAGTTTTTTTAAAAATTGACAAAACTGTCCCAAAGCTACAATAATCTAGATTCTAGATCCTGTGGAAGAGTTTTCCTTTACTTCTGGTTGAGCCACTTTGGGCCCCTATCTTGCGCTGGATGCAGCGCAGGCCTCCTGGCCTGCCTGTTCCAGTGCAAGATAGGATTGCGCTGCACTATTGTTAATGTGCTCTAATCATCTATAACACAAACTAGTTGTTTTTGATATACCCAGAAAACAGATTTAATGAGGCCTTTAGAAGGGAAGGAAGAAAATTACTAAGGATTTCCTTATGAAGTGTATATGGCCATGTGTGCGTTTACACCAGCAATTTACCTTGTTATCTATCACAGTTCTCCCACACAACCTGCTACTACCTTCAGCAAGGTTTGGATGCATCCTGTGCTATCTATCTTGTTAAAATCTTGTTGAGCTAACTGTGGGAAGATTCAGAGATCTGGATCTCTGTGCGAGTGGGTGGAGAATTGTTATTTAAGTGCTTGCTAGGTTTAGAGCCAAACTATGTGTTACATTAAGTGCACACTTGGCTTTGATATGTTTGCTTTTTCTTCTGTAAACAACAGCGGGGGCAGGGGGAACGAAGGAAATGAAGATTGGGAGAGTGCAGGGATAAAACATGAAAGACCCTCTCTCTATAGCAGGGGTGTCCAAACTTTCTGGCAGGAGGGCCACATCATCTCTCTGATACTGTGTTGGGGGGGCACAGTATTGGGGAAAAAAAAAGAATTAATTTACATTTCAAATTTGAATAAATTTACATAAATGAATATATTAGAGGTGGAACTTATATGAATGAATGAAGGTCGCAACAGCTCAAGGCCTATAAAAGGCCTTGCACAAAGCCAGTCTTTCCTTTGCTGCTGCTGCTGCTGCACACAAGTGTGAAACAGCAAGCAGTGGAGGGAGCCCTTGTCCCACAGCTCACGTGAGAGGTCAAACAGTTGGCAGTCATGCTGAGAGCAGTTGCATCAGGCCAGTGCAGGCTCCAGCAAGTCTCCAGAGGGCCAGAGACATTGGAGACTGGGGGCTCCCTGAGGGCCGGATTGGGAGTCCTTGAGGGCCGCAGGTGGCTCCAGGGCCAGGGTTTGGGCCCCTCTGCTCTATAGTATACCACAGTATCAGCCTGGATTGAACCCCAGCAGCTTCTATTTAGAGAAGAACAAGCAAACAAGTTAGGCCAAACATATTGCTTTAAAAAAATGTGCAGCTTGGGTCCTAGTTATGAGCATGTGAGCATGAACATCTTTAGATACTGAGTGATATTCAAAGCCCCGATACTTTGGGCCAAACAACAAAAGCACATAAATATGGGCTTCAGAGGTGATCTTCCAACCAGAAGTGCCCCTCTTCTTCTTTAAAATTGCCGTGTGGGGTAGCAGTGGCATCACTGCAGCGGGGTGCGGGCCACACCAGGTGACACCATTACTGTAATGGTCATACCATTACTGGCCAAAATTGTTAAAATTTGGTATTTTCAAATAATACCATCATATATTGTTCAATGTGGAATTTAATGCAGAATGCAATGAAACAAACCACATTGAAATATCTCTGTTCTATCAAAAGTTATAGCAAAAAAAAATCAGAAAAGGAAAACAAAAAGTGGATTTACTTGACTCAAAACTGACTCATGAGACCGATTGTTCCATGAGCCAATGAGGTGTTATGACACAGCAGGGAACCAGTAAGTATGAATCAGCTTTCATTTCCATGGATCAGAGCTAACACTAGAACTCTTATTCAGTTGTACGAGTGTCATACATTAAAATAAATACATGATAAAGTTAATGGTGGTTACACCAACCCTAGTGGCGCCAACTGCATTTAGGCTGTGTGTAATATTGTAATTTATTCTGTATGGTCTAGTACAGGAGGAGGTCCTTCATGAAGTGATGCACTCAGCTCTTGCACAGGGTGACCAAACCCTGCTGATGCCTCTGGAGCTGTTCCCCAAGTTTTGTACTGTTTGTGTATTTGTTCCTAAGTACACACATTTAGGCTGTGTGTATTATATTGTGATTCAAAGGTGCAATTTTAATGATATGGGGATAGGGTGATGATGCATCACCTCGCCCACTGACTGGGGGGGGGTTGCCTTGCCCACTTCTGGGGAGGAGGTCCATCATGGGGATTACACACTGGCCTCCTGCACCGGATGATGCAAACCCTAGTAATGACACTGTGGGATTGTAATCCCAGTGGGAATCAGGATACTTGGAGAGGGGGAACCTCCTTCTCCCCTCATGAGCTGTTTCAAATCTGAAAATTGCCCCACAGAAATGGCAACATGTTCTGGAAGCGAAATTACACTTCAAGCAAGATGATTTTCAGGTTTAAAATAGCACGTTGGAGGAGAATGAACTGGGATTGTTGTCCCACCAAGTTGTTTTTGATGCTTTTTTTTTTTTTTTTAAGAGTGGCACTTTCAGCTGAATGCTGAATGCATATGTTTATGAGCTTATGTAATGTAACCCTTAGAGCAGGGGTGCCCAATATGTCGATCTCCAGGCGAAATGAGTCGATTGCAGGCTTCTCTCCCGTCCACGCATCCCTAGGAGTGAGCCCCTGGCAGGCTTGTGAGTCCAGGGAGCGAGCCCAGGGAGCGAGTCTAGGGAGCCTAGGGAGTGAGCCGAGGGAACCCAGGGAGTGAGCACCTGGCAGGCTCCTCCCTGGGAGAGGAGCCGCTGACAGGCTTCTCTCCCGTCCACGCATCCCTGGGAGTGAGCCCTATTGACTCTACTGGGGCTGACTTACCTTTCCCCTGCTTTTGCACTGGTATGTATGGAGATCTGCCCCCTCCCCCCAACTTCCATCTGTTGGTTCTGTGTGCAAGGGGTTTTGCACTGGTCTTGCTGTGATGTCTATACAGAGATCTTCCCTCCCCCACACCTTTCCCCTGTTTTTGCACTGGTATGCATGGAGATCTGCCCCCCCCCAACTTCCATCTGTTGGTTCTGTGTGCAAGGGGTTTTGCACTGGTCTTGCTGTGATGTCTATATAGAGATCTTCCCTCCCCCACACCTTTCCCCTGTTTTTGCACTGGTCTGTATAGAGATCTGCTCCCCCCCCCCACTTGTATTGGAATCCAGGAAGATCTGGTGAGGAGGTAGATGTGGTGTCAGCAGTGGCCCCTTTAAGGGTAAGGCCTGGGCATCCAGTAGAGTGTGCTGCACAGCTGCAGCCACTTGAAGGCAACAGGGCCCTCAGGGCTATAAGAGCACCTGAGGCAGGAAGGGCTCCACATATCTATGTGAGTCAGCCTTTTCCTACATGAAGATCATTAAGTCCAAGTACCGTTCCACCATGACTGATGAACATTCGGAAGTGTGCTTGAGGCTGGCTGTCAGCAGCTACTGTTCGGACTATGCATCCTTGGCTGATTCACTTCAGTGCAAGTCATCAAAGTAAACTCAAGTAATTACAAAAAATGTTTATAGTTAATTATGTTGTGTTGTGCAATATTGGCTCATTCGGTTATGCAAGGTACACCAACATACATTGTACACATAAATGTTATATGTTATGATTGTAAAAAAAACTCTGGTAGATCTCCGGGCCTTGCTGGGTTTCAAAGTAGCTCTCGAGCCAAAAAAGTGTGAGCACCCCTGCCTTAGAGTCATGTGATCAAGAATGCAGTTCAGCTACCCTTTTCAAACCCACTGCTTTCTTTTCTCTAACTGCTATTACTGGCAGATAAATTCTAAGAGTAAGCCCTAAATAAAAATATACCAAAAAAAATGACATTCAATTTTTTAAGCTCGTTTCATACAACTTGTTTTTTTTATTTTAAAACGTCATCCTTGTCAGCAGTCAGTCCAGTTCCCAACATCTGTTAATAACCAAGCAAACAAGAGATTCAAATCTATCTGAGGGTTTAACTGCTGGGAGAGCAACAGCTTGTAAGCAGACCCACCAAATACTGTCAACAGTGTGCCCTCAGTACTCGCGGGGGGTGGGGGTGGGAATCTGATCCAGGATCCCCCATGGATACTGAATTCCACGAATAGTCCCCTTCACCCTGTCCTCGTATCACACCAGCGAAGAGCCTTTCAGAAGCATCCGGAAGGCCTTCTGAGGCACAGGGAGGTGACATGTGGCCTCTCCACACCTCAGAAGACTTCTCAGATGCGACTGGAAAGCACTTCTAGTCATATCTGGAAGGTCACGGAAGTCCTCCAGCTGTGGGCTCGAAGTCCATGTATGGGCATGTGCCACTTAACAATTGTTCGCTTAACAACAGACTGCATATAAGTCAGTGGTCAAAGCACAACAAAGAGGCAACCTTAATGAGGCAATCAGGTCTCCCATAGCCAGCAGCAGAGTGTCTGTATACACAACAAAGAGGTTCTTAATGCAAAGAAGGGGCAATCTAACTCCAATAGCCTGTGCAGCCAGCTAGTGTCTGGCAGGGAGTGTCTTATACAACAAAACCAATAAATTGGGCTGAATGTTCGCTTAATGACCTAATCGCATAACAATGGGGATCGAAGAACGTATCCCCATCGTTAAGTGGCGCATACCTGTATATTCAAATTCGCTGATGCCGATCCCACAGATAAGGAGGGCTCACTGTATAGTCAGCCCACTGTTAATCCACACCATTAGGGAGATCTGTAATCTATCTTGTTGCCAGTTTAAAGGCTTGCTCTCTCCTACTTTGGCTAGATCTCTCGATTTCTTCTTCTTGTCTTGCTGTTCTGCCTATGTAACAATGGCTCCAGTTCTTACAGTAAAGATCTTAACAGCTTTGCTGTATGTGGGAGTGATCGATTTCCTCAGCTTGCTAAGGATATTCAGGATATTCCATTTCAGACTACCTAGTGGGCCCCACTTGTATTTGAAATTGGACCACATCCTGCAGTTGTTGCAAGTATTTAATACCACATAAATTAGCAGTGTTTCCTAAATATATTTAAGAGTGCCTACTTCTGTACAATACAAGCTTATCCCCTCAGGTCACTGGAGAAGGAGAAGGCCCTCTTACAAGTGCCATCACCCAGGGAGGGGCAAGGGGTGGTGGCAAGAAATAGGGTCTTCACAGTAGTGACACCAAACCTATCCTCCCTTCCTCTCTATCTATGAATTGCTCTCTCCTTCGAGACTTTCCGGTAAGGCCTTAAGACTTTCCCCCCAACCCCAGACAAGCCTTCTGAACTCTTGGCCTTTTTAATATGAATATGCAGCTTTTACTGGCTTAGTCTTCTTTTATAAAAGTATTTGCTGCTGTTCTTGTGCTCTATTGTAATGCTGTTTTATTGTTGTTTTAAGACTATAACATTTTGTGGGTTTTTAGATTATAGGGTAATTTGTTTTAATCGTGATTTTATGATTTGTACTTTTTATTTGTTTTGTAAGCTGCTTTGAGTCCCTTCCTGGGGGGGGGGGCAGGGTTAAGATGCTGTAAACAAACAAACAAACTTCCTAGAAGTCTCACTGTTGTGAAACATCCTATTCATCCTTAATGTACATATAAGTTGCACCATGGGTTACAACTAAGATGTTGTCATTACTGATTTGCATTGAAACTGCCATAGCAAAATGCATATATAAATAAATAAGCTAGTAAGCAACCTGCAGAAAATTTCCTTGATGTGAAAAAGGAATTCCCCAGAAAAGGAAGTTGGGCCAATGCATTTCTGACGTAAGCATATGATTTTCAATATCTCTATTTGGTCTATATGGCAACTGGCAGAGAGCAAATCCTACATCACAGGCTGATGACAGGAAAAACTGCTCCCATAAGTGTCCTACTCATGAAAAAACCATAAATTAAAGTTGCAACTCTTCCAGGAACTCTGGAAAATTATTAGGTTGCAGTCTGCCAGTTTAGGAAAGAAAAAACATGATATTGTATGAGCTAGTTGCTCTCTTTGCTCATATGAATAGACCACACTCACAAGAAGTTTCTCCCTCAAGTTGGTTGCTAACATCTTACTGGAAGCAATTTATTGTCACAATTAGGTGGGAGAGAAAAATTCAGGGAGGCTGTGGATGTGCATTTCACAAATCAGAGACCACAGAATTCCTTAGATACAGACAAAGAAAGCTGAAGAGGTTGTAGAGCCACTGGCTAGCTTTCTCCATCCATTAGCTGTGCTTTTCTTGCTTCTACCTCTCCTTGGCCTCTAATTTCCCATGCTTTCCCCCCTCCTAATCCCTAGGGAATATTAACTGCTAAAGTTGAGATAAGCAAACAACAGATGGAGACAGCACCTGTTTCTCTGTATTCACCTCCAACTTCCTCTGCCTCTCTTGGGTGGAGCTTTAGCATTTTCAATAGAGTTTGGCTTTCACATGACAATTTTTTTTGTGATGACTCTAATGTGATGACAGAGTCTTATGCCAAATGCAAAATACAATGTGAAGAAAGGACCATGGCTAAGTGGTAGAACACATGCTTTGCTCAATCCCTGGCATCTCCAGGTGAGCCAGAGAAAAGTTCCAGGTGAGCCACAGTCAGGCTGTGCTGACAATACTGACTAGGTGGCCCAATTGTCTAATTCTGAATAGGGCAGCTTCTGATGATCCTGTAATGCAACAACAATCAAGCCCAGAGGGCAACTCCCAATCAATAGTAAAGACCCAAGACACTTGCCTGTGAGGGAGGAAGAAGCGAGGTCTATGCGTCCAGATTCTGGATACATCTTCAACCTCTTTTGCAAAATTCTGTCTATAATCTGCCTTAGTGCCATGTTGTCATCAGTAGAGGAGAAGAGAAACTTCAGAACAACCTGTGCAACCACTCCTCCTGTATCTGGGCTGAAAGACAACCAAACCACAGCAGGTAACCTAACTGATTAAATTATACACAGTTAATTATACACTCTAACAGTTTTACAGTTAGAGTCTTCAGTGCTGGTAAATTCAGAAGATTAAAGGACAGCACGGGAGCTATAGGGAAAAGGATGGCAAAGTTGAATAATTTATTATTATTACTGTTACTATACCTACAACAAAGTGTTTCTGGTTTATTATTAAAGGAGAAAAAAGCAATAGACCCCCAATAAATGATACATGCAAGGGAAGAGGATATGGAAGGGCTAGAGAAAGCTCAGAAAGAAAAAAATAAAATAAACTGAAGTAGGAAAGCCTGACTGGAGAAAAATTGGTCTTGGGATACAGAATGACAGTCAATAGGAAGCCAATTCCAAAGATAAAGACTAACAACAGAAAGTGAGGTGTGGCTTAGCAAGGGAGACAGGAGGGTTATTTGTGTCCAACCTTTTTGCTCCAAAGAGCATCCTGAGGTGGGTTATTTGAGAACAATATGTGTGATACAAAACAAATAAGGAGTCATTTTGGAGTAGTCTCTGAAAATTCATAAATAGAGGTAGTGCCTTTGTATCCACGGGGATCCATTCCCAGACCCACCCACCCCCCCCCCCCCCGCAGTTACTGAAAATTGCAGATAATCAAATCCATGATTTCCAAACACATCCAGAGCCCTTCTGAACCTTGGACAGGCTGTGCATCACCATGCGCGGCCTCTCCAAGGCTCAGAGTGCCATCCAGAGCCTTTCTAAAGCAATTTCTGACAAAACCGTCTCATTCTGGCTATGTCTGGGTGATTTTCTGAGTCTTGGAGTGGTCACATGCCACTGTGCATGGCATCTCCAAGGCTCAGAAAGTCGCCCAGAGCAATTTTTAAGGTGACTCTGGTTTTTGGCAAAAGCCAGAAGTTGTGTTAGAAAGACTCCGGGCAGCATTCTGGACCTTGAAGAAATTGCGTCTCCCAGTCACATCTGGGAAGTCTGCAAGGGGGGTGATTTGGGGGTTCAGCATCCATGGTAAAGCAAATCCATGGATGCCAGATCCACGGATAAAGAGGCCCCACCTGTATATCCCTTTGCCTTCAATCAAGAAAAGGTATTGCGAATATATCTGTGAATATTATAATGCCATTGTACAAATGGATGGTAAGGCCACACCTGGAGCATTGCATCCAGTTATGGTCGCCATCTCAAAAAGGATATAGTGGAAATTGAAAAGGTGTGGAAGAGAGCAACCAGATTACTGGGCTGGGGCACTTTCCTGATGAGGAAAGGCTAAAGCGTTTGGGCTCTTCAGTCTAGAAAAAAGGAGCCAGGGGGACGACGACATGATTGAGACATAAAAAATTATGCAGGGGATGGAAAAAGTGGATAGGGGGGTATTCTTTTCCCCCTCACACAACACCAGAACTAGGGGACATCCACTAAAATTGAGTGTTGGGAGATTTAGGACAGACAAAAGAAAATATTTTTTTATCTAGCGTATCAGTCTGTGGAACTCCTTACCACAGTATGTGGTGATGGCATCTGGCCTGGATACCTTTAAAAAGGGATTAGACAAATTTCTGGAGGAAAAGTCCATCATGAGTTACAAGCCATGATGAATATGTGCAACCTTCTGATTTTAGTAGTAGGCTACCTCAGAATGCCAGATGCAAGGGAGGGCATCAAGATGCAGGTCTCTTGTTGTCTAAGTAGGCCACTGTGAAATACAGGATGAACTAGATGTGCTTTGGGCCTGATCCAGCAGGGCTCCTTCTTATGTTCTTATGTAAGAACTGGTATGCTGGAATTTGGTGTCTAGCTGTTCTTGTTGAGAAATTAATCCATGAAGTTTGTTTATTCATGAAATTTGGCTTTTTTACAAGTACAAAGCATATCATACCTGTTGAATGCAACATACAAGTTGCATGTGTCCAGTGCTTATTTATTAGCTATGCTTATATCCCACCCCTTCTCCTAGATATTCAGAGAGGCATTTTAGCTGTGCATCAACCCTGTGAGGTAAGACTAAGAGGCAGTAAAATGCTGAGAATACGCTACAATTTCAACCTAGGTTTTTCACCTCCTTGCTTATCTTTTTATCTCCTACACCACTATGACTGTATCTTAAGGATAAGCCATGGTTGTTTCCATCATCAGAACTGGCTACATAACTCAACATAACCACCATATCATTGCTAATTGCTCACTTGATCTTAGCAAGACTTCTGAAATGTTCTAATTATGATCAAAGCTCCAATCAAGCCATGTTATCAGACATTTTTGAAAACTTGGCATTTGATGACTACAAGGATTCCTCAAAGGAACCAAATAAAATCCTACAGACATAAAGTCAGACAAAGTAGAACTAGATATTACCTGTCCAAAAAAGTGCACACAGTTGCCAAAATGGCTACTGCAAGTAGTTTCCCATCACCGCCACCAGAACTTACTGGAATTCCCATCACCACCATGAGAACTTACTAGACAGGTGACTTCCCCAGTCCTGGCCAGCAACAGCCAAAGTTAGGAAGGAGGGTACAAAGAATGCTGATGCTTGACCAAATGTTACAAACTGTGGTGGGGTGAGGGGAACTCTCCCTGGTTTATGTAATCTAACATTCACTCATACAGAAATCTTTTGGGGGGTGCGCATCCATAGATTCTCAAGTATAGCAGGGGGATACATGCTACTGTGCACAAGAACTTCTACATGTTCATCCACCCAATTTTTGGTGTGTGATTGCAAATTCCCAGAAAAGCAGCCAAGTCCAGACAGAAGGCCCAAATTCAAAAAGCCAAGGAATACTGCCATAGCAATTAAGGGTACAATCCTAACCCACTTTCCATCACCAACATAAGGGCAATGCAGCACCAAGGTAAGGAAACAAACATTCCCTTACTTTGAGGAGGCTTCCGTGAATGCCACCCAACTGCAGGATGCAGCACACGTCCCATCAGCACGGCTGTGCCAGTGCTGGAAAGTTGGTTAGGATTTGGGCCTAACTCATAGAAATAATATTAAGGCTACAATCCTATACACACTTACTTGGGAGCAAACCCCACTGACTATAATGGGACTTACTGCAGACACCCGCCTATAAGTCGATCCCACAGATAAGTCGAGGGCAGGTTTGAGCAAAAATCATGGAATTTTCTATGACCCTCAGATAAGTTGGATGTTAAACTTGGGGGGGGGGGTGTCTGACTATAGTTTTGTCTGATTTTACCCGAGGCCAGATCCTGAAAAATAACCTACCACTAATTGTTACCTAAGAACTGTACAGTCTCTAATTTATTAAAAACATAGTAAAAGGTCATAAGATACATTTTAATTCTTTTTAAATTCTGGTCTTCACCCCCTTTTTGTAAACACTATCAGAGTAAGTGCACTGTAAACAACATACCAGTAAAACAGTGGTTCCCAGCCTGGGATTCATGTACTCCCAGGGATATTCAACAGGACTTTTAGAGGTACTTGAAAAAGAATGGCATAATGGCAGAAAAAGGCAGGTCATGCTCCAGAATGCTTTGCAGGGCCAGCAAGGCAGGAAGGAAGGTAGCTGGTTGGCTGTGAAAGCCCCACCAATAGCTAGTTTTTGGTCAACAATTCATCTATGAAACAATGATTGAAAACCGGCACAGTAAAAAAGCTGAAACATAACACGGAAAGTGATCAATCACCCAGAATTTCTCAGCACACTTCTGGTGCAAAACAGTGCAAAGGCAGAGTCTTCTGTTCTTCAAACAGATGAAAAGAAAAAATATGTGATAAATACATGAAGTCTGGGTTTTCATAGAGAGGAGATGAGGGCTTGTATTATTAATAACAAACATTTTGCTAATATGAAGGGTACAATTTATGGAAATGGGCTGCCAAGGCATATGCAAGTGAAAAGGGTTGGGAACCACTGGAGGAGATCCATGAATCAAATCCACCTTTAAGGTGTCTGGTATGTTAAGCCAGAAGCTCTATACATACAACATACAACCCATAACACATAACTGAGAGTGTGCAATTCAATTCACAGCAGAGAGATGCAACAGAGATATTTGCAACTCTTTTTACTCAGAAGTAGACCCACTGCTTTCCATGGGAGTTACTCTTAAGTAATGGTGCATTGAATTGTAGCCCAGGACTTTGCTTCAAATGGAAAGGAGAATCCCATCCTGGAGTTGGAAAAAACAGACCTGCTTTGCAAGCATTTGCAAAGCAGAACCAGGCTGCAGCAGAAGGAAGGAGAATAAAAGGTTAACTTTGGCTGGAATTTCCCAGTGAAGTTGCTGTAGAAACAAATTGCTTCTAATGAGGGATGCCTGCCTGCTGCTTGAGCAAGAAAGGAAACTTTTCAGAGTTGAAAGGCTCTGCCCTCTGATTGCCCTGGAGATAAGGTGAAGTGATAATTGGAGCTTGAGTACTTGGCAAAAATTTTATGTACTATGAGTACTTCTGAATAGACACACATAGGATTGGGCTCTCATGTAAATACTGAAACAATACAATCAATCCCAAACATATACAGGTTGAGACTAATTATTCTTGTGAGTTCCAAGCACTCACATGGATGGCAAAAAACGCACTATAGCAAAACAATTTAAAAAAGTTTCTTTGCTCCAGTGATTTAAAAACAGCCTTGCTGACCTTTGTGATGTAAGATAAGAGACATTAAGAAGACAATCCATCAATCAGTCATCCTCCAGGGCGCTTCACTCAGCCCCTCCCTTCACCAATGCAAAGTGATCATCTTTCTTTTAAGTGCTCAGGAGGAAGGGAGGGGTCCACTGGAGAGAGAAGGATTGATGGATTGTCAGTCAGCTGCCCCCCCTCTCATTAAGGAGGTTATTGTTAAAGGACTGTTCAGTTTTTTAAACTGATTTTAAAGGGGTGCATTTTTCCCCTTCTCCAGGGATCAGCACATTTGCAAGGGATTCCGTCTCATTTGCAGGGGCCTTTCATGTTGAGTCAAATCAGTGTATAAAAAATCCGTGTATAGATAGGCTGGACCTGTATATAGATAATGTTTTTCCTAAATATATTTAGAGCTAAATTGTTATATATCATCAGCTTCACACTGTGACCTTAAGGGGCTGGGAGCATTCATCCATCATTCCTAAGTATGCCACTCAGTTGATGTATTAATGTTGATGAATTGTGCTCATTTCCAGATTAAAGGTAATTTGTTGAGGATTGTATCACCTCAGGGTGACATGAAAATGATCTGTCAAATATGAGTTTACAAGTTGCATTTCAATGGCCCTTGGGCTGCTGCTTTGAAAGAAGAAAGCTGAAAGCAAAGCATCTTCCTGCTATAAGCATCACTATAAGGGAGCCTTATACTGCTAATGCAAACCTGTGGGTGGCCATGTTGCTCCACCAGAAGACAAATCCACTATCCAAATTAGGGGAATACTTTATTTAGGACCAACAGTATCAAATAGTTAGCTTTTGCAACCTGTAGAACTCTTCACCAAATAAACAGCTAGTGCAACACCAACTTAAACTTACCAGCTCTTGGTTTTCCTTGCTTGTCTATGTTTTCTGGATCTCTGCCTATGCGTTTCAAATTAGCATTGAGAATTGAGCACTGAGCATCAATCTTTATCGAATTAACTTCTATACTGTATATTCCAAACTATGGACAGAAGAACAATGTTTGTTTCCTTTGTCTAAGCAGTCCAATGTGTACACTGAGATAGTCGCATACCTTTCAGAAGTGAAGATTCCCTAAATTCCATCTCTAGATTTTACAAACTGCAGATTGTTGGAGCTACTACAATGTGCCCCATTCCGCCTTTGCACTTTTGCATGGTCCTAAATAAACAGCATTACCTTACTTTTGGCTGGTTAGTGCAAGGAACTTCAGTGTTTGTATCTATAAATATCTGGTAACAAGATAGAGTTTTAAATTAAAACACAGTTATTTGTATAATTTGTAAAATACAAATAATTATTCGTATTAACATAAGAACATAAGAACAGCCCCACTGGATCAGGCCATAGGCCCATCTAATCCAGCTTCCTGTATCTCACAGTGGCCCACCAAATGCCCCAGGGAGCACACCAGATAACAAGAGCATCCTGGTGCTCCAGATAACAAGAGCATCCTGGTGCCCTCCCTTGCATCTGGCATTCTGACATAGCCCATTTCTAAAATCAGGAGGTTGTGCATACACATCATGGCGTGTAACCCATAATGGATTTTTCCTCCAGAAGCTTGTCCAATCCCCTTTTAAAGGCGTCCAGGCCAGATGCCATCACCACATCCTGTGGCAAGGAGTTCCACAGACCAACCACACGCTGAGTAAAGAAATATTTTTTTTTGTATTTCTAACTCTCCCAACACTCAATTTTAGTGGATGTCCCCTGGTTCTGGTGTTATGTGAGAGTGTAAAGAGCATCTCTCTATCCACTCTGTCCACCCCCTGCATAATTTTGTATGTCTCAATCATGTCCCCCCTCTTTTCTAGGCTGAAGAGGCCCAAATGCCTTCTTCATAAGGAAGGTGCCCCAGCCCAGTAACATAATTTTAAAACAAATTAAATGGCATCCAGGTACATAGGAGGAAAGGAAACAGCCTCATTTACAATCTCAATTCCTTAAGGATCTATCAGCATATAATTAGGGCTTCTTCACATATCACACAGTAGCTAAGACATGTTTGTCAGTGACAGTAAATTTGAGGTCTATGCTGGCTTCTTAGCAAGCAAGGCATTTATAGACATGTATTTATTGCCTTGATATATGATTGTTTTACCCTGAAGTAGTATCAGAAAGAACTTGAACACATTTTTGCATGTACATCTTGAAAATGCAATATGTGAAGCATTTCTTAGTGGTGCTACATATCGAGCACAATAATTTGGTTTGGCTCAGAAGGACTGAACTGAAAGCATATGTAATGTTGTACCCTGAAGTAGTATCAGAAAGAACTTGAACACATTTTTGCATGTACATCTTGAAAATGCAATATGTGAAGCATTTCTTAGTGGTGCTACATATCGAGCACAATAATTTGGTTTGGCTCAGAAGGACTGAACTGAAAGCATATGTAATGTTGTACTTTACAGATGAAACTTTGGAGTCCCCATCTCAAGTATCTCCCATGTTATTGGCTTATTAGGGTTAAATCAGAAATGATGGCAAAAGCCATAATTGATTCATGTGTATGTCCCATTCATATATAGACTTAGGCTTGATTTTTACATCAAAACAGATGCACAGGTCAAGGGAGATTAACTATGCTACATCTCCCTTGACTCTTTCTCCTCACTTACCAGAAGTAAAGTTAATTGGGGGGGGGGGGAGGAAATGCCTGAAGCAATGGACCACAGGTAGGTATTACTGAACAGTGCATAATCTCTCCAGTTTGTGCAGCAGCACAAATGATGATGTTTTGCAAAATATTTTCAAAGGTTCTAAAGGCTGCCGGTGGGCATCACAGGACTCTCTGGTTTGAGGCCATACAACACAACAGTGCCAAAACAGAATTCTCACATGAATATTAAGCTGTACAAGGTGAATATAGGTGACCAATTTACTACACTATATTGTACATTTTAACACACTTCTGCACCTGATGTGTATGACAAAATTCTCCTTACTACATGACAGGATGGCACAAAGATGACTGAATTACTAAGGGACTGAGGTCCCTCAGTTGAGGATACTTTACAGTCCAATCCTGAAGGCAGCAGCTCCGCCGGGTGCAGCAGCACCAAAAGAGCTACTGCTGCATCCAGTGGCACCACGGAGGCTGCTGAAGATCTCCTTGGAGGAAGGGGACTTTTGGGAAAACTCCAAGCCCCACAACGGGGCTTCCCACATCTGCACCAGCTATTTTGCTGGCACAGACACGAGAGACTCCGTGTCGGACCTTCCAGTCAGACATGGAGTTCAGTATACGGCAGAACACAGCTCTGCCGGTCCGACCCCCTTCCTACCCTGGTTCCTCCCCCTGCTCCATCATTACCACCCTGGAACACCTCTTCCCCAACCCCACAGTACTCACCGCCACCTGGAATGTGTGCGGGGCTGGATGTGGTCCCAGGTCCATAGTTTGGAAACCCCTGATAACCCAGCATGACACACACACACACACACACACACACACACACACACACACACACACACACACGAAAAATTGACAACCTCTTCTTTGGAAACAGAAATTTACACATAAATTTAGATTGCGACTACATACCTCACTCTGACAAGCTGGGAGCCTCTGTAGTTTTGCCTTAAAATGGAATTATGAAATGTCTCATACATCTGTTGGAAGAAAAGAAAACCATTTTTTAGAACTTGGGGTCAACCATGGAACTTACCTGTAGTAAGGCTCTAATAATAACCGTGCTCTTGCAACAAGGCAACTATTACAAGAAATATTCTAGAAATATCCTCTAAAATACGTCTCTTATCAAGGGGTCCTCCATCCAGTTCCTTCTGCTTCAGACTAGTTATAATGGTGCAAAGCAGAGGCTTGCATCACAAATAGCTGCCCAGCTCTCTCTATTTGTTTTCCAGAATCCCAAAACTTTTTAGGCTGAGGTGAAAAAAAGCAATATTTCTCCCTATAGTTAGAGGTGATCCTTGACACTGTACCAATGGCTTAACTGGAAAATTTGAAGTATTGTTTTAAATCCTTAATTCACTTGTTTTGAAGTAGTCCCATTGGTTTCATGGCCATCAATCTGAGCAAGTACTTGATCTCAATTCTCCAAATTTAACACCTGCTGAACTGAAACCCTCTCTCAATTTGCATACAAAAAGTCTTTAAGAAATGCTTTAATACTAATGCACATTTTTGTCATTCACCAGTACTCTGACCTCAAAAACAATAACTGGTCCCAGCTGTAGGCATCTCAAAAAAGTTCTGAAAAAGTGATTTCCTAATACTTTTGCTTGTCTATCAGTGCAATCCTGAGCTGCACTTGCAACCCAGGAGGGTTGCAAACATGCTGTAAGGCATGTGCGCACCTCCTTGTGAGTTGGCTAGGTTGACACACAGAAGCACGATGGCCTGCGGAGGCTGGAATAAACCTCCACACCAACGGAGGCTCTGGGACTTGAAATGGGGGCAGGAGGGTGGGGAGCGGGAGGCAGGGCTCCAACCTCTATTCCAGGCGAGTTTGGAGCGGCTTCAAG
This sequence comes from Tiliqua scincoides, assembly GCF_035046505.1. Lineage (NCBI taxonomy): Eukaryota > Metazoa > Chordata > Lepidosauria > Squamata > Scincidae > Tiliqua > Tiliqua scincoides. The sequence continues at coordinate 73,276,596 of NC_089825.1, forward strand.
ACACTCCCCACTCCTTGGACTTGTGCCACCTCAGGAGACGGCGCAGGTCCAAGGAGACCCATAGGTGCAAGGATGGCTTGCCAGGAGGTAAGGGGAAAAGTTTCTCCTTACCTCTGGCTAAGCCACTTTGGGAATCTATCCTGCGCTGGATACAGTGCAAGCCTCTTGGCTTGCCTGTTTCTGCTAAGGATAGGATTGCACCCTACCTTTATTTAAAACAAGAACAGAAACAAGGGAAGGAGCTTTCCCTCTTCTTTCTATAACAGAGGTCTCTAAACTTTTTGGCCAAAGGGCCACATCAAATATTTGGCACAGTGTTGAGGGCCAGAAAAAAAATTAAATATAAAATTTAAATAAATACATTAGAGATGGATGAATTCATTAGATCAGGGGTCTCCAAACCCCGGCCCAGGGGTCAGATGCGGCCCGCAACAAGCCTCTTTCCAGCCTGCAGCCAACCTCTTGTCCCCTGAAAGCCTCTGGCCCACTCAACTGAACATGACCAGAACTGTGCTCTGATTGTGTCTGGAGGGTCTTCTGAGGGCCAGAGAGGTTGAACAAATGAGCCCATTCATTCATCTATTCACTCATCTATGTTACATCTCTAATTTATTTATTTAAATTTTATGTTTAAATTTTTTTTCCTCCCTCCACACCACGCCCGTTATTTGATGTGGCCCTCTGGCTAAAAAGTTTGAAGACCCCTGCATTAGATGAATGAATAAATGAATGAATAAGCTCAAATGTCCAGGATTTCTCCAAGCACCAACACAGCTCAAGAAATAAAGCACACACTTAAATGGACTTGCATTCCCACACCCCACAAGCACAACTCTGGTTGTATTTGGTCAGCTGGAATTAGAGGCTGGCTGAGGGCTGGATAGACTTGCTGCAGGCCACATCCGGACCCCGGGCTGGAGTTTGGAGACCCCTGTTCTATAACATTAAGGGTACAATTCTGAGTGCGCCTTGGGCCCAGGAGGGTCTCAAATGTGCCATAAAGCACATTTGCACTTCCTCAATAGTCGGCTGGGCTGGCGCAGGGACTCGCACCAGCCCACAGAGGCTGAATCCAGCATCCACGCCGACTCTGGCAGGGAGGGTTGTGTCAGCCAAACTCAGGAGGTGTTGCAAGGCAGGCAGTGGGCGGTCCTGGGGACAGATGGGTGAGCAGGGAACGAGAGGTAGAGCTGGGACCCAGCTGTTATGGCAGATCCCAACCCCTTTCCCCAAGCAGTGCGGAGCACCTCCAAGCAGTTCTACTCTCCATGGACTTGTGCCACCTCTTGAGGTGGCACAAGTCCAAGGAGACCCATTGGGGCTGTGATAACTTACCCAGGGGAAAAGTTTCAACCTCCCATTTCGGGCCCCTATCTTGCACTGGATACAGTGCAGGCCTCCTGGTCTGCCTGTTCCAGCACATGATAGGATTGTGCTGTAAATCGCTTTGGATAAAGCAAACTATTAATTTACTATATTTACAGATGATACAAAGTTCTTAGAACTTTTTAAAGTGAAATACATCTTTGAATGCCCTTATAAAATATTTAGGAGTTTCTTCTGTCCAGTGTTACTTTTGGATTGTTTATTACAAACCTTCTGTTTCTAATCTTTAGTTTTACGCTGGGTGGTTAAAACAAAGCTTAGTATTAAAGAAAGATTTAATCTTATTGTACAATGTAAATTTGGCTTTAAGAAAATCTTGCTAAGCTATTCTGACAAAAATTTCTTTTCCTCCCAGCATCACAAATTCCCAGCATATTCCAATGAACTTGCTTTTAATGCACCTGTGAACGGTGAATACTATACCTCCGACTTGACTAGCAGCTTGCAAGAGAGAATACAGACAGTGAGACAGTGAGGCAACTCAAGCACAAAAGAATGGTAGGATATTGAAGATAGTCACAGAGGATAGGGCAAGGCAAAATAGTTTCTGGTACATAAAGTTTTGATACTGTCATTGTTGTTTAACAACAACTTGAGAAGTGCTCAGGACTTTGGAATGTTAGACAGAGAGATGATGCACATGTAAGCAAAAAACTGCTGGTGAAAACAATCCCAAGTTTCCAAATGCATTCTAAGTTCATGCTGTCACATACCACAGCAGTTTGTCATATGGCTATCATCTTAATTTGTGCAGTATCTCTAGCCACAGAGATAGATATTATTCATATTTCCTGTCACCTAATGGCTGACAAAGTCATTTCTTGCAAAACCACTTCACTGCTCTGAGTATTGGATTGCAAAATCTTTTATTTAAAAAAAACACCGAATGATTGTGGACTTCACAGGGACAGAATCCCCACAGTTAACCATTTAATATTCTGAGCCCGCTCTAAATCTCTGCTCTGCAAAGTCCATTTTGATTAATTCAATGTCCATCCATGAATTATGACCCACCCCATTTTTCACTGAACTACAAAGCAGATTGCAATAAAAATTGCCAAAATACCTAATGACAACCCTCCTAAAAATAAAAATAAAAATATTTTAAGTATTCATTACAGTGAAAGCAAGATCTGAACACTGAAATACAAACAGTAATCCACTTGTAAGAGAGACACAAATTTATAATTATCAGCCCAAGAGATAATTTTTTTAACATGCTTTTCCAGGGCATCACACTGAGTAACTGGGGAAAATTCTATTGTTTTGAAAAGTGTGAGCAGCATCATATAACGAGGGTAGATTTCATGCAGGTACGATAGTATGACAAGTGGATCATATTATATTGGAGTAAAGTTTCAATGATTGTTGAAGAAATCAGTTATAAATCGCTACTGGGAGATTTCATCACAGTTTCTCATATGTAGATTGGCCCTTAAATATATCCGTATGTCAGCTAACAAATATGTTCACACAATAAATCTAAGCTAAATTTAGCTAACAAATATGTTCATGCTGTTACGCTAATAATTCAGAATGGCCACCTAGGAATGTGGGTGTTTCTAAGACATGTACATATTTCATAAGTTATATTATTAAACAAGGATGAACATCTATCCTTAGGCAGATATTCTATGGGAACTCTCCCTTCAATTAATCAGAACGAAGGTCATGCACATTAGTTCAAAATTCAGCTCTGAGGTGGCAAATGAAAGAGGACAGTAATACATCTACCACTCCCCGGAACACTTTTATAAAGATAAATAAATTAACGAAGTCATTTGTTTGCCTTCGTGTGCATTTGAAGGAAATGCACAACTGGACAAACCTATTTCACTTAGTTCCTGTTCTTTCACTAGTATTGGTACACAGACGGATAAAGCATTCATACAGAATCAGGGATAGTCTGAACTGCCAAATTGGGGGGAATTTGCGTTCATGGTAGAAGAGACTAAAGTGAGCAGAAGAAGGAAAATGGAAGAGGCTTGTCTAATAAGCCCCTTTGTAGCCATCCAGCCCCCTACAATATCAGCATCTCCTACTCAGTGAACCTAAACAAATTACAAGCCATCTCACTTCTGTCTATTTAAACACAATTCAGTCAACTTCAGTAACTAGAACTGGAAGTGATGTTTTTAGACTTTCCACAGGCCTCAGAAAGCCTTCTAAGGCCTTTTAAACAAACCAGCCTAGAAAAGGGGGGGGGAGGAAGTGTGGCAGCACCCCTCACCAGTTGGCACCCTGGGGCATTTCCCCCCATCCCCTTCTCAGTACAGTGGTGCCTCGCATAATGAAATTAATCCGTTCCGCGAGTCCTTTCGTTAAGCGAGTTTTTCGTTTTGCGAAGCGCGTTTTCCCATAGGAATGCATTGAAATTTAATTAATGCGTTCCCATGGGCAAGAAAAGTCAGAACAAAGTCAAATTTGGTTTACAAAGTGTTTATTAAGTGCTCTTTAAAGGCATACTTACTGTACAGAGGATTTCAAAAACGGGGGGATGCTGAGTGGGGAGCTTGAAGGCTGTAATCCTGTGCACACTTTCCTGGGAGTAAGCACAATGGGACTTACTTCTGAGGAGACACGCACAGGATTGTGCTCTAAGCTGGGGAGGACAGAGCAGCTGCACTCAATTGCTTGCTTTTGCCGTGATCATGGGGGAAATGTGAAGGAAATGGGGCAGTGAGAGGGTGAATGAGCGATGGGGGGGATGCTGAGTGCGGAGTTTGAAGGCTGTAATCCTGTGCACACTTTCCTGGGAGCAAGCACAATGGGACTTACTTACATAAAGTTCCTCCCCTTACTAGGGTGGACAGGATCATAAACTGACATGAAGATCCGCCCCTTACTAGGGTGAACGGGATCATAAACTGACATGAAGATCCTCCCCTTACTAGGGTGGATGGGATCATAAACTGACATGAAGATCCGCCCCTTACTAGGGTGAACGGGATCATAAACTGACATGAAGATCCGCCCCTTACTAGGGTGAACGGGATCATAAACTGACATGAAGACCCCCCCCTTAAGTCAAACCAAAACAAACAAACAAAAAATTCGTCTTGCGAAGCACAGGTAATAAAAATTCGTTGTGCGAGTTACCAAACTTCGCAAAACGCTTTCGTTCTGCGAGTTTTTCGCTTCGCAGGGCATTCGTTATGCGAGGTACCACTGTACACAAGTTGTAAGAGGTTAAGCTATGATGGATTTTCTGTGCACTCAACATCTTGGAAAAGCCCCCATTCCCCCTTGGCATCTTCACTTTAAGCAGCCAAGCACCTGAAGTATCTTGCACGCTGCTGTGGGTGCTTGAGAAAAGTTAGAACAGTAGAAGTTAAAATAAAGCAAAGGTTATGTCCTGTCATTCTCTCAGTTTACAACTGACAGGCTGCTCATAAACCCCATTTTAATGGGGTTTTTACAATTATTGTTCTATATACAATTCATAGAACCCTCAGTTCCTCCAGAAATCTTGCTTTCAATGCGCACCAGCCGCAAATCACATTTTGGCCAGTTCTCAAAATTTTATCTGTTTCTTGTCAGCTGATGCCATCACATTCCACACATTCCTCTATGAGCTCCATCAATGGTTACTAGTCTCCCATCCAAGGCAGACTCAAGGCTGATCCTACTTAGCATCTTCAGGCAGGGCAACAGCTCAATGTCCAGACCATATCTCCTGCTACACCTCCTGAGTACACCTGTGGCCCAGCATGGGGTTATCTCAGGCAAGGAAACAAATGTTCATTAATGTGAGGAGGGCTTCAGGTGCCATAAGTCCCCTGCTGGATACAACAGCTGTCACATGGATGCCGCTTCATGGCCACACAGGAAGTTGTGTTGGATTGGGCAGGTCATGTTTAACATGCAACACACTTAACATAAGAACATAAGAACAGCCCCACTGGATCAGGCCATAGGCCCATCTAGTTCAGCTTCCTGTATCTCACAGCGGCCCACCAAATGCCCCAGGGAGCACACCAGATAACAAGAGACCTGCATCCTGGTGCCCTCCCTTGCATCTGGCATTCTGACATAGCCCATTTCTAAAATCAGGAGGCTGCACATACACATCATGGCTTGTAACCCGTAATGGATTTTTCCTACAGAAACTTGTCCAATCCCCTTTTAAAGGCATCCAGGCCAGATGCCATCACCACATCCTGCGGCAAGGAGTTCCACAGACCGACCACACGCTGAGTAAAGAAATATTTTCTTTTGTCTGTCCTAACTCTCCCAACACTCAATTTTAGTGGATGTCCCCTGGTTCTGGTGTTATGTGAGAGTGTAAAGAGCATCCCTCTATCCACTTTATCCTTCCCGTGCATAATTTTGTATGTCTCAATCATGTCCCCCCTCAGGCGCCTCTTTTCTAGGCTGAAGAGGCCCAAACGCTGTAGCCTTTCCTCATAAGGAAAGTGCCCCAGCCCAGCAATCATCTTAGTTGCCCTCTTTTGCACCTTTTCCATTTCCACTATATCCTTTTTGAGATGTGGCGACCAGAACTGGACACACTACTCCAGGTGTGGCCTTACCATCGATTTGTACAACGGCATTATAAAATTAGCCGTTTTGTTCTCAATACCTTTTCTAATGAACCCAAGCATAGAATTGGCCTTCTTTACTGCCGCCACACATTGGGTCGACACTTTCATCAACTTGTCCACCACCAGCCCAAGATCTCTCTCCTGATCTGTCACAGACAGCTCAGAACCCATTAGCCTATATGTGAAGCTTTGATTTTTTGCCCTAATGTGCATGACTTTACACTTACTTAGTTGAAACGCATCTGCCATTTTGCTACCATTCTGCCAGTTTGGAGAGATCCTTCTGGAGCTCCTCACAATCACTTCTGGTCTTCACCAGTGGAAAAGTTTGGTGTCATCTGCAAACTTAGCCACTTCACTGCTCAACCCTGTCTCCAGGTCATTTATGAAGAGGTTGAAGAGCACTGGTCCCAGGACAGATCCTTGGGGCACACCGCTTTTCACCTCTCTCCATTGTGAAAATTGCCTATTGACATCCACTCTGTTTCCTGGTCTTCAACCAGTTCTCAATCCAGGAGAGGACCTGCCCTCTAATTCCCTGACTGTGGAGTTTTTTCAGTAGCCTTTGGTGAGGGACCGTGTCGAACGCCTTCTGAAACGCCTAACTTCATTGTTACGTCTTGCTTTAAAAGTCCAAATTAACTCACTCCTTGTCTTAAACTGTTTTTAGGCTGATTCACTGGTATTCACAGGCATACACTCATTCATCATTTGATCACTGCAATAACATGTGACTGAAGCCTGACAGAGCTAACACAATAGTTAGAACTTCTGCATCTTTTCAGGTGACCTCTGCACCTTTCCAGTGGGGTCAGGTCTTACATTCAGCCCCAAATCATTCAGAGCAGAGAAATCAAGGAATGCACTGGCATGCACAACCAGTTCTTGAGAAAACATGACTTGGAGTCCCCTATAAATAATGCAGGCATTTTATAGAGACTTCAAGGCCTGTTTCACAGCATTCTTCCCACACCTAACAAGAAGAAGGAACTAAGGAAAGAAAGAATAAGCAACAGTGATGCTAAACAAGTAGAAATATGAAACGCTGACAGAATTAACTCTGTAGAACTCTAATGACTAAGAAATGAAAACATTTTCATCACTGACTCATCCTCTTGTCTCAGCTCCACCTGAGGAGTGTGTTTTCCACAATTTTTCTTTTGGACTCCAGAAGCTGATAGTACACCCACCAGTTTATCACTCTGACATTCCTTGGCATGTTAAGGAAGTTGAAAAATTTATTCACACTCTGTGTTCAGGTGTTCACTGGGGGAAGTCTGGCAAGTGGAAGTACATGGGCTATTGCACCCACAGAAAGTTTTCCAGTGACTCTGCTCTGCTTCCAGTGACTCTGTGGGTGAACTCTGTTTATGCAACTGTCAGCCCCCCCCCCCACAAAGGGTCTACCCAGGAAGTCTGTTTCAAGAAGCAGAGCAGAACCTGATTTAAGGCAGGTAGACAAATAATATTTTCCATTTTATATTGTGACTTATGCTGTAAAATGTGGCAGTTTTATCAGCATGGAGCAGACCCTACGGGGAAATCTGGGGGATGTGAAAATGGACAACATACAGTATTATTCTCCACAGAGTTAATCCATGCAAAATGCATTCAAAATTTGAATTATTTTTTTTTTTTTTAATTATGACAAAAGAGCCCACTAAAGTTGCTTTACAACCACAGTGTAAGGCAATGGCTAGGAGTGAGAGATGTGCTTATTAAATTAATTATTTACAGTTATTGATTTAAAATTTGCCTTCCCCACCCCCCAAACACACAGACCCCTAAAGAAGATGGTAGATGCTCTAAAAATAAACATTAAGGAATTTATGGAGTGACATATGGACTCAAGGAAATGAAGGAAGCACCATCATGTATCAGCTGACTTAATCAGCAAAGATTAAGGCCACATTTACTATGTAGGGGTTAGAATCAGGGCTTCAATGTTAGGAAAATACTCCTTTGAAATGGCAGAGGTGTGAAACAAAATGGGGGCAAGCAACTGGAGGAGGCTTCACAGAAAAAGGGAGCAATGACTATCTGCCCAATGTCAAGATTAGCATGAAATCAAATTATTTATTTGTTTATTGGTATTGGTATTAAAAATTCCGCACACCCCCAAATATATACTGCCAACAACAAAGATAGAATTCTAGTCTCTATCCCTCTTTCGATACCTGTTTGATCACATTTTGCAGACCTTTCTTGTAAGACATGAGATTGCACATTGCACCTGACAACTAATGTGAGAAGTAGAGATTGGGGAATCATCATTCTTGTCCTATAGAACTTATATCAAGCAGTGAGGGTGCAGTGAGGTGACCAAGCATACCAGTTTTTCAAGCCAATTTCCCATCTCTCTAAACCTGTCTGAAGACTGCCGACCCAGAAGAGTACTGTAGTGAATATGGCTGACTTTGAATTTGCTGCTGTAATAAAATATCCTCTGATCTGGAAAAGAAAGAGTAAACAAATTAAACGCAAGACCCCTCATCTTTGTTGCGTTAACAGCCCATATATTCTCTAAGGTTTGCCTCTCTCACACTGTTTTTAAGAGTAATTATCTGAGACTCCCATACTGAAAAGCCTTTGCATCAATATCTTAGCAACCACACCAAAGTTTGCCACTCTGTATGGCACAAGTTTTTCTGCATATGTTTTTAAAGATGCTTACAGAAATACCTGCCAAGGACAAAGGCTAGAATTCCAACAACCATGACATTGCTTTTGGGCATGCACCAGGGTTCTTGAGAGTGGCAATTATTCTTAGCGAACTGAAATTCTTTACAACGCCAACAATACAGAATAGCCACAGAAACAGCATTGTCAATCCAAAGGCTTTCAGAGGAGGCATGTGACTTGTGCTCTTTGAAAAGCACCATAAAACCTCTTCCTCACCTCTTCAGGCAAGACATGATGTGGGGCCTTTCAGATAAAGGGCAATTATAGAAAAAGCCTAATTCTTGTCTCTACTTGCTGCAAAAAAATGGCACTGATAGTAATGCTTGTTGATCGAGTTCAGCTGGTGAGTGGGCTCTTATGAGGAAAAGATGATCCCTAAGTTGTAAGAGTTCCAGGTCATACAAGGCTTAAAGGTTTAAACCAGCAGAATTGTGCCCAAAAGCAAACTGGCAACAAATGCAAAAAAATGAAATGAAAATGAAATGAAATGAAAAAAAATATGGGAATTCTTCAGGTTTTATCCCCTCTCTTCCTAAACTTTAGATATTGAATATTGGGGGGAGGAATGATGAATCTTCATCCACATATACATGAATGACACAAAATGCCCTTGGGGTGTCTCCCATCCTCTCCTAACCACCTATCCAGATGCTAAACATTATACAATTTGAGCAATTTTGTTCAACAGTTCAAATATCTAACTATTTTAATGTTCTTTATTAATTTTGGTACAAGGATTTCAAAAATGCCACTATTTTTGGCATAGCAGCAATAGTTTAGGCACAGTTTACACTATGCAGTTTTATTAGACAACACGTATTACAATGCAACAGGCAATATATAGATAACACAAAATTTAGGACAACTGAAAAAGTTTGATGAAACAAAAAAACTAAAAGTACTAATGAATCAGAACCTCTGAACTGTATAAGAAATATTAAAAATTCAACATAAACAATTTTTGTTACACACAGTGTAATTAATGTGATTTGAATTGCAGTTATAATTGAACTGTAGTTATAATTGAATTGAATTGCATAATAACATAATAACATTCTGATCCATTATGAGATTAAAATGTTAATTGAAAACTTCTCAGTTCTAAACAAGGAAACTCATATGATTTAAAACTAACACACCCTATTTCAGAAACGACCATGGATGGATCAGTAAGTATAGAAAATAAAAGCAATCTATAACAAGCAGGGAAGGGGAAAGGAAGAAAATTTCGATAAAGAATATTGGGTGTGAGAATAGTTGCTACTAATGTATAAAGTTGCTTCTATTTTCTTCGATGAAGCACTAGAAGGTGTCCAAAACCTGATTTCTGTTCAGATATCACCTCCACAAATGGAACATGTAGATAATATTTACCCGGTTTTAAAAAACAAACCAGGAGGCTCATGGCAATGACTGCTGCTGATGCAAAGGCCAAGACGATGAGAGCAATCTTCCATGCTTCAAAAAGTCTTGGTTTTGTGGCCAATTGTTGGGCCCTGAAAAAGCAAGAGAGCAAAAGTATTTTACATATGGTCTACTATTTAGAACAGGAATCTCATCCTTCATTCTCAGTTACATTCCAGTTAATAGTATTTCGGTCCCTCATGTTAGCCTCCTACATTATTGCAACTCAGATTATAACCAAAAGAAGACTGTCAGCTGTGGCTGAAGGGTTAGTTTTGGACTAGGGAGGACCCAACCAGCACTCTAAGAAACAACCCAAAAACTCACAAAAGGTTTTTCATATGATACACTCCAGTTTGACTCATTTTATTACAGTATCCAAATAGAAATATACAATGCAATAAAGTTTATACAGTTGGACCTTGATATCCGCAGGGGATCTGTACTCCAGTGGATATCCATGTGTTTTGGAAAGCAAATCTGTGGGTTGGTCCAATATGACCTCCAGACACAGCTGGAGAGGTTTTCTGGTCACTTCCTGAGGTGTTTTGAGGCCCGGAGAAGCCAAATGTTTACGTAAAAATTTGAAGTGCTTTTCCGGCACTTCCAGGGTCCTTTCTGCGGGTCTCAGAAAGCCTTCCAAATGTAACCAGAAAACACCTTCAGCCATGTCCAGGAGTTCAAATCAAGCACTTCACCATGGGTTCAGAACCCGTGGCAAGTTAAATTCACTGGTTCCAAATCAGGTCAGACCTGTACAGTAAACTCAACAAAGACATTAAAAAAGAGTCTTTAAGTAATATTTGCATTATTAACAACTTCAAATATAGTTTTTAATAACCACTTGATTAAATGAAAACTGCTGAAGCAATATTATATAAATCATCATCCCAGACCTGCGATCAAATTCTCATTCAGCTCTGAAGCTCACTGGCAGATCTGGGATAACATATTCTCTCTCAGCCTACCAAAATTCACAAGGTTGTTGTCAGGGAGGTGGAGAAGAGATGCCACTTGAGCTCCTTTGAAGAAAAGTGGGTGCAAATTTAAGAAATAATGGTACTCAACATTTAGGACATAGCCTCTCAGGATGTTCTTCCACTCAAGCCCAATTGAAATGGATGAAAGTTATGCAAGAGCATTATTGATGCTGCTGAAATTCAGGTTTTGACCAAGATACTTAATATTGTGGTCTTCAAATTTGAAAACAAGACCTATAATTTTTCTGAAGTCAAATTTAAAACCAAAAAGTAGAATCTGAATATTTAAAAAATTACTATGAGTTGCTCCTAAATTGTGCAAAAATTAATTAGTTCTAGAAATAACCAAGAGAGGCTAGAGTTCTAGAGTAATTTGGAAAATTGTTGTGGATTTTGATTTGGAGAAACCAAGCAGGTATTCTCATGAGACTAGGTCTCTTATTTTGCTTAACTGGTATGACACTATTTATTAAAATCACTTGTACAAAGTCTGTGTTGGCATCCTTCAGTCTCGGAAGACTATGGTATCACGCTCTGAATAGTGGTTCTGGAACAGAGTGTCCTCTCAAGTGCACGCAGCCTGGGTAAAGTAGATCTGGAGGATAGACTGTTCCCATGCAGCAAATCCCCCCTCTCCATGTCGCTGAAATGGTCCAATGGAAAGGCAGAGGCTAATATGGTTGGTTCCAGCAGGCGTTGCAGGAGTTGCCAGAACGTGACTGTGTTTAGCCATGAATTGCTTCAGGGACTCCAGCTCCAGATTTTGCCTCGAGGTTGACTCCTGAAGCCTTTTCCCAAAGGTTTAGGTACAAAGTTTAGGTAATGTATTATGTTGCTGACATTGCCCTTCCTAGAATTAATCTTGAGCAATTGATGTAATGAATCTGAGGAACTGGATTTTTGTTTGCCAAAAACCAGTTCTAAAGCTGGCTGGTATTAATCAGTAAGAATATGAAAAGATGCAAAGAATTTGCTGATGTAAGATGACAGTTACTAGAAACCGCCAATACCATCCTGTTGGGCTGGCAGAGGAGTTTGGTGTTTGCCTCCCTGCAGCACAGCAAAGTAGCAGCATAGTGGGGCAGCACAGGAAAAGCAGTCCAGAAAGAAGCCACAGACACAGCAGGTTCTTTCAGCAGAGACTTGTATTGTAAAAGAAGCAGGCAGAAGAATGGTCCTCAAACAAATCCAAGGTCAGGTACACAGCAAGGCAGAACAAACAGCAAGCAAAATCAGCAACAACTCCAACAGCACTTCCCCTAGACATCCACCACAAACAACCCCAGTGACCGAGACAGCCACATTATATATTGGAGTCCTCAATCACAGTGAGGGCGACTCATATCTTGTGACTGGTTCCCAAGATCCTTTGCTCCATCTTTCCCAAAGGGTTACATTACTCATGTGTGTTACTTAGCATTTTTCCCCCTGAGGTCACGTGACTCCAAATTGTTCACACAGATGTACATCATTTATCATCAATACAGGAGAAGGGTTACAGAGTTACAGAATCATAGTTCCTAGCCCCGACATCAGGGCTCTTCTTGCATCATCCTGGACTTAAACAATCTTGTCTTGAGTGGGCTGAAGGCCCAACACATCCAATACATTTTTTCTATAGCTTTCTCACTCTGTTTGTCACAACGAAGATAAAGCACATTGTTTTCCAACATGCTTCATTTCAGGGTTTCTCAAACTGTGGGTAGTAACCTGACTGCGGGTGGGTCGGGAAGCTGCAACTGATAAGCTGACAGCAGATGAGTAAAATGCATTGAACCCTATGGAAAGTGAAACTGAGCTATACCATGTGTTTACTCATAAGTAGACAACCATGCCTTTGTCCATTCCAAAGGGCAGGCCAAGAAGAATCCAACACCACCAGAATGATCCTGATCCGATAAATACAGGTTCCAACTAACACATGAGAAGGAAGTCCCTCCCTCCAAGCTGACAAATGTAGTGAGACCTATGAAAAGCAAAACTAAGCCACAAATTTGTATTTACTCATGAGTAAGGAAGCATGCCTAAGCTCTTGAGGAAGATCAAGTGAGGGGGAGTGCAAGGCTACAAGAATGGTCCTGATTCTATGCATGTGGAGCTCAACAAGTGCTCCAGAAGGCAGCCCCCCCATAGTACAATAAAAATTGGTTTGAGCTGCTAAGACATTTTTCCTTTTTAGCTTTACAAGACTAGGTGGGTCCTGATGGTGTGTAATTTAAAAAGGGGGTTCCAGTGCTAATAGGTTTGGAACTACTGCTTGATTGGAAAGGGTTGTTGTCTTTTACAGATTCCTCTCCACCACCACCCCCAGGATAGTGGAGCCTCATTTCTTCTCCTCCTCATTCTGGAGTTTTATGCTGTTTAGAGGGAAGCTTTGAATCTCAGTCTAGCTAGCCCAAACAAAAAACATGTTGAATTTAAAATTGATTCAATTCCAAATCACACTAAAATGGCTTAAATATAAGAAATTGAGCTGGGCATTAGGTTGGGCTGTAAAATCTTATGGTGTTTTTTTTTTGGGGGGGGGGGGAGGTTTTTGCAGGCATGCTACAGAGAGAATTCACTTGGTGAAAAAGGTCTGGCTCTGTGCCATGAGCTTTAAGTAATCCTACAGGAAGTTTTTAATTAATAAGATCCTGAGGCAAACCAATACAATTTGTGACCTCCAAAATTGAATTTAATCTACCAACCACGTATGCTTGCCTAGGACTACCAGAACTGTGTCAGTGAATGTGTGGGGGAGTGTTCAACCACCAGGCTGCAATCAGGGTTGCTATAATAGGTATTTTTACCTGCTCATTTTGCATTTTTGCCTTGTGTTTAATATCAAGTATTTTGTTGAATAAACCATGTATTGTGAGCTGGGGGAGCAGAGGAGTTAAGCAGAGGAGTTAAGATTTCTATTGACCCACCACCCCTTCACCCTTTCCTGAGAGTAAGCCTCATTGAGTCTAATGGGACTTACTTCTGAGTAGACATGCATACGGTTGGGTTCTGACTCACTAAAGATTCATTAACCTCTGCCCCTAGCAAAAACTCTTTGTTTGGCTCTCCAGGTAACTTTGAAAGCATAAAGTGGCAACCCTAATTTAATATGTGGCTGTAGGACTCCATTTGGTTTGATACACCACAATCTGTGCAGGCCTAGCACAAAAATTCCATTCATGAAAATCAGTGGCCATTTGCTTGAAAGGCAAATCTTCAGAAACATTATTTAGAGACAGCACAGATACAGCAGCAGCAATTCCACTTTATGTATCAAATGACATGCAAGAGCACTTATATTTGAGTCTGTCTCCGCTGATGTATGGATCGCTTGAATGATCTTGTCTGATCTTGGAAGCTAAGCAGGGTCAGGCCTGGTTAGTACTTGGATGGGAGACCGCCTGGGAATACTGGGTGCTGTATGCTTCTACCATAGTCTTTCGAGACTGAAGGTTGCCAACCAACCATATTTGGGTCTAGCTCACAGTCCTATACACCAGTGGTTCTCAAACTCCCAGGGAGCTCGAGAACTGCTGTAATTGTGTGCGGGGAAAATGGAAAAGGCAACAGGTGGGAAGAAGGCAGCAACACAATCCCCAGGATCGCAAACCGGAAGTGGGATGCGATTGCTCCACTTTCAATTTTTAAAGCTCAGGGAGCCCTTCAGAGGGTCGCCCAGGGCTCCCTGCACCCCCGGGAGGCTGCTGCAAGGACTGGTAAGTACATGCTAGCCCCTACGCCCCCCTCAGTGATGCGATCCTAGGGATCATGTCGCTGCCTTCCCACCACCCCCACCCCTTAAGGGGGGAGCAGCCAGGGCTCTCTGGCTGGGGTATCACAACACCCCTGTTGAAGAACCACTGCTGTACACATAAGGTCAAATTTAAATTGGCAAGTGTATCCAGTATGCATGTCAAAGGCAGAAACTCCTTTGCTTCCCCCCCAAAAGGATCTGATTTGTCCCATTTTGATAATTCTCATGTCCCATTCTATCAGAATATAGTATAAATATAGTAATTTATTATGAAGTTTTAAAAATTAATAGTTATAATAAAAGCTCTTAAGATGCTTCTGAAATCTAAATTTAAATGTATACAATACTAGGCTTTGGATTTTCCTTACTCTCAACCCATCCCATGAAAACTTCTTCTCCTCCCCTGAAATCAGAAGAGGCAATTCAGCAAACCTCTCAAGAATTAGAAATTAAGCAAGAGGACACTGATGTGAGTGGATATCTCATTTGCAGCATGCACAGACATATACTGATATGTGCCACAGAGCAACATTTTGGCAAACGACTGACCACATGTACGACAGTGGTTCCACCAAACTCACTAAGCTATCTTTTTTCCCTCCTTGAGCTAGCTTTGAACATTTTCCGTTGGTGTTTTCAGCAGCTAGCTGCCTTCTTCCTGCTTTTCCTAGGCCTTGCAAGGCATTCAGGGGCACAACCCAGCAGCCATTAGCAGCTGCCCATTCAATGACTGATGCACCTAACAATGGGGTTTGCAGAACGGATTCCTGGCAGTAAGAGGCACATACCTGTACTAATAAATTCAGCTTGCATTCTGCAACATAGGTACGCATTACTGGTTGCTTCAAAATGCAACAGAAGGAGCTACTGAATCTCCAGAAACCAAAATTCTGTTCCATGTGTGCTTTACAGCCCAGACCTTTAGTGGGACTATGGCATCTGCTACCATAGGTCCTCTCAGGGCTAGCCTTAGGGTAATTTGACTAATGGGGGGGGCAATTTGAAGGGCCCCACACCGGGGCATCGAGTAGAACACACCGAGCCAGCATCTCGCTCTGTAGCTGACACTACAACATAAATCATCCATGTCAAGGCGTCGCAAGGAGAACACAGCAAATGGAGAACTGCCACTGGATGCCCTCCCCCCCGCGGAAGCAGTTGGCAGTGACATGCTGCTGAGTGTCTCACCACTAAAGCTCATTTTGGTGAGCAGGAGGCCCCCCAGGAGGATGGGGGCATAAAAATGTTTTGCACTGGACCCCGCGGCTCCTAAGGCTGACCCTGGGTATTGCGGACCCTTAGGCATCGTAAATGTCATGCTGATATCAAATGTATTGGAGCCACCACTGCATACGGCTGGAGCTCTGCACACCTGCCAGAGATGGATCCAGTCTGCATCAAAGCAGGTGAGGTGCTAGTGGGGGTGAGTTGTGGGCGGTTCAGGACAGTATCTCAGTGGCACTAGTGCACACCGGATCCTATCCCTGTTCTCCCAGCCAACGCGCTCCTTGCCTCTCCTAGGACTTATGCCAGCGAAATAGCTGGCAAAGGCCCAAGGAGACCCATTGAAAGCCAGGTGACCTATGGAGAGACAAGTAAAAACCATTTTTACTTACCTCTCTTAGGTTGTTTGGTCACTCCCCACCCCCAAGACATCATAGCATGCAGCACATGCTCCATAGCATAAAATGAGATAGGACTGGGCCATTTGTTCTGTGCTGTGCTGTGCTGTGCTGGAATGCTGGCCTCCATTACAAAAACACTTTCATGCTATAAGTCGCTAACTAGAGATATGAAAACATCTCTATTAATCAGGATGTCTTGGGCAATCCATGTGCTAAATTTCAGCTTTCTCAGTTATGTAGAAGTAGCATTATTTGGGGGTAGATTTCACGCATAAACATTCCACTTACGAACTTTTTTCCAGTAATCAGGATGCCTTGGACTACATGCATATCGTATTTCAACTTTCTAGCTAGTCTGCAAGTAACTTAATGTTTCATAAGTATACTATCATACCCCACCAAAGTAGGATTAATGGGAACAAGACAGGTATTCAGATGAGCAACCCAAACCTGAGCTGCCAGGCGTGCAGGGCTCCAGCGGCACCAAAAATGGCTGCTGCCGAATCCTGCGTGCTCCAGGCAGTCGCCGCCGCCTCCTCCTCAGGAGAAGGGGACTTTCATCCCCTTCCCCTGGGTAAAGCGAGTAGCCCCACAAGGGGGCTACTCAATTCTACAGTGCTCCAAAGGTCGGCATAGAATGAAGAGCCTCTGTGTCAGATAACTAGCCTGACACGGAGCCTCTGGATCCGGTGGAACAAAGCTCTACCGGTCCTGCCTCCCTCCCGTCCTGCTCTCTCCCCCCAGAATGCCTCCTCCCCACACTCTCCCTGCCCTTCCTCTGCCTCCCTTCACCCCGGAATGCCACCTCCCCGCCTCCCCACACACCCCACCTACCTCTCCACTGCTCAGCACTCCATGCAACTTCTGAGCGACGGAGCTCTGGTGCTCCACTGGCACTAGCCTGGCACCGGCCAGCACCGGGCTAGCACCAGCAGAGCACCAGCACTAGGGCCCACAAACATGCCTTACAGCAAGTTTGCTACAGTGCGTGCCAGCAGCGAGCCAGTGCGTGAAGCTTAGGATTGTGCCCTAAGTTTGAGAAAGAGCTGGTTAAAAACTACCTAACTGCTTAAATGAAATCAAGTCATTTAGACCAGATTAACTGTGTCCTAGAGTACTAAAAGAACTTGCCAACATACTCTCAGCACCTTTATTAATTTGAGAAATTCTGGAAGACAGGGTACATGCCACAAAACTGGAGATAAGCTATTGTTGTCCTGCTCTTCAATACGGAGAAAATGGAGGACCTGTGAAATTACAGACCTGTCACTAGATACTAAAAAGAATTATAAAATAGTCAATCTGCACACATAAGGATATCAGTGCAATGATTGCTAAAAGCCAACATGGATTCGTCAAAATAAACCTTACCAAATAAATATTGGGCCCAATCCTATCCAGCTTTACAGCACTGATGCAGCCATGCCAACAGGGCATGCACTGCATCCTGCATTGGGGAAGGCAGTACAGGAGGCCTCCTCAAGCTAAGGGAACAAATATTCTCTACCTCAGGGCTGGATTGTGGCTTCATCAGTGCTGGAAAGTTTGATAGAATTGGGCCCTACATCCCCTTTTCTGACAGTATCACTAGCTTGCTGGTTGGTGGGAATGTTGTGGTTGTAATTTGTCTTAGTTTTCAATAAAGCATTCAACAACTTCTTGATTAGCATGTTACAGCTGAATCCTATCCAGGCTTGGGCTGATGTGTGCAGCCATTTAAAGCTGTAAAATGGCTGCCAATGGAGTGTGTAGCACTCTGTGGGTGGATATTTTGGGAGCGCTGCAATAAGAGTAGAACTAGATCTAATGGGCTTCAGCTGCAAGAGAAGATTTTCCAGTTGGATATCAGGAAGAAATTCTTAACAGTAAGAGCTGTTCAACAGTGGAACCAGTTACCAAGGGAAGTGGTAGGCTCTCCCTGACTGGAGATCTTCAAGCAGAGGCTTGATTGACACCATTTGGAGATGCTCTAGAGCAGATTTTCCAGCTTCAATTAGAGGGTTGGACAGACGGCTTTCAAGGCTTCTTCCAATTTTGTGTGTCTATGGTTTGTTCTCCTTTTCAAGAAAGATGTGTACCTCATAATGACCACCCTAACAACTGTTAAATCATTAGAATATTTTAAACCAGTGGTTCCCAAAGTGTGGGTTGCAACTCATCAGTGGATCATGAGCCAATTTTTGGTGGGTTGCAAGGCTTCCTGGGTGAGCATTACAACATCCTCCAAACCTGGTGGCCTCTGGACCTGGAGGGAAACCCAAGATGCTGATCTGCACCACCTTGCCTGCGCATGGCCAGCTTCCCTCCTTCCCATCAGCCCTGATGTCATGATCCACATTCTTGCGAGATCAGCAGCCCTACTTAGGCGCCTCACTGGCTGTTATGCAGCCTTGTTGACTCACAGGAAGTGGCACTGTGGATGAGTAGACATGAGTGGAGATAGGCTAAAAATCCATTGCCATCTGCTTGGTTAATATCATGGGCAGAAGGAGACTTCCTGGGTAAAGATTTAGGGGTTCTAAAGCTTAGTTGGTTGAGTCAGCCAGTTAGTGCCCCAGAATGCCTTGCAGCATTACAGCTGGCATCCAGCCTGTTGAATTGTTTACGTTCTCCGATCTGACTAGGCATTATTTAAATTATTTATTCCTGGCCGTCTAGGGCTGGGGTCGGCAACCCGCGGCTCCGGAGCCGCATGCAGTTCTTTCAGCCATCTGCTGCGGCTCCGGAATCTGGGTGAAAATGGCAAAGGAGGTGACAGAGCACCTCTCACCAGAATGCACTTGAAGAGGTTGCTCTCCTTGGGCGGCAGCAGCATGGACGGCGTGGTGGGGCGGCTTGTGGGCGGCGGCCTCTTCGTGGTGGCGGAGGGGGGTGCGGTCGCGCTACCTCATGGCCCTGCTCCTGCTGCCCCTCGCTGCACGCCCAGGATGCTCGTCAGCCGCACGCGGCCTTGCACGGAGCGGCCCGGCCGAGGCAGAAGCAGCGCCGCCAGCCAGCCAGCCCCTTCCGCCGCTCAGACACCCAGCAGGCCCAGCACGTGCACCACTCACCTGCCCCGCCCACTGCTGCTACTGAGGCCAGCCCTGCGTGGGCGCCCGCTGGGCCTCCTCTCTGCCCCTCGCTAGTTCCGCCATAAAATGGCTTCTGAGCCTCCACAGACGCCTCCCGCCTGGCCTGGCAGAAGGGCAGAGGAGGATGGGATCACCTTTGCCACCGAGAAGCCCCCTGGCAGGCTCAGTTGGAGCCCAATCCTATGCATGCGTA
Organism: Tiliqua scincoides; assembly: GCF_035046505.1. NCBI lineage: Eukaryota > Metazoa > Chordata > Lepidosauria > Squamata > Scincidae > Tiliqua > Tiliqua scincoides. The sequence goes on from NC_089825.1 coordinate 73,296,220, forward strand.
CTCTGAAGTTGGTCCCATTGGAGTAAGTGGGGCTTACTCCCAGGAAAGAGTGCCTAGGATTGCAACCTCAGAGCCCAATCCAGTGCATGCCCACTCATAAGTAAGCCCCATTGGAGACAATGGGTCTCACTCCCTGAAAAGTGTGGCTCGCATTGTAGCCTAAGAGCCCAAACCTCTGCCTGCCTACTCAGACGTAAGTCCCATTATAGCCAATGGGGCTTACTCCCATGAAATTGTGGCTAGGATTGCAGCCTCAGTCTATATGTATGCAGTGTTATCTTCATTTTAGATGTCAAAAGGGTTTTGTGGCTCCCAAGGTTTTCTTTTCTCCGGAAAACAGGTCCAAATGGCTCTTTGAGTGTTTAAGGTTGCCGACCCCTGGTTTAGGGGCTTCCACCTCAGGCTGAACACTCTGGGCACCTCAGAACACCTCAGTGTCTCAGGCTGAACACTTTGGGCAATGACGCTCTGAACAGGACCAATAGGAGTATTTTGTGCAGATTATGGGACATTAAAGCCAGGAAATTGATGCAGCTGCTAATAAGACCTGCACCTCCCTTCAGCTGCAGTTACTATTGGACCTTGGCTGTCATCCCAGATATGTTTCTTAAATGATCCTCAGGCATGTCAAGCTTTTACACTTGCCCGTTGTAATGTGTTTCCATCTTGTGAACTAGATGCCAGATTTCGTCGACACCCTCAGACGTCTAATTGAGGCTGCAATCTGGAGTCACTGAATTCTTACCCCATATTGAACTGTATTGTATTGTATTGTCCTTGTTATAAAGATATGAGAAGTATGCTTTTATATCCAATTCCAGATGGCCTGTTTTGGGCACAGGAAGTTGAAATCTTACACTTGCTTCTTACTTCTACTGATGTGTTAGTTATAAGCCAAACAGCAAATTTTTTACTTGATATTTTAAAAAACACAGACTTAATTCTGCCATTTACCTTAATGATTCCACTTTTTAGACAGTCTGTTTATATTGCCTTTTCCCTGAATGTCTGCATGTTTGCCTTCTCATTTGTTTTGTTTGTTAATGCCTAATAAAGGTTTCTGAGTTGAACTGAAATTGTTAATAATAATAATAATAATAATAATAATAATAATAATAATAATAAACTTTATTTCTATCCCGTCCTTCTCCCTAAAGGGACCCATATATATATTTATTTATATAAAGTATTTAGTTATACAAATCATTTATTTATATGAAGTAGGTCACAGTGCTAAAAAGTTTGGGAAACATTGTCTTAGTCTGTATTTATTAAGCTTCAGATATTTTGGGTGCATTGGAAATACCTTAAACTTGTTAATGTGTTTTTAATATGTTTTTATCTGTTTGTTAAATTATGTTTTAATCTGTTTTTATATGTTGTAAGCCGCCCTGGGTCCCTTTAGGGAGAAGGGCGGGATAGAAATAAAGTTTATTATTATTATTAACCATTTTGGGATACACTATGTCCTTTTTACACAGAGCAAAAAAAAATACAGATTTTTCTTGTAGGTTTGGCCTGGAACAACTTGTGTGCCTTGTTAAGTCCTGCTGGTATCCTCGGCTTGTAAGATCTCTCTTTCCATATTTGCATTTTCAGCATTTAACACAGCATTCTTCCCTGGGATACAGAAAATCTAAACCAGGTAATACTGCCAAATCAGACACACTTACAAGATTGTTAACAACCCCAAGAATACATTCAGCATAATTAAAAATAATTACTTTCAGCAAGTGAAATCTAGATTAAGTTCTTAAATTTTACTACATGCTGCTTTAGAGCCTGATCCAGAGCCCTGTGTGTTGGCTCACCACTCCAGACTGCCTGGAGGCAGAGAGGTGAATGGAGGTATGGGGGGAGGGTGGGGATGAGGCATGGCAGGTGAAGGAGCAGGGAGGGAGGGGCAGAACCAGTGCAGCTCTGCTCCACCAAATCCTAAGCCCTGTGTGTGACCATGCGGTCTGACACAGGGCTCTCCGATTCTGTGGCAGCTCCACAGCTGCCACAGAATTAAGTAGCCCCATTGTGGGTCTATTTTCCTTACCCAGGGGAAGGGGAAGAAAGTCCTCTCCCCAAAGAGCCGGCAGTGGCTGCCTGGTTGTACGCTGGATACCACGGCAGCCATTTTGGCACCGCAGTAGCCCTGCACGCCAGGCAGCTCAGAATTGGGCTGCCCATTACTGTAAGGGACTGAAACAGTCTAAAAAACTTAACAGCTCAATCCTATCTCCTGCCAACTCATAGACAAGTTGTTTACACTTGTCCCGCTAAGTTGCAAGTTTGCAAGTTGTTTACACTGAGCAGGAGACTGTACTCAATGTCCTCTAATAGCCTTCAATTCTTAACCTTCTATGAGTGTGTGACAGAATCTGCATCTGCTGGATTACCTGTCTTTCTTAAAATTATTCTGGGTTAAAGAAATAGGAGGCAAGATTTACTGGAGTGGGGGAGTTTGGTGGTATGCTATTGCAGTCAGTCTGTGAAAGAGAAGGCCATCCAAAAGTGTGACTTTATCAGATCTATTCCAGAATTGATACTTGAGGTCACTTTCCTCAGTATAGGCACTTGGGGTCAGCCCCACCATGGAGCAGGCTGCTTCAGAAAGCAGACGTGGCCAAGGTTTTAGGAGCATTGCAGCACACCTAGCAGCCCCCCCCCCCCAATGAATGGCTACAGAGGAAGGAAGGTGTAATGGTATCATGCAGTTTTTCATCTTCCCTTCCGAATAGAAAAAGAAAAAAGGGGGAGACGTTTGAAAGGGGAGATACCATTTAGTGCTCTTTGTCATGCAGCAAAATGTTATGGACTACCTCTGTATGCAATACAGGTTCCAAGGTTCTTTGGAGCTTTGTGAAAATAAATCTTTATTCTTGGTAATATATAATATTTTTATGGTTTAAATCCTAAAAAAGGGGGTATTAAGGTGTATTAAGTCTGGAAGAGAGAATGTTGAATCTGTGGTCCCTAATTCCAGCTGACAATAAGTGGGCTGCATTTTTGTTGTGTGTAGAAAGAAAAGCACTCTGAACATGATCAGAGGTTGTTACTATTTTCTGTTGCTCTTTCTGTTTTTAAATTTGGAAATAAGGTTTAAAGGTTTCTAACTCAGTTTATATTCTGGGGTTTGCCTTTCAATGGTTAAACTGCAGTTTTGAGATTTCTTTCTTCAAAATTGAAGGATTGGGTCCTTAACTGGCAGCATGAACCTGAAAATACTGCTGATAAATGAAAGATTTCTACTTCTGAACAACAAATTATTGAAATATAGGATCAGGATACTGGTGTTCACATTCTTCAGAATGATCCATAAGTGTTTGTTTACATTAAAATAGGGGTAGAATATGAAGAAAGTGGGTTAAAAATTGTGCAAAAAGAAAAAGTTTTGAGTTTGCAGCAGGTGAAAAGGAGAACACAAGTCTGATTTCTTGCCTGCTAAAGTTTTGGCTTTTCCAACTGTTCATCACTAACAATATGTGCATATGTAAAACTTGGTGATTTGCCAGTCCTTACCTGTAAGTGTGATCTTATCTTTAATAATGAAGATTTCATGAATTTTACATAATGAGAGAATTATGGAGTCATGTTGCTGCTTGCCAGGGTAGTAAACCAAATCAAAACTGCACAGTGTTTTTAACTGCCAGAGAGCTTAGGTTTTCAGGGTGATTTTGAGGTCATACCTCAGTATAAGTAGTAGTTCAGTGTTCCTAGAAAGGAAGGGGATTGTATGAAAACTTCACCCATCCTCCCCAACAGGAAGCTCTTAGGTTAGGCCAGGGTTGTCCGAACTTTTTGGCAGGAGGGCCACATCATCTCTCTGACGCTGTCTGGGGCCAGGAAAAAAAAAATTAATTTACATTTCAAATTTGCATAAATTTGCATAAATGAATATATTAAAGATGGAACTTATATGAATGAATGAATGAATGAAGGTCTTGCAACCTCATAGACAAGTTGTTTCCACATTTCTCCCGCTAAGGCAGAGCTGTTCAAACTGGAGCATTGCGATGCCCCACCCTGAGGGCCCTGGCCTCTGCCCCCTTAAGGGGCAGGGGCAGGGGGACGGCAGCAACGTGATCCCTAGGATCGCGTCGCTCAGGGGGGTTACAGGGACTGGGATGTACCTGGGATGCTCCTGAGGAGCATCTGCAGGGCTCCCCAGCCTGCTAAAAGTGAAAGTGGAGTGGTCACCTCCACAAAACCAGAAGTGGAGCGCCATCACTCCGCTTTCACCTTCAGAAGGCTGGGGAGACTTCCCCATACTTACCTGCATGCTAGGAGAAGCTTCAGTTTATCTTTGCCTGTTAAAGGCAATCCTCTACTTAGCAAAGAATGAATTTTTTCCTGTACCTTTTGCGACTCTCTTACCAGCAACACATTTTTGGATGACAGTAGGCCTTTGGTATCCATGGGAGATCCATTCCAGGACCCCTAGCAGATACTAAAATCCGCGGATACTGAAATCTGCCGGGAGGGCTGGCACAGTGCCACAATTACCTGCAGGCTGTGCCTATCCCTTTGGAGGTTGCACCAGCTTCCCTGCCTCTTCAGAAGGCCACCTGGATACAACTAGAAGCCACTTCCTGGTTCACACAAGCAACTTCTGGTTGTGTCTGGGAGGTGTTCATGCGGCTGGCAGGCCCTCAGCAGCACGGGCTTGTAAACTGCAGATGCTCAAATCCACAGATGCCAAGGCCGCAGGTAAGGTGGGCCCATGGTATTTTCTTTGGAATATACACCAATGTACCATAATATGAACCATGGATGCTGCTCTTCCTGAAATCTCAGGTCAAGCATTGAACTCCAATGAACTCTGCCCTGGCATTACATTCATGACACACACCTTGGGAAGGGGGAAATAATGATGCAATTCTCATTCATTGTATTGTGAAATTTCTACCTCCTACCTGTGCCTGGTTGACATCTTTTTGTACATCTGCATTTTGTCTGTCTCCACTGAGCCATGCTCTCCATTATACCCTTCTAACCAGGCAAAGAGGCACTTTCTGAAGTGGTGCTCCTCTTATATTTAGAAGAGAAACTGTCCCTTTCCACCTAGCACAATGTCTTTTCTAGTGGCCACTGCTGGTGTCTGTTCTACACACCTTTTTAGATTGTGAGCCTTTTCAGGACAGGGAGCCATTTAATTATTTGATTTTGTCTGTAACCCTGGAGGCCAAGTAGTCTAATAAGGAATTCTTGGCAATGACCCAGAAACAACATTTCTTGAAGGAAGTGAAGGTTGTTAAATCAATTTTAGAGACCTATTCAAGGTTGACACAGCCTAAAAGGATCATTTCAAGATGCAATACAAAGCACATTTACTAGAAAGTAAGCATTGTTAGGATTCTCCTGCATGCAATTACATTGCCTCAAGCTCTGTTCAGCTGACTCTTTGCCCCAAGTCCTGCTTCCAATGCACTGTCCTGTCACAAGTTCCTACTGAGATTCTCTTCACAGTCCATAGTGGTGAAGTTACTGATGATGATCATTTCTAGATTATAAGCAGCCAGTTTTGCTGGAGAGCTTCTTTGAAGAAAGGATGGTGGAACAACACTATACTACTCCCTCTTCAAATGGGCTACTACCCTCAAATCTCATTGCCAGGGGCACTGCTGTCCTTAAACCACCCCTTTGGGTTGGCAATAGCGGAAAAGATGGTACTCACCAGGAAGGACATTTGTCTGAGAAGGCACTTGAAGTACTCTAACCCAGCTGTTCCCAAAGTCCTACTCAGACTTTGAGACTGCACTAAATTGTTGAGGAGGGAGGACAGGAGGGGACAGCCCGATGATGAAGCAGCAATCACAGCACTGCAGGGACTTGGGACATGTAAGCGTATCTGGGGGAGGCATGAAGCCTCCTGGAGGATTGCAGCCCCCTCCACAAGCCTCCCCGCTGCTGCACTGAGCTCCAATCACTCATCGGAGTTCACTTCCAGTTTGCGACCACAGCTCTGAATGCAACCAGAATTGAGCTCCGATGAGTAACTGGAGCTCAGTGCTGCAGCGGGGAGGCTTGCAGAGGGGGCTGTGAGCCTCTAGGAGGCTTCATGAACCCACCCCCTGGTACGTTTACATGTCGCTGGGTTCCCACAATACCATAATCACTGCAGCACCATCAGGAACCTATTTCCAGTTCCCCTGGCAGGTTGTGACCCACCAGTTTCGGAACTGCTGCTTTACCTTTGTCAAAAAGAGAGAATAAATTTTGAGAACCTATAACAGTCTCATATCTACTTGGAAATCATGAGAACTGGAATTTAACTTCTTAAAAACAAAAAGCTAGCCAGTTCATAAATTTAATATTTCATCATAAGTCTTGTGATTTATAGTAAGCACTCTCGAACTACATGAGGTAAGCTAAAGAAGGGTGTGAGGGGTCAGCTGCATTTTACACCCTCCTGTTAGCTACTTTTCCTGCTGCACAACCCTTACCTGCTGTTGTAATTTACCATCTTTTTTTAACCCACGCACTAAGCACCAAATTGATACAAGTTGTACTGCTTTACCAACTACACCCATGCGCTCAGTACATGCTAGAGTTTACACTGTCAGGGTGTGTCATGGCAAGCACCCTGTCCTGATAAAAGTCCTTATCTTTCCCTAAAAGACAGCTCTCTGCGTACAGTACACTGAAACAGACCGAGGAAGCAGCCTGTCTAATTCGCCATTCATAGAACAGAACACCATAGAACAGGGGTGCCCAAACCCTGGCCCTGGGGTCACTTGTGGCCCTTGGGGGCTCCCAATCTGGCCCGCAGGGAGCCCCCATAGCCAATGAGCCTCTGGCCCTTTTGAGACTTGCTGGAACCCATGCTGACCTGACACAGCTGCTCTCAGCGTGAGGGCAACTGTTTGACCATTTGCATGAACTGTGGGACAAGGGTTCCCTCCACTGCTTGCTGTTTCATATCTGTGATGCTGCAGCAGCAGGGAAGGAAAGGTCAGCCTTGCTTTGTACAAGGCCTTTTATAGGCCTTGAGCTACTGCAAGACCTTCATTCATTCATATAAGTTCCATCTCTAATAAATTCATTATGTAAATTTATTCAAATTTGAAATGTAAATTCTCTTCTTCCTGGCCCCTGACACAGTGTCAGAGAGATGATGTGGCCCTCTTGCCAAATTGTTTGGACACCCCTGCCATCCAGCTGGTGGTAGTCCGGAGATCCAGATCAAGACAGGTGTCAAAGCCAGAGAAAGCAAGATGCAAGTCAACCTTTGCAAGATGCCAGGATAACCAGATGGGAAAGAGTTAACCAATATGGGAATTGTCCTCCCATCTCAGCCTTATCCTCCCAGTCTTGCACACTACCCAAAAAGACTTGAGAGTGTGTGCGCGCATAGTTGTATGGGGATATGTGGATGAGAGAGGGAGAGAAGTGAAGCAAAGGAGCTCTCCATTCTTCTCCATCCTCTATTAACTCAGCATGAGAGCTGTCAGACAGCAGACAGACTCTCGGCTGGATGAAGGGGTGGAAACATGACTCTCATCTTGTATTTCTGTTGGCAGTGGAGAATCTACCCCACATGCACAACCAGGGCATGACTGCATACATGGTCTTAATGAGTTGAGAGAAGCACTTGATTTCGCAGAGGGGAACACAGTCCTCCTTAGTGCTACCCTGGAGATGGCCACAATGGTCTCAATTCAACTGCCATGGACATTACAACTCTTTTTTTTCCTAGCACATCCCTGATCTTGTCTGATCTTGGAAGCTAAGCAGAGTCAGGCCTGGTTAGTACTTGGATGGGAGACCGCCTGGGAATACCGGGTGCTATAGGCCTATACCATAGTCTTTCGAGACTGAAGGTTGCCAACCATTTTTTCCTAGAAAGCTTCTTTTGGGTCAGTATTCTAAGAAAGGCAAACTTAAGAACAAATTATGTGGTTTAATTTATTCTGCTCCCTTTAGGGTTCTCAATATTCTCTCTCTCTAAGAGATTGGTGCCTTGAACAACAACGTGGCAAGTTCATGTTCAGCAGCTGAAGCTTTCCTGCAGCCTGAGGGTGCAGTGTTGAAAAAGACTTAATCTGCTAATATACTCTTGTGGCGCAGCTGCTAACAGTACAAAGGCTCTTCCAGAAAAAAAAAATATTGGTAACCGTAATTCCCTAGAACTGCTCTACGATTATGGCACATTGACAGACAATCTTGGTTACCAGGTCTTGAAATCAAACATTCTGGAACTTGGGTGGGCTTTGGGAGCAAGACCTCTGGACCCAGGAGGCAAGAAGCTCAAAGCAGATCAAGTTGAACCAGGAGGTAGTGTCCAGTCTAAGGGTACAATCAACAAGGAAATTCTCCCATTCGCTTCTCATGACATTAGCAGGAGCAGCACAACAACATCACCCATTAACTTTCATGAAGCTTATTGTCAAGGCATACCATCAGTTTCTGGACAATTGATAAGGCACACCAGACTGCTGGTTAGGGGCTCACACACCCCAATGGCCCTAAACCCAATTTTGCCCAGCTCACAGGTGTACACAGTTTATTCCTGTTGCATACATGCAATGTTGGGCAGAAATGGCTTTAATATATGACCCTTCCCAAATTCCTGCAGCACATCTGCAGACCACTGCAGTACAGTGGTTGAAAATGGTTGGTCTAACTCAGGGGTGCCCAAACCCCAGCCCTGGGGCCACTTGCAGCCCTTGAGGACTCCCAATCTGGCCCTCAGGGAACCCCAGCCTCTGGCCCTCTGGAGACTTGCTGAAGCCCGTGCTGGCCTGATGCAACTGCTCTCGGCATGACTGTTCAACCTCTCACGTGAGCTGTGGGACGAGGGCTTTCTCCACTGCTTGTTCTTTCATGTCTGTGATGCTGCAGCAGCAAAGGAAAGGCTGACCTTACTTTGTGCAAGGCCTTTTATAGGCCTTGTGCCGTTGCAAGACCTTCATTCATTCATATAAGTTCCATCTTTAATATATTCATTTATGCAAATTTATGCAAATTTATGCAAATTTGAAATGTAAATTAATTCTTTTTTTTCCTGGCCCCAGACAGCGTCAGAGAGATGATGTGGCCCTCCTGCCAAAAAGTTCGGACAACCCTGGCCTAACCTAAGAGCTTCCTGTTGGGGAGGATGAGTGAAGTTTTCATACAATCCCCTTCCTTTCTAGGAACACTGAACTACTACTTATACTGAGGTATGACCTCAAAATCACCCTGAAAACCTAAGCTCTCTGGCAGTTAAAAACATTGTGCAGTTTTGATTTGGTTTACTACCCTGGCAAGCAGCAACATGACTCCATAATTCTCTCATTATGTAAAATTCACGAAATCTTCATTATTAAAGATAAGATCACACTTACAGGTAAGGACTGGCAAATCACCAAGTTTTACATATGCACATATTGTTAGTGATGAACAGTTGGAAAAGCCAAAACTTTAGCAGGCAAGAAATCAGACTTGTGTTCTCCTTTTCACCTGCTGCAAACTCAAAACTTTTTCTTTTTGCACAATTTTTAACCCACTTTCTTCATATTCTACCCCTATTTTAATGTAAACAAACACTTATGGATCATTCTGAAGAATGTGAACACCAATATCCTGATCCTATATTTCAATAATTTGTTGTTCAGAATTAGAAATCTTTCATTTATCAGCAGTATTTTCAGGTTCACGCTGCCAGTTAAGGACCCAATCCTTCAATTTTGAAGAAAGAAATCTCAAATCTCAATCTGCAGTTTAACCATTGAAAGGCAAACCCCAGAATATAATCTGAGTTAGAAACCTTTAAACCTTATTTCCAAATTTAAAAACAGAAAGAGCAACAGAAAATAGTAACAACCTCTGATCATGTTCAGAGTGCTTTTCTTTCTACACACAACAAAAATGCAGCCCACTTATTGTCAGCTGGAATTAGGGACCACAGATTCAACATTCTCTCTTCCAGACTTAATACACCTTAATACCCCCTTTTTTTTAGGATTTAAACCATAAAAATATTATATATTACCAAGAATAAAGATTTATTTTCACAAAGCTCCAAAGAACCTTGGAACCTGTATTGCATACAGAGGTAGTCCATAACATTTTGCTGCATGACAAAGAGCACTAAATGGTATCTCCCCTTTCAAACGTCTCCCCCTTTTTTCTTTTTCTATTCGGAAGGGAAGATGAAAAACTGCATGATACCATTACACCTTCCTTCCTCTGTAGCCATTCATTGGGGGGGGGGGCTGCTAGGTGTGCTGCAATGCTCCTAAAACCTTGGCCACGTCTGCTTTCTGAAGCAGCCTGCTCCATGGTGGGGCTGACCCCAAGTGCCTATACTGAGGAAAGTGACCTCAAGTATCAATTCTGGAATAGATCTGATAAAGTCACACTTTTGGATGGCCTTCTCTTTCACAGACTGACTGCAATAGCATACCACCAAACTCCCCCACTCCAGTAAATCTTGCCTCCTATTTCTTTAACCCAGAATAATTTTAAGAAAGACAGGTAATCCAGCAGATGCAGATTCTGTCACACACTCATAGAAGGTTAAGAATTGAAGGCTATTAGAGGACATTGAGTACAGTCTCCTGCTCAGTGTAAACAACTTCAGCATCCAACAGGTGGCTATCCAGCCTCTGCTTGAAAACTTACAGGGAGGGTGAGCCCATAACTGTACAGGCAGACTATTCCTGTGCCAGACCACTCTGATCATTAAAAAAAAAAAAATCACAGAGTTGCAATGACAGGAAAAGATGCACCTGCTGAATTTCTCCCTGACCACTTCCAGCCCCTTTTCAAATGATAAATTCACAATTTTTACCTAGAGCAATTTGGCATCAGAGGAAAGGCTGACCAAGAGCAAACCTTCTCTCAATGTAGGATCCATTTAAGATTTCAGAAACCCAAGGCTTTTGCAAACAGCATTCCTCTAAAAACAATCCATGAATCAAACTCATACTACCTACCTCTGAAGGGCCCAAGGATCATGATGAAAGTCGCGGTAGTCAACACAGGCTCCAGACCCAGTTCGGCTGAAATCATTAACACTTTGAGAACGTTGTTGAAATATGCTGTTGTCATACCCTCTGGTATGACAGGCCAAGTAAATTGCTGGAAGGTCCTTCATTGAGATATTTATGGCACAACACTCAGCAGTGTGTAGAAATGCAGAATGTGGGTGAGTCAAAGAACAAATCAAAACAATAGAGAGATGTCAGCATTGAGATGTTGAGACTCCAAGCTTCTGATTAGCACCATGGAAATTCTCAGACAGAAGAGGAGAAGATCAGCATAGTCAGCCACGTGTGAATAGTCTTGGCCTTTTCCAGGAGGACCTCCAAGTTTCCAAGGTGGCAGTGGTGCCACACTGTCGCCAATAGCTAGCACTTTCCAGTGAGATTTTCCATCACTATTGTTCTATATTGTTCCTCTTTAAGACCAGTCCACAGTGGCCAAATGGAATCCTGGATTAAATAAGCAAGTCATATAAAGACAGTTTAGATGTCTCCAACTGTGTACTCCTCCACAGACATCTCTATCTACTATGTCATTAATTTTATAGCTATAAAGTATCTAATCTTCTAATTATCTGTTAGACTTTCTGGATTGGGAACCTCCTATGGGAGGTGATTGCTATGCCATAAGATCATCTCAGTTGTTAGCCCTTTTTCTCCCAACACAATATATTACTAGGAACCTGCCAGAACCTAATGAACCTAGAAGTAGGGATTAGCAACATGAAACTCCAAAGTGAAATCAGGCTCTCAAAGAAGATCTAGCTGCCATTTCAACTGCCAAGTCAGATGCAAAAGAAGAGAGTGGAGACTGGCAACAAGACTTGCAAACAGTTCACTTTGCTAGAGAACCTAAACCCTAATCATGCCCCTCAAGGGTTGCCAGACCTCAAGGTCTTAACCTCTAAGAATCTGCAGGGGAAGGACTAAAATCTCCGGGTATGGAACCAAGGACCAAACTACTTTTTGCATGGCTTCATGGGAGCTTTTGCCATTTGCTCTGCTCCTCTCATCACAAGGCCCACCTGCCAGGAGTCCTTAGAACAGTAGAACTTAGAAAACGTTTTGAGTATGAGTCAAAAACCAAGATCCCTTCTCAGGCTACCTAAATGTGTGCATAATGGCAAGTAAGACTAGCCATTGCCTTCCAGAGTGGGCTTTTCTCCCAAAGAAACCAAGATCAGGGGGATAAGAGTGCAATGCAAGAACAACAGAATGTGGTTGGTGCATAACTGTGAAATGACTCCACATTTCATCATTTCTCTTTCCATAATCCCAGAGTGATTGTTGCTTTCATCAGATAACCTGAAGGTTTAAACTGTTGCTAGATATTGCCTCTTATCATGGCAGACTCGGAGCCCAATCCTAGACATGTCTACTCAGAAGTAAGCCCCATTATATGACTATAAAGGGGCTTACTTCCAAGTAAGTGTGGATAGAATTCCAGCCTCATTCACTAAAATTGAAATCAAGTCAGAAGGTGGTAATGGGAAGCAATACATAATTACAAGCAACATAGTGAATGATGCCTGCAATTTAAATGTGCAAAACTATGTAGCACAGGGGTCTCAAATAGCTCCAAGGTTCACTTTTACAGCTCAAGCAGCCCACACAGAGTAGAATAGCATGTTTTCTTATTTTCAAGTTACCTTTACCTTTAAGAGAGGAGGATTTGTTAGTAAAGCTCTTGCCAAGCCTGCACCTCTTTATAAAGTAGGAACAATGTAGCTGGCAACAATGGATATTTGCCACAATCTTATAAAGGACAACATCTAAAGAAATCATTTCCATAAAAATGGAACAACAACAACAACACAGGTATTTATATACCACCTTTCTTGGTCATCAGATTTCTCCTCAGACTCTAATTCAAGGCGGTTTACATAGGCAGGCTGTTCTAAATCCCCATAGGGATTTTTACAATGGAAGAAAGGTTCTATCTTTCAAGAACCACACAACATTTCAGATGGATCTTTTGTGGTCTGTTATCACTTTCTGGCCTCCAGATTCCTCCCACGCAGGCTGACAAGCAGCTCCTTCATCTCTCCAAGATCAGGTGGGATAACTCAGCTCTGCTTGTCAGCTGCCTCAAGGTCTCGCCATTCACGGTGCTGGTGGCCTCGAACTGGCGACCTTTGGATGTTATCTTCAGGCAAACGGAGGTCAACCCTCTAGACCAGACCTCCTGCCCACTAACAGCCTAATCCTAAATAAAACACTAAATAAATAAAAATAAGGAAATAAAACACCCACTAAATAAAACACCGCTAACAGCCTAATCCTGTTCACACTTTCCTGGGAGTAAGCCCCATTGACTCTAATGGAATTTACTTCTGAATAGACATCATAGGATTGGGCTGTAAGTCTTATCAGATGATTTCGCTGTCTTTACACAGGAGTGCACACTTCTCCAAGCATCCTTCACACATACCCAAAATCTACAATTTGTGAGAAATGATTTTGTAGACAGAGTAAAATAAAATGCCTACTAAATCCTAAAAAGCAAAATTTCTTTCTGCACAAAGGTGGATAAATATTGCCAAATAGACAGTAGGACTCGGAGGAACTTTTGAGAATGTAAGTCTAGCAATGGTCCCCAGTCTTTTACCTACAACAGGTGCATAACTAACAGCCCAATCCTAGCCACACTTTCCTGGGAGGAAGCACCACTGACTCTAATGGAACTTACTTCCTGAGTAGACATGCATAGGATTGGGCTGAAAGGGCCCAATCCTATTGGGTACTGTGCCAGTGGTAGCTTGCACTGCTAATACTCAATTTCATGAGTCCCATGAAAGTCCCATAAGGCACTATCCAGCGGGCATTCAGTTGTGGCCGAATCCTATGCCCCCTCTCATGCGTGGAAGACCAATATGTGGCCTTCTTGGTTCTGCACCCACTAAATAGCGGGCACAGAACCACAGAGACCCTTTGCTGACCACAGAGCTCAACATGGGGTAAGCGAGACTCCAGCAGCTGCCCTGGCCCCACAGGTTAAGTGTTGGCCATTTCAGCACTGCTGTTTCGTGCGATGCTGGGGCAACTTAGGATTGGGCTGCCCAAACGTTCACAACAGGACAAAAATATTTTCAATATTTTGAGCTACAGAATTTCTTGCTGCCTCCTCTCAACTGGGCTCTCACCAAGCGTGACCCATGCCAGCACTAGCAGGAGGAAAAAGATGCTTTGTGGCAAACAGAGAGCAGGGAACAGAGGTGGGGTGCAGGTTAATTTAATGCCACTGGCCTCACCTGGCAGGTCAAAAATGTTGGTGAGCTGGATATGGTTCACAGAGTGTCATTTGGAGTCCCCTAATCTAAAGCATCTAAACATATGCAGTGCCTTGCTTTGGGCTAAATGGCACAGTGAAGACCATCTTTCCTACAGTATTTAGTACATTTATATATTGCATTTTTATCCCACTTTCCTCCAAGGTGCTCCAGGCTGCATCCATTGTCACCCCCCCTACAGTGACACAGGGCTTAGGGGAAGGCTTATATAAGAAGAGCCCCGCTGGATCAGGCCAAGGGCCCATCTAGTCCAGTTTCCTGTATCTCACTGTGGACCACCAAATGCTTCAGGGAGCACACAAGACAACAGACACAACCTGCATCCTAGCACCCTACCCTGCATCTGGCAATCAGAGGCAGCCTACTTCTACCTTGCACATAGCTACCATGATTTGTAACCTGTGATGAACTTTTCCTCCAGAAATTTGTTCAATCCCCTCTTAAAGGCATCTAGGCAAGGTGCCATCGCTACTCACTGTGGCAAGGAGTTCCACAGACTAATAACACGCTGGGCTTGTGGAAAAGTAAAGACACCTTGAATTTTCAGCAGAGATCAGAAAAGCGTTTAATAAACAAGGAAAAGAAGGCAGGGGAGAAATGAGGAAGGCCAGGCAGATCAATGCCACCACACGAAAGGAGGACTACAGTGCACCCTTTTTGCATTGTTCTATTGAACGTTGTCTTCTTGAACAATGGCAACTATTGAACTAATAGGGCCAATTCTATTGAACACAATGGGACTTGCCCCTGGCTTGCCCTGAGAGTGGGAAGGGACTGCAGGCTTGGCTGATTAGGACTGCTCCGGTTGCAAAGTGGTCTGCACCAGGCACTACGAAAGCGGTGGGTTAGCAAGGCGGAGGGGAACCTTGGCTTTCCCTGAACTCGGCCGCTTGGAAATCCCCGCCGCCCCCTTGGCGGCGTCCCGTGCCCCGATCCCGTCTCAAGGGGGGACAGGAGGCGATGCGGGGGCGCCACCAGCCGGGCGCCTCCCTGCGCCAGGAACAGCCCTTGCCAGGAGGAGACCACCGGGGCGCACCGGGGAGGCAGGTGAGACGGAGCCTCCCCGCCCAGCGACGTCCCTCACATCGCTCCGTCTCCCCCGCCCGCCTCGCGCCTCGGCGCTGCTCGTGCTCCCGCGGCCCGCCCCTCACCTCGCTCCAGGGCTGAGGCGGTCTCCGCGGCGGCACCAGCCTCTGCAGCGCCGCTGCGCCTGAATGGCCCGCAGGAAGAGGCACGTGCGTGCGCGGCGGCGGCTCTGCCTGCTCCAGGGGTGGCCTTAGCTGCAGTCTCCCCATCCACTCGCCGGAATGAGAAAGGAGAAGCCTCCGCTAGGCGCCCGCCCCGCTTTAATGACTCGTTCCTGTCCTCTCGGCCGCAGACGCCCTGCAGGGGCCGTGCTTTCTGCATCGGAGAGGCGCCGCCCTCGGGCATGAAGTCGCTTCCCCCTTTTCTCCCAGTGGTAGTTTCCTTGGGGGTGAAGACTCTTCTCCCTTTTCTCCCAGTAGTAGAGATGGAGTAGTTCCCTTGGGGTGAAGACTCTTCTCCCTTTTCTCCCAGTGGTAGAGATGGAGTAGTTCCTTTGGGGGTAAAGACTCTTCCCCCTTTCTCCCCGTGGTAGTTCCCTTGGGGGTGAAGACTCTTGCCCCTTTCTCCCAGTGGTAGTTCCCTTGGGGGTGAAGACTCTTCCCCCTTTCTCCCAGTAGTAGAGATGGAGTAGTTCCCTTGGGGGTGAAGACTCTTCCCCCTTTTCTCCCAGTGGTAGAGATGGTGTAGTTCCCTTGGGGGTGAAGACTCTTCCCCCTTTTCTCCCAGTGGTAGAGATGGAGTAGTTCCCTTGGGGGTGAAGACTCTTCCCCCTTTTCTCCCAGTGGTAGAGATGGAGTAGTTCCCTTGGGGGTAAAGACTCTTCCCCCATTCCTCCCAGTGGTAGTGATGGGATACTTCCCTGTGCAGGGAACAGACATAATTGCATCAAGAGTTGCAAAAAAGTTAATTTTTTTTTCTATCCTACAAAAATTTTTGGGATAAAAAAGATTTTTACCATGTTTCACCTTTTCCAAAAGGTAAGACAAGGGTGACCCAATCACAAGGGAAAAGGGAATGCAAATATTTTAATTTTAAAAAAAATCCTCAGAGCTAAATACAAACAAAAATGCTTATTTTCTAACTCTTCCTGAAAAATTGCTTTCCCTATCCACACAAATTAGAATAGTTAACAAGCATGAGTTGCTATGCCCCTTCTTAATACAAAGATAAGTCATCTGGTCAAGAAAGGAGATGGACTCTGGAGTTTGCCTAGAGCAGCTATTTCAACCACTGTGCCATGGCACATTGGTGCACCATGAATGGTCTGCAGGTCTCCTGCAGGAGTTGGGGGGGGGTCATTTATTATTAGGACAATTGGGGATGTAAGCCCCCCACCAGCAGCCTTGTCAATTGTCCAAAAACTGATGGTTTGCCTTGACAATTTTAGTGCCATGAGATGAAAACGGTTGAAAATTGCTGGTCTAGAAGGTTAATTATGTAGTGAAATAACACATAGCTTGAGTGGGAACAACCTCCAGCTAAGGTGTGCTTTCAGGTACTCTCCCCTTTCCTTGCAGTAAAGTAGCAGTTGCAGTTAAGAATGATCTTTTTATCTGACCCAGGTTCTGGAATCTCAGGTCCAAACAAAACAATTTATTAAATAGATCATCATCTTCTCTATGTTTTCTTTTGGCTGCAATCTTATTGTCATTTACTTGGGAGTAAGCCCCATTGACTACAGTTTTGTTGACATGGATAGGATTGATTCTTTATCTCTAAAATAACAAACAGGGGAAGATGAGGATCCAGACTGGGATCACAACATGGGTGGAAAGAGCCATTAATCCTGTCTGCATTCACTCTTTTCCCACTGCAAATTCCCCCACAAAGTGGCTATTTGTCTGCAGCCATTTGCAGTAAGGTGGCAACCTGTGTGGCAATCGGATGCTGAGGCCTGGTTGGGGACGAAGGAGAGCTGAGGTGAGATGACAGCAACCAGAGAAGCTGGTTCTGACTGTAAGAACAACTATGAAGCAAGTTGTCAACTTCTTTGCAGAGCAGCCATCTCTGCTAATGGCTTGCAGTCATAGTACTGTACCTGCCAAGGCAGTAGTTGAAAGAGGAAAAAAAGGGGAAGTTGTAAATCTCTGCTGTAGCCATTTCATCATGCTGGCACTCAATATACTTGGGGGTGGCTAGGGCATTATGCCATTATAATAACATTCTAAATTTGCTATTCCATACATAACCCAAATGCGTATGCTTCAACATGTGTTGAAAGTGTGGCATATCCCTATCTAGGGCTGTCCCACCCATCAGTGGTTGCATCAGGCAGCAGATTGGGGGAGGCACTCCTCTCTATCTTCATGCAGTTACTCCTTTTTCTCCTTCCTGGACTGGAACAGGAAGGGGACTACAAGGAAGAGGAAATGTGGAGGGGAGGAAGGTGTACTGAGCTAGAACATTGGAGAGTTGGAAGAACAGAGGCCGGTTAAGGGGGGAAGCATTTGGCATGCTGCTTCAGGCATCAGAAGGTCAGCCCTGTCCCTTTCCTTTTACAACTTTTGAAGTCAATATTAAGTGTTTTGCCCCCTTATAGAAGAAATTGAAGGCGATGATTTTTGTCACACCCTGATTCAGATTTGTTAGAACCTTTAGGGTCCGCAAAAGGCTTTGTGGACTACCTGTAGACTGCAAGCCTCCAGTTGTCCACCCTTGGTTTGGGTTATTTATTTCATGCTTCCTTGTTGAAGAACTGCCTGATCCTGAACAAACTTGGAAGCAAATTGTATTAGAATTAGTGGCACTTATATCTGCTGAAATATGCTAAGGTCTGCAGGACTTTGAAAGGAAAAATGAGCTAATAATAATAATAATAATTAATACAGGTATTTCTATACCGCCTTTCTTGGTCCTCAGATTTCTCCTCGGACTTTATTCAAGGCGGTTTACATAGGCAGGCAAATTTAAATCCCTGAAGGGATTTTTACAATTTGAAAGGTTCTATCTTTCAAGAAACCACAACAGCTAAGCATGGCCAGTTAGCTATCTTCAGGAATAATCTCTTATGTCAAGGCAACATACAATAGCTGCTGTTTGCTTCTTCAATGCTCTTTAAGCTTTAAGCTCTTCACCAACAGACAAATAAGGTGGCTTAATGCAAAAGAGGAAGTGCTCCTGCATCTTTAAACACAGTAAGGAAATTCAGCAGAGCTCTTTTTTGCCCCCCCATGTGATTATTTCCAAGCCCCACATTCTAAAAACCTATTAAAAGGTAGAGAAACCTCCACCTTCCTTTGTATCTTGATCACCCAGCAGATGGACATTGTTGTCACACTGACAAAATTTAGTGAGAAGTACAGTACTAAATGTGATTTGTGTCCTTAGAGGAAGAGGCAAGTCTTGCTCCTTATATAGAGTGCATAGAGTACCAAACAACCTTCTTTCCTTTGAGTTAATGGCTTGGAGATTATTCTTTTTGAAATAGTCTGGAATAGTCAGTGCAGCAATGTAAGGGGGGACCTGGCTTGTAGGGGACTGGACCACTACACTGAGTATGTGTAGAACTGTTGGGTGGAGGAGCCTGGAAGGACAGCCTAGTGGAGGTAGCCTGGGTTGGCTTGCACATCAAGCGATTGCCAGTAGAATGAATGAAAGCAGCCCATTTTATACATGCCTTGTAGCTCCTGAGTGCCACTTCTTGTCCAAGAAACAGAAGATCAGGCTACAGTGAAAGAGAACTCTAGGTAGCCAGGTGTGAAAGAAAAATCAGAATTTTCCTTTCTCTTGGCGATGCTGGAAGTGAAGACAGGCACTTAAAGGGGGCAATACTGAGCAAGCCAGATGGGGATGTGAGAGTTTCCCCTCTTATTTTTTTTCAGTAAAGCTCTGTGCTGATTGCTAATCTCAGGCTGTCCTTCCTTTCTCCTTCTTCCATTTCCCCTTCAGCTAGATAGTGAGCATGTAAGATCTCTCTCTCTCTCTCTCCTGGAAATTCTGTGTCCAAGTACAGAGTTCGCCTAAATACAGTACAATTTTTAATGACCACACGCCTTGAAGTGATCTTCTTAACAGAAGTCTGTCTATCCCTTGCTATGTAAACCAGCTATGATAATAGGGTAGGGCAGTGGTATTTAAACTGGGGCATTGCGACGCCCCAGCCTGTGGGTCCTGGCCCCTGCCCCCTTAAGGGGCAGGGGCAGCCAGGAGACAGGGCAAGGCAGGATCGCGCTGCTCAAGGGGGCTGCAGGGGCTTGGGTGCACTTGCCCAAGCCTCCTGCAGCCTCCCGGGGGTGCCCTGCGCAACCTTCGGCAGGGCTCCCCAGGTCAGGAAAAGTGAAAGCGGAGCAATTGCGTCCTGCTCCACAAAACCAGAAGCCGAGCATGATCGCTCCGCTTTCCCTTCTGACAGGACTGCAAGGACTGGGGTGCACCCTCCAGTCCCTGCAGCAGCCATCCCTGTGTGCGGAGAGCCCTGCGTGAGTGCCTGCAGGGCACCCCAGGTCAGGGAAAGGGAGAGTGGGGCGATCACACACTTCCGCTTTTGCGGAGGCAGAGCAGATCGCTCCGCTCTCCCTTTCCCTGATGTGGGGTGCCCTGAAGGCGTTCACGCAGGGCTTCCCGCACACAGGGACGGCTGCTGCAGGGACTGGAGGGTGCACCCCAGTCCCTGCAGCCTCCTGAGCGACGTGATCCTGGGGATCGCATTGCTGCCTTCCCCTGCCCCCGCGAAGACTTACTGCGGGTTTCAAACTCCCGGAGAGTTTGTAAACAGCAGGGGTATGGGTAGAAGAGAATATTTTGTGGATAAATTCTCCAAAAGGAAATTGATTTGGGAGGGAAGGGATGACTCATTTGCCTCCTGTAAAACTGATGTCGTAACAGCATGATTGGAGGCAAAGGAGAGGTTTGCCTGACATGTGATGCATCTTGGTGATGTGATGTGATGTGATGACATGTGATGTGATTCCTGACATGTGATGCATCTTGGCAGTTGCTCGGTTTCTTTGTTGGAGTAAGGGTGACGTATCCCATACTGTGGTGTGGCAAGCCACTTGTTCCTGTATAGTACAGCACTGCTTTCGACTGTGGCTGGCCAAATGAGTCTGAGAAGCTTACAAGGAGCTCATGAAGGTCTTGTGATAACCACTTTGGGTAGTATCGATTGTGTTGAGATGAATATTTTTTCTTCAGGTGAATACAAAAAAATCCAACTCGACCAATTTTTGCCCAGCCCACAGGCATACACATTTGATCCCTATTGCGTATGCGCAGCATTGGGCAGAAATGGCTTAACTTACCCCTTGATATGACAATTATTGATGAATGCTCCAAAATGATTACTCCCTATCAGCAACATGCTAAGTGGGGGTAGTACATGATGCATGCAAACTCCTTCCTTATCTTAATTTCCTGTTTTTTGCACAGACTACATTCCTGACATGTGATGCATCTTGGTAGTTGCTCGGTTTCTTTACTGGAGTGAGGGTGACGTATCCCATACAGTGGTTCATATTGAGAAAGAAGTTAGTGATGAGGGAAGAGGAAGTCACATCCCCCTATCTCTATGTGACTATTCATGTAAACATCATGAGAGTAGGTCTGCCTCTTCCCAGGATGCCTCTGCCCACCAAAAAGAATATGTTTACTTGCATTTTGGAAAAGAACCAAGAGTGCTGAGGTTTCATTCCACCTGACTGAAAACAGGACTCCTTGGGACTTCAAATACACCTGTTCTTAAAATATGAGTGAGCTACACAGGTGAAAGGCATATACTCCAGCCTCACACTGTTCATTTGTGTTTATTAGTACGCACCCTTAGGGGGGGAGATCTGCAGGAATAGGATCCCCTATTCTACAGATGAGGGTTCCTCAGAGACAGGAGATGGAGTATTCAGCTTTCATCTGGAGATATACATATCTGAAACAAACCACCATAGATCTCTCCAGGTATCGTGTTCCTATCACCTCTCACATGTCAAATATACTACAGACACATGAGTATAAGTCAATCTCACAGATAAGTTGAGGAGACAGATTTTGAGCTGAAAATCATGGAATGTTCTGTGACCATTGGATAAGTCGGGGGTTAAACTTAGGGGGTGTCCGACTATAGTTTTGTCTGGTTTTACCGGAGGCCAGATCCTGAAAAATAATCCACCAATAATTGTTACCTAAGAACTGTACAGTCGCTAATTTATTAAAAATATAGTAAAAGATCCTAAGACACATTTTTATTAAACTTTTTAAATTCTGGTCTTTACAACCATTTTGTAAACACTATCAGAGAGAGTGCACTGTAAACAACCCACCAGGAGAACCATCAAGCAAATCCTTCTTTAAGGTACCTGGTGTGTTAAGCCAGAGGCTCTACATATAACATGCAACATTTAACACATAACTGGGACTGTGCAATTCAGTTCACAGCAGAGAGACAAGAGACAACAGGAATTGAGCATGAGCAAGCACAACTACAACTAGTTGCAACCCAATTTACTCAGAAGTAGACCCATTTCTTTCCATGGGTGTTATTCTTAAGGAATAGTGCACTGAATTTTAGCCTGGGACTTTGTTTCAGATGGAAATGAGGATTACACCCTGGTGTTTTAAAAACCAGACCTCTACCAAACATTTGCAAAATGGAAGGAGAGTGCAGAAGGGTTTGGTGTGATCCTGCCAAAGAGAATGAGGCTTGCTTGATTAAAATGGAAATATTGAGCCCTGATTTACTTTTTTCTCTGGAGGTTAACTTTGGCTGCAGCTTGCAGAGACTAATGCCCTGGTTGCCCTGGAAACCCGCAGATAAGCAAGGAGATTATTTAATGTCAGAAATTTCTTGACTTATAGGCGAGTATCTACGGCAGCCATTTTCAAGCACTGTGCCATGGCACACTGGTGTGCTGCGAGTGGTCCACAGGTGTGCCACATAAATTTGGGGGAAGGTCATTTATTAATAGGGCCAATGGGAGATGTGAGCCCCCCACTGGCAGCATGGTGTGCCTTGTCAATTGTCAAAAACCTGATGGTGTGCCTTGACCATTTTAGTGCCTTGTCAGTGTGCCCTGAGGTGGAAAAGGTTGAAAATCACTGATCTACGGTAATGCTTTTTATTCCTGTCAGCTCACATCCCTTGAAGTTGCCAGTTCATTAACAGAAACCAACTTTGGAGAAACCAAGTAACTATAATGTCTGAAAAATTGGGCAGTATGTTGTGGCTGTATGCTATACATAATATAGGATAATTCCATGAGTCTAGATAAGTGTGCCTTGGCCAAGAAACTGTGTTATATGTCTTTGAATAGCAGAGACTTACTGACCATTCTAAGACTTAAATAAAGAGAGCCTGAAGTAATTGTCACTGAGCAAAAGTTGTTACACTGTATATCCGATGGAATGTTTCAAGTGCTTTAAAAGCCCTGAGGTTTTAGAGGTGCAATCTTGGAAAATTTGCTCAAGAATTTTGAGCTTGTTTCATTCATTCAAATGAAAATGTGGGTTATAGGAGTCTACAGAGCTTGCGTCCTGAGTACACTTCTGTACTGCAGTAAGTCATGGACTCTTCGCTCACAACAGGAGAGGAAACTGAGCGCTTTCCACATGCGCTGCCTCCGACGCATCGTCGGCATCACCTGGCAGGACAAAGTTCCAAACAACACAGTCCTGGAAAGTGCTGGAATCCCTAGCATGTATGCACTGCTGAAACAGAGACGCCTGCGTTGGCTCGGTCATGTCGTGAGAATGGATGATGGCCGGATCCCAAAGGATCTCCTCTATGGAGAACTCGTGCAAGGAAAGCGCCCTACAGGTAGACCACAGCTGCGATACAAGGACATCTGCAAGAGGGATCTGAAGGCCTTAGGAGTGGACCTCAACAAGTGGGAAACCCTGGCCTCTGAGCGGCCCGCTTGGAGGCAGACTGTGCAGCATGGCCTTTCCCAGTTTGAAGAGACACTTGGCCAACAGTCTGAGGCTAAGAGGCAAAGAAGGAAGGCCCATAGCCAGGGAGACAGACCAGGGACAGACTGCACTTGCTCCCAGTGTGGAAGGGATTGTCACTCCCGAATTGGCCTTTTCAGCCACACTAGACGCTGTGCCAGAACCACCATTTAGAGCACGATACCATAGTCTTTCGAGACTGAAGGTTGCCAGCATGATGAGGAGTTGGCAGAGAACAGAAGAGAAAGATACACTGCAGCTGCAGGTGGGCTTCCTAGGAGAAAAACCCCCTGCAATACAATAGGACTTATTTCTGAATAAGATATGCAGAGGATTGTGCTATCATTCACAACAAAACTTTACTGAACATTATAGGTTACCTCTTGCAAGACTGTTGTATATATAAGAGAGATTGTACATGTATGTGTGTCAGTACATAGCAGGTATATTCTTGAGTACAGATGACAATTTACCAAATGATACTGTATCACAAGGCTTTTCAAACTGGGGCGTCGTGATGCCCCCAGCCTGTGGGCCCTGGCCTCTGCCCCCTTAAGGGGTGGGGTCAGGCTAGAGGCAGGGAGGAGGCAGTGGCGCGATCCCCAGGAAATCCCGCTAAAGCGGAAGTGGAACGCGATCGCTCCGCTTTCACTTCCACTGCTGCAGGGAGCCCTGCTGAAGATCGCACCAGGCTTCCCGCACCCCCGGGAGGCTGCAGGAGGCTTGGGTAAGTCCACCCAAGCCCCTGTAGCCCCCTGAGTGGCGCAATCCTGGGGATCGCGCTGCTGCCTCCCGCCACCCCGCTGCCTCCCCCCGCCCCCGCAAGCACTTACAGTGGCTCAAACTCTCCATGACCAGTTGATAAGCGGAAGGGTTCTGATTATGGCTGAAACATCTGGGTGATTAGATCCACCCATATGGTTGTGGGCCTTAAGTAATGTTACCACTGTGTTGTGAAAGCAACTCTTAGGAAGCCGCTCCCGAAAGCAGGGCTGTAGCATACAGGGGGTATCTCAGTGGGGACAACACAAAATACCACATCACTGGAAATATTTGGTAGATTATGCAAATTGGGGTGTGTAAAAAAATCAGTCTTCTCGGTTTGGATACCAAATGGAAAACACTTGTTTGTGCATTATCAGAAGAACTGAGACCTTGCCAGTTTCAGTGATGGCCATTGGACCCAACCTTAGCAAGGTAAGTCCTAGGAATCCAACTTCCTGGAAGACTCTTTTTCACTTGAAGACCAATAATCAGATAATCAAAAATGATTGATACCTAGCAACTCTTAAACAATTATGATCATAGACTCACTATGCAATCCTATACATACCATCTGCGAGTGCAATGGTCCCTGCGCAGCCTGGAGTGTGGCAAATGTGCCATAAAATACGTATGTGACAACTCTAGAGTAAGCAGCACTGGCAGGATGTCCTGTGCTGGCCCACCAGCACTGCAATCAGGCCCTCAGATGCTGGCAAAGATGAATTTTACACCAAGTGGCACCAAGGCTGGAAGAGGGTGGAAGGGTATGTTTGGTGTGGGAGGGCAGACAGAGGGCAGACCAGATCCAGGAGAGAGCAGGAATGGGGAGGCTCCCTCCAACATGTCCTATCCTTCCTCCTGGGCCTTGCAGCATTATACCAGGCTTCCTGGATTTGTGCCAGCTAAATAGCCCCATAGGAGCTCCAAGGAGCACCAAGCCAAGCCCCAAGGAGCCCCATAGGGCATGCTGTGGCTTTACCCAGTGTAAGGGGAAAAATATCCCTTATTTACACCTCCCACCACCACCTAACCTGTGCTGGAAACAGTGCAGGCCATGAGACCAGCTGCACCAGCAAAGGTTGGCATTGGGATGCCTGCAAACCATAGTGCTTCATTCCTGAAAAGCGATAAGGTTGAGAGTTGTTTGGAGGTCATGAAATTAATGGAAGTTGGCCAGATACTACTCCCTGATGCATGAGGGATGGCTGCAGTCTCTCATATTCTCCTTATGTTCAGGGATCCATCTTCTTTATTATTAGTCTATATATGTCTTTCAAAACAGGTTCTGGGACTGAAGTCTGGTCAAAATAAAGCCTGTTAGTCACCAAGTTAATTAGTCATTGTAGGGCAATGACTAGAAGGTGATAAAGAACAGTGTGCTAATAGAGAGACATGCCTAAATTAAAAATATGTGTTTCCCATTACAGTGCCTTTCATTCTGCCTTTGCTTCTCATGTGATCAGTTAACGTTATGATGAATTGGAGTTAATCAAGTGAGGTAAGTGTTCATTTAAAGAGGCTCTGTGCAAATTTGTTGTAGCTGCACAGTCCTTTGAGAAGCTCCACATTTTTGGTGATGCAAACTAGGAGTTCCCTAATTTTATATGGTACAGTGGGTATTTCAACATTCTCCTGACTCTTTCTTGCACCACTGGAGCTCCAGCTTGCAAAACTGTAGATGTGTGCCTGTTGGGGTAGTGGTAGCAGCACCATCTTGGTACAAACCTGCAAGCAAAGCAAAAGAGTTAACTTTTTCTAAAACAATACTGTAGTGCAGTTTTTCTCAAACTGGGTCAGGATCCACTAGGTGGATCACGAGCCAATTTCAAGTGGGTCCCCATTCATTTCAGTATTTTATTTTTAATATATTAGACTTGATGTGACTGCATTTGGGGAAATGTGACAGATCTTTACTTTGAACAGGCTACTATATATATTCTTTTAACAATGATACTAACAATGGGACTTACTCCTGCGTGTGGGTAGGATTGCTGCCTAAGATTGTTAAAAAATTTCCTGATGACATCACTTCCGGTCATGACATCACTACTGTTGGGTCCTGACAGATTCTCATTCTAAAAAGTTGGTCCCAGCGTTAAATGTTTGAGAACCACTACTATAGTGCACTGTTCATAATGCATTAGAGTTCAACACTCTGAAGATGTTATCCGAGGAAAAGATTGAAGAGTCATCCTTGCTGGAGCTGAAACTCAAAATACAGGACAACATCAGATCCTGATCCTTCATTTAGATCTGCAGTGGGCAGAGAATTCTGGATGGATGGCATACTTTTGATTTCATAGAGGCAACCCCATAAATACAAAGACCCAGAGGTGTCTGGTGCTTTTTTTCCCTCCCAGATCAAGTTATTTTGTTAGTTCTTCTTTGAAATCAATTTTTCATTCACTGAATCAACAGTTTAAGTTTAGCCATTCTAGTTTGTGTCATTGTGCATGAATCACCCCAGAAAAATGTGATGAGCAAAAAATTGATCCTGGAGCTATTAGGTTTGATTAATACAGACCATGAAGGATGATGAATTGTTGACTGATGAGGTTATAGAAAGGTAAAGAAAATTGCAACTTCAGAACTGGACTGGATCAAGACGAGACCTAGACCCTAAAGACTGACTGATTTGGAGCCATACGTTTATACTGAAAAGGAAGCAATTTCAGTGATACAGCTGGGCGCCCGTCTTCATTTCTTATTACTCTTTAACTGAAGGTTACTTTATTCAGGTATCTTTATTCAGGTAACGTTTATTATGTTTTTCAAAAATATGACACAGTTTCAAACAGGTTCAAAAGCGCTTACTGTGAAATGTGCACCTGAGACATGATGAGTTATGCTTGACAGTTCAACTTTAATTGTATTGCAATTTGTAAAGATTCAGTATGTGCCTATGTGGAATTTGGGGAATGGAAAGCAAGAAAGAAATAATAAAGGTCTTCGGAGTCCCATTGAAAGCAATTTCACTGGGACTTACAGTTGCCTTCGAATTATGAAGTCAATGTTAATCAGGTAAAATGATCGGCTAATTTATCTGATCATTGTTCATGCAGATTAGAAAGCACAAGGCAGGTGTTTGTAAGGCAAATGAGCATAGTGGCAAATCTAACACATTCACCCTACAAATTTGACTTCAAGCAACATTCCCTTTAAGTTTCATGTGTGAAGAAATGATCTCAGGCACAACTAAGTTCAGAGGAACTGACAGTGCAATTCTAAGCATCTTTAATCAGAATTTACACTGAATTCACGGTAAGTGTGCTCAGGATTGTTGACTTAGTCACAACTATTTTTCTGGATTGTTCATCCTTCTCCTTGCTGTTGTTTGCAGATGCACTTTGTCAGAATTTACATAATTAGAAACCATGGGGCTAACAGAGGAATGAAGGGGATACAGGGGGGCCCCTATATCCATGGATCCACTTATCTGTGGATTGGGTCCAGGGTCGTCCCCCCACGCATGTCCCCTCGCCTCAGGAGGGGCTTCTAAGCTAAGCAGAGGCCAAGGATGTCTGTCCCTGGTCTCTGCCAAGCTCAGATGGCAAAATAATGTGACTTCCAGTTTCACCACCAGCATTGGGAGGCCCAAGGAAGCCCTGGAGGGCTCAGCAAAGACCAGGGACAGACGTTCTTGGCCTCTGTTGATCTCAGAAGCCCTCCAGAGGTGAGGGGAGCTCTGCTTCTGAGGGGGAGGTGGCGGCCCTCAGGACTGTGGGGATGTGCCCATATCTGTGGTTTCAGCTATCAGTGGGGGGTTCTGGAACAGAACACACATGGATAAGGGGTTGGCCCTGTATACATGCTCCTATTCCCTGACTCTCTTTCTAGGCAAAGGACACACTAAAAAAAGGAAAGGACCACAATGGGTAAGAACTGGAAGAAACTCAAGTTGCATAAATGGAAAATAAAACAGGTTAGCATGTGTGTGCTCACTCGGAGGAGGGGGGTATGTGTGCTAAAAGCAAATATTTCATCAAAATCTGAAAAGAAAGTGTAGTTTCTTTTTTTTACCTGCTTAAACTATCCCCAGGGAGTTGCTTTATCTCAACAGAATTAAGCAAACATGCAAGTGTTTTTAAAACTCTTTGGCCACAATCCTAACCAACTTTTCAGCACTGACATAAGGGCAATGCAAATCCAAGGTAAGGAAACAAGCATTGCCTTACCTTGAAGAGGCCTCCATGATTTCCCCCCAACTGCAGGATGCAGCATATGCCCCACTGGCACAGCTATGCCAGTGCTAGAAAGTTGGTTAGGATTGTGCCCTTAGTGGACTAAAAAAGGAATACAAGGATATTTCTTCATTTATCTACTGGATGGAGTGTCTAGAAGCTTTCTGTAGTTTTAAGAGGAGAATGCAGTTACATAATGTTCTGCTGCAGATGATGATGCTTGCACTGAGCAGGGAGTTGGACTAGATGATCTCCAAGGTCCCTTCCAACTCTTATTCTGTGATGCTCCAGCACATTTTTGTTTGCAATACAACTGCTATACCTTTTTAAAGATTAATGCCCACAATTACCAAGCAGTGGGCTCTGTCTCTTTTCTTTGTATGAGGAATTAATGTTCTTGCAGCACAATCCTATGCATGCTTACTTAGAAGTAAATCCTACTAATCTCAATGGGACTAACGGTCCAATCCTGAGCTTCCTGGCGCCCACTAGAGCAGCGGCACCAAAGCAACTCCCATTGTATCCAGCAGGTGCTGGGAAGCAGCGGGAGGTCTTTCGTCCCCTTCACCTGGGGAAAGCCCCAAGCCCTGCAACAGGGCTTCTCATGTCTGCGCTGGCTATTTTACTGGTGCAAACTTGAGAGACTCTGTGTTGGGCCTTTTGGCCCAACACAAAGTACAGAATACAGTGGAGCAGAGCTCCACTGGTTCCCCTCCCCCCACCCTCCCCCTCCCCCCCAGAGGCTGCACTGCCGCTCTGCAGTAGCACTCACCACCGTCCTCCTTCTGCTGGCACTTCCTACTCACCCAGCGCCCTACATGTGCTTTACAGCACCCATCGCTGGTGCTAGGGCTCAGTGCCAGCACTGGCCTCTTTAGGATTGGCCTCTAACTCTCTTGTAAGTTTGCATTAAAGTGCAGCCGCAGCCTTTGAAGAGAAATGATTTGCCTTGTTTACATTACATCCTGTGTTCACTAAATGATAGCTTGTCCCTTTGAACCCATTTGTGAGAAAGCTGACAATGTATGCAGCACTTGTCAGGGCCCACAAGAAAATGCCAGGGTTCCCAAATTAGGTTCAGTGGAAATTCCTTTACTTTTGTACATGGATGATATGGCCTTGATATCTTGTACTAAAATAGGATTACGGAGACTGGTTAACGCCTGCATAGAATATTTTACCAACAACGCTCTGCAGTTAAACTATGAAAAGTCCAAGATTGTGGTGTTTGGGCACTCTTGGAAACCGTAGTCTTAATTTTTCAGTGGTAAATCAATACAACAAGTCAAGGAATTCCAGTATCTTGGTCTCCGGTTCCACTACCGGCACTTCTGGTCTTCCCATCGTCGCACAGTAATTAACTCATCCAAATTATTTGTCCAGGCTATAACCTGCTTTTTCTTCTCTTGGGGTAACTCATTTATTCCAGCTGCTCTCCAAGCTTTTAATGCTAAAGTTACACCTCGAATTCTGTATGGCATTCCTGTATGGATGCCAGCATTAAATGATTTGATTGAAAAGATCCATTCAAATTTTCTATACAAAATCTTAGGTGTTCTGCATTGCATTCCCTATGCGGCACTCTGCCTGGAGACAGGCCAATATAGGCTGGAGTTTCTAGCATGGTCCAGTTTCTTAAAATACTGGGCCAAAGTGTGCTTCAGGGCTGATCAAAACCCATTGTTAAAAGGGATACTGACTGACCCGCTGTTATCTCCCTGCTTAGCTCTTTTCTATAAGAAAATCAGACAAATGGGCCTTGAGGCAGATCTACAAGGAGCTGCTACACCTGAGGTTTCTATTAGGCTCCTGATAACAAAATTAACTGATATAGAAAGGCAAGAGATTTTGGGTGCAGCACAAAAAAAATGTTCGCCCCTGAATTTCTACCTTAATAATACATTTGGTCAACAACCAAAGTATCTGACCTTCTTGGAGTGATCCTTCGCAAGGAGGGCTTTTACATTAGCTCGCTGCAACGTGTTGCCTTCTAAAGACCTACTTGGCAGTTTTAAAAATGCCCCGAAGGAAGAACGAGTCTGTAACTGCGGCCTTAGAGAGGCAGACTCTCTTTTACACATTGTTTTGCAGTGTGTTAGCAATCAATGGGGATGTAGCCACAAGGCAGTGGAGGTTTGGGATCAGAGTTTTCCTTCTCTCAGATGAGCTGCCTTCCCAGGCTGACGAGTCCCATCTACCCGGTGGCTGTTTAGTCGCCTCTTACGACAAGTACAGCCAAACTGAGGGCCTATTCTTATCCCCAGCCCTCAGAAGGATGCCAACAACATAGCAATCAAGTGCCCAGAGACCAGTACCTGCTCCCATTGTTAAGAACTAAAAAAGGTCTTCCTGAGAATGTTTGCCTACAACTTTTGTTGGCGGGGGATTCTGAACTCGTGACCCTTCCAGTTGCAAAATTTTTACACCTGAGTAACTTGAAGCAGGCTAATCTGTTGGTCCTAAGCAACCTGGAGTTACCTCGCAAGTAAATTGTTTTGTTTTAACCTTTATCTTTATTTCTCTTTTTAAACATATATTTATATATTGGATTGTTTAGAGATATTATCTGTTAATTTTTATGCCTAATAAAGGTTTGATTGATTGATTGAAAATGTCAGGGGTCCACCAGGCCTCAAACATCACCATTACATCACACTGTACAGGGAGACAGACAAATGCTCCATATTGCCTCTGATCTTGGACCCACCGCACAATGTGAAAGATCGCATTTTGCCAGAATCTTTTGCAACATGTGGAGGGCTCTGGCGAATCAGAGGAAAATAAGTGCTGGTCCAATTGAAAGTAACAGCACACCACAAGTGCCTTGCCCCTCTTCACTATTCACCAGAAGGGGGACCACTGATGGCTGCTTACAGGTGGCTCCTTACAAGCCCCCCACATAAGATCCTGATAATTATGAGTATGAGATTTGTTCTTGGAAGAGAGCGGTAATAAATTAGGGTACTCCCAGTCCCTAACAGGGAATACGCAGCAATTCCACTTGAACGAAATACATTACGTACACTTTAAAATACTGTCGGTTAGACTTTGAAAATAGTTATGAGAGCAGAAAATCCATCTGAGTCCACTGAGGCCCCACAAATGCAATTGTTTTAAGGAATGCAGTCTAAAAGAACAAGAATCTAAAGCTTTTTTTCTGGTTAGTTGCAAATGTATGCCTCAGTCTGTTCCTCCTCTTGTTTCTTGTGTGAAACAATGTCTGAAAATAAAATGCTTTTGGAGGATGTGGCATAAGTTGTGAAGGGAATATGTTGGCACCTCCAGCAGAGACCTCAGTGCTTGCTCTGGAACCAGACCAGGCCAAAGATACAGACTATGTACACGTATGAAAATATCTTTTTATAGTCCAAACGTCTTGGGTTTCAGGCTCATATGTTGCCTGGGAAGTCAATCCTTCCCAGAATGTCAGACTCCAGTATGTTCAAAAATCCAGTTTCGATAATAGGTCACTCGTGTGTAGACTCCAGGCTTGTTTGGTTTAGCACATTCATCTCCCCAGCTCACTATGCCAACAAGGTACCATATTCCTCTTGGATCTGGAGTAACCAGTGGGCCACCAGAGTCACCCTAGGAGGAAATAAAAAGATCATTTTAAATCTACAGAAAGGAAAATATCTTCCTCTGCAAAAGCAATATCACAGGCTGAGCTGTGGGTACAAAATATTGTGCCAAACAAAGCTGAACTGCAGCTGGTTTAAATTCAGCAAATTAAGCATTTTTTGCATACTTTATTTTACTTTTGCTAATTGTTGGAAAGGCAGGAAGTTATTTTGGCCCCTGGGGATTCTTCTCAGACCATCATGTCAGGTTTGAAATGTGCAAGAAAAGCTTCCCTGTGCACTCACTTTCCCTTAAGTGCAGCATGAGTGCACTAGAGATGTGTAGTCTGAGTAAGTGCCAGGCTGGCATGCTAATGTAGTGGTTGATGGCCTAGTAGAAACAGGAAGTTAAGTGTTTGGAATGCTGCAGGTGCATGCTTGATGTTGCTTGCCCAATGGCAAAGTTAAATCATGTCTGAGGTTTCACCAGAGATTGCTCACACTTCTAGGTATATCTTTCCAATCATAACGGTTAGAAATTTTAACAAATAAAAACTGATATTCACAGGAAGTTGATTCCTGTGTCCATAACCCTATCCTATGTTTGTACAGAACTGCAACATACAGCTCTGGTGATGGAGATGGGAAAAGAAAAGAAAGAATTATGTAATTAAAAGGATCATCAACATCATCATATCAGTTCACTTTTACAGAATACAGAAGTTCAGAAGATATTTTAGTATCTTACTGCTGTAACTGAATTGCCTCTCAGTTGATTATTATGGTTTCACAATTACAGGTGTGTGCCAATCCCCGTTGTTATGCAATTAGATCATTAAGCGAACATTCAGCCCAATCTATTCCCTTTGTTGTGTAAACAGAAACTCCCTGCCAGACACTAGCTGACTGTACAGGCTACCGGAGATAGATTGCCTCTTCTTTGCATTAAGCGCCTTTTTGTTGTGCTTTGACCACCATCTTATATGCAGTCCTGTCATTTAGCGAACAGTTGTTGAGCAGTGCACACCTGGATACTTTGTCCTTTACAAAGAAGAGAAAAAATATCACACATACTCTTGTTGCCTTGTTGCCCCATGCTCACAACTGGGGAAGGGAGATAAGCACAATATTCTTGGCCCACTATGGGGCAGGAACATATAAATGGTTCATTCCCCAATCAGTTTGTGGCCATGTCATGTCACATCTGTGGTCCTTTGTTTCCCACCCACTCCTTCCCACAATCAACTGTAGGCATTGCAAATGCCTAAAGGCCTTTTGATGAGGAAAGAAGTCACTCTTTTCAATTACTCCCTTATGCACTGAAGACCTCAGACAGCAAAGCAGAGAGGTGGGAGTAGCATGGCACAGCTGTGGTTTCCCCTCCTGTTAGAAAGGTGTTCAAGGTGGTCACCGGCACAAAGTTTTGAAAAACCAAAAACCACTAAAAATACAGCCCAAAAATCAATTATTAATAATACTGAAAGCAGATCAGACGCAGCGGACAGAAAAACCACACCAGCACTACAATCGAGAAAGGAAAGCTCACTGTGATCTGTGACACTCGCTCCTGCAGAGGGTGATGACTGTGGGATGGGGCTTCTGCTTTGTTGGCCTGGCAATGATGTCACTGCCAGGCAACAAAACCTCATGAGATATGGTTGGCAATGCAGCCAGTCACGGTTTCACCAATTCATTCAGCAGGGAGTGGGGGAATTTAAAGACAGAAAACCTTTCATATATTACTGCCAGTTGTTGACAATGAAACACATAAAAGGGACATTCCTGAAGACAGGCACTTTCATGTGAGCTGTCCTCAGGGTGCATAAAGGTGCTATTTTGCATGCCCAAGAGCTCCAGCACAACTAGGAAGCAGTATTTTCTCCAAATCCTGTCTATGTCACAACCCTTTGGGCATTTGCAGCTGTTTGGCATATCCTTGACTGCTGTGGACCCTCCTCTCACACGCTGTGGCACAACCAGGAATTGGAGAAAATACCAGCTGCTAAACCAGCTGCATAAACACTCTGCTTATTTTCAGAATGGCCCAGAACCTGTTGTAATGGAAGATCAGAAGATCATCAGGTGGATTATGTGGTGTTGACAG
Source organism: Tiliqua scincoides (assembly GCF_035046505.1). Classification (NCBI taxonomy): domain Eukaryota; kingdom Metazoa; phylum Chordata; class Lepidosauria; order Squamata; family Scincidae; genus Tiliqua; species Tiliqua scincoides. Next base: position 73,330,039 of record NC_089825.1, read on the forward strand.
CAATTCCATGTTTTGACAGCTGTTTGACAGCTCTGGGAAGGGCAGGGCTGGCTCCATAGCTGTAATGGACCTGGTTGGACACCTGAGCTTCATTTGACCTTGATGGGACATTGAATGGACATGAACCAAGAGATTTCATACCTGAGCCTAATTTGGACTTAACAAGGGGCTAACAAGGTAGCTTGCAGGTGAGCTGCATTTTGGATTATGAGACATCCAAGGATAAAAGGCAGCTTCAGAAGGAGACAGAACTACCTGACCAGAGGGAACCTGGCTAGATAGGCTACCCTGATCTGGGTGGTGCTACCAGACCAAGAGGGCTACCTGACCCAGACCTATTGGAGAAGGGAACTGCCAGGACTCTGCTGGAGGAGACACACTGCTGGAGAGGAGGGACTCTGCTGCAGAAGACTGAATTGGGAAGACTGAACTGTGCTTTGGAGATTAGACTGTGGACTTGGACTGGAGGCTTCAGACCTTTGCCCACTAAGTGGAGTTTTGGGGAGGGAAAGCCTCTGGACAAGAGGACTTCAGGGAGTGTATGTGTTCATAGCAATAAATTTTGTTAATTGCTCAACTGATAAGGAGTTCTGCATTTCTTTGCACACCACAGCTGTTGTTCTTGGAAAAGGAGGGTGTCTTCCCCTCCAAAAATTAGCCGAAATGTGGGCATTAGAAGGGAGCTGGAATATTTGGATGGGACACCTGTCTCCACATTATTTCTTTCCAACAGTACTTTCACCTCAGCTAGTGCTAGATTGGAATTGCTTGTGGTATCCCTAGAAAGCAGGTAAGAATAACAGCTGTCTCCTTCTAGAACAATAGTTGTGTTTATATGTCAGGTAGCAATTGTCCCGGAGTAAATTATGCAAAAGAGTAATATGTGCAGAAGCCCAGGGTGTGGGTGTTTAACCTTCTCACAATTAATGCTGATTCTGCTGTTTTCAGTTATTAGACTTACCTGGCAAGCATCACTCCCTCCTTCCAGGTATCCAGCACACAGCATCCCAGGTGTGATGGCTCCATTGTATACTTCTCCTCTATTGCAAATGTTGTTGCTTATAATTTCCACTTTGGTTTGGCGAAGTTCAGAAACACTGGGACCTGATTTACAAATAATAATGGGATTATAAATGACAAGCAGAGACTTATACAATGTAATGGGAAGGCTTTGGCTTAGCCAAATAACACATACCTCTCATCCCATCATACATAATGCCATGCATCTCTCATAACCAACCACACAACATTAATTCATGCACGCTTTCTGTCCAAGTCAAATGTCTCTGCTCTAGGGCGGGGTAGGATGTTATAAGACTCCAAGCTTGAACTAGGAACCTCAAGGGCTGAGGCTTTGAATACCATGGGAACTTTTTGTGCGAAGTTCTCAGGACCCACTTTTGCCACACAACAGAATAGGGGATATGCAGCATCTCCCCTTGCAATTGGCAGGCAGTATGAAGTCACTGGATTGGTCAGGTCTGCTATAAATGCTAGGAATTGGACCTTCTTTCTTTGTCTAGTCATCAGAATAGTACCTTTTGCTTACTGCATTTTAGGAACTCCATTCCATATCCACATCATGCTTCTAGTCCAGTGGTTTTCAAACTCTTCGGTTCTTGCGGGGGTGGTGGGAGAGGTGGTGGGGGGAAGGCAGTGGCATGATCCCCACGATTGCGCTGCTGCCTCCTCCCTGCCCCCACCCCCTAAGGGGGCAGAGGCCAGGGCCCACACCCCAGTCTGAAAAGCCCTGTTCTAGTCCCTACAACTGACTCAAGAGACTCTAGATTGAGGAATACTCACATCTGGCTACCTCTAGTCTAAGCCCTGAGGCACAGAAGATATCCAGACTGCAAGCGTGATCATCAAGACGGACGGAATGCAGATCTTTTTCTTTTAGAAGCTATTTGCCATGATTCCTGGCATTTAAAAGTTAAGACTCAGCAGCTACCTCAGAAATAAGCCTTCTTGCAAGTTTGCTACCAGGCCTCCTGTGATAAGCTCCAGGCTAGATTTTCTTGCAGAGAAGGATCTCCAACTGTCATAAGCACCAGGATGAACACCTTTCCCACAAGAAGTGGACCTATGCGAAAGGAGGATGTCTCTTGTGCTGTCAAGGAAGTGAAGCCTAAGGGCGCACATTCTCAGCCCCCTATTGCAGGACATAATTTCTGAACAGGGCTAAGAATGCAGATGAACAAGCAAGAGGAGGCAGCAACTGCTTCTTACAGGAGCAGCTGCCACATCTGCCCATACCTTTCCCTCTTTCTTGCCAGTGTGGCTGGAAAGACTGAGCCCACATGAACCCAATCTCAAGCAGCAGGTTCCATCTCTACTTGTTCACTCACCTGTGATCTCTCTCTCTCTCTAAACATGTGGAAGTTGGAATTGGACATGCTGGCAAAGAGGAGGATGGGGGACCACCAAGGGCCTGTTGTCAAGGGCTCCCAATAACCTGAACCAACCTTTCCATGGATGAAGAATCTACTATGACTGTTCTTAAAATCCCACGTCTTCACCCTGGAGAAATAATTACTAATAATTACCATCATCTCTCAGTGCACCCCACCCTGTGACATAGCAGGTGGTGTTGTCCGGAAAGACGTGTGTAGCCTCGGGAAGGCAAACGCGATGCACAGCAGATGTATACTGCACAGGGGTTGCAAGCTGAACCACAGCAATATCGTATTCATGATCCATGACGCTTTCAGCATAATGCTCATGGACGATGATCTGGCGAAGGTTCCTTTTTTCTGTTGGTGGATTTAAACGGGCCCCAAAGCTAGTTGTCCAACTTCTGAGTTCTCTAAATCTGAAAGACATTTCAAATTACAGAGAATGTAAGAATAATTAATAATTCCTAACATTTTCTTTTTGCTCCAGGCTTTCTTAGGGTGGAAGTGGGCAAATATGGATAACTTCCCCTACAAGACTGTCTCAGCTGTAGAGGGTGTGAATAATTTGAGCTTGACCTAAATGTGAGAAGTTCAATTGATGTCTAACAGTGTGATTTTCTGCATACTTACGAGGGAGTACACTCCATTGACCACAGTGGAACTTATATCTGAGTAAACTTGTGTAGAACTGTGCTGCATAGCAAGGTAAATGTTTTAAGTCTAAATAGTTTTTGTACGTTGAAATGGTAGTGATGGGTTTTTTTGGGGGGTGATAATAAAATAAAAATATGTAACAGCTTTCTGCACTTCTCATTTTTGGAAAACAACAACAAAAACCCTTGAAATCTTAAAAATAAAACTGTTTTCACCCAGTTTAATTAATTGGATGTTTACGTATTTGTGTATTACCAATATATACCCAAGGCTGGGTGTAGAAGATCCAATCCTATCCTCCACCCCACCCCCCACCAGTGCAGCCACACAAAAAATGAGCATGCTGTATCTAGTGGGTGGGGCAATCAGGATGCTTTACAGGGGGAAGAGGAATTATTTCTCCTTCCATAAGCTTCCTATTCTGCAATGGGTCTCCTCAGACCTGTGCCAGCTCTGTAGCTGGTGCAAGTCCAAGGGCTGGGAGGGGCTGCTAAAAGAGGGGATAGGATATGGTGCATGCCATTGCCACCAGACCCACATCCTTCCACTGCCTCCAAGCCCCAGTTCCTCCCCCTCTCCACCCAGTTTCTGGGAGTAGGTCCGGCAGCAATGGCACATGCGGGATCCTATCACCTCTTTTCACAACCTCCCCACCCCTCTCTTCTCTTTGGAGAAGAGTTTTCCACTGTCGCAATGCACTCCAGCTGGCAGCCCAATCCTGGATTTTGGGCTGCCCAACTATTTGCAAAGCAAAGGGCACAACCCTACTCTGCGCTGGAACAGGCAAGCCAAGAGGCTTATGCTGTATCCAGCACAGGATAGGGGCCAAAAGCGGCTCAGCCAGAGGCAAGGGGAAACATTTCCCCTTATTTCCAGGTAAGGACTGCTGGCCCCTAGGGGTCTCCTTGGACTTGCGCCACCTGTTGAGGCCCTGCCTGCCTGCCTGCCCCCAGGGCCACCCACTGCCCGCCCAGGAACGCCTCCCTCCCGCCTCCTCTGCAAGACTTGCATCTTGGAACTCCTCCTTGGGACTTGCACTGGCCCAAGTCAAGGGCTGGACTGCTCCCAAAGTAGTCTAAATTTTATTTTACACAAGCTAAAACTTAGCAGAAGGTGGATGAGTATTATATTTGTGCAGGAATCACTACATGATACACTTCATATGAAGGTAGTTTTTAATGTTTAATATTTTTGAATAGCTATTTAATTAACATTATGCAGTTTACACGTATGCAATAATGCCTCTCTTAACATGGAATTCATTCTGGAAAGTCAAGCTCTGTGTGAAACAGCACTATAGGATACATTGTTAATCTAACAGGTAGGAAACAGCAGCTGATTGGCCCAGAATGTAATACTACCATTGGCTAGAATAGCTGTGAATCACAACTGGACAAAGAGCACTGTAATGAATCAGTGCTAAAAGAAGAAACGTTATGGGAGGTATTTGTCTATATTGAATGTTTTTTAAGTAATCATAATCTGTTATGTGCTGCTTGTGTGTTTCTGAAGTTTCCCTCTACTTTAAGATAGCTTTAATGGGAAAAATCAGTAGCTCAGAACAGGTATTCAGCTTACTGTGATGTCTCTTGGCATTAAGTTTGGTGTACAGGTATGCTTCCCAGGAATGATTTGGAATGATCTCAAGTACAATGAGCTGATTGCGGTTCAGTCTCACTCAGGCCTGATTAGATCATCTTAGGTTAATGCCAAGCCCTTTAGGCACAATCCTAACCAGGTCTATTCAGAAGTAAGCCCTATTTTATTCAATGGGGCTTACTCTCATGAAAGTGTGGTTAGGACTGCAGCCTTTGTCTTGCTGCACTGCTAATTATGCGACTGGGAACAGTATCAGGTTTTTTAACCAGATTATCCATCTGCATGCTCAGCAATCTTCTCTGCCTGTAATCTCAACATGTTTTGCTTTTCTTTCTGATTCCGAGCATACATAGCCATGTGCAGCTGGAAAAAGTGATGTACATAAGTGCACAATTTGGATGTGATCATTTTTAAAAGTGTGATAACTGAAGTGGTGCAAATACAATCTCAGAATGGCAGGGGAAGTCCTCTCACCCTCTAAAGCAGTGCGCTGCCGTTACAAGCCACTCATCACTGATCAGTGTTGCCCCACAGCGATGGATGCCATTATTCTGGAGACTAGCTTGCCAAGGCCATTCCCCTTCCCCTGCGATGTTTCCTCCAGTGATTCTCTCTGCAGATCTGTCCATTCGTGTTCCACAGCCTGCAAAGGAATATTTTCTTAGCCCAATTACTTTTCAGAAAACAAACATATTTTTCTGCATAATCTTAACTTTTATTTGGGAATCTATGTCCCATCAATTTCTAGAAAAATTTTTGTTGTTTAGAAAAGACCAACTTTCTGGAAGTTTTGGAATTAGCCTGTTTCTGTGCATGTTTATTCAGAAGATATCCCCCTTGATTTTGATGGGACTGATTCCCTGCAAAATGTGTACAAGATTGTAGTATTAGTATGACATTTTAAAATATCCAGCCTGAAGAAGCTTGTTTACTGAGCCATGAAACTCAAATGCTTGTCTACTGATTGTGAATATCAGTTGCCCTTAACACAGAGGATTTTTTTTTTTTTTGCTAGCCCCTGTGATTTAGGTAGGAAGCTTGAAAAGTGGTTTAAGAGAAGTTTCACTTCCCATAATGGATTCACGGAGATCTTCTCAAGGAGATATTTATCCCCTTACCTCAGGGCTGCATTGCTGCTACACTGGAATGTTGGATAGGATTGGGCCCCAAATGTGAATTCGACACATACATTCATAAATAAAGGGTAGGCTAGAAAAAGAAAAGAATTAGACTAACTGCTCACTGAGTTTAGGATGAAATCCTATGCATGCTTACCTCAGAGTAGGCTCAATGAGCTAATGGTAAACTTGCTCAGATTAGGCCGTATACCTCTTAAAACTCTGAAGTTCCTATATATCCTAGTTACTGGTGTAATTACTAATAGTCATTCCTTTTCCCCATGAATGCCAGGAAATTGCAGTTCTAGAGGAGTGTAACAGATTTCCCGGCATACTCACTAAAAATCAATTCCCAGGATTCTTTGGGGGAAGCCAAGACAGTTAATAGTATAAAATCAATTAATATTTTATGTGTAGATTTGACCTATTAACTAACATAGACCTAAATCCTAACCAACATTCCAGCACTGGCATAGCTGTGCCAATGGGACGTGTGCTGCATCCTGCAGTTGGGGGGCACTCACGGAGGCCTCCTTACCTTACCTCGGAGCTGCATAGCCCTTATGTTGGTGCTGGAAAGTGGGTTAGGGTTGCACCCGTAGTTGATTAATTGGCAACCTTATAGTACCGTCACAAAGGCAATGCAGAAAATATTGTACTATACATTTTTTTAGTTAAATTCCTTTGAAAACATGATTGCAGATGTCACCAATACAGCAGCCAAATCAAGAGACTACACAGATTGCTTAATGTACTCATCACTTAGCATTCTTTCACAACCGACAGACGGCAATTGAATTAAAATTTTATCATTATTACTCTGCAGTAAATTAATTAACCACAGATTAATGTATAAATGTTCCCAGTTAATTTGTGGTAATCCTCTGTAATGATACTAATGGAAAGAGATCAGACAGCTACAGGTGTTGACTTCTTGAAAGCCATATGATGGAAATAAGCAAAACCCAGTATTAAACAAAAGTTTATAAGCTTTGCTGAAGACCATGTTACTAGCTGACTCACATGTCTTAACCCTCAGGCTGTTTCTCTACCACAAAGTAGCATCTGGCAGGGCAATTTGCAGACAAAGCGTAATGGATGGGAGGAGATGCGGTTAATTCCTCTTGCTATTTTTCTCCTGAAACTCTCCCATCCAGCTGGGATTTCAGGTTCAGACTACATATCAGTTCGGGTGGGGAGCATGGAAGCTAAACAAGCTTGAAATTTGTAGGGCAGGTGTGCCCTTAAACTGCTCTAAAGTGTGGAGAGGGTTCTGTTTTGTTCTTTTTCAATACGGGCCCCAACTTGGATTATCAAATGTGCTCTCCTCTCTTTGGTTTTATAAACTCTGAGGAGTAGTGAATGACACCCCGATCATGACAGCGCTCAGGTTCTTCAAAGAGGGACACTATGGTTGGACTAAGATATATAGGCTCTTGGTATGGTAAATCCAGTTGGTACCTCTGCACAAACACAAATTGGAAAGAGGAAGAGGGGAATGGAACAAAGAGGGAGTGTGGAGGAGAACATTGAGATACCTCACAATAAGCCAGCCCACCAAATACCCTTGAATGATGGTGGGACTATCTAATACAAAGTGTTGTCATTCCTGCTCTCAGTAAGTTTACCTACAAGTAGGTAAGCTTGAAAGTAGATATGGAAGCCTGCCACTTGAAAAATAATTGTTCCCTGTTTTTTAAAACTATCTTTAAATTTGAATATGCTCACAAATGTTTGTGCACGTGTTCAATTCCTATAATTCTTTTTTACACTACTAGTTTTTGATATTATGCAGGGGTGCCCAAACCTCGGCCCGGGGGCCACCTGCAGCCCTCAGGGGCTTCCAATCCAGTCCACAGAGAGCCCCCAGTCTCCAATGAGCCTCTGGCCCTCCAGAGACTTGCTGGAGCCTGTGCTGGCCCAACACAACTGCTCTCAGTGTGAGGACAACTGTTCAATCTCTCACCTGAGCTGTGGGAGAGGGCTCCCTCTGCTACTTGCTGTTTCACATCTGTGATGCAGCAGTGGCAGCAAAGGAAAGGTTGGTTTTGCTTTGTGCAAGACCTTTTATAGGCCTTGAGCTACTGCAAGACCTTCATTCATTCATATAAGTTCCATCTCTAATATATTCATATATGTAAATTTATTCACATTTAAAATGTAAATTAATTCTTTTTTTTCCCTGGCCCCCAACACAGTGTCAGAGAGATGATGTGGCCCTCCTGCCAAAATGTTTGGACACCCCTGATATTATGTACAGGAAACTATTTACTATTCCTAAGGAATTAATATTTTCTAGGTAGTATACCTCATCTTAAATCATAACAGATGAAGGACATCTTATGAAAAAGGAGGAATGAAAGCAGAAGAATTTTAAAACAAACATACCTTCAGATGTAGCCATGCATGTTTGAAATTTGAAGGCTGCTTATTTTTCTGTGTGCATTTTGTTATATCTCCACCAGATGGCATATGTCTCCAAGGCCCAAACTTGACCCATCTCTTAAATTTGTCATTGAGATAAGTAAAGCAAAACTGTCTCTTTTTCACAAAAAGCAACCATGGTGGGTGGAAATGTGGGTTGGGACAATGGAACATGATGGAATTCATATGTCCTCCCCGCACCATGAACCCAGTCCAGATCAGGCCCCCCACAGCTTCTATTTACATAAAATACAAACTCACAGGACTGTATGATGTGACTAAGATCACATCTACATTGGTCCTGACTCCTGAGAACCTGTATGGCAAATCAATATCAACCATTGTAGGGGCTTTGGGGAGGGGGTAAATAGGCAGAACAAAATGGAATTAAAACTGAACTAACTTCTAGGAACAAAACATATTCAGAAGACATAAACTGCTTACAAATTCACATGTGTGACAAAAACAAAAACCATGGACATTGTAAGTTAAGGTGCCCATCTTGACTTCTGCACCATGAAGCAATAAACTAATTATACAGTGTAACACAAGGGTGGTGTACCTACTTTGGCATGCATGTCTAAGGTGGCATGCAAAAAATATTGTTGGCATGTGGCATGCAGTGCTGCTCAATAAATGAAAGCGGGAATTGGATAATTCCCTTCCCTCCCCATGCTTCATTCTCACATGGCGTTTAAAGGGAACTCATCCTTTTAAACTTTAAATGCTGCACAAGGAAAGAGCACTTCACTACCCCTTTCCTTGCTCTTTACTCAGTAGTGTAGCCATGGGTGGCAGAGCACTAGGATTGCAGGGTTCCTCAACACACCATGTAAGCTGCCCCTCTGTCTTGCTGTCAGAGCCATTCCCAGCAGTGAGAGCAAAGTGGAGGTATCTCCTCTACTTTGCTCTCACTGCTGGAAGTGGCTTTGGCAGCGAGGGGAAGGGGCAACTTACACAGCAAGTTGAGGCACCCTGCAAACCTAGTGCTCTGCCCCCCCATAGCTATGCTATTGTCCTTACTTGCATGGCAATTAAAGTTTAAAGGGTATTTAAACTTTAAAGCAGTGATTTCCAACCTTTTTCATCTCATGGCGAGGCACTGACAAGGCATTTAAAGTTTAAAGGGTATTTAAAGTATAAACGTGTGAGGATGGAGCACAGTGAGGAGGTAAGGAGCTTTTTCCCATTCTTCTTCTAGTGCTGCGAGAAGAAGAAAGGGAGAAAGAATGTCATGTTCTAGATTACTTACAAATAGGCAGGAACAGGCAATTTGGAACCTGTCCCCTTCTCTTTAATTTATTTATGAGGAGTGAGACCTGCAGCCTGCCTAGTCCACACTACTTCTGTTTGATATGAGCAGTAGCATATCAGGCTGGGAACCCTAACTGTACCACTTCCATTTCATACTGAAGTGGCATGGACCAGGTAGGCTTCAGTTGTGCTCCTCATAAGTAAAAGGATGTGGGTATGCAAACATTAAAAACATTTTGTTCTCTTTCTCAAAATTTTGTTTGTAAAATACAAATATAACAACAACAACAACAACAACAACAACAACAAAATAGGAGTATGGGAAGTATAGGAAGCTTATTCTTTTCTAATAAGTGTGAACCTTAATCTGAGTTGGAGAGGAATTCAGGGGGCTTTTCACCTTTGCTTCCACTTTGATGTGGACTACAGTGAGTCCCCCCACCCCCCAAATTTGTTTCTGAGCCTTGTTTGAGAGACCTTCACTGAAATCCCTATGGAAGGTGGGTTTCTGTGTAATGCATTGTATGTGGGGATCTGAAAGTCCAATGGAAGGTATGGGTGCATGGAGACGGTCAGCCCAATCTTATATGGCTGAGCAACTGATAGCTGACTGGCTGATCCACTGGCATTCTGCCAGCAGAGACTGTCCTATGGCTGTCAGAAAAGCTGCCCTGGCAGGGAGGCTGCAGAGGCCCACCACGCAACAGAGCACCTACTGATGATGGTAAGTCAGCAGCAGGGGTGGGATGAGTTGAGGCCAGTATAGGCAGGAGGTACATTGAGGGGATGGAAGGGGGCAGCACCCAGGATGGGCAACTTGCGCCAGATGTTATCCCCTTCTTTGCCTCCCGAAATGCTCCCTTTCTTTCCTCAGACTTATGCCAACTAACAGCCCAATCCTGAGCTGCCCGGGGCACCCAGCCTTGGTGGCACCAAGAACTGGATGCCGCCGGATCCTGCATGCCCCGGGCTACCATGGGAGGCACCTTGGGAGAAGGGGACTCTCGTCCCCTTCCCCCAGGTAAGGTAAGCAGCCCTGCAATGGGCTACTCACTTTACCACCGACCAAAAGGTCGGCAGTAAGGTAAAGGCACTTGTGTAGGGCGCAGAGCCCTCTCCGAGCGCCTTGGATCCTGCGGAGCAGAGCTCCGTGGACCCACCTCCCGCCCTACCACAGCACGCCTCCAGCCTGCCCCCTCCCTGCATCACACCTCTGCATCACGCCTCTTCCCCACCCTCACTCTGCCCGCCGCTGGCCTCCCCCTCCCTGGAACGCCTCCTCCCCCCGCTCCCGCTTACCATGTCACGGCTCAGCGGTCCGGGAGACCGCCAAGCTGCGGGAGCCCAGCGGTGAGGCTAGCAAACATGCCTTATGGCACGTTTGCAACAGTACTCAGTGACACGGAGCTGTACTGCTGAGCACAGGATTGGACTCTAAATATGCAGGTCTGAGGAGACCCATTGGCAGGGAGGCAAGGGGAGATATGTTCCTTCACACTCCCCAAGCTTCCTGAACTGCCCCTCCCCCACAGGCTGTAGAGCAAGCCTTTTTGGCACAGCTGCATTGGCATGGGAGAGAGATTGGGCCCTAAGTTTTAAGCCAGCACAATGTGTGAAACTGTATAATGTGTTGACTGCATGCATGATGTGGCACTTAGGGCAGGTAACATAATTTATAATATAATTTATATAATTATATGTAATTTCTATGCTTTTGGTCCATGAGTAGATTTGTGAGCTCTTTAACTGATTGCTGAAACCAACAACTTTTTCATGTTAAAATTTCCTTTGTTTTTTTGAATATGAACTATCATGGGTTGGAGGAGCAAGCAGCAAAATTTAACTTCATTGCAGCTCTACCATAAGCATATGTGTTGAAAGTCATTCACATATATCTTAGAAATTTTTACACCAAGCCTGCAAAGTATGGCCATTTGACTATTAGTCCTTTTTAAAAAAAATAATTATTACTACTATTATCCTCAAAAGTTTGTCCACTGGTTTATGAAATGCATCAAGCATATGATATTGTTCATTGTTATCCTCATGTTGAGTTTAAAACAGACTCAGGGAGTGTCTTACAACCATGCAGCCCCCTACTGTATTATAGAACGAAAATCAAATGTATCAGGGACAAAAAACCCAAAACCCAAGAAGATCACTCAAGGAAATGAGCCAAACCATTCATTAAAACAGAAGATACAATCAAGTATAGTCAAAGAATTAACAGCTCAATCCTCAGCTTCCCAGCACAAAATCCTGAGTGCGCTGGGCAGCCGCTGTGGCTCCTTGGGGGAAAGGGATATTTGTCCCCTTCCCCCAGTTAAGGTAAGTTGCCCGCAATGGGACTACTTGACCTGTGCCAGCTATTTAGCTGGCACAAAGTGAAGACGCCTCACGTCAGGTGGCAAGGCCTGGCACAGGGCTCTGGATCCTTTGCAAGCAAACTTTGTTTCAAAACTTCCTTATTCCCCCAATGTGTGCTGTTTGTGGATCTGGCCTTCCTTCCTGTCTACCCCCTACCTCCAGAATAGACATGTGTTGAGTGAATGGGGAGCCAAACCTGCCCTTTTAGGCCAAGGAAGTGGGGTGGAGTGACCAGGTGAGTTCCAGCAATCATGTAGCTTGATGACATCATCTAGCACATCCTCCCCATGTGCATATATTGATCAGGCAAATCATTTTCATTTTATAAGGAACAGAATGTTCAGGTTGTACAGTGACAGACTGCCACAGAAGCACTTGACAGTGGTTTTTAAAAACCAAAACATGTGCCACCATTTGGTATTATAGGCATTTAAATTCTAGTAGATTGGCATCTATTTATAAAATACCACACAAACTGTTTATAATCATGCATGTAATAGTAGCAAACTGTAATTTATCAAACTGTAGCAAACTGTAATGTAAGTTGTGTGTATGCTATGATTCCACAGAGAAAAGTACTAACAATGCTTTGGTTGCAAAATATGAGTATCTAAGAATGTCAGATTTCATGTGTAAATAAGCAGTTTTTCTAGCTCATATGATTCCAAAGATATGCTTGAAAATAAGCAATCACTGGCGAGTTCTCAGAAGCCAGAGGAATTACTGAATAAGATTTGCAGTAGCTGGGCTTTGGTGTCATCAACGTTGACAATAAGCCAGAAGCTACAGTCTGTTTTAAAAGGCCACTGGAGAATAAACAAGTTTTTCCAGTCCTTGTGGAGTACTTAGGGTGTACCTCGTCTTTAGCACACACAATCAATTGCTGAATAGCAACTTTTCAGTACGTGGAGTCATGAAAATTTATATATGCACTGAGTTCCCTGACAGGTGTACTGACTACACCTACGGCTGAAAAGATTGTAATCTTCTTTCCCCACACTGATGACTAAAGGCTAGAATGTGTCATTGTTACACACCAAGGATATTGAATAAGAACTGGTCACAGCCAAAAATAATAAGCACAATGTGACGGGTCAGGTCCTCAAAATTCTGTGTTCCATGGCGTCAGACTTGGAGAGGACTCTCCCTAGTTCCCACTCAGTCACCTCCACTCCAGGAGCAAGGCTACCTTCCACCCTCATTTGTGCCTCCAATGGATAAATAGTGTGCTGCACTTGGTGCATGCATACAGATCCTACGTCAAAGGTGTAATGGAAGGTCAGGAGATCATCAGGTGGATGATGCGGTGTTGACAGCAATTCCAGGTTTTGACAGCTGTTTGACAGCTCTGGGAAGGGCAGGGCTGGCTCTACAGCTGTAATCAATCAAGGCCAATGGAGACCTGGATCGACACCTGAGCTTCATTTGACCTTAATGGGACTTTGAATGAGCTAACAAGGTAGCTCACAGCTGAGCTGCATTTTGGATTATGGATATCCAAGGATAAAAGGCAGCTTCAGAAGAAGACCAGATACTACCTGACCAACAGCTACAGGAGAAGGGGACTGCCAGGACTCTGCTGGAGGAGACACTCTGCTGGAGAGGACACTGCTGGAGAGGAGGGACTCTGCTGCAAAAGACTGGACTGTGCTTTGGAGACTGGATTGGACTTGGACTGGATGCTTCAGACCTTTACCCACTGAGTTTTGGGGAGGGAAAGCCTCTGGACAAGAGGACTTGCAGGGAGTGTCTGTGTTTGTAGCAATAAATACTTGTTAATTGCTCAACTGAATTGTTCTGTTCATTTCTTTGCACATCACAGCTGTTGTTCTTGGAAAAGGAGGGTGTTAATTAGCCAAAAAGTGGGCATTAGAAGGGAGCTGGAATATTTGGACAGGACAAAAGGATCTTGCAAGGCATCTGAATTCTCCCTGGGGAATTTCCAAAAGCCTGAGCGCCAATTACAACTCGGTTCTTGCAGTATCTTGGAGACTTGTACACTTGATCTTGTAGTGTTTGTTTTTGCTTTATTGCCTTAGTTTTGAATTGTATTTTAAAGCTTTTGCATTCTAATTTTGTTTTAAGATGTTGTAAATAGACTTGTGTGCCTCACTGTTAGGGATGGGGGGCATAAATACAGGGGGTTCATAATGGTCTCTGGGATTTTAGTGTACCACTAAATTGGAAAGGGATAGGGTAAGCATAGTTAAGAGCAATGGAAAGAGAAATGTTCAAAGTTTTTTTTCAGACCTTACAAATGCTGGATGTGTCCACCCTGCGTGACATGAAAAATGTTTATCCTGTAATCCAGTTTGGGCTGTACTCACACGTGCCTGGTGCACCTGAGTGATAGCCGTGGTAAAGCTTTGTTTCAATTCCATTAAATCTTGGGGCAGGGTTGGCACAAACACCTTGTCTTTAAAGTAGCTCCAGAAGAAATCAACAGGGATGGGAGCTTAAGTCAGGTGACTCGTGCCCGAACCACAAAAACGTGTGTTTTGCTGACTCATTTCTATTTGAGTCACCCGTGACAATGACTCAGGCACTGACTCGAGTCTGAGGCCACTAACTCAGAAATGAGCCCCCACGAATGCAGATCAAGTCTGTCTGTGACTGGCTATGCTTGTTTACTTTTTTTGTGGCATAAATGACATTGGAGGGCCAACATTCAGACCTGGCGAGCAACAGGAAAGTTCCAGCCAGGAGGCAGGGAAGGGTTAATGTTTTGCTTTTGCATCAAGCAGAAGCGGGGGAGGGGAAGGTGGGAGCCAGCTCTCTTGTCCATCTCTGAAGGAACTGATGATTATTGGATGAGGGATAGGCAGTCTGAATTTTTTTTTTGGATGAGGTAGGGCAGAAGGAGGAACTCAAGGGAGTTCTCGTGTTAGGATTAGCTGGAGAAGCCCAGGAAGAGGGAGGTGGTTCATAGCGATCACACTTTCCAACCATGGCTCCATTATTACTTGGGAGGAGGAAGCCTCCTTGAATGATCTGTGCAAATGGGACTACTCCTGAGTAGAGCTGCAAAGGATCAGGTCATACTAGTAAGTCTCCCAGCTGCTGCACATGACCCTCCTTCCTCCTGCCACTTCCTTCTCCACTCTCATGCAGTCCATCACACCCTTTCCCACCTTGTTTACAGATGGGATGGGGACAGCAGGGAAATGCTCAAAGAGAACTCTCTCACACACACTCACACACTCACACTCACACACACTACAACAGCAGCAGCCCCATTTTTTTCCATGGAGCCACGGCTGGCTTTTTAAAGGGAAAGACTCATGACTTGAGTCTTTTCAAATTGTGAAACCGCTCTGGGCGACTTGGAAAGTCCATCTGTTAGGACTCATTTTGGAGATGAGTCGTGGGAGGCAGAGACTCATGACTCGACTCAAGTCAAGCTGCACTGGACTTGCCCATCCCTGGAAACAGAGCACAAAAATGTCATTGAACCACGATAATGGACTCTGTTTTTGCATACTTCAAAATGCAGTAATTCTTCTCTACAACTGATGCCATCCTGACTAACATGAACTCCCCCTACCAGCCAAAGACACACCAATTCCCCATAGAATTGTGCACATACAAAACTTGGATACTTTCTCTTTCCATCACCATGCACTATGTTTCCACATTCCTTACTGTTACAGTGTTATGGCTCAGAGACCAATCTCAGAGACCATTATGACTCATTTTGTATTTTAAATATATATCTTGATCAACAAATGTGGTAGTAATGCAGCACTAACTATGCAATGCTTCTCCCTTTCCTTACCCACATATTTGGTACAACTGCAATGCAGTCTAGAAGGATCTAAAGAGCCTTTTACATGGCCTCTCCTATAATAGACCTGACTTCCTTGGTAGTCCAGAAAGAATAAGCAAATCAGAAAAGTCCTACACATTACAAGAAGATTACTTTGCTAAACCAATTGCATTCTAGCAACCCTCTTTCAGAACACAACCCAATGTTAGTACTTACAACTGTTGAGAAGATTTGAACCATATTCCTCGTTAATCTCTGGAAAAGAAGACAGTGTTGAATTAAATACAATTGAAGATGTACACTCTACAACATTTCAGATGAGTGCAGCTTCAGTAAGCATGATTTGTATTACATTAGAAAGCCAATATGAAAATAGAGGTTACAGACATAGTTCCAAGTTTCTAGGAGCTCTGCATTTTCATCAATGGATTGGAAATCATGCCATGATGCAACTTGGTTGGAGCACTGGCAATCCTAGCCCTTGTGCTGCCCAGGGCCAGGACCACTGAATGCCCCCACAGAGGAGAATGCTGCCACCCCACACTGTCTCGTCTGGGGGCCTTCTGAGGCTACCGGAAGACCTTAAAACATCATTTCTGGTTTTCAGCCAAAAATCAGAAGTGAGGTATAAAGGCCTTCCAGAGGCCTTAGAAGGCCTTTTGAAGGCTGAGGAGGCTGCATACAACCTCCCAGGCCTTCAGAGAGGGGCAAGGAAAGTGGCAGGGGGTTAGAAAGGTGGGGGCACCACCAGAGGCAGGGCATCCTGGGGCATTTAACCCCCCTCAGGTACACGTGGGTTGAAGTTAGGGGACCCTTAATTTAAACTCTTCACACACTTTGTGCTTTGTAAATGTGTGCAAAAATAGATATATATATATTTACAGGTTGGGCATCCCTTATCCGAAGTGCTTGCGAAGTGTTTTGGATTTCTGATTTTTCCTCATTTTGGAATACTTGCATATACATAATGAGAGATCTTGGGGATGGGGCCCACGTCTAAACACAACATTCATTTACATTTCATGTACCTCTTATACACATAGGTTGAAGGTAATTTTATACAATATTTTAAATAATTTTGTGCATGAAACAAGATTTGTGCATGAAACACAGTTCGTTATTTTATTTCTTTAGAAAAAAAGTAAAAAAAATCATAAAGAAGTCATATTGGCACTCTAAGAAGTTCTGTATTTTGGAATATTCCATATTTTGGAGTTCCTGACGGGGGGTACTCAATTGTTACATCTTTTGTTTTACTTTGCTTTGTTTTATTTTTCATTAGCTTAATTGTTTTGTTTTACTATACTTTAATTCTTTTTTAAAAATAAAACAAACTGTTTTTCTTTCTTATATATAGCAACATGGTTCCAGCCAAAGCTTGATTGCACAGCTACCTCTTTGAGGAACCATTTTCATTTCTCATATGCCCCAGGATGCATTGTTGTTGTGGGGCAATGTGAGTAAACAGAATTCTGAATTGGGACTGACTTTTTAAAATGAAAAAAGCATATATTAAAAAAATTCTAAAAACATTATTTAAATAATTTTTTAATTCATTTTGGATGCAGTCCTAACCTTTCCTAACCTTTCCAGCACTCCTAACCTTCGGATGCAGGATGTTAGGACTTCGGATGCAGTCCTAACCTTTCCAGCACTGGCATAGCGGTGCCAATGGGACATGTGCAGCTTCCTGAAGTTGGGTGTCATTCACGGAGGCCTCCTCAAAGTAAGGGAATGTTTGTTCCCCTACCTCAGAGCTGCATTGCCCTTATGTCAGTGCTGGAAAGCACTGACATAAGGGGTTAGGATTGCACCCTTCATGAATTCTAAAATAGCACACTCTATTCACTGCCATTCGTTTCATTTGTCTCATGGCCCAGTCATTTTCTAACAAAGGAAGACAGATATAAATGGGAACCATTTAAATATGTTTCCAACTGTTCCTAAAGTGAGAGCCCATGCATAATGTTTGGTGATGTCAGAATTGACTGTACTGACCACTCTTGGGTAGGCATGTGCATAATTGAATCAGATGCTACAGAGTTGCCACCAACATTCCATCTAAAACAATCCTGTACAACTTGTGATCCATCACACTTTATGTAACCAATCAACAATGTTTGCCAGATTGACAGCCTTCCTTTTTCTTCATGTTCGTGAGAGCAGCAGAAATAATTGTAAGGGAGTCGGGCCATATCCGCAGATCTAGTATCCACGGTTTCACTTATCCACAGTTCCACTGGTGCAGGAGCCTCCCACATCCCTCCTGTGCAACCTCCGGAGGATCTTCTGAGCCCCGCAGAGCCTGCAGCTTCTGTTTCCTCCAGAGGATTGTGGTCAACTGGTCCCACAGGTTCAGGAACCTCACACTTCCCCAAACTGTGCGCCACAATACACAAAGCTGTCACGATGTAGAGTTTGGGAACCTCTGAACTATTGGGTGCAAGAGGGGGAGTCCAGTGTATCCAAAGTTTCCAGTATCCATGGGGGGGGGATTCCAGAACGGGGCACCATTGGATTGATACCGGGGCACCACTGGATTGAGTTTCTGGTTGGCTATCATATATGGCTGCATTCAGTCTTGCCCAGAGTAAAGTGAAATTCAAAGCAAACTGGGGGGAGGTGGCAACAGATTTGGCATGAATCAACAGCATGGTGTGCCTTGTCAATTGTAAAAAAATCTGATGGTGGGCCTTGACATTTTTAATACCTTGTCAGTGTGCTGTGAGATGAAAAAGGTTGAAAATCACTGCTTTAGGATAACTTTTCCTAGCAACTGTTAGGTGCATAATTATCATTTTGGAAACCTGTGCACCTCTTTAGTAATGCTATTATCAGAGACAGAATAACACAGGATTATGGTTGAACCAATCTGGACATCAGTGAAGGAGCAGCTGTCTATCATATATCTGCAAGAGTCATGTCAGAAACTCCTTTCTTTTTCATTTTACTTACTCTGGGCATGAACAGGTCATAAATCCTACCCTCCCACTTGCTGATCAGAGTTATACAAACCTCACAGAGGTAATCAAAAGCATTCAAGTAATGTAATGGCTAGAGGTTTTCTTAAATGTTTTAATTTTTTCACAGATATCATTTTTCCCAAGGTGAATAGTGCAGAAAGCAATGTTATGTGCTTTTATTCCAAGGGTGTAGTTTTATACATTATAATGATAAAGTATAATAGTTTTCAAATTGTACTAGGTACGTGATATAGGTACCAGTACACTACACCAGTAGTGTCAGCAGATGTAGCCACAGCCATTATCCATGCATCAACCCAGTTCAGCCCAACCAGCCTACAGTGACCAATTAGAAAATGGTTTTATTTTTTCACAGATTTTAGAGTTGTTTTGTTTTACAAAAATGAGAAATGCAGAAAGTGGTGTTATGTGTTTTTATTTCATTATTACCAAAAAATGGCACCATAGTGATGGCTACTGGTACTAGCTCCAGTCAAAAATAACTGCAGTCCTGGGTATACTCCATTAATGCTTAAGGTTAGCTTCTTTTAAATCCATGAGTGCTGGGCCGCTGGGCATAGCCAGAGAGCACAAGGTAGTGAAAGCCAAGCAAACCAAGGGGAAAACCTAGCAGGCTGGGAATGGACACTGTGCATTGTCTTATCCTCAAAGGGAAAAGAAGCCTAGTGTAGACCACAAGCAACCTAAGAGCAGGAGCAGGTGATGAATTTACGAACTCAAAAAACTTCAGGGCACAATGCAGAAAAAGAAAGCACCAATCATATGAAATCATATAATATAATTAGATCATTATTTTCTATTAAATAATATTTAGGTAATTGTTATTATATAATAAAACATAATAAGAAGAAAATAATCTGACCAACATTAAAGTTGTCACCTGTGACACTTGCCTGAGAGGTGGTAAGATGAAACATCAATACTCAAAGGCTGTGTGGATGATTGAAGCCTCCGCAGCAAAAAATTGTTAACACTCTCCCAGAGCAATGTTCTGCTGTCTGAGGCAACAAACCGAAACACCAGCACCATGTCTACCAGCACTCCACCATTGTCTGGGCTGCAAAAAAAGGGAAATCTCACATAGCTGGGATATTTTCTACCAACTGTTCAAGGGCCATTCTGCACAACTGACCCAAGACATAAGCACATCATGAAGGTACTTGCTATAGACATCTTGCATTCCCTCACCCGTTCCTATTATCCATGGTAGGTAAAAACTGACTTAAATAAAAAGATACATCAATTCATTGTATTGAAACCCAGCTGAATACTACAGTACAAATGCAAAAATCTACTTCTGCACACAATCCACTGCTAACTGGGCAAGAGTCACTTTCACAAGTGGCGCTTGTCTTATATTTAGCAGGCGGAGAGCAACTGTCCCTTTTCACCCCAGCACAGTGTCTTTTCTAGCTGCTTTTTTATTGTGAGCCTTTTTGGACAGAGAGCCACCTAGGGCCCAATCCTACCCAACTTTCCAGCACTGGTGCAGCCCCAAGGTAAGGGAACAAACATTCCCTTACCTTCCCTGACTGCCCTACCACCACAGGATGCAGCACACATGTCAGCACTGGCAGTGGAAAATTGTATAGGATTGGGCCCTTAGTTATTTGATTTCTCTCTGTAAACTGTTTTGTGAACATTTTTGTTGAAAAGCGATATATAAATACTGTTCATCATCATCATCATCATCATCATCATCATCATCTCCCCTGCTGAACTGAAACAGGAGTTTTTTGAGCATCATAGGGCCCAATCCTATCCAATTTTAAAGCACTGCTGCAGCCGCAATGCAGCCCCAAGGTAAGGGAACAAATGTTCCCATACCTTGAGGAGGCCTCTGTGACTGCCTCCCCAACACAGGAAGCAATGCATACCCCATAGGCATAGCAGCACTAACAATGGAAAATTGGATAGGATTGGGCCCATAATCACCCCAATCAATTTGCATGGTTAGTAGAATAGAATCCCAGTTGCTCCAGTTCATTGTCTGTTCACATGTTACACAGAAGTGGGAAAAGAAAAAATACATTTCTGTTGTAACTAGGATTGCCAAGTTGGAGGCAACCCCAAGCCTGAGATTCAGGAGGCAGAGTGCGTGATGTCACATAATTGCATACTATTGAATGACCCAAAAAATCTGGTGATAGAGTGGAGCCCTGCAGCACAGGAATAGGAAACAAAATTAAGGAGGTGGAAATAAATTTTTCAAACTTTGTAATTATTTACTGGGTATAAACTCAAAATCCATTGGATTAAAAAAAGTTTTTAATGTTCATGGTGAGTAAATATATTTAAGAATTTAAATGCTTCTTAAATATTGTTTCATAAATATTCTCCCAACATATGAAGTTTATCATTAAAGCAAGTTTGGCCATCCCTGATGTATAGAGGACTCATAAGACAATTTCTTCCAATTTCTACCAATAAGTTCTTTCCCAGTCACATGGCTAAATTTTCATTTCATGTACCTTAGCCTTATGACATGTGATTGAACCATTCTCTTCTCTAAAGGAGTACTTCGAAATGCCTGATTAACCTGTAGAAAGGACAGAAAAGTATGGAAGTTAGGGTTTTATAAATAAAATAAGCTTCAGGAAAGGAATACTGCATGACCACACTGACTATAATTATCAGGCCAGGATTCAAGAGTAAGAGGACATTTATTCCTTTCCCTAGGGTAAGCCCCAGCAACCACAATGGGTCAACTCATACCTGTGCCAGCCCTATTGCTGGGAGATCAGGCCTGGGAAAGGGGTTAGGATACAATGCACACCAGCACCACCAACCTTGCCCCCTCCCAGATCCAAACCACTCATCCCCCACCCTTGTCGTTGCCCTCATTTGTCCCTTTCCACCCCACCCCAACCTCCCCCCACCCCTGCGCTGAACTCACCTGGACTGGCAGGCATCCCTGTGGCTACCAGCAAGAAGGCTTCTGCCTTCCTGCCAGCGTGCCCGGCCTTCGTGCTGTCACAAAGCATTTTACGGCACTTTTGCAACAGCACAACATATGCTCCGCTGGCAGTACTAATGAATAGGATTGGGCCGTTAGAATCCCATGCTCACACAGGCCTCAGCCCCACATTCAGTGACCCTGTAACACTGTGCTAGCAAAAAAGCTGATTTATGTAAACCAAACATTTTAACTGAATTAAATGGAATGCACAAAACTACTGCCCCTTCCTACTCCTGCTTCATTGCCTCAACAATAAAGGAAACTGGATTCTGACTAGTGAAATAGGATTATGCATAGTGAAGAAAATAGGAGAAGAATACCCCCATGGGAAAGATGGGGAACTATTGACCTAGAACAGTGGGAACCAAACATTGGCCCACGGGCCAGATATGACACCCATGAAAACCCCACCTCCACGTGAATGGAGCTTACCATTCTGCAGATGAGTCTGCTAACTTCCTTTCTGATCTCCCCCAAACATCATGCCGGCCAGCCACTTCCACATTGTCGCCCCAGCAGGCTCTGCACCTGGATTTCCAGGAGACATGGCTGATCAGCACAACATTTGGGGGGATCCAAGAGGAAGATAGCAGGCTCCCCCACAGAATGAGGGTTTTTTTCAGCACACAGCAGCCCCGAGTTTAGAGACCACTGGCCTAGAATGCTGTAGTGCATTGGCCCTCCTGGCTTGACACACCAGGAAATGCCTGAACTCAGCTATCATGTAGTAGCGTGTTCAGTTTCCAGTTCAGATCAGTGTTGCCTGCTGCAGATATTTTCCGCATGGATTCTTCTGCAGTCTTTTGTATTCAATACAGCTGCAAGTTAGTTTAGCACACACTGTGGCATCCTCATGATACATAAGAAATACTCCTGTCTAGGTAAGCTTCCACCATGCACTCGTAAAAGTAATGATAAGCACAGCCACCTTTCTGAATGAGCATCAGACACTTCTCTTTCACAACTGCTACTCTTGGTTAAGCACACATAACCTCTTTTTCCTTGCTGAATCAAAGTCATGACAGATGAAAAAGCACAAACAGAAACTGCAGGCAAATATCAGTTACAACTCCCTAAAGCGCACGGGTGAATGTTGTCCCAGTAGTTACAGAATCTACTACAAATGAGGTACCACTGTGTGGGGACTGAGGCTAAGGCATAGAAACTGGAAATGCACCAAAGTGGTAATGCTTTCCACAATAACTGAAGGAAAATCTTAGATTGGACACTTTGTTTTCCACCCTTTACATTCATTTGCAATTTTGGGAGCATATTTCACGCACCACTTACAACAGCAAAAATCCTTGGTTCGGGAAGAATTACATTTTCCCAACAACCAATTTCCAATATGAGAAGAAGGCTATCATCTTTCTAGCCTACTTATATGGGCCAGTTGACATGTTAATGATAAATACGATACATAGTCCTGTGTTTTTCAATCTTATTTTGAAATATCACATGAGGGAGGCATGAAACAGGGCAAAACTGCTGCAGAAAGTAGGAGTGCTTTAGGATTTCATGGTTCTGATCCCAGATGCATCTCTCCATGTGCTATATTTATTTGAAAAAAAGCTTCCACTGGCTTTCAATGGGGTGATGGTAGACAAACCTTGGTCTGAACCAGTCAAGTAATTTTTGTATTTGTAGTGGGAGTGCTGAGGAAAAGTCACATCCCCAAAACATAATTCTTTCTTTAAAGGAAGACGTCTATTTCCTATGCAAAAACATGAATTAAAATTAAGTGAACATATTACACACATTTACAATTGCCCACAAATAATACTTGAAAGGGAAGTCCCTTAAATAATTCACAAACAAAAGCTAAATATTTGGTCAGTCTGATGTATGCATGACACATATGCATACATGAATACATGAAGCTGCCTTATACTGAGTGAGACCACTTGTCCATCTCAGTCAATATTTCACAGGCAACATTTTTCCAGGACTTCAGACTGGGATTTTTCCCAGCCCTACCTGAAAAAAAGGTAGGAGACTCTCTGCATGCAAGCAGGTGCTCTCCCACTGAGCTATGGGCCCTCCAAAAAATCCCCTGAAAATGTGGTTGCATGTGACAGAACTATTAAGAGCTGCCAAGTACACAGCAATTTTAATAACTTGGCCATTATGTGAGATATACATGGAAACAGATCTTGTGCAAACTTGATTCTAAGCCTGACTGCACACAAAAAAGTCCCTTACAGCAATGGTTCCCAAAGTGTACGTCATGACACCCAGGGGCATCAAGAGGCACTTGCCAGAACATTGCAGGTTGCCCATGTCCTGGCAGGAAGACCGCAGTGTGAGACTCCAAACAGCAGGAGGAGGCTGCAGCGTGCAAAAACTGCATGCTGGAGAAAGCCCTCCTGCCCACTCTGACCCCCTTACTACTGTTTAGAAGCTTGCAACAATCTCCAAACTCGGAAGTGAATGGATGGTGCCGTCATTGTGAGGTGTTTCATGTCACCATCACCCACTTCCAGGTTCCAAAGGTATCACAGCAGCAGCAGTAAATGTGGGAACTACTTCCTTACAGGGCTGAATTCGAGGTTCCACAATCCCCAAATCCAATTCTTCATACATAGTGAGTGGCTCTTCTTGTATACCAGCTTCTATTGGTTGTCCTTGAAGCATTATGCTGTGATTATAAGATAGTTTTCTTTGTATTTATTTCAGCACTAGAAGTGGTATTTAGAGAAGAAAGCACAAAGAAAAGAGACCAGTCCCACTTACCACAAACTCGATGCTTGCACTCAGCTCTCTGAACTCTGCTGATGTCTGTCTTTGCAAGTTAGGACTGTATTGCACATTTTTGATTCGAAAGGTAGCATTGTAAAAGAACAACTTCTGATCTGCGCAGGGAGAGAAAGGGAAGACACAAATGATGTTCACTTTTCCTTCTGAACACAAGTAATATAATCAACTAATCAGCAAGAATATGGCACAACTGTGCAGTAGCTGACAGAGGTACGCATCATAGACCAAAGGTTTTGAAGGGCAAGATCTTGCAAGGGGCAAGAAGAAACTTTGTATGTAGAACAAACAAAACTAGCTGAAGCATGTTGCTTCCACATACATCTGCTTCGACCAGGATGAGAGAAAAGCAGGAAGTGCCAGCCTTTAGACTTCAGTCCTTGCATATCAGAGGTTGAGCCTCAGGAGTCCTGACACCTATAATGTGCTCCCTACAGTAGGAATATTTGCATTGGGCTTTTTACAGGGTTTACTATTTACCTAAATTTGAGTCCAATCCTATGGGCTCTCAGCACTGGTCCTGAGCTCTAGCGCTGGCACTGGGTGTTGCAAACATGCCATAAAGCACGTCCACAACACCCAGAGAGAAGGGGCCACCGGTACTGGGCCAGCACCAGTCAGCACTGAGCCTCAACACTGTATGGAGGGTCGGCCAGTGCTCCTGCAGCACAGGTTGGCACTGAGTACTTTTGGGGTGGGAGAGGCGGGGAGTGGGTGGAATGGGGCAAGGGAGGGTGGGGCAAAGCCCATTGGCAAAATAGCCAATGCAGACTTGAGAAGCCCCATTGTGGGGCCTGGGGCTTTCCCCAGGGGAAGGGGACAGAAGTCCTCTTTCCCCAAGACTTCTGGCAGTCTCGGCGGTGCCACTGGATGTAGCAGTAACCATTTTGGCACCGCTACACCTGGCAGAGTCACCAGCTATAGGATTTTGTCGCCCGTCTTCCAGAGGCATATCTGCCCTGCACCAACACATGGAGCCTGCCATGGGTGCCATTTGTGGAGGGGCGCCAAAAAGCCTCCTTGACCTGAGTAGTGCTCACTGCACAGCCTTCTCCGACACAACTTGATTGCTCCAGTGCCGGCATCGTCCTGGCACTGGCTGGTTGCCTTCCAGGGACCACAGTTCATTGGCAGTCACCACAATCGATAGGGCAATCTGCTGCAGAGTTTCCTGGGAGATGCAATTCTTCAGGAGGAGGGCTGCTCTGAGGAGGCTGCTGGCTGCTGGGTGGTGGCGCACAGGTATACTGCAAAGAGGGCGAGCACATGAAACCCTGCCTTCCCATTCAGCCGTACCAACAGCGTGCAGCCTGACCCTCCCCCTCACTCATTGGCAGGTGCCACATCCTTCTCAGCCCTGGGCAGCCTGATTTTTCTCCATTCCCTGAGGTGAGCACTGGCAGCCCCTTTTGCCGGGAGAGGGGGGGTGCAGCCTACACAAGGGGTCAAAAGGCTGAGCAGGAGGACGAGAGGCAGGAGCATCTCGCCACAGGCATCACCAGCTAGGAGTGGGGGGGGGAGCACTCTGGGCTCTACTTGCAGTTTCTTCCCTGGGCAAAAAAAGCAACCCCATTCTGCAGCTGCCCACCCATTTCATCTTCACCTCCCCCAGTTGCCTAGATGGGTTTTTGCTTCCTTGTTGGACCTGAATAGATAGGCGTGTGTGTGTGTGTGGGGGGGGGGATTCTGCAGGATTGTTGTGTTAGGATGGAATGGGGCATATGCAATACAGTAATGAGGTCGGGGGAGAATGGCATTAACATAGCTTTAGACTAGAGTGTGAGTTTGTCATATTTGGTGCGGGGGGAGGAGGTTTTCCTCTACTTTAAAAAAAATCTCACTGCAAGTAGAAAGCTAATTCAGCAGGGAGGAGTGTGGAGACTTCTCCCTGATGTTCTTCTTCTTTTCTGACAGGGAGATGGGGGGGGGACACATTTAATAATGAAACCTGCAGCCTAAAGTGAGACAACCCACTCTGCCAACTCATTCTGTTACACATGCATGCCAGGCCACAGATACTCAGTGAATACTCAGTTCATTACTCAGTTCATTACGGGTTACAAGTCATGGTAGGTATGTGCAAGGTAGAGGTAGGCTGCTTCTGGTTGCCAGATACAGGGGAGGGCACCAGGACACAGGTTGTGTCTGTTGTCTTGTGTGCTCCCTCAGACATTTGGTAGGCCACTGTGAGATACAGGAAGTTGGACTAGATGGGCCCTTGACCTGATCCAGCGGGGCTCTTCTTATGTTCTTCATAGCAAGGGGCAAGGCTTTCAATAGACTGGATTGCTTTAAATTGCACACTGGAGTCTAACAAATGAGCTAGTTTAACAAGCTTGATTTGTATTTTGATATTATGGTATTATCCAAAAGATGGGTTACAGGTGTTTTGATAGGGGAGCAATTTCAGAGCTTGCCATGGGCGCCTTTTTTCCTAGGTATGCCTCTGCCGTCCAAACCAGCACTGTCTGCTGCCAAGGTCAAAGGACTCTTGAGTGATGTCTGCATACCCCACTCCTTCCTGCTTATGGTTTCTTGCCCAGGACCCACAAAATCCTGAAACAAGCCCAATTTCAATAGCTGTCAACAGGAATGATAATGTTCAAAACGTCCTTCAAAAGCCATGCCTGCAGGCAGGAGTGCCTTTCAGATGTTGGTAGAGACCATCAGGATTCACAGCAAGGTTCTAAGACCTATTCTTAGATATAGGCATTCTGCAGATCTGCTTATCTGTGGTTCTCTGCCTACACCCCAGTGCCCCATTACCTTCGTTTCTGTTGATTACCTTCATGTGCAGGGAAAATGTTTCTTGCTTTAATTAAAAGCTATAAACACACAGTTCATAGCAAGCAGAGCAGGCAAGCAGCCTGAAGCCTAGATAGGACACCAAGAGTGAACGTTAACTTCCTGCTCGCTCTGAGTGTACTTTCTAGGCTGCAGGCTGGTTGCCTGCTCTACTTACTATAAGCCAGGGTGCCCAAACCCCAGCCCGGGTGCCATTTGTGGCCCTTGGGGACCCCTAATCCAGCCCACGGGGAGCCCTCAGTCTCCACTGTTCCTCTGGCCCTCAGAAAACATGCTGGAGCCCGCGCTGGCCTGACGCAACTGCTCTCAGCATGAGGGTGATTGTTCAACCTCTTACATGAGCTGTGGGCCAAGGGCTCCCTCCACTGTTTGCTGTTTCACATTTGTGATGCAGCAGCAAAGGAAAGGCCAGCCTTGCTTTGTGCAAGGCCTTTTATAGGCCTTGAGCTATTGCAAGACCTTCCTTCATTCATATAAGTTCCACCTGTAACATTTTATTTCTGTAAATTTATGTAAATTTTTTCAAATTTTCAATGTCTATTAATTCTTTTTTTCCCAGCCCCCAACATAGTGTCAGAGAGATGATGTGGCCCTCTTGCCAAAAAGTTTGGACACCTCTGCTTACAGCATTTGTTATCTTATCTTTCTTTCTGCTTACAGCATTTGTTTAAAGCAAGAAACATCCCTTCATGCGAAGGTCATCAACATAAACAAAGGTAATGGGACGCAGGGGGATGTGGAGATAGAAACCCTTATACATGGTTTCTGCTATCCACAGGAGGAGGGGAGTAGGAATGCATCCCCTGAGGATACTGGGGAATATGTTTCGTTGTGCATTCGTTGTGATTATGTTTCATTATTATTAAGAATAGTAATATATCACTTTTCAACCAGAGTACTGGCGTGCCCCGGTATCCGCAGATACCAGGGACACATCCTCTGGAGGCTCTTCTGAGCCCCACAGAGGCTGCATGCATCTGCCCCGCCATTTAGGCCAAAAAATTGTGACTTCCAGGTTTTGTTTTGTTTTTGTAAAACCAGATGTGATGTTTTTGTGCCTTTCAAAGGCCTTTCAAAGGCTGGGGAAGCCACTCGCCTCAAGGGTGTGTGGAGGGGTGCACAGGGGACCCGCATCTGCGGATCTGTGGATAAGCAAAACTGTGGATCCACGGATAAGCAAAACCACAGATATGGTATCCATGGATACAGGGGTCACCCTGTTATTTGCAAAGCAGCTTACATAATAAAATCAATCAATGGTTCCCTGACCCAAAGGGTTCACAGTCTTAAAAATAAAATACAGAAGAGGCACCAGCAACAGCCACAAGAAAGGACACCATGTTGGGGAGGCAAGGGACACTTTCTCTCCCCCTCCTAAATATAACTGTACACCACTTTAAAAGATGCCTCTTTGCCCAGTTAGCAAGGTTAAATATATTTTAAACATAAGCTCTAGACATAAAATGAACTGGAACATGGAAAATGGACTGCTGTGCTACCCTTGGCAATTCCTCACTGCGGGCATGACTGTCTCAGGCTCAGGACATCCTCATTTTTGAAACATTCAAATGACATGCTTCTGCTCTGGGTGTTACACAGATATGGAGATTAGAAGTAGAGAGGTTGTGCTTGTTCTGGAACTCATGACTTGACATGACTGCTTCATGACTAGCCCTGCTTGAGGCAGTTCAGATTGACAGTAGAGGGCCATACAGAGAGATGTCTTACTGGAAGGCAGTGGATAGGAGCCCTTGAGGAAATGGTATCATCCCAAATGGTGGCCCTTCTTAATCCTGATGTAGTGTATGCCCTGGAGTAGTCTTTAACACACATTCTGAGTAACATAATTTTAACTGCCAACTGAGAACAATTCATGTCAGATAAACTGATAGTATTCAATGTACTCACCATATACCAAAAAATATACAAGCAAACCGATAACTATGGCCAGGACCACCACCACTGCAAGGACGATCAGTGCAATCTTCCATGGCTCCAGCAATGTTCTTCTCACTGACCTAGCCATTCTGAGGAGAGAGCTGAGAATAAGGTTTTATATGAAATGCCACTGAAATTAAACAACTGATTCACAGTGCAATCCTATGCACACTTACCTGGGAGTAAGCCCCACTGACTACAATGTGACTTACTTCTGAGTAAACATGCATAGGCTTGTGCTGTCATTCCTTCCCCCATGATAAAATTATCAGAAATGGATAACATGAATTTTCAGTCTTATTTTAATTTTTCCCATTGAAAGCATGTTTAACACCAAACATTTTTTTTGTAAACTACATTCTTTGTAAACAGAGGTTCCCCTGTGGAAGGGTTCACCCTTCCTCCCATTTTGGGAATCCCGTTCAAGATGGTATTTAATGGTGGTTGCTCCCAATGCTGTTTAGAGGGCTAGATCCCTCATCTTGGAGAGAGGGGTAAAAGACCACCCCCAATGCAAGACCCTCTGACCTAGAGGGTGTCCATGGGTCTTCATCTCTCGGGAGAAGCTCTTCTTAAGCTCCTTTGCTCCCTATTTAATTTAATGGAGCTATAGAGCCTTTAATCTGAGTTCAAAAGAAATTGGGAGGCTATTGAAATTTGCCTCTCCTTGGAAGGATATTTTAATATTTGAACAATTTCATTTGTTTCTGAAACTGGCTTGGGAAAATTTCACTGGCATCTCTTATGTCAGCCATGGGCTCTTCTTAGATGGCAATTAACCATATACACTGGGTAGGTCATACTCTTGATTTGATGTTTTGTACTGGGCAGGAGGAAAGTGATCCTTGGCACTAGGGGGTTGCGGGGGGTGCAGGCCGCACTGGGTGACACGCCGGGGGGGGTGACGCACCCTGGGGGAGGGCACGCTAACATCACGGCGTTAGGAGCTACCCTGTCATGCCATATACTGTTGGATGCAGAATGGCCAGCAGAGTGCAATGCAAAAAACAGAATTGAAATCGCACCTTTCTTTCAAAAGTTATGGCCAAAAAACCGGAAGGATAAAATGCATGGAGCCCTATGGAAAGTTAAAGTGAGTCGTATCGCGCGTTTACTCGTGAGTAGGTGTCCTTGCCATAGTCCTTCAGAAAGGGCAGGCTGAGAGGAATCCAATGACACCACAGCGCTCCCGATCCAATGAATGCAGCCCCCCAAAACCCCCAAGAAATTCCCCCCTCCCAGCTGCGAGTCTGAGCCTAAAACAATGCCACGTGGTCGTGTTTACTCGCAAGTAGGCGGGCTTGCCTCGGTCAAGTCAGGCTGAGAGGACTCCAAAGAGGTCAGAATAATAATAATAATAATAATAATAATAATAATAATAATAATAATAATAATAATAATAATAATATACAGTATTTATATACCGCCTTTCTTGGTCTTTATTCAAGACATTATTCAAGGCGGTTTACATAGGCAGGCTTATTAAATCCACGCAGGGATTTTTACAAATTGAAAGAAGGTTCTTTCTTTCAAGAACCACTACATTCAAGGTGTTTCGTTCCGATCTGGCTTCACATTCTGGCCTCCATCCTCCCACGCTCCGAGCAGATGGAACAGCTCAGCTGCAGCTTGCCAGCTGTTTCAAGGTCGCACGGTGCCGGTGGCCTCGAACTGGCGACCTTGTGGATGTTAATCTTCAGGCAAATGGAGGCTCTACCCTCTAGACCAGACCATCCTGTCAGAATGGTCCTGATCCAATGAATGCAGGCCCCCAAAGCACAGAGAAGAAGGTCCCCCCTCCCAGCTGCTAGTCTATGGAGCCCTATGGAAAGTGAAGCAGCCTCATGTTGCGTTTACTTGCGAGTAGGCAGACGTGCCTTGGCTGGTGGTCAGGCCAGGCAAAGGGGAATGTGAGGACACCAGAATGGTCCCGATCTGATGGAGCTGGAGTGCAACAAATGTCCAGAGGCAGCCTCCCCCCACACTAAAAAGGACAAAAAGGAGGCTTGAACTGGTAAGGGGCATGTTTTCTATTTTGCACTTGCAAATCCAGATGGGTCTTTATCTTGATGTGCCTGAAATAGAAAAACTTTAACTGGGCACTGGGGAGGGCTGGAAATCTCACTGATATTTTTTTTTTTTGGGGGGGGGGGGTTATTGCAGGCAGACTATTGAGTAAGCTCCATTGACCACTATGGGACTTACTTCTGAGTAGACATGCATAGGATTGGGCTCACACACTGCAATCCTACCCACACTTTCCTGAGAGTAAGCCCCATTGACCACAATAGGAATTACTTCAGAGTAGATTCACTTGGTGGAACAGGACTGGCTCCCCCTTATTTAATTATTTTATTTTAATTTAATTATTTATAATTATTTATTTTAATTTGCTTGATGATGTCACTTCTGGCCATGACATCACTTCCAATGGGTCCTGGACAGACCCATTCTAAAAAGTGGGTCCCAGTGCTAAAAGTTTGAGAACTGCTGCAATAAAGTGTTAGTAAGTTGACTCGGGTGTGTGTGAGAGACTTACCCCAGGAGTAAATCTCCTGGGAAGTTTGAGAACCTCTGGGCTAGAGAGTAACATCGGAGGAAAACCCAATCTGAATCCAACCAAATATGAGTAAAGCTTGTTTTAAAGCAAGGGTGGCCAACCTTTCAATTTTAGGGTTCCTGGACCTTTAACAATTGTGTAGAGGGGAGAATTTCAGCAGGTGCAGCATGTGATGACACACTGCACCTGCTGGAATTCACTCTTCTACACAATTATTAAAGGTCCACAACCCCTGAAGTTGAAAGATTGGCCAATCCTATTTTAAAGCCTAATCGTGGTGATATTTTTTTGCCATCATTTAATCTGCTCCATACTGTCTACTGATACTTTTCTAGGTGGAATGGAGCCTTTTACAGCTCAGTCTTCAAGGGGAGTTGAAAGAGCTCCCAGTGCTCTAGCTAAAAAGTGCTAAAAAGTGGTTCCTAAACTTTTTAGCAGCAGGACTCACTTTTTTAAATGACACTCTATCAGGACCCACCTAGGTATACCAGACTTTTAAAAAAGAAGATTTAGAAAGAAAAAATATTTTATTTATAAGTATAACCGGAAAAAAGACCCTCAAACATTTATCTCCCTCTATTTAAACTGCAAGAGCTGAGCTCTTTGCAGAATAATTAGCAGCTACAGTATCTGATTTTTGAATAGCCTCAAGTGGTATTTTTCATTGCATCCTGCTGTAAATTACGCATTGAATGGTATATAACATGATGGTATTATTCCTACAAATTGCAATTTTAGCTACTAATAGTGTCACCTTATTAACACCTTATTGGTCCCATGCTGTGTCATAATAACATCTCATTGGCTCTTTGAACAATCAGTCTCATTGGTCCATTTTGAATTAAGGGAATGTACTTTTTTGTTACATAAGGCAGTTGCATTTTTGATTTCTGGTTTTTTGGCCATTTGATAGAATGGAGATATTTCACTAAGGTCTTTTTTCCATTGCGTTCTGCTGTAAATTACACATCAAATGGTATATAACTGTAATGGAAGATCAGAAGATCATCAGGTGGATGATGAGGTGTTGACAGCGATTCCCTGTTTTGACAGCTGTTTGACAGCTCTGGGAAGGGCAGGGCTGCTCCACAGCTGTAATCAATTGAGGCCAATGGAGACCTGGATGGACACCTGAGCTTCATTTGACCTTGATGGGACTTTGAATGGACATGGACTGAAGGGATGGCTCACCTGAGCCTAATTTGGAGCTAATGAGGTAGCTCACAGCTGAGCTGCATTTGGATCATGAGACATCCAAGGACAAAAGGCAGCTTTGGAAGGAGACAGAGCTACCCTGACCCAGGACCAAGAGCGGGACCCTGACCCAGCTAGAAGCTGGACCCTGACCCTGACCCAGAGCCAGAAGCGGGACGGACCCACACTGGGAGAAGGGGACTGCCAGAACTCTGCTGGAGGACACAGAAGAGAGGACTGCCAGGACCCTGCTGGAGGAGACACTCTACTGGAGAGAACACTGCTGGAGAGGAGGAACTCTACTGCAGAAGATTGGACTGGGAATACTGGATGGGGAAGACTGGACTGTGCTTTGGAGACTGGATTGGACTTCGACTGGAGGCTTCAGACCTCTACCCACTAAGTTAAGTGGAGTTTTGGGGAGGGAAAGCCTCTGGACAAGAGGACTTGCAGGGAGTGTATGTGTTTGTAGCAATAAATTCTTGTTAATTGCTATAGATAAGAAGTTCTGTGTTTATTCCTTTGTACACCACAGTTGTTGTTCTTGGGAAAGGGGATGGTTAATTAGCCAAAAAGTGGGCATTAGAAGGGAGTTGAGATATTTGGCACAATAACATGATTATATTTTTCCTACAAACCATGAGTTTAGCAAATTTAATCACTAGTGTGCATCACACGCACCCCCACGTGCGTGTTACCCGGTGCACCCTGCACTCCACCGCATCCCACTGGCTGGATGTGTGTGTGTAATGGAAGATCAGAAGATCATCAGGTGAATGATGTGGTGTTGCCAGCGATTCCATGTTTTGACAGCTGGTTGATAGCTCTGGGAAGGGCAGGGCTGGCTCCACAGCTGTAATCAATCAAGGCCAATGGAGACTCTGATGGACACCTGAGCTTCATTTGACCTTGATGAGACTTTGAATGGACATGGACTGAAGAGATGGCTCAGCTGAGCCTAACTTGGACTTAACAAGGGGCTGCAGGATAAAAGGCAGCTTCAGAAGGAGCAAAGGGCTGGCCAAGCAGGATGCTGACCCAGCTGGAAGCAGGATGCTGACGGAGCCAGGAGCCGGACTCTGACCCAGAGGGAGAGCAGGACGCTGATCCAGCCAGATGCTGACCAAGAGGGCTACCTGACCCAGACCTACAGGAAGAGAGGACTGCCAGGACCCTGCTGGAGGAGACACTCTGCTGGAGAGAACACTGCCGGAGAGGAGGAACTCTACTGCAGAAGACTGGACCGGGAAGACTGGACTGTGCTTTGGAGATTAGACCGTGGACTTGGACTGGAGGCGTCAGACCTTCCACTCACTAAGTTAAGTGAAGTTTTGGTAGAGGGAAAGCCTCTGGACAAGAGGATAGACCTTCACCCACTAAGTTAAGTGGAGTTTTGGGGAGGGAAAGCCTCTGGACAAGAGGACTTGCAGGGAGTGTCTGTGTTTGTAGCAATAAATTCTTGTTAATTGCTCAAACAGATAAGGAGTTCTGTGTTCATTCCTTTGCACACCACAGCTGTTGTTCCTGGAGATAGAGGGTGTTAATTAGCCAAAAAGCAGGCATTGGAAGGGAGTTGGGATATCTGGATGGGACAAATTGGTGTAGTCGGCAGGATAGGACAAATTGGGACAGAACAGTGTGTTGCTCCTTCTTAATTGTGTTTTGATGAATACTTCTCAGTTTATGAAGCTTGAAGATGTGGGCAGGGTCTGAGACCTACCATGTGCACAATTGACCCTTGCCCTTCCTGGCTTAATACATCCACTAGAGTGGGTGAACAGAATCTATCACAAAAGTTGTAAATGCTTCACTGATGGGATGGAAGGTCCACGTAGCATTAAGAGAGAAAATGGTGAGAGCCCAAGCAGCCATCATTAAACCCAAAAGGTTTGAACAATAATGTCAAGTGTTCCCCAGCACAGCTGAAGACCTCCTGATGCCTGAGGAGGCCTGCCAAATGCTGACCTCCCCCTTAGCCAATGATGTACCATCCTCTCTGCTCTTCCCACTCCAACGTTCTAGCTCTGCATTCTCTCCCCCTCCGCATTTCCTCTTTCTCTCTGTTCCCCTTTTCCTTTGCCAATCCAGGAAGTAAAAGGATGAAGAGGCAAGTTTGCAGTCTGAAATGGGCGTCCCCCACCAATCTGCTGCCTGATGCTACTGTTTCAGTTTGCTTCAGACTCAACTCGGAGGGGGGGCCCTAAAGCTGTCCGGCCAGCAGCTGAAGCCCCCCCTCCTGCCCCAACTGGCAACAGAGGCTCAGCCTGCCTACAGGTGCTCCCAGGGCGCTCAAAATGGCTGCCGCAACCTGCTCCAGCGGGGCAGAAGCACCAGGGAGCCCAAGAGGTCTCAGGGAGACAGCCCTGCGGGACAAAATGGAAGGGAGACAAGCACTCCCAAAAAGGGGCTAATAGCCCAGAAAAGGAAGGACCCAATAGGGTCCAAAGAGGCGCTGGGCAGATAAGCTGCCCAGAGCACCAAGCAACGCAACCTGCTTGGTTGCCAGGCAAGGTCAGCCTGGGAAAGCTAGGAGGAGCTCCTCTCCACAGAAAACTTTTCTTTGACTTGCCTGCCTGGGAAGAGGAGCTACCCATCCTAGGAAGACTGACTGAACCTGCCATGGATTCCATCGAGAAGGTATGCTCAATTCACAGGTAAGCTCAAATCTCCCGTTTGCTTAATAGGTGGGTCGGCATGTTGTCAGCCCTGGGTGTTCCATTCTTGGATAAAGTTAGTATGTTAGTATGTCTTGGCAGTTCAGCTCCAGGTTTTCCTGGATAAGACTATTTAGATCCATTTCAGTCAGGCATCAGATCTACCTTTGGTAAATCACCCCGTGGATTATCTGCGCCAGGAGATGTATGGGGAGATGTGAGTTAACCTATTCATTCTGCTGTGCCTCTTAGTGGTATTCAGTACCATCAGCCATGGTGTCCTTCTGGGTTACCCACCAGGAATGGGACTGGTGGGACAAAGTTTGTGCAAACTTTGTGTCTGTATAAAGGCTAAGAGCCCAATCCTGTGGTCGGAGGCACGGCTCTGTGCTGCCGGCCACAGTCACAAACGTGCCATGAGGCACATTTGCGGGGCCCACCACTGGGCTCCCGTCGGTGCTAGCGCCCGGTGGTGTCCCAAGTTCCGCGGCTGGTCGGTCTCCCAGACCACCGGGCTGCGCAACGGGAGGTGGGGGCGTGGATGGGGGCATGGGGGAGGCATTCTGGGGAGGGGGGAGGCCGGCGGGGTGGGCGGGAGGCGTGCCAGAGGGCGGACAGGAGGAAGATCCGCTGAGCTCCGCAGGATCCAGGGCACTTGTGGAGGGCTGTGCACCCTACACGAGTGCCTTTACTAAAGTGAGTAGACCCATTGCGGGGCTGCTTAAGGAGCCTCCCGCAGTAGCGTGGGAGGCGCAGGATTCAGTGGCAGCCCTTTTTGGTGCCGAAGAGCCTGGGCGCTCCGGGCAGCTCAGGATTGGGCTGTAAGTGGAGGCAACCACCTCCCAAAATGGTGTATCACAGCATTCTCTTTCATTTGTGCGTCAGCAGCAAATGTCAGCAGCAAATGCCTGAACTTCTTTACAATCTATTAATTACATAACCATGTTCCGGACACTACAGTGAGTAAGACCTGAATGCTGGCCTGATCTTGCAGAACAAGTAACTCAGCAGCAAAATTTGTTTATTTTTCCTAAGACAGAGCATAAGTTCTTTCAAGCCAGCATATACAATGCTAGTTTAGAGCGTGGCAGATCCTTGTGGTGGTAGTGGTGATGATTTTGCCTTGACTAAGCAAGCCAGTCAGCCTGTATTTTTTGCCTTTCCAACTACCAGTGCAAACTGAAGACCACCTTTCAGTTCTCTTTCATGTTACCTCCAAATGAGTTCTATGATACTTGCGTTGATATGGTGCTTTTAGCATGTGCTACGTTTTTCATATACATCACATTGCTCTAATTGAGGGATGTCAAACTAGTTTCATACAGTGGGCAGAATAGCTCCCTTGAAGCCTGCTGAGGGCCAAAGTGACATCATTAAGCAGTAAGTGATGTCATTAAGCAAATGGTTGGCAACCTTCAGTCTCGAAAGACTATGGTATAAGCCTACAGCACCCGGTATTCCCAGGCGGTCTCCCATCCAAGTACTAACCAGGCCTGACCCTGCTTAGCTTCCAAGATCAGACGAGATTGGGCATGTGCAGGGTAACAGTTGCTAGTAAGCAAATGATGGCCAGAAATAAGCCATCATCTTATTCATCATCATAAGCCATAAGTTCCTTTGTTTTCACATAGAAACTTCATAACTGCAAACGACAGAAGGGAACATGTGCAAATCTTGATCATATTTTCAAGATACAGGAGTGCCCAATTATCACATGGGCTGCCCTTTCAGCAGCATTGCTTCTGCCACAGCATCACTTCTTAGCTCAGCAACCAAGAGGTGGACTACAAAGATGTGGTGCTGCTGAAAGGGCAGCCCATGTGATAATTGGGCTCTCCCAGCATCTCAACATTATCTCCTTCTCTCACCCTTCTTGGTCTGTTCCTTACCCCATAGCATTCCTACCTTTTGAGGACTCCTTCCATCTCTCCCTCCCAGAGCCTCAGGAGAATCGAAGTTGCTGAAAGGGCAGCATTGAGAGAGCCCATTTATCATGGGGGCTGGATAAAAAGTTTTCAGGGGTCACATCTGGCCCATGGGTGTTTGACATCCTGCTCTAATTCACCCAACCATCCTGCAGTTGCAATAGTTGTAGTAGAAGTAGTATTATCCAGAGATGAAGGGCCAAAGCTGAGACAAAAGAGCTTGTCTGAAGTCAGTGAGTGAGTAGTGAATTCATGGAATATTTGATTCAGAGACTTCCTGGTTCACAGGAACTTCCTGATCCTTCACCATTATGCTCTCTCTCTCTCCCTGTCTAGTTTGTTCCAATTTGCAAGTAGCAAAGAAATGTTTGTAATACTACTACCCACTTGAAGATTACTGAGGTGTGGAGGCACTCCCAGAAGACAGACATTCTGTGGGGCCAGCTCATACATTTATGTTCCTCCTTTGATTAATGCAGCTTCAAGTGGTGACTTGTGTATGTAAATGCATCATCATATATCCAGCCCCATAACAACATCTCTCTCTCTGACTTCCACATAATGCCTTTCAAAGGAGTCAATTCACACATTCAGCTGAGTCACAGAGTTTTGAGTATTCAGGTGCTGAGAAATCAAGGCATGTGTGAACCAACCCTATGTTAGCTTTATGAAAGAAAAAAGAACTAGAATCACATACACTCACTGCCAGTTCCCATTTGAAAGTCACAGTTTGGGTGGTAGATGATGCATAATACAAACTGTGGGAGACTCTCTGCATCTTTGTGGGGAATTTGCCTGGTATGTGTCACCACCCAAATAGGAAGCCACAAGTGTCAGCCTAACTATACTAATAATACTTAATATTTGAATAGCCCAGTGGTTCCCAAACATTTTAGCATTGGGACCCACTTCTTAATATATTATTGGGACGCACCTAACTTTATGAGAATAGGGTTTTAAAAGGGTTCCGAGGAAAACCGGAAGTCACATTTTTAAGCCTGAAATGGTCATTCTGAAGCCCATAGAGGTAGTGCTGCCTTTGCAGGCCTCAGAAAACCCTCTGGAGGTGATCAGAGTACAGCTGGAGGGCTCAGGTGAGGCCAAGACTGGCTCAACACGGGTCCGGGGGACCCGCTTGCCTAAGGTCACCTAGTGAGTTAATGAAAGAGGCAAGACCGAAATTGGGGAAATCTTAAGTTAAAATTAGAGCACAATCCTATGCATGTATACTCAGAAGTAAGGCCCACTGATGTCAAAGGAATTCACTAGCAGGTAAGTGTGTATAGGATTGCAATCTTAAACTGCAGTCTTATCCTTTTCCTCCCCAGTCAATGCAGCAGTGCCACCAGAGCACACACTCTTTACTGTGGGGTGGGAGGAAGTCCTGGAGGTCTCCTCTGGGTAAGGGAATTTGTTCTCTTATCTGGGGGTAAGCCTCTGGCACCAGAACAGATCTACTTGGACCTGCACTAGCAATTTCACTGATACAAATCTGAATGAACTGGGAAGGCAGATTGTGGCCTGAATGCTGGAATAGGATACTGTGACCTAACCCTGTTGCACCCGTCTTCTCCCCATTCCACCCCTCCCCACGTCCTTCCTACCCACCCACCCCCCATGCTGACGTTAGCTCTAGGGCTGGGGTCGGCAACCTGTGTTTTCAGAGCCACATGCTGCTCTTTCAGTCCTCTGATGCGGCTCCCCAGTGGGGGCTGGAAGCGGGGCGCCTTCCCCTTGGCCTCCGCACAGCCAGCCCAGCCCCAAGGGTGCCTCACTCCGGCGCGATGTGCTGCGGGCACTGGCTGCTAGTGAGTATGGGGCGCCGCTCCTCCCTGCAAAGCTGCAGCTCCTTCCCTGCAGCTCCTTCCCTGCAAAGCGCCCCCAGCACGCACACAGCAGCTCCTTCCTCGGCAGGCAGGCAGGGGCAGCGGCCGCTCTCCTGGACCTGCTCTCCTCGCCCCACTGTGAGCAGGCGACTGCAGGCGCCCCACTGCGAGCAGGTGCGGGGGGGCAGCTGAGCACCTCTTCCCTGCGCTCTTCCTTCCTTCGCCCTGCAGCGGGCAGGTGGCTGGACGGAAGAGGCGAGGCAAGGCTGGTCGGAGAAGCGCGGGAGACGCAGCACTGCTGAGGCAATGGGCAGGAAGGAGCGAGGTGAGCTGCATTCCTGTCCCCACTTCCCTGGGAGGAAGCCCCGTTCACTGTACTGGGGCTGACTTCTGAGTAGACAGGGAGAGGAGCCTGTCCACACTTCCCTGGGAGGAAGCCCCATTCACTCTACGCCGTAGCCTTTCCTCATAAGGAAGGTGCCCAGCACCTACAAGGGAGCTACAAGAAGGGGCTACATTATAAAAATGGGACCTGTAAGAGGGGAGCGCATTATAAAAGTTGCATATACAAGAGGGGAGTGCACTATAAATTGGGACATACAAGGGGGAGTAATAACTATAAATCTCTTTATTGTATTGAAAAATACTAGTCATTAGATTTTGTATTTCATTGTACCTCTTTTACATTACTGTGGAAAAGACACAAAGATGACTATTTACTGTTGGTCAGGATTTTCTGCTAGGGAGGGCACCAGCCCAAGTCTTGCCTATAGCACCAAATTGGCTAGGGCAGGCCCTGGGAAAATAAATTAGTATTTAATTTAAATGTATTTTATTTTAGCTTTAGTTTTTTATATGTAATTCTAAATTTAAGATTATGGTGATCTTGTAACATTAAAATATGTTACATATTGTTTTCTCTGTAGCAGTTCATTCATTTCAAAAATGCAACACACTATAGTTTTTTTATACATAGCATAAAGGTAAAAAAAAAACTATATATGCAGTGTTATCTTCATTTTAGATGTCAAAAGGGTTTTGTGGCTCCTGAGGTTTTCTTTTCTCCAGAAAACAGGTCCAAATGGCTCTTTGAATGTTTAAGGTTGTCGACCCCTGCTCTAGGGAATGTGGCGAATCTGCTGGCGGGCCATTGAGACCATGAGTGGTGACGGCGCATCTACTCCAAATAGCATGTCATGTTTTGTGACAAGCCATACAGAACCTTACACTGCCTGAACATTAGTTCTGGCAGTATAAGGCCCACACAGGATTAGGCTGTCTATTTCATAGCCACTTTTCTTCTGCTCTGAATGTGGTCTCAACAGCACAGTAAGAAGGAACAGAGTTGGACAGAACACAACCTGGATCCTAGATTTGCCAATTCAGGGTCATAGATGTTGTTCTGTTCACTGCAGAGTATATTAGATACCCATAATTGCATGCCTTAATGTGCATTAATATGCCCCATGAGAACAGCAAGTTTGGGAGAAAAAAACAAAAAACAAAATCCCACATCACAATAAATAATTTGTTTTCTATGGTCCAAAGACCCTGCTGTCCAAGACTTTGTGTCTCTGAATGATGCGCTGTCTCTCTTAATTATACACTGCCTTACCCCCTTCCAGTTAGCTTCCACTGGAGACAATCTGCCATTTCTCTGCACCAGACACAATTAGATCACTCAGTGCCCAATCCTATCCAGCTTTCCAATGGTGATGCAGCTGTGCCAACTTCATCCTGGGGTGGGTAGGTGGGCACTGCATCCTCCTCAAGGTACCTTGGGGCTGCAATGCAGCTGCATTGGCACTGGAAAGTTGGATAGGATTGGACCCTCAATCACTCTTGATGCAAAGATGCAGCAAAATTATCCACTTTCCGAAGAGAGTTCCCATTACTGAGACACTGTCCTAGGCTTGCCTTCTCCAGATCAGTGACTCAAGCAGACTCTCAAGGAGCAGGGACCTCTAAAAGTATGTGTGGGGGTGGAGTCATTCTTACTTTTATATACCTCCAAATGAGTCCTCTTGGGGTGTTACAGTGAATGGTGTCTCTGATTTTAATTCAGAAATGAAGTTTGCTTCAGTGAGCCAAAGTTTGGGAAACCTCTCATGAATCCTAAGCAATCTGTATAGCCATTTTCTGATTCTCAGTAGCTCTAAGCACTATTCTGACCCATTCAAGAACTTGTTCTCAGATGTAAGCAGTTGCTTGAAAAGATGTCTAACGCCTCCCAGATAATTACTTTGAGAGCTGCAGTCTCTTTTGCCACATCATTACTAACCCTCTTAATTGACAAAAACTTTTCAAAAGGATCAAGACTACCAGGAAACCTGACTCCAAGGCACCAACTGGTTTTATAAGAGCAGATAAACATGTCCTATAAGCATTGGGAAAGGGGAAGGGAATTGAAGGAAGAAAGACAGGTTGAAGAGGAAAGGATTCATCTGGAATGATCTAACTCAGTGCTTCTCAAACTGTGGGTCAAGACCCACTGGGTGGGTTGTGAACCAATTTCATGTGGGTTCCCATTCACTTCAATATTTTATTTTTAATATATTAGACTTGATGCTACCATGCTATGTGACTGCATTTGGGGAAATGTTACAGACCTGTACTTTTAACAAGCTACTATGTATATTCTTTTAACAATGATAGTCAATGAGACTTACTCCTGGGTAAGTGTGGGTAGGATTGCAGCCTAGGATTGTTAAAAATTTTCATGTCACTTCTGGTCATGACATCACTTCTGGTGGGTCCTGACAATTCTTATTCTAAAAAGTGGGTCCCAGTGCTCACTGTGTGAGAATCACTGATCTAACTTAATTGTGAGCAAAACAATAAATCAACAAGACATCCAAGAAGGCAAATTAATCCAAGGGGAGGTCTAGGGTTGCTTACAAAATTGTCCCCATCCAAATTTCTCCCCAGATTTTAAAGTTTCAAATCACATGGTCTTGTGGTGAATTCTCCATTTTTAATGCTGTAGTTCTTTATATTCTGCCTCCACTTTCAGTTTGTTTTAGTTCATTCATATTTTGTTGCCCTTCTACATTAATGATGCACACATGCACATTAGTAAAATATTACACTGCATTGGCACTTGCATTTTTATTGTATTTGTGCTTTTATTGTAATCTGTTTATAGACTGTTTCAATGTTTCATTATTATATTGTAATTTTTAATTGGCTTTTATTTTTTGTACTTCTTGTAAGGAGTACAAAAAAGGTTCTCTTAGGAGAAGAGAGGCGGGATAAAAATATGATAAATAAATAATAGAAAAGAAATCTGAGTGCAATCGTGTACTGTTATATGCTTGCATTGATCCTTTTTGTGCAATGTCTTACCACTTTGCATATTTAGTTGTGCATATTGATACTACACCCAAAAAATAAACAAATCATCATGTGATCGTACAATCAGTTGTATCAAAGATGGTATCAAGATTTTTTTTTGCATGGAGCTTTACCAACTCACAGAAGCACATCTAAATATCAATGAAACACCACACACACAAAATCTGGGTGCTGTTGTTATGTATAATAATACTGATTCCTTTTGTTGTAGTCTTTTAACAATGTGCATGTGCGAATTGGTAATTGATGTGAATTGAGGTGGAAAGATGCAAATAAACTGAAGAAACTGAAAGCTGTAACAAACTATCTATGATCCAATCTGGAATTAAAGTTAGAAATTATCCTAGTTACACCATTTCTGCCCAACATTGCATATATGCAACAGGGATCAAATGTGTAAACCTGTGGGCTGGGCAGAAATGGGTTAAACTGGAACTCAGGTGGAGGGGGACAGGAGAGGGCAGAGTTAACCCATACAACAGTAAAAGAATAGAATGAGGAAATCCAACCAGTGCTTCTTTGGTTACGATGGAAAAATGAAGTACATCTTCTAGCCTTAAATGAAAAAGTTCCTGGATATCATTTGCTGACAAAATTGTGATCTGTAATCTTTAGAAGTTGGAAGTGGTCTTAATAGCAATGATAGTCTGGATATAAATCAGATAAAAACCTGAAACCAAATTGGCACCCTTTTGTTCTTAAGCTCTCATTTCCACATTTAAAAAAAATGGGTTGGTTTTACATGCATGTAGCTCACTTGCTTACTCAGTGCTTGATCATTAAAATTTTGATGACAGCAGCTGAATGGACAAAGTGGCTCCATTCAGTGTTGTTACATTTGAGATGATATAAACTTTCAGCAGGTGGTGGCTGATTCTTAACGTTTTATTCATACATGCAAATCACTTGAGATTGCAGCCATGGTAAGATGCATGTGTGAACCGCTTACCAAAGAAAGCGGCCCCATAACTCGCATTGATGCCCATATTACCGAAGTGAATGAGATCTTTGGATTAGAGTATGCACTACTTTAGTACCTGGTTTTGACTGAACTTTAATGAGAGCAACAGACTTCCTAATCTGACCTGTCAAATGAGTTCTTCTATCCAAAGGATTACAAAGCCACCTGGAGCCATGGAGTCGTCCACGTTAAGCAACTGTAATTCCTGACTTTGGGGCCTGCCCACCCACACTCTCACAAGGTTTTGAGTTCAATAACAAGATAGAAGTATCTCCTAGAAAAATGTTTGTATAGCTGGATTGTGGAGTGCAATATCATAATGGGACCATATTGCCTGAGATTCTGATTAGAGCTGAAGAAAAACATTTAACATTTTGTGACATCAAAAGAAAACTGAAATCCCTTTTCCTCATAACAATTGCAGATTCATATTCAAAGCCACTCAGCATTTTGGTGCTTACAAATTTGCATTTCTTTGTTCATGACTTCGTAACCTTTGAATTTGTAAAGCAAATTCCTCATTATGCCAAAATAGTTTAAGTAACCTGAGATATTAACTCTCTGGCATGTGCCAGAGAGATAAACAAAGTTATCTGATTTGATTTAAGTCAAGAGTTTTCAAAATAAACCAGAGTTATCTAGGAATAGGAAGTACTTGTCAAAGTGAACAAATATTTGATTTAAAACTAGAATTTGATTCAACTGTTTGAATTTTTTTAAAGAAAGGTACCTATTAAACTGAATTATTTCAAGATAGCAGTGCTAAATGTTTTCAGCATAAAACATGCAGCACATTAGGGTTAGCTCTTCTGTGCATAGCTATGATTCTTTGGAAACACACAGGGTAAGGAAAAGTGATGGTTCCACCAGTGTAATGTCACAGCATACACTGCTGTCCTGCTATTATCACATAAAGCTATCATTGCATTATACCAGTGGTTTTCACACACTTAGCACCAGAACCCTCTTTTTACAATTAGAATCTGTCATGATCCACCGGAAGTGAAGTCATGACCGCAATGACATCATCAGGCAGGAACATTTTTAACAATCCGAGGCTGCAATCCTACCCGCACTTACCCAGGAGTAAGTCCCATTTACTATCATTGTTAAAAGTACATACATAGTGGCTTGTTAAAAGTACAGGCGTGTAACATTTCCCCAAATGCAATCACATACTATGGTAGCATCAAGTCTAATATATTAAAAATAAAATATTGAAATCGATGGGGACCCACCTGAAATTGAATCGTGACCCACCTAGTGAGTCCCAACCCACAACTTGAGATACACTGCATTATACCATCACACAGCAGATCAACCTGGTGGGGCATAACAGACTTCTGAAGCCTGCTACCCCA
Source organism: Tiliqua scincoides (assembly GCF_035046505.1). NCBI lineage: Eukaryota > Metazoa > Chordata > Lepidosauria > Squamata > Scincidae > Tiliqua > Tiliqua scincoides. The sequence goes on from NC_089825.1 coordinate 73,374,892, forward strand.
ATACATGGTGATAGTGGCAAAAAGACTACTATGGCTGCTGCTTACCCAACACCTCTCATGGGCCCATGCGAGTGCCCCCGAGGCCTCTGTGTCACCTCAGGGTCTCTGAGGATTCCCTTATTGGCTGGGGGTGGCAGGAGAAAGAGCTGCCTTGTGAGTCCCTTGTCTGGAGGCTAGTATAGCAGCTTCTGCCATCCCCATGACTCAGTGGGCTTTCCAAAGCCCCTGCATTATCGCTTCAATTCTGGGGGGAAAGTCCATTCACCCATGGGGAGGGTAGAAGAAGGAACTGCTGCATAGGTCTCTTGCAAAGAGATTTGCACAGCTGCTCTCTCCCTCCTCAGGCAGCTACCCTCTGAGACAAGAAGACAGAGGACTGGCTGAAGCTGCTGAAGTCACTGCTGTGCATCACCAGGTACTGATAAGCTTGAAGGAGGATGGCTACATGTACTATAGCAGGGGTGGGCAAACTTGTATAATGTAAGAGCCACATATGATAAATTTCAGATGTTTGAGAGCAGCAATATTTAAGAAGTATTCAATTCTTCAGTGTATTTACTCACCATGAACATTAAACTTAAGTTTTAATCTAGTGGACTCTCAGTTTATACATGGTAAATAATTATAAAGCTTGAATATTTTATTTATCATTTGTATTTATGATACAAAAAGGAGCTCAGCCTACACATTTCTGAGAGCCACAAATTATATGACAAAGCACCACATGTAGTTCACAAGCCACAGTTTGGCCAACTCTACTATACGGTAGAGGTACATGCTATAAGGTTAGCGCTAGGGCTGGACTTTGCCCCAGAGTCCACCTCCTACTTGGTGCTGGCATTATCACTGCATTGGCATTCACAAACATCAGACATGGCATAGTAGTTAGGGGCTGAAAATGGGCACAGTAGGATTGACAGAGCACAGAGCAGGATTGACTATTATTTAGTGGTGATGAAGAAATCATACTTTTCACATTTACCTATAAGTGCATTCATACCCCAGTCTCCATAAATATGCAACTGCTTAAAAACAAACAAACAAAATGAGAGACTCTCTGCCTTGAGAAATGTAAATAATATGTTCAATAATTGCTCATCTTGCAACAAAGGCTAAAAACAGCACTTAAAGAGAAAAATAGGAAAGTGGAATTCTTGGGGGGGGTGAGGTGCAGCAACAGTCACAAGGTTCAAGTACAATCATAAGCTATGAAAATCAGGCTGGCATCACACTGTGAGCAGGGTTTTTCCTCTACATTTATTTTTTATGCCATCAGTCACCACCCTCCTTCAATTACATGTTGCTCATGGCAGAATTGTTGAAGGTAGTTCATTTTGAATACAGCCTTAAATGGATTTTCCCCTAAATTTAATCAACTGATGCTCAACTTTGAGAGTTGCGAAGTGGCAACAGGACAGTGTCCAACACACATCTTGACAGAGTAGCCAGATATGAAGGAGAACAGCGGGGCTACTAGTCACCCAGGAAACTTTTACCCTGGGTTAAAAGAAAGGATTTTATTAGGTGAAATGTTCCTTTCTCCCCTGTCAAAATTGAGCTTTTACCCAAACTTGCTCTCCCTTTCCACATCTGGGCCCCCGAATTCATAATACCCTCTTGTAAACTTTTAGAGCACCTAAGAAAATTCTAGACACAGTCCAGTTTTGCCATACAACAATTTCCAATTTACTAACAATTAGAAACTACCTACCGTGTAACAATGCCCACTGCAGCATACAAGTCCTCAGCAAGGAATTGCCTCTAGACCCAGCATCATCCTGAGGTTCCTTAAGATAGTCAACACAGAGGACGTGACCTAATACACTAAATTGTCACCCTGTGCCTTGCTCCTCCCTTCATCCAAGACAAGACAGCCTGCAGCTCAAGATCTCTGTCTGCAGTGACAGGACCTGTTCAGGGAGCTGCTAGATCAGGAGAATCACAATGAAGAAGTATTTCAAGAGTTAGCCTCAAAATTCAACAACACTAAAACTACAGAGTAGATGTTTAAACAGAACAGTGCAACCAAGATGCCATTTTCAGTACAACTCAGATGGCTCTGGTGGATCACACATGTTTTGAAGCATAAGCTAATGAAATATATTTCATCTGTACTTATTATAAGGCTGCAATTCTATTTACACTTGCCTGAGGGTAAGACCCATTGAACACAATGGGACTTAACTTCTGAATAAACATGTATGGTATAGGATTGTGTCGTAATTATAGTATATCTTTCAAAAGGCAGGGTAATCTCAAAAATCCAAATGTTCTGTTTGAAGCAATACAGTTAATAAATGATCTTAAAATACTTGAAATAGTGTTTTGAGAGCAAGGACTTAGACCTGGAAGATCCAAGTTCAAATCCCCATTCAGTCATGCACCTTCCTGGGTGACCTTGCACAACTCAATCCTATCTTGCACTGGAATAGGCAAGCCAAGAGGCTTGCGCTGTATCCAGTGCAAGATAGGGTGCAAAGTGACTCAGCTGAAGGTAAGGGGAAACTACTCCCCTTACCCCGGGTAAACCCCTATGGGTCTTCTCAGACTTGTGCCACCTCAGGAGGTAGCACGAGTTCAGGGAGGGCGGAGCGGCTTGAAGCCACTCTATGCTGCTCAGGAAAGGGGGTAGGGATCCAGCATAATAGCCAGATCCCAGCTCTGCCTCCAGCTATCTGCCCACCCATCCCCACCTCCTCCCCGCCCACCCCAGAGCCTTGTGTCAGCCAAGTTCGGCTGACACAAGGCTCGCCCCCGCAAGCCGGCATGGACGCTAGATGCAGCCTCCATGTGCCAGTGCACCTTTCTCTCGAGGAGGCACAAACATGCTTTACGGCACGTTTGCAACCCTCCTAGGCTGGCGCAAGGGACTTGCGCCAACCTAACTCATAGTTAGGATTGCGCCCTCAGTTTATGAATTGTGCAACTCATATCTCTCTCAGCCTCACCTACCTCATAGGGCTGTTGTAAGGACAAAAGAAGGGAAGAAACCATGGCCACCACCCTGAACTCCTTGGAGAAAGAGTGGAATAAAAATGTGAAGAATAAAGAAAATAATTTTCCCCAGTGCATGTAATTTCAGGCACTGCAGCATGAACCCACCCACAGATGTGAAGTAGCAAGTGGTATCCAAAATGTACTGTCTAGTGCTTGCTTCTGAGGACACCCTTTGTATCAATGCTGTTTCTCTTATTTTCTTATTTTCTGAACAGACATTCAGCAGGGCACGTTTTTCTGGCATGGAGATAAAGTGATGGGGAAAATTTTCACCTGATTCATGCCTGCATGTTAGGAGGTATTTAATAAATTTTTTTGTTTAAAAAAGGCACATGAAAGGATCATTAAAAAGTTGGTGACCTTATGTTACTAAAGACTACTTTCCAAAACATACAGAACTAAACAGTTTCTACTTGTCAGCCTGCAAGGACATCCTCACAGAAGAGAGCTACTGCTATTTTTGATACTGGAGCCTCATGGAATGAGCGCCTAAAAGAAAACTGTAATGCAATTAGTACATGCAACATTATATCTGGAAGACAATTATTAAGCAAGAGTCAGAGAGGGCCTGGAATCTAAATTACCTCTCAGGGTAATCATAAGTAATCATACCAAGCCCTTTGAGAAGAGATTATGTTCAAAGATATAAATCAGAGATATATATGCATTAGGTTTGGAGATGAAGCACCCGTGGAAGTCAGACCACATTTATAAGTCAGTAGAGTGAGCCAGGCAAATTGTTTCTGCAACTGGGAAACCTAATTGAAAACATACTGGATTGAGTGAGAAATGTCTGTTAATATAACAGGTTTTCAATTAGGTTTTCAATTTTAATACATCTTACAATCAACCTTAAGAAAGGAGATTATTTTAGTTTTTTAGAAGTGCTAATGAAATATCTCTACCATAACTTCTCTGGAGTGCACCTGTTCTGGGGTGATCCCCTCTTCCTAAGTCCTGCTTCCATGCCTTTTAACAGCAAGCTTACATAAAGAAATTTAAAAACATGAATGCCCAGTTGTAAAGGATCATCTGCTACATCTAGAAACGTTCGATAAGGCACTGAGGTTTCAGCTTAGCTTTCTCTTCCAGTCTGGCCTTACAAATTGTGCCCCTGGTTAAACCAGGAATGGAGCACATCACACAATGCTTTATAATGCAGACTGTACTCTATGTAAAGTTGCAATGACAAAGGTAGTTCTTCCTTTTTTGCTCTTCCCACACTCCTTCCCCCTCCTCTGCTCCTTTCCTTTCTGACATTTTTCCTTCCATTTCTGCATCTGCTGTTCAAGGACCAATTCCACGTTCTGCTCTCTCCCTTTTAATCATTTTTCCTCTAGCTTTATATTATCACAAATAAAATATGACAGTGCAGCCTAACCTACTATTTTCCAGTCCTGAAAAGGCTATCCTGACCACAATTTCCCCTTTGCTTCATATTCATGCATCAGCTGACCTTGATCCTCCCTGATTGTGATTGTACATCTGTTGGAAGCATGTGCTGATCTGTGTTCAACACCTCCATGCTTTTATATACTCGTATCTATACAGGGCTTTGTTTTTTTAAGTTCAACTTTGACAACTAAGAACATAAGAACATAAGAACAGCCCCACTGGATCAGGCCATAGGCCCATCTAGTCCAGCTTCCTGTATCTCACAGCGGCTCACCAAATGCCCCAGGGAGCACACCAGATAACAAGAGACCTCATCCAGGTGCCCTCCCTTGCATCTGGCATTCTGACATAACCCATTTCTAAAATCAGGAGGTTGCGCATACACATCTTGGCTTGTACCCCATAATGGATTTTTCCTCCAGAAACTTGTCCAATCCCCTTTTAAAGGTGTCTAGGCTAGACGCCATCACCACATCCTGTGGCAAGGAGTTCCACAGACCGACCACACGCTGAGTAAAGAAATATTTTCTTTTGTCTGTCCTAACCCGCCCAACACTCAATTTTAGTGGATGTCCCCTGGTTCTGGTATTATGTGAGAGTGTAAAGAGCATCTCCCTATCCACTCTGTCCATCCCCTGTATAATTTTGTATGTCTCAATCATGTCCCCCCTCAGGCGTCTCTTTTCTAGGCTGAAGAGGCCCAAACGCCGTAGCCTTTCCTCATAAGGAAGGTGCCCCAGCCCCGTAATCATCTTAGTCGCTCTCTTTTGCACCTTTTCCATTTCCACTATGTCTTTTTTGAGATGTGGCAACCAGAACTGGACACAATACTCCAGGTGTGACCTTACCATAGATTTGTACAACGGCATTATAATACTAGCCGTTTTGTTCTCAATACCCTTCCTAATGATCCCAAGCATAGAATTGGCCTTCTTCACTGCCGCTACACATTGGGTCGACACTTTCATCGACCTGTCCACCACCACCCCAAGATCTCTCTCCTGATCTGTCACAGACAGCTCAGAACCCATCAGCCTATATCTAAAGTTTTGATTTTTTGCCCCAATGTGCATGACTTTACACTTACTGACATTGAAGCGCATCTGCCATTTTGCTGCCCATTCTGCCAGTCTGGAGAGATCCTTCTGGAGCTCCTCACAATCACTTCTGGTCTTCACCATTTGGAAAAGTTTGGTGTCGTCTGCAAACTTAGCCACTTCACTGCTCAACCCTGTCTCCAGGTCATTTATGAAGAGGTTGAAAAGCACCGGTCCCAGGACAGATCCTTGGGGCACACCGCTTTTCAACTCTCTCCATTGTGAAAATTGCCCATTGACACCCACTCTCTGCTTCCTGGCCTCCAACCAGTTCTCAATCCACGAGAGGACCTGTCCTCTAATTCCCTGACTGTGGAGTTTTTTCAGTAGCCTTTGGTGAGGGACCGTGTCAAATGCCTTCTGAAAGTCCAGATATATAATGTCCATGGGTTGTCCCGCATCCACATGCCTGTTGACCTTTTCAAAGAATTCTATAAGGTTCGTGAGGCAAGACTTACCCTTACAGAAGCCATGCTGACTCTCCCTCAGCAAGGCCTGTTCGTTTATGTGTTTTGAGATCCTATCTTTGATGAGGCATTCCACCATCTTACCCGGTATGGATGTTAGTTTGACCTGCCTATAGTTTCCCGGGTCCCCCCTCTTTCCCTTTTTAAAAATAGGCGTGACATTTGCTATCCTCCAATCTTCTGGCACCATGGCCGTTTTGAGGGACAAGTTGCATACCTTAGTCAAGAGGTCTGCAACTTCATTCTTCAATTCCTTAATAACTCTTGGGTGGATGCCATCAGGGCCCGGTGACTTATTGATCTTTAATTTATCAATGAGGTCTGAAAAACATCTTCTCTTTTAACCTCTATCTGACTTAACTCCTCGGTCAGGTGGGGCCGTTCGGGCAGCGGTATCTAGTCTGTCATTTCCCTGAGGTGATGTCGTAGTTGTGCTTCACAGTGTAGTGAGTTCTTTTGTCAGATTTTTTGAGAAAAGTTGGTTTTTCAATGTAAAAGATGTTTAAAAAAATGGAAGTTCAGATGAAAAAATTTGCACACTGGCCCTCACTTTGAAATTACATACAAAAAAGTTTCCCTTCATTGCTGATTAAACAGATGCTGCATGTTTCCATAAATTAAAAAACTAATTAAAAAAATTAATTGACCAAAAAAATTAATTTATCGATGTGACATCAATGGAGGCATCAATTAAAGGAGAAAATGATCTCCCTATTAATTTATGTGTAGTATCATAAACTGAGTTGGATATATCTGTCTAGCTCCAAAGTTAAACATCTGATCAACACAGCAGTTTTTTTTTTCATCAAGCTTATATCCATAAAGGAAGTGCAAGATACTTGCAAGGAAGTGCAAAATTAACAGATCTTAATGCTGGGGAAACATCAACAGCTGACAGTTTTTCCCATTTTATAAGTTTTTTTTCTGAGGCTTCAGCCTCTTCTTAGTAAAGGTCTTTAATGAGCTGCTAACCTAACTCCCAGATAGATGCCCATGCTGTAACCCCAAGCCCAAGGATAATAAGACAGAAAGACAGATCTTTCTGTCCAGTCTGTCTTTTAAATGCTAATCATACAATATTTCCCTGAAAGAATCAATATCTTTCTAAGAGATTATATTCACAAAGAATAAACATTTCATCCCACAGATACAGGTATTAGTATTTATACATCACCATCAGTGTGCATTGTGTTTTACAACAGCAGGCATAAGAACATAAGAACATAAGAACAGCCCCACTGGATCAGGCCATAGGCCCATCTAGTCCAGCTTCCTGTATCTCACAGCGGCCCACCAAATGCCCCAGGGAGCACACCAGATAACAAGAGACCTCATCCTGGTGCTCTCCCCTACATCTGGCATTCTGACTTAACCCATTCCTAAAATCAGGAGGTTGCGCATACACAAAAGGCACAAAAGGTTCCTGCCATGAAGGGTTCAGAATCCAACACACAGGCAACTACAGAGGAACTGGATGGTAGGGTAAACAGAGGAGGAATATGTTATTTATTTCATGAACATGTACATACTTGGGTGTAGTTCAGGGCCAGCCACTCATGAGGTTGAATGAAGTGTCTAATTTGAGTGGTAGACTGGCGGAAGCAGAAAACTGACAGAGGTGCTCTGAGCCCCAACTCAGGCTATTGCCCTCTTCCAACCCACTACCCACCCAGCTGCTTCAGCTAGGACTCTAATCTTCTTCATCCTAGTTGAGAGTGAACAATAAGAGAACTGGGGCACCTCTTCCATGCAGCGCTGCTGGCACAAGGCACCTCAGAGGTGCTTCAGAAAGTAACAGCAGGACAATTCTGTTCTGATTGCTCCACTTCCACAAGCAAAGCAAGATCTCTCCACCTCTGAACGTTTTGCCCACCCAGCAAAAGGCCAGGTGGGCAGGAAGGAGAAGGAGGTGGAGTGCCCTGCTCTTCCTTATCTTTGCTTGTGCTTACTGCTTGTTCTCAGCTGGCCATGCAAAACAAACAGGCTGGGCAAAGTGTGCCAGAAGTGGAAGAGGCCTCTGTCCCCAATATGCTCTGTTTAGCCTGTATACATGGCTAGGCAGGAAGAAGTGAAAGGTGGCGGTAGGTCTGGAGGAGTGGGGACCAGGGCCCATGAGAGGAGGAGGGCAGGGGGTAAATCATACCTGGGCCTGGGGTCAAGAAAAGGAGTCCCAGGAGCCAAAGAGGGGAGCTGGAAATTTCCTGGGATCTCAGAAAAGGTTTGCATATATTGTATGAAGCCTAGCATTCATATTTTTGTGTAACCCTGCATTTGTAAAAATTATGATCCAATGATCATACGAAATTATGATCCAATTGAGAAAGGAATGGGCCCAAAAGAAAAGTTGTACCCCCAAAAGGGTCATGACTCACTTGGTGGTTCAGGACCCGATTGTTGGTGGGTCACGAAGCTGAAACTAACAAGGAGATAGCGAGAAGGAAAATACATGGAGCCCTATGGAAAATGAAACTGAGCCACATCACATGTTTACTCACCAGTAGGCAAATGTGCCATAGTCAGTTACACAGGGCAGGCCGAAAGGAATCCAATGCCACCAGAATGGTCCCGATCCAATGAACGCAACCCCCCAAAAACACTCAAGAAGGAAGTCCCTCCCTCCAAGCTGATGAATGTATTGAGCCTAATGGAAAGCGAAACAAAGGTACACGGTCGAATTTACTCATGAGTAAGCAGACGGGTCTTAGTTCCTATTGACGGTCAGGCAAAGGGGAATGTAAGGCTACTTGAATGGTCCCAATTCAATGAACTCAACAAGTGGAGCTCAACAAGTGATCTAGACAGCAACCCGTGAATTTTTTTATTTTTTAGACTTGTAAAGCTAGGTGAGCCCTGATAGTGATATGGTTTAAATATAAGAACTTAAATTGAACTGGGCACTGGGTAGGACTGAAAATCATACTGATTTATTTTTGGGGGGTGGGGGGGTGTCTTGAGATTATTGCAGGCAGGCTACAGAGAGCATTCACTTGGTGGAATAGGGCTGGCTTCCCCATCTCATCTCCCCTTATTTATTTGCATTACTTTAATTATATCTAATTATTCATTTTAATTTGCATGTAGTGACTTCCAGCCATGACATCACTTCCAGTGGGTCCCAGATAGATTGTCATTCTAAAAAGTGGGTCCCAGTGCTAAAATGTTTGAGAATCACTGCGGTAGGGTGAAAGGAATAGGTAGGTATTAAGGAAGGATTTGAGGGAAGGAAGAGAGTAGGCATCCTTTAGGTGATATGGGAGGGACTTCCAGGCAGAAGGGCTGCAGGGCAGAGGCAGCAGCCTGCATTTTCAAGATCCTTAATATAATGTACTAGAAGGAAAAAGGAGATCCCCCTTAGCAATTTTGTATCAAGATGCAGATAAGATATTTGATTGCCTGAAGGGACTGTATAATATTGCGCATTTGCTAAATAATTTAGGCATGAGATCACACTTCCTCTGGGCAATCAAAATCCTGTTTGCTAAACTTGGAGCTACAGGGAAGGTTAATCAGTTCAGTTCATTACTGGAAGGCAAACCCAACAGGGATACCCTCTCCATTTTTTTTTAATTATTTTTTTTTGCTGTTTCTCTGGAGCAACTTGTAGCAACTCTCAAATGACTCAGCAACTCTCAAATACACAGCAACTCTCAAATGACTTAGGGCCCAATCCTATCCAGCATTCCAGCTCTGGTGTAGCCACACTGCAGCCCTGTGGTCAGGAAACAAATGTTCCTATACCTTGAGAAGGCCCCAGTGACTGCTCCTTGACTGTAGGATGCAGCATCCACCCCACCGGCACAACTGCACCAGCTGTGGATAGGATCGGGCCCTAAGGGTGGGGTGTGTGCTGCATCCTGCGGTGGAGGAGCAGTCACTGGGGCCTTCTCAAGGTATGGAAACGTGTTCCCTTACCATGGGGCTGCACTGTGGTTACACCAGAGCTCAAAAGTTGGATAGTTGGACAAACCGGTTAAAAAAAATCTCTCTTTGGTGTTTACCATCTTCAAACATACTCAATTCATTGCAACATTTCAGCTAATTTCTCAACTTTTATTTTAATGTAAGAAAAACAGGTTTATGTAATTAATTTGCTATCAGAATTTTTGTAGTTGTTAACAGATTCCAAATGAGCTCATGTTGAACCTGTTTAACTTGTCCACTAAAATGCCCAAGTTATATCACCACCAGATCAGAGGGATAATATTTGGGATGGATTCCTATGCACACTTACCTGAGAGTAAGCTCCACTGAACTCAGTGGGGCTTTGTTTGAGTAGGAATGCATAGGATTGTCCTGTGTTAATCACTGTCAATTATAAACAATTTATTCCCCAGTGTTTTCATCTTAGGACAATGCCACCACATGTCCAAAATTCCAGTTTTTAACTGAACCCATTTGCAGCAGTTATCATCCCTATTTCTATACTACTTACTTACTTACGACTTAAGTGTGTGGAAGGAGGGGCAATAGGCAGCAATGTGATCCCCAGAATTGTGCTGCTACCAGGGACAGGAGGATTTTTCTAAACCTACCTGCAGCCAGCACCAGAATCCTGGGGAGTCCGGGGAGCCCACGACTCCAAACTTTTTGATTTAGATTTAGAAAGCAGAAACTGGGCACTTCAATTTTTCGTCGTAAAACCGGAAGTTTTTATTTATTTGCCCATTTATTTGCTTTTTTTAAAGATGTTTTGAGGTGCTCCCAGACTCCCCAGGACTCTGATACTAGCTGCAGGTAGGTTAAAAAAAACACCCTCTCATCCCTGGCAGCAGCACAATCTTGGGGAGCGCATTGCTGCTTTCCCCTACCCCTTAAGGGGCCAGAGGCAGGGCTTCTCAAGCTGAGGTGTCATGATGCTTCGGTTTGAGAACCTCTGACTTACTGCAATATCTTATAATGGTTCTTTTTTGTACAGTTAAATGTATAGAGACATTGTGGGCCCAATTCTATCCAAATTTCCAACACTGATGCAGCCATGCCAACAGTGGTTTGCTCTGCATCCTGCAGTGTGTGTGTGTGTGTGGGGGGGGGGTAGTTATGGAGGCCTGCTTCAAGTTATGGAAATATTTGTTCCCTTACCTTGAGGTTGCACTGCAGCTGCATCCACGTTGGAAAGTTAGGTAGGACTGGGCCCTTTTTGACACTCCAGTTCATTAGATGTTTCAGTCCAATCTGCCACACATCAGTGGATAGATATCCTTTTGTTACTTCTGTGATAATAATCCCCCCAAATTCATTCTTCTGGAATTCAGTTTCTATGCCCTGTTACAAATTCATATTCTGAAAGTGCAATCACATGTTTACTCAGAAGTAAGTCGCATTGTGTTCAATGAGTCTTACTCTCAATGTGTATAGGGTATAGGATAGCAGCCGGGCAGCTCACTCCTATCCCTGGCAGCATTGCCGGGTGCAGAGGTGCCAAATGGTGACTGCTGAATCCAGTGGTGCCACCAGAGATCTCCTCAGGGGAAGCCCCAAGAAGTGCAATGGGGTTTCTAAAGTCTGCGCCAGCTATTTTGCTGGCACAGACTTGAAAGTCTCAGTGTCAGGCTTTGTAGCCCGACACAGAGGGTAGGATATGGCAGAGCAGGGCTCTACCAGTCGCTCCCCCTCACCCCGGTTCCTCCATCTACCCCACCCTCCCAAGCCTCCAAGGCCCTCACTGGCACCCAGAGTTTTTACTGTGCTCCAGGCAGTGTCCGTTCATCACTGGGCTCTGTGCTGACTAGCACTGGGCTGACACCAGCACTCACTCCTCTCTGGGTGTTGTGGATATGCTTACAACATGTTTGCGAAACCCAGCGCTAGTGCAGGAGCTCAGTGACGGCACTGGCCCACCTCAGGATTGGGCCCTAAGATACCTTTAACTGGAAGGGAGAGAATGGAAGGGGCGATGAAACAGAGCTTACTTCTTTGCCTCTATTACTGCTGTTTTAGCCAGTTTCAGAGCAATGGCAGTGATCCTCCTGACAGTTGGTGACTGCCTTTTTAAAATCCAGAAGTCCCTCAGAGCTATGCAGGAATACCAGATGCAAGGGACTGACAATGGGATGCAGGTATCTTGTTATGTGCTCCCGAGGCATCTAGTGGGCCACTGTGAGATACAAGAAGCTGAATAGGCCTTTGGCCTGATCCAGCAGGGCTGTTAAGAACATAAGAACAGCCCCACTGGATCAGGCCATAGGCCCATCTAGTCCAGCTTCCTGTATCTCACAGCGGCCCACCAAATGCCCCAGGGAGCACACCTGATAACAAGAGACCTCATCCTGGTGCCCTCCCTTGCATTGGCATTCTGACATGGCCCATTTCTAAAATCAGAAGGTTGCACAAACACATCATGGCTGGTAACCCATAATGGATTTTTCCTCCAGAAACTTGTCCAATCCCCTTTTAAAGGCATCCAGGCTAGACGCCATCACCACATCCTGCAGCAAGGAGTTCCACAGACCGACCACACGCTGAGTAAAGAAATATTTTCTTTTGTCTGTCCTAACCCTCCCAACAATCAATTTTAGTGGATGTCCCCTGGTTCTGGTGTTATGTGAGAGTGTAAAGAGCATCTCTCTATCCACTTTATCCTTCCCATGCATAATTTTGTATGTCTCAATCATGCCCCCCCTTAGGCGTCTCTTTTCTAGGCTGAAGAGGCCCAAACTCCGTAGCCTTTCCTCATAAGGTAGGTGCCCCAGCCCAGTAATCATCTTAATTGCCCTCTTTTGCACCTTTTCCATTTCCACTATGTCTTTTTGAGATGTGGCGACCAGAACTGGACGCAATACTCCAGGTGTGGCCTTACCATCGATTTGTACAACGGCATTATAATATTAGCTGTTTTGTTCTCAATACCTTTTCTAATGATCCCAAGCATAGAATTGGCCTTCTTCACTGCCGCCACACATTGGGTCAACACTTTCATCAACCTGTCCACCACCACGCCCCCAAGATCTCTCTCCTGATCTATTACAGACAGCTCAGAACCCATCAGCCTATATGTGAAGTTTTGATTTTTTGCCGTAATGTGCCTGACTTTACACTTACTTACATTGAAACGAAGCTGCCATTTTGCTGCCCATTCTGCCAGTTTGGAGAGATCCTTCTGGAGCTCCTCACAGTCACGTCTGGTCTTCACCACTTGGAAAAGTTTGGTGTCGTCTGCAAACGTAGCCACCTCACTGCTCACCCCTGTCTCCAGGTCATTTATGAAGAGGTTGAAAAGCACCGGTCCCAGGACAGATCCTTGGGGCACACCGCTTTTCACCTCTCTCCATTGTGAAAATTGCCCATTGACACCCATTCTCTGTTTCCTGGTCTTCAACCAGGTCTCAATCCAGGAGAGGACCTGTCCTCTAATTCCCTGACTGTGGAGTTTTTTAAGTGGCCTTTGGTGAGGGACCGTGTCCAACGCCTTCTGAAAGTCCAGATATATTATGTCCACGGGTTCTCCCGCATCCACATGCCTGTTGACCTTTTCAAAGAATTCTAAAAGGTTTGTGAGGTAAGATTTACCCTTACAGAAGCCATGCTGATTCTCCCTCAGCAAGGCCTGTTCGTCTATGTGTTTTGAGATTCTACCTTTGTTGAGGCATTCCGGTACAGATGTTAGGCTGACTAGCCTATAGTTTCCCAGGTCCCCCCTCTTTCCCTTTTTAAAGATTGGTATGACATTTGCTATCCTCCAATCCTCTGGCACCATGGCTGTTTTGAGGGACAAGTTGCATATTTTAGTCAAGAGATCAGCAACTTCATTCTTTAATTCCTTAATAACTCTTGGGTGGATGCCATCCAGGCCCAGTGACTTATTGATCTTTAATTTATCAATTAGGTCTGAAACATCTTCTCTTTCAACCTCTATCTGACTTAATTCCTTGGTCAGGAGGGGCTGTTCAGGCAGCGGTATCCACTGGGCCTCTATTACTGTTGTTTTAAGCAGCCTCCATGCACTCTGAAGAGATTGGACTCTTTTTACCTTCCCTTTCAACCTCCTTCTAACCAGCCTCCTCATTTGAGGGAAGTCCGCTAGTCGGAAGTCAAGGGTTTTTGTGAGAGATTTGCCCAGTATTCTTCCCCCAACGTGCATGTCGAAACGGATCACAGCATGATCACTGTTCCCCAATGGCTCAGTAACACTGACATCTCTAACCAGGTCCTGAGTACCACACAATATTAAATCCAGAGTCACCTGTCCTCTGGTGGGCTCCATGACTAGCTGCTCTAAGTCACCTTATATTGTATCATGCTTTTATGTAATTAAAAAAGAGCTCTTGAAATTTCCTGTAGTACTGCCTTAAAATTATTCATCCAGAGAGTTTGAAGGGCTATTTTGTATTGAGAAAGCCAGGCACTTCCTTTTTATTATAGAAACAATCATTGATAAAATTAAGTGCTCTCCTAGTATTGTTCAATATCAGATGGGCTGATAAAAGCCTAATTGATCAAGGTATATATTTTGCAATAAATGTTTACATGAGATACCATTTACCAGCAGAGGCACAAAGAGAGTGTAGTCTAAATAAATACTTTTGATGTTATGATGTTATCAGTGCTAGATCCTGCTTTTTTCATAAATTAAAGAGATTCTGGCATCATTACAGGTTAAGCAATTCAGAGGAAGTTGGTCATTCATTTCCATAAATGTATTAATGGGATGAGTAACAAGTCAGAAAATCTCCTATAGGGTGTGAAGGTACGACATTCATTAAGAGAAACATTGTGGGAAAGTTCTGTGGTATGTATAACCCAGCTTTGCTTTTGGCTGCTCAGGTAGGCAGGACGGTGTTCCTGTTTGGCCAGCTAACAGCCCAATCCTAACTTGGCAGCCCGTGCTGCAATACAGTGGCACTGAAACTCCTGCTGCTGAATCCTGTGTGGGCAAAGAAGCAGGTGGAGGTCACCTCGAGGTAAGGGAACATTTGTTTCCTTACCCCATGTAGAGCCCCAGCAGTCTCCATGGGTCTACTCAGAGCTGCACCACCCAAATCACTGGCGCAGAACCAAGCAGTCCTGTGTAGGGCTTTCAGGTTGTGGATGAGGGTTGGGATGCAGCAGAGGCTTCCTCCGCCATCCCCACTCCCCTGCTAGGCCTGAGCCACCCTCCTCCTAGAACTCTCTGCCCCTTTTCCACCCTCCGCTGCCTCCCTGCAGTACTGCATAGGGATTAGAGCCCAACCTTATGCCTGTCTACTCAGAAGTCCCATTATAGTCTATGGAGCTTACTCCTAGGAAAATGTGGATAGGATTGGACACTGACCCCCTGGTCAGTGGGCTCTGCTCCATTGCCGATGAAGGCCTGGTAGTGCAGGCGTCTTTGCCAGCAACATTGGCCTTTGTGCTGTTGAAGTGTGCCTCATGGCACATTTGTGACAGCACACATGCCCATCCCACCAAAGGGAGCCAGATTAGGATTGGGCTGTAAATCTGTGTGCGTTTATGGAGAAGTCTGATGTTGCCACCCATGCCACCTAGGCTGAATTAACATAGCTCTCTCTACTTGGGGCTGTCTTTGAACAGCATTCAGAACCTTCAGTTGGTGCAGAAGACTCAGTCCCCACTGGCTGACAGTTTATTTCTAGGTCCAACTGCAGCATTTTGGTTACTACTAGTACTTTTAAAGATCTAAATGACTTCAAACAGGGGTGCCTGAAAAGCTACCTCCTAATATACAAATACAAACCCACTTGTTTTCTGAGATTATATAAATCTACAAAATGAACAAGTAAGTAAATAAAAAACATTCTGATCATCACAGACTTATGAATGAGAAAACACACATTCATTTTCCCTGCACATCTTTCAAAGACTGAGTAGAGGGGGATAGGGTCTGAAGTAATCCAAAATGTTTCAAACCTTTATTGTTGCCAAGGTATGCTTTGAAGTATGTGGACAGTGCCTGGTAATATATTGGCACTCAGAAAGATTGCTGAATAATCTCAGTGGCCAGGGTGTGGTGTTCTAATGTCCTTCATAGCTCCTTGCCCTTCCTTAGGATTAGCAGAAGCAGAATAAATTATGCAGAACAGCAAAAATGGTGCAGAATAAATTGAATAGACATATTGTGCAAACATGCTTGGTTTGCATAATGTATACAGGTCACAGATTTTTTTTAAATTTGCACAGAATTTGTTTTTAAAAAGTACAATACTGGATAAAAGGCACATTGGATGAGGCAAACCCTTGCCTACAAAAAAGCCCTCGTTCTACCATTAATCTCCTAGTCTCTAAGGGTGCAAGCCTATCCAACTTTCCATCACCAAGGTAAGGGCAATGCAGCTCCAAGGAACAAACATTCCCTTTCCTTGAGGAGGCCTCCATGATTGCCCCCCACTGCAGGATGCAGCACATGCCCCATTGGCACTGCTATATCAACGTCGGAAAGTTAGAATTTGGGTTAGAATTAGAATTGGGAAGGTTAGAATTTGGGCCTAAAGCACTTACAGCACTCTTCTTCCTTTTGCTGCTTTTGAGATACTTTTTGAAAGTCAGAAATGTATACCCATAGGCTCATAAAAAAGCAAAAATGAAAGAAGTCAGACTGCAACCTGGAGATTCTGCCAGTGACCCTATGCACACTTTTCTGGGAGTAAGCTCCACATAATGCAATGGGACTTACTTCTGAGTAGACATGCATAGGATTGTGTTCTAAATGTTCTAAATGACATTGAGTAATGTTCTAAAGATATTGTAGCCACTGACCTTCCCACACTTCACAGGTCCCTTCACACACCTTCCAGTCCTCCCTCCCCACCCCTTGCAACTCCAGGAGTGAAGAGACTGATGGAAGGAAGGGGTGGGAAATGCAAATATATATGCAGGGTTACCAGATACAAAGTGGGATAGAGTGCCTATACCTTTAACCATTGTATAGAAGAGGGAATTTTGGCAGGTGCAGATCAACATAGAGGGGTTTTAAAAAGCTGCCCCTATCCCACTTTGTATCTGGTATCTGTATCTATGTATACAGCCCTGTTGCCTTAGAACAATTGTTCCTAAACATTTTAGCACCAGGACAACCCAGCTGGCTTTACAAAACTTTAAAAGAAAGTTTTATTTTACTGGCTGCTCAAGACTCTATTTTCATCCTTTTTACTATGGGGGTGGGCCTGCCTTCTGGGCACATGTTGACTTCTATGTTCAACCAATCGTGGCCATTCTGATGGACTTGCATTCCCCTTCACCTGGTCTTCAGTAAGAGTTGGGGCATAATTGTCTACTCATAAGTAAACATCTGCATGTGCTTCAGTTACACTTTCCATAGCTAGAGGTGTTTGAAAATGGTGTTATTTATTTTACTCAGAAGCAGGGCTTTTTTTGTAATAGAATGCACTGGAATGGCATTCCTGCACCTTTTTTTATGCAGTTCCCTGCAGGAAAAAATGAATGGAGCCCTATGGAAAGTGAGCCGTAGGCATACTTGCCATAGTCCGTCGGAAAGGGCAAGCTGAGAGGAATCCAACAACACCAGAATGGCCCCAATCCAATGAATGCAGCCTCACAAAAACTCCAGAGAAGGTCCCATCCCTCCCAGCTGCAAGCCTGAGCCAGAAAGGAAGCCACGTGGCTGCGTTTACTTGCTAGTAGTCCTTCGGAAAGGGCAGCTGAGAGGACTCCAAGGACGTCAGAATGGTCCTGATCCAATGAATGCAGCCCCCAAAAACACAAAAGGGAGAAGGAGGTCCCTGCCTCCCTCCCAGCTGCAGTCTATTGAGCCCTATGGAAAGCAAGCAGCCTCACTTCGTGTTTATTCATGAGTAGGCAGACGTGCCTTGGCTGTTAGTCAGGCCAGGCAAAGGGGAATGTGAGGACACCAGAATGGTCCTGATCCCATGGAGCTGGAGATACTCCAGAAGGCAGCCTCTTCCTCCCCCCCCCCCCCACTAAAAAAGACAAAAAAGAGGTTTCAGGTGGTAAGGGGAAAGTTTTCTATTTTGCACTTACAAAGCCAGGAGGGTCTTTATCTTGATATGCCTGAAATAGAAGAACTTTAAACTGGGCACTGGGGAGGGCTGGAAATCTCACTGATTCTTTTTTTTTTGGGGGGGGGGGGGTTATTGTAGGCAGGCTACAGGGTAAGCTCCATTGACCACTATGGAACTTACTTCAGAGCAGACATGCATAGGATTGGGCTCACAGGCTGTAATCCTACCCACACTTTCCTGAGAGTAAACCCCATTGACCACAATAGGACTTACTTCAGAGTAGATTCACTTGGTGGAACAGGACTGGCTTCCCCTTATTTAATTATTTCTTTTAATTTAATTATTTATAATTATTTTAATTTGCTTGATGATGTCACTTCTGGTCATGACATCACTTCCAGTGGGTCCTGGACAGATTGTCATTCTAAAAAGTGGGTCCCGGTGTGTATTGGAATCTCGGTAGATCTGGAAAGGAGGTAGGCTGTGGTGTCTGCAGTGGCCCCTTTAAGGTTAAGGCCTGGGCTTCCAGGGAGTGTGCTGCTCAGCTGCAGCCACTTGAAGGCAGTAGGGCTCTCAGGGATATAAGGAGCACCTGAGGCAGGAAGGGTTTGTGGGCAGCAGAAGGAGGAAAGCTTGGATTGACTGGATTAATGGACTAAGGAATTGATAGCTAATGGACTGCTGGTGGACTTTGGAGACTGCTGGAGTTTGATGTATGGCTGCTGTGCCCAAGACCTGCTGAGGACCAAGGGTCTGCTGTAGTGGCAGGAGGCTGCTGGCAGGAGAGAGGACCTCTACAGGTTGAACAGGCGAGCTACCCTGGAAGTGGGGGTCCAGCAGGACTGCAGGGCAGAACCAGGGTCATTTGTTGGGGGAAAGAAGGGGAGCTAATTTGTTTAAAGTGGGCATAATTCTCCAGGCAGAGTTTAGCCTTGGAATCTGGCAAAACACTAAAAATTTGAGTGCTAAAAGTGCTAAAAGTTTGAGAACTACTGCCATAAGTTGTTAGTAAGTTGACAGAGGGGTGTGTGTGACTCTAGAAGTTTTCAAAATCACTAAAATCAGAGTTTGGAGGAACAATACTATCATGTTTTATATCAATCTATGCATAATTTCATGCAGAATGCAGTGAAACAAACCACACTGAAATATCTGTGTTCTAACAAAAGGTACAGCCAATAAACCAGTGGGGGCAGGGTGATGGTACATCACCATGCCCACCACCTGGGGTGTTGCCGTGCCCACTGTATGGGGTGATGTGAATCCTAGTGATGCCACTGGGGTGCTGATTCCAAAAATGGCATCAGTTTTCCCCTATCATTTCTAGCTTTGGAAATATGACATAGTCTCGTTAGTGAATGGTTCAAGGAGCTTCCTCATGAGGAAGCCTATGCTATGGCCATTTTTGGAATCAGCAACCCAAATTCATAAAAAAACCACCATAAACTTTGATAAAATATTTTTCTGACCCTCAGTTTTGCAAGTCTTTGATATAGATTAAAGATATAGTCTTTGATATAGATTAAAGATCGTTCTGAACTATTTTTTGCCCATGCCAAAGAGTGGTTAACTTGATAACTGTAGGCACAGTGTATTTTAGTGCATTTTACATTAGAACAGTGTTTCTCAAACTGTGGGTCGGGACCCACTAGACGCTGTGTCAGAACCACCATTCAGAGCGCGACACCATAGTCTTTCGAGGCTGAAGGTTGCTAACTAAGGGTGGGTCATGAGCCAATTTCAGGTAAGTCCCCATTCATTTCAATATTTTATTTTTAATATATTTGTATTCAATAGTGTTGAATGTCTTTTTGTTATCCTCTCTGTACGTGTTAATCACGTGTTGTGCAGTTGTATCTTATTACCTATTTCTCCAATTAAAAATAGTTTATAAATAAATAAAAGATTAACAAGTTGTGAGTTCCTGCACTTTTTTTTAAACAAAAAAAGCACTGCTCAGAAGTAAGCCCATTGTGGTCAGTAACACTTGGCCTGTAATCCTATCCTACTCACTAGAAACAAACACATAGAAACATTCATAGAACTCAATGCATTCTCCTTGTCAGCTTGGGCAGGAGGAGCTTCTCTGGCGAGTTTTTTGGAGTCTGCATTCATCAGATTGGGACCATTCTGATGGCATTGGACTCCTCTCAGCCTGCCCTTCAAAGTGGACTGAGGAATGCTCACTTACTCATGAGCAAACATGCACATGAGGCTCAGTTTCACTTTCTATTTTCCTTGTCAGCTATCAGATCTCAGTTTCATGACCCACCAAACTTCTGGTGCAGCCCACCCACAGTTTGAGGGCTACTGCCTTAGAACAGTGATTCTCAAACTCTGAGGGAGTTTTACTCCCTCATTAAGGCTTTGTGGGGGAGGGGCTAGGGCAGTGACATGATCCGCAGGATTGCATGGCTAAAAGGGGGTGTGCTTTTGACTTAAGTTATGTATGGGTGGGAGGAATTAGGTGGGAGGAGCCCTGCACGGCACTCCCCAGGGCTTGGAACTTTCAGAAACAGCAGGGGCAAAGCACCCGCTTTTTCTGAATGTTCCAAGCCTCAGGGAGCACTGCACAAGGCTCTCCCCCAACCTCCTGCAGCCTGCTGCAGCCCTGCCTATATAATGTAAGTCAAAAGCACCCCCTCCCCCCATATGGACATGGTCCTGGGGGTGGCTTCCCTGCCTCTCCCCTTTTCCCGCCCCTTAAAGGGATGGGGGAACCTTTACACAAACTGGTGGGTCACGACCCACCAGTTTGAGAACCACTGCCTTAGAATGTTTAAAGTAGGCAGGATCAGTAGATTAAATGGCAAGTCTTAGCAAATGATACAGAGTATAACGGAGTAGGGTAGCATCAGGGGCTGATGAGGCTGGGCAAGGGCCAAGAAGTCAGTAGAGCCAATCCGTGAATCCTCAGTTCCGGAGGGGGAGGCAGTGCCCAGTGCATCATCAGGACATAGGCAGAAGGGTCCATGGATCACCCAGGGTGATATGTTGCTTAAGGACCTCTAGCAACCTGGTGCCAGCACTGGAGTTGCTGCTTTTTTACTGTTCCTGTTTCTCTAACAGTAGGGTTGCCAGATACAAAGTGGGACAGAGTGCCTACAGCTTTAATCATTGTATAGAAGAGGGAATTTTGGCAGGTGCAGCTCAACATGGAAGAGTTTAAAAAGCTGCATCAGCCAAAATTTCCTCTTCTACACAGTGGTTAAAGATGAAGCCACTCTTTGCCACTTTGTATCTGGTAACTCTATCTAATAGTAGCTTAATTCTCAGCTTAGCAGTTGATACTTTTCCTGCCTGGAGACAAGTGGTGGGAAAAGGCTTTACCTACCATGCTCTTGTGTGTTCAGGCCTTTGTTCATAGAGCATGCAGGAGAACCAATAAAGGTGACAGCCCAAGACAACCAAGATAAGCAGTGGAATAAGCAAAATGGCTGGTGCTGTGGAGACCCCATAGAAAAGACTGGTGAAAAAACAACAACAACTAGATAACCCAAATAGAGGTGTTTTTGGACTAGGTGAGGGCAATCATGTCATGATGAAGACAAACTTGGGCTGTCAAAAGGGTGGGTCTTTAAAACTCAGAGGAAGGCTGAAACTACAGGAAATAGGTGTGACCTATACATATTCAACAAGGCAGCTGGGAGGCAGAGATCACTCACTTGGTTTTTTTTTTTCCAAGTCTTAATAGTAAGCTCTGTGTGTAGTTATTTTTTTGCCTTTCTTCCAAGAATTTTATACTAGAGGGTGTTTTTTTAATAGCTAATAAAATCAGCATGTGTAAGTGCAGAATAATTCCTTGAGACCTTATAAAGTAGGAAGAGTTGGTCTGCCTGATTTTGTGGTCTGTTTTTATTAGGAGGTTTTCAAAGGACATCAGCCTGCATGCACCATAATTGAAGAAGGCTCCCCAACAGGTATCACATTAAGTAGTAAGCAACCCCTGGGGGCTGGGGATAAGAATAGGCCCTCAGTTTGGCTGTACTTGTCGGAAGAGGCGACTAAACAGCTACCGGGTAGATGGGACTCGTCAGCCTGGGAAGGCAGCTCATCTGAGAGAAGGAAAACTCTGATCCCAAACCTCCACTGCCTTGTGGCTACATCCAGTTGTGGAAAAGGCTTCAGGAGTCAACCTCGAGGCAAAATCCAGAGCCGAAGTCCCTGAGGCAGTTCATGGCTGAACACAGTCACGTTCTGGCAACTCCTGCGACGCTGCTGGAACCAACTGTATTGGCCTCTGCCTTTCCATTGGACCATTCCAGCGACGTGGAGAGGGGGGATTTGTTGCATGGGTAACAGCCTATCCTCCATACCTACTTTACCCAGGCTTCACGCACTGGAGAGGACACTCTGTTCCAGAACCACCATTCAGAGCGTGACACCATAGTTTTCCGAGACTGAAGGATGCCAACAATAGTAAGCAAGGCATTCTTTCCTTGAGAAGTTAGATGACTGTAATCATTCATGCCTTCAGTGCCAGCACCAAGTTACTGAGGCCCCAGGGACTGGACCCTACCAACCCCCTGACAGTGACAGAATTGTTGCTGGTACTGAGGTTTGAGGAGCCAGCCTTGCCTGGAGGGCCCTCTGATGGGCATAGGCTGTTGGCTGGTTCCTGACGTGACCACCCATGTATTCCTTAATTGATTTTGGGTTAGGTTCCTATAATGTACTAGACAGCCCTATGCAGATGTTATATAACCATGGAGACTTTTCACAGTCTGACAATGAGTTGCTGCACTGAGTGATGCACACTGGGGGGGGTGTCACACTGTAAAATCATGGATTTTAGGAATAATACCATCATGTTATATACCATTTGATGCAGAATTTACAGCAGAATGCAATGGAAAAAAATGGAGTGAAATATCTCCAGTCTATCAAAACCTATGGCAAAAAACGGAAAACAAAAATGCATGGAGCCCTATGGAAAGTGAAACTGAGCCCTGTCATGCATTTATTTGTGAGTAGGCAAACATTGGAGAGGGCAGGCTGAGAGGAATCCAACTACACCAGAATGGTCCTGATCCAATGAATGCAGCCCAAAAAACACCCTAGAAGGAAGTCCCTCTCTCCAAGCTGATGAATGTGTTGAGCCCTATGGAAAGCAAAACCAAGCGTTTACTTGTGAGTAGGTGTTTACACATGAGTAAGCAAACACCTTGGCTTGTGGTCAGGCCAGGCAAGAAGAATGCGGGGCCACCAGAATGGTCCCAAGCTGATGAAAATGGAGCTAAACAAATGCTCCAGAAGGTAGCCCCCCCAAAAAGAATAAAACAGAGGCTTCAGCTGGTAAGGTGAATTTAAAAATTTTTTTTAGACTTGCAAAGCCAGGTGGATCCTGATATGGTTTAAACATAAGAACTTAAATTGAACAGGGCACTGGGTTGGGCTGAAAATCTTTGTGGGGGGGGTGTTATTGCAGGCAGGCTGCAGAGAAAATTCACTTGGTGGAACAGGGCTGGCTTCCCCTTATTTAATTATTTGTTTTACTTTATTTATACTTATTTATTTTAATTTGCCTGATGATGAAATTCCACCCTGACATCACTTCTGGTAGGTCTTGGACAGATTGTCATTCTAAAAAGTTTGTCCCAGTGCTAAAGGTTTGAGAGCTGCTGAAATAAGGCATTAGTAAGTTGACACCGGGGGGGGGGGGGTGACACCACTAGTGACCAAAATCACAGTTTGGAGGAATAATACCATCATGTTATATATCAATCAATGCGTAATTTCATGCAGAATGTGTTCTGTCTTTGTTCAAAAATGCAGCAATTGTGCATGAATATCCTAAGGAAGGAAGCAAGGACACGTTGTTGTAACATCTGGAAACTCCTTTTTTTTATAGTCAAGGGTTGTTATTAGAGGTGTGTGAATTAATTTTGCAATAAGTGAAAAACTGAAACAAAAGGGCCGAAAGCCTTCTCATACATCACCACCACCTAGCCTTGAAGGGCAGTGGGATGCACAAGAGAGCTCCTCTCTCAGATGTTAAAATGCCAGTGCATGCTTTCCTTCCATCCCTCCATCTTAGTAAATGTTGCTAAGAGTGTTTGAATTGCCACTGTTGTCTAGTAAATGTATCCAAATCCATTCTGAAATTAGGCATACTTAATTTTTTAAAAGAACAAAGCTGGTATGGTGAGCTTACTAAGAGTACATACAGAGCTACCTACGTTCTTTATGTTCAGTACTTTAATCTGAAATAATGAACCGGGAAAGGAAAGTAACCTTAACTCCTCTAAAAGCCAACCAATCAGTAAAGTCAGCCTGTATCTTAGGCAAGGATTAAGTTCCTAGGTCAGTACATAAAGCAAAAATAGTGAATAGTTGAAACTCTCTTAAAGCCAACAAATATGTATTGTCTTTGCAAGAAATAAAAGCTCAGTACAAGAGAGACACATGGCAACTGAGAGAACAGCAGCTTCATTCTCCCATTTCAGGTTTGCTCCAGGTCATAAACATTACTGTGGAATGGCAGGTGGAATTGCCTGCACGATTTAAATCAATGTTTTTCTCTATCTTTTTGGGGGGACCCTGAGTGTGTATACTTGAATTTGTACAAGTCAGTCACGTACAAGATGCAGGTCAACCGTACTCTGCATAGAGCCAGGGAGATAGAGGGAAGTGTCTTTGTAATCATCACAAGGTGCAGCCAATCAACATTTTGCACAGTTAGTGTCTGCTGGAAATTGCTCCCTTGAACTTAGTTATTTTAGGACCAAACAGACTGAGTGGCAAAACATGCACTCCAGAGGAGTACCCAACCAGAAGTTCAAAAAAGCGATGCAGAATGGCAAGCCTGGTTAGCAGCAGGGCATGCAAGGAGGAGGAGATTCATTCTGCCCTAGAAAACAACTTTACTTTAGAACAGGGGTCTCCAAACCTTTTGGCCAGAGTGCCGCATCAAATATCTGGCATGGTGTTGAAGGCTGGGGAAAAAATTTAAATATAAAATTTATTTAAATAAATTAGAGATGGAACTTAGATGAGTGAATAAATGAATGAATGGGCTCATACATTCAACCTCTCTGGCCCTTGAACACCCTCCAGACGCAACCAGAGCATAGTTCCAGTCATGTTTGGCCAAGTGGGTCAGAGGCTTTCAGGGGACAAGAGGCTGGCTGCGGGCTGGATAGAGGCTTGCCACGGGCCGCATCTGGCCCCCGGGTTGGGGTTTGGAGACCCCTGCTTTAGAAAATTGCCTGGCTGAAGCAGGGGCTTTTCCCTATTTAGAATCCCCTTTTAGAAGGAGACTTCAAGGCCATCTTGCTTCTAGCAGGAGTCTGGACAAGATAGCCTTAAAGTCTGCTTCCAAAAGGGGTCCAAAAAATGCCTGTTAGAGACAACCAATGATGGAAAACCCACCTCAGAGACAGCCAATGATGGAAAACCCACCACTTCCCTAGGCAATCCGTTCAATTGTCAAGCTACACTTACCATTAAGAATTTATTCCTGATATTTACACCTATGCAATGTTGGAGGGTGAGTTTTTCTAGGCTTCTGGAACAGTTTTTCATCCTGATAATGCAGGGTTTTTTCCAGTAATTTTATTCATGTTGAGGATCACCTAATGGGACCCATCTTGTTCCCACTATGGATAGTTTTTGCCAGCAGTCTGAAAGTCAGTTTTGTTTCATAAAATTTTCCCTAGAATAAGCAGTAGGTAGTGATATGTCCAGAGCTGGCCCATTCATGAGGCCAACTGAAGAAGTTGCCTCAGGCAGCGGATTGTAGGGGGCACTCATCTCTGCTTGCCTATTTGCCTCCACTGGTGCAGCTCCTCCTTCCACTCACTGGATTGAGAAGGAAGAGGGGGACAGAGAGGAAGAAGAAATATGGGGGGAGTGGTAAACAAGAACATTGGGGAGCTATACTCTCCTTAAGGGGGTCTAGGCTGCTGCACATACCCCTTTGGTTGCATGGGAGTATCATTTGGCAATGATATATAGCGTAATCATCAGCTTCTGGTTCAGCAGAACTCTGGGCTGTGCAGTTTACTGGGAACACTGTTGGAGAGTGTGAGGATCAGAGGCTGGTACATCATTGGTATGGAGTCAGCATTTGGCATATACTGTCTCATGCATTAGGAGCCTTGGACTGGCCCTGGATACTTATTTTGGTCAAAGTTTTGTCTTTCTTTTATTATTTTTGTTTTAGTAATTTTTATTTTACTGTTTTGGTGTCTTACTTGTTTGTAGGATTGATACAGAAAATCCCACCCCATGCATCCACCTAAGGGGCCTTCAAAGAAAAAAGGGGGGGGCAATTTTTGACAGGAAAATTGTCACACAGCTGCTACTTTTACTTCAAAAAATACCTTACTTGAAAGACAACCCCCAGGCTAGGCAATGACACACTTAACATCTTGTCTGTGTTGGCCCCTCAGTGCTATACTTTATATACACAATGCTACACATACCTTTTCATTTGTAGAAACAGACTGTGGTTCACATGTGGCTTTTCCTAAGAAGCTCACATGTATAGAATGAACTCTCAAGAACATTTTACTACACATCACAGTTCCTTGTAGATGAGTTTAGAATTTCCTCAGTTTTCATCTATATTTGCATTTATTTCTACAATTCTTAATGCTGTTCTATTATAAATGTATTATGCATAAATAATATAAACTTTGTGAGTGATTACTTTGAGCTCATGAGAACCTTTAATAACCTCATGAGGAAAAATGAGGAATAACCTCATGGCACACTACTGTGTCCAAAAGCACTACCTGGGCATTACTGGCTTCTGATCCAATCCTGTGCAGGCCAGTCACTGGCTGCTATTTTTCAGTGAATTAAACATCTAAGGAAAGTTAAGCACCACCATGTGCAACATGTAGCATGGCCCTGCATGGAAGAAAGATGTATGAAGAAGTCATTTAAAATAATGATTGGTGTGGGTATGTTGCTTGTGACTCATGTTCCTCATCATGTTGTGGCATTTCCTTAGTGGTTGTATTATGGAAAGGCAGTATAGCCTGTGAAGGTCTAAATGCATCAGCATGTTGTTTTTAATTCAAAGGTCTACTACTGCTTCCTCTCTAGGCAAACCCATTTCACTTTTTTTTTTCCCTTAATGCAGAAATTGGGGTGCTGAGTGTTGACACTATTGGTGTAATTCTTTCATAACAGTTTTCCTACTGCCAAAAAAAAGAAAAATCCATTAGAACTGAGGTACCTTGGGGCACATGTGTACTAAGGGCCCATGAATTCCATGTTTCCTCAGCATGGTGGCATAAGAAGAAAGGGAAAAAGCAGAGGTGGAGCAACACTTCCTGGTGCCTGACGTGGTTTGCCAAATGACACGCCCCTTACCTGTTGATGTGCCTCTGCTCCTCCCACTCATTGGACTGTAAAAGGAAGTGGGGGTGGAGTGGAAGTGTAGAGAAGAAAAAAATAGTTAGAGCATCCTTTCTTTTTCATTCCAGGGAGTGGGAGAAGGAGGAGGAGCAATGGAGGCAAGTGGGTGGACAGAGGCGGCTGTCCTCTGCCAATCTGCTGCCTGAGGCAATTACAGGAGAAGGCATGAAGGCCTTGACTCATCAAGACCTCACCCAGACTCCAGAAAGAGTCTAGATCAGTGGTTTTCAAACTTTCCTGCTTTGTGAAACTGTGTAAAAAATATAAACCAGTAGAAAAAAGGCAAAAGATAGCAGTTGATTTAAAAAAAAAACTCATTAAAACTCACAAAAAGAAAATTTAGCAGGAGTTATAAAATATCAACCAGCCAGCAGCCAAAAGCACTTTAACAGGTTAGTTGGTTTGGGGCTCCTCTTCTGAGTGATGACATCCCTACCCCATCCATATAACAAAGATATAATGAACACAGACTGAGTCCAGGCTAGGATCCCAGCATATGGCACCAGGATGTTCTTCTATATAAGCTGTATAGCTGTGTCTTGCTGTGCCTCATTTTATTTTCTGACTTCCTGAATCAATTGTCTCTCTGCCCAACAGTTTCTTTATTTGCCTTTGGGTGGTTTAAAAGTTTTTGTTGAAATGAAGGGAAGGCAGAACATCACTCTCAATCAACAAGTAGAACTCCAGCTTGGTCTTGGATCAGGGAGTGTCCCTGCCTCATTGTTCCAGCAAGGGCATTCCTGTCTCAGGACTCAGCACTGGTGAGTGAATACTCATTGCCCAGACAATCAGACTAGCATCTCTCCACCTGCTGCTAGAAAGCAGGAACTCCGCCTCCTTTGCTTTGTGCGGCCTGCAAAGTGTTTTGTCTGAGGCAGTGACCTCACAAGTATAAGGCTACAGAGTTTGCATCAGTGCCTCACACCTGTAAAATGGCAATATTTATTGGTTATTGATCTGTGACCAGGACTCTGTGAAGTTTTCCTGGAAAACTTTAAGGATTTGATGTTAAAATCCCTGACCTGTAGTAATTCAGATATGGATTTTTAGTTTTCTAGCTTGGATAGTGGGGGATTGTGCAGTAGGTAACTCTAGCTGGCTTTAGCCCCAAGGGCCATTTTGTAACTAGCACCACCACAAGCCACCTTTTGACTAGCTCTGCCAACATTTTGCAATTGGAGCCAAGGACTTGGGTAAATAAAAAAAAGAAGTTTATCTTGAAAACCAGCAGTCTGCCCACCCTGGCTTAAATAGTTGTTCAGAGATAGAAGCTTGTGGCTTTATGTGGTTCTGCCCTGCTGTGGTGAGGTGCTGGGGTTGCAGCCTAGAATGGTCCTTCACAGTGAAGTGTATCAAGGCTCCTGGGAAGTGTATGCAGGTAGTATATAGTTCCAAGTGAGGTGTCTTTGTGGGTCTAGAGCAGTGATTTGTCTCATAGCACACTGATAAGGTACTAAAGTTTTCAAGGTACACCATCAGTTTTTTTGACAATTGACAAGGCACACCATGCTGTTGGTGGGGGGCTCAGTTCCCCCAGTGGCCCTCACTTCCCCCAGTGGCCCTACTAATAAATGACCCTCTCCCAAATTGTTGCAGCACACCTGCAGACCATTCATGGCACATGAGTGTGCCACAGCAAAGTGATTGAAAATGCTTGGTCTAGAGAATATAAATCCCCAAACCAAACGCATTCTTAATTTAAAAAATATTCTTCAACAAAAGCAGGGCACAGAAAATAAAAGCAATATAAAATGCATTCTCACTATATGCTGCCCTAATTAAGCTGCTGAAGTATAGAACACATAGGAGTATTTGTAAGTAGATTCTTTGAAAAACTAATACATGAATCCTAGACAGCAAACTCTGTTCTCCGAGTTTAAGGCTTTCAGACACACTGTTCATGATGATGGAAGTACAGAAAATCATAATTTATAACTGACCACCATCCTAGACAACAAGAAAGGTTAAAAAGGGCTTCCTTGGTTTGGAGGATAATTACATCCCTACAAACCATATATGCTGAACAGAATCCTTGGGTTCAAGTTGGAATATTGAAACAAGACCTCTTGCAGGTTATGCAACAACTGTAGGGAAATCTGATTAGATTTGATAATTAGATTTGGATTTCCAGGAAATATTTACATAGTTATTAGACAGGCTGGCATAGCTTGACCTAAAGTAGTTGCACAATACATGTCAAATTGTCTGAATCTGCTTTTCAGGCCAGCTGCCCAAACCAAGACTAGTTCAAGATCTGCCACTACCTGAGCCAGGGTACCAAATGCTGGCCTCCCCCTTGTAGTATGCCAGAAGACTCAAAAGTACTACCACTGCTGTTCCTCCTCCTGTGCTCATTGGTTTGAAAAGGGAAATTGAATGGAAGGGAAAGTTTGGTGGAGAGAATGAGTTGGTGTCAGGGTGTCAGGTGCCCCCTAACTTCCTATTGCCTAAGGCAGCATGTCAGATATTGCCCCTATACCCAATGAGGTGCTAGTCTATGCTCCTCCCACTCTCCAATGTTCTTCAATGGGGTGGCCAACCTGCGGCACATGTACCACTATGGCACAGAGACACTTTCTGAGTAGCACATGCAAAATTGCCATTATTTTTTGAAAAACATTTAAATAATAACAAAGAAAGCACCACAGCATTGTACGGTTTGCTTGATTTCTTTGCTACTCCTTACACAGTACGCCCTCAAGTTTCTAATGCTGCAGTGGGCACATTTACTCTGTTTGATTTGCTCTGGTTGGAAAATGGGGAGAAAGGTGGGAAAAGAATGATGAACAGGAGTAAAAGTCAATAGGGCAGATGCTAAAGACTTGCATTCTGCTAACTGGTGGGTCACTCACTTAAGGAGGTATGGGACGGGCTGTGGAAGGTGGCAGGGGTGGGGCAGGGCAGTGAAGAGATGGTTGAGGAGATCAGCAAAGAACAGGTGGCCCAGCTGGGTGGAGATCCCAACTAAGATCATCTTTGAGGATGAGAAGGTGAGCAGACACAGGGCCATCTCAGTTCTATGGGAGGGAGGGAATGGAAACCAACAGCAGACACCTGTGCTTGCTCCTGGTCCCACTGGACTGGTTTAGTTTTAAGTACAGTGGGGCTGTGCAATCTTTGGTCTTAATATCCACAGATTCCAGAAACTGTGGATGCCTCCATGGGCCTCAGACCACCTCCTGAACGCAACCAGAAGCTATTTCCAGTTCATGTCCACAACTTCTGGTTTGCCTCTGCAACTTTTTGGTTTCCATCTGCAATTTACAGTTGCATCCAGGAAGTGTTATGAGGCCGGGGAGGCACATGGAGTGGGCTGCAGGCCTCCCTGGGCCTCAGAACACCTCCCAGACATCACCGGAAGTTGCAGTCATGAAGTCACTTCCAGTCATATCCAGCATGTGTTCTGAGGCCCCAGGAGGCTCATGGAGTGGGCTGTGGTCAAGCATGACCTTCAGAAGGCGCAGTGCAACTTTTCAGTAAGTAATTGCAGCACCAGGTTTGAGTATCCATGATTTTGGTATCAGCAAAGGGGGCTGGAACCAAACCTCTGCAGATACCAAGGGACAACTGCATGTGGTATTTAATGTGTCTGTTTCTTTTTCTTAATGTCATGAGCAACTTTGGGGACTTTGGTCAAAACACAGAACACTAAACTAAAAATAATAATACTCAGGAAAACAGCATTGC
Source organism: Tiliqua scincoides (assembly GCF_035046505.1). Classification (NCBI taxonomy): domain Eukaryota; kingdom Metazoa; phylum Chordata; class Lepidosauria; order Squamata; family Scincidae; genus Tiliqua; species Tiliqua scincoides. Next base: position 73,405,816 of record NC_089825.1, read on the forward strand.
AATCCAATGCATGTTTACTCAGAAGTCCCAACATGTTCTATGGAGCATATTCACAGGAAAGTGAGCATAGAATTGCGGATTAAGATAATTCCGAGGCCTGTACGCACATAAGGGACTACCTTCCCTGATCAAGTGTCACACTTTACAAAATAATAATTGTTAGCGGGTTCTTCTGCCAATGTAAATGTTAATATCTAGAGAGCAAGGAGTGTGGTGTGTGCAAAGAGAAAAGGCAGATTCTATTTTCCATCCTTTCATAAAATGACTAGTTGAGGCCTGAAAATGCTATCAGTTAAAACCACCACAGTGCAATTGTTTTTATTATAACGATCATTCCAGCAAAAGGGTAGGGCAAGGTAGGAACAAATGCCAAGACTGGAACATGTTGATGCCATTTATACAACAAAAGGAAGTTATAAAGGGCTGAAACCCTGAGCTGCTTAAACATCAGCATAAGTATCACATTACTGTAACAGGGCTTCACTTGAATCATGGACTTATCTAGCAGTGGGTGGAATGAGAGGAAAATCCACCTGAGAGACACTTACCGGGTGACACACTGTTTCAAAGGTTCATCTGAGGGCAAAGGAGGACTTTCAGAGATTATGGCAGCACTCTGGCAGAAACACAGGCAGAGATTTTGACTCTACATCTGACAGAATGTCAGTTTGACAGAATATATGCACATACACATTCACACATGATGCAATCTATGCAAAATCAATGGAAGACCATATTCCACTTTTTTCTTTAAAATATGTAAGCCACTAGCCCTCATGGCTTCAGGAGAAAATAGCTTTAAACTTTAAAAAGTGTGCCATCCTTACAGAACAATCCTATTTATGTCTACTCAGAAGTAAGTCCCATTGAATTCAATGGGACACTCTCAGGTAAGCATGGATAGCAGCCTTGGAGAAGCAAGCAGCTATCGTGATTCCCTGATCCTCCCTGCCAGTTAGTATACAATCATCCTCACTGGTTGGGGATGTACTTTTGATTGGCAGTCACTGGAGTAGTATTGTTTTGCTATGCTACAAGAGTCTCAACTCTAGGGTTTTGAAGCTGTGTCACATACAAAAATTTGAACCCAGTTTAACACAGTTTAAACCTGCAATATGATTCTGCATACAGGTCCTTTTTTTGGAAAGCCTCATGGATATACAGCAACAATTTTAAACTATTTTAAATTTGTTTTCTTGGGAACACTCTGTTCTCTCTACAGTCAGCCATGGCCACCAGTGTGTTTAGCTGCCCAGACTGATCCCTTACAAAGGGAAATAGTTCATAATTAAAACTGATGTCATCTAGCAATAAAGGGACCCCAGTTATGGAGCAGAACTGCACGAGCACAGCATTACATGCAAAAGCCAAAAGAAAGATGTAATATAAAACTGTAGAATATGTTTCTTACAATTTTAAACTTTACATGTGGAAACTAGTCAGAATTTTAAAATACATCTTGGTTAAAATGGAGGCCTTGTGTTTTTGTGCCTGTATGATAGCACTGTTCTGACTTACATTGGTTCCTGTTTCTGGACAGATGTCAAGAACAGGACATAAGTTAGAGATTACCTGTATAAGGAACAACAAATGCATACTTCACTGACAATGTAATGCATCATAAGGGTATATTAACAGTACTGAAACAATTATATTTCAAATATAATTTGAATATATATATAATTTGAAATATATATATTTGAATATTTGAATTTGAATATATTTGAATTGAATTTGAATATATATATAATTTGAAAATATTATATATATATATATATATATATATATATATATATATATATATATATATATATATTATAATATATAATTTGAAAATATAATTTCAAATATATAAGGGGATTGGACAAGTTTCTGGAGGAAAAATCCATTAAGGGTTACAAGCCATGATTTGTATGTGCAACCTCCTGATTTTAGAAATGGGCTATGTCAGAATGCCAGATGCAAGGGAGGGCACCAGGATGAGGTCTCTTGTTATCTGGTGTACTCCCTGGGGCATTTGGTGGGCCGCTGTGAGATACAGGAAGCTGGACTAGATGGGCCTTTGGCCTGATCCAGTGGGGCTGTTCTTATGTTCTTATGTTAAATATACATTTTCCATTTTATACATAGTCATGGAATTTGTATTTCCCTTGCACACCTTGAAGTCCTGGCTTTGTTTCCCTCCCTCCAGTTCTCAAGGCACTCTCCCCCCCCTTTTGGACACACACCTGAACTGCACTGTGTGCTTCCATTCAGCTTAACTCCCAGTTCAGACACCTGCACCTGCATACAAATCTCTGCTGCCAGCATTGCTGTATGTATGTCCCTTGCTGAGTGGGGAGATGGGTGGTCGCTTCTATCCCCCAATATTTTCCTGCATCCTTAAGAGATCTTTTACCATGTCCTCTCCCTCCTCCACATTTGTGCACTTCTGAATGCAGAAAACTCACTTTACTTACTTTATTTACTAATAAGAGAGAATGATGATGATCATAGCAAAACAAAATGTTCAAAGTTTCCAAAAACAATTCTAACATGATAAGAATGAGAGTTGTTTTGTGCATTACTAGTGATGTTACTGTACAACAGAAGCCTGTGGTATTCACTTAGGCACAACCTGTAGAGTATATCACTGAATGCACATGCTGGAGAAAGGATAGCATTCATCTGAATGACAAAATATTATGTGTGGAGTGCTAGGAATAGAGATTAGTCATCCAAGTCTGTCCTCAAGCAAGGCTTCTAGATAATGTCTAAGAAAACCCTAAGAATGACCTTTCTAGATCCGACCAGAGACCTATCTCATCCAGCGAACTGCTCCAAGAGCAACGAAGGATTTCTAACATTTAAGCCCTCCTTCCCACATGCTCACAGCAGCTCAAAATGAAATTTTGCCAGATAATACAAAATATAATATAATATAATCCATTGTGAGTTATCTCTGGAATGGAAGAAGCATCACCTTTGCGTGACTGGAACAGACCTTCAGCACACCCGATGGCAGAAGTGCTAGTTGGAATGAGTTCCAGTATCATTTCATCACAGCAGCAACAATACCAAAATCAATTTCAAAATATCCAGCTGCAGAGAAGCCTCTCAGACCTCACATGCAAGATAACCTGGTATACTCAAGAGATATACAGCCAGAACATGGGTGCACCTGTACAGTTGAGTTGACACAAACGACTGTACATTTATTATGAGAAAGAAGCAGCCCCTACATCTGAACCATTCTGTCACTAATAAAATTTAACACTGAACCTGTCACAGAGTGAGATTCGAAGCATGTTTACTCCAAAGTAAGTCAGTTAACAGAGATGAGGCATTGGCTTCATCCTATTTTGTTATTTATGTCACGGTTCCATTTTCCTTATAGATGTGTCAAATAAGCAGAGAAAAGTCAATGAAAATGGCACCGTTTTCTATTAAGGGAGTTTTCATGATCCCACGATTTGCCTGCAGGAGAAAGCACTGAGGAAAGAACTGCAACCACATAGCCAGAGATCCCAGCTGGCTTGAGAACAAATGCTGCCTCGTAAATTGTGCCATGGAAGCTGATTGCTGCAATGCCTTTGTCAGCACCTGATCCAACAAACCAGCCACATTTTTGAAAAGGCAAAAAAGCACTTACCCCAGATGCCTGCTTCGGCAAAGAAGCCCTTTCTTCCACTATGTTACATTGGCTGTAGATTGAGTGGCATCACCGTGTGGATTTGATGCTTTATGGGCTGGAGTAGGATTTAAAAAAAAAAAGGAACCACCAACAAGGTAGATAAAACAAGTCAGACAACTTTCAGTGTCAAAGTCTTCACCCTGCAGTGTGGTTTCAAGGGAGGAATCATAACCATAACAGTGGCGCTTAATATATCGTGCCTTTCATCCAAGAATCTCCCTGACTTTTACAAGCAATAATTAATTGACCTTGCAACATAGCCACAAACAGGTCGGTTAATACAAATCTGAGGAGTTATGGCAAATTTTGCAAGGAAAAAGAACGCTTCCTTCTATTGGCCAATTAAAAAAACAAATAATGTAGGGATTGGTAGCACATAAAGGGACACGAAAGCTGTAAAGATATTGCAGGAAGCAGGTACTAGACATGATGGACATCTATGGGCAGATTGCCAGTTTAACTAAACCAGAGTCCGTGGAACCACTCAGATTTGCAATTGCCAGTAATCTGGTCTACTGACTTCTCTGGAATTCTTTCCACCTTTCTGACATGCACTGGGTTCTGTGCAGCCCAGCAGCCACACACACTTCATTTTCTGAAGGCTAGATATTTAGCAGAAATCAGTAGCTGCTGAATCTGAAATCAATAGCATAGTTTTCTGTGCTGTAAACTTCTAGGAATCTGCACAGTCTCTGTGTTAACTAGCTGAAACGATACTGCTTAGAACAGTGGGAACTCTGTCACCAGTTTCAAAACTAGGAGTGGGTGGATATCCTGCAGATGAGAAATGATTACTGTCTCCTATAGGTGAATTTGTCCTCTTTTGGGGTGAAGAGAAACTTAATATTGCAGCCCACACTATAGTTATGGGGGCATATAATTTCCATAGACTTGTACCTCTCACCTGGTAACATTTGGTGAAAGGCGGCATGTGCCACAATAATGTCATGATATTCATAACAACACCCTTCCCTACCCCATTGCTTTGCATTTGTGAGGAACAGATAAACTTTGAGTGTGAAGATGTCACATCGCCCTTGTCTTTTAGTGGACACTACTGGGGAGGCATGGGTCAACAGCAGCCACACACTTTGAGTCCTATGCAGGTGTTCCATCTCTGTGAAGAGAAAACACATGGTTGGAGGCCTCAGGAGCATGCCTGATAGTCCCACCCTTAGTGCTAAGCTGACATGCTGCATCGCCATCTGCATTGTGCCTACAAAGACAACAACTGTGTGCTTTGGGAGAGATCTTCCCTGTGATGTCAAATTGAAGGGTGCTCCGTGACCTTAATCATAGGGAGGATGGTTAACCCCTGCTAATTGGGTAAGAGGCACTTTTTCAAGTGGGTGATCCTTTTTTTAGCAGGGGAGAGTAACTGGCCCACCTCACCCCAGCAGTGTCTGTTCTAGTGGCTGTCTGCTGGTATTCATTTGCATCTTTTTAGATTGTGAGCCCTTTTGGGACAGGGAGCCATTTAGTTATTTGATTTTTCTCTGTAAACCACTTTGTGAACTTTTAGTTGAAAAGCGGTATATAAATACTGTTAATGTTAATGTTAATCTCTCCTCAAATAGAGTCTGTTTCTTCAGAGAAATGTTGCTCTGTTGTGAGCAGGGGGCAAGGCTTTGAAGATACACAAGGGGAAGGGGTTTCTGACATGCTCCTGCTGCCCCTAACCATGTATACCCATGAAGAGGGAATATCAACTTGCCTTGTACATATGAGTAAAGAAACAAACATGTGCAACCATCGGTTTTGCCCCTGCCCTCATCCTTTCAGCAGAATGACTTCCCTTTCTTCAAAGCACATCCTTCACCTATTCCCCTCCCACAGCATTTTTAAAAAGAGTTGCAAGATCCTCTGGAGATTGGATGTGGGTATTGTGTTAGTGATGACATGGGCACTAACCAATCAATGCCCTCCACAGTCAGCTTTTCCCCATTCTACTTGTCACACACAAGTTGTAGAATGTGTTTCATTCATGAGTTATCAAATGTTGAGTAATCAAGCAATGAGAAATTGTGGAATTTGCATGAATGCGTGAATTAAGAAGTCAGGTGACACAAAACCTTTAATATCTCCAGCTCAGTGGAACAGGTCTGTATATCAGAAACAAAAAGAAGTGAAGCATCATGAACCTCAACAAGAGCTGTAACACTACTGGAGTACTACAGGTGTCATAACTCCAGCTCAAGAGCCAGTTCATACATACAACCCTTGATTTCTCTCACTTGATGACTGGCAGCTGAATGTGTGACTTGATTCTACTGAAAAACATTATATCTGCAATTATTTCAAATGTACCAGGGCTGACCCAAAAACAGTTTCCAGTAAACCTCTTCCTAGTGGTCTAATTCCAAGTGATCTTTTTGAGCTGAACGGGTCTTATCTCCTAATTAGAGGATTTGCAGTGCAATTTTATGCATGTCTACTTAGAAGTTAGCCTTAGAGAGTTCAACAGGTAAGTGTGTGTGTCAGATTGTGCTCCATCACTGCACAATGGCTGTGAGCAAATGGGATCTGGGAGGTAGTCTCAGGGATCAGCAGTTGTGCCCTTGGTCCCTGGCCCCAAGGTGCCAAATCCTGACACCAGCCGGAGGCGTCTTAAAGACTCATTGTAGCATCACTTTCATGGGCTATAGTCCACCTTATTAGAGGGCACCATCTGTATCTGATGAAGTGCACTATAACCCACAAAAGCAGATGCTGTAACACACTTGTTAGCCTTCAAAGTGCCACACAGTCTTCACAGTTTTTGCTGCAACAAACTAATACTGATGATACCCCTTTGGAAGTGGTTACCATAAAAATAAAAAACACCCTTATATTTTCTTACCACTCTAGCACTGATTCCAACAAAAGAGGAACATGCTGTTTCCCCATAATGAGGGGGGGGATGTTATGCACTTCAGTCTGCTTGCTACTTGATTTCTTAAACAGAGGAGTTACATGCTACAGTGCAGGAGAGGGGGGATAAACAGCCTGGAATTTTTTTCTAAAGGGCAGGAAATGTATAGGCTCATACCTAATGTATAGGAACCTATGACATTTGTGCAAGCACACCATAGCAGTACCTGTGGAAAGAAGGAAACAGCATTTTCCAAATGATAGACACCAGAATTACATGGCATGTGGCTAAGGCTGCAATGCTGTGCACATTTACATGGGAGTAAGTCCCACTGAATTCAGTAGGATTTACTTCTGAGAAGACATGCATAGGATTGCACTGTCAGTCACGTTTCTACCCCCCCCCCCCCCCCCCGTGCAGCCTCTCCATATGTTCGTATAACACAGCCTTCTTCTGAACCCATTGGTTGATTTAGCTCCGTCTTGCTTCTGGTCTCAGGAAGGGGTTTCTCCCAGACCTTGCTGCCTTTGAGCTTTTCCTTTATTCCATTTCTATCCATCATGCAGCTGTACAGGGCAGTGTAGTTGTGGCAGAAAAAGAGTGGCAGCTCTAACTCAGAGACACCTTTAATTCCATGTGGTTTCTTTCTGTTTTTTCTTGTGCGCATCAATTATAAGCCTAATTTTTCATATCTGATTTTGTCAATGTTAGCAAAAAGAAGCTGAGCAAATGGGCGGTTGTCAAACAAATAGGTACTTGTCACAATGAGGGCCCAATCCTAACTGGCCCTTGGGCCGACACAAGTCCCTTGCACCAGCCCAGGAGTGTCGCAAAAGTGCCGTCAAGCACTTTTGTGCCACTCTGAGATGAGAGTGTGCTAGCCTCCCTGCACCCATGTGGGCCCCAGGGAAAAGGTGAGTTGCGTTGGCTGAGCTTGGCTGGTGTGGAGGTCTGAGGGGAGTGTGGAGAGGGTGGGGAGGAGGCAGGTTGGTTGCGTTTCAGGGCGGGTGGTGGGCACGTGGTGGGTAAAACCGTGGGCAGGCGGGCAGGGAACAGGAGGCGGAGCCAGCAGGCCCACTGGCCTGTCTGTTTCCAGTGCAGGTTAGGATTGCACCCTGAGGCAGCAATTCGTGCAGCTTCCCTGGTTAACATCATTAAGAAAGAAAAAAAACAGGAGATGCCATTCAATGATGGAAGCATTATTTGGAGCTCCACCTCCCTGGCCAATAGTTTGTTCCCTCCTGCTTGGAGTGTAAGCAGTGCAGAGATCAATCAGAGAGTTGTTCCTGAATATAACCCAAACAGAACAAGTGGAACTGTCTACAGTTTAACCAGTGCAGTGCAGTTTAAACTCAAATAAAAAGCAGCTTGAGGTTAAAAAACAGTCCAGCCTAAGAGAACTGAATTAGGAGAGTAATGAAACCTGGAGATTGCATATAGTAAAATGTTCTCACAGGTTCCAAGCCATGATTACTATATGCAATCTCCAGGTTTCAGAGGTAGCCTATATCTAAATGCCAGGTTAAAGGGAGTGGTAACAAGATGCAGGTAACTTGTCTTGTATGCTCCCAGATGCAGATTCAGGAATACAGGAAACAGGGCGCTTGGCCTGATATGGCAGGGATATTCCTATTGGAATCATATTTTTGAATGTTTCCTTATATGAAAAAGGAAAAAAAAGAAACTCTCTTCCATGTACACTGAAAACTAGCATGGCAAGAGGAGGGCCGGGCTGCAACCTTTCTCCCCAGTGTGCTAGTTTTCTTCCTGCATGAAGGTCTTACCTGGGGCATCATTTTATTTTTCTTTCCATTGCATATAGTAATCATGGCTTGGAACCCGTGAGAATATTTTCTCCATAAATCTATCCAATCCCTTTTAAAGGCATCCAGGCTAGGTACCACCAACACGTTCCGCAAGAGTTCCACAGGTTAATTGCACACTGAGTACAGACATATTTCCTTTTGTTTGCTCTGACTCTCACATATGTGAATTTTAATGGATATCCCCTGGTTCTGGTATTTTGTTAGAAAGAGAAGAACTTTGCTCTATCCACTCTATCCATCCCATGCATCATTTGATATGTCTCAGTCATTTCCCCTCTCAGTCACTTTCTGGACTGAAGAGCTCCAAACGCTGCAGCCTTTCCTCATAAAGGAGGAAGACATGCCAGCTCAGCTCTCTCAGCTTCCAGATGGATAGTTGAATTAAAAAGAAAAAAAAATCCTTAATTTTGTAGAAGAGCATTTGAAGGGCTGGTGGCCATTAGTATTACTGCTGTCATTTTAATAGGATGTTGTATATTAATTATCTTTTCTTTGATTACACAGGCCAACACACATTTTGCTTCCTTAAACGTTACACCAATTCCTGGGTATATTTGGGGTGACGATTCCAAAAATGGCATCTGTTTTGCCCTATCATGTCTAGTTTTGGAGACACAGCATAGCCTCTTTAGTGAATGGTTCAAGCAGCTTCATCATGAGGAAGCTGCTTGAACCATTCACTAATGGGGCTATACTATCTCTCCAAAACTAGATGTGATAGGGGAAAACGGATGCCATTTTTGGAATCAGCACCCCAAATTCATATCAAACCACCATAAAGTTTGGGGGAAACTTTTCTGACTCTCAGTGTTGTGGGCCTGTGTTATTGGTTTTCCATTTCCAAACCACACTAAAGCTGCAAAGCATAGGTGGAAACACCAAAAATAAACGAAATGTAATAGTAACAGTATGGGGCCCAAGGCCTAGGCTGGGACAGGATTTTAAGCCAGGCCTTGCTGTTCTGAGTCTGACTGAAAAATCCTGCTTGTTGATTTGAACCAGCACTGTCACTATCAAGGATGAGAGCAAGGTTTACTCCTTCCAGTTTGTAACTGCTCCAGGCTAGAGCCTTACTCTCCTCTGTGAAGTATTTCAGCCATGGGTGTGGGCTCCCTTTTGTCAGGCAGCCTGGGGAGGAACACCCTGAAGCAGAATTCCTTGCTGAACTCCCTCAAGGTGGGGCAGTTCTGTAGTTGCAACCTGCCTAAAGCTGGGCAGGGCTCCCGATGGCACAGTCCAGCCCATGATAGAAACAAAAGGATTTGGGAGTCAGAACTCTGAGCAATTTGTAAAGCATGGAAGGCAGTGTGCTCCATCCCTCCCAGAACACACCATTCCATGTCAAATCACGTACCAAAGCCAAGGCCTCCCCTACATAAGCTGAGTTCAAGATATTTCAGGATACTGACAGGCTTGGCCTCAGATCAAAACTAAATGACAATCCAAATCCTTCTTCTAGCCATTTACACCAGGGTCTCCAAACCCCGGCTGGGGGGCCAGATGCAGCCCACAGCAAGTCTGTTTCCGGCCCACGGCCAACCTCTTGTCCCCTGAAAGCCTCTGGTCCTCTCAACTGAACATGACCAGAACTGTGCTCTGATTGTGTCTGGAGGGTGTTCTGAGGGCCAGAGAGGTTGAATGAATGAGCCCATTCATTCATTTTTTCACTCATCTAAGTTCTAACTCTAATTTATTTATTTAAATTTTATATTTAAATTGTTTTTCCGGCCCTCCACACCATGCCAGATGTTTGATGCGGCCCTCTGGCCAAAAAGTTTGGAGACCCCTGATTTACACGGAACACATGCCTCATGAAATGAACAGGGGCAACACAAGAGCCCACTGGATTGTTCTTCCTCCCAGTTAAAGCTGTCTCCTAGTCTGTAGTTCTTAATATGTGCCCCAAACACACTTCCTCACTTTGTCATATCTGGATATGGACCATCAGAAGGTGTTGAAGAAGGAAGATCTGCTCTGGATCACGTCCACCATTCTGTGAGAGTTCAGAAAAAGCACAGAAATGTGGCATTAAGTGCAAGATGAAGCTCCCCAAGAATGTCAGTCTTGTGTGTGTGTGTGTGTGTGTGTGTGTGTGTGTGTGTGTTTTAAGTAAGTTTGTTGCTGTGGTAGCAGCAAAGATATGCTTGAAAGTACGTGGTGTAATGCAGAAATCAAAGAAACCAGAGAAGTAGCTGAATAGGTTTTCTGGTGGCTGAGATTGGTTATTCTATCTGTTCAGGAACTTTTAGGGATGGACTTCACTAATCCCACTCCTGAGCAGCTGGGTTCCATTGATTTCCCAACTTGGATCCACTTGATCACCAGAAGCAGTACAGTAGACTGAGCCTGCAAGTGTACCACAAACAAGCATATTGAAGGATTGTTGACAGCAAGTTGTGGTGCACATCAGGCAAACTGGTTTTTTTTATAAATTTTTTTTAATTCTCCAAAAACAACTATAAACAAACACACATAACATATAACACATAACATAAAAAACATAACATACTTTACTACACAAGAAATGCAAAGGGTGCAGGAAATCATATATCATTATCATATATCACTAAAACTAATAAATCATTACATGTCTTAATCACTTCCACTTCTAAATTTACCTCTTAATATAATTTTTCATTCATCATTCATGTATCATATTATATCAAATATATATGTAATACAATCATCTCAATGCCCTATCATATATTTCTAAAACTTCATTTTCAGCCAAGCATAAAAGGGTTTTTTCCATTGTTCAATTTGTGTCAGTTTTCATTGTTGATCCAAAATTTCTGAAAGTCTGTCCATTTCCGTCACATTCATTATTTTCTCTATTAATTCATTTTTCATTGGTATTTTAGAATCCTTCCAATATCTAGTATATAAGATCCTCGCTACAGTTAAAATCATAACTAGGTATACATCGTTTTCTTTATCTATAATATCTAAAATAATATAAAATTTGTTGCTCTAGTAAGTTTTTTATTATGCTTCCAGATCTGTTCCCATTGATCTATTGTGATATTATGGCCTATATTTTGCACCCATTTTATCATGCATTGTTTTACTGTTTCTTCTTGCATCTCAAAGTCCAATAATCCATCTTATAATGCATATATTAATTTTGATTTCAATCTTTCTTTAACATAAATGGCAACACCTCTTTTTTTCCATCTGAAGCCACAAAAACTTCTAATTTTTTATTCACCAACAATGCCCTATTCATCAGTCATCACGTTTCTTTTTACTAGTCTTTGTCTCTTTTTGTCTTTTTCTTGTTGGTGAGCACCTCTTACTCGCTCCTCTAGGCTCTTCCCTCTCTGATTCATCAGTTGTTTCTAGGTCATCTGATTTCTTTTCATCCATTTCTAGTCTGTATTCTTCTAATTCATTTCTTTTCTATTTCTCTTCCTCCTTTTCTTCCTTTCTTGTCTCGTCTTTCATCACTGTACTCAAGAAGTTTTCTGCTTTCATTGTTGAATTTATATTATATCTCTGTGTCTGATACTGAAAAAACATACTTTCTGGAGAAAACCATCTGTATGGTATTTGCTTTTCTCTTAAAAATTTTGTCAGGTTTACATATTCTTTTCTCTTCTTATGGAACACTCTCCATGGAACATGTCTCAAAATGTTGACTTTGTTATCATCCACTGTCCATTCCTTTTCCTGTGAGGCCTTCAGTAATTTATCTCTGTAAAAGGTTCTGATGAATTTCACATGGATTTCTCTTGGTAATTCATGTTTTCTCAGATAAGAAGTGCTTACTCTTCTCACTGAGTCCAATTCTTTAGATATCTCCTCCATCAGTGTTTCAATCCGTTCTGATATTAATCTGACAGTCCGTCGCAATGTATCTTCTTTCTCCTCTGGTATATTTAGGCAAACCAATTTTAGAGGAGGAAAAGAAGAGAGAGTCCAAAGGGTTGAAATCTTACAACATGGTTTGTTAAGGATTGTTTACAATATTTGGACATCAAAATAAATGGAGTGCAAGAATCAAAATACAAGTGGCAAAGCAGTGATTTAAACAAGAGGCAAACTAGTAGAATAACAATCCTACTTAGAATGAGCTGTGGTGGGGATGTTGATACCTACAGTAGAGAGAGAGAGAACCAGCTGAGCATCCTGGAGTTATTTATTATTGTATTTATATACCACCTTTCCTTCTCCTCAGAGTTTTGACTTTTGGGTGTATGACTTTTGGCCTAATCCTATTGAAAGAGAATGCTGACAGAATACACATTCCACTGGCATAAACTCCTTTACGACTGTCACAAATGTGACTAGGCCAGTGAAAGTGGATTGGCCACTGATGCAAGCAGCAAGTGGCCAGTTCCTTGTGCCAATGGATGCTGGATGCCTGCCAGAGGAGGTAAACCAGAGGAAAGTAGGAAGGAGGTAAGTATGGGTCTGTAAGAAGGGGGGGGGGGCTGACAGGAGCAGGGAAAAGGATGGATCAGGCCCAGGATGGAGGCAGGTTTAGCGGTGGCACATGCCGAATCCCAACCCCCTTCCCAGGCCTTCACAGATCAATGCGGACTTGAGCCAGTGATTGAGCTCAAAACTTGAGCTCAGAACTGACCTATAGCAGCTGCTGGGGCTTACCCCACAACAAGGGGTAAGCCAAAGCTCCCCCACAGGATGCAGTGGAAGCCACAGCACTGCCACTGCACCACTGCGCAGGAAGTGAGGTAGGATTGGACATGATTTTGACTTCATCTCAGCTTTATAGTGATTTTGGTTTTATCTCAGTCTTATGCCAACTTTTTTCAGCTGCAGTAAGGACTATGTGGTGCTTCATGAGTAGATCAGCCACGTTCTAATCTAGAAGGGTGAGAAAAGGAAGGGGATGAGGGTTGGGGATGGTTTCATAGATTGGCAACTCAGCTTTGCACTCAGGGGTAGCAGGAGGGAGTGGAGGAGAACGGTTGAGAGTGGTGGGCTGTTCCATAGCCAGGTGTCTAGGCCTTGCACGTTGGGGGAAGAGGAGGAGGGAATGGGAAGTACTGGAGTGAAGAGAATGGGAGGCAGAAAAGAAAGGTATGAGAAAGAAAGGAGGCAAGATGAGGAGAAAAAGCTGATATTACCTTCCTGACTCACTTGACTTGGTCTTTCAACCAAGAGGGTAAGGTTTTATTAACATCACATAATGAGGATAATCCAGCACGATGCCAAGAAGAGCTTTCAAATTGGGGTTCTTTATACAGCATTTTCCCATTGATGAACATGGAATCTTTTGTTTTAGTGACACTCTTTTTGACCTTCTGTTGCCTTCAAAAGTTGGACCTCACGTTGGGTCTTGTTTTACTCCCAGTCCCTGAGGGTTGGACTCACTGGCCTTTTGGGAGATAATTCATTTACAACTAGAGCCATTGGTCATTGCCTCACTTTAATAATCAAAAGAGGTTGAGAACTGGTTTTATCTGTGGTAAGGGCAGGGCAAATTTAATCAAGGTTTGAAAGGAAAATTATCTGTTGGGCAGCCCAATCCTGAGCTGCCTGGTGCCCAGAGGAGCAGTGGCGCTGAAATGGCTGCCACTGTATCCTATGGCCAACGGGCAGCTGCTGGTGGCTCCTCAGCGGAAGGGGACATTTGTCTCTTGCCCCCAGGTAAGGGAGGAGGCCCCCCCCCAATGGAACTACTCAATCCTGTGCTGGCTGTTTAGTCAGCGCAAAGTAAAGCAGCCCTGTGTTGGGCTGGGAGGCCTGACGTGGGGCTCTGGATCTGTTGGAGCAGAGCTCAGCTGGTCCTTCCCCACCTCTCACCCTGCTCCCTCCCCTTGCTCCACCTTCCCCCCACCCTCCTCCACCCCAAAACGCCTCCCCCCCCACTTACCACTCCATCACCCTATGCTTGCCCAGAGGTCCAGGCAGTGCTCTGGAAGTTACAATTGTTTTGGGAAAATTAGCATATTTCTCTGTACTTATAAGGAAAGAGAAGGAGGAGATGGAATGATCATGGAAGCAACAGGGGAAAAGGTATTTTGAATCTGATTTGCAGTCTTCACTTTGGCCTGGTTTTGTCTAAAGTTTAGAACATGTCACTAGAGCCACCTCAGTGCCATGGATAATGGGTGCCAGTTCATAATAGGGCCTCAGTGTCCATTGCACCTTGCCCCACCACACAACTGGCAAAACCAGAATAAATTATGCAAAACAACAAAATTTGCAAAATGCATTATGCAAAATAAGATTTTGCCCATTTTCTTAATTTGCATAATTTATACTTTATGTGGCTGTTTGTCAGGATACAGAATTTTAATTTTTTTAGCACAGTGCTTGCACAATCCTGTGTATGCTGTGACGACACAGAGGAGGAAGTAGACAGTGTGACTGTAAACATGGCTCCACATAATTGCTATTACATACCTTGCTATATTTCGTGTTTGAATACTCATCTATACAAAGGCACAAATGTACAAGGCACACTTGTATACTCATAAGCCTTATCAGAGGAATTTTCAATGCTTTTATAAACCTCATTTCAACTGTATTGCAGTGACCTTTGATTAACTAGTTAGATGCTATTGCAATACGATTGTATAGACAGGCCAAAGGCTTTGAAAAGACATTGAAAATTCCTCTAATAGAGATTGAAATTGAAATGCACTTAGAACGACAGACCTAGCATGTGGCCTTTTTCTGCATTTGTTGTGGGTTACAGCAGTACTTGATTCTCCTTTTTTTATTTATAACCTCCTACTCTAACAACAAGGATTTCAGCCTGGATAGTCTACTTACCACCACTATTATTAACTGATGAACTTAAGAATGTTCAATAGCATTCTGAATGAATGTGGTTGTACTTGCAGAATAGCTACAAGTTTGATGTTAGCCATGTTTATTGTCTGATTAGTCCGATAAGGGGCAGATTGAAGAGAAGCAGTATGCCAGCATATTTTGGACTGTTTCATTAGGGCTGCAGTTTTCAGACTCTCTGGGAGTTTGAAAGCCTCAGTAAGTGCTTGCAGGGGAGGGGAGGGAGGCAGCAACATGATCCCCAGGATTGCATTGTTCAGGGGGGCTGCAGGGACTGGGATATACTCACCAGTCCCTGCAGCAGCCTTCCCAGGGTGCGGGGAGGGCTGTGCAAGTGTCTGCAGGGCTCCCCAGCATGCAGAAAGTGGAGTGATTGCGCTCCACTTCCGCAAAACTGGAAGTCCCAATTTGGCCCAAGTCAAGGGCTGGACTGTGCCCAAAAACATGCACAGCTGTTACTCAGGTTTAAATTTTTAGATAAAAGAGGATCTGTCTTTTTATTTTATTGTTAAAACATAAAAGATATTTCTGGCTTGTCAGCATTTTAATCCATGTTTACTGTGGCCTCAGGAGTACCTGAATGCATGTCAAGATGCAACAGTTGTTGCAAGGCAGATAAGCAACTCAGAATGACTCGGTACACAGGGATGAAGGTTCACAGGCTTTTATTGAATTGCATACAATTGGTCCATGGGACTCATGTCCAAAGCATGGACCCCATCTGAACGCTGGTCCTTAACTTTTATACCACACAGTGCTTTGTCTGAAAATCTAGACTTCCTATTCGCTGAAAGTTTGACATCATAGATGGGGTTAACTCTTAATAGGCTATAGATAAAATACTATTTACATAGAAGATAGAAAATACGTGGGCAATAAGTGAGCAAAACCGTTGATTGGCTCTAATTTACATATGGTGGGGTTTCACCTTAAAACTTAGCCAAAATTACACAATTTCCAAAAGTTTTCAAAAACCAGTAGGGTTTGCTGTAACATCCTCATTAAAGAGAACACAAAAACACTTAAACACAGGTGTGGAGACCCTATTTTGGCAGAACTTCTGACCCATTTATTGGCATATATTCCCTTCAAGCCCTTCAGGCCATTCCTAATTAGGATGGCCTTGCTATCCTTATCTTATCCTAACCCATCTTATCTCTTCTCCTGGGTTTAGTAAAACACAGTTTCACTCTTAATTCTATATGACTATTGTGACCAGTTTCTTTGAGTACATGGGTATTGAGGGATCTATAGTGGTGTATATCCTTGCTAGAAGTGACCTCTTCCCTCTTCTGCCTAGCTGCTAAAGTGTAATCTCTTTGAGCTAAGGCTTCAGCCAGCTACTTGTGATTTTTCATATATTTTAACATAAAACAAGCCAAACTTTCACTGCATCACATTTTCTTTTTAACAAATCCTTCTCCCATTTATTTACCTTCAAACAAGTTACTCAGACATTACATGCACTAGGCCTCTCTTTCTCTTTCTCTCTCTCTCTCTCTCTCTCTGCACAAATCTGCACCAATCCTTCTAAACATTCATTTCTTCATTTCAGTTGCAATTCAAACAAAGACTGATTCTCAAGGATGCTCTTGTTTATCTAATTAAATGTATTCTTTTTTTCTATATCAGTCTCTTGCAGGTGCCTGCAGCTAGCTAGCCAGACACCGTACTAGTTTGCCAAGAAACCTTGCCAACTGATAAGGATGTTACTTCTTTTAGTCTGTTTTCTTAAGGCTTTTCTAAAATCAAGCATTTTGGTTCTTTAAGACTTACTTCTAATAACTACCATGTCCCCATATGTCCCCATATGTCTCCATATATGTTAGTTGCACTTTAAGGCAAAGACTATTTTACCTATATGTGTCTTTTCCTTTGAAAACATAGAAGAATAACATAAGTGAGCATTGGCACCAGGCATAGTAGTGTTCTTGGCAGACGTGTGCTTCTGCCAAGATGGAGTTTATCTATCTTTGCCTTAGATATGACTCCCTTTTCCAAATTCCAAAGTGTATCAAAATCCCAGCTTCTGTGAAACTTCTATGAAACTAGAAAAACAGCTTCTAAAAATAATTCTTTCAAGCAGTTTTTACCATTCTCTGTGTTTCCATGCTTTAGCCAGACTTTTAAGCTTTTGTTTCTAAAATCAAGCAGCTCTCTACCATTGTGTGTTATGCTATAATATCTCTGGGCTATAAGGTTTTTAAAATAATTCTTTCTACTCTGCTTATACTTTACTGAGCTATCCAGGGACTTTACAGTCTAGGGTCAAAGGTCACCGTGCCTCACAGTGGTGTCCATGCCACAGTTTAAACATCACTGAGGGCCCAATTAGAGGGGCATACAAGCATATTATAGAAACATGATGCTGCTAATCCAGTAGTTCGTAAACTTTTTAGCACCAGGACCCACTTTTTAAAATGGCACAATATCAGAACCCACCTAGATTTACAAGGCTTTTAAAAAATCTAGGAAGAGTTAATATTTTCACTTATTTACACATACCATAGATACTCATCTACAAGTCGACCCCACAGATAAGTCGAGGGCAGGTTTTGAGCCAACAATCATGGAATTTTCTATGACCCTCGGATAAGTCGGGGGTTAAATGTAAAGGGGTGTCTGACTATAGTTTTGTCTGATTTTACCCCAGGCCAGATCTTGAAAAAGAACCTACCACTAATTGTTACCTAAGAACTGTAGCCTTTAATTTATTAGAAACATAGTAAAAGATCATAAGATACATTTTTATTCTTTTTACATTCTGGTCTTCACCACCTTTTTGTAAACACTATCAGAGTAAGTGCACTGTAAACAACATACCAGTAAATCAGTGGTTCCCAACCTGGTATTCATGTACTCCCAGGGACACTCAACAGGACCTTTAGGGGTACTTGAAAAAGAATTGAATAATGGTATAAAAGGCAGGTCATGCTCCAGAATGCCTTGCAAGGACTAGCAAGGCAGGAAGGGAGGTAGCTAGTTGGCTTTGAAAGCCTGACCAACAGCTAGTTTTTGGTCATCAATTCATGTATGAACCAGTGATTGAAAACCAGCACAGTAAAAAAGCTGAAGCATAATATGGAAAGTGATCAATCACCCAGAATTTCTCAGCACACTTCTGGTGCAAAACACTGCAAAGGCAGAGTCTTCTGTTCCTCAAACAGATAAAAAGAGAAAACACAGTGATGAATACATGAAGTCTGGGTTTTCATAGAGAGGAAATGAGGGCTTGTATTATTACAAACATTTTGCTGATATGAAGGGTACAATTTATTATTGCCAAGGGATATGCAAGTGAAAAAGGTTGGCAACCACTGCAGGAGAACCATGAATCAAATCCACCTTTAAGGTGTCTGGTGTGTTAAGCCAGAAGCTCTACATACAACATACAACCCATAACACATAACTGAGAGTGTGCAATTCAATTCACAGCAGAGAGATGCAGCTGCATATATTTGCAATCCTTTTTACTCAGAAGTAGACCCACTGCTTTCCATGGGTGTTATTCTTAAGTAATGCTGCATTGAATTGTAGCCTGGGAATTGTTGCTTGACCTCTGCCAAATGCAAAGCCTTGGCAAAAGGGAATCGGGTTGCAGCAGCAAAAGGGAATGGAGGGGGATAAAAGGTTAACTTTGGCTGAAACGTCCCAGGAAAGTAACTATAGCAACTAACCAGCTGCCTGCCTAAGCTTAGCTAGAAAGAACCTGTTCAGAGTTGAAAGGCTCTGCCCTCTGATTGACCCAGAGATAAGGCGAAGTGAGATTGGAGCTTGATTACTTGGCAAAAATTTAACCTACTATACCTGAGTATCTACGGTAATAATAACCAGAAAAAAGATGCTCCAACATTTATCTCCAACATTTATCTTACATTTGCTTGCAAACTGCAGAAGCTCTTTGCCGGCAATTCTGATTTTTGAAAAGCTTCAGGGCTTGAGGCAATTAGTTATCTGATATTTCCAACACCTGTGTTTTCATTGAAGACTCTGCTCAGCTGTTATGGAACCCACCAAAAATCAGGTCGTAACTCAACAGTGGGTCCCGACCCACAGTTTGGGAACTACTGTTCTAATCAGAAGCACTGATGGGGGAGAGAAAACTGTAATCAGAAAAAGAGCTAAGGAGGAGGAAAAAGTTCATCCTATACACTGTTTTCCTACTGAAAACAACCTAAAACAGTACTTCCCAAAGTGAGGGTCATGAGTCCATGCACAGTGGGTCACGACTTGGACCCTCCTGCCCACCCTTGCACTGGTTTGAAGCCATTCCAGAAGCACCATTCCCTGTTCTCACCAGTCTCCAGAGGCCTCTCCTGGCCTGGCGACCAACTCGACAGGCCTCTGCAGACCTCAGAAGCTCCGGAAGCCACTTCTTGTCTGCTTTCAAAAACTGAAAGTGGCCTATGAAGGCTTCTAAGCACCATTCTGAGGCCTGTAGAGTGAGTTGCTGGGCCAGGCCACCAACACCACCAGAAGCGTCGCAACCCACCACAGAGGACGAGGTGGGTTGTGGCACCGAAAGGTTTGGGAATCCCTGAAAACTGTAATGCGTGAATGCGACAAATGTGCCTGAAAATGCATACCATGCAAGATATCCTCATTGAGGTGCAAACATAACAGCTCCTTGTCGAATATCCTGTGATCGGCAATCTTTGGTTTGTTGTTATGTAATAGAAAGAATGACCTCTAGCTGTTGTTGAGTTATGTTTACTTTTTAATTCTTTCTCAGTGCTGTTCTGGTGACAGATTCCAATTTATTTTTAGGTGCTCCATATTTATCTTTTCAAATGTGAATGTGTAAGGTCATGGGTGCGTCTATATTAGAGCTTTTTAGCATGGCAAACAGCCCAATCCTGAGCTGCCCAGGGTGAGTAGCTTCGGCGGCGCTGAAAACGGCTGCCACCAGATCCTGCACACCTCGGGCTACCGTGGGCAGCAACTCAGGAGAAGGGGACTTTCGTCCCCTTCTCCCAGGTAAGGGAAGCAGCCTTGGAAGTAGGGAATGGGGCTACTCAAGTTACTACTCAAGAGTAAAGATGTTTGTGTAGGGCACCGAGCCACACACAAATGCTCAGGATCTGGTGAAGCAGAGCTCCACCAGACCCGCCTCCTTCCCTCCACCCGGCACGCCTCCCGCCTGCCCTCTCCCCACCTCCCGCCTCGGGGTCCATTTCTTCATTTAATTCAAATGAATGAATAACAGCCTGATCCTATATAGGTCTACTCAGAAGTAAGTCCCATGCAACCTCCAGGTTTCAGCAGTAGCCTCTCTCTAAATGCCAGGTGCAGTGGAGTGGCAACAGAATGCAGCTATCTTGTTGTCTTATGTGCTCTCAGAGGCATCTGGCAAGCCACTGTAAGCTCCAGGAAGCTGGACTAGATGAGCTCTTGGCCTGAACTGGCAGATCTCTTCTTATGTTCTTCACCCTGGATTGGTAATGCCCAACCTCTTTTGCCTTTGCCATGGGAATGAGCATTGCACAAGTGCAGTGGGGAATTACACTGAGTGACGCGTCGAACTACAGTTACAATTCTTAATTGTCTAACCACAAGTGCTTCTTGCTTTTGAATGGTATTTGGTGCATCTTACAGCTCTCTAGAACAGCGGTTGGCAAACATTTTGGTAGGAGGGCCACATCATCTCTCTGATACTGTGTTGGGGGCCAGAAAAAGAAGAATTAAATTACATTTCAAATTTACATAAATGTACATATGTGAATACTTTAGAGACAGAATTTATATGAATGAATGAATTTTACTGAGCTTATTTATAATACACGAGAACTATAATATAGGCATGTAGAATAACATGAGAACTGTGAACTGTTTGCCACACACCTCTTGCACAGTGAAAACTTACAGACCAAACCAGAAACACATGGAGACATAAGTTGCTGAGAGACGATGGGCGGGACAGGGGTTAAAATAATGCCCAGGGAAAAGCAGAAAACACATAGAGACTATAAAAGGCCTTGTTCTAACTTAGCCCGAAGCTCATATCTGGTAGTCATGACTGGCAGTTGCAGGCCAGCATGGGCTCTAACAGTCTCCGATGGGCCAGAGGCTCATTGGAGACTGGGGGCTCCCTGTGGGCCAGATTGGTGGCCCCTAAAGGCCGTGAATGGCCTTCAGGCCAGGGTTTGCCAGCCCCTGCTCTAGAAGCTTGCAGCCAAAGTATGTTGGCTGGTTATTGCCAGTCAATAGGTATGTCAGCATCAGCTTTTCTCATCTCCTGGTCTTTTCTCCTTCTAGAGCTTTCCTCTTCTAGGATTACTGTCTTATTTCTCTTTGATTTGTTGACTTCTTAGGCATCTGTATCCTTTGTTCATAGATCCTTGCTTTTTTCTGACCTCTTTCATGTCCTCTCTCTATGAACTGAGCAGCTGGCAGCTGGTGACCCTTCCATCTATCACACACCCCTGTGACATTAGAGCAGCTCAGCTAATGCCTTTAGCGCTTTACAACACAAATAGCATGGAGCAGTTGAGTTGGTAAAGCTGCTTCTCCCATTATTGCAGTCTGCAACAGGAGATGCTACACCTGTAGAACCTCTCTTTTGTCATGTACCTATTAAGGCACAGAAGGGTCTTTGATTTGGGTGAGATTACAGCCACAGTCTTAATGAGGGCTGAACCCAGCTTTCCAGTCAAAGCACTCAGGCAACAAGTCTTTACAAGGTGGGATCTGACACAGTGATTCACAAGTTAGAAAGGCATAACTAATGATTGTCAATTTGGGGAAAGAGGAAATGATGACCAGAGAACAAATGCATGTAGTGAATAGCTAAGAGGCTGTTTTGATAAATTAATTGCTGATAAGTCAAGTAAGAGATATAAACAAGAGATAAGATCCAGTGGGGAATTTTCCCATTAGGAAGTCCCATTGAAATGGAGGTTGTGCAAGAGGTGGGTCAACCAATTTCCCTAAGGGCATATTTGCACCTGAACCTTTAGGACATCTTGCAAAACACCTGAGCACCAAATAAGAGGTTCAGGAAAAGCCGCCTTTCACTCCAACATAGGGTCAAATGTAAAGAACATATTGTTCCAACTGTGCATTTGGGTTGTGCTGACAGTAAAGCCCATTTAATGTGTTCATTTGGTATGCCAGTGGGTAGCGAACAACTTGGAAGTTGTTGTAGGTATGCATAACTTTGAAATTTGCCAAACAGCAGGAGGCACTGCAATTGCTAAGCC
Organism: Tiliqua scincoides; assembly: GCF_035046505.1. Lineage (NCBI taxonomy): Eukaryota > Metazoa > Chordata > Lepidosauria > Squamata > Scincidae > Tiliqua > Tiliqua scincoides. The sequence goes on from NC_089825.1 coordinate 73,428,127, forward strand.
ACCAGTCCCAGTTCCTGTACTGGTCCTTGTGCCCACTCCTTCCTCTGACTGTTGCTGCAAGCAGAGCTTTAGTTTCATTCCACAGCAGGCAAGGGAAGAAGGTGAGTGAAGGCAAGGCCCAGGCATGTGGCAGAGATATCCTGTTGTAGGCAGACTCATGGAGGTTCAACTAAGGCAGGAGTTCAAGGCAATAGCATGATCCAGACAGTTTACAGGGGGAGGAGATGTGCCGCATTGAGGCAGGAGCTCCAAGAGGAGGGCACTAAGGCCTAGACCAAACATGCAAAAACTCAAGTGGAAATGGACATCTGCCGCAACATAAGTCCATGTTTGGATGCAAAACCCATGTGGGTTTTCTTATCTGTGAGACAACCATGTCTGTTTGACAGGAAAATTTGTGTGGTTTTTTAAAATATATATTCATGAGTTTTGAGTCCTTGGAGGGAGTGAAGTCACATCCAGGAGGCCTTCTGAGGAGGCTGGGAGGCCAGCATGACTTTCAAAGGGCCTGACATGGCCTCTGTGTAGGTTTTTCCTGCACAGGCAGCCTGGCCCCTTGTGGATTTCAGTATCTGCAGATTTTGGTATCCACATGAAGTCACAGAACTGATCCCCTGTGGATAGTGAGGGCCTATAATCACTTTATAGGATTGCAGCCCAAGTTGTGGGGAAGGATTCTCACAAACTGCCACGTCACCATTTGCATTTATCTCCTTGCAGCAAGTGCCTTCTTTAAACACTGCGCTTTCTTCTACTGAGTTGAGCAGTTCCTTTTTCTTTCTGCTACTCAGTTTCCTTCACAGAGAAACTATCTTCCTAAACATGGCTACAGACACAGAAGGCTGTGCATACATGTGTATGTTGCTCTCACTCTTGCTTTGATTTCTCCTTCAGCCCAGAGCCCTTTGAAATGCCATGAACGTGGGTGGGTGAGTGGGTGTGGGCTTCCTTCCATAGATCAATTTGCCTGAGTTCAGAAACTGAGTTTCTGTTTCTACAAACAGCCACAGAACCTGGATGGATTTTTCAGAAATTTTCAATGCTGTGCTCAAAACTCTTGCGGCACACCAATGTGCCACAGCACAGCAGTTGAAAATTGCTGCCACAGAAATCCAGTTTGTCCATTAAGTGAGCCAGTCAGAAGCTGGGAGCTGCTGACTCAGGGCCAGATGCCTCTTCTGAACAGAAGCGAAAAGACAGTTTGACTGATTACTTGTACTCAGGAAGCTCTGGCACTAGCAATCTGAGAGACAGAGAAGTTTGTCAGCCTGTACAGGATGCACTTTCTCAACCTTCCTGTAGGGTTGCCTTCTTCTGTGTATCAGCACAATAGTATTCTGTGCACTTGTTCAGTGAGATCTTGCTCCTGACTTCCATTCTTCCAGCTGATGAAGGAAAGCAGAGCTGGGAATGTGCTTTCTTCCTTTCTCTCTCACAAATGAGACTCACAGAGCTAGGAAAAGCTTCCATTCACAGTTCAGTTGTTTGAGGATGAAACTTACTAGTTCCTTTGTGAAGTTATTGGAAATTTTTCATCTTATAATTTCTATTTTTTCCAATTCAATTCTTGTTTCATGCTTAAACATGTGATTTATTTAGTTGCATTTTAAACATTTAAAAACAGTGCTGGGGTGGGAGGGAGCTAGGCTCTGTCCTATCCCAATTTTCCCAGTCCTGCCAACTACACCAATTTATCCTGTCCATATATTCCAATGCCCACTTTTTGGCTAATTAACACCCTCCTTTTCCAAGAGCAACAGCTGTGGTGTGCAAAGAAATGAACAGAACTCCTTATCAGTTGAGCAATTAACAAGAATTTATTGCTACCAACACATACACTCCCTGCAAGTCCTCTTGTCCAGAGGCTTTTCCTCCCCAAAACTCCACTTAACTCAGTGGGTAAAGGTCTGAAGCCTCCAATCCAAGTCCACGGTCTAATCTCCAAAGCACAGTCCAGTCTTTCCAGTCCAGTCTTCTGCAGCAGAGTCCCTCCTCTGTGTCCTCTCCAGCAGAGTGTCTCCTCCAGCAGAGTCCTGGCAGTCCCCTTCTCCCATAGGTCTGGGTCAGGTCACTCTTGGGCTGGTTCCCTCTGGGTCAGGTGTACCATCTGGTCAGGTAGCCTTGTGCCTTCTGAAGCTGCCTTTTATTCCTGTATGTCCCATTATCCAAATGCAGCTCAGCTGTGAGCTACCTTGTTAAGTCCAAATTAGGCTCAGGTGAGCCATCTCTTCAGTCCATGTCCATTCAAAGTCCCATCAAGGTCAAATGAAGCTCAGGTGTCCATCAGAATCTCCATTGGCCTTGATTGATTACAGCTGTGGAGCTAGCCATGCCCTTCCCAAAGCTGTCAAACAGCTGTCAGAACATGGAATTGCTGTTCACCTGATGATCTTCTGATCTTCCATTATAGGCTCCATCAGTTCTTATCCAGGCAGAGCACTGATAGAGTGCAAAGCACCAGCAAAGCTGATCCCCTGCTTACTGCACCTGCATCGTCCTGTTGCAAGGTGGGCAGGGGAAAATGGAGAGATGATGGTGGCCTCATGCCTCCATACCGCACAGGTATGTAGAGAGAAGCCCAGGAGAAATGACAGTAGTGGCCTCTCTGCCCTTGTGGAGTCCTGTAGATGCATAAGATGCAGAGTAGAGGCTGAAATTGGAAAAGATCTGCCAACTGCACGTCCCCTCTCACTAGTTGAAGGGCAGAGACCCCCTTCCCCTGCAGCCAAGTTTCAGTTTTGTTTGACATAGAGTGGTGGTGTCTCTCCAGTAGTTTGTGCCCCAACAGAAGAGAGATTGCAGTGGATCGGCTGCCCTCCCCCAGCAGGGAGAAGCACACAAGACGGTGGAAGAGGACTACACCCTTGCCAGTATGAAAGCATACTTTGCAGAGTCTTTAGCTGACATGCTGTGACTCTCAACGTGCCATGCCTCCAGTAGGGCAAGAAATATGAGCAGGTCTCACCGGAAAGAAAACAGCAGAGGTGAACTCTAGTGCGTGGAGAAAATGATTTATTGGGAAATTATTACATAGACACATAACACATTTCAGATAAAAGCCATTCTGTGGGGCACAGCAAAAATATATCAAAAGGCTTGTGTTCCTGCTCATTGTGGTGTTCCTGGTGTGTCTCATGTCTCTTATCAATCCAGATAACCATACTATCGGTGGTGATTTGTCTGATATGAATTTGACTTGTTCCAGAGGTTGCACTGCCCTGACTGAGCAGTGTCATTGTTTTGGGATACTGTTGCATCCAGCCTTGTCTTTGGAGGATCAAGAGGCATCCATGGCATGAAGCACTTCTTAGTGGTGCACCAGCCATGGCCCCTCCTGGCCAGAGTTATCCATGCTCTGGTTAACTTCCCATTTAGATGATGACATGGTGTTGTATGTGAGTCTTCCTTTGAAGATTATTTGGATCTTGCAGTCAATTCAAAGAGAGCACCACAATTGTTAACTGGGACTGGGCATTCATATTTCACCAGCTTTGAAATAGGTGCATTGGCCCTTGACACATGTAAAAGAGCTGGATTTGACCTTTTAAAACCTAAATAGCTTTGGGTCTGATTACCTTAGAAAGTGCCCTCTCCCACAAAAACTGCCCAAGTATCATGAGGACCATAAGGAGCCCTTGTTTAGGTTCCCTTGTCATCAGGGGTGTAGTGGGTGGTGACTAGAGACAGGACCATCTCAGTTGTAGTGCCCTGATTTTGGAATTCTGTTCCCAGGGAGATACGTGTGATGCAAGCTGTTCTCTGGCACAATTCTGTGTGCAGACCTGGCTGTACAGGCAAAAGGTAAGTACTTATAGAACACGCAAACATGTAAATGTATAGAAAATGTTTTTGCTCTTGGCTGGTAGCACCAGTGTCCTGCAATAGAAAAGGGAACAATTAAGCAACAGGTACTCAGCTAGCCTCTTGTTCTCTGATTTGGGGTTTGCTCAGAACAAGTTTCATCCTGTATAGATGCTGGAAGTTAACTGTACATGTTGGGCTCATGTGATGCTCATCTGTCAACATCCAGTGAGACTTGGTTGCAGACTGAGCTGTCCTGACTTGCAAAGCACTGGAGTGAAGAATACACTGAACAATACCGATTACCAAACTGTTGTGTCATAAAAACAACAGCTACTGCAATGACCTCTTAAAGACCTAATGACTCACTCAAATTTATTCTGACACCCCCAGACATTTTAAACTGCTGGATTAATGAATGCAATGGATGGCAATTGATTGTGGTGTTTTGTTTGTACCACAAACATCTGCTGGTGTCTGAAAGCCTGTTTCATTGATACTGGTCTATGAATCCAGCAAAATAGGAAATAAGATACTTTGGAAGCAGAGCAGGTGAACAAGCAAATAAGCCATTTGTGCTAAAACACCCTTTCCAGAGTTTGCTCTGCTCTGTGCCTCTGAGGCTACCTGACATCCAGGAGCAGCCCATCCATGAGGCTAGGTGATGTGGGGTGCCTGTGGAGTATGGGAAGTGGATGGTGGATTCAAGGTGCCCTTCACCCCAAATCTGCCACTGCCAGAGCCTCCCTCCATTTGTGCTTTTGCAAGAAAGGCAGTATATAACACTTGAGAAATCAATGCATAACCTCCCCCAGCCTTCTTTCCCAACTTGAAACTGGGGAGGGGCCTGGGATTGTCCTCACAATTGCTCTGGGTTTTTAAGAGCCTCACAACCCAATCATATCTTCCCTCCCCCACTAGTGCAGCAGTGCCAAAAACAAATGTGTTGTATCCAGTGGATGGGGGAGGATTGGGAGACTTCAGCTGGTGGTGGGAATTTAAATCCCCTTAACCCTGTATAAGCCTCTCACTCTGCAATGGGTTTCCTCAGACCTCTGCTAGCAATTTTGCTAGTGCAAGTCTGAGGAGAGAAAGGGGCAGGGACACTGCTGCCGGAAGGGATAGGATCAGGCAAGCACCATCGCTGCTGGATTCACCCCCTCCTACAGCCTCCCCAACCCTGTCCCACCCCGATTCTACCCTCCCCTCACACCTTCCCGCCTCTCTCACTGGCTTAACAGGGCAGCAGGAGAGCTAATAATGCACGAAAGCAGGCTCTGGCTTTTCCTGTGAGCAGTGAGCTGCCAGAAAATGCTTCACAGTGCTTTTGCAGCAGTTTCCACCAGTGGAATGCACGTTTCACTGGTGACAAGGCCCATCAGAAGTGCAGCACAACTGTGTGGAAATCACTGTCTTCTTCTGTAGTTCCATAGCAGAAATAAGGCTGGGGCTTATTTTTGAGGTGGATGCTGCAAGCAAAATTATATAATTCTTTTGTTCTTGCTGCAGAAATAACACATTATTTACCTCTGTTATGCCACAACTCCTTCCCACTGGGTATCGTACCCGCTTAAGGCTGGTTAGTTTCCCTTGTTTAACTCACCAGGGCAGCAAGCACACGTCCAAGTCCAGACCCAGTCCAATAAATGAAGGTTGCCAAATCAGAGTCCAAAGTCAATATGCCAGGTCACAGTCCAAGGTCAGATTCCAGGTAAGCCAGTTAGTCAATGTAAGGTGCCAAATCCGGGTCCAGAAACAAAGGTTGGTCTGGTCTGGTCTGGTCTCCTCCAAACATTCTCTCCTCCTACAACCCACACCACTTTCTGCCTCAGGTGCTCCTTATATCCTGAGGGATCTCATTGCCTCTTAGTGGCTGCAGCTGTGCAGCAGAAAGGCCAGGCCTTAACACTTAAAGGGGCCACTGCAGACACCACATTCTACCACCTCGCCAAATCTTCCGTGGTTCCCATACACTCCACCCCTTGGTGTCGCAGTAGTCCCCTTGATCAATTGTTGGTTTCTCTCCCTGCAGGGTGTGGGGCAACTCCTATTACCTATGCTTTAGTTTGCCTATGTCCAGACAAACTGGGGAATCTGTCCCTGCCATTAGTACCCAATATGAGGACCCAGGGCCCCGACTGATTATCTCCCCAGCCCTGTTTGGTTGGTGGGGGTATATGACCCAAACCTTTTGCCCACTACATAATTCCTGATCAGTGGAGCCAAATCCCCTGTCTCCTCTGGCTGTGGGCTTCCCTGGTCCATCCACCCCTGGATGGCTGGCACACTGCACTTCTAGCAGATTAGTTGTGCGATCCGCTGTCCAGCCTGACAGGTGAGGTCATGCGTACCCCCATTATGGAGGATAACTTTTAGCTCTCCCTGGTAGTCAGCGTCTACCACCCCTCCTAACACTTGTATCCCCTTAAGAGCCAGGCCTGACTGGGGTGCAATCCTTCCATATGTCCCCTTAGGTATCGTCACCCCAATCCCTAGGGGGACAGTGATCTGCTTCCCAGTAGGAACAGTTATTTCCTCAGGTGTCATTAAGTCCACCCCAGCGCTGTCAGGTGTGGCACGTAGGGGTAGGACCCCCATGTACATGGGTCTTCCAAACCTTTAAGTATGGGATAGGTTTAGGGACTACTAACCCCACCATGCGTTGTAGGGGGGTTTGACCCCCTCCAATAGGTCTATTATTTAGTTCAAACTCTGTCTGTTCTACTACTTTATTCCACCTTTTTAGTGTGTGATCGGGCGTTAGCTGTTTGATTTTCTGCTTAAGCAGCCCATTCATCCTTTCTATTAGGCCCGCTGCCTGAGGATGGTGAGGGATGTGGAACACCCACTTGATCCCCCATTCATTGGCCCAGTCCTGCACAGCTGCTCCTGCAAAGTGGCTCCCGTTGTCGCTCTGTACCTGAGCAGGCACCCCATACCTGCGTATTCATGCTTCCATGCCCTTAATCGTAGTCTGCTGGTTTGCTCTGGCTCCTGGGTACACTAATAAATATCCAGTGTAAGTATCCACCATTGTGAGGAGATACTGCCATCTCCCTGCCTGTGGTAGGGGACCTACATAGTCCACCTGCCAGACTTGCCCAGGTCTCTCTCCTTGGTGTAGGTGGCCCAGGAGTGTCCTAGAGAGGGGTATGCCCTTTACACTCGAGCAGACCCCACAGGCTGCTGTTACTGTGCGGGCGGCATCAGATGAGCATGGGATGCCTCGCTGAAGCGCCCATTCCCTGGTGCCCTTTGCCCCTAGATGTCCAGACTTTTCATGGGCCCATTGAGCTATAATCAGTAGCTCATCATCTGGGTTTTGGGCTGGTGTGGTGGTTCTAATGTGGGCCAATTGATCAACTGCCTGGTTATAACTTGCCTCCTTTGTTCCTGTGGTGTGCCCATCCACATGGCGTGCATACACAGCCAGGTGTTGCAAGCATTGGTCAATTTTTAGCCATAGTTCCAGCCCCCACAATGGACGGTTGTATAAAGTAAAGCTGTCCTTCTTCCATTTAGGGAACCACATGGTCAAACCTTTATATACAGCCCAGGAATCTGTATAGATGTATACTGTTGGGTCCTGCTGTTCCATGGCATGCTCTATTACCATGAGTACTGCCATCAATTCTGCATATTGACTAGACCGGCCCATCCTGGCCTGGGTCAAAGTGGTCTGACGCTCTCCCAGATTGAGCAGGTTGAGTGCTGCGGCCTGCCATACCTGATTTCCCCCACTATATTTTGCAGAGCCATTTGTAAACCATGTGGTGTCTTCCTCCACTTGATCATAAGGTGGGGCCTCCTTTATCGGGGACTCCCCCAATGGCTCTACTTTCACTGCCTCTACCTCTTCCCCTACTGGTGTCAGAGCCAACACTTGCTCCTGGAGAGCACTTACCCCCTGAGGACCGGGGCGTGCCCTTTCTGAAATATACCATTTCCATTTTACTATGGATGACTGTTGGGCTCTGCCTACTCGTGAACTAGCTGAGTCATCCATAATCCAGTGCATAATAGGGATGCTGGGCCACATCACCACTGGGTCCCCTCCTGTAAGTCTCTCAGTCTCGACTAGAGCCCAGTAACATGCCAACAATTGGCGCTCAAACGGGGAATAGTTCTTGGCTGCCCCGGGTAATTTTCTGGACCAGAAGCCCAGCGGCACCTTTCTCCCCTCCTGTCCCTTTTGCCATAGGCTCCACATAGCTACCTCCTGGTTGGTGGAAACCTGTAGCTCAAATGGGACCCCTTTCACAAACGGGCCCAATGGCATAGCGGCTGCCACGGCAGCCTTAGCTGCAGTCAGGGCGGCCTGCTGCTGTTCCCCCCACTCAAATTGTGCCTTTTTCCAGGTAACCTGGTAGATTGGCCTCAATATTTGGGCTAAAAGGGGAATATGCTGCCTCCAAAACCCCATTAGCCCTATGATTCTCTGGGCTTCTTCCTTTGAGGAAGGGGGAGGCAAAGCTGCTATTACATTCAGCACCCTTTCAGGAATATGCCTTACAGGCCCAGACCATGCCACCCCTAGGAACTGGACCTGTTGTGCTGGACCCTGTATCTTGGCGGGGTTTACTTCCCACCCCCGAGCCTTCATGTGGCTAACTAGGGCAACCAGTCCCTCCTGTACCTCCTGTTCTGTGGGGCCTGAAATCATGACATCATCTATGAAGTGGGCCAAGAATAAAGCAGGACTTAAAGTTAACCGCCCCAGGTCCTGTGCCACCAGTCCATGGCATAGAGTGGGGCTGTGTAGGTACCTTTGGGGCAGGACCTGAAAGGTATACTGTATCCCCTCCCAGCTGAACGCAAATTGGTCCTGCGACTCCTAGCTAATTGGGATGCTGAAAAATGCAAGATCAATCACTGCATGCCAATTTTCAGCATTCTTCTCTATGCTTTCAAGTAATGTTACCATGTCCAGCACCACTGTGGCCAGCGGTGGTGCTTGCTTGTTTAGTAGGCGGTAATCAACCATCATTCACCAACTTCCATCAGGTTTCTTGACTGGCCATACTGGGGAGTTAAAGGGTGCCGGTCTAATTACCCCTACTTCCAGTAACCCTTTTACTGTCTCCGTTATCTCTTTATGACCACTGGGCAGGCAGTACTGCCTTACATACACTGGTCTGTCTGGTGGAGGAATATGTAAAGGAGTCCACTTAGCTTTCCCCACCAGCACTGCCTGGAGTCCAAAGGCATACCACCCTCAGGGGGTTTGGAACTCTTTGCCCTGCAATAGATCTATACCTATAATATACTCGGGGACACGCGAAATGAGGACTGTAGCCATAAAAGGTGCAGACCTTCCTATGGCTAAACACACCTGCATTTCAATGGTCCTCACTTCTCCATCGCCATATACGTTAACATATCTGATGGTGCCTGCATGTTTTTTTGGGTCCCCATTTAATAAGGTCGCTTCAGACCCTGTGTCCATTAAAGCCAGGACCGTTTGAATGTTTCCTTTTGCCCAATAAATTGTTAAAGGGATGTGAGGACGCGGGTCTCCAGGGATGGCCATCTTCATTGGCCTCACCACTGGAGCCCTGCCTGTCCCCTATTCCTGTGGCTGGGATACACCCCATCCCAACGTGATAAGGTCCTCCCCAGATGTAGCGGGGGATATTCTACTTGCTTCAGGTGGCTCTGCTGAGGAACCAGTAGCTATTGTCTGTCTTACTCTGGTTGGGGTTCCTTTAGCGGCCTGTTCCTTCTCCCAGAGTTTATATAGTTCGGATGTGGGCAGGCCATCTATTTTGTCCTTAGGGACCCCCCCCCCCGGGTCAGTAAGTCGGCCCACATCTTCCATTGGGGAACCTCCAATTTATCCTGAGGTGAGGCTTTCCACATTTCCCTGTGGGAACCCTCCATTTGGATTTGGGAGGGGCCGGTTACTCGGACACCTGCTGGGTTTTAGGCCTGGGGGCACCCTCATCAGGCATGTCTTGTAGCTGTCCTAATAGGAGCACAAACTCCCCCACGACATGACCTTGCGCTGGCCCTAGTAGGGCCACTATGGCACCTTTTAGGTGTGGCGGGGCCCCCCTTACTAGTCGGACCCTCATCCCAGGTGAGAAGGGCAGAGAATCAGGCCCTGCGAAGCCAGGCACATACAGGCCTATTTGCATGGCCATTGTGCGCAGCTGCCCCATTGCCTCTTCTATAGTGCGTCACCCTGGCAGGTTCTCCTCCCAATCCAAGGGTAAGGGATATCTTGCCTGTATTGCCAACCCGACCCAGGCGATCAAAGAGGTAGGTGGACCGTGAGCCCCGCGTAGATATCCATTAATCATAATATCCCATGAAAGGGCCCCTAATGCTTTTAATTCTTCTGGGCTTACATGGATGGTACCCGCCCCTTGGTCATATAAGTGGAGTAACCAGCTACCCAGCTGCTCAGTGGGGCGTTGCCTTATATCCAGACCTATCTCCACTAGTTCTTGCAAAGTATAATCCTGTACAGTCCTTATTGTTTGTGCAGGAGCGCCTACGGGACCCTTTGCCTTGTCTGTAATTAAGGGGCGTGCCTGTAGCACAGGTTGTGCTACTCTCCTAGGTTCCTCCATACCCAGGCCTACCGAGGCCCTGGGCATCTCTCCCTCTGAGGAGGGAACCACAGGGCCCTCACTGCCTTCCCATTCTTTCGCCCCTGGCTGAGATTTAGCCCTTAGTGCCAGCAATCGTTCGGTTAATACTTCCCTAAGGCTTTCTGCTACCCTAGCAGCTTGGTGGGCCCGGGCTAAGGCCTCTCCATAGGCTGAATTCTTTTCTCTCTCCATTAGGATCATCTTTTTCAATCTGCTATTTTCTGCTCTTAGGGAGCGTATCTCCGCATTTTCAGTAGACGATAAGCTCAACTTCCTTACAGCAAGAATGCCACGTCTGACTGCTCCTCCCATATACCAAACCATCTTGAACAGAGCCCATCTTATACTGAAGACCATCCATGCCTTCCAGAAGGCATCAGGGACACTCATTTCTCTCACCATCAGGTTCATTGTATTCCACACCCACCAGGTATCCATTCTGCCTCTTTCCCTGGTTTCACACTACGAGTGCTGCAGGAAACTATATGCCCTGGGTTCGAACCCCACTCCTGGTACCAATTTGTTATGCCACAACTCCTTCCCACTTTGTATCGTGCCCGCTTAAGGCTGGTTAGTTTCCCTTGTTTAACTCACCAGGGCAGCAAACACATGTCCAAGTCCAGTCCCAGTCCAATAAATGAAGGTTGCCAAATCAGAGTCCAAAGTCAATATGCCAGGTCACAGTCCAAGGTCAGATTCCAGGTAAGCCAGTTAGTCGATGCAAGGTGCCAAATCAGGGTCCAGAAACAGAAGTCGGTTGTCTCCTCCAAACATTCACTCCTCATACAACCCACACCACTTTCTGTCTCAGGTGCTCCTTATATCCTGAGGGATCTCATTGCCTTTTAGTGGCTGCAGCTGTGCAGCACACCCTTTGCAGAAAGGCCAGGCCTTAACACTTAAAGGGGCCACTGCAAGCACCACATTCTACCTCCTCGCCAGATCTTCCATGGTTCCCATACAACCTCCATTTATATCTCATGATGAATGGGACTACACAGATTCCATTTCCTCCTTTGGGGACAAGATCTCTCACCCTATTGTCACATCTTCAGCAGACCCTCACAGAACATGAACGCCCTTTGCCTGTATCCCTTGCTGGTGGGGCCACTACTGCTCCAGCTGGGAGAAGAGGGTTGAAGGGGCCGGCAAGCCCAAACCACAGTGTGCATCTCTTTCTTCTCCCCTCTCAAGCACACCCTCAGCTGACAGGGAAGACCTCCTGGTGTGCCAGTAAGGAATCCTTTATTAAAAGACACCACCACTCCCCCCCCCCCCCCGGTGAGTTTCCAGGAGTGAGTTTGCTTTTTCCAGGTATGGCAAAATAAAAAAAACACAACAGGTTTGAAGTTTGGAACACTTCCAAGTTTATTCTGCAGAAGAGAGACAAACAAAGCAGCGCAATGGGCAAGCAAGCAGGCAAGTCTCTGCCCCTAAGGTGCAGGGCTATGATTATTTATACAGTCATACAAGAAAGCAAATCTACCCCATTGGGGGTTGAGCTCATTACACATGGTGGTGAGTTACATTCCCACCCACCCTGACACCCTTCCTTTTTTTGCTGGGTTTTCTGAACTCTTTAGATATTCTGTCTCTCTCAGCTATTTTCAACCTTTCTCATCTCATGGCACACTGACAAGGCACTAAAATCGTCAAGGCACACCATCAAGTTTTTGACAATTAACAAGGCACACCATGCTGCCAGTGGGGGGCTAACATCCTCCATTGGCCCTACTAAGAAAAGACCTTCCCCCAACAGCAGTGTTGGAACTACTAACTTTTGCTTAAAGTTATCTAGTTGTATTTGCTACATGTTGCTTGGTTCTCATGCTAGTTCCAACCTGCTTGTGTCTTGTGTTTCGGTCATATTTTTTCCTTACAGGTTCTGTTGTCCCACAGGGGATCGCAGAGCTCCTGCTTCCATCCCTTTCTCTGTTTTGCAACCTCTTGGGCAAGTTACAGAATCTAGCCCAGGCCTAGGGAGGTTGGTACCCTGAGAGAGGTGTAGATGCTCTCAGGAAAGGATGCCTGGTGCATTTCAGAGGAAGAAACCTTTTTCAAACTGATTTCCCCATCTTCCCGCTTTCAGCCCATGCTGTGGGGGCTTGTCTTCCTCTCCTCTGTCTTGCAAAGCTGCTGGAAACCTTGGACAAAGGAGAGAGGAACCTGAAGTTCTCCAAGGACCAGGCAGCTGAGGAAGTCTTGGTGAGTGAGCTGCAGCAGAGGAAAGGGCTTGGCAGCCCTCAGGAACAGAACCCCATCCAGACAACCCAGAGATGGTGACAGGTGGGCTAGGAGCAGCCATACAGGAAATTGATGGGCTCTCTTCTGCTTTGTCGTCTCTTCCAGAACATAATGGATGACATGGAAACCTTTCCAAATCCCAGTGTGGTTTTTGGCCTGTCTTCTGAAGACATCACCAGTTGGGTACTATGTGCAATCATCAGGGATTCGGTAGGATGGAACTGGGTCAGTAAAGGACCATGGCTGGAAAACCCTTCTCTTGGCAGAAAAGCAAGCAGGAGGAAAACAAACCGCCTCTCCAATGCCACTACCCCAGTGCAAACAATCAGTACAAACTCCCTGCAAGCCAACTGTCTGTATGAAAAAGAGAGGGTGAGACCACCCCAGTCTTCACCTGTCCCCTTGTCTCTTGCCTTGATACAGCCTCAGTGGCCTGAATCTCTTTCTATCCCTTCCATAACATCATCTAACTTTTCCTCTTCATTCAGCCAGCCAAATGGAGCCAGCATTTCAGCCATACTGGTGTAAGCCATCCCATCATCAAGAAGTTCATGTCTCCCGTCTCCCCCCTCCTCCCCAGAAACGCCCCTTTCCCACCTCCCCCCAGGCTCCCACCTACCTCTCTGCTGGTCGGCAGTCCACACAATCGCCAAGCGGTGGAACTTCGGTGCTTCACTGGTAGCCACTGGTAGCCAGTACTGGGCTAACACCAGCGGAGCACCTGTGCTAGCGCCAACAAATGTGCCTTACAACAGTGCGCACTGGCGGTAAGCCAGCGTGCACTCCTTAGGATTGTGCCCTAAGCCTCTTATCCCAACCCTAACCCTACCTTTGCAATTTAAAAATAAAAAAGTACTTCTAGTATAAATATACATATATACATATAGACACAAGTGTCTAGGAGGACACATATACACACACAAAACAGGAACAAATGTCCAGGGATGCCAACGACTGGGATGCATTTGGCTGGGACACAGTTGTCCAGGATTCAGTGGTTCTGTCGCTCTCTTTTTTATACACTGGAAGTGCAAGATAGTGAACATGTGACCTTCTCCATACAAAGCTTGTATACTATCCTCTTTTTCCAGGACATGTCCTCTTTTTTAGCCTTTTGCCCCTGCAGGCAGGGCATAGCCTTCTTGTAATTAATAAATTATATGTAATATAGTGTTAAATTTAATAATAAGTACTATAGTGTTTAAATTAACTTTTTAAATTGTGTTTTTTAGCTTTTATTTTGTCATGTCCTACATTCTTCTTAGATGTCCAACGCTTTGGGGTGCCTTGTCCTCTTTTGGGGTTATGACATCTGGTCACCCTGTATATACAGATATTATACATGTCAAGCATGTGGGTTCCTCCTTTCACAAAGGTATACAGAAAGGAGAGAGCTGACAGTGGCAACATCAGGGAATCACTCTTTCTCATGTGACAATGTGTGATCCTCAATCAAGTGAGCAGTGATACACTGAATGCACATTGAATAAGAGTCAAACTACATGTTAAGTTGAACATATGTTTAACACTAACATTCTTGGTTTTTTTTTTTTAAACTAACAAACAGCACTAAGGCTGCAATCCTATACACACTTACAAGGGAGTCCCATTGAACTCAGTGAGGCTCATGGTAGTAAGTTTACTTCCAAGTAAACATGCATAGGATTGCACTAAGTCTCCCCTAACTCAGAACCATGGTAAGGGGAGAAAGCAGTCTTAAATCTCTGTCCCAGCCATGGCCCTTCCTAGGACCAGGATCAGTTATCAGTTCAATCAATGCAGTACAGCAGCCATTGCACCAGCATTAGCTATCACATACATTCTGTAAAGCATATGTATGAAAACTTGTGAGTAGGTGACACCAGCAGAAAGACCTGCACCATCCTGCTGGTGCTGAATCTAAAGGAAAGGCCACTGGAGTGCAGGTAGGAGCTGCACCATGTGGCGCAGAGGTAGGTGGGGGTGAACATAAGAGGAGCCCTACTGAATCAGGCCAAAGGCCCATCTAGTCCAGCTTCCTGTATCTCACAGTGGCCCACCAAATGCTTCAGTGAGCACACTAGACAACAGACACAACCTTGTGCCCTGGTGCCCTCCCCTGCATCTGGCAATCAGAGGCAGCCTACCTCTACCTTGCACATACCTACCATGATTTGTAACCCATGATCAACTTTTCCTTCAGAAATTTGTCCAATCCCCTCTTAAAGGCATCTAGGCAAGATGCCGTCACTACTTCCTGTGGCAAGGAGTTCCGCAGACATGGTGGGATGTTTCTGGGTTGGGGGAAGGCAGAATGAGGGCATATCAGGCCCAGCAGGGAGGGTGGGGTTGAGAGGAAGCCTCCACCATATCTAACCCCTTGAAATCCTACACAGGGTTTCTCAGACTTGTGCCAGTGATTTCACTGGCACATATCCAAGTAGCTCCATTGGGCAGCTGGAGTACTACACTGGTTAAGGGAGACCTCCAGCCTGCCCAAATCCAGCACTGGATATGGTGTGGGCCATGCAGCCCTGCTGCGCCAGCGCTGGTTAAGATTGGGTTCTCAGTTTGTTCAGAAATTCATGGATATAACTGCTGTATTTCGTTTTATTGTTGTAATTCTGTCATGGCTTGTGTGCTATATAATAAATGGTTCATTATTCTCAAAAAACTGCCATTTGCAAATTGATTAAGTCCCTTTTATATTTGGTGTTTGATATTTTGTTTTTCATTTTTGTTGTTATCAGATTTGATTCAGTGTGGCCAGAGAAATGGAAGGAATAGCTGGTGAATGAAATGAGTCAACTATTAATTACTACTGTAATGGAAGGAAGGTATAAAATATGCCACTAGAAACCTCATGCAAGGAAACTATGCTGTCATAATTCATAAGCATCACCCAGTATTTTGTCTGAAATGGACTAATAGCCTTAGATTGCATTCCTGTTGGTGAAGAACACCCAGGAACACCCTCAGTGTAACTCTTTTGTCATTTGGTGTTTTCTTAATTTGTCTTGCTGGTTAGACATATTAGGAGTTGCCCTTTGTGGTTCATTACTCACCTGCCAGAAGGAGAAATGGATAAAAAAAATAAGCTTGTTTCATTGTTTTCAGGCGACAGAATAGAATAGGGAGCAGCTACCTTTACACGTAGAAACTATTTTTGAAAAGACACATCTGCTTTACACAAGAGGATCCAGCTGGCTTCCTGTTGCAAAAATAAATATCATTCTGTCTTCCTCACATAAGGAAGGGGGTTTCTACTGAAACTACTACTACAAAACAGGAAGTAATATAATGTATTTAGTCAACAAGGTAAGTTAGCAAAAATAACTCCTATGTAACTGCCAAGTTAGCTATGACTTTAAACACATTCTGTGTTCCCCCTTTTTTCCCTTGAGTGCTCAAATAAATGGGGAAAGGTTGAATATAAATTTAATAAAATAACACCCATAATCTCCCCCAAAAAGGGGGAGGGAAATAATGTAGACCAGAATTGCGATGGTGTATAGCAGGAGTGGCGAAACCCCAGCCCGGGGGCCACTTGGGGCCCCCAGTCACCAATGAACCTCTAGCCCTCTGGAGACTTGTTGGAACCTGTGCTGGCTCGACACGACGACTCTCAGCACGAGAGCTGACTGACCTCTCAGTCAGGCTGTAGGCCAAGGGCTCCCCCCCTTGCTGTTTCACGTCTGTGAAGCAGCAGTGGCAGCAAAGGAAAGGCCAACCTTGCTTTGCGCAAGGTCTTTTATAGGCCTTGAAGTATCACAAGACTTTCATAGAAGTTCCAACTTTAATACATTCATTTATGTAAATTTATTCAACTTTTAAATGTAAATTAATTCTTTTTTCCCAGCCCCCAACACAGTGTCAGAGAGATGATGTGGCCATCTTGCCAAAATATTTGGACATCCCTGGTGTATAGAGTTAACTCCTCCCACTCTCTGTGGTCATGGTCCAAATTGGGGTCAGATAACTACTACTTAACAAAAAGAGAGAGAGAGAGACTTACCACCTAAGAAATAAGTAAGCTATGGCCTGGAGTTGTTTGTGCTAGTTGTTCTTTTCCCCATATGAACTTTGTTACCTGTGTTGACTCAGCTCCCTGTATCTGACCTGCAGACAGGTAGATCAAGTGAGACTGTGCACTCTACTGCACAATATGCCCAAAATAGCCTTGGTCCAGAGCCTTTAACATATGTGTTAAAGATTCATTTAACACAGTGTTTCTCAAACTGTGTGTTGGGACCCACTAGGTGTGTTGCGAGCCAATTTCAGGTGGGTCCCCATTCATTTCAACATTTTATTTTTAATATAGTAGACTTGATGCTCCCATGGTATGTGACTGCATTTTGGGAAATGTTACAGATCTGTACTTCTAACAGGCTACTACGTACAGGTCTAGACTTGTTATACACAGATTTTTTTATACATGGATTTGATTCAACACGAATGGCCCCTGCAAATGAGAAGGAATGTGCTGATCCCTGGAGAAGGGGAAAATGCACCCCTTTAAAATCAGTTTAAAAAACTGAACAGTCCTTTAACAGTAGCCTCCTTAATGTGTGAGAGAGAAGCTGGCTGACAATCCATCAATCCTTCTCTCTACAGGTGACCCCTCCCTTCCCCCTGAGCACATGAAAGGAAGGTGATCACTTTGCATTGGTGAAGGGAGGGACTGAGTGAAATGCCTTTGTAAGGGCTTGGAGGAGGACTGGTTGATGGATTGTCTTCTTAATGACTCTTATCTTACATCACAAAGGTTAGCAGGGCTGTTTTTAGATCACTGGAGCAAAGAAACTTGTTTTTTAAATTGATTTGCTATAGTGAGTTTTTTGCCATCCACTTGAGTGCTTGGAATGGAACCCACATGAATAATGAGGCTCAACCTGTATATGCTTTTAACTATGATAGTCAATGGGACTTACTCCTGAATAAATGTGTGTGGGATTGCAGCCTAGGATTGTTAAAAATTTTCCTGCTTGATGATGCCACTTCCAGTCATGACATCATTTCCGGTGGGTCCTGACAGATTCTCATTCTAAAAAGTGGGTCCCGGTGCTAAATGTTGATTTAACAGATTCCTCCCAGTGGAATCACCTGCCCACAGAAGCCACATCCCTAGTTTGGCCCTAATTTTTTGGGGGGGGGGAAGAAAAGTTAAGACCTTCTTGTTTAGAAAAGTATTTTCTGTGTTTGGTGAGGTTTGAGTAGCAGTGACCAACTACTAATTTTAATATAGCTTCTACTGTTACCATGGAAGCTCTAGTGACACTTGTGCGTGTGTGTGCTCACTCACTTGTGTACCCCAAAGCATGTGTGTCTAGGGTGCTTTCATGCAGGCACAGTACATCTTTTGTTGGTGTTTCTGCCCAGCTGTTTCAACGTATGTTGGTTTCAAGTTACAAACAGACCTCCAAAACTGAACATGTCCATCAGTAGGGCATTCACGATAGTATATACACTAGGTTTTATTCCTGTCCCTAGACCTGTTTGTATTACTTGTTCTTTTCCCCATATGATCTTTGTTAGTTGTGTTGACTATCAGGATATTCCTTGGCTGCTGGTATGTCAGCTTTGTTTGCTTTGGCAAACTCTTAAGCTTACAAGCTTTTTACTAAATGTGTTGATACATCTGGGCAGTCAATGATTCCTAGTTTCTTCATTTCCACAAGTGCATGTTCTAGAACTATGATTTTTTACTGCACATACAGAAGCAAACAACTAAAAGCTACAGGTATTTTGAGGGGTTTTCACCTACCTGCCAGCAAAAGATGCACCAACCTCCAATAAGTTACCTACATCCTGCAATTACATAGCCTGTGTGAGATTCAGACATTCTCCATCCTTATTACTTACACTGCACATATGCACAGTGATAACTGCAGTACAAATAATAAGTGTGGCACAAATTTCAAATGAAAATGAAGCATTGTAACATGTAAGTAGGGCACAATGTTTTGTGCCCAGTTATGGGCACCACAGTTTAAGAGGGATATTAACTGGAGTGGGTTCAGAGGAGGTCAACTAGGATCGTGAAGTGGTGGAGACCACGTCCTATGAAGACATGTCCATGTCCTATGAAGACAGGTTGAATGAGTTGGACATGTTTCATTTGGAGAAAGAAAATTAAGAAATAGTCCAACTATTTATAAATATCTGAATAGTCATATGGAAAATGGAGCAGACCAAAACAAATGGGTTAAATTTATAACAGGATATTTCAATTAAATATTAGGAAGAACTTCCTGACAGTATGAACTGTTCAGCAGTGGAACAGTCTACCTTGGATGATGGTAGACTCTATTGTTAAGAGGTCTTTAAGCGGAGGCTGGATAGCTATTGGGGATATTGTAACTGTGGACAGCTTGCATTAGCAGGAGGTTGGATTCAATTACCTTGAAGGTCCCCTCCAGCCCTATGATTCTATGATTCTCATCAGCTTTTTGTGATTGCATGGCACTTAATACAGTGCCAAACAAAAGTTAAAAGATAAGGCACTACACACAAATTGCCATTTAACAAATCATGACTCACAAAGGAGAAGCATCCTATCCAACTTTCCAGTGCCAATGCAGCTATAATGCAGCCATGAGGTAAGGGAACATTTGTGGAGACCTCTGTGACTGCCCCCCACCACAGGATGCAGTGCACACCCCACTTGCATGGCTACATCATCCTTGGAAAGTTGGATAGGATTAGGCCCTCAGTCATGCACCACTCCAGTGAAATAAAAAAGGAGTATCATAAGACTATAGCAATCAATAACTGAGATAGGACTCTTCACATCCAGAGTGTGTTCAGGCAGTATTACACTCATTCTCATAATGACCCTGTGAGGCAGGTCACTGATGTTCACTTTATTAGGGGGGGGGGGAGAGAGAGAGAGAGAGAATGAACCAAGGCAGCTGAAAAAGGCCAGATATTCCCTAGCAATAGCTGATATACGTATTATTCTGGTCTGCCAAAATGTTTGTTCTGAAAGTGTATTTCTCACATATGTCCTTCAAATTAAGATGACACAAATGCAGGCACAGACAATAGCAGAGTCATTTGGAGCTTACTGACTAACAGTCCTGACATGGGCAGGTACAGCCAGGCCACATGGCCTGTCCTGTATCCAGTGTAGGTTGGGAGGCTGCTGGAGATCACCTTGGGGTAAGGGAATATTTTTCCTTTTACCCTGTGTCAAGCCCCAGCCTACCCAATGGGGCTACTTGGATCTGTGCCAGCTTTTTAAATGATGCAAATCCAAACAGCCTTTACCAGGACAGAAAGGTGGGATATAAATAAATAAATAAATAAATAAATAAATAAATAAATAAATAAATAAATAAATAAACAGCCCATATAAGGCAAAATGCTCCTTCCCCCATCCAGAAATGCTCCTTCCCTACCCCACCCCACCCTCCAGAATGCCCTCCTGCCACTTTCTCCCACCCCCTGGCACAAACTTATCTTACTTGGTTGATGCTGGGATGGGATCTTGTGGCAGCAGGCCAGCATGTGTCCCTTGTGCTAGCACAGCCTGAATTGGCACAAACGTGCTTTATGGCACACTTGCGATACTCAAAAGCTCATGCAGGGGGCCTGAGCTGGCCCAAGTCAAAGTTAAGATTGCCCCATAAGGCTACAATCCTATATACACTTTCCTGGGAGTAAGCCCCACTGAACGCAATGGGACTTATGAGCAGACATGCATAGGATTGTGCTAACATTGTCATCTTGCCTCAATCAGCACAGATCTGACCAGGTTGGAGGAAGTGCACTGATGTCTTATGTAGTCTGGCTGAGACCCAGAGAGTCTCCCAAGGGGAACCAATACCAACTTGTGAGATCTCTGCTCTGGCAGATCCCAGTTTTACATGAACACATTCACCCAACTCTCCTGAATGTCTCACAAGCTATTGTTTATGCATGTTTACTTATACCAAAGTCTCCTTGAGTTCAATGGTATTCAGTCTCAAATGAGTGGGAAACTATCAGCCCAATCCTAACTTACATGTATGACAATGCAGCAGTGCTGCCACAGCTACTGCTGTATCCTTGGGGGGGGGGGGTGGCCTCTGGAAGCCTCCTCAGGGTAAGAGAACATTTGTTCTGTTGCCCCAGGCTAAGCCTCAGCAGTTGCTATGCATAAGCTTGGACCTGCACCTGCTCAATCGCTGATGCAAGTCTACATTGAGTCATGCAGGTGGCTCAGGATCAGGAAAGGGTTAGGATTTGGGCATTGCTGCTGCTGAATCTGCCCCCCTCCTGGGCCCCATTCCATCCCCCTTGTGGCATCCTCCCCCACCCCATCCTGCCTCCCCTGCCAGCTTATAATAAACAGCAGATCTTCAGCTGTCCACCAGTGCCTTGGAGTCTATTCCAGCCTGTCCACTGGCAGCCCAGCAGCACATGTCATTGGCAGCTGCTTAACTACAGCCATAAAGCAGCTACTACCAGTGCACATTCCACCAGCAGCCAGGGTTCAAAGAACTGGGCTGTAGAAATCTTCAAAACTGTCCAATGTAAGTTAAGATGGATGTTAATTGGTCAGAAGACAAGGGTGCTCTGTTCTTATGGGACCATTGATAATGCCCATCTCACTTTATTTGTAGTGCCAGTTCATCCCTAGTATAAATAATTCAGACATGAGATTTATCCTGCATTAATATGTCTTGCAATCCTGCCGACTATGCCAATTTGTTCCATCCAAGTATTCCAACTCCCTTCTAATGCCCACTTTTTGGCTAATTAACACCCTCCTTTTCCACGAACAGCAGCTGTGGTATGCAAAGAAATGAACAGAACTCCTTATCAGTTGAGCAATTAACAAGTATTTATTGCTACAAACACAGACACTCCCTGCAAGTCCTCTTGTCCAGAGGCTTTCCCTCCCCAAAACTCCACTTAACTCAGTGGGTAAAGGTCTGAAGCATCCAGTCCAAGTCCAATCCAGTCTCCAAAGCACAGTCCAGTCTTTCCAGTCCAGTCTTCTGCAGCAGAGTCCCTCCTCAGCACAGTATCTCCTTCAGCAGGGTCCTGGCAGTCCCCTTCTCCCCTGTAAGTCTGGGGTCAGGTAGCCTCTCCCTCTAGATCAGGGTAGCCTTTGGTCTGGTAGCTTTGCTACTTCTGAAGCTGCCTTTTATCCTGCAGCCCCTTGTTAAGTCCAAATGCAGCTCAGCTGTGAGCTACCTCCTTAGCTCAAAGTCCCATCAAGGTCAAATGAAGCTCAGGTATCCATCCAGGTCTCCATTGGCCTTGATTGATTACAGCTGTGGAGCCAGCCCTGCCCTTCCCAGAGCTGTCAAACAGCTGTCAAAACATGGAATCGCTGTCAACACCACATCATCCACCTGATGATCTTCTGATCTTCCATTACAGAATATGCAAATCAGAAGCTTCTGTTGGTGGTTTGTAACAAATTTCATCTAAATTCAGAAAACTACTTTATGAAAACCACAATTAGTTAATGAACTAGGAAGTCAAATTCTGGCTTTTTAAATTATGGTTTGCACAATCCCAGTTTCTGGATGAAATAGAAACCATGGTTTATTACAACCTGCTGCAACCAGAAGCTTCTAATTGTGCACAAAGATAGAGGGAGACTGCAAGGCTGCCTTCCCATTCTTTCCCCAGATCCCAGCAGGGCCTCTGAGAGGAATTTTATCAGGGGGTACAAAGTTTCTTTTGGGCCCCTTTGCAAAGAGGGAGGGGTGAAACAGAGCGGGGGAGGGTGGAGACCAGTGAGCAGAATGGGGACAGGGAGGGGTGAAGCACAGTAGAGGGGAGGGTGGAGACAGCTGGAAATGTCTTTGGAGCCCAGGTCTACCCACCCATGTGGCATCAGCAGCTAGATACAGAAATAATGGAAAACCAAACAAACTCCTAAGTCTCTCTAAAATCTTTTAAATATTGAAAATCATGCAGAAAATTAGCATCATTGCATTTAGACTCATACTAAAATGGAAAGTGTCCTGTGCATACTAAAACTTGTTTCTGCAGCAACTGTAGCCAAAGAGCTACTGTAGCAGGCCAGTTTCCCCCCAGATTTGACACTGTGTTAAGAAGTGTCATTTATGCATTTTCCCTCTATCTTCACATTCAACCCAGCATATATGGCTTGCCAGTAGCTGCAGCCACATGCTCATGGTAGTATCTCCAGCAGCCCATGTGGACAACAAATCTGAGTAGATAGGAAAATGAAAGATCCCAGGAAATTTCTGGGCCCCTTCCTTTGGCTTCTGGGCCCGCTTTTTCACCCTGGGCCTGGGTACAAATTACCCCCTTTACCCCCCTCTCCTAGGCCCTGGATCCCAGGGCTCTTGGTTTCTCTGTAACCCCACCCCTCCCCCCACACTGTGGTTTATAAAGCTTAAATAGCTCCTGTACTTCCCAACTCCACCCCTTTCCCAGGTTTTCAGCACTCAGCTAACCCCATCTGATTTGCCTCCTTCTTTTCATGAAGGCTTGCTCTCTGGATTCCGACAGGCTGCTGTCATAACTGTCAGCTTTTGATTTTAAAATTGGGTGAGGTCAAGATGTGGGATCAAAACAGACTTGAAAAGTTAGGTGCAGAATCAAGTATTTTCTGCCATTTACTGGCTTTTCAGATGAAAAAGATTTCCAGGTTATGATGGAAGAATTTTTCTGATTGTACCAAATACTGGTCATTTACTGTGTCTGCTCACTTAGTGAGATCTCAAAAGCATTACCTACTCACAACAGCTATAATAAATGCAGTGATTCACATCACCAGGCTGAAAATATTGTCATTAATATTGTTCTTACTGCTATCAAATGTACTGCTGACAACCCTACTTAATGTGTCACTCAGACTTTATTTGTTTAGCATTTCAAAGGTGAAGAAGTAATACAAGCACAGAACTGCCCAGAAATACCAGGAAAATATTTTCCAAAAAGTTGAGAGAGAGAGAGAGAGAGAGAGAGAGAGAGAGAGAGAGAGAGAGAGCGCGTCTCTATTGGGGTATCTTACTGGGCACATACTGCACTGGAACCCAACTATAATGGGAAGGTACAACTACTTAGGGAAGGTAGATGGGTTTCTATGCATGGAGCCAAGGAGAAGGACAAGAATGATAACAAAGTGGGAGATAAAGATTTTTCCTACTGCTTTCGCTGTACCCCTCCCCCCTTGGTTGACTTCACATTCAGCTCTGTATCTCTCCAAACCCTGCACTGAAACAAGTCAGACCGTAAGATCAGACCACAAGATCCAGGCAACCAATCACAAATCACTTTCAAGTCCTGAAGGGACAGGCAGCTGAATGGCTATCCAGACAGGAAGACCTCCAGGTGGTGGTAAGGACCTTGGGGGCAGGAGGGTGAGGTATTCTGGGGGAGGGCAGAGCAGGAGTGGGGTGGGATACTGCTCTGCTGTTAGGCTGCAAAGCTGGAAGTTACAAGCCATGGAAGTTACAAGTTTATGGGTTACAAGCCATGATGTGTATGTGCAACCTCCTGATTTTAGAAATGGGCTATGTCAGAATGCCAGATGCAAGGGAGGGCACCAGGATGCAGGTCTCTTGTTATCTGGTGTGCTCCCTGGGGCATTTGGTGGGCCACTGTGAGATACGGTAAGCTGGACTAGATAGGCCTATGGCCTGATCCAGTGGGGCTGTTCTTATGTTCTTATGGAAGTTCTCAAGTCAAAACATGGAGGTTCTCATAGAGGTTTGCCTTATCAGCAAAATAGCTGGTGCAGACTTGAGAAGCCCCATTGCTGCAGCCATTTTGGCATTGCTGTACCCAGTGGCATCACTCAGTTATTTAATTTAAATTAAATGAAATTAATTTCCCCCATCTGCAACTTAATAAATTGTGAGTGTGTGTAAAGTAAATGGGCATCACAGCTGTCTGTAGCAAGCAATACAGTATATGCTGTTACTTACTAATCTAGAATAACAGGGAGATATCATGAATATTGGGGATGTTGCATTTTGTAACTAGTACCAGAGTGGCAATTTAAAAGACAAACATAAAAATGAGATTTGGCAGAGAACTGTAACCATTAGGAATATTTGAAACTCTGATCAAAAGTTACAGTTCCCCAAATGAATATATTCTATCTGTTGTCTCCTATTCTTTGGAACTGACTTTGCAAACTCTCCTATTAGATCTGTGGTAACAGCACCATCTAGTGCCAGATTCTTCATTGTGTGTCTTTTCCAAGCTACATGGATGTAAAATCTATTCATTGTTGTTTCAAATTAGGAAGAACATCAATATTAAGATACTGAACACTGCAGCTAACTGAGCAGAGTACAGCTTGTATCAAGATGGCCAAGCACAAGCTTAATCTAAGGGCACCCTGAGGCGCCCTTGGACCAGCGCAAGTCTCTTGTGCTGGCCCAGGAGGGCTGCAAACATGCCATAAGGCATGCTTGTGCCTCCTTGGGAGGAAGCTGGGCCAGCGGACAGAGGTGCACCAACCTGCGGAGTCTGACACAATCCTCCACACCGGCTTCCTTGGTGAGGAAGCCTTGGTCAGCCTGGCTGGGCCAACCCAAGGCTCTGAGGTAGGCGGGGAGGGGGTTGGGCTGGGATCCAGCAGTTATGCCAGATCCCAACCCCCATTCCTGGGGAGATCAGAGTGGCTTCAAGTTGCTCCACTCTCCTTGAACTTGTGCCACCTCAAGAGGTGGCACAAGTCCAAGGAGACTCATAGGGCAGTGTTATTCAAACTGTGCGGCACGGCTCTTTAGGGAGGCACCAGGAACTCAAAGGGGAGGTGCAGGATGTCCTCTTGCAGCGATACAGTCACACCCCTGGGCGGAATACAAGCCCATCTTCTGCAGGTCGTCTGTGCTTTTTTTTTAAAGCAGAAGAAACGGGAGTTGCTCAGCTGCCGCTGCCCCACCCTCTTCTCCCTCCACTCAGAGGCTGCCACCTTCTGTGTTTACTGCATGTTGTTTGCTCAACTTGCAGTCCTTAACCCTTGCTGATCCTTATCTGGTTGGTTCCTAGTTCCCAGCCTGGGATAGCTTCTCATCAAAGTGAAATCTCTCTTTTCAACCCCTCCCTCGTCCACTCCCCACTTTCAATCTCCAAACCTCCCCGCTTTTCTCCCCCTCCCCAAATAAAATGCTTTCCATTTTACTAGTCACCAGGGGTCTTAAAGTTGCTTCCATGCACTTGGCAAAGGAGGAGGGGAGAGACAAGCACACACTTTTCTTGGCCTGGGGCAGAAAAAGGGTACTGTTTTTAAAGTGATTTATTAATCTCCTTGTTTGACTGAAGAGGAGAGGCTGTATTTTTAAAGTGATGAATCTTGCTATTTGAAGGGTGTACTTATCAGCCATTGATGAAGTGATTGCCAGCCCAATCCTATTCACACTTTCCTGGGAGTAAGCCCCATTGACTCTAATGGGACTTACTTCTGAGTATACATGCATAGGCTTGAGCTGTGCATCTCCTAGTATAGGAGACAAATCAGCTTCCTAACCAAACCCTTATCAGCTCTGATATATTTTCATGGTCTATTTTTGTTTTCCCCACCAGCTGCTGGAAAAATTTAATTTAATTTAATTAATAAAGTGTTCAATCCTATCCAAGGAGAATGGGAGAAATGACTAGTTGGACTGGGGTCCACAGGGGTGTGTGTGTGTAATGTTGGTCAGACTGGTTGTTCACAAAGTTCATTTGATAAAACAATTCTATTGTATGCTTACAAAGTTAAAAAAATGAGTCTTCTGGACCAGACAAAATCTACCTACTCCAGCATCCTGTCTCCAACAGTGATCAGCAGCTGATCATTTATAAAGCATGTATATTGCTGTGTTCAGTTCAGTAAGACCTTTATTGGCATAAAATACAGAGAAAGAACAGAACAAGACAGGAATGTACAAGGACAACACAACATAAGCAAAAACATCAGTCACTGCCCAGAGTCCCAGGGCTCTGTCTGGCTATTACCCCAGATAAAAAGGAAGCAACATTATCCAGAATCTCAGGATCAGGAGTGGAAAGGAGAGACTGAAGCATGGTTGAATCCTCCCAGCCCTGCATCCTAGCTAGCAATGGACCTAGAAATTTCTTGCGTGACACAACATGTAGCGGGCAATAAAAAAAGGTATGCATTAAAGTCTCAACGCAATCTCTACCACACTTGCATTTCCTCTCTAAGTAGGGGATACCGCTGAACCTGCCCGTTAACAAGGCTGATGGAAGAGCGTTACACCTTGCCAGTGTAAACGCTCTCCGGGCCTGTGGGCACACCAGGTGGTAAAAGAAGGAGGCTGGTTTCCCAAAACTGACTGGAATGGCCACCTGGTAGGATCCCTGCTACTGTGCTCCTGCTTTATGCCCTGATATTTCTCTTTAGTTGGATCCTTTGACTCTTTTTCCTCCTCTGGATGCTTCCTGAGTCCTGCTAGAGCAAAGCAACACTACCAGCTGTTTCCAGTCTGCACCCTTGTCTTTGGATTGCAGTGGATTCTAAAAAGCTGCTTCGATGGGGAAGAGGAGAAGGCATAAACACTCCCCTGGACAGGGCAACTCTCCTATAAAGTCAGCCAAGCAACTACGCCTGGAGGATCTCCCAGCATGGTCAGACACAGTAGGTGAGCTCATGAATCTCGCTTCTCCCAACAGATATGAAGCTCTTCATGTTTCCAAATCAGGGGCAGAGAGGAATTACCAGTCTCCCTTCAGTCATACTGGCACGGCGTCAGCCTGCCCTCCCTCCCTCACCCACCCTTTCAGCTCCCTCTCCACAGGACAAGCAGTCATTATCTCAGCAGAACGGTCCCAGTAACTGCTTCTTGACCTTGTTGGGCGATTACAATATTATCATTGGAAACACGCTTCTTTTTGTATGCAAACAGCTTAATACTATTCTTGCCCAGCTGGACTCACTTCACAAGGCTGTTCAACCACCTTTACCTTCCCTCTCTGCTCAAGCTCTGGGTTTGAACTTTAACAAACCACGGGATGCTGAACAGCTGGGGCTGCGTGAGAATCTGGATTGTGGAGAAGCTGCTTACTGTTTGTTGAAAAATCAGATACTGCTGGAATTCCAGGACTCTCCCATTCATAAGGGGCGCTGGGCCAATAAACTGAGGGCAAAAGACTCTCTATGCAGATTATTACACCTTGATCCATCTCAGGCTGACTGTGTTGATCTGCAGGAAATCATAAAACTCCCTTGGATTCCTCAGTCTCCAAATTGGACCCGGCTTCTTTTGAAGTTTGGCACCTCTCGGATCCCAGGCCAGCTGCGTGGGAAGAGTTTGTTTCTTCGGTCCTTTGGCATTTGCTTGCGGAGGGTGTTTGCCGACATGATTATTAAACCTCTGCTCCCAAAAATGCAGCCTCCCCCTCCTCTCCTTCCATCGAGCCTTGCGCAGGCTGGCTCTGTTCCCAGTCACTGGAGGAGAGATAATCGCACCCAGAGCGTGGGAGTTGCCAATTGCTTTTCTCCTGATTCAAGCCCCTTGGTGCTGCCGAGTGTTAATGAGTTAAAGACTGCCACTAAATCTTTGGGAAATGTTTTGCTTCACTTGAAATCTTCATCTTCTAATAGCGAATGGCAAGTCCAGCCTTCTGGCGTTGGCACCAAACCTCAAGCACCAGATCAGGCACATTCTTCGTTGATATCTGAGATGGTGGGAGCTCAGTCACCCTCCGTCTGCATACCCCCCCTAACTGGAGCAGCTGAGCCTATGGATAGCTCTCCTTCTGAAGCCTTTAAGCCTGCGCTGATGAATGAATCGGCCAGTGAGGTGGAGTATCTCAATGGAGTGGGTTTGCTGTGCCATTCAACTAACTCGGAGGAGGTCTTGCATCATGTTGTGGCTATCCAACAATTGCCTAGGGACTCAGCCCAGGTCTTGTCATCTTCCCCAAGTTCATCACAGCCTAATATGAACCTCTTATCTAAAGCCCTGGATGGGGTACCATCAGGGGCAACGTCTGCTGTTCCCTGCGATGAGGAATTGGAATCAGCTCGTGAGTCCTGTAAAGCTCTGCCAGAGATTCCTGGCTCCCACCTACCCTCCAGGTTCCTTGGGGACACAGAAGTGAATGGCCAAAATTCAGGTTCAGCTAACTCAATTACTACTGACCTCCCAATGCATTTACCTACTGATGACCATTCACTCATTCCAAGGGCGCTCCCAGCCCCCAAAGGCCCCTTGTCAATGGAACAAGGCCCTAGGGCAGATCCTCCTGCACTGGTGGCTAAAGATCTGATAATGGAATTACAGCTGGAGGGGGATGACATTGTGGAGGGTGCCATCAGCGCCTTCAAGGAACTCACAAGACCAGAACAATTAAATATCATCAGATCCCTGGACAGGGTTAAAGCAGAACTTCTCAATTATAATACGGAAACTTTGACCTATGAAGTACATTCTCTGACCCTTCCAGTGCCAGCATCTGCTCTTCAGTCTGCTTCAGAAGTAGCCACTGAGGCAATTCCTGTCCCTTATTCCGGGGATTTTACACCATCTCATGTGACCAACTTAGCCCTGAGTAGATGCATGTCTCATCATCCTTCTGGTGCTGAGTGTCCATCAGGGAGCAAAGATTGACTAATTAATGCTTCTCCAGCCCCTGCTACTTCTTCCCAACTAAGAATTCTTTCCTGGAACATTGCAGGGTGGAAGAATAAGAAAAATGACAGCAGTTTCTTAAGCTATCTCAGAACGTTTGATATTATTCTGTTGCAGGAGACATGGGTTGTGGACCATCTGTACATCCCTGGCTACAAGGCTTTTGCAGTACCTGCAACTAAACCCACCTCTAATGGTCGTCCTTCGGTGGGTTTAGCCAGCCTTGTACTGAAGCGGTTTAAGTCATGCCCTTTAGACATCCTTCCAGGTTGTTGTAAGATACAAGCACTGAGGGTGTCTTTTGCAGACATTGACTTAATCTGCGTCAACACCTATATTCCTCCTTTGCTTAGTAGCTTACAAAGGACCCAGCTCTGGAATGATCTATTGACTTGTATGAATGAGCTTAAAAGGGCCCATCCCCATGCTGAAATTCTTTTGCTGGGCGATTTAAATTCGAGGGTAGGGAACTCAGCGGAAATCTTCCGCAGAGCCTGGGATGTGGATGATGACAGCTCCCTCCCCCCCTTTTGTGCACTAAGCAGGTGGTCCAAAGATGCACACTATAATGCCAACGGTATGGCCCTTGCTAAGTTTTCCATTACCACTAACATGATTTGGCTTAATGGTCTAAAAGAATTCCCCAATACTGATGAATTTACTTTTGTATCCTCTCGTGGCGCCAGCGTTGTGGATTACATTTTGGTATCCACTAAAATGAAGCACCATGTGAAGGATTTTACCATTGGGGATGTAACCTATAGTGACCATTTACCTTTAATCTTGGTCCTTGACCTCCATTCTGGGAGTGTTCCATCACAAGCTGAGGTAGAGCCAAATCTAGAGTGTAGGTATAAAATTGTGGCTAACAGTGCTCTTTCTTCAAACTTCCATCGTTTATATTGCTGTGTATTAATAATATATTTTAAGATCTGCATTTAATTAATGATATGATTAATATAATTAATAATATAGTTAATATATATTTAATATTTAATATTGTATTATACTAAATATAATATTATAATATTATATTTAATACATTTAATATAGTTAATATTTCTGGCCACTTCCTGTTTAATGATGTCACTTCCAGCCCTCAGGGTGGGGAGTCATATCCAACAGCCACGGGGGGGGGGGGGTCAAGGGAGCCACTGGCCGAAACAGTTTGAGTACCACTGCCATAGGGGATAAGGCGCCTTACCCAGAGGTAAGGGGAAAAGTTTCCCCTTGCCTCTGATTGAGCTGCTTTTGGTTCCTATCCTATGCTGGATACAGTGCAAGCCTCCTGGATGCAGCCTTGCCTGTTCCAGCACAGGATAGGATTGCGCCCTATGTGTGCTACTGGGGGTGGGGGAGAGAGAGAGAGACTTGTCTTTCCTAAATCTAAATTTGTGTCTGCAACCCTATGCATGAAATTCTCCAGTTCGTTGAACAAAAGATGAAAGCACAGCTCAAAATGGAAGAATTATTATCAAATAAGACACCGGCAGGTATAAATAAAATGTTAAATCAAAACAGTTAAGGAAGAGGGTCACAACAGCATGCAAGATGGACAAGAACAAATGGTGGCAAAATAAAGCTATGAACAGAAACAGCAATTAAGCAAAATTATCAGAAAACAGCATATAAAGAAAACAATCCCCCCACTAAGTTCAACTTCAAGAAGTTCAAGCTGATTGGAATTGTTAAGCATGCACAAGAAAAAGTGCTATCTGATTAAAAAAGAATAATTGTCAGTATGGAGAGAGCACATTATTGAATCCTAACTGTGATAAAGAACAATTTCAAATAGACAAAATTCTATCACGTATGTATTTTGATCATTTTACACAAATCTTGAAGAAGCCATAAATAGGGTTAAAAAAAACAAAAAACCAAAGCTCCAGGCATAAGCAATATAATGGCAGAATTAATCAAAGGATATTGAAACCACCAACAAATAGCTTGCAAAATTACAGTATTTAACATTATTTGGGATAGTGAGGATATCCTCTAAAAAAAATTTTTTAAGAGTGACATTTTTCACTAGATACAGGGCCCAATCCTATCCAATTTTCCAGGGCCAGTGCTGTTACATGAAAATCCCCTTTTTATCATACTTTCCCCCTTTTCCCCTTTATCATGAGAAGGCAAAACTCATACAGGCCACAAAGGAGTCAAGTCACAAGCTCACCTATTTCTCTAGGGACACTGGAAGAGTAAATCATTGTTTAAGTCAGGGGTGCCCAAACCCCGGCCCGGGGGCCACTTGCGGCCCTCAAGGCCTCTCAATGCGGCCCTCAGGGAGCCCCCAGTCTCCAATGAGCCTCTGGCCCTCCGGAGATTTGTTGAAGCCTGCACTGGCCCAACGCAACTTCTCTCAGCTTGAGGGCGACTGTTTGACTTCTCGTGTGAGCTGTGGAATGAGAGCTCCCTTCACTGCTTGCTCTTTCACATCTGTGACACAGCAGTGGCAGCAAAGGAA
The DNA here is from genome assembly GCF_035046505.1 of Tiliqua scincoides. NCBI lineage: Eukaryota > Metazoa > Chordata > Lepidosauria > Squamata > Scincidae > Tiliqua > Tiliqua scincoides. Next base: position 73,459,776 of record NC_089825.1, read on the forward strand.
AGGCCAGCCTTGCTTTGTACAAGGCCTTTTATAGGCATTGAGCTATTGCAAGACCTTCATTCATTCATATAAGTTCATCTTTAATATATTCATTTATGTAAACTTATGTAAATTTATTCAAATTTTAAATGTAAATTAATTCTTTTTTTTTCCCCGGCCCCCGACACAGTGTCAGAGAACTGATGTGGCCCTCCTGCCAAAAACTTTGGACACCCCTGGTTTAAGTGTCTCTTAAAACATTCACTGTATATGCAAACACCTTAGGGGAGGAAGATTCTAGCAACAAAGTCTAAATCATTGTATTGTTTAACTTAATCACTGCTTAAGTACTGTATGCAGATTTGAAATGGTCCTGGCCTACTGAGTGTTTCAGTTCCCCCTCTCCCCCCCAGGAAGCCAGCCATGGCTGATAGCTGACTTCCTGATCTTTGCATGCTCCAAGTGCCCCACTGTGTGTAGTGAGCAAGCGCATCCAGATCAGCTCTGGGTCACATCCGGGTCATCCAGGTCAGCCTCCAGGTCAGCAAAAACCCTTTTAAGAGAGAGCTCTGGCCACGTGCTCTCTCTCTTTCTGGCTGCCCCTCCAAGGCAGAGGTCCTCCTCCATAGGACTCTCCACCCCCCATCCAACTGCTTTTCAAGACAGGTAACTATATCTGCGTCTGGAACCTTTTCCCTTCTCCCCCCCTTTTTTTCTCCCCTTCTCTCCTCATCTTTAGTTAGCAACTGGGTTATGCAGACCAGGGACCCCTAAAATCCTTCCCTACAAATTTCCCTTTTCCTAATTTCCTCGGATGCACCAAATACATGTCACATGCAACCACCATAAAGCTAGGTTACACTTTTCAAGTACTAGAACCAAGAAATGTGCATTATGTTTTCCTTTGTGCTTTTGTAATAAAAATCTAATCTTGTACTAAAAAGTTATCTTTCTCCCAGTCTCCTCTTTAAGTTAAAAAGGGAATTTCTCTGCATTACGCTGTCTTGTTATCTAGCCTGCGATCTTGAAGTTCCAAAAAGGGTAGTGTACTAATTCCCCTAAACCAAAACAGCCCTTTTTGGTAACAGTGCAGCCATGCCAATGGGGAGTGCGCTGCATCCTGTGATGGGGAGGCAGTCACAGAGGTCTCCTCCACATAGGGGAACATTTGTTGCCTTAGCTCAGGGCTGCATTGCGACTGCACCAGAGCTAGAAAGTTGATTAGGGTTGGGCCCACAGTCATTCTGAGCCTCGCAGAGGCCATGGGCAGACATGTGCGGCCTCTCTGCTGGGCTCAAAAGAGCAGAGCTCCTCTTGTTTCTGGAGAGGGCATGGAGGGGGCATGGGGGGCCCTGTGGATCCCTGATCCATGGATAGGTTTTTAAATTATGTTTTTAATCTATGTTTTAACCATTGTTGTAAGCCACCTTGGGTCCCTGCGGGGAGAAAGGCGGGATATAAATAAAGTTAATAAAATAATAAGTGAATCCACAGATATGGGATCTGTGGCTATGGTTGTCATTCTTCAGTCTCGGAAGACTATGGTGTCACGCTCTGTTCAGAAACAGAGTGTCCTCTCCAGTGCGCGAAGCCTGGGTAAAGTAGATATTACCCATGCAGCAAATCCCTCCTCTCCACGTTGCTGAAATGGTCCAATGGAAAGGCAGAGGCCAATACAGTTGGTTCCAGCGGCGTCGCAGGAGTTGCCAGAGCGTGACTGTATACAGCCATGAACTGCCTCAGGGACTCCGGCTCCGGATTTTGCCTCGAGGTTGACTCCTGAAGCCTTTTTCATAACGAGATGTAGCCACAAGGCAGTGGAGGTTTGGGATCAGAGTTTTCCTTCTCTCAGATGAGCTGCCTTCCCAGGCTAATGAATCCCATCTACCCGGTGGCTGTTAAGTCACCTCTTACAACAAGTACAGCCAAACTGAGGGCCTATTCTTATCCCCCAGCCCCCAGGGGATCTGTGGCTATGGGCCCCCTGTATTAACATTGGCTGGCAATACCGCTGGAATGAACAAACTTCTGTCTGGCAGTATCATGCAGAACAGAGAACAATTGAAGCCTGTGACAAATAAAACCAAATATAGTAAACAACTACAGTTTGGAGGTGGAAGTCAAGAGGTTTAAACTATGCTCTGAACCCAAAGAGGGCAAATGTTGCAACCTATATGGCTAAAAGGGAAAACAGAAAGGAAGGAAGGATATGACTCCTGCAACTCCCAGATATGAGCATGTAAAAAATATGAGACATACAAGTCATGTTAGAATCATAGAATTGGAAGGGACCTAAAAGGTAATCCAGTCCAACCCCCTGCCTGTAGCAGGGAATCCTTCTAGAGCATCTCCAGCAGGTTCCTGTCAAGCCTCTGCTTGAAGATCTCCAGTGAGGGAGAATCCACCACTTCTCTTGGCAATCTGTTCCATAGGTGTTCCATATTATCAGGAATTTTTTTCCTGACGTCTAATTGGAATCTCTTTATCTTGCAGTTTGTACATGTTGACTCTAGTTCTACTTTCAGAGGCAGTGGAGAATAAATTTGTCCCCTTCTCTATATAATTTGAAGGTATTTGAAGAGCACTATCATATCTCCTCTCAGTCTTCTATTCTTCAGCCTGAACATACAAAGTTTCCTCAACCTTTCTTTATAGGGCTTGTTCTCCAGCCCTCTGATCATCCTTGTCACTCTCCTCTGAACCCATTCCAATTTGGCTGCATTTTTCTTGAAGTGAGGTGCCCAGAACTGGACACAGTACTCCAGGTGAGGTCTGACTTTATGCAGAGTAAAGCAGAACCACAACTTCTTGTGACTTGGAAGCTACAATTCTATGAAGGCAGTCTAAAATTGCATTCACCTTCATTGCAGCTGCATCACACTGCTGAACTCATGTTCATCTTGTAAGGCACTGCAACTCCAAGATTCTTCTCATGTGTTGTGCTGCCAAGCCAGGTATCTCCCATTTTATACCTGTGTCTTTGGTTATTTTTGCCCAAGTGCAGAACCCTGCATTTGTCCCTGTTGAACTTCACCTTATTCATTTCAGCCCAGTATTCTATTTTGGGTAGGTCTTCCTGAAGGCTTCTACTTTCTTCTGTTGTGTTTGCTATTCCTCCCAGCTTGGTGTCATCTGCAGATTTGATGAGGTCCCTTTGTATCCCTTCACCCAAGTCACTGATGAAGATGTTAAAGCAGTGGTACTCACACTTTTAGCACCAAGACCCACTTTTTAGAATGAGAATCTGTCAGGACCCACCAGAAGTGATGACATGACTGGAAGTGACATCAAGCAGGGAATTTTTAACAATCCTGAACTGTAATCCTAACCACAATTACCCAGAATTAAGTCCCACTGACTATCATTGTTAAAAGAGCAAACATACAAATAAAGTACAGCTTTAACAATACAAGCTTTAAAGTACAGCTTTAACAATAAAGCTTGTTCAAAGTACAGGGCTGTCACATTTCCCCAATGCAGTCACAGACCACGGGAGCATCACGTCTACTAGATTAAAAATAAAATATTGAAATGAATGGGGACCACTGAAATTGGCTCACAACCCACCTAGTGGGTCCTGACCCACAGTTTGAGTGCACAGTGTTCCATACACTTCTGCTTGCAGCAAAGGTATACCTAGTTACAGTACTCCCCATGACCACCTCCATAATGGCCTTGTCAACCTCCGGGCTCAAGAGGGCGCTCAATAGACCGCAAGCAGCCCTTTCGCCACACTCGTTCTCAAGCAGAAGCCATAGAGTCCTGTTTGATAGACACGTATACATGGGTTCCTTCCGGGCTCCTTTAAAAAAAGTTTCCTAGCTACACCAGGGCGGAGGTCAGCTCCTCAAAGCAGTTGAAATCTAGAGAACTCTGGACCCTCAGGTTGCTTGGCGCTTGGAAAAGCTTTCTATTGCTTTGCGGTGAGGGTTCTTTGAGAGTATGTGACTCTTGTCTCTTTCTATCTCTACGTTACAAAACCCTAGTCCGACTTCTTACGCGATAACGTCACGCGCGGCGCCCTGTGACGGAAAGGAGCGCGGGGCATTGTGGGAGGGCAGAATTGTCGCGTAGGAAGTGGGGGGGAGAGAAACCTCCATTTTGGTCGGGGCCGGGCGGCTGTTCCCGTGCGGATCTCTTGTTCCGCCTGCGCCGCTGCCTTTTTCCTCCGCCGAGCGGCGTCCTTTCTCGCGCCGTGTGTGGAAGCCGGTGGCGCTTGCCGGGGAAACGATGGCGGCGGAGAGCCGGGAGGAGAAAGGTACGGAGCGCTTCCCTCCCTGCGCGCCCCCTCCCTCCGCCACTCGCTGCCATGGCAACGGGGTCCAGGCCGGGCGGGGTCTGAGCTGAGCTGGGGAGCTGCCTTGAGCTGGCCCCTGTGTGGCTTGCTCAGCCCCAGCTGGCCCTGGGCGCCCCACCCCAGTGCTCCTCGCCCCTGAGCCTGCAGGGAAGGCCTTGCTCCAGAACTGGTGGCTGGCTGCCCCCCACAGACCCACCGGAGCCCCAGCGGGCCTTCGGAGTCGTGTTAGGGGAGGGGCTTCCTGGAAGGAGGTGAGTCTTTGGGTGGAGGCAGGTGAGGTAGAGCCTCCCCACTGCAGTCCTTGAGGAAGCGCCGCCACTGTGTGGGGCACCCACAGAAGCCAAGAGGGCAGGGCGTGCAGTGGGTGGGGAGGCAGGTGAGCCAGAGCCTCCCCAGTTGGGTCCTTCGAAAAGCGGCGCTGCTGTGGGAGGCACCTCCCACATGTGCCTCCCACGGCGGTGGCGCTTTTCGAAGGACCCTTCTGGGGAGGCTCTGCCTCACCTGCCTCCCCACCCACTGCATGTCCCTGATTTAGTCCCTGTTGGTTTCAGTGGTACAGATCTATTGAATAAGGAGGTTTGTATGTATTGCGTGTTCTAAGCGCTTCACAGACTGTTCTTTAAGACAAGCCGCTACCCTTAACCTCATGCAGGTGGCAAGCTGTGACTGAGAGGGTAGCAGCATGCCTAAGATCACCCAGTATGAACTTGGTTGAGGTAAGACTTGAAGTAGGGGCACAGGGGCATGTTGCTTTACTTGCTTCATTAACTCCAGCTTTATGTTCACTCCTAGTACTATATATTTCTCAGGTGGTGAGAATATGTTAATGTTATCCCCACTGACATAGTTGTCACTGACCAAATTCCTGAGTTTTTTCTGTAGTGTAAAAAACAGCTGATTCATTCCTTTTTCATATCTTGGGAGTGTGGTATGTACCTCAACATCATTTTAGACCTTTGTTTACTGATATTGGAGGCGGGAGGTCTGGGCTTCTGTGCAATTCAGCATTTCTTTGAGCTAATGTTGTGTGTGTTATAGAATACTAGGGTAATAACTCCCTAGCCTATTCACTCCCGAATCGGCCTTTTCAGCCACACTAGACGCTGTTCCAGAACCACCTTTCAGAGCGCGATACCATAGTCTTTCGAGACTGAAGGTTGCCAACTAGAGGGTAATAATGGCGCAGGGGAATGTGGGTTTTGCCAAAGGTTGGAGAAGACTCAGTATCTGTGTTTAGAGATGTAGTCCTAAACAAAAGATGTAGTCCTAAACAAGATAAATCTTACTCTTTTAAATATGCATGAACTAAGTAAATATGGGGTAGACTTGGGTTCTTTAACAGTATAAAAGACAGGGTATGATAGCTTACTTTAGAAGCGCTGAGCCCTCTTGTTTTGATTCTTTTTTTATCACACAACTTGATCTTTGGCTTAACAATGTGTTCACTTCTATTTGTGTAGTTTTACTTTTTAAGTGAGTTGTCTTTAGGAAATTTTTCAAATCCGAAGCTTTTTTCAGTAAATTTTTGCATCTTATAGAAGTAAAAGGTCTGCAGAGTGGTGACTGCAGAGTGGTGATGACTGCAGTAGTTCTGCATTGAGTGTTTCAATGGAATGCTTAAATGGTCCAGAAATCCCTAAAGCAGGTACTAAGTCATCTGCCCACTCCTGCAGAAACTGGTGTGCAGTTTGGGAGAACTTTCAAACTGCACAACTGTCCCTGGAAAGCTGGGTTGCAGTGGTAACCAGGGATGTGTTTGCCCAGCTTCAGCCGTACATCAATTGTTTGGACCTGACCACTGTGGTCCATGTCTTAGTGACTTCAAGACTGGATTACTGCAACATGCTCTACATGGGGCTGCCCTTGAAAATGGGTTGGAAGGTGCAATTAATGCAGAATGTGGTGGCGTGGGTTAGTGGAGCTAGATGGTTTGAGTCTGTTGGACTGCTTCTTCTACACTGGCTGCCCATTCATTTACAGGCCTAATTCAGGGTGCAAGTACTTTCTTTTAGAGCCCTTCACAATTCAGGTTCAGGTTATGTGAGGGACCACCTGCTCCCATACATTCCGGCCTGCCCTCTTCAGTCATCTGAAGGCGCTCTCCTACAAGTGTCACCTTTGTCCAAAATCAGAGGGATGGTGGCACAAGCATGAGCCTTCTCTGTCATGGTGTCACAATTGTGGAATTCCTGCCAGGGGAATGAAGAACTACCCCCTCCCTCATGACTTTTTGTACTGGTAACAGTAAGCTATATGAGCTAAACTGGCATAGTAAACCATTTTGATAAATAGCATTCCAATGAAAATCTACTTTTTCCCCAAAAACAACCCCCCAATTTTTTTGACTTTGATGTTCTGTTCTGTTTTTGATGGCCAGCCCCATCCCAAAGGCAAAGATACCAGGTGGCTAAGGCTGCAATCCTAAGCGCATTTTCCTGCAAGTAGGCCTCATTGAAGACAATGCATAGTAGATGTGCATAGGATTGGGGTATAATTCATTAAAACCTTGTACAAATATAAACTAAAGCTGGCAATTCATTTATTTATAAGAGTTTTTGTCTTGCTTTTCTACCACACTCAGTGGCTTACATAATAAAAAACCAGTACAATTATAGATAAAACAATGCTAAAACAAAAACAGTTAAAACAATAAAACCCAACTGACTCCTATGGATCGCAATTAAAATTACATTTCATAAAAAGCACCAGCTCCCAATATCAGCAATCAAATGCTTCCCTAAATAAAAATGTCTTAAGATCCCACTGAAAGGACTCCCAAGGAGGAAGCTGTTATTAATTCAGGGGCGAGGGGCGCGACACAGTTAGACAGGTCCCCTCTGATGACCTGAGCAAGATGAGAAGGAATATATGGAAGAAGACCATCCCTCGTACACCCTGGTCCGAAATGTAAAGGGCTTTAAAAGTCAAAATTAGCCCTTTGAACTGAGCCAGGGAACAAACTGGCAGCCAATGTAGTTGCTAAAGCAGAAACCTGATTGAGTCAAACAGACAAGCCCTAGCAACTGCATGGACAGCATCATTCTGTGCTAATGGCAGTTTTTGGACCATCTTCAATGGCATCCTCACGCAGAGTGTTTTGCAATAGTCTGATCTAGATGTCACTGCTGTGCAGGTCGCTATGGCCAGGTCTGAGCAATACAGGCATGGTCACAGCTGGCAAATCAGCCAAAGCTAAGCAAAGACTCTCCTACCCACAGCTGTCACCATTTAGGTCTTTGTAAGTCTGTCTGAAACTCACAGTAGAGCCGGTACAGATACTGAAATACTAGTGCAAGAAAAATTATTGCACTAATTATATTCTAGCCTTGAACGTGCCCACAAAGGCACAGATGGTGGTGGTTTGATCCAAATCGGAGATGAAAGGCCATGCCCTAGGCATCTGGAAGCAGAGACAAATCCAGGTGTGCTCTGTGGATTTCAGTTTCTAGAGGAAGCAGAAGCCTTTCTGATAGGCATTCCAGTTTCTTTTTCCCACTTCAAGCTGCCAGTCATAATGGATTGACTATTGTCTGGATCAGGGGTCTCCAAACCCTGGCCCAGGGGTCGGATGCGGCCCGCAGCCAGCCTGTGATCCCCTGAGAGCCTCTGGCCCAACTGACCAGACACAACTGGAGTTGTGCTTGTGGGGTGGAGAATGGGGGTCATTTAAGTGTGTGCCTTATTTCTTGGGCTGTGTTGGTGCTTGGAAAAATCCTGGGCATTTGAGCCCATTCATTTATTTATTCATTCATCTAAGTTCATCTCTAATGTGCTTATTTAAATTTTGTATTTAATTTTTTTTCTGGCACTTGACACTGTGCCAGATATTTGAAGTGGCCCTTCGGCCGAAAAATTTAGAGTCCCCTGGTCTGAATTGTCAGTATGCTCACCCATATCCAGTCATCCCCAGTCACTGAAAGATCTCCAGGATCACAGACCCCAGATCAAATACAAAGAAAAATAATTTTTGAGACACGTTTGTTTTCGGATGGTGTTTTATATGTAGAAAGTTTTTATGAACCTGATTATCTTTTTTGGTTGATTAATATTTCTTTTATGTTTAATTTATTTTAGTTAAAACGATTGATTTGTGCTGTGGTTAGACTTACAAGAAAGGGAGGTTGTCTGAAATTGCTATGCAGTAGGTCACCACTTTATGATGGGCTGTCAGTGTGATCAGATCACTTAATGATGGGCTCTCTGTGACAAAACAATGCTCACTATATTCACCCTATGATGGGCTTATGATTGCCACCAACAGAAGCTCATGGGTGATGTCAGCAAGTGTTTAGTAGTGTCTCAGCCAGTAGCAGCTTGTATAACATTGTGGCTGTGTGTATTTGAGAGAAAGAGCTGACAGAGGCAAATGTGAAGTAGTGTTCCAGCTTTTGGGAACATTGTCTGTGTGTGTGTGTGTTTTGAGGGAAAACACACATTTACAAAGGTAAATGCAAACCTTTTGTGTAGCTTTCTGCTTCTAGCAGTGTGTTAAATATCTGGGTCTGTGCATTGGTGGAGGTAATGCAGATGAGGATGAAGTATCTCTGGGCTCCTAGCAGCCTGTTTAACATAACTATGGCCCCTAAAGAGGACAGTAGGCACATTTTAAAATCACTTTTTAGAGAGGAAAATAGTTCTGTGGTAGAAGTTGAGAGAATTAATTGCCAAAAAGCAATGCATTAATGGGTGCACGTTATAGTATTTTCGCAATGCAATTGTGACTCTTTACAATTACCACTGTAAAGCAGGTATCCACTGTATTTAGGAAGATTGGCAAAACAAATGAGTACCAGAACTGTGCAACCTTAGATTCAGATTCTGAACTGATCATACCTCCGTTCTGTTCGCTGAGCAAAATGTGCATATCTGTAAATGAATATGGCATAATTTGTTGCTTTGTTTTGTAGAAGTCAAAATATTGTGATGAGGTTTGGGGTATTTGAAGGCAAGGAAAGAGTTCTGATCAGGAAATTAAGGAGTAGGAATCAAGGTGAAGGATAAGAAGCTGTGCATGTTCACTTGCCAGACATGCATACTGTCTGAAATAAGCGATTTACTTATTTAGGCCAATCTACATCCATTGACAGATCTCAGTAGTTCAATGAATATGTTGGAATACCTGTCATAATTGCTAAAAATATTTTAAAATAAGATGTGAAATAGAACTGAGTCTGAATAAGTATCGTATGGCTTGCGTAAAGCACGTTTAGGTTCTTTTCAAGATTGCGTAATAGTTATTGGTTGAGAACAATCTCTTAAAACATAAGTTTTCTCCTGTTCTCAGTACTATAAGCAGGGACCTTTTGATGAACAGAAGTGGTACTTCATAAAGTCCATAATCAGATTATGGAATTTGATGATATGAGATGGTGTCTGGGGCGGGTCAGATGAAAGGGATAATGCAATATACTGATCTTTTGATAAAATTGAAAGAAAACCATAGTGGGATGCAAAGGCTGAGAGAGAGGCTCCAAAGCAATACTGAAACTTGATGTGACTGAACTAGATGTGACTGAACCTACCTTAATTGATGATTAATTGAAACTTGATGTGACTGAACCTATCTTAATTTACTCACACTGTCTCTGGCTTCCAGTTCTCTCATCCAAGGTAGCCAGGGCTGAGCATCTGATGCTTCAGTGCTGGACCATGGCAGTGGCAAGCAGGGATGGTTAGGCTCTTGGGTTTTATGGCCAGTGAGTTTTGGTTAGCTCCCTCTGAAGGATTTATTATTGGGGTGTGTGTCAGTTACCTGGGAACCTGTTTGCTCTTTTTTGGGAGTCGGTTGTGTTTCCTGAACCTAACTCAAAGCCATGTTCTTTGTCAGCCAATAAACAGGAGGATGTTCTTGGGAAAGAGAAGATGCCAAACAAAGAATAGTGGCATTTTGCATTGAAGAACTTAGCAGCATCCTTGGAATCCTAAGGCATCACCACAAAGCTTTTGGATGGCTAGTCTAGTTCAAAATAAGTGAGGTAGTGGGCAAAAAATAGGGAGTTTTCATCACAGCTTCTATAAATTAATTTCTACTAGTATCAGAAAGCTTTCTCTATGCTCTTGTGAACTCTGCCTACCTGCCAACTCTGTTATTTGTTTAAAAAGTTTCAGAAAGCCAGATCATGTTTTCAAATTGGAAATTTGCATGCAGAATATTCACAGCCTCATCCATAGTCCACTTAGATAAAGAAGTTGCTTGATAAATGAGCGTTAGGATAATGAAATGGTTAAACTGATAATTTTCCATAACTTTTCACAACTAACTGACATGTATTTTTCTCTGTAAAATATCACTTTTTTCATGCTCGTTGACTAGCAGCTTATCGTGTGAGCTGTATTCACAGGGTTAAACTTTAGAAAAGAGCACTGATGTAGCACTGTGAAGAGGACATTAGTTATTTTTGCTTTTTACAGATAGGATCTGCAGAAAGCATGATAGGCATTGAAACAACTGTCTTGTAAAAGGGAAAAGCACCACCACGTTCTGCAGCATGGCTTTGGGGTGATGCCTACAATCCCATTATGCTAATAGTTGTCCCTGACTGCTATAGAGAAGTTTCCACTATAGCAACGTGAACTTTCTAGGTGCTTCTGATTCCCTTTCCTGCGTTATGCTTTTTCTTTTAAGGAGATTTAGTTCACAAGTGTTCATCCGAATTAGTTCTCTCTGAAGAACTTCTTGCTGCTCCCTTTCCAGCCTAGTCCTAGAAAAACTTGAAAGGGTGGGCAAACATAAGTGTTATAAAAATCAGGACTGTAGAGTTGGAGACAAGCAATTTTGGGTGGGGTCAGAGGTTTTGTGTACAGCTTCACAACCCTGGAAAATAACATATGTTTGACTGTTGAACATGTGTTACTTTCAAATACAACTGTAAAAACCTGTGGTATAGTGCTTCTAAGTTTCATTTTTTAGCCGTGTGTTTTGTTTTCAGATGGTGAACTGAATGTTTTGGATGACATCTTGACTGATGCACCTGACCATGACGATGAACTGTACAACCCTGATAGCGAACAAGATAAAAGTGAGAAAAAGGGTATGCTACTTAACTCATTGGGTGTCCCTCCAAAGAGCACAAAAGCCAGATTTTACAGAGGAGTTCTGGCAACAGTTGAGCATCCTTTTTATTATGCACAAAAATTTGTATCTGCTCCCTAGGCATTCTTGCTTTTTTCCATTTCCCAACAGCAGCCTCTTATTTTGCATCACAAATTTCTTTTAAAACACTCTTCTCTGTACCACCCCAAATTTTCTGAAAGCAATTTAGATTGCTTAGAATAAACTATTTGGATACCCAAATGTGTGCAAAGAACTTACTTTACACCTCTCTCAGTTGCAGCCTCTGTCTCTGCACATTTATTTTCAAAGTAAGATTCCTTGTGGACTATGGTATGCCAGCACTACAGTTCATTAAAAGTAATGTCTGCCCTTGGTAAACAAAACAAGCTGCAATGTTGTATCTCAAGCATGTAATCTGAGCTTTTTGGCTATGCAGTGATATAGAAGGCTAGAATTCTGCTTTAGCTGATTTTTTTAGTTGGATCTTTGTCATGTTTTGTAACCGTTAGTCATCAGTTTTTGCATCTGTCAAAGTTGAGAAATACTACGGTTTCCTGTGAGGCAGTTAAAGGCTTAATTAGCACAGACAGAATCCTGGGTGTCCAGCTTCAAACTGAATGGTTTCATGTGCCATATTGCCTTATAACAGTGAGAAAGTACTTGATTTGTTTTCTGAAGTATTATGCTTTAAGTAATTATAAAATGCTTATTTTTAATATAGTGTTTTTTTAAATTTAAGGATCCAAAAGGAAAAGTGAGAGGATGGAGACAGCTGAGAGCAAAAAACAGAAGCCTTCAGTGCATTCCTCAAGGCAGATTATACCCAAACCTCCGAGCTCATCTATTAGCAACAACAAAAGAATAGCAAGCTCAAAAGGAAAGCCATTACTGGAATATAAGACTGAGGAATATCAGAGATCTGATAGGAGCAAACGGCCAGAAAGTGATAGAAAGACACGCATGACAAGCAGCAGTTCGAGAGATCCTTATAAAGGGCAACCAGAAAAGGCATGTTTGAGGAAAAGGGATGCTGACAGAAGGGCAAAGTCCTCCACTCCAGATGCTTCTGGGGTAAGTAATGGCTATTGCAGCGAGTTGTTAGAGTTCTTCATTGAAACTGCCAATGTATGGCATTGATGACTGCCAATGCTCTTCTTATACAACAGAGACTAAGGCATGACGTGGACAGGAGACCAAGCAGATCTAGCCACTCTTCAAAAGAAGAGGTGAATTCTGAGGAATATGGTTCAGATCATGAAACAGGCAGCAGTGGCTCCTCTGATCCAGGGAACACAGAGAATGATGAAGAAGAGGAAGGAATGGAAGAGGAGGAGGAGGAGGAAGATGAGGAAGATGAGGATGGAGAGGAAGATGAAGAAGTTGAAGACGATGGAGAAGATGAAGAGGATTATGATCAAGATGAGAGAGATCAGAAGGAGGGAAATGACTATGACACGCGAAGTGAAGCTAGCGATTCTGACTCTGAATCAGCATCTTTTACTGATGGGTCAGTCAGATCTGGTTCAGCCTCAGATATATCAGGTAGGCAGTATAGTTTATTTCTGTTCTAAATTGGTCTATTCCACTCTTTGTTTTCTAAACTGGGTAGAGAATGTTACTTTAATATACCCAATAGATGGCAGAAGAGCATAGCCACATAGCAGCAAAATCCTTCAATCTCTGAGCATTTTTTTACATAATGTTGGCTCTGTGGCTCCAAGGCTGTAAGGAGCACGTACTGGTGTATTGTTACTTGGCTTGCTGGCAGTTGACTGGCTGTTTTAGAGACCTCTATCATGAGGTTGGGACGGTGAGGGCAGAATCATACAAATTAGCAGCACTGGTTCTCCTTATGTTGTATCTTGGATGCTTGTTCTAATCAATATTGGTGTGCATGTTGGGCAGTGTGGACTTCTGAGGTGAATACATTGCAATTCTGAAAAAGCATTGTGACAAGACTAGTTCTTAAGTTGAGAATTTCCAGGATTCTACATATTTTGACTGGCATTGTTAGCTAAACCAAAACTTGTGGTTGACAAGAACCTGATCTTACCCATCAGTGCATACATATTCATGTTTACTCAGAAGTAACTGTGTTCGGTGGAGCTTATTCTCAGGTAAGCATGCATAGGACTGTGGCCTTGGCCTAACAGTACCCAACAGCAGGAAACAAATAGCCCACAAAATATAAAATACAGCCCATTCGTGTCATAAAAGCAGCAGCAAATCCATGGAAAGAGACATTGCCCTATCACAGCAGTAAAAAAGGAACAAAGTAATAGACATTACCAAAGGCCTCTAAAAAGCCTTTTTTAACCAGGCATCTGAAAACACAGTGTTGCGCTAAGGGAAGGTAATCTGTTAGTTTGGTGTCACAGTGGAAAAGGCCTTGCCTCTTGTGGCTTCCTGGTGCACTTATAGTCAGCAGTAGTACATGGAGCCGGACTTCAGATATTGAACGGCATATTTGAGTAGGGGATACAGCTGGGAGGTCTTTCACGTACTTGGATCCCCAGGCTTTTTTGGCTTTGACCCATTTTTGCCCAGCTCACAGGTGTACGCATTTGGTCCCTGTTGCATTTGTGCAACTTTGGGCAGAAATGGCTTAAAGATAGCCGTAATCTTTGTCACTGTAAACAGGGCCTGGAAAGGAATAGCCAGTGCATACTGAATGCTATTGGTATAATATGCTCCCACCAATTAGCCCCAGATAAGGGTAGCGGCAGCATTTTGTACCAGTTGCAATTTCTAAATGCTTTTCAAGGATATCCCTGCATAGAACATGATTCTTTTGTTTCTCTACCTTCATAAGCCTTGTATGAAGGATGACCATGTTTTGTCAGTGTGAGATGGTTGATGCATCCTTATTGTCAGATCCCATGCTCTTAAATGTTTGCATGAGATGGCAGTTTCCATTTCAGCATTGCACTGTCTGGGAGCATGAGACACTTCTTGTGTGATTCTATTCAGGCATTACCAGAGTGGCATGCAATCTGCGCCATGCGGAAAAGGCAACTACTCCTCACTGGTAATGTGTAGATTGGGCCTTACACGAGGTATTTACTGTAATACAATTATATCAAAGACTGTATGTAAATGTTGCATAAACACTGGGATCTAACAAGCTTTTGCTCCAGCAAGAGATTTAGGCTATTCCAACAGAATGAACACTTGGTGCACAATGTTCCATATCACAGACTATTTTTGAAAGTGAAATTTGAGTTTCAGATCTGCTTTCCATGTGCCATGGGGGTGCTATTGCTGAAAGAAAATTAGTCTAAAACCCCTTTGGAAGCTATTTTCATACTTCTTTGGATCCAGGTTAAAGGCTAAACTAATGAGAAGGTAATTTAAATCTTATGAGGGCCAAATATATATTTAGCCATTGCAAACAATACTGACCTTCTGCAAATATTTCTGATCCACTTTTGTCTGAACTTTAAAAGTACTGCTCTTGTTTTGGTGGTCTTAGATGAGAAGAAGAAGGAGAGGAAAAGAGCTAGAGGCATATCTCCAATTGTTTTTGATAGAAGTGGAAGCTCTGCATCAGAGTCCTACACAGGTATTTGGTTACTGCTTACCCTACTGACCTGATCCTTGACATGTGTTACCCTTGACATGTGTTATCCAAAATAAACAGTGGGCCACACAAACCTATTGGAATAGTTAAAGTTGGCATTCTGGCATGTTTTGTGTGAAAAATTGGGGAAGTAGGCTTTCTTGTTTTGTTAATGCTATTATTCTGTTGCTTAAGTGGAATTTTGACTTTTAAAAACTTGGAAGATGATGATTCATTGACTAGTTTTCTGAGCAGAAAACTGGTCCAACAAAACAAAACAAAACAACCCAAAAATCCAAAAAAAAACCCTTATGCACATTGAGCAACATTCTTATTGTGTGTGGGGGTGTGCGTCAGGAAGAATAATTTGTCATGAATAGAAATAGTATGTGAAAAGACTGTAGAATTTGTATCTTATCTCTATTAAGGCTCAATCTGAACAAATGTACTTTGGCAAACACAGGTTCAGAAAAGAAGCATGAGAAATTATCATCTTCCGTTCGTGCTGTCCAAAAAGGTATAATTTAAATTTTTTAATGCATGCTATCATCACAGACTATTGTATTGGTCTTGATTAATCTGTATTGTATGTGGTAATGTTCTGATATATAGTAAAATTGCCATTGCTCACTGAAGTTAATGCATCTCAGCAATTATTACTTGCATGTACTTCTTTTATAAGCACATAAATATGTTGCTAAATTGGCAAGTAAAGAAGTAATGAGATGTGTTCTTTGAAAGGAAATTGTGATCTGAGTGCCTTCTTGCTTCAAGAATATATTTCACTAGAATAAATCAAGAAACAAGAGTATCGGAACATTACTAATGTTGTACTGTGTTTGAATATATTTTATTTGCTTTTAAAAGCTTGGCATTGCATGCTGTGACACAGATTTTTGAGTGTGATGTCGGTAGTATTAAGCTGCTTGATTAAAAGGGCAAGATCCCTGAAGACTTGGCCATATAGCCTTCATTTATTAAAATATGGTTTGGGCTGGGATTTGTTATGTGCAACTGAAGTGAAGGATGTTTGTGCCACACTAATACTTAGGGCTTCTGCCACAGAAATGTGTTGTGTATACTTAAGGGGAGGGAAATAGCAATAACATTTCCTCTTTGGTTTTTTTCAGACCAAACTAGCAAACTCAAATACATTCTTCAGGATGCAAGATTTTTTCTCATCAAAAGTAACAACCATGAAAATGTTTCACTTGCCAAAGCTAAGGTATGTTAAATTTCACTTGCGCTTAATTTTTTTATTGCGAGGTTAGAGTCTCGTTGGCAGAATAAGGAAAAGAAGTGGAGCTAAGCAGTCTTTAATTCTCAAGCCTTGGTTTTCTGTCTTAAGGTTGACCAAAAAAGAAACTGTTCAGTGGTTCTCAAACTTTTTAGAAACCTTAGAGGCTGCTGTCTGATTTATAAATGCCAAGAAGTGTGGCTGTAATGGTGACTGGGCAGCATTGCTCCCCCCAGTAGCATCTTGGTTTACCCTTGATGTAGATAGCCTAATCTCCTCTGTCAGTTTCTCAAACCACCTAAAATTGGGTCATGACCCACTGGTGGGTCCTGGATCCACAGTTTGAGAATCACTGCATTTGTCTTATTTCTGCTATGTCTTCTGGGAGAAAAGGGGAACATGGCATTCTGATTAAAAATGATCACACTCTCCCCAGTGCAAAAATTGGCAAAAATTAACCCATTTTTGCCCAGCCCACAGATACACACATTTGATCCCTGTTGCATATATGCAACATCGGCAGTAATGGTTTAATGTGCATCCACGGGGAAGGGAAGCCTCCTTTACAGATGATGATTTGGTTTGTATTCTGTCCATATTTGCCTTGGTTTCAGTGAAGCTGTATTAACACATGGAGCTTTTTTGGTCAGACCATTGGTCCATGTAATTAATACTATCTTCTCCAATGGTAACCCTAAGATTTCAGATATCCATCTCAGCTGTGCTTCTGAGATCATTAACTGTAATTGCAAGGATTGAACCTGGACCTCCCTTGAGGCAAATAGTATGTTCTTCCACTGATCCAGGGCCCCTTGGTCCATCTGCTAGGCTTTGTTTTGTAACTTATGTCTGCTCATGTCTTTGTAGGGTGTCTGGTCAACCCTCCCTGTAAACGAGAAAAAGCTCAATCTTGCCTTTCAATCTGCAAAGAGTGTTATTTTAATATTTTCTGTGAAGGAAAGTGGAAAGTTCCAAGGTAAGGGAGGTTAACTTTGAATATTAGCGTCCTTAAAATTAATCACATTGTGTCCCCTGATTACAGTGTTGTGATATTTGCAGGATTTGCAAGGCTAGCTTCTGAATCGCATCATGGAGGGTCTCCGATACACTGGGTGCTGCCTGCAGGAATGAGTGCCAAAATGCTGGGTGGCGTGTTTAAGATAGATTGGATATGCAGGTAAAATGGGCTAAGTTTGGAAAATGCTTTTTTGGAAACACTGGTTTTTTGCAAGCTAAGTTGTATTATGTGAGCCTCAAACTATGGAACTTCAAAAGAATAGTCAAGAAAGACAAGTAGGGAATAGTTTTGTACTTGAGACTTGGTTATCTAGAATTAGGTATTTTCTAAAACTAGAACTTGACTTGTATGGCATTTAACAGTAAATATTTGTGTTCAGATCTGTTTCACTCTAAAATTACTACATCAAATGTGGCATTCAACTGAAAGCCCTGCTTGTGGGAAGTATGATAATATATGGTCATTACTTTATGTATCTAGCCTTTTAACTGAGCCTTGTTAATTTTGCCATGCACTTGAATGGCCCAGGTGATTGATTTTAAAGGATTGATGCTTTGGTCCTAATGAGGGGCAGCCTGTTTTAGTCCTGCCATGGGTGGACTATATATAATTAGAAATTTTATATTTCCTTTTTTTGGTAGGCTTTTAAATTTCTTCTTTTTCTCTTTACCATTGCCATACTTCACAGGCCTGTGTTAAGCAAAGATCTTCTTGTGTGGTGAATTTTTCTTTAGATTTCTTTTCAGTTTTGCATGTATACCCACATAACTGGTAATCTTGGAGGCCTGCTTGCCCCATTCACCACAGAAGTTTATCTGTTGTCCACAACTTGGAATCACTGAGCACCCAATCCTCAGAAGTAAGCCCCATAATTGTCAAAGGGGCTTACTCCCAGGAAAGTGAGGATAGGATTGCAGCCTGAGTTATAAACTGGAAAGAGGAAACTACAGGCACCTGTTTCCCTGCAGTGGGAGGCAGTACCAGATGACTCTTGAAATTTGTGTTTTCAGATTAGCAGGAGAGGAAACTGGAGGCTGATCTGCACCTACAAAGTAAGGAGTGTATTTACTCCTTAACACTCCAGTTCTTGAAACTAATCTTTTCAGTGTAGTACATTTTATTTTTAGTGACTCTGCTTAACTATGCCGTGAAAGAAGAATAGGATTTTAAGGTACAGGTGTCAAATCAGGTTTTGTTATCTCTCATCTGGGATGATCGGAATGTTCAAGAAGCCTGTTTCTGTCTCTTTGTAAACTTTTATCATTCATTGTATGATATTTAATATCAAATACCAAAAATGCATAAATGTTACTTGTACATTTAGGCGTGAATTGCCATTCACTAAATCTGCTCACCTGACCAATCCTTGGAATGAACATAAACCAGTAAAGATTGGACGTGATGGACAGGTTTGTTAGTCATCTTAACTCTTCTGCTGTATGTTATGTCCAGTCTTAAAAATGTTCTGAATAAATTTGTTATAATTTTATCTCATTGGATAACAGTCCACTAGACTGCTTTCTGCCAAGAAGTTGTCTTCTTTAAAGTTATTATTTGCAACACTCTCACATATTTAGTGCAATCAGTTCATCATGCAGGATAAACAAGGACTTGTTTTCTTACAAAGGGTGGGGGAGAAGAAATGAGAACAGAATAAGTAAATATACAACAGCCAACCTAAGCCAGAGCTATGTTGAAATTGTGAATTGACTTTGAGTTGGTCTCCTGCTTTACTTAATTGCAAGGTAAGATTGCATGAAAATAGCCTATATGAACTAGTGACAGTCATAAACAATGTAAACCTACACCGCCCTGTAGAATCTCTGTTATAAGACATCCTAAAACCGGTAAGCACAAATCTACCTAATCCACTATTAGTGAGCTGTTGTTCCATATTTTGCGATTCTCTTATAGGCTAAAGTCCCACTAGTGGGACTTTTTTCTTTAGTAATTCCATTTTTCAAGAAGCTCTTTCTCTTATTACTAGTGTGCTGAAGTGGTATATTTTGTTATCACTTCTGTACTATAGTATAACTTTGTTTTAATGTAAAGATTGTAGTAAACATGAACTATCTTTGTCCTTCTGCTTGTCTCGAAGCTTGTCTGCATGTTCTGCCTTCAGCTTGTAAATCAGTGTTTAACTGTTCCAGGAAATTGAGTTTGAATGCGGAACCCAGCTTTGTCTCCTATTCCCTCCTGATGAAAGTATTGATTTGTATCAAGTCATTCATAAAATGCGGCATAAGAGAAGAATGCACTCTCAGCCCCGGTCAAGAGGACGGCCATCCCGTCGAGAGCCTATCCGAGATGTGGGAAGGTTAGAAACGTTCTTTGGACTGATAATAGGCACATGTGTCAGAATAACGTGATGGAGGAATATGATTCATCAAAAAGCTTTTCCTGCAATCAAGAAGAGAGAAAATCCTCACATCAAGCTGCATGGACCAGTTTGTGGCTTCATTGAGGATTTCACACTGTGTCCCCCTGCCCCCCCGTTTGTCACTTGCAAGAGGAAAATGGGGACCTTTTACTTACTCAGAAAATATGTTCACAAATCTAGCTTAGATGAGATCTTTCCACAGATCTGTTAATGCATAGGTAAGCAGCATTACCGTGAGCAGGCTAGGAAGAGGAAGAGCAAGTCTGTATGTTCCCAAAATGTGTTAATATCTCGTAAAAGCCTTTTCTTTCAGGTATATCTCTGGATAAGCCTTGTCAAATATGGGACTTTTATCAGGATCACTTATAATTTTACAGAAGATGACCGCCTCATTTTGAGGATAAATATTTATATTATTTTCCTGTTCAAGAGGAGCGTGTTTGGGACTGTATCAAATTGTATCACCGTGCTGTGGTTAAGCCCATTACCAAATATTCTCACATCTTGCTGAGCTTCTGAAAGCCGTAGGTTCTCTCCAAAGGGGGAGGAAGTGGCCCTTGGAGACCCGGCAACAAACCAAAAAGAGTGGCTGTTGCTGTGTCTGTGTACCCAACCTTTCCAGATGCTGGCAACACCTGTGGACAAGTGTTTTTAGAGGATCGTCATGGTTATTGATCACTGCTCTATGAACTTACCAACATTCCCCAGAAAAGAGGGGTATATCTTGTAACAGAATTGGAGAAGTCTTGGCAAAGGACTGCTATAAGCCCTTCTATCCAACATGTTTCCCCACCCCCCTGTGTAGCCACTTTGCATTCTGATAAATCTAAAGCTTTTCTGCTAAAGACTGTGTGGTTTGGGCTGAGACCTTTTCACTTAAAAGTTTCCTCTTTGTGGAAACATCCTGTGGTAGGTACAGATATCCAACGAGTCCCATATCCTTGCTCTTTAAAAAAAAGGACACTGTAACCAATAGGTAGGAGAAATCCTGGCAGCACCCCCCCTTTCTTTGGGCATAAGAGGACTGAGCACCAAGATGGCTTTTGAAGTTAAGCCTGAGAGGTTTCCAGTGCAATAAAGTATTTGCAAGTGAAGGTTTTGCAATGGACTGCAAACTATACATTATAACACCATCACACCTTCTCAAGCCTGCCAGGGCCTCCATTTATGTATGTGGCTTTCAGCTTAAAGTCAGTAGTTGGACTACTATATGAACTGTTACTATCATATATTATACCGGTCGTAAGTGCACACTCAAAACTACAAGAAAGCGGTATGTTTATTCTTTACACAAGCTCTTATTTTTCTTAAATCTGTTTTTTGCTGTACGTACAGTTGCTTTGGTTTGTTTAATTGTGATACCTGCTTTTTAAAATGGTAATTTGAATAGATTTTAATAAGAGTTGGGGAGGAAAGAGGAATGATTCTCTATAAATAGAGCTTTATTGTTCCATGTTATAGCTCCATTAATCACCTTTTTCTGTGCTAAAGAAACTGTCTTCCCTTAGCAGTCATGATGGTCTGTAGAATTGTTTCTCTTTGTAGAGCTTGTCAGTTCTGGTGGTATATTTGGAGGGGGTCATTAAATGATTCACTGATGGTGATCAAAGAACAAGTCCAAAGTTGCGATGGGGAAGTAACAGCTTAAAAAAATTTTCAACTAGTAACATGAATTTTCATATTTTAAAGTAAATCAGGACCAATCTGAGTATAGAAAACCCTATTTTAAATATGTCAGATTTTGTTGCTCTGTGGCTTGTAATCCAGGGAAGATGAGGGAGCAGGACTGCAAGTGAGAAATTCATCAACTGTCTTGCTTGGATTGTGATAATTTTAGCTAGAGATACAGAATGAACTTCTAAGATGTTGTTTCCAAAGTTGCCTGGCTTCATTCTTTTAAGATAAGCTTCATTGTAGTAGTTTTATGAGTTACAAGCCGGTTTAAAGCAGATTTGGTCTGCTGTTCTATGCATACGTGCTTATAAGCCCCAAAGAGCTCAGTGGAACTTACAAATATGCATCAGGTTGACCTGCAAGTAGTGTGGTTGGATCAAATTCCATCTTGAGAATCCAAGGTTCTCGATAAAATGCTAGTGAGTGAATGAATATGTAACATATAACATAACAAAGAATTGTTCTAGTGAATTCTATGCAGTTCAGATACTTTCCTGAGACTTAAAGAAATCTTCCCAAAATGTTATCAGGAGACAGTTCTTGTTCCTTCTGAAGGTATTTTCTCTTGTGAAGTTTGCTTCAAACAATTGTTTAATTATTGTCTAATTTATGTAGGCGTCGACCAGAGGATTATGATATTCATAACAGCAGAAAGAAACCAAGGATTGATTATCCCCCTGAGTTTCACCAAAGACCAGGTTAATATTTTATTATGCAGATACATGTACACAAATGTAGAGATTTGTGTGTTAACAGAAACTTAAATTCATGTGGTAGTGTGGAGGCGAAGAAGGAGGATGGGCTTCTCAAAGGAGGCTTCAGGGTTCTGTGAACTCCTTTTAAATAACATACAACTGCATTTCATTCTGAAAATGTGCATGCCCTTTACAAAAACACTTCATTTATACAGTGTCCTTTTGAAAAATGTTGCTTAGTTACTTCAAAAGCTGCCCAGATTCTCCATTCTGTGCATATCACTGCTGGAATGTGCTCTGTTCTGGTATACAGAAAATCATATGCTTTTTTGAAAACTTTCACAAATCACTGAAACTGGCAATGGGAATAGCAGAATGATCACCCTCGGGTTTTTCACAAGGAGGTGGCATGCTTAAGGAGAAGATGGTAATGACTGTTTAAAATGATATTGCTGTGCACTGGTAGAAATGATATAATGCTGCTTGATTTTAAACAGGGTATTTAAAGGATCCCAGATACCAAGAAGTAGACAGGTAAGAGGTGTTAATATTATTCATTTTCTACTCAGATACCTTACCACCGATCATTTAGTTTCTCAAATCTTATTCCCAACAGACGATTTTCAGGAGTCCGGAGAGATGTCTTTTTAAATGGGGTGAGTTGGTCTTTTCCTCTATTTCAAGCTGTATGCTTTCTAAAATAGTTGCCAACGTTTGACATTCTTTGTGTGTGTGTGTTTTTTTTAGTCCTACAATGATTATGTGAGAGAGTTCCACAACATGGGGCCGCCACCACCCTGGCAAGGAATGGTTTGTATTTTTCTTCACTTCTTCTTTTGAAATCATTTACAATCTTGTTTTAGGGCAGTGTTTATCAAACTGTGGATTGGGACCCACTAGGTGGGTTGTGAGTCAATTTCAGGTGGGTCCCCAATCATTTCACTGTTTGTTTTATTTTTAATATATTAGACTTGATGCTGCCATGTTATGTGACTGCATTTGGGGAAATGTTACAGATATGTACTTTTAACAGGCTACAATGTAGTCGATGGGACTTACTCCTGGGTAAGTGTGGATAGGATTGCAGCCTTTGGGATGTTTGGGGAATTTTTTTTAAACAGATTAGCAACTGCTTGGGAGGGTTTGGAGGGTGGTTTTTTATTTTAAATTTTTAACTTATACTGATTGTAAACTTAATTTGATTTGTCGTATGGGGGCGCTATAAATTTTCCTATCTGATGTTGCTTCTGGGCATGACTTCACTTCCAGGTTATTGACATCATTTTCAGTGGATCCTGACAGATTCTCATTCTAAAAAGTGGGTCCCAGTGCTATAAAGGTTGAGAAGCAGTGTCTTAGGGTATAGTAGCACGCTGCAAAATTCTTATCTCCGTCTTACTATTGCCATGTAAGTTTTCTGTGACTTCAACTGAATATTGTTAGATAACGTCAGTGACATACAGAATGTCACTATCACTTTTCTGACTTAAGCTGGTGGCTACAGAAGTTCAGAGAACGAGTATGAGTGTCCCATATAAGATTCTCCTTGCTGTGTATAATGCAGCACACTTGGTATGTAGAAAGCACAGGTGAAAAAAACAGATGGAATGAAAGGGGGGAAAATGAAGTTTCTTTTAGGTGCTTAGTAAATTAGGGGCCGGTTTTTTCTAACTTTTAAGGGCTGATGCTGCCCCAAGGTAAGAGAACAAACATTCCCTTACCTTAATGAGACCTCCTTGACTGCCCCTCCATGGCCAGATGCAGTACACACCCCGTCGGCTAGCTGCATCAGTGCTGGAAAGTTGGATAGGATTGGGCCCTTTGTTATGCATTATACAGGTCACAATGCATTTGTTAACACTTCTCTTCCAGGGGGCAGTGGGAGGACATTAAAAGAAACTGTATGCTTTACTCATTTATTTCTGTCTAAAAATGTGTTAACATAAATGGGTGTATATGCTCACACACAAATGCTGATCACTAATCAGATTAAAAAGGAAGCACTAGACTACATATTTATGGTAGAACTTCATGGGTGATCTTCTGTAGTTTCCATATGTGATGGTGGTGGAGAAAAGACCATGCCACCATCACACTCTGATAACACAGACCTAATTGGTAAGGCAAAGTTGAGAGTGGCAACAGCCAGTACCCATCACGGCCGCAGAGCAATTGGCAGTCTACCTTCTTAAGAAAAGGGTGCCTCTCCCACTCTAGTGACTTTTAATGGGTTTCACAGCAAAAGCGTGTCAGAGTTCAACTCTGATATGCCATTCCTGGTTTTTTATAATATGCCAACAGTCTTCTCAATCATGGAGTAAAAATTCTTTTCCGCAGTCAACTAGTTCAGCTTTCCCAACATTTCGCCCTTGACTATGAAAGGCATTATCAAAGGACTGAGATGACACCTGGAATGAAAACACTTGGAGGAAAGATGTAAAAGCTCCTCTAAAGTGCAGATGGAGAAGACTAAAACAAATTATCTGCCCTAAAGCTGGGAAATTTAGGTTAAAATCTGACTTCCACAAAAACCCATTCCCATCTGAATATGGGAAAGAAAGAGGAGAATATATATACCCAAAGATGTTCTAACCCAGGAAGATCTAGCTAATCAGCTTGCTGACCGTTACCCTCTATCAGTTAACAACTGGCTAGGTTAGGATTTTTTACTCCATGACAACTCAGACCACAGAAGCCCAAGTTCTTATGTTGATATTCTGAGTAGCAAAATAGAATGCCATATCTTAATTCAAATGATGTAGCTAGTTCTCACATTGCAGTCCATATATGCCAGCATATGTCTATATTTGTAGTATAAGAATGCAGCATGAGTGTTGGCTTCCTTTTGGTCCACTTATGAGTAGCTCCCTGTAGTAGCAACTGCCTGAGAGTTTAAAGGAGATGTGGGAAGGGGGAGCACCATTGCTCATGATGTGGTGAAATATGTACCACCATGTTGCAGAAATGCCTCAATATAGTGGTGTTTGGATAAAACATAATGTAGGAATCAGCCCCTCATGGTTGTTCCAATAGACCACAGTAGATCATGGTTACTTTTTAAATATCTGTATTCTAATCTAGGTAAATATTTAGTTCCATGATATAATCTTCAAATACCTTGAAATAAAAGCTCTGCAGTTCAATTTTTTCTTTCACCCTATAATGCCCCTTATTCCAGAGGAAATGTCTCAGACATCTTGTGCACATAAGTGAAAATTTCTGGACAAATTTGAAGGAAAATGGAAATGTATACAATATTTTCCTCCTCAAACCAAAATGTACTATTTTAAGAATATGAAATGTATGTCTCCCTAGTTTTGAATTTTTTGTTTTAGTTCCTACTGGTTTAGAAAAGGTGTTAGGGTTGAGAGGCAAGGAAACAGTCAAAGATGAAAACTGTCATTGTATTCATCAAATGTAATTTGTATTATTTATGAGCATAAAATGCTTTGGATCCAGAGAACTTTGTAAATAGTTCCATTTGAAGTGGGCTTTGTACTCAAAGCAGTCTCCCTTTCTTCACTGCAAACTTTTTTGAAATGTTTTGTACCACTTTGGATGTTTTAAAAGCCGTTTGTGATAATAGGATTGGCGCTTGCCATTCCAAGGTGTGTGTTTAACAAAAACAAAACCCACACTCCTGGAAGCACCCAAAAGGGCCTTTTGGATCTTGAACATTAGGTAGACTTCAGAGTTACCATACAGGAGCAGATGAATCTTCTTTTTCAGAGTGCCCAGAAAATAAACATTCCTGTAACGTCATTTGGATAGTCAGTTAAACTCTTCAACCTATGCTGCAACGCTATTCACATTTATCTGGGAGAAAGCACCATTGAGCTCAGTGAGGCTTGCTTTTGAGGAAATATGCATCAAATTGGGCTGCACATGTCAGAGGGACAGTAGATAAAATGAACTATGCATGTCTTATTTTTGTTTTTTGAATACCTTGCTCAAACCCAGTTCTAACATTCTTGAAAATACTATAACACAATGCTTCCCAGTCTTTTTAGTATCAGGATCCACTTTTTAAAATGACAATCTATCGCAACCCATTAAACAAAAAAAGAGATCTAGAAAGAAATATTGTATATATTAATGATAATAAATTATTTATTAATAATAATTGGAATCCTATGCTCTCAGTGCTGCTAGAGACCTTACGTATAGTATTGTATGTAGATATTTGCTGTACTTCCCCTAAAAATGGAGTTTAAGAACTGTGGCCCGAACCTTTATAGTCATTCCAGGGTACCCAGAAGGCTGAACTGGAGAGCAAGATGTGCAGTTAGGTACTTCCAGGTCAGGAAAAAGGCTGAAACTGGGTTTACACGTGATCTGCAGCATGCCAATTACCTGAGAAAATAGGAAAATGTGACATTTTAATTTGGAAGTGTGAAGTTTACCTCATACTGGTTAGCTTTCCAGACAATGATTTTCGTCTGCAAACTGAGAAGTGCATGCGAGGATTTTTTTTTATGTTTCAAAAACTTCACAACTGACCAAAAATTGGCTCATAACCTACTGTCTTAATCCACAGTTTGGAAAACACTGCTATAACATGCTGCAAATTTATTTCTCTAATAAGAACCAGTGTTGGAAAAATTCATGGCTTCATATTCTAAACTTTAGCTTCATGGATTTCAGAAAGTTAAAGTTAAATTTAAAAAGCCTCTGAACTCCTTCACATGCTGCTTTGTGTTTCTGTGTATTGAAAACATCAGTGCATTTACTTGGCCAGGCAAGTGAAAATGAAGGGGTAGGCTGGTCACCAAATTTCAGAAACAGTTTGCCTGGCAGACTCCAGGGTTACTCTCCTGTACCAAATGATTGAAGAACTTGGTTCTGCAACATTGCAATGTTTTAATATCTATACAAATAACACTTCTTAAATGGTGAAAAAAAAAGAGTCATGTTATGAAAATGCAGAGTTCATGTTCAGGAGTATTGCATTCAGTTCTGATACCCACATCTCAAAAGTACATAGTGAAAATGGAAAGGTGCAGAAGAGAGCAAGCAAAATGATTACTGGGCTGGGGCACCTCCCTTATGAGGAAAGTCTATAGCGTTTGGGGCTTTTCAGTCTAGAAAAGAGGTGCCTGAGAGGACATGATGTAGACATACAAAATTATGTAGGGGATGGATAAAGTGGATAGAAGGATTTTTTTTTTCCCCTCTCACACATCAGAACCAAGGGACATCTGCTAAAATTGAGTGTTGGGAAAGTTAGGACAAACAAAAGAAATATTTCTTTACCCAGCATGTACTTAGTCTGTGGAACTCCTTGCCACAGGATGTGGTGATGGTATTTGACTTAAATTCCTTTAAAAGGGATTGGACAAACTTCTGAAGGAACAGTCCATCACGGGCTACAAGTCTTGATGAGTATGTGCAACCTCCTGATGTTAGAAATAGGCTACCTCAGAATTCCAGATGCAGGGAATGGCACCAGGATGTAGGTTGTCCCTGAGGCATCTGGTGGGCCACTGTGAGATACAGGAAGCTGGACTAGATGGGCCTATGGTCTGATCCAGCGGGGCTCTTCTTATATTCTTATGTGTTTGGCTAGTTCTGAAACGTAAAGAGCTTTGACACATACTATCTCAGTGATTTTTTTTTTGGTAAGTCTCCCTAGTTTTTGGACACTTTTTGACTTAGACCATTATTCAAATACCCAGTTGCCTTTCTTTCCATTATTGCAGTTATATTCTAAGAATTGGGAAATTTAGAGAGTAACAATGAACATTTCTGTTTAGCCTCCTTACCCAGGTATGGAACAGCCTCCCCATCATCCTTATTATCAGCATCATGCTCCTCCACCACAAGCACACCCTCCTTACTCTGGGCACCATCCCATACCACACGACGCACGATATAGGGATAAGCGAGTGGTAAGTGTGACCTGAGAGGTTTAAGCTGCTGCAAGTAAGAAAAATGAATTGATCTGAGAAGATTGTGTGTGCCTTTTGTCTCTTCTGTATGTGAAATCTTGTACTGGCTAGACTTCTAATGTGTGGGAAATTTCAGTGGCTTAAGAGATTAAAGAACAAAACCAAAACGGAATTTTGTAGAACTCTTGGGGTCTGCCCTGTAGTCTTTTTGAAGGGTGGGCTTTGCCTCGCACACTAAAGTAATTGTTGCTTGCAGCAAAATTCAGCTACAATCTTTTACATTTTACTATTTGTCAGCTTTATATTACGTTAATGCAGGGGTGTCCAAATTTTTTGGCAGGAGGGCCACATCATCTCTCTGATACTGTGTGGGGGGGGGGCCGGGGAAAGAGAGAATTAATTTACATTTAAAATTTGAATAAATTTACATAAGTTTACATAAATGAATATATTAAAGTTGAGCTTATATGAATGAATGAAGGTCTTGCACTAGCTCAAGGCCTATAAAAGGCCTTGCACAAAGCAAGGCTGGCCTTTCCTTTGCTGCCACTACTGCATCACAGACATGAAACAGCAAGCAGTGGAGGAAGCCCTCAACCCACAGCTCACTCGAGAGGTCAAACAGTCGCCCTCACTGAGAAGAAGTTGCGACTTCTCGCAACTGAGAGAAGTTGCGTCGGGCCAGTGCGGGCTTCAACAAATCTCCGGAGGCCCAGAGGCTCATTGGAGACTGGGGGTTCCCTGAGGGCCGCATTGAGAGGCCTCGAGGGCCGCAAGTGGCCCCCGGGTCAGGGTTTGGGCACCCCTGCGTTAATGTAATGTAACAACATTACGTTAATTGGGATTGGGATATAAGTGTGTTACTAGAACTTCAATTGGACTGCTTCAGAATCAAAACAATACCCTTTTACCTAGTCTGATCCAGGTACAGCAGAAATTTAAAGGTAAGCACTTAGTACTAGACCCAGCATACAGCATGCTACATACTTCATTTGAAAAATGGTTTCTTATTATCAGTACATTTTTTGTTTCTTTAATTGTTAAAGCTAGTTTTCAGGTGAAAGACATATGAAAACTGTACATGTGGTGTGTAAACATATTCTCTTCAAAATAAACTGCATCATGTGTGGAAACTGTCACAGACATATTCTATCAAGTCAAGTATTCATAATTGCCTGGTTTGTGGGAACCAATCTCTTTCAGTTCGGATGTGATTTCAGTTTTTCTTTTGAAGATACTTTTCACCTGGTAAGTTGTAGTCACACCAAGTCAACTGTTCTTCTGGAATTTTTGAATTCCTGAATTGCTTCTTACATAAGAACATAATAACAGCCCCACTGGATCAGGCCATAGGCCCATCTAGTCCAGCTTCCTGTATCTCACAGCGGCCCACCAAATGCCCCAGGGAGCACACCAGATAACAAGAGACCTCATCCTGGTGCCCTCCCTTGCATCTGGCATTCTGACATAACCCATTTCTAAAATCAGGAGGTTGCGCATACACATCATGGCTTGTAACCCCTAATGGATTTTTCCTCCAGAAACATGTCCAATCCCCTTTTAAAGGCGTCTAGGCTAGACGCCATCACCACATCCTGTGGCAAGGAGTTCCACAGACCGACCACACGCTGAGTAAAGAAATGTTTTCTTTTGTCTGTCAACCCGCCCAACACTCAATTTTAGTGGATGTCCCCTGGTTCTGGTATTATGTGAGAGTGTAAAGAGCATCTCCCTATCCACTCTGTCCATCCCCTGCATAATTTTGTATGTCTCAATCATGTCCCCCCTCAGGCGTCTCTTTTCTAGGCTGAAGAGGCCCAAACGCCGTAGCCTTTCCTCATAAGGAAGGTGC
Source organism: Tiliqua scincoides (assembly GCF_035046505.1). NCBI lineage: Eukaryota > Metazoa > Chordata > Lepidosauria > Squamata > Scincidae > Tiliqua > Tiliqua scincoides. Next base: position 73,489,409 of record NC_089825.1, read on the forward strand.
CCCAGCCCCGTAATCATCTTAGTCGCTCTCTTTTGCACCTTTTCCATTTCCACTATGTCTTTTTTGAGATGCGGCGACCAGAACTGGACACAATACTCCAGGTGTGGCCTTACCATAGATTTGTACAATGGCATTATAATACTAGCCGTTTTGTTCTCAATACCCTTCCTAATGATCCCAAGCATAGAATTGGCCTTCTTCACTGCTGCCGCACATTGGGTCGACACTTTCATCGACCTGTCCACCACCACCCCAAAATCTCTCTCCTGATCTGTCACAGACAGCTCAGAACCCATCAGCCTATATCTAAAGTTTTGATTTTTTGCCCCAATGTGCATGACTTTACACTTACTGACATTGAAGCGCATCTGCCATTTTGCTGCCCATTCTGCCAGTCTGGAGAGATCCTTCTGGAGCTCCTCACAATCACTTCTGGTCTTCACCACTCGAAAAAGTTTGGTGTCGTCTGCAAACTTAGCCACTTCACTGCTCAACCCTGTCTCCAGGTCATTTATGAAGAGGTTGAAAAGCACCGGTCCCAGGACAGATCCTTGGGGCACACCGCTTTTCACCTCTCTCCATTGTGAAAATTGCCCATTGACACCCACTCTCTGCTTCCTGGCCTCCAACCAGTTCTCAATCCACGAGAGGACCTGTCCTCTAATTCCCTGACTGTGGAGTTTTTTCAGTAGCCTTTGGTGAGGGACCGTGTCAAACGCCTTCTGAAAGTCCAGATATATAATGTCCATGGGTTCTCCTGCATCCACATGCCTGTTGACCTTTCCAAAGAATTCTATAAGGTTCGTGAGGCAAGACTTACCCTTACAGAAGCCATGCTGACTCTCCCTCAGCAAGGCCTGTTCGTCTATGTGTTTTGAGATCCTATCTTTGATGAGGCATTCCACCATCTTACCCGGTATGGATGTTAGGCTGACTGGCCTATAGTTTCCCGGGTCCCCCCTCTTTCCCTTTTTAAAAATAGGCGTGACATTTGCTATCCTCCAATCTTCTGGCACCATGGCCGTTTTGAGGGACAAGTTGCATACCTTAGTCAAGAGGTCTGCAACTTCATTCTTCAATTCTTTAATAACTCTTGGGTGGATGCCATCAGGGCCCGGTGACTTATTGATCTTTAATTTATCAATGAGGTCTGAAACATCTTCTCTTTTAACCTCTATCTGACTTAACTCCTCGGTCAGGTGGGGCCATTCGGGCAGCGATATCTGCCCGAGGTCTTCTGCCGTGAAGACAGATGCAAAGAACTCATTTAATTTCTCTGCCATCTCTAAGTCTCCTTTTATCTCCCCTTTCCCTCCCTCACCATCCAGAGGGCCAACCGCTTCTCTGGCGGGTTTCCTGCTTCTAACATATTTGAAGAAGCTTTTATTATTCCCCTTAATGTTGCTGGCCATGCGTTCCTCATAGTCTCGCTTGGCCTCCAGTAGCACCTTCTTACATTTCTTTTGCCACAGTTTATGTTCCTTTTTATTCTCCTCATTAGGGCAAGACTTCCATTTATGGAAGGAAGCTTCCTTGCCCTTCACAGCCTCTCTAACTTGTCTGGTTAGCCATGCGGGCACCCTCCTGGATTTAGTGGAACCCTTCTTTCTTTGCGGTATATACCTCTGCTGGGCCTCTATTACAGTTGTTGCCTTCAATCTGACATGGAAAGACTTGTGACTTAGGTAATCAATATATTAAAAAATTATTTGTTTTCCTTAGCATGACTATGACATGAGGGTAGATGACTTTCTGCGTCGGACACAAGCAGTTGTCAGTGGCCGGAGGAGCAGACCTAGAGAGCGGGATCGTGAGCGGGATCGCCCTCGAGATACCAGAAGAGACAGAGACAGAGACCGGGGCCGTGAGAGGGAGAGGATATGCGACAGAGACAGAGACAGAGGAGAAAGAGGAAGATACAGAAGATAATGCATTGTGAAACTGCAGTCGCTTAAAAAGCAAAGGCTTGTATATTTGTGTTTACAAGTAGTAAACTTTTTTATTTTTCTGTCTACCTACGTTGTGTAGAGAAGGAGTTATAATTGATCCTCTTTGTTCCAAGCATGCAGTAAGCTGTGAACTGGAAAACTCCCATCAGCCAAAAAGAGTGTAAAGCTTGATCCTTGAGTTGATTTTCATTTGAGCTATTTTGGAAAACAATTTAAAGAATGTAGATAATTATCCCTCAGTGTTTTATCTTAACAGTAATTTAATCACATGTTCCTTTGAATACCAGTTAATAACTGCCATAATATTTTTGCTTTGATGTTTTCTTCTATGTCGTTCTCCCATAGCTCTGTGGAGAAAAAGCTGCTATCAAGTATGCAAATATTGAGCGTGATGTTTTGACTGTATGGCAGTGTTGAAGCAGCCACTTTGGGGTTTCTTGTTTTTTTTAACTTCTGTAAGAGTCAAGCTTGTTCAATAATGAAAGCAATATTGAGATCTAATTTTTAACCTTTTAAAAAGACTGTTCAGGTGTTCTGGTGGCATTTTGGTTAATGCTGTTTAATTTCCTCTTCCCCTCCCCTGAAATGTCTCAGTCGCTTGGAAAGTCCACCATATGTGTGTGAGCAGAAAATATTGCTGTATTCTACATTGCTACGAGTTTTTTTATAATAAATTGATAACAGTCAACTTTCATAGATTTTTCATTGCTGTACAGTTTCTGATGACTTTGAAAGAAAAGCAACGCCATGTTGACCTGAAAGTGTTGACCTGAAACACAGTATTGATCTAATTAACCTTTTGAACAAATTGCTGAAGTGACAAGGAGAGTTCAGTGTGTTGTCCCATTTGTAGCAATGTGCCCTGCATGCATCAAATTTGCATGCCAGAATCCCCTTCAATACTTTTATGTTTTGTGATAAGTGTTCTGCAGAAGACAAATCAATGTGAAAAGGTGTCCCAAAAGGTTCAAGAACCACCAGTTGAGGAAAATGTATAGAGTATGGTGCAAGGCCTTGGGTTGGGTGAGAAGAGTCATAAGAAAACTGAATCTGCAATCAAAGCTAAAAGTTAAGCTCAAGTGACTCTTGGGAGGTAACATGCATATGGAGAAGAAATCTGACAGTTGGAGCTCTGTGCAAGATGTCTGGACAGGAGTGTTGGGGAATAAGTAGCAAATTCTATCAACTGTGAAAGTCGCAACTGGTACTCCATCTAAAGAATTACTTGCTGTAAGCCTTCAAAGACATGCTCACAGGTGGATCATATACAGGGCTGGTCTTTGTCCATTGCACTAGAAGTATTAAAATTCATCATCACAGTGCAGGTGGGGCCTTGGTATCCATAGGGAACCATTCTTGGACCCCTTGCAGATACTGAAAACTATGGATAATGAAATCTGCTGTTTCAGCCTCTTAAAACCTCTGAAGGCAACCAGAACACGAAGTTGCGTCTTTTGGGCTTAAACAACCATTCTGAAAACCGCGGAGGCCACGGGTAGATGCACATGGCCTCGGTGTGCTTCAGAAAGCCCTCCACAGGCGACTGGAGCACAGCTCTGGTTGCCTTTGGAGGGCTCAGGTTGGGCCAAGTATTTGTGGATACGGAGGCCCCACCTGTAATCCAGTTTTTGTGCCAAGGAAAGTTGAACTCTATCCAAATCTTCCTTCTTTCAGCAAACTTCCAGTTTTACTAGTCAAGGACTCATTACCCCTCCCAAAACTCCCACTAAAATCTGATCCTTATAAATCTTATTTGGCTTCTAAGACGTAAGCAAGCCTTTTCAAGTATAATAGCCATAAGAAACGTCCTTTATTTTAAATGGGAGGAAAGAGTTGGGATTCTGGGGAAGGTAAATGTCCAGCCTCAATTTCTCCATGGCAGTTGTCATGGTCTGTTTCCCCACCCCCTGCAATGAGCCGAACAGTGACAACAGTCTGGCCCACCCTCGCCTGGTCTTCCAGCTGGGTTGATAAATCCCAGCATCACCCAGAGTGGCAGGAAAGCTGCCCACTGATGAGAATGGGCAACACAGCCCACCCGGGGAGGCAGTGCCTGACACAAGCGCCGTGGGAAAAGCAGCGCAACCCCAAGGGGGACCCTCGAGCCAAGGGCTTCATTTCTGGAGAAGGAGCACATGCTGGTATTCTTGAGGAAATGTGTGTAAAGGAGTTGCACAAGCTCCCTCTATTCAATTACACATCACTAATTTTCAGGGGCCCCATGTCTCTGACCAACTTATAGGTAGTTTGTTTCCAGTGCAGAAGATAGGATTGCAGCCTAAGTCGTATGGAATGTAATGGATTTACTTCTGAGGAAAGTAAATAACATTTCTACTCATGGGACATTAAAGGTTACATCATGCATTGCTTGAGAATCCCACAAATAAGTCTCCCAACTGTTTCTCATTTTTAAATGAAAAGGATGCTGGTGGGTCTACCAATGTGGACAGAAGAGGAGGTGCTTCCCTTTTATGTTACTTTTCCACTTGACATAACTGCTTTACTTCATATGGTAAAAGACTGAGGTAGGAAAGCAGATTGTGGAGGCAAATTGGAACAAACGCTGGGCTGAAGGGGAAAAGGATTAAGTTACTATGCCTCCACAAATGCAGCCTATTGGGATACTAGTTCATGGGAGCACTGGTTTGACCCCCAGTGACTATGACCACAACTAAATGGTTCTGTGCACTAGTTATGCATGCCAAAGACCCAAAATAACAGGGTTGCCTGATAAAAAAGGACTTTTGACAACATTAATAACATGGCTCCTGTTATTGTGAGAAGGCAAGACCACCCCAACAGATGGCCTTAAATGAAAAAGGGGCTATCTTGCAAATCGACTGAACACAGTTAAACAAAAGCAGACCTTTGGATCTTGATTAATTTTCAGCTGCACATGGAATTCTTTTTTGCCCTTCCTAGTGAAATCTGAGATGGGGATTCTGGACTGAAACCCAGACAAGAATGCTTGCAGTACGCACACATGGTACAAAGCACCAGGGCTTTCACATTCCTCTTGCATCTGATCAGCACAGGGAACAATTGCTGGTACAAGTCAATGTTGTGAAAAGTTGTCCAAAGAGCTGGCATCTTCCTAATGCAGCAGTTCCCAAACTTTTTATCATTGAGACCCACCTAAAAAATGTTTCATTTTACCAGCCACTGAAGCCTCTGTGGCTATAATGGTAATTGGACAGCAGTGCTCTCAAGTAGTAGGTTGTTTAACCTTTGATGCACATAGCCTAATCTGCCCTGTCATGGCCCACCAAAAATTGGGGTCATGACCTACTGGTGGGCCATGGACCCACAGTGTGGGAACCACTGTGACCTAATGGTTATACTTCCAAGTTCCTTGAACTGTCTTGAAGACCCGTGTTCTATCTGAGAAAAGATATGACTCAAGTTCATAATTGGTGCTTCCTTCTGTCTGCGAATGGAATGTTTGCAATTGTGTTCAGGAGTTGCCACTTTTGTGTACTTGAGGATGGAACGTTATCCATTGATTTCTCTTACCTATGCAGTTAACTTGTATCCTACAAGAGCTCCAACTGTGGGTATTTCTTCAGGCTCTGAGCTGAATTCAGTGAGACTGCTTTTGTCCTTTTATGTCATAATGTTAATGTTGGGAAGTCAGGCAATTTCAGAGAAGACACTGAAGAAGCAAGAGTGACTTAAACCTTTAATTATACACTTTTTAGTTTCATTGATTTCTTGGATACCTTCCTGATGGAGCGTATTCCTTGTGCATGATTACAAAAGCACCCAGTAATAATTTGTGCAGAGAGAACCTCCATCATTGTGTTTCAGAAACAGTCACCCTGTGATACTGCTACAGAAATAATTTGACTTAGATTATGCGGTTTACCCCTGCCTCCAAGGAAGAAAAAGAAAAATCTCAAACTCTGAAATTGTTACCATCATAAATACTTACAAATCTTCCTTCTTTGCTGAATACCACCTGATTTAAGGTATTGTACATTCAATCTAACTGAAGTTTACTGTAAATGATTCCAAAGCATGGAAGCCACTTTCAAAAAGTCACTTCAAAGTGGCATCGGTTATCCTGAGTAATGAATGTCTGATGATGGTAGTGGAATTCCTCCGGAAACTACTCTATTTTTGTTTTTCTGATAACCTGACCACATTTGTGCCAGCAAAATGAGCAGCCTTTAACTACAGTGAATATGAAAACTGCTAGGCAACCAATCAAGAAGGCTATAACATCCAGACTGTGGTACTGGTACCAGGTCAAGTGATGGGCAGCTGGTCGCAAGTGTTTGGCTCCTTTGTGGCGCATAACAAACTCTATCCAAAAGACAGCCCGGTCCAGTGGCTTTACAGGTTGGTCATGGTGAATCTGAGATAGCCTTTCTGCGTTTTCCTTGTACCTTTAGGGAGAGGAGGAAAAGAATCAATTGGGATGATGTCAGAATCAAGTCACTATTGTCATTTAGCAAGGAGGGGTGTGGTTATAAGGTTTTGTTACAAGCACAACTAGAATCACAGCCAGATTATCTTTTTCCATTTCAAGTTCATTATGACTTAGTACCAACCTTAAAGCTAACTGGAAAAAAAAAAATGGCTGAGCTACATTTAAATATGGTTACTGTAAGATGAAAAGCATCAGAGATGGCCAGGACAGAAACCAGGCCTGTATCTGGCAAAAAGACAACTATATGGAAATGGGCAGAATCAAAAGACTTGACTGCTACCACAATGTGTGGGATGTAATGTTCCCAAGCCACAATACATTGTTCTGCAAACCTTGTTGCTGAAGTATTTCATTCCATGCTAGACAGGCAATGATCTAGGGCAGGGGTGGATACACCCCAGCCCAGGTGCCATCTGCAGCCCTCAGAGTCCTCCAATCTGTCCCACAGGGAGCCCCCAGTCTTCAATGAGCCTCTGGTCCAAATCCTAACCAACTTTCCCACACTGGCATAGCGGTGCCAATGAGTCGTGTGCTGCATCCTGCAGGTGGGTGGCACTCACAGAGGTCTCCTTAAAGTAAGGGAATGTTTGCTCCCTTACCTCGGAGCTGCATTGCCCTTATGTCAGTGCTGGAAAGTGGGTTAGGATTGCACCCTCTGTCTCATCGGAGACTGTTGAAGCCTATGCTGGCCCATGACTGCCAGTTGAAACCGCCAGACATGAGCTGCAAGCCGAGTTAAAGCAAGGGCTTTCATAGTCTACATGTATTTTCTACTTTTCCCTGGGCATTATTTTAACACACGCCCTCATTGCCTCTGAACAGCTTATGTCTCCATGTGTTTCTGACTTAGTCTGTATTTTTCACTATGCAAGAGGTGTATAGCAAACAATTCATAGTACTCATGTGGTTCTACATGCCTGTATCATGTGGTTCTACATGCCTGTATTATAGTTCTCATGTGTATTATAAGCTCAGTAAAATTCATTCATTCATATGTTCCATCTCAAATGTATTCATTTATGTAAAATTATGTAAATTTATTCAAATTCAAAATGTAAATTAATTCTTTTTTCCCAGCCCCCTGACACAGTGTCAGAGAGGTGATGTGGCCCTTCTGCCAAAATGTTTGCTCACCCCAATCTAGGACAGTGTTTCTCAAGGTTTGTCCTCCGTCGCACCATTTCACATGGTTAACCTATTTGAAGTACCACTGAAATAACTGGCACTGTTACTTCTGGGTCAGGAGGTCAGATATGATGCAACAGACACAAGTAAGAGGCTCAGGGTGGATAGAAGAGCTTTTTTGAGTGCAAAAAATCATGCTTTGGAGCTCTGGCCACTGAATCTCCTACCGCTGTTCCTGGTCTCACTGCCAGGCAGCAGATGTCATGGGGTCCTGCGAGTACCACCAGACACCACCTCAAGTACCACTGATGACACCCTACCACTGGTTGAGAAACACTAATCTAGGGCAGTGATTCTCAAACAATTTAGCATCAGAACCCACTTTTTAGAATGACAACCTGTTGGAACCCACCACAAGCAATGTTGTTAATCTGGAAGTGATGTCATGACCTGAAGTGACATCATCAATTTAGTTATCAAGCCTAAGGCACAATCAGCCAAAGGTCCCATTACGCAGTGCGTTCATACTGTTATTTTGCATAGATCAGAATTCAAACATTCCATTTTGGAAGTCAAAGCAGAACACAGACTTTGATCCTTCTCCAAGTACACAGCCCTCCGCCCTTCCCAGCATTCCATCTTCCCACCAATGCAGGACAAAGCACCATGCCTCTCTCCCACCAAGAAAGAAGCTCTTCCACCCTGCCCAGAAGCTCTGTACCCTGTATTTTCCGCTCTGTATTTTCAATGGCAGCTACACAACCCACCTGAAATTGGCTTGCAACCCACCTAGTTGGTCCTAACCCACAATTTGAGAAACACTGATCTAGGGGTTGTATCCAGAGAAAGTGAATCCTGACTACACAACATTGAAATCAATGGGACACGTTAGCTGTGACTATTGCAAGTCCTATTGATTTCTATGGGGTTCACTCAGGATTTACTCTCTTTGGATACAACCCACTATTTTACCTTAAGAGAGTTGGCAGTTGACTCACGTGGTGTTGTGAATTACGGTGTTCAAGGCGTCCACCAAATCTTTTGCTGTCATTTTATTAAAATTCAGTTCCACAGCCATTCCTTTTGCCTTCATGTGGGCAATGTTATCAGGCTGGTCAGCAAACAAGGGGATCCCAACCATGGGAATTCCATGGTAAATGGCTTCATAAATCCCGTTGGTTCCACCATGTGTTATAAAGGCTTTGGTCTTTGAGTGTCCTGTAATAGAAAAATGTGCTGATACTTATGCTCAGGAAAGTCGGTTACTTTAGCCATTTCTCAGCACCAGTGCTTCAGCTCAGTCCAGCTGACTTGCTATTCCTGAAGATCTCCATTCTCTAGTTCAGTGGTCTCCAAGATGATCTAGTCCAACAGTCTAGTCCAGGAGTCTAATCCAGACACTGCGGACTGCTGTGTCTAGAAAATGCCTTCCCTGCACAGTGCAGCATTTACCATTCAGTGTCATAGCTGCTCATCTTTCTAGTCAGTCACCCCAGAAACTTTCACGGGGTAGCTGCTTTCACTGCTTGTTGCCTCAGGAGGCTACTAAGGCCAGATTTCTGGGTGGAAGTGGCTGCCCAGCACACATTTCTGAGGTGATTAACTGGAAAGATAAGTGGTAAATGGAACTTTGGTGCCAGCTGCTCTAGTCTATATATTTTGAAGTGTTTGCAGAACAAGGAATTTATCCTGGACAATCTCAAAGCGACTTTACAAAGAAGCGTTTAGCAGTTGAAATGACAGGTTATCAAACATGTTTTATGGATTCCAAGATGTACTTTCTAACTTAACTTTCCATTTATCAAATCCATGTTGTATAGATTTTGCATTGTCCAATGTTTACTTAACATAGTACTGGTGTGCATCAGTGACCACACATTTGCCAATTATGAACTTAATCTCAGAAATTAGGAAAATTTAAAATTAGAAAGTAGGCAGAATAGAACGTGCAGCAAAGTGAACCCTTGAACAAGAATGGAATGGAGTCAGAGAAAGCTGCTTATTCCTTCTGATCACTTCAGTAAAGAATGCAGAACATTCTTGTGGGGTAATGAAGCCATGACGTGCAGCATCAGGTCTCTCACCCAGAAGATCATTTTGTGGTATCCAGTCATAAAGTCTGGTATTGGGTCCTAACGATTCTGGACGTTTCCCTTTGTACCGCCAAATAACCTTGAATTAAAAAAAAAATGGAAACATTGTTAAGCAACTTGGGTTGCAATGAAAAAGCAGTTTAATGTTAACTCACAGGCCTTCTACTCATTTTGGCGTCTCTTTAGAGCAGATCAATGTTTATTAGGGCACAATCCTATGCAGGTCTTCCAAGAAGTCAGTCCTAGTTAGTTCAATGGGACTTACTCCCAGGAAAGTGTGGTTAGGATTGCAGCTTTAGTACAGTACATCTGGTACTGTTGCAAGGTGTTGCAAGGCTCAAAAGCAAGACTCAGTAATCAGGGTGATCATCTGCAAGCCTTTATTACTTTTTTTCTCAAAAGGAGTTTATTTATTTGTTACAGATACAGGTAAGGAAAATCAGTTAGACTTAGGGCTGGGACTACACAGGTTACACATGAGGGTGCAAGCCTTTATTACATTGCCAGCAACGGGCTTCTCAAGGGACTCCAGTCCAAAGCATTGAGAGCATGTGTCAATCTTAACCAGACCCTTTATAACATTTTGGGTCCTTTGTTTGAAGATTTTGAACTTCCCATTGGCTGAAGTTTGACATCATAGATGGGGCTAATCCTTTCTGACATTTGATTGGTGAGCTTCAAGTTACGGGTTCCAAATACGGCAAAATTATACATTTAAACATATGGAATACAGAGTTTTCAAAAACCAGTAGAGTGCACTGTAACCTTATTTTTATTCAGAGCTGGCCTTTTTGGCAAGTCTTTAGACCTATTTCTTGGCATACATCTCTTTCTCGATTAGGATGACCTCGCATGAGCCAACTGTGTTATCTTCTCCCACATTCCTTCTCCTTTTCTCAGCAAAACACTGTGGGGCTTTCTGCCAACCTTTGTTAAGCAAGGTCCTTTGAACTTGCTCTTACTTTATGCCTTAATTCTATTTGTGACCTGTTACTTTGAGTACATTTAAGGGGTCTATAGTGATATACCTTTCATATATTTTAACATAAAACAAGCCAAACTCTCACTGTATATAGGATTTCTTTTAAATGAGAAATCCATTTCTCATTTACTTTTAAACACATTACCTGTTCTCCATATCAATTGCAGCTCAAACAGAGGCTTTCTCATGAAGGGTTCGCTTACCTAGTATAAATGTATTTGTTTCTAAACTTGTATCTGCAGGTGTCTAGCTAAAAACCCTATTTCAGCCTGCCAACTAAACTTTCCCTTAATACAATGTTGCAAATCTGTGTGTTTTCCCATGTTGGCTGGCCACACAGTGCTGCCAAAAGGAGTTTTATCTTTGAGATGCAACTCCCTTGTCCAAATTCCCATGTCTGTGAACCCAGCAAAACTGCTTACTGAGCTGCTTCTCTGCTATGATTTTAACTTGAAATGGCTTTTACTATCCTATCTGTTTCTATGCTTTAATCTAACCTTTAATAAAATCAGGCAATTAAAATTTACTCTGATAGCTACCATATCTCTCTATATATGTTGGTTACACTTTAAGGGCAGAGACTAATTTAAAGGCTTGGAAGAATAATTAACAGGCAAACATGGTGATATTCTTTGGCACTTCTGTGAAAATAGCAAATAATTCTTCCAGTGTTTCAATGTAAGTCTTCTGGCTAAGACAATAACATTGTCCTTTGCTCTAAAAAGCATGAAAGAATAATAATTTTAAAACTGCAAACTGTTCTGCTAAGATGGGCATTCTTCTGCTCATTGTTATCTGTTTTACCATTCAAACAGGGAGCCTCAAAGGCAGGAGATAAGTGTTGTTCTAAAATTTTATCTCTTGCTAGACGCCTCCTTATGCTGCCAAGAGCAACCTTGACATTTTGCCAATTCAGCAGAGCTTGCCAGTTTTCAATTTTCAAGCCTTTTCCCTAAATGAAAATGGTGTGGCTTTTAACCTATTAAGCTTTTTAAGCATTTGCCCTAATGATTTGCCCTAATGGCATATTACCCTGGTCATTCTGTATTACCCTCTATCAGTACTGGTTATTACACAATCAAAGAGGATTGCCCCTCCGTTTTCTAACATGTATCATGGGGCCTCATTATATTTTGTTGGTTAGGAACTCTATAGCTGAAATAAAATAATATGCAGCATTTTTGTAGGAGATTTGAGTGCTTCATTCAGTAATCCGTACAACAGCCCTGGAAAGGGTATTATTTCCATACTACAGCTGCAATGGGTGAGCAGAGATGGCCCAAGGTGGTCTACCAGCCAACCCAAAACCCCCACTGATACCATCCTGATTCACTGATGCCCCCCCCCCCCAAAAAAAAACAACCATGTGAAAGGTAAGAACATAAGAACAGCCCCACTAGATCAGGCCATAGGCCCATCTAGTCCAGCTTCCTGTATCTCACAGCGGCCCACCAAATGCCCCAGGGAGCACACCAGATAACAAGAGACCTGCATCCTGGTGCCCTCCCTTGCATCTGGCATTCTGACACAGCCCTTTTCTAAAATCAGGAGGTTGCACATACACATCATGGCTTATAACCCATAATGAATAATGTCCCCTGGTTCTGGTGTTATGTGAGAGTGTAAAGAGCATCTCTGTATCCACTCTATCCTTCCTGTGCATAATTTTGTATGTCTCAATCATGTCCCGCTTCAGGTGCCTCTTTTCTAGGCTGAAGGATACGCCATAACCTTTCCTCATAAGGAAGGTGCCCCAGCCCAGTAATCATCTTAGTAAACCACTCAGTAACCATTCAGCCCCCTATCTACCTCTTTTCTAGGCTGAAGGATACGCCATAACCTTTCCTCATAAGGAAGGTGCCCCAGCCCAGTAATCATCTTAGTAAACCACTCAGTAACCATTCAGCCCCCTACCTCCTCACGTTGCTTCTTCCTTACATGGTCTCATTAAACAAATTAGGAAGCAAAGAAAATGCCAGGAAAATGCTGAGAGAACTCCCAGCACATTATGTACATCCTGTTTTATAGCAGGTCACCCTAAATAGATCCCTTTTGTTCTAATTACAAAATGCTGTACTTGATGCTAAATAAATAAATAAATAACTCATTCATATTATGGATGAGCTGGTCATGAGGATAAGGTGATGGGTGGGTGGATCAGCCCTGGAAGGGGCAGGATCAGCAGCACTGGTGTGTGCCGCATCTTATCCCTCTTCCTGGTCCTGATCTGCCGACACAAGTCCATGCAGACTTGCACCAGTTATAGAGTTCACGCAGATCAGAGTAGACCCACTGTGCAGGCTGGACTTTTGCTGGTGCAAGAAGATGAATGTCCCTTACCCTGAGGAGTTTTTCCACCTGCTTAAATTCTCCCTTGCAATGCAGCGCAAGCCTGCCAAGGCCACTACATCAGCACAGGGAAATTTGTGCTGGAACAGGCTGCCCATTGGCTTTCTGTTTGAAGAGTTTAAACAAGAGCTCAAGAAGAATTATGTTTGAAGAACTTTCTCAGACCGTTTTATATATAGGCAGTAGTATGCTGCCTTTCCACCCCCTAACAGATCCTCAAGGCAGCTCACAGTTTGTTGAAGATACAGCTCCTTCCACTTCTCCTCCTCCTCCTCTTCATCATCATCACCACAGAGGCAGTTGCGTTATGTCTTTTCAGTGCTTTCTAAAGCTGTGTTTGCTCAGAAGAATGTATGCATGTATATATATTTATTAATATGTGGAGAATTTGTTGTGGTTGCATCCTGTCTTAGACTTAATATTATCATAAGTTGTGAATATTTTTCTTATGTATCTATTATGCCTTGCAGTGTGGTAATTTTTGGTCCATCTTTGGGATGCTGTAAGTGCTTGTGTAAGTGCTTGACACAATCACCACAGTCACACCACTGCTGGGACAAAAATTTTCTTTTACTTACCTGGGGGTCGTTATGGTGCTCCAGAGGGTCTGGGAAGCCTGTGACCTCCTCTGCAGGTCTCCCCATGCCTCCAATCTGCTATAAACAGCAAAAAAAATCACCCAATTTTCATTGCAAGAATAAAAGTGGCTTTTTTAAGCTGTTTACAGAAGTTTGGAGGTGTGGGAGGCCTGCGGAGGAGGTCACAAGCTCCCCGGACCCTCCAGAGAGCCATAGCAAGCAACCTCCAGGTAAATGAAAAATGCCTTTCGCCCCCGGCAGCGGTGCAATCATAGCAATCATGTCGCCACCATCGCTGTTGCCCCACCCCTTAAAGGGGGCAGTGACAGAGGATCCTGGCTGGGGCATCACAACGCTTCCATTTGGGAACCTCTGCTATAAGCTGTGATTTGTTTATTTCACCCATTTTTCTCCAAGTTTCCTTTGACTTGAATCTAAAAAGTTATTTTATTTTTGGACTACACAGTTCTTCTGAAGCTGTCTCTGTGTGTTTGTGGCGGTGTGTGTGTTCTACAACAAAACGTTTTAATAAAAGTGTGCTCATTTCCACACTCTTCCTCTCCACCCCCAACATTCACTGGACTGCGGAGAGAACATTTTATCTGTTTTTCATAGGTCCAGTGTGCAAAAAGTTAAAATTATTTTTCCAAACCATATGAAGCCAGCATCCAAGGAACTAACCTTCTGTGGAATTTGGCTAAGTGCCAAAGCAACCATGTTACCCTTTTCATCTGTTAAGTTTTGAACCATTGAGCCAAGAGAAAATACCACAATACCATCTTCCCCTGAACTCTGGACAAATTCTTCCATTTCCTGTTGAAAGACAAAAACATTAAACACATGCATATAAGGATAAAGTTCCTCTTTATGTGTCTTTGCTATCTGACATTGAGACATTATTGGCAGTAGCAACAAGTTCTTTGTTGAAGTTAAAAATTGTGATGGGGTATAAAGGAGAGTGTTAAATAGTGGGTCCATGTGAATAAATGGCCAAGAAATAACAGTTCAACACATTTATTTAATCTTCAGAACAGAACCTAGCATGAAAACACAAGGCAAACACCCCTTGCTTTATACCCCTTAGCTCTGCCCAGATTCCCCACAACTGGTGCTGTTGAATCAGTCTCAGCCCACCTGACTGGCAGGCTAAACTAGAGGGCCAATCAGACAGGTAGGATCTCAATCCACTTCCCAATTAGCAGGCCATAAGACTGGGCCAATCAGTTATTCAGGATTTCAGTCCTGCATAACTTATACTAAACTTGCATACATAACAGAGCATGATCTCTTAAGTTATTATGGCCCCAATCCTTTCCCGAACTTCCCACAAACTGCCCCCTCTGCCACTTTACTGCCACTGTGAACTATTGGTGCATGCATTCGCTGGCAGTCCCATAGCACACAACAGAGGTGCACTTTTTGCTTTGCTGGGCCAGGATTTATGTGGGTGGGTAACAAGATCTGCAACCATGAGCTCCTGATTGGATTGGGCTATAGGTTTTTAACAGTATAATTATATGCTTGTCTACTTAAAAGTAGATATGTATTCAATGGGGCTTACTTCCTCATGTGCCTTAAGGATTGCAGCCCAAGACCTAATTTTTATTTTTATTTTGTGAAAGGGAAGAAAAAAGTTCCTTGGAAGTTTATTGGAGATTCCTTAATGAGAAGATCACCAATAGTGGACAGACTTCTCTGAAGTACAACATCCACTAGTACCTATCTTCCTTTGTGATGTGCAGCTGCCAGATGAGTGTTAGAAATGTAATATAATCTTTGTTCACTCACATAGGCATAGTCAGTGCAGACAGGACAGTACCACCTAAGACTGCAGGGATAGTGCTGTCACATGATAGAAAGGGGTTGCTATGGTTGCTATGGACAGGAGGTCTGGTCTAGAAGGTAGAGCCTCCATTAGCCCGAAGATAACATCAGAAGGTTGCCAGTTCGAGGACACCGGCAGCTCCCTGAACGGCTGAGAATGGCGAGACCTTGAAGCAGCTGACAAGTCGAGCTGAGTGATTCCACCTGCTCTTGGTGTGAGCAAAAAGCATCTTGGCTGCCCTCCATGTGAAAGATGGAGCTGCTTGTCAGTGTGCATGGGAGAACTGGAGGCCAGAAGTGAGACCAAACCAGGAAGATCCATTCTGAAATGTTGTTGGTTCTTGAAAGAGATGGTGTGAAAGAATTGTTAATAGTAAGATCTTCCTTTTTTAAAAGACACCCCATAAAATTGGGTACAAATAGGGTTCCAAAACTTCACCCCCAATCATACTCACATGTGCCCTGGTCCATTTGTTTCAAGACAAATTGTGCCTGAGTCAAATGGGCTTCTTTTGTTTTGCATTTCCTTTGCTTCAAAAATGAATACCCAGCCCTACTGGATGGCATGGACACAGAGAAAGCTCCATTTATAACAAATCCTTGGTCAGTTTCTAAGAAGATTAAATAGTCTTGAGCACATCAATAGTACTGCTTGTCCAAAGTGTAGCTTAAACAGGACAGCAATGTGCAAGAAACTACAGGACACATGCAGAGAGCATGTGTCTCCGCAGGCAACAGGCATACTCACAGGTTTCTTGCACCATGCATGCCAAGGGCACAGGGAGCAGTCCTTTCACACAATAACAGTGCCCCCAATGTTTGTTTTTTTCATTTTTAAATGAGAAGCAGCCCTGGGAAGCTATCTGTGTGGACAGAGGAGAGGAGCTCCTTAACCCTTTCCCTTTATGTTGCTTGTCCACTCAACATCTCCTTAACTTCAGGGGAAAAGATGCAAGGATGGTGCATCTTTAATCATGCACATGGGAAAGCAGATTATGGGGGCAAATTGAAACAAACACTGGGCTGAAAAGGAAAATGATTAAGCAACCTCCCACAACCACCCCCATACACACACACCCCATGGCTCCACTCCCAAATGCAACCAATTGGGAAACTACCCAATTGGGAGATGTAACATCTAGTTTGATCTTCGGTGATTATGACCACAGTTAGGTAGCTCCATGCACACCAAAGACCCCAATCCATTTGTTTTGGAAAATAACAAAGTTGCCATTTAAAAAGAAGAACTTTTGACAAAATTGACAACATGACTGCTGTCTCCTGCTACTCTGAGAGAGAAAAGAAAATCAGAACAGATGTCTTCTAATAAAAAGTGGGCTGCCTTGCCAATTAATTGTGCATACGGTTATATGAGAGCAAATTTATGGACCCTGGTTAATTTTCAACCTCACACTCTTTACCCCTTGTAGTGGAAACTGAAATAGGGACTCTGGACTGAAATCCAGACAAGAATCCTTGCACACACAGCTTCATGCTGCATGTATACTATGTATATCATACAAAGCTGTTACCTCCTACAGTTTGTTGCCTGCAGTTGAAAGGAGGAGACTCTCAGTGGAGCTGGTACAAATCAATATTCTTTGGAGAAAACTGTCCAAAGAGCTGGAACTGCATTCTTCATGGCAATGTACTTTGTCTCTTCAGCACGTACCTGTTTACTTACATGAATAACAAATTAACTGGTTGTGTGAGGAGCAAGTTCTTTCTTGTACTTTGCTGTATGTTTCTCTGTGAGCCTTCTTATTGCATTCTATGAAAAGGCCAAATTGTGTTTTTGTCACAAAGCAGAGGCGGTCCTGAGCTTTCCCGCTCCTGGAGCCACCTCTGCCTTTGCCGCCCCCCACCCCTGACCCAGAAGTAATTGCGGGGACACCTGCATGTTGCCTCCTCTGTTCCCCCTTTGAAGAAAAGGGGGAACGAAGAAGTCAGCCCAGGCTCTGTTGGAGCCAGAGAAGCAGCACACCTCTCCTCTGAAATCGGAAGAGGCGTGTGCCTCTTCCTGCTGCCCTAAGGGCCGCCCCCTTTCATTAAAGGGAAGGAGAGGTGGTGGCCTCAGACATGGCCTGGAACTCTGCCAAGAGTGGCTGCAGGAGCTCAGTCACTCTGTGCAGTTCCCTGCTGGTGGAGGGGGGTGGCGTTCAGACCAGTAGAGAACTGCACAGAGTGGCCACTGTCGGCGCAGTTCTTGATGCACCTTGTTAAGCTCTCCAGGTTTTTAAATGGAGGCGCGTAGGGGCAACAGGAGTCCCATCTAAGCTCAAGGCTGCAATCCTATGCTTACTTTCTTGGGCGTAAACCCCACTTGCCATAATGGGGTTTACTTCCAAGTAGGCTTTGCCTACATGCCAGCAACAGGAGTCCCAATTGTCTTGTTAAGCAATCAGATTGGTTGTTTAAACCATTGCACATACTCATTGTAATAAGGTAATGTCCCAGAGCATAGCTCATTAAGAAGTCACAAGGGAACAGTTAGAAGCTATCTGAGCAGACAGGAAGCAGTTCAGAGGTCCGTGTGTAGGGAGAAGAGAGCGCTCTCCCTCAGTTAGGAAGACTGGGAAGATTCTTGCAAGGTTCATGGGGCTGGTTTTGTGCTGTTGCCTATTAAGCTTTGATCTCAGGCAACCACCATTGTATATGCAGTTGGTTGTTAAACGGAATGTCGCTAAGCAACGCACACCCTGTATTTTCATGTATACCAGCACAGGTCACCCAACAAATCAGTAACCAACAAAACAAAAAAAAAACAAAAAAAACAAACAGTGGCCAACTTGATGGCTGTCACACAACTGTGAGTTCTAGCATTAGCTCTGATACATGGAAATGAGAGTTGACTCATATTAACACCTATTGGTTCCCTGCTATGTCATAATAACACCTCATTGGCTCTCAGAACACTCAGAGAGTGGTCATTGGTTGGTTTGGGGGTCAAGGAAATCCACTTTTTGTTACATAAGGCAGTTGTGCTTTACTTTTCTGGTTATTTGGCCATAACATTTGATAGGATACTGATATTTCAATGTGTTTCCTTTTCCATTGCATTCTGCATGAAATTACGTATCAAATAACATATCAGTGTTTCTCAAACTTTGGATCGGGACCCACTAGGTGGGTCGCGAGCCAATTTCAGGTGTTTCCACATTCATTTCAATATTTCATTTTTAACATAGTAATATAATATAATACTGTACCATGATGCTCCCATGGTTTGTGACTGCATTTGGGGAAATATTACAGACCTGTACTTTTAACAAGTTACTATGTATACTCTTTAAATAATGATAGTAAATGGGACTTACTCCTAAGTAAGTGTGGGTAGGAGTGCAGCCTAGGACTATTAAAAAATTTTCCTGCTTGCTGATGTCACTTTCGGTCATGACATCACATCCGGTGGGTCATGACAGATTCTCTTCTTTCCACTAATGAACATGGGACGCAGTCCAGTTCACTTGTGCAAATCTCATTGAAATGTCCAGTAATAAAAATGTGTAAAGGAAAAGGAATTTTCCTTTAATACTCAATATTAAAGGAAAATATTTTCCTTTAATACTCAAGCTAGATGTAGGTTCTTTCCAGTACTCCACCCCTGATGTAGAGCTTGAAAATGAGTATGAAATTAGGCCTAAAATCATGTGGAATACTACAATTAATCAGAAAATGAGCGAACTGCTCTACACGGAGCCGTACAAGAGCTATAGAATCCAACTTTTAAATGAGTCAGAACCGATAGAACTAATTAAGATATATGAGTTATTAATCTCTAGGGTTTCATCCACTTTAGTCTCCTACACTAGTATACCCTCTGCTAAAGGTGGTACAGCGGAGGGATCCCAAACAATATCCCCTTGGTTTGATAGGGATTGTATGGATCTCAAAAATCAGATTAGATCCGTTTACCAGCAATACCGCTATTCAGGGGATATTCAAATTCCTGATACATATTTTATTCTAAAGAAGCAGCTGAAACAACTGATCCAAGAAAAGTGACATAATTATGCTTCCCGCTTGTGGTATAAACTACTAGCCGCCATAGAACATAAAAATTCTAAGCAATTTTGGGGTATAATCACCAATTCTGCTCAGAAAACTGCACCTCGCTCTCAGATGGTCATCTCCCCACACGAGTGGTGGCGCTTTTTCTCCACCTTATATTTCCAAGAGGGTGAAAGTGGCTTAGCATCTTTTACTTTAAATCCTTCAGCAACCACCCCATGGCCTCCTGTATCCACTGAAGAAATTATAGAGCTAGTCTCTCAAAGTAAACAAGGGAAAGCTCCTGGGCCAGATTTGGTATTGTCAGAGATCCTGAAAGTGGACCCCGAATGGTGGGCCCCTATTCTATCCTCATTATTCACAGTGGTGGACCAAACAGGTATAATACCAGCTGAATGGACAAATGCTACTATAGTGCCTATTTACAAAAAAGGCGACCATCGTGATCCCTCCAATTTTAGACCTATAAGCCTTTTATCAGTGGGGGGGAAACTTTATGCAAAACATCTCTTAAACAAGCTGCTATCCTGGATGGAAGATCTGGGCCTTCCAGGGTGGGATCAGATAGGATTTCGAAAAGGATCTTCACCAGTTGATCACTGTGCTGTTTTAGCTCATCTGATTGACAAGTACACAAGGCTAAAAAATAAAAAATTATATGTTGCTTTTCTGGATCTTAAAGGAGCCTTTGACTCCGTTAATAGATCACTGCTATGGGACAAACTAGTTAAACTCAATATAGACCCTAGACTTCTAACTCTTATTCAGAAACTTTATACAGGCACCACCTGCCAAATTAAATTTACATCTTCGGGGAAATTGACCCCCAAAATTCAGGTTGAAAGGGGAGTGAAACAGGGGTGCATTTTAGCACCCACTCTTTTTAATCTTTTTCTACATGATTTTACCCCCTTTTTGCTTCAGATAGATGGACATTTTTCCAAACTAGGTTCAATGCATATTCCAGCATTGCTTTATGCAGATGATGCAGTGCTGGTATCCTGTACACCTATTGGACTTAAGCGACTTTTAAATAGAACTTCTGACTATCTGATATGTAACAAACTTGAACTGAACTCTCAGAAAACCAAAGTTATGGTCTTTTCAAAATCATGGAGCCCAGGTACTTGGTCTATTGGAGGGGAGAAACTGGAACAGGTCAAGAGCTTTAAATACCTTGGAATTCACTTCCACTACAATCTTTGCTGGGGTACTCACCAAAAATTGGTTACCAACTTGGCCTGTGTCACTTTGCAGAGCACCAATCAATTCTTTTTTAGTCAGGGCAATCGTTATATACCAGCTGCTCTCAAGGTATTTAATGCCAAGGTATCGGCACAGCTCCTGTACGGGTGCCCTATCTGGATTAGCTCTATAAATCACACCCTTGAGAGTATCCAAGCTAAATTTTTGAGGGCTATCCTGGGTTTACCTAAATCTGTACCATACTCTGCATTATGTTTGGAGACCGGACAATCACTCTTAGTATCAAGAGCATGGCTTTTAACCATACGCTATTGGCTCCAATTACATTATAACGTGAAACCAGGCAGTCTCCTATCCAGAATGCTATCTGAGTCTGGTTCTTCTAAATGGTATAGCCTAATTAAATCAAAAATCGAATCAATTGGTTTTTCATTGGATTTTTTAAGTTTCTATCCATTCCCTGGAGTTTATCAAAGGGTAAAGCAAAGAATGCTAGACATTGAGGCACAAAACCTCTTTGAACTTGCTTCTAGAATTTGCTCCCCTCTTAATTTCTCTATCCTGCTAAAGTATGGGCAAATGGCTTCTTATCTGAGTATTCTGATCAACCCTTCTGAACGTCATGCAATCTCTTTGGCAAGATTCAATGTGTTTCCATCCAAGGTCACAGAAGGCAGATATAGGCAAATACCATATAAAGAACGCCTCTGCCCTTGTAATTTGGGAAATGTTGAATCAATCATACACATTCTTTTTTATTGCCCTCGGCACACTAGATCCCACCACACTTACATGACTCCACTTCTCGGCAAAATGAATGGGCTTTCGGATGAGGCAAAACTGACGTGTCTCCTAAATGACTGCTCACCAGATGTGCTAGAGGGAATTTCTAAATTTTTACTTTTGGTGATTTCCAAGCCTTCTTAATGTAATTTGTCAAAAATGTTGATATTTTATGTTGAACTGTAAATGTTTTATTAGTAATTTAGTATCTTAACTCTGTTTTTGATAAATGGGATTAGGACTAATTATGTTTGCTTTTATGATTTCTCTATCTATGCCTAATAAAGGTTTATTCATTCATTCATTCATTGAAATGAATGAGTGCTGTGCAAGAGTAGATTGTGCCCAGAGGGTGAGATAAATCCATTTCCCATGCTGCCCTTTAATTTCACCCCCAAATCTGCCGGTAGTTTCAGCTGTGGAGGGTGTTGTAGAGATGACGTCAAATTCTGAGAAGTTCAGTTGTAACTTCTAGAACTCAGTGCATCTCATGTTTTTAACCCTTTCTTTGATTTCTAATATTGTATTAAACCCTTTGGAAAGGTTTATATTAAAACTTTTCAGACACAGGGCCCAATCCTAAACACTGTTGCAAACATGCTGCAAGGCATGTTTGCAGGGCTTAGTGCCAGCTCTGCTGCTCAGCAGTCACCTGAATTACCAGGTGGTGGAGAGGTAGGTGGGGGTATGGGAGAGGTTCTAGGGCAGGGTGATGCAGAGGGACAGGGCATGGAGGAGGCATTCTGGGGGGAGGGTGTGTGGTGGGAGGAGGGTGGGAGCTCCATGGAATCCTGAGCTCTGTGTCGGACTGTGTAGCCCAACATGGAGGCTCTTGATTCTATGACAGCCCAAGGGCTGCTGCAGAATTTAGTAGCCCCATTGTGGGGCTTTCCCTTTCCCTGAGGAGCTGCTGGCAGCTGCCTGGTTGCACTCAGGATGCCACAGCAGCCATTTTCAGCACCACAGCAGCCCCGCGCACCAGGTAGTTTAGGATTAGGCTGTGAGTTTGCCTAATTACCTCCTCCACCACCTCCATCTTCCCCTTTCCTTGAGACACTGCGAAAGAGACAGCCCTAATTCACATTACCCAGGGGACAGCAAAGAAGAGAATTACCTCAGGCAAAGGCTTGGCTGGCCGGCAGTGCAGTCCTCCAACAAATTCAAAATTTGGTAGGAAAGGCCGAGGGAATTCAAAGTCCCAGTAAGTTCGGATCAGCCATATTTCTGCTTTCCCCATTACTTCGCACAGTGTTGTGGGTCTCCCTAAAGGTAAAAAAGGACTGTAGTGAAACAAGTGCAGCTTGTCTTCCTTCACAAATTCTATAGTCCAGGCAACTTTGCTTGTAGAAACACTGAGGGTTCAGTCACACTTCACATTTTAAAAGGAGAAATGTAAACAAGTGGGGATGAAAGTAGAATGTAAACAAAAACTTCTGTTTCAGAAGTACATACACACCTTGGGGAGCAGGAATTGGCTGTGGCTCCTGAATGGATATGTCCTCAGGGACAGATCTGAGGTTGTTCTTGTGCAATGCGGGTCTCCTTGTCACATGAATTTTATGCCATAGAACATCCAAGTCATCATCATGTTGGCAACCTTCAGTCTCGAAAGACTATGGTATCGCGCTCTGAAAGATGGTTCTGGAACAGCGTCTAGTGTGGCTGAAAAGGCCGATTCGGGAGTGACAGTCCCTTCCACATTGGGAGCAAGTGCAGTCTGTCCCTGGTCTGTCTCCCTGGCTATGGGCCTTCCTTCTTTGCCTCTTAGCCTCAGACTGTTGGCCAAGTGTCTCTTCAAACTGGGAAAGGCCATGCTGCACAGCCTGCCTCCAAGCGGGCTGCTCAGAGGCCAGGGTTTCCCACTTGTTGAGGTCTACTCCTAAGGCCTTCAGATCCCTCTTGCAGATGTCCTTGTATCGCAGCTGTGGTCTACCTGTAGGGCGCTTTCCTTGCACGAGTTCTCCATAGAGGACATCCTTTGGGATCCGCCCATCATCCATTCTCACGACATGACCGAGCCAACGCAGGCGTCTCTGTTTCAGCAGTGCATACATGCTAGGGATTCCAGCTCATTCCAAGACTGTGTTGTTTGGAACTTTGTCCTGCCAGGTGATGCCAAGGATGCGTCGGAGGCAGCGCAAGTGGAAAGCATTCAGCTTCTTCTCCTGTTGTGAGCGGAGAGTCCATGACTTGCTGCAGTACAGAAGTGTACTCAGGACGCAAGCTCTGTAGACCTGGATCTTGGTATGTTCCGTCAGCTTCTTGTTGGACCAGACTCTCTTTGTGAGTCTGGAAAATGTGGTAGCTGCTTTACCGATGCGTTTGTTTAGCTCGGTATCGAGAGAAAGAGTGTCAGAGATCGTTGAGCCAAGGTACACAAAGTCATGGACAACCTCCAGTTCATGCTCAGAGATTGTAATGCAGGGAGAAATGTAATGTAATATAATGGATTGGGCGCAGCAGATGGAACGCTGGGTGCAGCACTACTCTGAGCTATATTCCAGAGAAAATGTAGTTATCAAAGAAGCGCTAAACAACATTGAGTGCCTGCCTGTGCTGGAGGAGCTTGACAGTGAACCAACCCTAGAAGAACCTCATGTGGCCCTGGACTCCCTTGCCTTTGGCAAGGCACCTGGAAAAGGCAGCATCCCTGCTGAAGTCCTAAAGTGCTGCAAAGAGAACATCCAAGTACCTCTTTCCCATTCATTCCCGGTGAATTTGCAGCCTTCCACATCACAATCTTGTGTGATTTGGCATATAAGCACGATTTAGGTTCCACTGAGGCAGATGTTAGAAATACAGTCACTGGAATTAGGAGAAGGAGCTTATCTCAAACATTACTATATAGTACATATTCCAATTTGCTGCCAAAACTCGATGGGAGACAAGTTTGTGTGAAAGGTAAAAGTAGGTTTCTCTTCCTCTCTGTAAAGGACATCTTGTCCTTTACAGTAGGCACAGACAGAGGGGCTGGGAGAAGCCCACAAAGGCGGTCCATTATGTTTTCCACAGAAAATTGACAGGAATACACAAATGGGAAAGCTTCTCAACCACCAGCTCTCCACAAGGTTCTTTGCATGACTGAGTGTGGAGCAGAAGGGAGCAGCTTTGGAAAACAAAAGGTGCTTTTTTTTTTTTTTTAACTTGTTGGATCCTTTTTTAAATTTTAATTTGCTGGTTCAGTGAGGCTCTGCCTCCCCTTGACTGCATGTCATTGCAAGAGTTATGGCACACACAGCAGTGGCTCTGCAGGCACTAGTAAGTTGTTGGCAGAGTTGGGGCATGGGTAGGGAGAGGAGTAAGGGCATTTCGAGTAGGAACCAAGGGGTGTGCCGGGGAGAAAGGGGATGGATCCAGCAGCAATTACAGATGCTGGCATGTATCCCCCATTTTTCTGCCCGCTGCACTCCCCAGTGCTCTCGGACTTGTGCCAGCATAGTGTCAGGTGTAGGACCGAGAAGACCCCAAGACAATCAGGCAGAGTACTGGGGGTAAGTAAAGACTGTCTGATCACAACCCTCCACACCACAGTAGGCAGCACAGCTTCTGTTGGTGCAGTTGCAGTACATGTGGAGGAATATCATCCTCATCATGACGATGATAGTACCTGTACTGTACAAGGATAAAGGGAGAGGGGTGGAGTCTGATGATAGCCGTCTTTGCATTTTTTTTAAAGCAGAAAAAGCAGCGGATGCTCAACCACTTCAAGAGTGACTGTGAGAATGGCTGCTGCTGCTGCTGCCCGCCCACCCTCTTCTCCCCCCTCTCCAAGGCTGCTTTCTACTGTGTTTGCTACGTTTTGTTTCCAAAGCTCTCCGACTGGAACTCTGGAGCTGGCAAATACCAAGCATATTCAATTGGTAGCCCTTGAACTTACTGACTATGCAGGCCTACAAAATTGAGGGTCAGAAAAGTTTTTCCCAAACTTTATGGTGGTTTGATATGAATTTGAGGTGCTGATTCCAAAAATGGCATCCATTTTGCCCTATCACGTCTAGTTTTGGAGATATAGTACAGCCTCATTAGTGAATGGTTCAAGCAGCTTCCTCATGAGGAAGGCATGGTGTAGGTTTCTAATCCTGTCTGTTAATCCTCCCAAGGCAGTGGGCACATAGGAAGGAGGGGCTGGGAGAAGCCCACAAACACGTTCTCTTGTGTTTCCTTCAGAAAACCGATAGGAATACACAAATGGAAGAGAAAGTTTCTCAGCCAACAGCTCTCCACAAGGGCAGAGCGGGTCTGCAACAAGAATGTTAAAACCAGCTAACCGCAAATTCTGTAGTACCTCCTCATTCGATACAATCAAGTCACAGAAAATTTTGTACTTGGAAATAAGCTGCTCTGCTACGTCAAAAAGTTTTGAGTAATATTCCCAGAAATAAAGTTCAGCTTGGCCATAAATCCACATTTGTAAAAGGTCTTCCAGCAAAGTTTTTCCCTCCGCTCTTGAGAAGGGAACAGTGATCACCTCCAGCTGGAAAGGAGAAGGATCACAGGTGTCAATCATCTGGTAATATGAAGGCACCAGCACAGTGACTCGGTGGCCCCTGGCTATGAGCTCGTCCACGACACATTTCATATTGATCCAGTGGCTGGTATCAGCCGGCAAAACAAGAACATTCCCACCAGAGGCCTGGCCCAAGAAGAACCCCAAAACCAAGCACAGCGACCACTTTCCAGACAGCATGATCCAGCTTTCCTCTGCTCAGGCCAGGACACAGCAAAATCAGCAGTCCAGCCCATGCTGGGATCTCCTGCACTTTAGCACCTTCCGCTCTGAGTCAGCTCTGCCAATCTTTGTCATGGAAAAAAGCCAAACAAATGAACACATTCCTGAGCTAGAGCAAACTCCTGACATTGATAAAACAGTATAGTTCTGTCCACACATGATTCTATCTCCACCTGCTGCAAATTACTAAACTTTCTCTCTGTTCAGCATATAGATTTAATTTGCTTTGTAACAGAATCAACTTGGGATGGTTCAATAAGTTCATTCAGCTAACAGGTGGCTGCAGGAGGGATTGGAGCAGGAAGGGGGCAAGGAGCAACACTCACACGCAATTAGTTGGATAAAGCCACAGCTTTATTACCTGGTGGCAGGTGCTCCTCAGTCTCTGCTCCAGTTATGGCTCTGAGTTCAGGGCTTACAAGTTACATAAGAACAGCCATCCTAGATCAAACCAAAGTCCCATCTAGTCCTGCATCTTCTGACACACAGTAACCCATCAGCTTTGCCTGGGAAGCCCACATGCAGGACCCAAGGTCCTACGTGTCTCCTGCCCTTGCTCCTTGCAAATTGGTACCCAAAGGCACTCTGCCACTGATCATGGAGGGAATGCCAGGGATGGGAAAATCCAGTGCAGCTTGACTGGAGTCAAGTCACAAGTCTCTGTCCCCCATTTCTCAAGTCAAAAACAAGTCCTAATGGGCAGATTTTCCAAATCACCCAGAGCGTTTTGGTGATGTGAAAAGACTCAATCCTCGGCTCTGCAGAAAAAACCAGGGCTGCTGCTGAGCTCTTCATGTGTGTGTCTGTGTGCAAGTGTGTAGGAGTTCTCTTGAAACACTACCCTGATGTCCCCATCCCGTCTGTAAACAAGGCGGGTGGTGGTGGGACAGACTGTGTGAGAGCGGGGGACAGAAGTGACAAGAGGGAGGAGGGTCACATGCAGCAGCTAAACGGCTTACCAGTATGACCCAATTCTTTGCAACTCTACTCAGAAGTAGTCCCATTTGTGCTGGTCATTCAATGAGGCTTCCTCCTCCCAAGTAACAATGGAGCCCACAGGAGCCATGAGGTTGGAAAGTGTGATCGCTACAAACTGCCTCCTCCTTTTCCCCCTCCCTGGGCTTCTCCAGCTAATTCTAAAGCAAGAACCCCTTTCGGCTCCTCCTTCTGCCCTCCTTCATCCAAAGGAAAAAAATCAGACCACCCATCCTTCATCCAATGATCATTGGTTTCTTCAGAGATGGGTAAGAGAGCCTGCTCCCCCCCCCCATGCAGAAGCAAAACATTAACCCTTCCCTGCTTCCTGGCTGGAAGTTCGACGCTGCTCTCCCAGTCTGAATGATGGCTCCACGAGGTATTTCACACTGCAAAAAAAGCAAGCAAGCACACCCAGAAACAGACAGACTTGAGTCTGCATGCGTGGGAGCTCATTTCTGTGTCAGTGGCCCCAGACTCGATTCCAGACTCAAGTGTATACCAGTCAGCAAAAAAGTGTTTTTGCAACTTAGACTCGAGTCACCTGACTAAAGTTCCCATCTCTGGGAAGTGCATACTGATCATGACTACTCGCCATGGATAGAACCATCCTCCATGAATTTATCCATTGCTCCTTTAAAGTCATCCAGGCTTCTGGTCATCACCACACTGTCATGCTCACTGTGATAAGCATTTATGATTGTTATTACACAGGCCATGTGTAATCTGTGTGCTGTTAGACTGAGGGCACAATCCTAACCAGGTCTACTCAGAAGTAAGTCCTATTTTGTTCAAGGGGCTTACTTTCAGGAAAGAGTGGTTAGGATTGCAGCCTAAGGGCGCATATGCCGGCATAGGAGCCCCAGGAGGGTCGCAAATGTGCCATAAAGCAAGTTTGCGCCTCCGTGGGAGGAAGCTGCGTGAGCGCATCTAGATGTGCCGACGCATGGAAGCCAGCAGAAGCCTCCGCAGCGGCTTCCTCCCCGTCGCTTATGCCAATGCACCTGCACCGACACAAGCGCTGAAAGTAGCCGTGGGAGGGCAGGGAGGAGGCAGGAGGGGGCATTTCTGGGTGGGGGAGGGCGGGCGATGGGTGGCCCCAGGGGCAGGCGCATGGGGATCCAGGGGCAGGGCTGGGACCGGTTATGTCCCCAGGGAGAACAGAGCAGCTTCAAGCCACTCCGCTCTCCTCAGACTTGTGCCACCTCCAGAGGTGGTGCAGGTCCGAGGAGACCCATTGGTGCATGCAGCCCTTACCCAGAGGTAAGAGGTAGAGCTTCCCCTTGCCTCTGGCTGACCTGCTGCAGCCAACGAACCTGCGTTGGATGCAGCGCAAGCCTCCTGGCTTGCCTGCTTCAGTGCAGGTTTGGATTGCGCCCTAAGTGGATTTCTGCTTATGCTGTTTCTGCCCAACTTTGCATATATGCAACAGGGACCAAATGTGTACATCTGCGGGCCAGGGAAAAGTGGGTTAAGATTGTTTTCAACACTGCATGATAAGGTCAGAAAGAGAAATAATGGAGATGGCAACCAAGAGGAGTGAACAAACATTTTGCAGAATAATTGTACTGAACCTGTACTGTTCAGAGCAATGTTTGAAAAGCAATGTTTGAATAATGTCATTTAAACAGACCACCCAAAACATTTGGAATCCTTGACCAAGAACTCTGTTCAAGCAAGGAGAATGTTCCTGGAAGTCTGGATGTCATCAGCTTGACTGGAGCTTGCCTGGAGCTTGGCTTTGCTAGTGGCCTGCCCTTAGGAGCTGCGAGTTGCAAAGCTCAATTTTTTGCAGGGCCCCAGGCTCACAGGTAAAGTCTATAGAAACTTAGACATAGAAATAAAATGTAATATAAACTTTATATCTCTACAGTAGAATGAAAGACAATGTATGCTTAAAAAGTGCATGTGAGTTAATGGACCAAATGAGTCTAAGTGCATTTTAATATAAAATTGCATACATGTAAGCCTACAAGTAAACAAACAAAATGGATAGATGACCTTTGAAAAGTAATCCACTTGTTTTAGTGACTATGAAATGACTTAATGACTGTGATTTTTATTTTTTATTTTTACCACAGCATGTGCCCCCCCCTTAGGCAAGGGGCCCAATTGGGAGCAATGGTCCAATTGGCTTAAAGCCGAGCAACTGCAGCCAAACAACTTAAAGGGAACAATGAGCGGGACATATATTATTGAAAGGTGGTTTGACACCATCATTACTATCACAAACACAAAGCATATTACCACTTTTCAACAAAAAGGTTCACAAAGCAGCTTAGGTAGCAAAAGAAATCATTTCACAAATAGGTGTACCAGTACACACCACTAGGGGGCAGAAGCATCTTTCAAATGGGCTCCTAAATTTTTTTATGGCAAAGATGACATTCTCTAGCAATGTCCTTAGTTGTGCACTGTAACAGACATCATTTCAAGCCCACTGCACTGCAGTGGGAAGGACTTTCTGGACCCCCAAGAGCTATTCTTATTTATTGTCTGGAGCTTCCTTGACATTTTGTACTTATGGACTAAGAATATCAATGTGCCCACATTTAAAACTCTTCTTGATTGAAAAACTAGGAAGCAAAACTTGGCTGTACCTGAGTCACAAAGAGAAGCTAAAGAAGGAGGTGTGAGGGTGCACAATGTATCATGTCAACTACAGTGAGATTTAATTAATAAAGAATCTCAGAGATCTGGAATTGAAGGACCTCTACAAAGCATAGGATGGAACCTGAGAAGCATATGTTTTTAAAAAAATACTTATGTCATCACAAATGCTTAGATAAACCACTTTTTGTTGCAAAGCAGATTAACTAGATCCCAAACAATTCAACACCAGGTGCCTTTGTGTAAACTAAAGCATTAAATTCTGGCACATGCATTTTTCTCATGGAACCAGATGTTATGATGAATGAAAGAACAAAAGTTTCAAGTAAGCTGTGATGTAATATAACCTCGCAGCTGCTGCAGAAGACTCACCTGGCCAGCTGAATCCTGAACCCTCAATACCAGTAGCAGCAGTAGTGCCCAATGTCAGTAAGTAGGCAGGCATCACCATAGGGGTGTGCGAGCCCCCACATCCTGCCTGACTCCCAAAAGAGCTGCTAGGAGCAGTCACAACACATAAGAACCAAAATGTTAGTGATGTGTCTGAAAGTCCTGCTTTTTAGCATTACTGACACATACCTGGCACATTACTGACACATATCTGGCATGTTGATTAAATAGTGCAAAAAGCAACCTTGATCTGACTGTACATATATGGTTCTAATTTTTTGCACAGCGTTCAACCGATGCACAGGAATACGCATGCACATCACTAAAACACTGCATGCACACATGAAGTTCATAACACGGTACAATATGCATTATACCTTCACAAGTGTAGGTACAGTAGAGGTCATACTCTCCTATATTGTTTTTCCCCATTGTTTTCACAGAATCATAGAGTTGGAAGGGGACTAACAGGTCATCTAGTCCAAGGCAGGAAATCCTCTTAGAGCATCTCCGACAGGCGCTTGTCGAACCTCTGCTTGAATATCTCCAGTGAGGGAGAGTCCACCACCTCTCTCGGCAATCTGTTCCACTGCCGAACTGCTTTTACTGTCAGGGATTTTTTCCTGATGTCTAACAGGAAGAAGAGGGGCAGGGGAGACTAGTGAGCGAATGGAGATGAGTGACCCTCATCAAGCTACTGCCTGAGGCAACCACCTCAGTCGGTCTCATGGGAGGGCTGCCTTGCACGTATGCGTTGGTAACACAGCAGGGGCCAAACACACATGAACTGAAGGAAGAGAGCACTGCAGCAAACCGTGCCTGGTCCAAAATAGAAAATTATTTTTATAAATTCTCCTAGTAAAACTGGAATTCAGGAAAAGGAAGTCACAAGACAGAGTGAATGCACTGAACAATAAAGAAAGTGGACTAGGGGAAGAAGGGCTTATTCCTACCTTACATTGAGTCAGGCCATCTAGCCTGGTCCTGTACAACAGGAGGGCTCCCTAAGGCCCCAGGCTGAGCCCCACTCCCTGTCTGACTCCCACTCCGTTTGATCTCTTGATTTTTCTTTCTGACCATTGCCAAGGATTGGACCTGGAATATTCTGCTTTCAGAGCATGTGCTTTACCATATAATGACCCTTGGGTAAAAAAATAACAAGCTTGACTTACCTAAAATCTGACTGTAATAAGAATCCCACTCTCCCCAGTAGCTTTGGAAAACATAATCTTGTACATGGTAGGATATCATATTTTTGACCCTTTCTCTAAACGACAGTCTGTCTGTGAGTTCGGACAAAGCAGCTGGCACATATGAAGCAGGGGCGGGTATTTTCCCACAGTGTCTCTCCACTGTTGAGGCCGGCGTGAACCGCAGGGTGTACACAAATGGGATTTCCAGTTTCACAGCAACCAAGTCACCACAGATTGTCACAGGGTCAGCAAGGAGCACATCGTATTTCCCTCTTTGTAACTGGGCCATCAGTTCCTGATTGGCTAGCACTCCTTCACACATTTGCCGATTGAGAACATTGGCTTTCCTTACCAGTTTCCCCAGCTCTCGGTAAAATTTGTGGAAAGTCAGAACGGTCGGTCTGTTGAACAACCACAGCATTATGAGGTCCTTAATAAGGGAGTCCATAGCATCCTTTTCAAAGGGCACAGAGTACACCTCAAATGTAGCAGCCGGCACATCACCAGATTTGATGAAGAGTGATCCGGTTGACATCAGGATAGTAACATTGTGATCTCTATGTATCATTTCCTCAATGATGATCTTAATATTGAGCCAGTGGCTGGCTTCTGTGGGCCAAATCAGCACATTCCCACAGAAAACATTTCCCACTAGGGTAACCTGAAGCATTAACAGCTGGATGCAAGTCTTTAGTACAACCGCTCTTGCTGAGATGGAAGCCGTGATGTGCTTTGTTTTAACAGCCATGTTTTCTTTAGCTCACTCTACAACAGAGGTATTTAGGCTTTCATTTGTATGGGAAAACCATCTGTCCAGGGCTCTCATTCATTCAAGCTTTTAGCTAAGAGTAATGAGCTTCTGCTTTTCAATCACCACTAAGAAGAATGCTGCTGTTGAGGTAAGGCTGATTTCTGGAATGAAAAGACAAAAGACATCACGTTTCTTTATTACATCACTATTTCACTGAACTGAACTATATGAACTGAACTGAACTATATGAAATAATGGTACTTTCACATAGACCAAATAACTGCCAATTTCACCATCCACTCAAAAAACCTCTTTGAATGTCAACCGATTCAAAATGCATACATGGAATGTGCTATAGCATCTCCTGGGTGGGACTATCCCACCATGTTCTATCCATGGGACTATCCCATGTGGGAAATTGCTTGTTATTCCTGCATATGAAAAACTAGCATGCTAACTGGGCAAAGAGGTACCTTTTAAAGCGGTGCCCTCTTATATTTTGCAGGAGAAAAGCAACTGTCCCTCTCACCCCAGCATGGTGCTATTTCCAGTGGCATAACTAAGGGGGTACATTTCCCTGGGTACCATGACTTGAGGGGGTTCGAACCTGCATCCGCGACGGAAAATCCAAGGCAAAAAAAGGGTCTTCTGAGGCTCAGGGAGGCCACGCAGAGATGTTAAAACTGTTTGTGTTAAAACTGTTTGTGTTAAAACTCTTTTCCAGTGGTCTGCTCCTAATGCCTATTCTGTGCTTTTTAGATTGTGAGCCCGCTGAGGACAGGAAGCCGTTTATTGATTTATTTTATTCTGTAAACCACTTTCTGAACTACTCTTATTGAAAAGAGGTACATAAATATTCTGAATTTTACGAATTACGAATAATGTCAGAGAGAAGGATGGGCTAAAACCTTTCTCCTGACAAGTGAGTTTTCAATATGCATTAATTAGGGCCAGCCCAAGACCTCTTGGTGCCTGAGGCAGTACACCAAAAGCTGCCCCCCTTACCTGGTGATGTGAATGCATCTGATCCTCCCACTCCCTGGGGTGAAAATGGAAGAGAGAGATGGAGCAGAAGAGAATACGTGGAGGAGAAGTGAGTGACAAGCAGAATGTTGAAACACCTGAATTAATTCATGAGAGCCCTGAAAAGTCTCAATGTAGTTTTTTGCCAGGCCACACAAATAGGCTTGCACAGCAATCACTTTTTTAAGGCACCTTCGTCCTTCCTGAAAAAGGTAACAGGCAAGCAGACAATACTGTAAAGCAAGGCGGCAGTGCTTGGATATAATGGAATGCAGGATGACAATTCCAGATCCAAAGAGTAGCATGAAAGCAACCGATGATCAGTGTACTGAGAACTTTCCATGGGCTTGATTTCCAGTGTCAGACTGCAGAAATGTGCACTAGAGCAGCCGCTGACTGGTGATCTCTCATGCTGTGCAAAGTTATGCCAAAAGATCTTTTGAGAACCTGTCCGCACGATGCTTGTGGAAAACCTGTTTGTTGAAAAATGGACACCAAGACTTGCATGGTCTTAAATGTTTGTTTCCTAACGCCTTGCATTTAAAAGGAAGAATAGACTTTGTGGCTGTGCACATATTTCTCTGCTATATCTTATATGGAGTCAGAGTCACCGGTCACCCAGGCTCGTGGTTCATCTCCCCAGACCTTCCTCCCACTGCTTCTGCCAGTTTGCCTTCTCTCCAGTCTCTTCTTCTTTGTCCTACTTAGTCCCAGGTCTACCTGTTTCTCCTAATTCAACCTACAATCCCTTGAGACTCCCAAAGTGGGGCCTCAGACATGACGTTGCCGTAACAGTGTCTTTATTTTCCTCCCGATTATCATGCGTCTCACACAGTTCACATATTCCTGATGCTTGCTCTCTCCTCCTTCTGTCTGCAAACAACCAAAAGAGATCTAGAAATACTGTATTTTTTAAACTCTTGTATGAACCTCACCTTGTTTTCCTAACTCCACAGAACAAAAACATTTATGTAGTGACAGTGATGGTGAATCCTACAAACTTGCCTCTGAGTACGTGCTCTAAAATGGACACCATCCTTGCTTTGGGGCTCCATCCTAATGATAAGAGAGTACATATATAGACAATAGCAAGCTGTTGTTTTTCCCCATTAAACACACCTGTACTGAACCATGATGTGGGGCAAAAACAGTACTCTTGTCCTTCACTGCAGCCCCGAAAAGGAGACACCACACTGGAGGCCTTCTTTGGAGAAAATTTTCAGAATATTAAAGGATCTTTCTTCCTTCCCCCTTCCCCTCCCATTCTTTCTCAACTGCTGGAAGGGTAGTAGCAGCCTACAAGACAGGGAATCATGCCATGACTGTCATTCATTTACGAACCTGCTTCTTACCATAGTCTTCTGATACATAGCTAGGAATTTGAAGGAAACCACTTGTAAAGCTTCTGGATGACTGAGTACAATGCCGCTGTCATGCCGTTGCATCACTGAACACAGCAGCGTATCTAGTGTCTTACTTAAAGCCACCACTATAGGACTTAAAACGATTATGTTAATAAGCTGTCATTTTAGAAAGGGAAGTCTGTTTTCTCAAAATATATGTTCTTAATTCATTCAAAAGGTAAATTCATACATTAATTAGAAATATTCATTTCTATAAATAAATTATCTATAGAGTTGATAATAATTTACTCCTTAGTGCATATACACTCTGTGATAACCCTATACAAAATGGCTCTTTGAGTAGCTTTTGGAAAGGCTAGAAAAACAATTATGGCTTCTTCCCTTTTTTCTGGATTTCTGAGTTTGGGTGGAAAAATAGGTTTGACTCAGGAGAATCACCTGAATGACTTTTTAATCTGCCCTCCTCTTGAACCTTGTGAATTATTATTATTATTATTATTATTATTATTATTATTATTATTATTATTTCTGATGACACAACTGCCAGTTCTTTAGCTGGACTTGGCATTAATTACTAGTCGGGCCCCCAAGTATGGGCCTAGGACATTGTAATATATTTGCGAATAAAGTGTGCTGAACCAAGCAGGGTGGCTTTTTGAATTTGACCAATAGTAATTTTGCCATTGTTCAAATGCTTTAAATTTGATATAAGCTTTTCTGGGACTGCACCTAATGTGCCAATCACCACTGGGATAACCACTGCTGGTTTGTGCCATAATCTTTGGATTTCAGTTTTTAGATCCTGATATTTACTGATTTTTTTTTTCATATTCTTTTTCTACTATCTACTATCATCCAGTATTTTTTTTCATATTCATATTTCAGTATTTTTTTTCATATTCTTTTTCTACTATCTACTATCATCCAGTATTGTTATGAAATAATAATAATAATAATAATAATAATAATAAGAATAAGAAGAAGAAGAAGAAGAAGAAGAAGAAGAAGAAGGCACTATCACTTCACAGCACTGGTTCCCAACCTGTGGTCCGGGGAAGTGAGAAGGGCTCCACAAGTCTCATCACCTTACAGAGCGAAAAAAGGCTGTGTGGCCTTGTTTTGCATTGATTCTAATCCTTCTTGGAAGACTGCACTATAAAAGAAATGCTGCAGAGCTCAGCTCATGGGTGTTAACCTCCTGAGTTGCATCATCCCTCACGCTCCTTAGTATCCACACTGAAACAGTAGGAAACACTGTCCAGAGATTTGGGCTCGGTTTTCATCAACATGCTGATGACGCCCAACTCAGTTGTGCTTTCCCTCTGGTTTGGGGAGGCAGGAAAGGTTATAAACCAGAGATTGGAATCAGTGATGGACTGGATGTTAGTGGATGTAGGCAAAGTAGCTAAGAATTTGTCCAGACAAGAGAGAGGAACTTTCAGTCAGTAGAAAAGCTGATCCAGGATTAGGTGAACAGGCATCGCTTCTTATCTGCACTATCCACAGATACTGAAATCGTGGATACAGGGATTCCTATAGGTGCAGTGCTCCATGGCCCCCACCCCTGCGCAGCTCACAAAATTCATAATAAATATATCAATAAAATCATATATGTAAAACACAGTGACAAAATTATACTCATTAATAAAACAGAGAAAAGACCAAAAGCAACCAACACATAGACCCGTAGTTCCCCAGGATGCCGCAGGGAACTCACAGGTTGACGTGAGATAGTTCAAATTTTAAAGGGAAATACAGCAATGGAACTGTAGGGATGCCGTAAACCATCAAAGTTTGGAAACCTCTGGCACAGATCCAACCCCACAGTAGCACTAGACCGTCACAAGTCAAGGCAGCAATTTTAAACTATTCAATCAAGGAAATACAAAAAGAACAGTGAAGCAGCAGCAGTATCATAAAAGGAGCAGGCAGTGAAAGTAAAGGCAACTCACCCACACCACCCCCCACCCCCTCTCAAAAAGTCAACTAACTGCACAATCCTATGCATGTCTACTCAGAAGAAAGTCCCATTGTGTTCTGTGGATCTTACTCCAAGGCAAGTGTGCATAGGATATAGCCTTAATTAAAACATCTTCAGACCTGCTGGAATATCTCTCAAGGGGTATTCTCTGACAACATACTTCTAGTTTCAGCAACTGTTCTATGTACCCAGGATACTAAAGTGACTAGGGATACACTCCTACACACACATTCCTATGAGTAAACCCACTTACTTCTGTGTAGACATGTATAGGATTGCACTGTACTAAAAATACGTGTGTCAGTGTGATCTGTAGGACAGAGTTTGACCATATGATCCTTGTGCTAAGAACAAGATAATTCAACCCCATGCAATCAGATAATTGAATAAGATAATTCAACAAAATAATTGAAAGTCCCATGCAAAAGTGCAACACGAACCAAACACAACTCTTGACTACAGTTCACAGGTGGAAATGGTACAAACATCTTTCACAGTATATATGGAAATCTCTTGATAATCAAGATTGATTGTTCTGCATTTAAAATGAAATTAAGACAAGAACTTATTAACTTCATGGCTGTCCTTCTGAGACCTACCTGGCCTTCCAGCTCCTGGAGTCTTTCTGTTCCCTGGGGGGTGGGAAGCTTAAGTAAGATTTGTTCTGAATAGAGGCCTTAAATGAAAAGAGAGAAATGTGAGAATTCGACAGCAGGATATTCACCTGCTCAGTTCTGGAGAAATGTTTATCACTTTGTTATGCTCCAATGAATAAATGGCCAAGATTACCTTCTTTACCCCAGAGTGGGTGGGAGCAGCATGATTTGATTTCAAACAAGCTCTGCTTTCATGAATAGGGCTTATCTGACATGTCCTGGATCAGTGGTTCTCACACGTTTAACACTTTTTAGAATGAGAATCTGTCAGGACCCACCAGAAGTAATGTCATGACCATAAGTGACATAATCACACAGGAAAATTTTTCACAATCCTATGCTGCAATCTTGCCCACACTTACCCAGGCGTAAGTCCCATTTACTATAATTGTTAAAAATATACATAGCAGCTTGTTAAAAATACAGGTCTATAACATTTCCCCAAATGCAGTCACATACCATGGTAGCATCAAGTCTAATATATAAAAAATAAAATATTGAAATGAATGGGGACCCACCTGAAATTAGCTCGCGACCCACCTAGTGGATCCTGACGCACAATTTGAGAAACACTGTCCTGGATGCTCAGAAGTGGGAACTGATCTTCAAAACAGATCGAACATGCAGAAGCTTCCATAGCACCTACACTACCCTTCACCTTCCATAGCACCTTCACTACCCTGTATCTACCCTACAGTTCCTGTATCTACTCTGCCTACCGCAAAGAAGAATGGGTTGAACAGACATTCTTTGTTCCTAGGGAATTACAGATCTGTGAGGGGCTACAGTGATTTTAAGGAATTTAGGAACTTCATCAAATTATAATCCTTAACATGAAGGGAGAGGGGAGAGGACACAGATTGCCAGGTATGTATGAGTTCCCACTACCTGGACAAAGAGGCACCTTGCACGTGCTTGTTCTGTATTTGACTAGGAGAAATTGTTCATCCCAGCGTAAATCCTTCCCAATGCGGCTGTGTGGCTTTTGCTAGTGTCTTGCTTGCATTTCGTTTTAGAATGTGGATCCCTTTGGAACATGGAACCAGCTTCTTATTCCATTTGATGTGTCAGCTGCTTTTGGGAACTGTTTTGTTGTTAAAACTACCTGCAGGGAGAGACAAACTGAATTGGGACCATGATAATGGGGAGCGTAGGCTGTCAAACCCCCACTGCTTTCCTACCTGAAATTGCCTCCCTCTGCTCTGCGCTGGAAAGCATACAGGTACCATACAGAAACAGGGCACACATCTGAACTATACCCACCCCCCATTTTTAAAATTGGAAAGATACGTTTGTTCATGTTCTGCATCACATGTGGGCAAGGCCAGTTCGGAAGTATTTCCAAACCAGTCCAGTGTCACCTGTCTGGTGCATTTCACACATCACACAAATTTGGGTTTGTCACCAATGGTTATACTTTGTCACCATGAGTGCTCATACACTCAATAGAGAGTCTCTGAAACTTGTAGCTGCAGGAGTCACATTTCAAATACCAGTTCTGACACAATCACAATTTGCATTTTTAGTGTGTCCTCAAAAATCAGGCTGTGTGAAGATGCCCACCTGACTCTTAGGCACGCAAACTGTTAAACGGAAAGGGGAAAAAAGCCCTATGAGTGATGTCTGCTGAGGTCTCCTCTGATTTTTATCAGCTATTCTTGCAAACAGAACAGAAACAGACAGAAAAGAACAGAAACCCACAGAAACAGACATTGGTTGTGTGGAAAAGTCTTCAACTCTGAAAAAACCTATTGTCGGTTTCCAGCTTTGCATGAATGACTCCTGTGCTACCCATTTGGTCCTAAAAGGACATCACTCATTCATTCTCATCCCATTTTGTGGAAGAGCCAGACAATGATATTGCTAACCCTTTGCATCTCGGTGCTTTCTGTGTTGCAACCTGATTTAAGTTAAAATGCTATTGCAATGCCAGCCTAACCAGTGAGGACAGGCAAAATGTTGCTGAGTCTTCCCAGCAGTGGTGGACTTCCCCCTCCCTGCTCCCAGGGCAAAGGTCTGCGAAGCTGCCCACCTTGAAAGATGCCATCCCCCCTGTGCACTAACCTCTCCCCACCTTTGCAGTGTGGTGGAACCTCGCACAACCTTAGAGCTGACTGGTTTCCCCGCTGTGAACATTTCCCCAAATGAAATCCCACTGTGATCCCACTGTGATCCCACAAGATCCACTGTGGATCTTAGAGCTGTGAGGTTTCCCTGCAATCTTAAACTGCACTTCTGTAAAACTGGAAGTGCAGTTTCCAACCATGTCAGGAGCCTCAGGGAGGTGCACTGGCTCAGTGCCCAGGGCATTTGCCAGCTCTAGTTCTGGTGCTGCTTCCGAGGGCTACTATCCTGTGAATTTTCCTCCTTGACTTCTCATCTTTTGTCAATGTAATTAGTTCCTTCCTGTTCACGCACTGGAAATTGCATGACTTCAATCTTAACTGGTCAGTGTCCTAATTATTCCCTACTTTAATTTCTGGTTTTCTATTTGCAGCAAGATCAACATTACTTCATTAATGTTTTTCTTTTTAAGCTACTTCTGTCCAACATTGCATATACGCAACAGGGACCAAATGTGTACACTTGTGGGCCCGGCAAAAAATGGATTAATCACCATCATTGCACATTTGCAACCATCAAAAAGTTAACAAGCAGTTCCTCTGTTTGTAAAGAAGTAATTAGAAGTACAGTAATTAAAAATAACCCAGCTAAACAGGGGAGCATACTAGAAAACACATCATCTCTGCTTCCCAAACCTGCATTAAGCATTAAATGAGCAATAAGATAATGAGCATTAGGAATACAAGCTGATATATAGTGCAGTGATGGTCAGTTGCATGCAGAAGAAGGATAACTGCTCATAAAGTATTGTTGCTGATGACAGAGACTGTATTCTAATGCACAGATCTGAGGAGAGATTCCAGTTTTTAGGATTATTGAAGCACATGGTAGCTGTGAGAAGAGGACATGGGTGTTTTGGCATCTAGCAAATAATGGGGATCCTTCTCAGGAAACATGTGAATCCCTGCATAATCAGGAAGGACATGTTCATTTTTCAAGGTCATTATACTATTAAGCACCATTTGTATAAGCCTAGGCTGCAATCCTGTACACATTCCTGGGATTAAGCCCCACTGAACACAATGGGACTTACTTCTGAGCAGGCATGCATATGCTTGCACTATAGAGTATACTTATTGATTTGATTGCTTCTTCTAACAGATTTTCCAAAATTCTCATAAAGAGGGAGTCCACTGTAGACTTACAATTTTCACCCACCATCAGAGTGCAAAATGATTTTGCTGAAATATTTTTGCCAGGTATTCAATAAATAAAACATGCTACTTCCCTTATCTTCAACAAAGCATACAGAACTGTAAGGTCCTGCACGAACTACAGTTTGCATTCTGACAGTATCTTGAGTATGTTTTCTCACTATAATGAGGTGGGTGCCACTTATCTGTGAGCTGTTGCTATGTGGGTGGGAGAACATTTAAATCCAGTATTTGTGCTTGTACATTTTCTTCTCCACACCTAGCAGCTGCTGCAGAGGGAAGTCTGGATTAGGGGTATGGCACAGGGGCAAAAGAGTAAAATCTTCTCAATATCACAGCTCCAATCCAAACTGTCATACACAATCATGCACAGATATTTTGAAAAAGAAAAAAAAATTACAAGTTCTAGTTGCGAAACCGCCATGTTACATCTTGTTTGGTCCTTAGCGATGAATCCATCTTTCACTAGGACCAGTTACAGGTTCCTTTGGCACCTCTGCTGCTTCTTTTTTTCCCTACTATGAAAGCAAACTCAATAATAATAATCATCACAAAGTAATTTCAAGTGCGCACAGTAGAAACCATGGTTTTAAAGACCAGCTTCCTTTCGATTCACAAGCTGAAACATGCCACACTACAGGAACCATTTGGGGATGCATTGTTCAAAAGAGTAGATCCGACAAATATCAATCCGATCACAGAGAGTGCTGCATTTTTCCATTTCATTTGATACGCGGGCAGACATCATTTGACGTTCTTA
Source organism: Tiliqua scincoides (assembly GCF_035046505.1). Lineage (NCBI taxonomy): Eukaryota > Metazoa > Chordata > Lepidosauria > Squamata > Scincidae > Tiliqua > Tiliqua scincoides. The sequence goes on from NC_089825.1 coordinate 73,530,451, forward strand.
AAGTGTGAATAAAAACTCCATTTTTCCTTTGGAATTCATCCGCAACATCACAAGTGAATCACGATATGTCACAGCTCCTGTGCTGGAGCCAGCAAGAGTTGGTGTGGGTGGCGGCAGTGGCCGTGCTCTGGCGCAGCTCCAGTGCCAAGCTGGGGCACAGCAGGCTGCGAGTGAACCTCTGCATCTTCTTGTCAGCCATCTACCGGGAGGGACGGAGCTCACCCCGGTCCAGCTCAGCTCCTACCGGGGACTGGCAGCTCTCCTGCCAACATTCTAAATAGTTTTTTCTTACTGTGTCCTGTCATGAATATTTTGACTCATAGAAACAAATAATGTTAGGTGTTTAAGATAGATTGGATATGCAGGTAAAATGGGCTAAGTTTGGAAAATGCTTTTTTGGGGACACTGGTTTTTTGCAAGTTAAGTTGTGAAAGACTGTGGAACTTTAAAATAGATGAATAGTGTTGTCAAGACAGACAAATAGGAAATAGTTTTGTACCTGAGATGTGGTTATCTTCAGTATTTTCTAAAACTAGCACTTGACACAATTTTTGTATGGCATTTAACAGTAAATATTTGTGTTCAAATCTTTTTTCACTCTAAAATTACTACATTAAATCTGGCATTCGATTGAATAATAAATCTGAAAGCTCAGTTTGTGGGAAGTATGGTCATTATTATAGCCTTTAAGTGAGCCTTGTTAATCTTGCCACACACTTGGATGGCCCAGCTGATAGATTTTAAAGAAGAAAGATTTATGTTTTGGTCCTAATGAGAGGCACCCTGTTTTTGTCCTGCCATGGGTGGACCATATAAAATGAGGAATTTTCATATTTCCCTTTTTTGGTAGGCTTTTAAATTTCTTCTTTTTCTCTTTACCATTGCCATACTTCACAGGCCTGTGTTAAGCAAAGATCTCTTTGTGTGGTGAATTTTTCTTTAAATTTCTTTTCAGTTTTGCATGTATACCCACATAACTGGTAATCTTGGAGTCCTGCTTGCCCCATTCACCACAGAAGTTTATCTGTTGCCCATCTGACAATTGGACTTTTAGTCACTGAGCGCCCAATCCTGTGCTTATCTACTCAGAAGTAAGCCCTTAATAGTCAAAGGGACTTACTCCCAGGAAAGTGAGGATAGGATTGCAGCCTGAGTTATAAACTGGAAAGAAGAAACTACAGGCACCTCTTTCCCTGCAGTGGGAGGCAGTACCAGATGACTCTTGAAATTTGTGTTTTCAGATTAGCAGGAGAGGAAACTGGAGGCTGATCTGCACCTGCAAAGTAAGGAGTGTGGTTACTTCTTAACACTCCAGTTCCTGAAATGAATCTTTACAGTGTGGTGTGTTTTATTTTTAGTAGCTCTGCTTAACTATGCCATGAATCCAGCCTCCACGATGACTCAGGCAGAGAGGGTTGCGTTGGCAGAGCTTGGCCGATGCAGGGGTCTGGGGTGGGCCCCAGTCAAGGGCCCACATGTGCTGACTCGACTCTGCCTGTGTCTGGGGTTGCCTGCTCACTGTTTTTGTCCTGTGGAAAACCTCATGGGGCAAGCATTCTGAAGGCGCGTAGCAGGGAGTTCCAGCTGGAAGGCAAGAAAGGGTTAATGGGAGCAGGAGGGAGAGGTGGGACCGGGCTTTCTTTTCCTGTCTCTGATAGGAAGGAAGGAAGGAAGGAAGGAAGGAAGGGATGATCATTGGACAAAGGATGGGCATTCTCATATTTCCATTGGTGGAGTTGAGGGAGGGCAGGAGGAGGAACAACACTCATTGAGTGAATAGCTGAAGTGGGACTACTTCTGAGTAGAGCTGCAAGGATCGGGTCATCCTGGTAAGCCTCTCAGCAGCTACTTGTGACCCTCCTCCCTCTCGTTGCTTCTGTCCCAGCTCTCACTCAGTCCCTTACACCCCATTCCACCCTGTTACAGATGGAAGGGGGCAGCAGGGGAGTGAGTAAATTGAGTAAAGAGAATTCCAACACACACACACACACACACACACACACACACACACACCAGCAGCAGCCCCGTTTTTCCTATGACTGATTTTTTTAAGGGGGCAACTCAGCCCAGGAGGCAGGGGAGCAACCAGGCTTTGCAGGCATGGCTCTGTTGTTGCCTGGAAGGGGAACCCTCATTGAATGAGCGGCTGCAGAGGGAATACTTCTGAGAAGAGCTGCAAGGACCAGGTTGTCCTGGTAAACTTCCCAGCTGCTGCTTGTGACCCTCATTCTCTCTCTCTTCTCTCCTGGCTCTCGCCATCCCTCCCACCCCTCCTGCCCTCTTTACAGATGGGTGGGGACAGCAGGGGAGTGTTCAAAGAGAGCTCTGAGACACACACAGAACCCTGTTTTTCCCCCAGCAGCAGCCCTGTGTTTTCCACTTTTTAAAGGAGGGCTTTTTAGAGAGGGGAGGCAACTCGACTCAAATCAATTAGAGTCACCAAAGGCTGACTTGGACACTCAGAAAGTATCCCTGTAATGACTCTTTTTTGAGTCAAGTCATGGGGGGTGATGACTCAGAGACTCAACTTGAGTCAAGGCACACTGGGTTTTCCCAACACTGCAAAGCACCAGGGCTTTCACTTTCCTCTTGCATCTGGTCAGCACAGGGAAGAATTGGCTGGTACAAATCAATGTTCTTTGGAGAATATTGTTCAAAGAGCTGGCATCTTCCTAATACAGCAGTTCCCAAACTTTTTAGTATCAAGACCCACCTAAAAATGTTTCACTTTACCAGTCACTGAAGCCTCTGTGGCTATAATGGTGATTGGGCAGCAGTACTCCCCCCAAGTAGTAGGTTGTTTAACCTTTGATGCACATAGCCTAATCTGCTCTGTCATGGGTTTGTCACTAATGGTTATACTTCCAAGTCCTTAAACTGTCTTGAAGACCCATGTTCTAACTGAGAAAAGATATGACTCAAGTTCATAATTGGTGCTTCCTTCTGTCTGTGAATGGAATGTTTGCAATTGTGTTCAGGAGTTGCCACTTTTGTGTACTTGAGGATGGAATGTTATCCATTGATTTCTCTCCCCTACTCAGTTAACTTACAAGAGTTACAAGAGCTCCAGCTGTGGTTGTTTCTGCAGACTATGAGCTGAATTCAGTGAGGCTGCTTTTGTCCTTCTATGTCATAATGTTAATGTTGGGAAGTCAGGCAATTTCAGAGAAGACACTGAAGAAGCAAGAGTGACTTAAACCTTTAATTATACACTTTTTAGTTTCATTGATTTCTTGGATACCTTCCTGATGGATTGTATTCCTTGTGCATGATTACAAAAGCAACCAGTAATAATTTGTGCAGGGAGAACCTCTATCATTGTGTTTCAGAAACAGTCACCCTGTGATACTGCTACAGAAATAATTTGACTTAGATTATGCGGTTTACCCCTGCCTCCAAATAAGCATTACATCAATTAACAAAACAAAACAAAAAAGGAAGAAAAAGAAAAATCCCAAACTCTGAAATTGTTACCATCATAAATACTTACAAATCTTCCTTCTTTGCTGAATACCACCTGATTTAAGGTATTGTACATTCAATCTAACTGAAGTTTACTGTAAATGATTCCAAAGTATGGAAGCCACTTTCAAAAAGTCACTTCAAAGTGGCATCGGTTATCCTGAGTAATGAATGTGTGATGATTGTCATGGAATTCCTCCAGGAACTACTCTATTAAAAAGAAGTTCTGCCTATCTTTCCAAAAATAAATTGGAGTTAAATACCCAGAAGACTAAGATATTAGTGTTCTCTAAATCCTGGAACCCGCTTACCTGGAATATTAATGGTGATAAAATTGAATAGGTCAAGAGCTTTAAATATCTAGTGGTACACTTAATTTATCTTGGTGCACTCATCGTAAATTGGCAGTTAACCTAGCCCATGCTACCTCCCAAACTATCCTTAGGTTTTTCCACAGAAAGGGTAATTGTTTCATTCCTGCGGCAGTTAAGATCTTTAATGCCAAGTTAGTTGCACAATTACTATATGGCATTCCAATTTGGATTAGGGCAGCAAACTCTGAGGTGGAGTGAGTCAAGGCAAAATTTCTTAGGGCAATTCTGGGGTTACCTAGGTGTGCCCTCTATGCTGCCACATGTTTGGAAACAGGGCAAAAACTCTTGTTAACCAGAGCCTGGCTTTTGTCCATCCGATATTGGTTGCACATTCATTACAATTTGCCTCCAGGCAGTCTGTTATATTTGATGATCGGCAAGCTCAACCTTTCTTCATGGTCGAACTATATAAGCGAGAAAATTGAGACTATAGGGATCTCACTAGACCATCTGAACATGTGTTCATACTCTGAGGTCTATCAGAGCATCACAGTCAGACTGCTGGATATTGAATTTCAAAATCTTAGTGAACAGGCAATGAAGGTTTGCGCTCCCTTATATCATTCCATCTCATACCAGTTTGGGAAAATGGCAATCTTTCTTCACTGACAGACCCCAGAGAACGTCACATCATAACCCTGGTAAGGTTCAACATTTTTCCCCTCAAGGGTTACGGTTGGGAGATATAAGACTCCCTATAAAGACCGTCTCTGCCCTTGTAACATGGGGTCGGTTGAATCTCTTTTACATATATTTTTCTACTGTCTTTGGCATAGTAGTGCCCACTCCACCTATCTAATGCCCATCCTGGTTAATAGGGTGGGTCTTCCACACATGGTAAAAATTAAGCTATTATTAAATGATTGCTGACCATCAGAGTTGAAAAAGGTTTCAAAATTTTTGACAGCGGTGATAAGCCATAACTACTGAATGATGTTTTCAGTGCTATAACCAAGAGGGTCGATCTGTAGCGAATGGTGGCAAGTAGACCCAAGAGAGGCTATCCAGTATATTTTATATGTTAGGTTGGTATGTTCTATGTGGGACAAATATATTTGATTTATTGGGTTGCTATGTATCCTTATATATCATTTATGATAGGCTTATACCCACTACTGTTGTTCTGTTTGTTATATTGTTGTGTTTGTGTTTGTTATGTATGCCAATAAAGGTCTTATCTACTACTACTCTATTTTTGTTTTTCTGATAACCTGACCACATTTGTGCCAGCAAAATGAGCAGCATTTAACTACAGTGAATAGGCACACTGCTAGGCAACCGATCAAGAAGGCTATAACATCCAGGCTGTAGTACTGGTACCAGGTCAAGTGATGGGCAGCTGGTCGCAAGTGTTTGGCTCCTTTGTGGCGCATAACAAACTCTATCCAAAAGACAGCCCGGTCCAGTGGCTTTACAGGTTGGTCATGGTGAATCTGAGATAGCCTTTCTGCATTCTCCTTGTACCTTTAGAGAGAGGAGGAGAACCAATTGGGATGATGTCAGAATCAAGTCATTATTGTCATTTAGCAAGGAGGAATGTGGTTATAAGGTTTTGTTAAAAGCACACCTAGAATCACAGCCAGGTTATCTTTTTTCCATTTCAAGTTCAGTATGACTTAGTACCAACCTTAAAGTTGTCTAACTGGAAAAAAATGGCCGAGCTACATTTAAATATGGTTACTGTAAATTGAAAAGCATCAGAGATGGCCAGGACAGAAACCAGCCCTGTAACTGGCAAAAAGACTGGCAGAGAGGAAAAAAAAACAACTATATGGGAAGGGGTAGAATCAAAAGACTTGACTGCTTGTGGAATTTATGTGCACAGGCGCTGGGCTTTGAGATGCCTTGGCATATTTGACAACAACACAGCAGAGCACACTCTGCGTTTGTGCAGAGCCCACTCTGCCATCAGCCTTGAAACATGCTGAGTGTCTAAAGCCCAGTGCGATGGTATTTTGGAAAAGCGCCTCTTATCAATGTTGTGGTTAGCTAGAGCTAGGCGGTTCTCTAGCAGTGTAATCTTTGTAACCTTTAGTAACGCTCGTTGTATTGCGACACATGTTTAAGAATGAATAAAGCTTGCAGGAAGTGGGCGAGAACTCAGATCTGTTCCAGCTTCAAGCCTCCCTGCATCAACCCTTTGAATGTCTGCCGTTTCTCTTTCAACGCTCTGCTCTTCGCTGCCCCTGTTCATAGTCTCAGTTTCTCAGTGCACTCTGCACTCCCACCAGGCAACAAAGTCCAAGCTTTGTGTGCCTCCCAAAGCAGTGCAGAACTGCAACATCTGCTACCACACTGTGTGAGATGTAACATTCCCAAGCCACAATACATTGTTCTGCAAACCTTGTTGCTGAAGTATTTCATCCCATGCTAGACATGGTATACAGGCAGGGGTGGGTAAACTCCGGCCCTGGGGCCATTTTGCAGCCTCTGGAGTTCCCTAATCTGCCCCACAGGGAGCCTCCAGTCTCCGATGAGTCTCTGACTCATTGGAGACTGTTGGAGCCAGTACTGGTCCACAACTGCTGGTTGCAACTGCCAGACATGAGCTGCAAGCCGAGTTGGGGCAAGGCCTTTTATAGTCTCCATGTACTTTCCCCTGGGCATTATTTTAACACACACGCCCCAATTGCCTCTGAACAACTTATGTCTCCATGTGTTTCTGGCTTGGTCTGACTTGGTCTGAATGTTTTCACTGTGCAAGTGTTGTGTGGCGAACAGTTCCTAGTTCTCATGTGGTTCTACATGCCTGTATTATAGTTCTTATGTGTATTATAAATAAGCTCAGTAAAATTCATTCATTCATGTTTTATCGCTAATATATTCATTTATGTAAATTTATTCAAATTCAAAATGGTGTCTCTCCCGCCAAGAAAGAAGCTCTTCCACCCTGCCTAGAAGCTCTCTACCCTGTATTGTCAGCTCTGTATTTTCAATGGTGGTTTGAGCTAGATGCTATGCAACCTACCTGAAATTGGCTTGCAACCCACCTAGTTAGTCATAACCCACAGTTTGAGAAACACTGATCTAGGGGTTGTATCCAGAGAAAGTGAATCCTGACTACACACCATTGAAATCAATGGGACACATTAGCTGTGACAATTGCAAGTCCTATTGATTTCAGTGGGGCTTACTCAGGATTTACTCTCTTTGGATACAACCCATTATCTTACTTTAAGAGAAGAGTTTCCAGTTGACTCACGTGGTGTTGTGAATTACGGTGTTCAAGGCGTCCACCAAATCTTTTGCTGTCATTTTATTAAAATTCAGTTCCACAGCCATTCCTTTTGCCTTCATGTGGGCAATGTTATCATGCTGGTCAGCAAACAAGGGGATCCCAACCATGGGAATTCCATGGTAAATGGCTTCATAAATCCCGTTGGTTCCACCATGTGTTATAAAGGCTTTGGTCTTCGAGTGTCCTGTAATAAAGTCAAAAACCTTTATTGGCATAAACAATAAAACCAGGGTGTTAAAACAGAAAAATGTCCATATATATTAATTAGACTCAATTAATTAATTAGAGATAAATAAATACAATAAAGGTACTTAGCCATGGTAGTTGTTTAAATTTAATTCCTGCCAGTTAGTAACTGTCTGTGTCAGTTTCAGATCTGTTAAAAGACTTTTAAAAGGGGTATAAATAGTGACTCCGTAAGTCAAAGTAACAATCACAGTTTTGTAAAATGTGAAGAAGTGTCTCAAAGGAACCTGAACCACAACGACATACTTTAGATTGTTCCGCATTGGACCTGGCTTTCATCTCATTCCATGGGAAAGCGTTGAATCTGGCTAGGGAAAACACTCTGCGTTCTTGCAGTTTTGTTGGAAAATTTAAATAGTTACTACCAAGATCAGTTGCCCAAGATAGTCCAAAGTAAAGCAGGGAGCAGGTTTTCTTGGCCTCAGCTCTTGTTTTTCACTGTCCTTTAGTCAGGTACGTAAGGTCTTAAATGCGCTTGTCCATGGCATCGTACCTAGCAAATCCAGGGAAAGTCCTAGAGGTTGGACTTTCTTGCTAAGTAAGACCAGTCCTAGAGAGTGGAAAGAGTCTTCTAAAATACTTTTCAATAGGGGCTCCAAGCTGCAGCAGAGCCAATTCTAAACCAATGTTTGAAAAAGCAAAGCAAAGCTAAAGACTCCACTTTATTTTGGCCGGCTTCCAGACATAAAACAGCATAAGGTACGCATTGAGGTACTGCAAAGATTTTATATAGGAAGAGAGATTGAATCCTCTCAATTGTGATGCAGAAGACAGAGATCCAAATGGGAATGGCGTAGAGGAGCTGTGCCATTACCTTAATATTAAATGTCTGGAGTGCTGCAGGTATAAAGGAATTTCCTCAGGCATTAAAAAAAAAAAATGACTGATTGCTTGAGCTGTTATACTGTTTTTGCGAACTGCTGATTGGCGGTGCGCAGTCCACGAATGCCTAAAGTGGAATGTTCTGTAATAGAAAAATGGGCTGATTCATATGCTCAGGAAAGTAGGTTACTTTCACCATTTCTCAGCGCCAGTGCTTCAGCTCAGTCCAGCTGACTTGCTATTCCTGAAGATCTCCATCCTCTAGTCCAGTGGTCTCCAAGATGATCTAGTCCAACAGTCTAGTTCAGGAGTCTAATCCAGACACTGCGGGATTGCTGTGTCTAGAAAATGCCTTCCCTGCACAGTGCAGCATTTACCATTCAGTGCCATAGCTGCTCATCTTTCTAGTCAGTCACCCCAGAAACTTTCACGGGGCAGCTGCTTTCACTGCTTGTTGCCTCAGGAGGCTACTAAGGCCAGATTTCTGGGTGGAAGTGGCTGCCCAGCACACATTTCTGAGGTGATTAACTGGAAAGATAAGTGGTAAACGGAACTTTGGTGCCAGCTGCTCTAGTCTATATATTTTGAAGTGTTTGCAGAACAAGGAATTTATCCTGAACAATCTCAAAGCGACTTTACAAAGAAGCGTTTAGCAGTTGAAATGACAGGTTATCAAACATGTTTTATGGATTCCAAGATGTACTTTGTAACTTAACTTTCCATTTATCAAATCCATGTTGTATAGATTTTGCATTGTCCAATGTTTACTTAACATAGTACTGGTGTGCATCAGTGACCACACGGACCACACATTTGCCAATTATGAACTTAATCTCAGAAATTAGGAAAATTTAAAATTAGAAAGTAGGCAGAATAGAACATGCAGCAAAGTGAACCCTTGAACAAGAATGGAATGGAGTCAGAGAAAGCTGCTTATTCCTTCTGATCACTTCTGTAAAGAATGCAGAACATTCTTGTGGGGTAATGAAGCCATGACGTGCAGCATCAGGTCTCTCACCCAGAAGATCATTTTGTGGTATCCAGTCATAAAGTCTGGTATTGGGTCCTAACGATTCTGGATGTTTCCCTTTGTACCGCCAAATAACCTTGAATAAAAAAAAATGGAAACATTGTTAAGCAACTTGGGTTGCAATGAAAAAGCAGTTTAATGTTAACTCACAGGCCTTCTACTCATTTTGGCGTCTCTTTAGAGCAGGTCAATGTTTATTAGGGCACAATCCTATGCAGGTCTACCAAGAAGTCAGTCCTATTGAGTTCAATGGGACTTATTCCCAGGAAAGTGTGGTTAAGATTGTAGCCTTAGTACAGTACATCTGGTACTTGTTATTACACAATCAAAGAAGATTGCCCCTCCGTTTTCTAACATGTATCATGGGGCCTCATTATATTTGGTTGGTTAGGAACTCTCTGTAGCTGAAACAAAATAATATGCAGCATTTTTGTAGGAGATTTGAGTGCTTCATTCAATAATCCGTACAGCAGCCCTGAAAACTAGTCAAAGGGTACTATTTCCATACTACAGCTGCAATGGGTGAGCAGAGATGGCCCAAGGTGGTCTACCAGCCAACACAAAACCGCCACTGATACCATCCTGATCCACTGATGCCCCCCCAATTAAAAACCATGTGAAAGGTAACCATTCAGCCCCCTACTTCCTCATGTTGCTTCTTCCTTGCATGGTCTCATTAAACAAATTAGGAAGCAGAGAAAATGCAGGGGAAAATGCTGAGAGAACTCCCAGCACATTCTGTACATCCTGTTTTGTTTATAGGGACTGCACTATTGTGAAGAAGCAGGGGGCTGGATTGCTGCCCTCAATTCAGCAGCAGGCTGGAATAAGTTGGCAGCAGACTCAGGGTGAAATGCACCCTTTGTCACTTCCTGAAATCCATGGCTGAATGAGAGCTTATTAGTAATATTATGGATGAGCTGGCCATGGGGTTAAGGTGATGGGGGGTGGGTGGATCACTCCCGGGAGGGGGCAGGCTCAGCAGACTGGTGTGTGCAACATCCTATGCCTCTTCCTGGGCCTGATCTGTTGACAAGGATTCACGTGGACTTGTGCCAGTTATAGAGCTCAAGCAGATCCAAGTAGACCCATTGCACATGCTGAGGCTTTTGCTGGCGCAAAAGATGAATGTCCCTTACCTCGAGGAGTCTTTCCACCTGCTAAATTCTCCCCTGGGATGCAGTGCAAGCCTACCAGTGCCACTACGTCGGCGCAGGGGAATTTGAGCTGGATCAGGTGTTACCAAAAGAGCCTGGTTTCGTTGTTTAGGGGAATTAGTACACCTACTTTATTGGAATACTGGGACTTTAAGACTGGATGCAAACCTGCGTTCTGCAGAAATTCCTTTTACTTAAAGAAGAGACTGAGAGAAATATTCCAATAAATGATTACAGCTTTATTAAAAGGGACACAAAGTGGATATCCAAAAGAATCAATAAAGGACTCAGTGGCGTCTCACTAGGATTCGCGTCACCCGGTGCAGGAGGCCTGTGCGTCACCCCATGTAGTGGGCGGGGCAATGCCCCAGGTGGGCATGGTAATGTACCATCGCCCCGCCCCCACCGTTTTTTGGCTGTACCTTTTGTTAGAACACAGATATTTCAACGTGGGTTGTTTCATTGCATTCTGCATGAAATTATGCATTGATTGATATATAACATGATGGTCTTATTCCTCCAAATTCTGATTTTAGTGATTTTGAAAACTTGTAGAGTCTCTCACACACGCGCACACACACATGCACACACACACCCATGTCAACTCACTAACAACTTATTGCAGCAGTTCTCAAACTTTTAGCACTGGGACCTACTTTTTAGAATGACAATCTGTCCAGGACCCATTGGATGTGATGTCATGGCCAGAAGTGACATCATCAAGCAAATTAAAATAAATAATTATAAATAATGAAATTAAAATAAAATAATTAAATAAGGGGGAGCCAGTCCTGTTCCATCAAGTGAATCTACTCTGAAGTAAGTCCTATTGTGGTCAATGGGGTTTACTCTCAGGAAATTATGGGTAGAATTGCAGCCTGTGAGCCCAATCCTGTGCATGTCTACTCTGAAGTAAGTCCCATAGTGGTCAAAGGGGCTTACTCTCAGGAAAGTGTGGGTAGGATTGCAGCCTGTGAGCCCAATCCTATGCATGTCTACTCTGAAGTAAGTCCCATAGTGGTCAATGGAGCTTACTCTGTAGTCTGCCTGCAATAACAACCCCCCAAAAAGAATCAGTGAGATTTCCAGCCCTCCCTAGTTCCCAGTTTAAAGTTCTTTTATTTCAGGCACATCAGAATAAAGACCCACCTGGCTTTGCAAGTGCAAAATAGAGAACTTTCCTCCTACCATTCAAGCCTCATTTTTGTTCTTTTTAGGGGGGGGGGGCTGCCTTCTTTTGCACTCCAGCTCCATCAGATCAGGACCCTTCTGGTGTCCTCACATTCCCCTTTGCCTTGCCTGAAGACCAGCAAAGGCACGTCTGCCTGCTTGCGAGTAAATGCGACTATGAGGCTGCTTTGCTTTCCATAGGGCTCCATAGACTGGAAGGGAGGCAGCCGAGAGGGAGGAACCTCCTTCTCCTGTGTTTTTGGGGGCTGCACTCATTGGATGAGGGCCATTCTGACGGCCTTGGAGCCTCTCAGCCTGCCTCGACTAAGGCAAGTCTGCCTACTCACGAGTAAACGCGGACACGTGGCTTCATTTCCAGAGAGTCTGGGAAGCCTGCAACCTCCTCTGCAGGTCTCCCCATGCCTCCAATCTGCTATAAACAACAAAAAAGCCACCCAATTTTCATTTGCAAGAATAGAAGTGGCTTTTTAAAGCTGTTTACAGAAGCATGGAGGTGTGGGGAGGCCTGCGGAGGAGGTCACAAGCTTCCCAAACCCTCCAGAGAGCCATAGCAACCAACCTCCAGGTAAATAAAAAACCCTTTCGTCCCTGGCAGTGGTGCAATCATAGCAATCATGTCGCCACCATCACTGTTGCCCCACCCCTTAAAGGGGGCAGCAACCGAGGATCCTGGCTGGGGCATCACAACCCCTCAGTTTGGGAACCTCTGCTATAAGCTGCGATTTGTTTATTTCACTCATTTTTCTCCAAGTTTCCTTTGACTTGAATCTAAAAAGTTATTTTATTTTTTGACTACACAGTTCTTCTGAAGCTGTCTCTGTGTGTTTGTGGCGGTGTGTGTGTTCTACAACAAAACGTTTTAATAAAAGTGTGCTCATTTCCACACTCTTCCTCCACCCCCAACATTCACTGGACTGTGGAAAGAATACTATTGGACATACACAAAAACACTATTGTTCAGAAGGGTCAAGTGTTCAAAACATTTAAAAGTGACCAACCTTGATGCAGAAATTTCAGATGCAAATCAGTGAAAAAAGAAGAACATGAATGAAGATGCTGCAGTTTCAGACAGGACATAGAGAACATTTTATCTGTTTTTCATAGGTCCAGTGTGCAAAAAGTTAAAATTATTTTTACCAAACCATATGAAGCCAAGGAACTAACCTTCTGTGGAACTTGGCTAAGCGCCAAGGCAAACATGTTACTCTTTTCATATGTTAAGTTTTGAATCATTGAGCCAAGAGAAAACACCACAATACCATCTTCCCCTGAACTCTGGACAAATTCTTCCATTTCCTGTTGAAAGAACTGGACTGTGGAGAGAACATTTTATCTGTTTTTCATAGGTCCAGTGTGCAAAAAGTTAAAATTATTTTTCCAAACCATATGAAGCCAGCATCCAAGGAACTAACCTTCTGTGGAATTTGGCTAAGTGCCAAAGCAACCATGTTACCCTTTTCATCTGTTAAGTTTTGAACCATTGAGCCAAGAGAAAACACCACAATACCATCTTCCCCTGAACTCTGGACAAATTCTTCCATTTCCTGTTGAAAGACAAAAACATTAAACACATACATATAAGAATAAAGTTTCTCTTTATAGTGGCGTCACTAGGGTTCGTGCCACCCGGTGCGGGATGCCAGCACATCACCCCCCATGCAGTAAGGCAGGGCAATAACCAAGGTGGTGATGTCCATCACTCCGCCCTCACTGGTTTTTGGCTGTACCTTTTGATAGAACAAAGATAGAACACATTCTTCATGAAATTAAGTATTGATTGATATATAACATGATCGTATTATTTCTCCAAACTGTGATTTTAGTGATTTTGGTCACTAGTGGTGTCACACACACACACACACACACACACACACACACACACCAGGGTGTCAACTTACTAAAACCTTATTGCAGCAGTTCTCAAACTTTTAGCACTGGGACCCACTTTTTAGAATGACAATCTGTCCAAGACCCACCAGAAGTGATGTCATGGTGGAAGTAACATCATCAGGCAAATTAAAATAAATAGGTATAAATAATTAAAGTAAAACAATCAATTAAATAAGCAGAAACCAGTCTTGTTCCACCAAGTGAATTTCCTCTGTAGCCTGCCTGCAATAACACCCCCGCTCCAAAATTAGTAAGGTTTTCAGCCCTATTCAGTGCCCAGTTCAATATAAGAACTTCTGTTTAAAGCAGATCACTGTCAGGATTCACCTGGCTTTGCAAGTCTCAAAAAAGTTCACCTTTTCAGGTGAAGCCTCTGTTTTGATCCTTTTTAGTGTGTGTGTGTGGGGGGGGGGGAGGCTGCCTTCTGGAGCACTTGTTTAGCTGTAGGTGCAGGTCTATGCAGGTGCAGGTGCAGGTGCAGCTGAATGATCAGGATCATTCTGGCAGCCTTGCACTCTCCTTCACCTGATCTTCCACACCAGCCAAGGCACGTTTGCTTACTCGTGAGTAAACATGACCGTGAGGCTTAGTTTCGCTTTCCATTGGGCTCAATACATTGGTCTGCTTGGAGAGAGGAACTTCCTTCTCAGGTGTTTTTGGGGGCTGCATTCATTGGCTCAGGACCATTCTGTTGTTGTTGGATTCCTCTCAGCCTGCCCTTTCCAACGGACTAAGGCACGTTTGCCTACTCACGAGTAAACGCTCAATACGGTTCACTTTCACTTTCCATAGGGATCCATGCATTTTTGTTCTCCAGGTTTTTGGCCATAACATTTGGTAGAAAGGTGATAATTCAATCTGGCTTGTTGCATTGCATTCTGCTGAAATTCCGCATCCAATGATATATAACATGATGGTATTACTCCTAACCGCCATGATTTTAGCATGTCAACCCCTCAGTGCACGTCACCCCCCCCCCGTGCGCATCAACTGGTGCGGCCCGCACCACCCACACCCCCCTAGCGACGCCACTGCCTCTTTATGTCTCTTTACTGTTTCACATTGAGACATTATTGGCAGTAGAAACAAGTTCTTGGTTGAAGTTAAAAATTGTGATGAGCTCCTGATTGGACTGGGCTATAAGTCTTTGACAGTATAATTCTATGCTTGTCTACTTAAAAGTAGATATGTATTCAATGGGGCTTACTTCCTCATGTGCCTTAAGGATTGCAGCCCAAGACCTAATTTTTTTTTTTTTTACTTTATGAAAGGGGAGAATAAAGTTCCTTGGAAGTTTATTGGGGATTCCTTAATGAGAAGATCACCAATAGTGGACAGACTTCTCTGAAGTACAACATTCACTAGTACCTATCTTCCCTTGTGATGTGCAGCTGCCAGACGAGTGTTAGAAATGTTGTAATATAACCTTTGCTCACTCACATAGGCATAGTCAGTGCAGAAAAGACTGCACCACCTAAGACTGCAGGGATAGTGCTGTCACATGATAGAAAGGGGCTGCTATGGTTGCTACTCCTTCCACCACCACAGATCAAAGGGGCAGGTGAGTGAGTGGCAAGGCCACTGTGGAGTAGCATATGATTGGCCCATTTGCAAGAGGAGGTAATGTAGCTACAGCAGACATTGCCTGTCTTCTCTCTTGAAGGCAATTGGAGAGGTGAAGCCCCTACCATAGGCAATGGTGTGCTGCCAAGCAGATAGGTCCACCTCTGCAAGCCCAGTCATTCCAGGGTGAGTTCTGGAGCTGCAGATATGTGACAAGTTCAATAAACATCATGGTGGTGTTGGGTAAAATAAAAAATGGCTGCTGCAGAAGTGACTACAC
Organism: Tiliqua scincoides; assembly: GCF_035046505.1. Taxonomy (NCBI): domain Eukaryota; kingdom Metazoa; phylum Chordata; class Lepidosauria; order Squamata; family Scincidae; genus Tiliqua; species Tiliqua scincoides. Next base: position 73,545,704 of record NC_089825.1, read on the forward strand.
ATCTCAAGAGAGATGGTGTGAAAGAATTGTTAAAAGTAAGATCTTCTTTTTTTAAAAGACACCCCAAAAAATTGGGTACAAATAGGGTTCCAAAACTTCACCCCCAATCGTACTCACATGTGCCCTGGTCCATTTGTTTCAAGACAAATTGTGCCTGAGTCAAATGGGCCCCTTTTATTTTGCATTTCATTTTGCTTCAAAAATGAATACCCAGCCCTACTGGATGGCATGGACACAGAGAAAGCTCCATTTATAACAAATCCTTGGTCAGTTTCTAAGCAGATTAAATAGTCTTGAGCATATCAATAGTACTGCTTGTCCAAAGTGTAGCTTAAACAGGACAGCAACGTGCAAGAAACTACAGAGGACATGCAGAGAGCATGTGTCTCCACAGGCAACAGGCAAACTCACAGGTTTCTTGCACCATGCATGTCAAGGGCACAGGGAGCAGTCCTTTCACACAATAACAGTGCCCCCAATGTTTTGTTTTTTTCATTTTTAAATGAAAAGCAGCCCTGGGAAGCTATCTGTGTGGACAGAGGAGAGGAGCTCCTTAACCCTTTCCCTTTATGTTGCTTGTCCACTCAACATCTCCTTAACTTCAGGGGAAAAGATGCAAGGATGGTGCATCTTTAATCATGCACATGGGAAAGCAGATTATGGGGGCAAATTGAAACAAACACTGGGCTGAAAAGGAAAATGATTAAGCAACCTCCCGCAACCACCCCCATACAAACACACCCCATGGCTCCACTCCCAAATGCAACCAATTGAGAGACTGGTTCATGGGCTCCCATGCTTTTTCAAAAATCAAGATGCCTTTAAAATAATAATGGACACAAGTGCCTTAGCCATAAACATAGTTCAGTGGTTTTTAAACTGGGGCATCACAACGCCCCATCCTGTGCTGTTTTCCCTTAAGGAGCGGGGAGGGGGGAAGGCAGAGACACAAAGCCCAGCATCTTTTTGCAACTGAGAAACAGGAAGTTGTCGCGATCACCTTCTGGAGGGCCCTGTGCTGTGTGGGGAGCCCTGCTGAGGCTGACACCAGGCTCCCCTGACCAGTGGCATAGCTAATGATCGTGTAGCCCAGTGCCAAGTTCAAAATGTTGCCACGGAAGTGATGTCACAACCAGAAGTGACATCATGCCTGGGCTTTTTTAAAAGTGAAAATTGGGAGGAACCTACCTTTTTCCACTTACTTGCTCTGTTGCCTCCCCCCAGTCAGTGGCATAGCTAAGGCATCTACCTGCTACCTGGGGTCAAAGAAGATTTTGTAGCCCCCCCCCCACATGACAAAATCAAATTTAATTAAGTAAATAAATATAAAGTTATTGATTCCATGCTGTATCATAATAACATCTCATTGGCACTCAGAACAATCATTCTCAAAGGTTAAAACTCAAGTTAAGCAAATCCACTTTTTTGTTCCACAAGGCAGTTGTGTTTTCATTTTATGGTTAATTGGCCATAACGTTTGATAGAAAACAGATATTCCAGTGCATATTGTTTCATTGCATTCTGCATTAAATTACCTTTCCAGTGATATATAACATGATGGTATTATTCATACATACCAAGATTTTCACAATTTTGGTCACTAGTGTCAAACTCAGCTTGTTGCCTCCCTAAAGCTTGATGCCCGGTGCAGCTGCTACCCCCTGCACCCCTTTAGCTATGCCACTGCCCCTGACTCCTGGGAGGCTCCTGCAGACGGTGGTGAGTGGTAGCGTGCCCCTGTGCTCCAATCAGAGGTGTGATGCTAGGCATCCCGTCTCTGCCTTCCCCCCACCCCCTGCCTTCTAAGGCAAAGATTTAGTGGCTCTCAAACTCTCCCCGAGAGTTTGAGAACCACAGACATAGTGTATTGAGAAAGGCAATATATTATATATGCTTTCATCAGTCCTTTGGTATAGACAGCTCTATTGAAAGAAAACACCAGGGCTTTCACATTTCTCTGGCATTTGGTCAGCACAAGAAAGTCTTGCCTGGTACAAGTCAATGTTCTTTGGAGAAAATTGTCCAAAGAGCTGGAATTTTCCTAATGGTTATATACGTTCAAGTTCCTTAGAGTATTTTGAAGACCATGTGTTCTATCCAAGACATATGACTGTCATATTCCCAATTGGTGCTCCTTCTGCCTGTGGATGGAACACTGTGGAGTGTGTAGGTATATGTATATACAGTGGGCCCTTGCTATCTGTGGGGGCTCTGTTCCTGGAACCCCTGTGGATAACAAAATCTGCGGATGATAAAATTTGTGGATTAGGGCACCAAAAATCCTCCAAACACACACACATACACACACACACACACACACACACACACACACACACACACACACACACACACGCAGACTTGGCTGGTCCAAATCAATATTCTTTGGAGAAAACTGTCCAAAGAGCTGGAACTGCATTCTTCATGGCAATGTACGTACTTTGTCTCTGCTGCTGCAAGCCAAACGTACCAGGCCCAGGAAAGTTTCTATTACCCTCCTTAATGCAGTGTGATTGTGAAAATCTTGGTATGTATGAATAATATCATCATGTTATATATCATTGGAAAGGTAATTTAATGCAGAATGCAATGAAACAATATGCACTGGAATATCTGTTATGGCCAATTAATCTGGGAGGAAACTGGCCTGCTACAGTAGCTCTTTGGCTTGGGGAGCCCATAACCATGAAAGAGTGCATAGAAGCTCAGGGACCCAGCTGTGGGGAAGTTCATTTTGATCCATTCTAGTGTGAGCCTAAATACAATGGTGCTAATTTTCCGCAATCGATTTTCTATATTTCAAAAATTTTAGAGAGGAGTGTGTTTAATTTTCCATATTACTTTATCTAGCTGCCAGTGCCACATGGTTCTGCATCAAGAAGCCTAGTAGACCTGAGCTCCAAAGACTACTGTGGCTGTCAGCACTCTCCTGCACTATTTTGCCTCCCCGTTCTGGGCTCTGCATCAAGAAGCCTAGTAGACCTGAGCTCCAAAGACTACTGTGGCTGTCAGCACTCTCCTGCACTATTTTGCCTCCCCGTTCTGCCCACCCCCATTGTCCCCCTTGCTCTTTGGGAAGGGGCCCAGAAGAAACTTTGTACCCTCTGCTAAAATTCCTCTGATAGGCACTGGCGGTCCTGAGCTTTCCTGCTCCCAGGGCATCCCGGAGATCTCAGAGTTTCTCATGTTTTTAACCCTTTCTTTGATTTCTTTGAGACAGCCCTAATTCACGTTACCCAGGGGACAGCAACAAAGAGAATTACCTCAGGCAAAGGCTTGGCTGGCCGGCAGTGCAGTCCTCCAACAAATTCAAAATTTGGTAGGAAAGGCCGAGGGAATTCAAAGTCCCAGTAAGTTCGGATCAGCCATATTTCTGCTTTCCCCATTACTTCGCACAGTGTTGTGGGTCTCCCTAAAGGTAAAAAAGGACTGTAGTGAAACAAGTGCAGCTTATCTTCCTTCACAAATTCTATAGTCCAGGCAACTTTGCTTGTAGAAACACTGAGGGTTCAGTCACACTTCACATTTTAAAAGGAGAAATGTAAACAAGTGGGGATGAATGTAGAACGTAAACAAAAACTTCTGTTTTCAGAAGTACATACACACCTTGGGGAGCAGGAATTGGCTGTGGCTCCTGAATGGATATGTCCTCAGGGACAGATCTGAGGTTGTTCTTGTGCAATGCGGGTCTCCTTGTCACATGGATTTTATGCCATAGAACATCCAAGTACAAATGCTGCTGCAGCCTGGTTCCATTTTGCAAATGCTAGCATTTGGCAGAGGTCTGTTTTTCTCAAAACCAGGATAGGATCCTCCTTTCCATTTAAAACAAAGTCCCAGACTACAATTCAGTGCACCATTACTCAAGAATAACTCCCATTGAAAGCAGTAGGTCTACTTCTGAGTAAAAAGGGTTGCAACCATATGCAGCTGCACTTGCTCATCTGTCTGCTGTGAATTGAATTGCACACTCCCAGTTATGTGAGAACTTCCCAGTTATAAGTTGTATGTTATATGTAGAGCTTCTGGCTTAACACACCAGACACCTTAAAGGTGGATTTGATTCATGGATCTCCTGCTGTGGTTCCCAACCTTTTTCACTTGCATATCCCTTGGCAGCCCATTTCCATAAACTGTACCCTTCCTATTAGCAAAATGTTTGTAGTTAATAATGCAAGCCCTCATCTCCTCTATATGAAAACCCATACTTCATGTACTTCCATATTATGTTTCAGCTTTTTTTACTGTGCTGGTTTTCAATCACTGATTCATACATGAGCTGAGGACCAAAAACTAGCTATTGGTGGGGCTTTCACAGCCAACTAGCTACCTCCCTTCCCTGCCTTGCTGGCCCTATAAGGCACTCTGGAGCTCTACCTGCCTCTTTCTGCCATTCTTTTTCAAGTACCCCTAAAGGTCTTGTTAAGTGCCCCTGGGGGTATGTGAACCCCAGGCTAGGAACAACTGTTTTAATGGTATGTTGTTTACAGTGCACTTACTCTGATAGTGTTTACAAAAAGGTGGTGAAGACCAGAATTTAAATAGAATTAAAATGTATCTTATGATCTTTTACTCTGTTTTTAATAAATTAGTGACTGTACAGTTCTTACGTAACAATTACTGGTAGGTTATTTTTCAGGATCTGGTCTCAGGTAAAATCAGACAAAACTATAGTCAGACACCCCCCTAAGTTTAACCCCCGACTTATTAGAGGATCATAGAAAATTCCATGATTTTTGTTCAAAACCTACCCTTGACTTATCTCTGAGACTGACTTATAGGTGAGTGTGTGGTAGCTAATATTAATATAGTTAATATTTCTGGCCACTTCCTGCTTTAATGATGTCACTTCTGGCCCTCAGTAACATAATGCGGAGCCATGGCCAACAGTCTTGGAGGTCAAGGGAAATGCAGGCTGGAAGAGTTTGAAAACCACTGGACAAGGTATAGGAGTCCTACCCAGAGGAAAAAAAATTGGTAGAAGGGGCCCTGCAGAATTAGAGGGGGCCCCACGAAAGTGTTTCTAATTGTGCCCCACAGCTCCTAAGACCGATCCTGTGGCCAGGGAAGCAGTACTCACCAAATACAGAGCAACAACATTCTGGTGATTGGGGGGATTAAATAAAAGATGCCTTCCCCACATTCAGGGGTCAAGTGGCCACATAGACCTGTTGGCAGACACAGGAATTGCATCAATTTGCACATCTAAATTCATGCAGAGGGAGAGGATTTGGATGAGATACTAATTTTATTATTTCCTGTTGGTTCAAATTCTCAAAATGAATGGATTTACACCTTCTAAAAATCTTGTCCTATAATGGAGTTGGACTCAGAGTGCAGAGAAAGCAAGCAGCTTTAGAAGGGAAACAATTACTGGGAATGGAAAGAATGAAGAAGGACTAAAGAATAGGAGCAGGGAGTCAAAGGAAGGAATGAGGTAGATGCTGAATGCCTAAGTCACGAGACAAACGTCCACATCAGTGGCGTTGGTGCGGGTGGTGTGGGCAGCACCGGCTGACGCACACAGGGGGTGTGATGTGCACTGGGTGGATGACACGCTAAAATCACAGTGGTGAGGAATAATACCATCACGTTATATACCATTGGATGTGGAATTTCCAGCAGACTGCAATGCAACAACCCAGAGTGAAATATCTCCTCTCTATCATAAGTTATGGCCAAAAACCTGGAGAACAAAAATGCATGGAGGCCTATGCAAAGTGAATCAGAGCTGTATCACACATTTACTCGCAGGTAGGTGACTTTGCCTTAGTCCGTCAGAAAGGGCAGGCTGAGAGGAATCCAACGACACCAGAATGGTCCTGATCCAATGAATGCAGCCTGCAAAACACCTGAGAAGGGAGTCCCTCCCTCCAAACAGACTAATGCATTGAGCCCTATGCAAAGCAAAACTAAGCCTCACGGTCGCATTTACTTGTGAGTAAGCAAAGTGCCTTGGTTGGTGGTCAGGCCAGGCAAAGGGGAATGTGAAGCCACCAGAATGGTCCTGATCTGATGGAACTGGAGCTCAACAAATGCTCCGGAAGGCAGCCTCAACACCCCCCCCCCCGCCCCAACTAAAAAAGATCAAAACAGATGCTTCAGCTGATAAGGTGAACTTGCAAAGTTCAGGTGGATCCTGACAGTGATCTGGTTTAAACAGAAGTTCTTAAATTGAACTGGGCACTGGGTAGGACAGAAAATGATTTTGGAGGGGGGTGTTATTGCAGGCAGGCTACAGAGGAAATTTACCTGGTGGAACAGGGCTGGCTTCTGCTTATTTAATTATTTGTTTTACTTTAATTATTTATACTTATTTATTTTATTTTGCCTGTTGGTGTCATTTCCACCATGATATCACTTCTGGTGGGTCTTGGACTGATGGTCATTCTAGAAAGTGGGTCCCAGTGCTAAAAGTTTGAGACCTGCTGCAATAAGGTTTTAGTAAGTTGACACCCTGGGGGGGGGGCATGTGTGACATCACTAGTGACCAAAATCACTAAAAACACAATTTGGAAGAATGATACCATCATGTTATATATCAATCAATTCGTAATTTCATGCAGAATGTGTTCTATCTTTGTTCTATCAAAAGGTACAGCCAAAAAACCAGTGGGGGTGGAGTGATGGTACATCACCACGCCCACCACCTTGGTTATTGCCCCGCCCACTGCATGGGGGGGTGACGCACTGACATCCCACATAGGGTGACGCGAACTCTAGTGGCCCACATGATTTGATGACTGCAGCCACACTGTCCCAGAGTTTTCAGACAGAATTTTCAGATTACCTCATATTTTAGTGTGGTTACTGCACACGTGTTCATGTGCAAATCATCAGCATGCTGAATCACAGGTAGCAAAAATATGAGATGAACATGCAAATATGATCCAGTTTTCACTGTCAGAAATATAGTCGCTAGAATTAAGAGAAAGATCTTACCAAGAATGTCACTATAGTACTGATTCCAATCGGCTGCTATAAAACGATGGAAGAGAAGGTCAAATGAAAGGTACAAGAGCAGGTTTCTCATCCTCTCTGTAAAGGACATCCTGTCTGTTAATCCTCCCAAGGCAGTGGGCACATAGGAAGGAGGGGCTGGGAGAAGCCCACAAACACGTTCTCTTGTGTTTCCTTCAGAAAACCGATAGGAATACACAAATGGAAGAGAAAGTTTCTCAGCCAACAGCTCTCCACAAGGGCAGAGCGGGTCTGCAACAAGAATGTTAAAACCAGCTAACCGCAAATTCTGTAGTACCTCCTCATTCGATACAATCAAGTCACAGAAAATTTTGTACTTGGAAATAAGCTGCTCTGCTACGTCAAAAAGTTTTGAGTAATATTCCCAGAAATAAAGTTCAGCTTGGCCATAAATCCACATTTGTAAAAGGTCTTCCAGCAAAGTTTTTCCCTCCGCTCTTGAGAAGGGAACAGTGATCACCTCCAGCTGGAAAGGAGAAGGATCACAGGTGTCAATCATCTGGTAATATGAAGGCACCAGCACAGTGACTCGGTGGCCCCTGGCTATGAGCTCGTCCACGACACATTTCATATTGATCCAGTGGCTGGTATCAGCCGGCAAAACAAGAACATTCCCACCAGAGGCCTGGCCCAAGAAGAACCCCAAAACCAAGCACAGCGACCACTTTCCAGACAGCATGATCCAGCTTTCCTCTGCTCAGGCCAGGACACAGCAAAATCAGCAGTCCAGCGCATGCTGGGATCTCCTGCACTTTAGCACCTTCCGCTCTGAGTCAGCTCTGCCAATCTTTGTCATGGAAAAAAGCCAAACAAATGAACACATTCCTGAGCTAGAGCAAACTCCTGACATTGATAAAACAGTATAGTTCTGTCCACACATGATTCTATCTCCACCTGCTGCAAATTACTAAACTTTCTCTCTGTTCAGCATATAGATTTAATTTGCTTTGTAACAGAATCAACTTGGGATGGTTCAATAAGTTCATTCAGCTAACAGGTGGCTGCAGGAGGGATTGGAGCAGGAAGGGGGCAAGGAGCAACACTCACACGCAATTAGTTGGATAAAGCCACAGCTTTATTACCTGGTGACAGGTGCTCCTCAGTCTCTGCTCCAGTTATGGCTCTGAGTTCAGGGCTTACAAGTTACATAAGAACAGCCATCCTAGATCAAACCAAAGTCCCATCTAGTCCTGCATCTTCTGACACACAGTAACCCATCAGCTTTGCCTGGGAAGCCCACATGCAGGACCCAAGGTCCTACGTGTCTCCTGCCCTTGCTCCTTGCAAATTGGTACCCAAAGGCACTCTGCCACTGATCATGGAGGGAATGCCAGGGATGGGAAAATCCAGTGCAGCTTGACTGGAGTCAAGTCACAAGTCTCTGTCCCCCATTTCTCAAGTCAAAAACAAGTCCTAATGGGCAGATTTTCCAAATCACCCAGAGCGTTTTGGTGATGTGAAAAGACTCAATCCTCGGCTCTGCAGAAAAAACCAGGGCTGCTGCTGAGCTCTTCATGTGTGTGTCTGTGTGCAAGTGTGTAGGAGTTCTCTTGAAACACTACCCTGATGTCCCCATCCCGTCTGTAAACAAGGCGGGTGGTGGTGGGACAGACTGTGTGAGAGCGGGGGACAGAAGTGACAAGAGGGAGGAGGGTCACATGCAGCAGCTAAACGGCTTACCAGTATGACCCAATTCTTTGCAACTCTACTCAGAAGTAGTCCCATTTGTGCTGGTCATTCAATGAGGCTTCCTCCTCCCAAGTAACAATGGAGCCCACAGGAGCCATGAGGTTGGAAAGTGTGATCGCTACAAACTGCCTCCTCCTTTTCCCCCTCCCTGGGCTTCTCCAGCTAATTCTAAAGCAAGAACCCCTTTCGGCTCCTCCTTCTGCCCTCCTTCATCCAAAGGAAAAAAATCAGACCACCCATCCTTCATCCAATGATCATTGGTTCCTTCAGAGATGGGCAAGAGAGCCTGCTCCCCCCCCCCCATGCAAAATCAAAACATTAACCCTTCCCTGCTTCCTGGCTGGAAGTTCGACGCTGCTCTCCCAGTCTGAATGATGGCTCCACGAGGTATTTCACACTGCAAAAAAAGTAAGCAAGCACACCCAGAAACAGACAGACTTGAGTCTGCATGCGTGGGAGCTCATTTCTGAGTCAGTGGCCTCAGACTTGATTCCAGAGTCATTGACATGCCTGACCCTTAGTGTACCCGCATCAGCAAAAAAACATGTGTTTTTGCAACTCAGACTTGAGACTCCGGTTCCCATCCCTGGGGAGTGCATAATGTAGCGAAATCACAGAAGATATCACCGATAGGGTGTGGTGTCCACAGTGCCCCTTGCTCTAAGTAAATGCAGGGTTAAAGCCCAGGTGGTAGCTGGAGGTGTGCTGCACAACTGCAGCCACAGTGAACCTAGAAATATATAAACAGCACCTGGAAGAACTAGGGGGTGTGAATGGTAGAAGGAGTGTAGTTTGGAGAGGAGGCTGACTATGACTTGGCTTATTGACATTGGACTTTGGCTTGGCAACTCTAACTGATGGGCTGGCTTACCTGGAATCTGATCTTGGACTGTGACTCAGCTTATTGACTCTGGACTTTGGCTTGGATACTCTGACTGATTTGACTGACTTACCTGGAATCTGTGGGCTGTTACTTGGCTCTGACTTTCGCTTGCTGCACTTGCGAGTTTAACTAGGGAAACTAATTAGCCTTAAGCAGGCATGAGGCCTAGTAAGGAGAAGCTCTGGCAAGACACATATTGATCATGACTACTTGCCATGGATAGACCCATCCTCCAGGAATGTATCCATTGCCTCTTTAAATTCATACAAGCTTCTTGCCATTTCACCACACTGTCATGATTAGAAAACTTACTCACTTGTGATAAGCATATATAATTGTTATTACACAGGCCACGTCATAATCTGTGTGCTGTTAGACTGAGTGGATTTTTGCTTATGCTGTTTCTGCCCAACTTTGCATATATGCAACAGGGACCAAATGTGTACATCTGTGGGCCAGGTAAAAGTGGGTTAAGATTGTTTTCAACACTGCATGATAAGGTCAGCAAGAGAAATACTGGAGATGGCAACCAAGAGGAGCGAACAAACATTTTGCAGAATAATTGTACTGAACCTGTACTGTTCAGAGCAATGTTTGAAAAGCAATGTTTGAATAATGTCGATGCCATGGGCCAAGAGCTCTCACTAATCTCTAACCAACGTAACGCCATTTTAACATCAGTTCTGACTCTGGTCCTAAAATGCTTGTGAGCCTAAAATGCTTATTAGCAAGAAACTGTGAGCCACCCCTGACCCAGTGCCTGGCTCTCTAGTGCCCTAGTCCTTGAAGACCAGACAGAGCTGGTCTGTGTTATCTTGCCCAAGCAACCACTAATAGGAGGGGTAAAGGGGGTGTTTGAGTGTGGCAGGGATGGAATTTTACAGGACCCCTTGTCTTTGCTTGTCTATGTTTGAAATGAGTATAAAAGCTAGCTGCATCTAGCTACACTTGCGCATGATCTGAGGCAACTGGCCTCCGTGCTGCCTTGCTTTGGTACCAGCAACAAACAAGCTGTTTTCTGCTATACCTTCCCTCCGAGTGTTAAATTCCATATGACAATCAGCATAAGTAAGTCAGCATAAGTAAGTCCCCCTTTATTTAATGGGGCTTCCTCCCTGGAGTCTGGAAAGTGTGTATAGAATCGCAGCTCATATGAATTCACCTCTACTCTTCTGATTCTTGGATTGGAAAAGGAAGACGGAAACAGAGTGGAAGAGGAAATATGGAGAGGAGGCGTGTGGTCGGCTAAGTAATCTCCCAGCACTCTAGTTCACCCCTCCACAGTCTCTCTTTCCCTCTGTCTCCCTCCTCTTTTTTCAATCCAGGAAGTAACAGGAAGAAGAGGGGCAGGGGAGACTAGTGAGCAAATGGAGATGAGTGACCCTCATTAAGCTACTGCCTGAGGCATCCACCTCAGTTGGTCTCATGGGAGGGCTGCCTTGCACGTATGTGTTGGTAACAGAGCAGGGGCCAGACACACATGAACTGAAGGAAGAGAGCACTGCAGCAAACTGTGCCTCGCCCAAAATAGAAAATTATTTTTATAAATTCTCCTAGTAAAACTGGAATTCAGGAAAAGGAAGTCACAAGACAGAGTGAATGCACTGAACAATAAAGAAAGTGGACTAGGGGAAGAAGGGCTTATTCCTACCTTACATTGAGTCAGGCCATCTAGCCTGGTCCTGTACAACAGGAGGGCTCCCTAAGGCCCCAGGCTGAGCAAACTGGGGGCAGTTTGATCTCTTGATTTTTCTTTCTAACCATTGCCAAGGATTGGACCTGGAATATTCTGCTTTCAGAGCATGTGCTTTACCAAATAGTGACCCTTGGGTAAAAAGATAACAAGTTTGACTTACCTAAAATCTGACTGTAATAAGAATCCCACTCTCCCCAGTAGCTGTGTAAAATATACTCTTGTGCACGGTAGGATATCATATTTTTGACCCTTTCTCTAAACGACAGTTTGTCTGTGAGTTCAGACAAAGTAGCTGGCACATATGAAGCAGGGGCAGGTATTTTCCCACAGTGTCTCTCCACTGTTGAGGCCGGCGTGAACCGCAGGGTGTACACAAATGGGATTTCCAGTTTCACAGCAACCAAGTCACCACAGGTTGTCGCAGGGTCAGCAAGGAGCACATCGTATTTCCCTCTTTGTAACTGGGCCATCAGTTCCTGATTGGCTAGCACTCCTTCACACATTTGCCGATGGAGAACATTGACATTCCTTACCACTTTCCCCAGCTCTTGGTAAAATTTGTGGAAAGTCAGAACGGTCGGTCTGTTGAACAACCACAGCATTATGAGGTCCTTAATAAAGGAGTCCATAGCATCCTTTTCAAAGGGCACAGAGTACACCTCAAATGTAGCAGCCGGCACATCACCAGATTTGATGAAGAGTGATCCGGTTGACATCAGGATAGTAACATTGTGATCTCTATGTATCATTTCCTCAATGATGATCTTAATATTGAGCCAGTGGCTGGCTTCTGTGGGCCAAATCAGCACATTCCCACAGAAAACATTTCCCACTAGGGTAACCTGAAGCATTAACAGCTGAATGCAAGTCTTTAGTACAACCGCTCTTGCTGAGATGGAAGCCGTGATGTGCTTTGTTTTAACAGCCATGTTTTCTTTAGCTCACTCCACAACAGAGGTATTTAGGCTTTCATTTGTATGGGAAAACCATCTGTCCAGGGCTCTCATTCATTCAAGCTTTTAGCTAAGAGTAATGAGCTTCTGCTTTTCAATCACCACTAAGAAGAATGCTGCTGTTGAGGTAAGGCTGATTTCTGGAATGAAAAGACAAAAGACATCACGTTTCTTTATTACATCACTATTTCACTGAACTGAACTATATGAACTGAACTGAACTATATGAAATAATGGTACTTTCACATAGACCAAATAACTGCCAATTTCACCATCCACTCAAAAAACCTCTTTGAATGTCAACCGATTCAAAATGCATACATGGAATGTGCTATAGCATCTTCTGGGTGGGACTATCCCACCATGTTCTATCCATGGGACTATCCCATGTGGGAAATTGCTTGTTATTCCTGCATATGAAAAACTAGCATGCTAACTGGGCAAAGAGGTACCTTTTAAAGCGGTGCCCTCTTATATTTAGCAGGAGAAGAGCAACTGTCCCTCTCACCCCAGCATGGTGCTATTTCCAGTGGCATACTAAGGGGGTACATTTCTCTGGGTACCATGCCTTGAGGGGGTCCGAACCTGCATCCGCGACGGAAAACCCAAGGCAAAAAAAGGGTCTTCTGAGGCTCAGGGAGGCCACGCAGAGATGTTAAAACTGTTTGTGTTAAAACTCTTTTCCAGTGGTCTGCTCCTAATGCCTATTCTGTGCTTTTTAGATTGTGAGCCCGCTGAGGACGGGAAGCCGTTTATTGATTTATTTTACTCTGTGAACCACTTTCTGAACTACTCTTATTGAAAAGAGGTACATAAATATTCTGAATTTTACGAATTACGAATAATGTCAGAGAGAAGGATGGGCTAAAACCTTTCTCCTGACAAGTGAGTTTTCAATATGCATTAATTAGGGCCAGCCCAAGACCTCTTGGTGCCTGAGGCAGTACACCAAATGCTGCCCCCCTTACCAGATGATGTGAATGCATCTGATCCTCCCACTCCCTGGGGTGAAAATGGAAGAGAGAGATGGAGCAGAAGAGAATGCGTGGAGGAGAAGTGAGTGACAAGCAGAATGTTGAAGCACATGAATTAATTCATGAGAGCCCTGAAAAGTCTCAATGTAGTTTTTTGCCAGGCCACACAAATAGGCTTGCACAGCAATCACTTTTTTAAGGCACCTTCGTCCTTCCTGAATAAGGTAATAGGCAACCAGACAATACTGTAAAGCAAGGCGGCAGTGCTTGGATATAATGGAATGCAGGATGACAATTCTAGATCCAAAGAGTAGCATGAAAGCAACCGATGATCAGTGTACTGAGAACTTTCCATGGGCTTGATTTCCAGTGTCAGACTCTGCAGAAATGTGCACTACAGCAGCCGCTGACTGGTGATCTCTCATGCTGTGCAAAGTTATGCCAAAAGATCTTTTGAGAACCTGTCCGCACGATGCTTGTGGAAAACCTGTTTGTTGAAAAATGGACACCAAGACTTGCATGGTCTTAAATGTGTGTTTCCTAATGCCTTGCATTTACTTCTTCTTTTTTTCTTTCTTTCTGAAACCTTTATTGGCATATCAAACGATTAACAATTGTACTTTACAATTGACATGACAATTTGCATAACACTCAACAATTTAAACAAGATACTAGAATTATTTAAATTCTAACAGCGTTACTTTAAGGATCTCGGATAAATAACCAGCAACAGCTGCAGTTAGGGAATCACAAACATCACTCATAAACTTGGAGAGAATAATATCAGAGGGGATAAGGTCAGGAGGGATCCAAGAATCAAGGTAATGATTCCGAATATCAAAGTGTGCTGGGCAAAGAAAAAGTATATGAAACAAAAAATCAGGAGTCTCATGACAAAAGAGACAGAGCCTTTTCTGCCTTGCATTTAAAAGGAAGAATAGACTTTGTGGCTGTGCACATATTTCTCTGCTGTATCTTATATGGAGTCAGAGTCACTGGTTCACCCAGGCTCGTGGTTCATCTCCCCAGCCCTTCCTCCTACTGCTTCTGCCAGTTTGCCTTCTCTCCAGTCTCTTCTTCTTTGTCCTACTTAGTCCCAGGTCTACCTGTTTCTCCTGATTCAGCCTACAATCCCTTGAGACTCCCAAAGTGGGGCCTCAGACATGACGTTGCCATGACAGCTTCTTCTTTATTTTCCTCCCGATTATCATGCGTCTCACACAGTTCACATATTCCTGATGCTTGCTCTCTCCTCCTTCTGTCCGCAAACAACCAAAAGAGATCTAGAAATACTGTATTTTTTAAACTCTTGTATGAACCTCACCTTGTTTTCCTAACTCCACAGAACAAAAACATTTATGTAGTGACAGTGATGGTGAATCCTACAAACTTGCCTCTGAGTACGTGCTCTAAAATGGACACCATCCTTGCTTTGGGGCACCACCCTACTGATAAGAGAATACATATAGACCAGTGTTTTTCACATATTTAGCACCGGGACCCACACTTTAGAATGAGAATCTGTCAGGACCCACCAGAAGTGATGTCATGACCAGAAGTGACATCATCAAGCTGGAAACAATCCTTGGCTGCAATTCTACCCACACTTACCCAAGAGTAAGTCCCATTTACAAACATTGTTAAAAGAATATACATAGTAGCTTGTTAAAAATACAGGCCTGTAATATTTCCCCAGTCACAGACCATGGGAGCCAAGTCTAATATATAAAAAATAAAATATTTAAATGAATAGGGACCCACCTGAAATTGGCTTGCAACCCATCTAGTGGGTCCTGACCCACAGTTTGAGAAACACTGATATAGACAATGGCAAGCTGTTGTTTTTCCCCACTAAACACACCTGTACTGAACTGTGATGTGAGGCAAAAACAGTACTCTTGTCCCCTACTGCAGCCCCAAAAAGGAGACACTATGCTGGAGGTCTTCCTTGGGGAAAATTTTCAGCAAATTTTCAGCAAATTTTCAGCAACAGGATCTTTCTTCCTTCCCCTTTCCCCTCCCATTCTTTCTCAGCTGCTGGAAGGGTAGCAGCACATGAATGCCTACAAGACAGGGAACCGTGTCATGACTGTCACTCATTTACACACCTGTAGTCTTCTGATACATAGCTATCAATTTGAAGGAAACCACTTGTAAAGTTTCTGGATGCCCAAGTACAGTGCCGCTGTCATGCAGTTGTGACACTGAACACAGCAGCGTATCTAGTGTCTTACTTAAAGCCCCCACCATAGGACTCAAAACGATTATGTAAATAATCTGTCGTTTTAGAAAGGGAAGTCTGTTTTCTCAAAATATAAGTGTTCTCAATTCATTCAAAAGATAAATTAATCCATTAATTAGGGTATAGAAATATTCATTTCTATTCATGTTCATTTCTATAAATAAATTAACTTTATATCAACTTTATATCAACTTTATAGCTGATAATAATTCATTCCTGAGTGCATATACTCTCTGTGATAACCCTGTACAAAATGGCTCCTTGAGCAGCTTTTGGAAAGGCTAGAAAAAACAATTATGGCTTCTTCCCTATTTTCTGGATTTCTGAGTTTGGGTGGAAAAATAGGTTTGACCCAGGAGAATCTTGAACCTTGTGAATACACAGAGTTCCATATTGTGAGCCTGGATCTAGGCTTGTAAAAAGGTTTTATGAGATGCACAATCAGGTAGATGTTGTTGTTGTTGACCTTCCCCAGGACCTGGGATGCCTAGTTTTTGTCCTATTTTGTTATAAATATCATCGCAAGATGTAAGCTGTTCCCAGTAAAGCTCTTTTTTGTACGAGTTGGTGGATGGCAATTTCTGTGGCCCCAATGCTGTTCAGGTGCTCTTCAAGGTGTTTTGGAATAGCACCGAGGGTACCAATCCCCACTGGGATCACTTTGGTCTTCTTCTACCACAGGCTTTCAATTTCTGCTTGTAAATCTTTTTCTTCCACTCTGCTATCCCCTGGTATTGCTACATTGATGATTTTGACTTGTTTTTTCTTCTCAACTACAGTTATATCTGGTATATTGTGTAATAGATGCTTGTCTGTCTGTAGTCGGAAATCCCACAATATTTTGGCATCTTCATTTTCAATGACTTTTTCAATTTTGTGGTTCCACCAGTTTCTGGCTGCACGTAGCTTGTATTCTTTACAAATGTTCCAGTGTATCATTGTTGCTACCTTGTCATACCTTTGCTTGTAATCTGTTTGTGCAGTCTTTTTACAGCAACTAATTAGGTAGTCCATTGTTCATGGGCTTCTTTGCAGAGACGGCACTTGCTTTTTGTTGTTATTTTTTTCTACTTTTGCTTTTATTGCATTTGTTTTTAATGCCTGTTCTTGTGCAGCCATTATTAGATCCTCTGTCTCTTTCTTCAAGTTGCCTTTTTTGAGCCACTGTCAGGTCTTGGTGACGTTTGTTTTTCCAGTAATATTATCCATGCTTCTTTTCCCACTTTTCCAATCGGTTCTTTATTTGTTCTTTTTTATAAGCCTGCTTTGTTTTGTTGGTATTTAATATTTCTAATTGTTAACCATTTTAAGTGCATCCTCTTGGCCAGGGCTTTTCAAACTGGTGCGTCATAATGCCCAAGCCAGAAAGCCCTGGCCACTTTCCCCTTAAAGGATGGGGGCAGGGGGAGTCAGCGACGCAATCCTCAGGATCGTGTCACTAAGAGGGCTGCAGGGACTGGGATGCACTCACCAGTCCCTACAGCAGCCTGTCAGGGGTGCAGGGAGCCCTGCAAGAGTGCCTGCAGGGATCCCCACAGCTTAAAAAGTGAAAGTGCAGCAATTGTGCTCCACTTACGGTTTTGCAGAGGTTTTGCAGTTACAGAGCCCAATTCTATGGTCCACACTGCGCCTCCGCTGCGCAGACCACAGTCACAAACATGCCGTAATTCACATTTGCGGGGCTTACCGCCCGGCTCCCAACAGAGGTGATTCAGCTCCAGCCGGCGCTGAGCCACCAATCGGCGGGTGCCCGGGTTCTGCAGCTCGGCGGTCTCTGTGACCGCCGGGCTGCAGAAGGGGAATGGGGGTGTTCCCGGGGGCATGGAGGAGGCATTCTGGGAAGGGGGGAGGCATTCCCAGGGGCAGGGGAGAAGCGGGTCCACAGAGCCAAGCTCCGCAGGATCCCAGGCGCTCATGGATGGCTGCTTGCCCTACACGAGCACCTTCACTTTAGCAGCGACCAAACAGTTGCCACTAAAGTGAGTAGTCCCATTGTGGGACTGCTTCCCTTACTCGGGGGAAGGGGAGGAATGTCCCCTTCTTCCTAGGAGCCTCCCGCGGTAGCACGGGAAGCTCGGGATCCGACGGGAGCCCTTTGTGGAGCTGCCGGGTCCCATGGCTCTGGGCAGCTCAGGATTGGGCTGACAGTCTGTCCACATAACTACAAGGCTGCAGAGTTGATGGTCATTAGCCTCCTGGTCTTGCGGTCTAATGTCTCTAGCTCTGCCTGTGTCCTGTCTACTATTCCTGAAGTGTCATCTAATGACAGGTATAGCCCAGGTGTTTTTGGCTTGTATAGTGTTCCCACCATTAAGTTAGGACTTTAGGATTTTTCTGACACTCCTGATGTATTCACTTTCAATTTTTCTTTTAACTTCAGTGTTTGATGTTCTGCCTGAAGTATGCCCAGATACTTATAATGTTCTTTCTCATCCAAATTCTTAATATTGTTTCCACTGGGCAACTCTATTCCATCCATTTTTATTATTTTTCCTCTGTTCATTATTAATGCAGCACACTTATCTAGTCCAAACTCCATTGGATATCATTACTATATATAAAAACAGTGTTTATTAGTGATTCTATTTCAGACTGGGACTTTCCATACAACTTCAAATTGTTCATGTAGAGCAGATGATTTATTTTATTTGATGTTTGGTATCCAAGTATAGTGTTTATGTAGAGGCGCTAGCCTTAGCCTTAGTATGTTGGCAATAAAGCAAAGCACACTTTGCACTTGCACAGAGCAAACTTGCGCAGCCTTGGTGACATGCTGAGTCTGAAGCTCTGTAGCCTGTCAACAAGAAGATGTTATAGAGAATCATATCTAGGAATGTATTGCTGTTAAGCTAGAGAGCCGGCTGGTTATAGCCAGTGTGAGTCTCAGCATCCTCTTGGAAATTTCCCTATTACGCAGACTATTGACTCATAGCTTAGTATTGTAAACAAGATCAGAAAATGGAAAACCCCAGCCTGTTGTGTATTGTTTGAGAGGGAATAAAAGTCATAGAAGGCTGAATCCCAGAAGCTTTCCTTCTGCATCTGGCCTTCCTTCTGCATCTCGCTTCTATACATGTCTGTTGTCTTATTCATTGCTATAACTCTTTGCTCCTCAAGTTCTAACTTTCAAACCCTCAGAGTGCTTCTACTTTAACACTCTCCTTCAGGCAACAAGATACAGTCTTGGGTGTCTCCCACCAAGCACCAAGGCCCCCAAAAGCCTTGGGTGCTCCCCAAAGCAGCATCTTGCGCTGCTACATACAAGGCCTGTTTTATTTAATATTTGGGAAAGTGAAGTCATGGCAATAACAAACAGCAGAGGTGACAGTGAGTCCCCTTGGAAGATGCCTCTCCTGATGTTCACTTGACCAAGAGTTTCACCATTGATTGTTAACCGTGTACTCCATGTGCTCATTGCCTTTTTTACAAATGCCTGAATATTTTTGCTGACACCTGTTATTTCTAAACATTTTAATATCCAAGCATGAGGCAATGAGTCGAAGGCCTTCCTATAATTGATCCATGCAACACTTAGATTTGTTTTTCTCTTTCGGCTATTTTCTAAAATCATTTTGTCAATCGGCGGCTTCATGCCGCTCCACTCTCCTTGGACTTGTGCCACCTCAGGAGTCCGAGGAGACCCATAGGGGCCAGGGTGCCTTATCCAGAGGTAAGGGGGAAAGTTTCTGAGCCACTTTGGGCTCCTATCCCACTCTGGATACAGTGCAAGCCTCTTGGCTTGCCTGTACCAGTGCAGGATAGGATTGCACCCTAACTAGTGTTGCATGATTTCATCTGCTATTATACCAGTTAATAATTTAAACGTGGTTGGCAGACAAGTTATTGGTCTATAATTATTTGGAACTGCACCTTTTACTGGATCTTTCATTATGAGGTGAGTTTTGCCATTTGTTAACCATTGTCCAAAATTGCCTCCTTACAAAATGTGATTAAATTGTTTTGCTAGATGAATAGAATAGAACTTTATTACAGTCATAAGACCAGCCACATATAAGATATCAAAATATATAAGTATACAAAAGTATGCAATATATTATGATTAAGTTTAAAACGATAAAACAGTTTATGATTATGTTTAAAACAGTTCTGAGGTAACCAACAACAGCTTCCAGCCATCTCCCCTAAAGCAGTTCCAATATGTCTAGCAGACTATGCTCTAACTACAGAGGTTCATCCATATTTAAGATCCTTTTCCTAATGCCCATTGCAGCAGTAAAAAATTTAGCGACACTATATGTAAACATAGGATTGGAATCAGATAACAATACATACATACATTGTTGCTCTGTGCAACCGAAAAGTCGGCCAATCAAAGGAGAAATATGTTCTTCACGTATCTTCTTGTAATATATACACCGCAACAGAATGTGTTCAGTTGTTTCTATCTGTTCCATTCCGCATGGGCAAAGGCGCTCTGCCCAGGGGATCTTTTTATACCGTCCCTCCTGCACTGCTGAGGGTAGTGCATTAAGCCGGGCCAGAGTAAATGCCCTTCTATGTCTAGGCTGCTCCAGCTGGGCAAAATAAGGTGCTATTGCAACCTTATATAATCTATCCTCGCTAAGAAAGAATTCTGGGGCACTGCTTAAGTCATATTGTCTCTCGTTATCCTTAATGATTTATCCTTAACTGCTTAATGATTTTCTTTGCCTGTTCCATTCCCATGGTTAACAAAATCGATCCAGAGAGACCCAAGGAGGCAATTTTTTGCTCAATTAACTGAACCCATTTCGACTTAAAAGTGTCTTGCAGGATCAATGGTACAAGACCAATGGGAAGGCAGAGCATTCTTAGCCAGTACATGAGAGTTGCGATCCATATCCTGGCCTCGATTTTAATTTGGCCAGTTTCCAGTCTTAGTTTTACGTTGGCGACATCTCTGGGGACTCCTAATATTGCCCTCAGGAACTTTGATTGAACACGTTCTAGAGTTGCAGTATTAGGAAAGGGGCCCAATTGGGAACCATACATTAGTTGAGCTACTGCTTTTGCATGAAACAATTTTATGGCTGAAGGGATATAATGCCCCCCCCCCCCCCGTTCTCATAAATTGAGATATTGCAGCAGAACTTCTCAGGGCATTTAATGCAACATAATCACCATGCGCTTTCCTAGAGCCATTAGATTGAAAGACAACCCCTAAATATTTAAATTGGTGGATCTGATCAATTCTATGCTGGTTAATCATCCACGTTCGCATTATTGGCCTTTTAGCAAAAGACATGATTTTGGTTTTTTGGAAGTTAATTACCAGATCTTCTTGCTCACAATATAAACAGCCTTCGCAATGCTGTTCTAAGCCCAATTGAAGTCCTAGAGATGATCGCTGCATCATCGGCATACAATAGTGTTGTTATATGTCTTCCTGCAATTTTGGGGGGGGGGGGGTGAAAATTAATATCTTTTAACTGGTCCACCATAGAGTCAATAAAAAAGTTAAACAAAAGTGGAGCCAGAAGACAGCCTTGTTTGACTCCTTTTTGAGTTTGGATGGCTTTTGTAAGATGGCCGCGAGCACTGCATCTTACCTTAAGTGAGGTATTTCTATAGAGAGCCTGAATAAGTTGAAGGAGCTGTCTGTCAATACTAGAAGCCTCTAATTTCCTCCATAATTTGACCCTTGATATGGAGTCAAAGGCTGACTTAAGATCTATGAAAGCTACATGGAGTGAGGTTGCTTTTGTCAGAGGCATATTTTCCAACAAGAAATTGTAATATCAAGCAATGGTCAATGGTAGAACGTCCTTCTCTAAAACCTGCCTGCTCTTCTGCAAGTATCTTATCCTCCTCCAGCCAATCTTTAAATTTCTCATACAAATGCCTGGTATATAATTTAGAAATTGTATTAAGTAAACTAATGGGCTGGTAGTTTGCAGGATCATCTCTATTTCCCTTCTTAAATATGGGGACTATGATAGCAAATCCCCAATTTCTGGAATTCTGCCAATTGTGTCAATATACGTAAATAGCAATGCTAAGACCGGAGCCCAAAATTCTAAATTATTTTTAACTGCCTCTGGCGGTATCAAATCTTCTCCAGGGACTTTTCCCGTTTTCATCTGGGTTATTAAATTATGTATTTCAAAAGTTGACACCGGTGACCATGGTGGAACATCTTCAAGTGTGCTATTCCATCTCAGCTGGGCCGCATCTGCATCTTTGTATAAGTCTTGGAAGTGTTCCTCCCATATCCCTGGGTGGATATAGCAATCTGGCAGTGTTGGCCCAGTGGTTGGAGAGATTTTTATCATTCACCAGAAGAGTGTCAAGTCTTTAGATTTTGCTGCTTGAATCAATTTTTCCCAATTTTCTTTCTGGGCCTCTTTTTTCTTTTGCAATAGTAACTTTTTATAGGTTTTTTTCTCTCTCAAAAGGGATTGAGCCACTATCAGATCTGAAGTTAATTTATAGGCTTGGTAGGTGCTCTGTAAAACTTTTTTTGCAAGTACACATTCCTTGTCAAACCATGGCTTCGAATTAGGATAGTGACATTGGTGGGTTGCTTTTACCTTGCCAGTAACAAACTGTTTCAGCTCACAGATCAGCTCCTCATAGATTTCCACCGGATTACTCGAATGCATTATGGATATCCTAATGCTTTGCATGATATCAGATGCAAGTAAAGTTTGTAGGTTCGAGTCCATCTTTGGAGTCCACTTGGCCCAGCAGTATATTCCCTCCTTAGGGAGTATCATAAGTGGATATTGATTAACGCTTCTTAAATAAGGAAAAGGGGCTGTCATACTTAGTGAGACAGGAAGATGATCGCTTTGGAATTTTGATGCTACTTCCAAGTTTTCCAATAATGGGGTTAAATTTGGTGAGATGATTATATAGTCTATTAGGCTCATTCTGGCTCCAGCCAGGTAAGTAAATTCAGCTGGGTAGTCATTACCATATGCACCATTTAAAATGTGCAGATTAAGCCTGGTGGTCATTTGATGTAACAAGAGCCCAGCATAGTTTGCTTTCTTATCTTTAGATTGCTGATTAAATGGAAGTGCATTTGAACCTAATGTGGGAGGGTATGCTTTATATTGAGA
Organism: Tiliqua scincoides; assembly: GCF_035046505.1. NCBI lineage: Eukaryota > Metazoa > Chordata > Lepidosauria > Squamata > Scincidae > Tiliqua > Tiliqua scincoides. Next base: position 73,568,183 of record NC_089825.1, read on the forward strand.
GTATAGGGCTTGATCGTTAAGGCCTATACGAGCGTTAAAATCCCCTCCCAAAATCACATATGTATTGGAATAATTATGAAGTAGCTCTGCTACATAAGCTTCAAATTCTGTCCATATTTCCAAAGTCAATGATTTCTTTTTTTGTTGAGGTAAATACACATTTATTACCAGCAAGTCCCAATGGTCAAAATGGACAAGAATGGCCATTGCATGTTGTTTAAAAGATGGAAGCATCCTTGTGTTTGCACACAATGATGTGGCAATCAGCATACCTAAGCCTCTCTTATATCTTCCATGACCTGCCCCAGAAGTTGCACTCATAGAGTATGAATGAAAACCATTAATTACCACCTTTTCCTGAATCTAAGTTTCTTGCATCAATACAATATCCTTAGAGGAGAGATATTCTCTTGATTCAGGGTCCTGGAAGAGTCCGGTCCATCCATTTATATTCCAAGAAATGAGGGCAATTTTATTTGTGTGCTGGTCAGGTACCCGTCATTGTGCCTCTGAAATGGCACTTATTATCTCCTGGGCATTCCCTTCATTTTCATCCTCCTTCATGGTCAGATCTAAATTCAAACCGTCCTGTGAAGCAGGGTTATCTGCTAGGTATTTACTCTCTAGCGCATCCACATAGGGGGGAATCATCACAGAGTTTAGATGGTATTCTGATGTCCTTAAATCAGCTTGAAAGATTGAGGAGTTTAGATGTACTAATACTGATCCATCCTCATGATCTGGAGTAGCCTGTATTCTTGCTGAGTTATGTAGTCCTTCATTTAATCCCTCAATAAAAGTCTGTGAGTCCTGGATCTCAACCAACTCCCATTGCGGCTCTATAGGGGGAGTTTCTCTCATCTCAGTGAGATTATCGGGCTGTTCCAGAGCAGAAAGTAACCTAATTGGAGTTAGCACCTTTAATTCTGCTTGTGGATGTAAAGTTAATTTCAGTTCAGGACAAGAGTTTGTTTTTGCTATCAGCTTTTCCTTAGGCAGTGAGCAACTCAAAAGGGTTGAGCCTTCTTGGACAGAGAGGTCAAGATCTAAAGTTCTCTTATCTTGGAAGGAAGCTAGGATTTCCTCATGCACTCTTTTCCTTTTCGGCATTAATAGATCGTTCAATTTATTTCTAAGTTTGGAAAGCTCTGAAAGTTCATCCTGTTTCTCAGGATGAGTTCTATCTGATTTACAGGGGCTGTTCACCCGCCATTTATCTTTCTTATCAGGGCCAGTCTCCCCCGCAGCTATGCCTGCGGTTAATGTTGGAATGGAGGCATAATTAACTCTTTTGGTTCTGGCAAGGACTTTAACTCTGTGCTCTTTAAATACTCTTTGAGATATTATACCATATCTTCTTAGGTGTTGGGATAAATGCAAAAGTTGCAAAGGAATATCTGCTGATTTAAAATCTAAAAGCAGTCTTTTATGATAGTTTTGCGAGGGCAGAAAATGAAAATGAATTAACTCTGCTGGAGCAATTCATTAGTTCTATCAGGGAGGAAAGAATTCTTATTTTGGTTGTCTAGAACTGGGTGTCTTTTTGGGGGAAACAAATTAGAACTTGCTTTGTTTGCAGTACTCTTTGGACTCTTTCATGATTGAAAGCTGGAGGATGTGGGGCAATGGCGTCCTCCTTTCCTCTTTGATAAACACGCATTTGGATTAAGGCTTCTAACTGCTAATTTTCCATTTTACTAATTTTCCCCAATAACACTATCAGAGTCTCTGCAGACAAGAAGCACATTTCGCTCAGACATACTATGGAACAATTTAGATGTGGGGAGGGAGCATTTATTGCCTTTCGGCTATTTACATCCCGACCTGGAGATTTTCTTTCTCTGCTTTCGAAATGCTTGCTGATTTGAGATAAGTTGATTTATTTAAGTTGGCATTTAGCAGACAGGACTCAGCTTCTTGACACATAGAGCTGTTGTTAGACACTGCTATAGATGTATTCACAGTGTTTGAAGCCCTCTTGGAAGGGAAGAAGCTTTCAATTCTGAGCTGTTTCTTTTTTCTCTCCTTTTCCTCCTTCTCCTCACCGGGACTGATATTGTTTCGTCTTTTCTTTTCTCTTTTTTCTTTTCTCTTCCCCACATTAATGCATATGGAGTCATTTTTTATCTTGCTTATGGCTTCATTTAACAGAAGCAGGAGCTAAATCTAGGCACTGTTGCTCCTCCGCCATCTTGCCTCCCCCCCTTGCTAGATGCTGATGGAGACTTGTTAGATGTTTAACTCAAAGCTGCTGCTGCTGCTGCTGATTTATTTTATTCACATCAAAATGACAACACAGCTGATAATGATCGTATATACACAAAAAACACAGCATTTATCTGCTGGTAAATCCTTATCCACACGGACATCTGCCTGATGTCTAGGTGTAGATGAGGTACCGAAGAAGAATGAACACTGTGCCAATTATGGTGGTCTTCTGTAATTCGACTGGTGTTGTTGTTGTTATTAATGTGGCACCATCACTTTACAACTTTACAGCATTAACCCGCAAGACATTGAGAAGGGGTCTGCAAAATCTCAGGAAAAAAAAGATTGCCTTTGATCACTTACAGTGTGCTCCCACAGACCACTAGAGAGGGTAGCGATTGAACTGGCCACAGCCAGCAACAAAAGCAGCAATCTACAAGTCTTCACTATGAATTTAATTGTATTTTTGTGTGAAGGGGTGGTGGTTGCATGCAAAGCCCATGAGAGGGAGTAATTTGTACCTTGGTTCAGGGTCAAAGGAGCCAAAGAAGGCCCCCCCCCCCGATCTTATATTTTCCAATCTCACCTGGACTTGCTGCCCATGTGGGATGCTAGTCACATGGCAGCTGTGGCTGCTGCAAGCCATATGTGCTGAGCCAAGGAATACAGATATGACACTCCTGAACACGGTCAAATCTGGGAGGAAACTGGCCTGCTACAGTAGCTCTTTCTTTTGGTTTGTGGATCCACTTACCATGAAGGAGTGTTTAGGAGCTCAGGGACACAGCTGTGAGGCTACGGCTGCAATCATAACCACACTTTCCTGAGAGTAAGCCCCATTGAACAAAATAGGACTTAGTTCTGAGTAGACCTGGTTAGGATTGTGCCCTACAGCTCCTGCAGAAGTAAGATTTGGTACACACAGGACACTTTCCATTCTAGTATGATGATCTATTTTTTTGCAATGATTTTCTGCATTTAAAATTTTTTACAGACTTAGGAGCATGTTTGGTTTTCTTTATTACTGTATCTAGCTGAGGACACTGTGTGGGCAGGTAGACCTGGGCTCCACATTGGGAAGCAAGGTATACCTGGGCTCCAAAGACTCTTCCTGCTGTTGCCACATGCGCCCTGTCTTGTTTTGCCCCTCCCCACCCCTGTTCTGCCCACCCCTGTTGCCACCCCAGTCTATTTCACTCCCTCTCCTCCCCCTTTGGGAAGAGGCCCCAAAGAAACATTGTAGCCCTGATAAAATTTCTCTTGGAGGCACGTGGTTGCATATAGTCCACGCCAATTCCAATTTTTGTCTCAGTGGTCCACAGGCTCCTAAAGGTTGGGAACCACTGCTTTACAGGGTGAAATACAGTTGGGTGGCCTTGTTTTGCACTGATTCTAATCATACTTGGAAGACTGGGCTTGGAGACAAATGCTGCAGAACTCATGGGTGTTCAGCTCATGGGTGCTAATCCAGTGATGTAGCTAGTGAGGGGCAGGGGCACAGTCCACCCTAGGTGCCAGCCGTGGGGGGGGGTGACACCACAAGTAATCAAAATCACTAAAATTGCAGTTTTTAGGAATAATACCATCAAGTCATATACCATTTGATGTGGAATTTACAGTGGAATACAATAAAAAAAAAAACCAGAGTGAAATATCATTCTATCATTCTATCCATTCTATCAAAAGTTATGACCAAAAAACCAGAACTCAAAAATCCATGGGGCACTACAGAATGTGAAACAGCCAGATCACGTGTTTACTCACAAGTAGGGGAACTTGTCTTAGTCCTTCAGAAAGGGCAGGATGAGAGGAATCCAACAACACCGGAATGCTCCAGATCCGATACACAGAGCAGCCAAAAAACACCCGAGAAGGAAGTCCCTCCCTTGAAGCTGACGAATGTATTGAGCCCAAAGGAAAACAAAACTAAGCCGCACAGTCATGTTTACTCAAAAATAAGCAAACATGCCTTGGCTGTGGTCAGGTCAGGTCAGGTAAAGCCCAATTTGATGAACATGGAGTTCAACATATGCTCCAGAAGGCAGCCTGCTCCATAAAAAGAATAAAACAGAGGCTTGAGCTGTTAAGGTGATTTTTTTTCTATTTTAGACTTGCAAAGCTAGGTGGGTCCTGTTAGTGACATGGAAATTGAACTGAGCACTGGATAGGGTTGAAAATCTCACTGTTTTTATTGCGGGCAGGCTACAGAGAAAATTCACTTGGTGGAACAGGGCTGCCTTTCCTTGTTTTTCTTCAATTTAATTATTTATAATTATTTATTTTAATTTGCTTGATGATGTCACTTCCAGCCACGACATCACTTTCTAAAAAGAGAGTCCCAGTGCTAAAAGTTTGAGAACCACTAGAAACAGACCAATGAGACATCCTCAGGGGGGATGACACCTTAGTGACCAAAATTATGGAAATTGTGGCTTTTAGGAATAATGCCATCATGTTATATACCATGTGATGCAGAATTTCATCCATTGCTATGGGGAAATATTCACTGCATTTATTTTCTGGCCATTATTGTTATTCATTTCATGTCATGACTACTGCTATCTCTCAGTCTTACTTACCTCACAGGGTTGTTGTGAGGACAAAATGAGGGGAGGAACCATGCATCCCACCCTGAGCTCCTTAGAGAAAGGGTGGTATTAAAATGTGAATAACTGTCATATGGGGGTGACAAAAATTTATGGACCCCAGGTGTCAAATGACCTAGCTACGCCACTGTGTTAACTTACTGGGTTGCAGGTAAAGTAGCTAAGCTAAAAAGAAAGGAACTGTTGCTGATCCAGGATTAGGTGAACAGGCATCCCTCCATATCTGCACTCTCCACAGTTACTGAAACCGTGAATACAGGAGATCCCTGTAGGTGCAGTGCTCCATGGCCTCCACCCCGCACAGCTCATAAAATTCATAATAAATATATCAATAAAATCATATACATAAAAGACAGTGACAAAATTATAATCATTAATAAGAGAAAAGAAAAGAAAAAAACAACCAGCACATAGACCCATGGTTCCCCAGGGCACCACAAGGAACTCACATGCTTGACATGGGATAGCTTAAATTTTAAAGGGAAATACAGCAATGGAACTGTAGGGATGCCATAAACCATCAAAGTTTGGAAACCTCTGGCACAGATCCGACCCAACCCCACAGTAGCACTAGACCATCACAAGTCAAGGCAGCAGTTTTAAACTATTCAATCAAGGAAATACAAAAAGAACAGTGAAGCAGCAGCAGTATCATAAAAGGAGCAGGCAGTGAAAATAAAGGCAACTCACCCACACCATCCCCCACCTCCCCTCAAAAAGTTAACTAACGGCACAATCCTACGCATGTCTACTCAGAAGAAAGTCCCATTGTGTTCAGTGCTCCAAGGCAAGTTGCATAGGATTACAGCCTCAATTAAATCATCTTCAGACCTGATGTAATATCTCTCAAGGGGTATTCTCTGACAACATCTCGTATTTCTAGTTCCAGTAACTGTTCTATGTATCCAGGATACCAAAGTGATGAGGAAAACACTCCTATACACACCTTCCTATGAGTAAATCCTATTTACTTCTGGGACTTACTTCTGTGTAGACATGCATAGGATTGCACTGCACTAAATATATGCGCTTTGTGAACTTTTAGTAACCCTTTGTGAACTTTTAGTTGAAAAGCGGTATATAAATACTGTTAATAATATGTGTGTTAGTATGACCTGCAGGACAGAGTTTGACCATAGGATCCTTCTGTTAAGAACAAGATAATTCAACCCCATGCAATCAGATAATTGAAGGTCCCATGCAAAATTGCAACACCAGCCATGTGGTGACACACCAGTCTTGACACACCAGTCACACAAGACACACCAGTCTTGACTACACGTCACAGGAGGAAATGGTACAACCATCTTTCACAGTATATGCAGAAATCTTTCGCTAATCAACATTCATTGTTCTGCATTCAAAATAAAATTAAGACAAGGACTTCAACCACATTCACAGCTGTACCTGCCTGCCAACTTCAGGAGTCCTTTGGGGGAGAGCTTAAGTAAGATTTGTTCTAAACAGAGGCCTTAAATGAAAAGAGAGAAGTATGAGAATTTGACAGCAGGATATTCACCTGCTCTGTTCTGGAGAAATGTTTATCACTTTGTTATGCTCCAATGAATAAATGGCCAAGATTACCTTCTTCACTCCAGAGTGGCTGGGAGCAGCATGTTTTTATTTCAAATAAACTGTGAGTTCATGAATAGGGCTCATCTGACGTGTCCTGGATGCTCAGAAGTGGGAAATGATCTTCAAAACAGTTCAAACATGCAGAAGCATCCATAACACCTACACTACCCTTCACAATTCCTGTATATTGTACCTACCGTACAGAAAAATGGATTGAACAGTCATTCTTTGTTCCTAGGGAGTTACAGATCTGTGAGGGGCTACAGTGATCTTGAAGGAATTTAGGAACTTCATCAAATTATAATCCTTAACATGAAGGGAGAGGGGAGAGGACACAGATTGCCAGGTATGTATGAGTTCCCACTACCTGGTCAAAGAGGCACCTTGCATGTGCTTGTTCTGTATTTGACTAGGAGAAATTGTTCATCCCAGCGTAAATCCTTCCCAATGCGGCTGTGTGGCTTTTGCTAGTGTCTTGCTTGCATTTCTTTTTAGAATGTGGATCCCTTTGGAACATGGAACCAGCTTCTTATTCCATTTGATGTGTCAGCTGCTTTTGGGAACTGTTTTGTTGCTAAAACTAGCTGCAAGGAGAGACAAACTGAATTGGGACCATGATAATGGGGAGCGTAGGCTGTCAAACCCCCACTGCTTTCCTACCTGAAATTGCCTCCCTCTGCTCTGCGCTGGAAAGCATACAGGTACCATACAGAAAAAGGACACACATCTGAACTATACCCACCCCCCATTTTTAAAATTGGAAAGATATGTTTGTTCATGTTCTGCATCACATGTGGGCAAGGCCAGTTCGGAAGTATTTCCAAACCAGTCCAGTGTCACCTGTCTGGTGCATGTCACACATCACACAAATTTGGGTTTGTCACCAAGTGCACATACACTCAATAGAGAGTCTCTGAAGCTTGTAGCTGCAGGAGTCACATTTCAAATACCAGTTCTGACACAATCACAGTTTGCATTTTTAGTGTGTCCTCAAAAATCAGGCTGTGTGAAGGTGCCCATCTGAATCTTAGGCACGCAAACTGTTAAACAGAAAGGGGGAAAAAGCCCTATGAGTGATGTCTGCTGAAGTCTCCTCTGATTTTTATCAGCTATTCTTGCAAACTACCCACAGAAACAGACATTGGTTGTGTGGAAAATGGTATCTCGTCATCTTTTATTTCTTTAATTTCAAGTATTCCCTACTTTTTTTCATTACTAGTTCGATGCTTTGGAGACATCTTTACGTGTAAGTGCACAGAGACTGGAGCTGCTCGCCTTGGTCCTTTTGGGACTCTGAAATACCAGAAGAAGAAAAAATGAGAAAGGGTCATTCCTCTGAGTTTTAGGATGCAAACAACTATCCTACAGGACTGACCGGCATGAGAGAGGCCCTGCTCTGTACATATTTTGTCCCTGTCACTTCTGCTCAAACAGATTCTGCATGTTTATAAAACAACCCGAAAACCCAACAAACTTGTTCCTAAAAGCAAAATGGGATAAGGGTACACACCACAAACAGTGATCATCCTTCCATAAAGCCTTCAATTCTGAAAAAACCTATTGTTGGTTTCCAGCTTTGCCTGAATGACTCCTGTGCTACCCATTTGGTCCTAAAAGGACATCACTCATTCATTCTCATCCCATTTTGTGGGACAGCCAGACAACGATATTGCTAACCCTTTGCATCTCAGTGCTTTCTGTGTTGCAACCTGATTTAAGTTAAAATGCTATTGCAATGCCAGCCTAAACCAGTGAGGACAGGCAAAATGTTGTTGAGTCTTCCCAGCAGTGATGGACTTCCCCCTCCCTGCTCCCGGGGCAAAGGTCTGCGAAACTGCCCACCTTGAAAGATGCCGTCCCCCCTGCGCATTAACTTCCCCCTACCTTTGTAGCATGGTGGAGCCTCGCACAACCTTAGAGCTGACTGGGGAAGCCCTATGAGGTTTCCCCGCAATCTTAAACTGCACTTTCGTAAAACTGGAAGTGCAGTTTCCAACCATGTCAGGAGCCTCAGGGAGGTGCGCTGGCTCAGTGCCCAGGGCATTTGCCAGCTCTACGTCCGCTGCTGCTTCTGAGGGCTACTATCCTGTGAATTTTCCTCCTTGACTTCTCATCTTTTGTCAATGTAATTAGTTCCTTCCTGTTCACACACTGGAAATCGCGTGAATTCAATCTTAACTGGTCAGTGTCCTAATTATTCCCTACTTTAATTTCTGGTTTTCTATTTGCAGCAAGAGCAACATTACTTCATTAATGTTTTTCTTTTTAAGCCACTTCTGTCCAACACTGCACATATGCAACAGGGACCAAATGTGTAAACCTGTGGGCCCAGCAAAAAATGGGTTAATCACCATCATTGCACATTTGCAACCACAAAAAGTTAACAAGCAGTTCCTCTGTTTGTAAAGAAGTAATTAGAAGTACAGTAATTTAAAATAACCCAGCTAAACAGGGGAGCATACTAGAAAACACATCATCTCTGCTTCCTAAACCTCGAGAACAATTCACAAGTTCAATAGACAGCATCAACTCCAGTATTTTTGCATTAGTTTTGCATTGCATAGTATTTTGCAGAAATACCCTTAATGACTGGTGTGCCCTCAGGCACAGCTAATCCTCAGTCATCCTGGGATGGAATAGAGAATAGTTCACCACCATCATGCCTCCTTAGCTTTTCCACTGTACCCCACTCTATGAAATCACACATGCAATGTACATCACTTGATTTGTGTGCACACAATTTAATGCATGAACTGACTTTACTGGAAAGCATTAATGCCTGACGTGATATGACCATTGTTTTTGTAGGTGTGTGTTCTCAGTTGCACATGTAAGTCATCCCTTGATGCTACTGATATCAAATAATGTACCAGCTCTAAAAGTATGTAAGTCAGAGGGGAGAGAACATGGTAGACTGATTTTCCCTTCTCAAGGAACATCTGGAGACCCGGCTGCTATGTCAGCTTTGCGGCTGTGGACACCCTTAGATCGAAGGGATGACAGGAGATCACCTACAAATCTTCAATAAGTCTGCTCCTTTGATGGGCTAATATGCCAGTGCCTGGGCTGGCTGAACGAAACATGCTGCAGGTGTGCCTTATGGCATGTTTGCAACACTGCATGCCTGTGCTGAGCCAGCGTGCACAGGTCAGGATTGGGCCCTTAGTCCTCAATAATACAAAAGCAGAGATGTTACCAAAATCCTATTCAGACCATAACCCATTAACATTGGTAATAAGGAAGAAGTTACAGATGGAGGTCAAGTGAGATATTGCTGCAAAATAAGAAATAGTAAAAGAGGCTAAGCAGAAATTGAAAGAATAAGTTCCACAGAAACCTGGTTATTATATAGAAATTGAATAAACTTTTCACAAGCTGAATATAGGATGAAGACGAGAAAAGAGTTGTTAGAGGAAAGGTTTAGTTGCCATTCTACACAGCTTTTGGAGAGATTCAAAATGGATAAGAAAATATATCGCTTTGATGTTTGTATGTCTCTATTAGAGAGTCTTCTCTGTTTAGAACAGGGGTGCCCAAACCCCGGCCCTGGGGCCACTTGCGGCCCTCGAGGCCTCTTAATGCAGCCCTCAGGGAGCCCTCCAGTCTCCAATGAGCCTCTGGCCCTCTGGAGATTTGTTGGAGCCCACACTGGAGAGCACCTTGCGTGAGAGCAACTGTTTGACCTCTTGCGTGAGCTGTGGGATGAGGGCTCCCTCCACTTCTTGCTGTTTTACATCTGCGACGCAGCAGTGGCAGTGAAGGAAAGGCCAGGCTTGCTTTGTACAAGGCCTTTTATAGGCCTTGATCTATTGCAAGTCCTTCATTCGCTCATATAAGTTCATCTTTAATATATTCATTTATGTAAATTTATTCAACTTTTAAATGGAAATTAATTATTTTTTCCCTGACCCCCAACACAGTGTCAGAGAGATGATGTGGCCCTCCTGCCAAAAACTTTGGACACCTGTGGTTTAGAAGAACAAGCTCTTACTAAAATGTATAAGTTCTTAAAATACGAGACTGAAGAGGAACAGGTTAAGGCAGTAGTTCTCAGACTCCCAGGGACTTCAAGAACCACTCTAAGTGCCTGCAGAGGAATGGGAAAGGCTGCAGGGACAGGGGGAAGGATTGTGCTGCTAAGGGAGGCACAGGGGCTGGCACATACTTACCAGTCCCTGCAGCAGCCTCCCAGGGGTGCGGGGAGCCCTGCACAACACACCGCAGGGCTTCCCAAGAGTCAGAAAATGAGAGTAGAGTGATCGTGCCTCGCCTCCAGTTTACGATTTCAAACCAGAAGTGGTGCATGATCGCTCCACTTTCAATTTCTATAGCTTGGGGGTCACACAGGGCTCCCTACACCCACAGCCAGCTCCTGCGCCCCCCTTAGCGACATGATCCTGGGGTTCATATCGCTGCCTTCCCCCCGCCCCCGTCCCTTAAGGGGGTAGAAACCAGGGCCCTCAGGCTGGAGCGTTGCAGCATCCCAGTTTGAAAACCACTGGGTTAAGGAATTTATGAAACAATGGGCAAGAAATGTTGGCCTTGAGATATTAACAAGCAATGGAAAAGTCTGTGGACCATAAGACTGAAATTTACATTAAATGTAAATATTAAAGAGAATTCTTACAAAATGATGTATAGATGGAATAAGACACCAGCTAAATTAGCAAAAATGTATGAAAATGTACCTAATGAAGCTGGAAGTATAAACAACAAGAAGGATCATTTTATCATATGTGGTGGACACATACCAAAGTAGAAAAATATTGGACTTGAATACACCAGCAAATGCAACTGATACACAAGGTAAATCTGCAAATTAAACCAGAAAATTTTCTGTTGGGAATACTCGAGATTAGATTCAGAAAGATTTTGAAATTATATATTAATATATGACAACTGCGGCAAGAATATCATATGCTAAATATTGGAAGGTTCCAGAGATACCTTAAGCTGAAGACTGGTGGGAAAAATTTTGGGCATGCAACGCAATCCTGACTGCACGTCGGGTCGGCGCAAGTCCTTTGTGCTGGCCCAGGAGGTGCACCTCCCGGGAGTCGTGCGCTGGCCAGTGGAGACTGGAAGAAGCCTCCAAGCTGACAGAGGCTCCAAGTCTTGGGTCGGCCGAGCTTGGCCAAAGCAAGACTCTGGGGTGTGCGGGGAGGAGGCAGGGAGGAGGCAGGAGGGAGGTGTTCCGGGCGGGAGGAAGGCGGACGATGGGCAATGGGGAGCGGGAGGCAGGGCTGGGACCCGGCAGTTATGCTGGATCCCAACCCCCATTCCTGGGGAGTTTGGAGTGACTTCAAGCTGCTCCGCTCTCCTCAGACTTGTGCCACCTCAGGAGGTGGTGCAAGTCCAAGGAGACACATAGGAGCAAGGGTGGCTTACCCGGAGGTAAGGGGAAAAGTTGGCTTGCCTGTTTCAGCGCAGGATAGGATTGCGCCCTTAGCTGAAATGGATAAACTCATGATTTTTCTTGAAGAGTATAGACTTTTATGGACAGTTGGAAATGATTTCTTATACAATTTTGTAGAAGAACATAGTGATTTAGAACTTTGCACTTGCCAAATAATTTTCAATATCTGTTATTCGCTCTATTTCTATTTTTTGTTTTTGTTTGCTTTTCTTTTTTCTTTTAACTGTTCATTCTATGTTTTAGGTTTGTTAACTGTGGATTTGTATGTTCAAGGTTTTCTGAGTTTGTGTTTGTTAATTTTTGTTGTCTTAAGGAAAAGGAAAATTAAAAAAACTAAAAAACATATAAGTCAGTAGCCTCACAGTTGCTACAATTTGTCTCAAAACTCAGGATTGTCCCAAATCTACTGGCAGCCAGTAGCATAGCAGGAGGGGGGCAGTGCAGTAAGTACAGCAGGTGCCGCAATGCACCATGTAAGTGGCCCCTCTCACCGTCAGATCCATTCAGGACAGAGACAGCAGCACATTGCACATCACTGTCGCTGCCCCAAATGACTCCAATGGTGAGTGGGTGGGGGCACTTCCACAGCGCATTGTGGCGCCTGCTGTACTTACTGTGACCTCCCTGACTATGCTACTGCTGGGAGCTAAGAGCCCATTCCTGAACAGTGTTCACCAGCTTACCACTGCTGCGCAGTTGCAAACATGCCGTAAGGCAAGTTTGCAAGCCCTTACTGCGGGTCCGTGTTCCACCACCCAGCAGTCACCCAGACCGCCTGGTGGCGGAGAGGTGAGTGGGATTCTGGGAGAGGAGGTGGGGAGGAGGCGTTCTGGGGCAGGGGGGTGGGTGGAGGATAGACAGAGGGCAGGGAGGAGGGAGGGCAGGAGGAGGTAGTGGGGCAGGAGAGTGGCAGGACCACTGGGGCTCTGCTCCACTGGATCCAGAATCCTGTTTTGGACCGCACAGTCTGAAAAGGGTCTCTTTGATTCTGTGCCAGCTTGAGAGCCGCTGCAGAATCAAGTGGCCCCATTGCAGGGATGAAGCCAAATCATCTCCAAAAGACAAACCTAGGTTGTCAGTTTGCTCCCCATTGCGGAGCTACTTCAGTTACTTGGGGGAAGGGGACAAAAGTGCACTGGATGCCATGGCTGCCATTTTTGCATCATGGCAGCCCCGTTATCTGGGCAGCTCAGGATTGGGCTGACCAACAGATTAGGAGATGAATATGAAACTGGGCTGTACCCTTTGTGACTACAGATGTCAGAATTAAATGCCTGAATGCTCCATTCACAAATGTCCACAAATGTGTTAGCCAATTCAGCACCGGTGAGAACATTTTTTCATTCCAGAAAAACCTGGAGAAGAGCAGGGGCTGTCCCATACCCTGTACTGAGCCTCAGAGAAGTTCAGACACCAGTTAGACTACCTCTTGCTGCTTTGTGATTTGGTGCAACAGTCAGGTGTTCCTGCACCCTCCTCCAGAGGGTGGGGTGGGGTGTTCCCAGAGGGTGGGGGCTCTCCCAGACCTCAGAGAGGCTCAGAAAGCAGTGAGATATCGTGTGTCTCCCTCAATCAGGTCAGAAAGGAGGACAAAGGTCAGCAGTAAGCACGTGTTTTTGGCTGGTTACCAAGTCTAGACAAAATTTGTGTACCCTGGTCTTCCCCATATAAAACAGCATCTGCACATACAAAACTAATGGATCAAGGAAACAGGTAGCCAAAAGGCTTCTCCCAGACGTTCTAATCAATGTGCAGGAAGCAGCTTACATGGGGGAATGCTCAAGCAGTCTCCAATGGTGCCATCCAGCAGCAGATGCATCCATTGGGGCTTCTGTTCTAGCTCTCCATCTCTGAAATAGGACACAGAATCTGAGAAATAGCCCTAGCACAGTGAAGCTACAAGAGAACAGTTGCCTTCTGCTTACTTTTTGGCTGCCACGTGATCAGCAACCATCTTCTGCAAAGCTGGAACCCTGTCTTTCACATGGAGGTCATGAAACGAAGTTTGCACTTGGGCCTCTGTACAGAGGCGAGATGCTCGCCATTTTTTCCCCCTGGGTATTTCAACATAGGAGGTCTGAACTTGGGCTTCTGTAAATACAGGAGTTTTTGACTTTGTCTCCCTTTTGGAAACTCGTTGCAGCTTCTCCTTCTCAGGCATATTTGTGGTGTTCATCTGACCCTCTTCTAGTAATGGGAATAAAGCCAAATCATCTCCAAAAGACAAGCCTAGGTTGTCAGTTTGCTTTTGCAACTCTGCTTCCTCTCTGGTGGTCCACTGTTTGAGCAAGGACATTGGCAACTGAGCACGATCCTGTGCTAGGGGGGCAGAGTCCACTTTTTCAGGTGTGGGTAGTTGCACTGGACTGGCAGTCTGTGACGGGATAATGGGCTCAACTGTGGCACTTGGCAACTCAGTGCTGGAAGATTGTGTCTGGGCATCAGGAACTTTTTCTGGTGTCCTTATATCAAGCTGGGAGGTTTGGACATCAGGGTCAGCTTGAGATGGAGGAGGGGATTCTATGTCTTGCTTTGGAAATTCCAAGCTTTGTTCCTGAACATCCTCTGGTTCCATCACCTTAGACATTTCAGACAAGGAAGTTTGCTTCTCAGGACCAATTTGAGCTGGGGGAAGTTGAGCTGGGGGAACAGCTGTTGAATCTGCGAAATCAGTTGTGGGTGGCTGCTCTGAGCTTCCAATCTGTGGTGGGAGAGGAAGATCCTCCATGGTTTGTGGCAAATCCATTAGTGAAGTTTGCATCTTAGCATCAATTAATTCTTTTTTCTTCCATATATCAGAAAAGGAGGTTTGCACCTCACTGCCAATTTGGATTGGGGAAAGAGACTCTACTGATGCAGGTGCAGGTGGCTGAATTGGACTTTCAGGCTGTGGTGGGATGAGGGGCTCTTCCATGGATTTTGGCAAATCTGGCCAAGAAGTTTGCATCTGGGCATCACTTGATTCTTTTGTTTTCCATATGTCAGTGAGGGACGTTTGCACCTGGGTGTTCATGTGTGATGGGATGGTGTCAGGCAGTTCTTCCATCGATTTTGGCACATCTGTCCAGGGCGTTTGATTCTGGACTTCACTCAGTTCTTTTTTCTTCCATACGTCAAGGAGGGAGGTTTGCACCTGCGTGTCCTTATGTGCAGGGTCAGGAGGTTCTTCCACTGATTTTGACAGACCTGTCCAAGATGTTTGATTTTGGACTTCAATCAGTTCTTTTGTCTTCCATAGGTCAAGGAGGGAGGTTTGTACCTGGGTATCCTTATGTGATGGGAGAGGAACAGGAGGTTCTTCCTCAGATTTTGGCAAATCCATCCAAGAAGTTTGTGCCTGAGTGTCACTTATTTCTTTTGCCTTCCATATTTCAAGGAGGGAGGTTTGTGCCTGGGCATCTATTTGTGATCCGAGAGGTGACTCTAAATTTGCTTCTTCTACATTCGGTACTGATGTCTGCACCTGCATGTCAATTTTGTTGCTCGAGGTTTGCACCTGAGCGTCCATTTGTAATTGCGAAAGAGGCTGTTCTTGGGCTTCTAGAAGTTTAAGCAAGGAGCTTTGTACCTGAGTATCATTTCCTTCCTTTCCCCTCCATGCATCTGTCAAAGAAGTCGGTACGTCCAAATCACTGTATAATGGGGGAGAAGCCTCCACTTCTGGCTCCAGTAAATCAGTCTCAGGTGTCTTCTGCATATTCTCTAGTTCTTTTGCCTTCCATATATCCAGAAAGGAGGTCTGCACCAGCCTGTCACTTTGTTCTGCAGGAAGAGAATGCTCATTTACTGCTGTTTGTGTCTGAAAATCAGCTTGTTGTTCTTTGGCCTGCCAAATGTCCAACAAGGATGTCTGCACCTGCGTATCAACTACTAGTGGAGGAGGGGACCCTTCTTTTTGGTCTACATCCAAGATGGAAGTCTGTACCTGGGCTTCAGCTAAGTCTCTAGCTTGCCACACTTCAAGCAAAGAGGTCTGTGTCTGGGTGTCACCCTGTGGGCAAGAGTCTGCTTCATCTTTCGGTATTTCAAACCCCTCAGTCTGGACCTCAGCTTCAGCTTGCATGCGTGATGCCCGCCATTTATTTCCCACAGGTATGTCAACATATGATGTCTGCACCTCACTGTCTACTAATGAAGCCCAAAGAGGTTGGGCTTCATTTTGGACTGTGGCTTGTGACTCTGATGTCTGCACTTCTGGAAGTTCTTCGTACCACTTGCGGATCTGGTGTTCTATATCTTGTGGGGTTATAAGGTACTCTTTCCCTTCTTTTATCTCTTCCTTATTTTCACTGTTCACCTTAGTCAGTGACAAGGAAGACAGTCTTTTCTTGAGTTCTAGGTCAGATGTTTGCATCTCAGCCTCCTTTGTTCGTGGTGGGGAAGAAAGCATCTGGGCCAATTCATAACTCCAGGTTGACACTTGTGCTGAAGAAGGGCGCCTCTTTAGTAGGTCAGTGCTTAAGACCCGATCTTCGATTGCAGATTCTGACAAAGCAGACGCCTTCCTCATTAATTCAGGACTTGAGGTTTGCACTTGGGCATCAGCCCAAGACATCTTTTTCAGCAATTCAGTACGGGAAGCCGGATCCATGCTCTCAATCTTTGCTATCTGTGATAGCAAAGAAAGTTTCTTTAGCAGCTCAATGGTTGATGTTTGGACTTGTGCATGAACTTGTTGTCGTGGAGAACACCACTTATCCCATTCCTGAATCTGAATGTCAGATGTTTGTATGCCAGTTTCAGTCAGATCAGATGGGAGAGAGATGTCTTCGGTGGCACGAGGAGCTTCCAATACCCTTGCCACCTCATCAACTTTTTCTATTTCAAGGTTTGCAGGTTGTACCTGGATTATATTTTGTGGCTGGGGAACAGGTTCCTCCTTCACAGAAGTGGTTGAGGTTTGTACGTGGGCTGCAGCTTTTAGTCTTGTGGAACGCCAGTCATTCCCAGGTGGTATTTCCACAGGTAAAGTTTGCACCTCAGCATCAGTGTATAAGGGGTATATGTATAAGTTATCCATGTCTGACAGCTGGGAAGATGATCTCTCACGCTGAGACTCAGTTTGTATGGAAGACGCATCTTCCCTTTCTGACATATAGTCTGAAAATGAAGTCTGCACTTGGATGTCTATTTGTGAAAGAGGCATGCTAAGATTTGACGTTTGCACTTGGGTATCAATGAATGACGGATAGGGAGCAATCTTCTCCAATAATTCTAGATAGGAAGGACTGGCCTGGGCAGAACTTCTCAAGGAGCCTGCAGAGCCCCCTCTAGGTAAGGAAAGAAATGAAGTTTGCACCTGGGCCTCCTTTTCTTCAGGTAGCGAAAGCAGAGATGTTTGCACCTGTGCTTCAATTTCTCTTGGTAGTTCAACAAATGAGGTTTGTATTTGGGCATCAGCTTCAAACGGTGATGGAGACCGGAGAGAGAGAAATGATGTTTGTGCCTGGGCCTCAATTTGTCTTGGTAAGCTTGAAAATGAGGTTTGGACCTGAGCATCAGTCTCAGAGGATGACTCTACCTCCTCAAGGGGTAATGCAACAAATGAGGTCTGCACCTCTACTTCATTATGTAACCGTGACCAACGCCACCTACTTCCTTCCGGGATTTCCATATTAGAAGTTTGCACTTCAGCATCAACACATAAATCTTCATCTTCCTGTTTGGGGAGAAAAAGATGTGTGTATATAACTGCATACACCTTATGTTCAAGAGTTGACTGCTACACCCTTCTTTTGTGACCATCCAGCGAAGTTCAAGTATTTTACATCAACTTGCTTGTAGTATTATTATTAATTATTAACAGTATTTATATACTGCTTTTCAAGTAAAAGTTCATAAAGTGGTTTACAAAGAAAAAGCAAATAACTAATGGCTCTTGTCCCAAAAGGGCTCACAATCTAAAAAGATGCAAAAGAACACCAGGAGACAGCCACTAAAAGAGACACTGCTGGGGTGAGGTGGACCAGTTACTCTCCCCCTGCTAAGCAGTACTTTTCTCAAACCCTCTTTCACCATTTTGTTTAATTCCTTTTTCTTTTTCGGGGTTTATCATAAATGGACTACATTTTGACTTTTTGCTTGCCATGTCTATGTTCACAGATTATGCAGTGGTTGACACATCTGAAAACTTGTGGGCTCAACTACTATTGGATTTTAAAGAAGAACCCATTGGGGTTCTGTGCTCCCCTGTGTGGGGTGGTTTTTCCCAGAGACCCCCTTCTGCCTGATCTCCTTACAGCACAAAACTATACATGGCAACTGAGAAGGTCCATTGTGTTCAGTGGGGCTTACTCCAAGGAAAGTATGAATAGATTGCAATTTGGGATAATGAAAATTCCCTGCTGCATTCAGCTGGTGACCCAGTAAAAAAAGAAAGCAGAGCGCAAGAAAGGGTGCATGCATGCTAAACATTAGGTGCTACTTTCCTTCAGACAGCCTGCAGTCCTCTGGCTCCTTCCCTAACAATGTATCATCTAGAATTATTCTGTTGCTTACAAATAAAGTGCTTCTGCATGCATCTAAGTAAGACTGGTCTTTGTACTGTCCTTCTAAACTAAGATTCTGCTAGTCAGACTTGTGGTCTGATCACCCATAGATCTGCAGAGGTAACTCTTTAATCCCTGTGATTTGGAGATGGACAATAAAAAGACTGGAATTTCATGTGCAAACCATTACACTGAACACAGTGAGGTCTTTGGACTTGGGTTCATCAATTTGGGTCACTGATAGCACAATCCTGTTCAAGGCCAGCACCAACGCAATGTATGCTAGAGCCTTTCCGTGCAAGCCAGCAGAACAACAGAGGCCTGCCGGAGCAGTTAAACCCTTTGCAAGGGGCAGAACAAGGCAGGGTAAGGATAAAGAGGGCAGAACAAGGAGATGGGGGGGGGAATTGTGGACCACACCTGAGAGGGGGTTGCGTTCAGTGGCAGCAGTGCACACTGAAGCAGTGCCTAACTAGGCTTGATCTACCTCAACTAAAGCAATGTCACTGGCACAGGTCCAAGTTGATCCATAGCAGCTATTGGGGCTTACCCGAGGGGAAGGACGAAAGTGTCCCTTATCCTGAGGAGACTTCCAGCAGCTGAAAATCCCTCGTGGGATGCAGCATGGTCCATGCTACTGTATCACCACACAGGGATTAAGTTAGGATTAAGCTGTTAATTGATCCATAAGACCTCAAGGATAAAGGGTGAAATTGACATTAGGAGAATTCTCCCCCCCTTAAGGCTCCTCTCCTTTTCATGTGTCACATTCATCATCTACCATTCACCATCCCCCAGCCTTCTCAAGGTTTCCCATTAATGCAATGAATTACCTGTTCTAGCTCTGGCACTGAAGGAGGTACTGTGTGATCGGACTCACTGATATTAACACTGCAACACATGAACAGCAAAGATTTTTAGAATTTCTTATAGGACATCTACTCAGAATTAAGCCCCACTGAGTTCAGTGGGATTTATTCCCATGAAAGCATGAACAGGATTGCAGATGGGCAGCCCAATCCACCACAATTCCCCATGCGACGATGTAGGACGCCAATGTGGTGTCTGCTAAATCCCGTAAGGAGGTTTTCGCCTTGGGAGGCGTACTAAGGGTAAGGAAACATTTGTTCTGTTGCCCCAGAGTGGGTAAACTCCTACAAGGCCCAGTGGGTCAACTCAGACCAGCTGGCACAAGTCTGCGTTGACCTGTGAAGGCAGATCAGGCCCAGGAAGGGGGTCAGCCAGAAAGTGCAATATGCTGGTGGAACACGCATTCCACTGGCAATGCACGCCCTTAGGACTGGGCCATGAGATAGCCAACAACAGTAATCATTAAATATAAATATTTGTATATTTTAAACAATTACAGGTGTGCATCACTTAACGATGGACTACTTAATGACAGACCACATATACGACGGTGGTCAAAGTACAACAAAGAGGCTCAATGAAGCAATCAGGTCTCCCACAGCCAACAGCAGAGTGTCTGTTTATATAGCAGGCTCTTCATGCAAATAAGAGGCAATCAGCCTCCAATAACCTGGAGTGTAAAGAGTGTCTCTTTACAAAGGCACTACATTGGGTTGAATGTTCGCTTAATGACCTAGTTGCATAACAATGGGGATTCGAGAACGTATCCCTGTCAAGTGGCACACACCTGTATACCCATCTTGTCCTCAAGTTTCACACTAAAAAGTATCTCCCTATGGTCCAATGTGTAATAACTCCCTGACTACTCCAAAAAATACCACTAGCTGGCATCATGCTGACACAATGGTGGTTGAAAAGTACTTTTTCTTTGCTTCCATCACCATCAGATTTCCCCTTCTGCTCCACCCCCTTCTTCCTTTTCCAATCCAGGGATTAGGAGAAGGGAAAGCAGCAGTGGAAACAATTGGGCACATTAAGGTGGGTACTCCTCCATGCCAATCAGCTTCCTGAGGTAACCATCTCGGTAGTTTACATTGAAAATTACAAAAAAAAAAAAATGATTTCCTGTTCCAAAAGTACAGGAACCAAAAGGTTCTTAAAAAGTTGTGCTATATCTATCTTACAGACAAGCCACAGACGTTTAGCCAGAAATACGCTCCAGTAAATTCAATAGGACATGAAACACGCATCTGTTTAAGAGTGGTACCTTTTTCCCTGGGAATTGTAGTTCTGTAAGTGAAAGCGAGTAAATCTCTGGCAGAGAATTCTTACCACTCTCTCCAAACTACATCTTGGCAATCAGTACTATGAAGCTGATTTGTTTGTTGTATAGACTATAGAAGAGGGGTGTCAAACATAAGGCCCGGGGGCCGGATGCGGCCCCTGGAAGCTTTTTATTCAGCCCTCAGGCTCTCAGCTGCTGAGGTGTTACTACTGAAATGGCAGCCCACATGAAAACCGGACTTTGTCAAATCTTGAAATATGATCAAGATTTGTGTACTTTCTCTTCTGTCATTTGCAGTTAATGAGTTTCTGTATGAGAACAAGGTCTGATTTCTGATTTCTGATTAGCTGCTTAATGATGTCACTTTCTGCTTAATGACATCACTTCCGGCCCTCGGCAGGAGCCCTGAATGCTAACTTCGGCTCTCTGTATGAAATGCGTTTGACACCCCTGCTATAGAAGATACACCTTTTGTGTCTCAATCTATCCCATCTAGTACTAATATGAAATGACTTGCACTAATAAACTTAGAGCCCAATCAAAACCAACTTTCCAGCACCAATGCAGCTGCATTGCAGCCCTGGGGTAAGGAAACAACCATCGTGGAGGGCAACCATGATTGCCCCCCCACCGCAGGATGCAGAGCACACCCCACTAGCATGGCTGCATCAGTGCTGGAAAATTGGACAGGATTGGGCCCTCAGTCTGAAAGTATTAATTCTACACCATCGTTTAGACAAGGGGGTGTCCAAAGTTTTTGGCAGGAGGGCCACATCAGCTCTCTGACACTGTGTCGGGGGCCGGGGGGGGGGAAAAGAATTCATTAACATTTAAAATTTGAATAAATTTACATAAGTTTACATAAATGAATATATTAAAGATGAACTTATATGAATGAATGATGGTCTTGCAATAGCTCAATGCCTATAAAGGGCCTTGCACAAAGCAAGGCTGGCCTTTCTTTTGCTGCCGCTGCTGCATCACAGATGTGAAAGAGCAAGCAGTGGAGGGAGCTCTCATCCCACAACTCACACAAGAGGTCAAACAGTCGCCCTCATGCTGAGAGAAGTTGCGTTGGGCCAGTGCGGGCTTCAACAAATCTCCAGAGGCTCATTGGAGACTGGGGACTCCCTGAGGGCCACATTGAGAGGCCTTGAGGGCCGCAAGTAGCCCCCGGGCCAGGGTTTGGGCACCTCTGATTTAGACTGTTTTATTCCTGTCACTAGACACACATCATACTTAGCACTTCAATCCTTGATGGACATTTTCAAGTTGCACAAGCAGGCATATCATAATTGCAAATCAACCCCTGTCCGCAAGCAATGCAAAGCAGCCTCTTCCAAACATGAATTGATCCATTCACCAGTTGTTGTTTTGCAAATGTGAAGACAGCTCTTCATGTGTTTTCTAATTTCTTCTGCCACAAACCCACAAGCCCACTGTCTTCCTGCTGGTGCAATGGATAGGTATGTAGTCATTGTCAGCTTGAGTCCTAATGTTTTGTAGTGTCTCATATAAGTTTTAAACCATAAGAACTTGACTGAAAAACCATACACATCCCCAGAATCCATAATTATAGGCTGCGCTGGGTGCCCCATCACAGGGGGAAATACAGAACAAAAATTGATTAAACAAACCAAAGAATTCATGTTCTGTAGTAATGAGACCTTAATTTAGCTTCTGAAACACAAGAAACTCTAAGGTTGGGCAAAGTGCCATGAAGAAGTTCATGAAGAAAAGGGGGATGGGTGCCACTTACCATGTTGAAGATTGAGTTTCTGGTGGGCCAGCACAGCAGAAAAATTTTCTCCAGGTTCCTGTAAAACAATTGAAAGGCTAATTCAGGGCTATATGACAACCTGGATACCTTTCAGCAAAGCAGACCACAACCAGACAATGCACTGAGCTGCATCCCAATTCCAAGTGGCTTCTGTAAACCCAAGCTCAGCAGCATAGCTACAGGGCGGAGGCACAGTACTAAGTTTTGCAGGGTGCCTCAATGCACTGTGCAAACCGCCCCTCCTCCTCCACATCACAAGTATTCCTGGCGGCAAGTGCAAAGCGGAGGCATCTCCTCAAACTGCCCAAACTCAAACTGGAAAAGAATATTCCTAGCACAGTTGCTTCCCATGGAATACACTGGCCAGAACGGAAGGCTCCTTTTTCCTATCCCTAGCTCCACTAACAATACAATCCTATGCACATCTATTCAGAAGTCCCATTCCATTCAGTGGAGCTTACTCCCAGAAAAGTATGTATAGGATTGGAATACCCCCCTTCCCCCCCCCCAAAAAAACGGGAAAAGTTGAGATAATGTTGGTGCTAGCACTGGTGCAACTCACCTTAGGTCTGATCACAACCCAATCGCAGGTCAGGACACACCAATTTCAAACAAATTGACATGCAAAAATAAAGGGTAAATAATGTGTCCTTGTGCACCTAGACTTTTCCAACTGAGTTTTAAAAACTGTATTAAAAATAACAATGAAAATTAGCAATAGGAAAGGGCAGTAGGTTCCCAGATCCATACTGTACAGGCTCTTGCTCCATAAACTGAAGTTTCCCAAATGGCTCATCATCCTGCCAATACAAAACACCTCAAATTCCCACAATATTTTAACGTGATACAGAGACCGGGAACAGATCAGTGGGAGACTGACCAAAGCCTAGATTTATTACCTTTGCACATGCAACAATTCCCACAGACAAAACACAATACAGTATTCATATGCTCCCCAAACAGAAGTGGCACCTTCTTCTCTCATGGGCATGTGCCCCATCTTCAGCTGACCACATACCTCGCATGATGCGTCAGGCTGGTTCAGATATTCAGAATCTACCCCATGTAAGAGAGAGAGACTAGAGAAGAGCTGAGGGAAGGTGGATTTTCAGGAGGGTGGATTTTCTACTCCAAAGATCCCCAAAGATCTAAGGTCCTACCAAGGAAGACAGATGTACTTTGAGGAAAGAACCCCAGATGCCTTATTGTTAACCAGGCAAAGCACAGAGAGTCAAGCTATTCATGGAGCCAATGACACAGAACAAGTAGTTGGACATCCCGTGTGACTCAGTATAATCAGGGCTCGCCCATTCATGAGGTCAATGAGGTCAGGGAATGTCCTCCTCCCACTGCCTACTTACCTTCATTGCTCCTTACGCTCTGGATTGGAAAAAAAAAAAGAAGGGATGGAAAGGATGAGTATGTGTGGAGCATCTCTGACACTCCAACCTGCCACTCTCCTCCCCTTCTCACTTGCTACTCCTTCCTCTTCCTTTTCCAATCCAAGGAGTGGGACACCAGAGGCTAGCACAACACCAGGAAAGGGGGCAGTATTTGACCTCAGGGGCTAAGAGGTCTTAGGACAGCCTTGAATATGACTGATGCTCTAATAATGTTGCTTACTATAATGATTAAATATGGAGTTGGAAAACAGGCCCCTTAAAGTCTAATGACCATTAGAGAGACAGGATGGTATAGTGGTTTGAGAGTTAGACGTAGACTAATCCAGGTTCAATCCGTTAAATTTGAAGTTTCAATCCCTTAAGCCGTGAAGTTTCTAGGGTGACCTTGGGCCAGTCACTCTCTCTAGGGCCTAACCTACCTCACAGGATTGTTGTGAGGACAAAAGGAGGGGAGGAACCATGTATACCACCCTGAGCTCCTTTGAAGAAGGGGGGGTGTAAAAATGTGAAAAATAAATAACTGTATTATTTTAATTTCATGTTTGTTTTAAAACAAAATTTGAAAGCACATTTTGGGGTTTCCTTTCAGGTCCTTTTTGCCTCAGACAGCAGCCTTTCACTACCTAAAATTTGTTCAGACAGATCATAAGTTGCCTTCACAGGAAATCTGAGCCCAGCTTTCTGCTTGAGTGCTACATGAACACTAGGGATGCCTTATCTCCTTGCCCCAAGGGCAGTAAGTCACATACCCTGTTGGGGGCGGGGGGGGGGACTAACAGAAGCAAGTGACAAATGGCCTTAGGGTACAGTCCTAACCCACTCTCCAGCACTGGCACAGCTGTGCCAGTAGGCATATGCTGCATCCTGCAGTTGGGGGGCAGCCATGGGAGCCTCCTCAAGGTAAGGCAATGCTTGTTCCCTTACCTGGAAGTTGCACTACCCTGATGTGGGTGCTGGCAAGTGGGCGAGGACTGCGCCCTTAAGGACACAAGAGTCCTGTGGGGTTGGGCTGAGGGTCCCAGGAGTCCGAGACCTGGGAAGCGGTGGCCTGCACATCTGGGGTCTTCCTCTCCATCCAGCTGCCTGAACCTGGACAGAGAGCCTTCTCCAGCGGCAGGCAGGCGCGCTCACCTTTCTTCTTGCCCATGACGGCGACCCCTCTGCGGCTGAAGCCCGTGCGTGTGGCTGGCGAGTAGCTGCTGGGCCCGCCACACAGTAGTCCCTCTGGCCTCAGCCCGGCCGCCCCTCCAGAGGGCGCCTCGGCGCCGCCGCGTCACCGGGAGGCTTTTTGACGTCCCGCCGCCCGCCTTGTGCCCTAGCCCCGCCGCGCTCCGCAGGGAAGGCGCGCAGGGCGCGGGCTGCACTGGGCAGCGGCGACCCCGGGTGGAAGCTGCGCCCAGCGGCATCGCCTCTGCGTCTGGGGCAGGCGAGGATGGAGGCGCCCGCAGAGGGAAAGAGAGGAGGTGTGCAGGCGCCCTGGCCAGCGCCGGGGGCTCCTCCCGCTCCGGGAGCCAGCCAAGGGGCAGCGGGGTCGGGGCCGGGGCACCCTTGGGGTGAGGTCCTCCTTTCCCAGTGCTGCTCAGGGCCCGTCCTCGCCCGCTTCCCAGCACTGGTGCAGCTGCAGTGCAGCCCCGAGGGAAGGCGACACAGACAGGTTCCCTGAGCGGCATCCGTGCCTGCCTCCCCACCACTGGATGCCGCTGCGCCGGCACTGGCACATTGGATAGGCTCTCCTCTTCCTTCTCACGCTTCTTTGGTGCCTGGGGAGATGCCCCTTTGCAGCAGGGCTGCAGCTGCCAGGGCACATCATTCAGTCTGGCGCTTCTGGTGGGTCCGAGTGGCTCCATGGGACAAATTAGTGCTGTAGATCAGTGGTTCTCAAACTGTTAGCACCAGGACCCACTTTTTAGAATGAGAATCTGGCGGGACCCACTTGGAGTGGTGTCATGACCAGAAGTGACATTATCAGGCAGGAAGGGTTTTCACAATGCTAGGTTGCAATCCTACCCACGCTTACCCAGGAGTAAGTCCCATTTGCTAAGCATATACCTAGTAGCCTGTAAAAAGTACAGATCTGTGGCATTTCCCCAAATGCAGTCACATACCATGGTACTATCAAGTCTAATACATTAAAAATAAAATATACATTGAAATGAATAGGGACCCACCTGAAATTGGCTTGTGACCCACCTAGTGGGTCCTGACCCATAGTTTGAGGAAACACTGCTGTAGATACATTTGCTACATAACCCTAAGAATGTCCAAGAGAAAAGAATTTTTGCAGCTGCAGGACCGCTTGCCATCACTCTCAGCAAGCGACCCAGCTCCACAGTGGCATTATCCAGCCAGAGGAAGGTGCTCGGCAGGAGGAGAAGAGAAAAGGCCACATGAAACTATAATGCCACAGGGCTCAGCGGGTCAGTCAAAATGTGTGTGTGTGGGGGGGGAGAGACAAAGCCCATGAGCTGTACTCTGTAATATTTGGCTATATTTTGTATTTTGGATACTTCTGTACTACAATATGTCAAAACTATCAGCTGACCAATGGAAAAGCACTCCTAATGCTCCTGTATCTCAGGGATGCCTCTTAAAATTTCGGGGGGGGGGGTAGTTTTCAACAACTTGAGCCCCAGGGTCTTTTCCCCCCTTTTTCCCTGGTGGCTATCCATTCTTCTGGGGTGTCAGTGAAACCAGGAGAGATGTACCAGGAGAGTGAAACCAGGAGAGATAACTAGGGAGATGTACCCCCAGGGATTTTCTGTAGTTTCGCAACACAGCAAGAGATCTTGCGGGCACACTCTCCATTTGTATGGTGCAGCAGTCAGTGAGCAGGGGGCAAAATGTCTTGCAGCGAACTGATCAAATGCAAGGCTCCAATGTCTTGGAAGGAGATTTCATGAGTGGAGAAATCACTAATGACTGTTCAATCATGATAACTTCTTCCAGAACCTGTTCAATCATGATAACTTCTTCCAGAGGAGTAGCCATATTAGTCTGTTGCCTCAAAAATGGCAGTCTAGAGTCATTGTAAAGCCTAACAAACTGACTGTAGCGTAAACTGATGAGGACTGCATAATCCACTCATCAGATGCATTCAGATGAAGTGGACTGTAATCCACTAAGATATGTTCACAATGTATATGTTAGTCATTAAGATGCCACTTTTTAACAAAACTTTAACTTTTTTGTTATTTTTGTGAAATCCTGGTTATGCACCCAAGTTACATATAGGACAAAAATCAGCAAAAGTGGGATATGATTCTGCCCAAGGAGACCAGTAACTTTTGCTGGACTGTACCCAACATTTGTACCACAATGTACTTGTCCAGAATGATTCTTTATTCTTCTAGTGGCATTTTGGTACATGAAGGTCTTAATTATTGGATTCTTCACAACCACTTAGGCTTGCCAAGAATTCCCAGATAATTAATGGAGGATCTGAGTTTTGACCACAGCTTTTCCCTGTCCTATACTGGGCCAGTTTGTACAATACTTACCTGTCTGATCACATGGGAGAAGATGTGCATGTTCATGGAGTGTGGCATCCCTTGGCCCCTCCATTCGTAGCTTGGAGAGTTTGGGACATTTTTCTTAAATTAGGTGGGAGCACCTAGTCCCCCTATGTGCACTAATAACACTTAGGGAGCAATCCTAACCCCTTATGTCAGCTTTCCAGCAGTGACATAAGGGCAATGCAGCTCTGAGGGAAAGGAACAAACATTCCCTTACTTTGAGGAGGCCTCCATGAGTGATACCCAACTGCAGGATGCAGCACACATCCCATTGGTGCAGCTATGCCAGCGCAGGAAAGCACTGACATAAGGGATTAGGATTGCGCCCTTAAAGGATTAAACACATGTCCCAAATTCTCCTAAAGAACAGGGCTGGCTGAGATAGGGTCACTTGGACAAATAAGGATCATCCAAATTGGCCCACCGTTCTCTGGAAATCACCTGGAGTACAGAATCAAGCTATCTTGAGTGGCATAGTCATTCTGAATTACCATTGCACTGGACTGGTTTCTATAGTATTCTTTTGATTCTGTTCAAGATGCAACTCACAGCGACATAATTCCCTGTTCAGAATGGTTATTGAATTGCACTGGTTTCTGAGAATAGTACGCTTTGTAGTCTGCTATATTTTTTGGTTACAGTTTGTAGATGGTCCCTAACAATTGGCATAACTACCAGCCAATCATCCTGAGCAAATGTAGTTAATTCTTGAAACTAGTGCATCCCAATGGGCTTTTGGGGGGGAAAGTAATGCATTGGAGCAAACATTCGGTGTCATTCACTCAAGTATCACTATCAGATGCTGTAATCACAGTGTAATTACTATTAAAAATATTTCTAGTATACACCAGTTTTCAAAAAAAGTTCACAAAGCAGTTAAACACAGCAAACGAAAAGGGCTCACAATCCCTATGTGTAGTGTCTCATATGTTCTCAGGATCACAGAAGACACTTAAAAATAGGTGAAAAATTAAAGATACCTGCTTGGGAATTTTCTTCTTTTAAGCAAAGTACTCTCAAAGGTTTAAATGTTGAAAAGGTATGGCATGATTATTTGGAAAACCAATGAAAGCTGACTGAATTCCATCATGGGAGTGTGTTGCTGATGTGTGATGTTAACAAAAATAACTTCGTTAACAGAACCCTTGGTTGGCAACCTTCAGTCTCGAAAGTCTATGGTATAAGCCTACAGCACCAGGTATTCCCAGGCGGTCTCCCATCCAAGTACTAACCAGGCCTGACCCTGCTTAGCTTCCGAGATCAGATGAGATCAGACTAATGTTCAAACTGTGTGTTCTAAATTCCTTTGTTGTTGGCATCCTTCAGTCTTGGAAGACTACGGTGTCACGCTCTGAATGGTGGTTCTGGAACAGAGTGTCCTCTCCAGTGCGTGAAGCCTGGGTAAAGTAGGTATGGAGGATAGGCTGTTACCCATGCAGCAAATCCCCCCTCTCCACGTCGCTGAAATGGTCCAATGGAAAGGCAGAAGCCAATACGGTTGGTTCCAGCGGCGTCGCAGGAGTTGCCATAACGTGACTGTGTTCAGCCATGAACTGCCTCAGGGACTTCGGCTCTGGATTTTGCCTCGAGGTTGACTCCTGAAGCCTTTTCCATAACTGGATGTAGCCACAAGGCAGTGGAGGTTTGGGATCAGAGTTTTCCTTCTCTCAGATGAGCTGCCTTCCCAGGCTGAGTCCCATCTACCCGGTGGCTGTTTAGTCGCCTCTTACGACAAGTACAGCCAAACTGAGGGCCTATTCTTATCCCCAGCCTTACAGGCTTTCAAATGAATGCATAGTAGGCAAACTGGGATTGCCCTACCCCAACGTCTTTGATGTTCACATGTTGTTGTCTACTCTTGTTTGCCTCAGGACACCTAGATGCAGAAACCAATGCTCAAAGGTCCAAATAACATTGCAATATTGGAGTGTACATTGAATAAAGGGATCACAACAACAGTGGGTGGGAAGGAAGTGTTTAAGCCTTTGCCATCCCTCACATTGGAAAAATCATGCTAAAAATCACATTGTAAAAATCTCACTGTAAAAAAGCTGCTATTAGGCCATGGTAGGAGCATCCATTGGCACCAATGAGAGTTTCCACTTCTGGTTAAAAAGCAGCTCTTGGGTGGCATTTGCATCTGGACCATAGCCTGGTGGGAAAGAACACTCCCTTCTCACATGCCACAGTTCCAATTCAGGACCCAATCAGCGGCTGCTATTTAAGCTTTGAAAACACAACACAGGCTCAAAACACACATTCAAAATGGCATGGAGTTTGGCCTTTAGATAACAGGGCTGGGGGGGGGGAATCTTTCTTATTGTGACTGGTACAGCTGCTATAGTTAGACAGTATTTGGCAAGATGCATAATTGGGCTGATGCCATATAAAGCAAACTTGTATGAGGATGCTCCACCATAACAGAACAGGGACAAAATCCCCCAAATAAAAATGATTTTGCTATTTGGCAATGTTGGAATGAAACCCTAAAATAGGGTTGGAGAACAGAACTGAGCCAAAATGCCAGTCCAATAGAATTATTTCATTTCATAGAACATCAGCCTCCATATCACCAATCAGCACAGACAAACAGACAGTATTGTGCATGTTCTGTGTTGTGCTTTTTGATAACATTAGCTGAGAGAGAAAAATGCAGCCCCATAGTATGTATTCCACAGTCAACATAGTCAATACAAACTAGATTGGTTTGCTTAATTTATTCCACTTGAACCTGCAGGTAGCCCACACTGGAGACATTCAAGCTAACAGCAAGAAATACCTGAGGTTAAACAAGAGGGTATACCTCTCTATTAATCTACATTGGTCAGAAACCTCAATTTTGCAAGCATTTCCCTCCATGTGTTACTGTGGAAAATGTGGAAAATCATGGTTTGTCTCTAATATCCTTTTCAAACAACATGGAGAGTCTAGGATCAAAAAACCCTTATGGTAAGTAAAAAGGCATTTGTGCATTCACTCTTGTGTCAAAAAGCATGAAAATTGTAAGTTAAGATGCCCACCTTTCACATCATGTAAAACAATAAACACAACCTACGGGCTCAAATATTGTGCTCACTTATGATTAACTTTCATGCGCCTACACTTTCCTTTAGTGTCTTTCAGCGTCAAGCCACTTCCTCTGCAAACTGGCAGACCATTAAAATCCAGAACACTATAGGAGCAATGGCACATGACTGTTCTGCTTCTCCTATGTGCTTTCATTTAGATCTGGGACAACAGCATAAACCAGTAGTGACAGACTGTTAATATATAGAAGGGTCGACAAATGGAGGATGCAGAGCCGGCCAGGGGGCAGATTGGCACTGGGGATTGTGTCTGTTCAACACACAGCAACACACAGGTTAGCAAGAGAAAGTTGGGGATGAGTTCTGCATTTATGAGTAAACAGTGTAGGATTCACCAGACTGATCCTAAATAATTTCCAAATTCTAAAGAAAGGCTCATCAAATATTATCCACAAAACATTATCCTAATAACTAAATAAACAGAAAACAAATAGTCATATTAGGCAACTTTGTGGGGGGGGGGAATCATACTTGAGTATAACGTATTGTGTTATTGCATAAAAGACTCTGAATGTATTTAAATTTTCTTGTTGCAGAATTAAGTCTTGTTTTTTTTCAGAGTACCAAGGACTTTGGCCCCTAGATGAAGAGTAGTGGTGGAAAGGGAAGATTGAAAAAGTAAGGCAGAGGCTATGGACAGAGGAACATGATTAGAAATTGTGTCAGAGGAAAGAGGAAGCCCACACAGAGCATAAAAGATCTGGTCTCCAGCCCTGAAGTCTTTTCCAACACCACATGCACATTGGCCAAACACTGTGTATCCCACAATCATCTGGGTTAGAAAATTGCTTTCTCTAATTAAAAGCAGAGATGCTCAGAAATCCAAAATCACTACCACGTGACAGAATCTTTGTGGAACTGATGGACAGTAGTAATACTGGAAACAACAAAGAGTTTCAGATCTCTGTGCGGAATTGCAGCGTTGTATCTGCCATTTGCCTCTTAAAATCATCATCAAATTTCTCATTCTGTGCCACAGTAAAGTGATTCTTCCAATCACCAGCAACCCCTAAAAGATAAAAAGAGTATGGATCACAGGTTCTGGTGGACTCTCTGAAAACAGGGGGTTAAGGGCCCAATCCTAAACAGCCCTAGAGCTGGTGCTGAGCTGCAATGCCAGCACTGAATGTCACATACGTGCCATAAGGCATGTCCGCGGCACTCAGTAAAGAGGAGCCACCAACTGCTGGGCCACTGTCAATCAGCTCTGGGCCTTAGCATCGCATGGGTGGCTGGCCGGCACTCCCCCAGCACTGGCCAGTGGTAAGACTCTCAGGGCAGGGGGGAGGCAGGGAGTGGGCGGAACTGAACAAAGTGGAGGAAGGGGAAGATCAAACCTGGGAGGGGCGGAGATAGTGGCAGCATCTGCCACCAAATTCTAACCTCCCTCCCGGCCTGGGCAGCCTGACACAGGCCTCCTTGGGTTTACCCCTGCTAAAAAGCAGGTGCAGATCCAAGTACAACCATTGGTGCTGCAGCTGCCTTACCCAGGGTATGGGAGCCAATGCTGCTTTACCCTGAGGGGACTCCCAGCATTAGCCTTGCACCCATAGAAACCAGTGGTAGTAATTTTGGCACTGCTGGAGCCCTGGGCGCTATCGGGCTTAGGATTGGGCTGCCCAGGGGTTTAAAAAGAAAATAAGGTTTCACTCTTTAAATAGTAAATCAATCAAATCAAGCTTTGGGTTATTAGCCAGTCAAGATCATTGTTAACTGAAGAAGACTAATTTTAAGCAGACTGAGAGGTAAGGGCCAACTTCTTTGCTTTTTGAGGTTATTCTGATTGTGGAATATTGCTGTTATAGAGAATGAAAAGCAACCTTTAAGATGATCTTTTCTTCTAACAATTACCTAAAAAGCGCATAAGTGTTTAGCACTTTAATATTTTGTTTGGTACTATAAAGAGTTGTCACTTAATAGCAGGTGATTAATCAGCCAAAATTATTTAATTAGTCAATGGCCTTAATAAAAAAAACAATGGAATAAAGAATAAAGAGGGTCACTTTACCCTTGCGCATGAATGGAGAGACACTATGGTCCATCACAGCAGATGGAGCCATCTTATAATTT